>NC_140772.1:19253423-21653423 GCF_044657685.1 Stegodyphus dumicola
GTCAGCAAAAAATAGTCATCACTTTCGTTCAAGAATCTCCACCATGCTCAATGAAATAATGTGAAAGCACTTGTTGTGTGGTACTATCCAATGATCATATCACAAGTTCCTATTCATTAAATATTCATTTTTATTTAACAAATTAGTAAAAAAAATGTCAATGAAATATGTATTGCATGTAATTAATTTATTTAGGATAAATACTAAATGTGCACCCAGTGAGAAGCCCCGATTTTTTTCTCTTACTGAAAGCTGTAAATTGCATATACACCATTACCCACTTATCATGTATGTTAATTTTATTTTGTTATATTTTTTTAGCTCAAAATAGTAAACAGTTCATAGAATTCTACTTATTTTTATTGTAGGAAAAAACATTTGATGATTCATTTACTGTGAAAATAAAGAATTTGCCTTGTAAATGTAGAAGGGTAAGTTTCATAAACTTATTGTAATAAATGCACTGAAGTATAAGACTTTCTTATGTTCCTAGTATAATATTCATTTTGATTATCTGTTTTCAGAAGCAGATTAAGGCTTTTTTTCATCCGCTAAGAATTGCCAGTCTTCGTCTTCCTCCAAAACAGAAAGGTATTTTTATTTATAGTCTGCCTTTAAGATGCCCTATTTTCATATGATAAATGATTTCATGAATGAATTTAGATTTGGTAATGTTTGTTATGTTAAATAACTTAAAATTATTTTACTTAATATATTTTATTTTATTAGGCTTTGCATTTGTTAAATTTAAAACAGAAAAAGAGATGATGCGAGCTCTCAATAAAAATAAAGGATTTTTAGGTGAGTATGCTGTTAATTTTGTTCAATAGAATTTCTAACATTTGTAAGAATAGGTATAGGAAGAACTTTGTTTCATTAAGTTTTAATTGTACATATTTTTAAAAATCTATTTGTTAAATTTAAAAAAGAGAAAGCGATGAGGCAAGCTCTGGGTAAAAATAAGGAATTTTTAGCAGGGTTTTTCTGTTATTTTTTCAAAAGAATTTAGCATTTGTAAAAATAGGTATTGTAAGAACCTTATTTCATAATTTACTTTCAGTTTTTCGAAAATTTTACTAGTTTGTATCTAGAGAAAATTTTAAATATAATCAGAACATAATTTAATTATACTTCTTATCTAAAATACTTTAGAATATGAATTTTTATATTAGAACTTTTGAGAGCTGTTTCTAATAAAAAGAGAGTATTAAATTCTGATGTTAGCAATAATACGTATATAGTATAACTCCATGAATATTAAAAAAAAAAATTCCAGAAGGTACTTTTAAAAACAAGATAAAATAGATATAAAGACTCAATAATGTAACTGAAAAAGCTGGAAGATTTATTCTTAAATACCAAATAAGATAGTTTAAGGAAATTCAGCTGAAAGTTGTCTAATCTTCAAACAATAAATGGGTTATTGAGTTTTGTTTAGTATTTCTGCAATTAAGACTAAAACAAAAGATAAAAAGGAAATGTAAATAAAAAAAACTTCTTTTAAAAGTGCTATGAAGAGGATTAAAAAAAATATATATTTGAATATATTTTTGTGAAATATGCGAAGCTAATGTTTTCAATTTTAACTGTTCATGTATTTCAGTATTTTTCAGTCGTATATCTGTCTGCTTGTCAATTTGACCATAAAATTAATAATTTCTTTGCAATTCTTTTCCAATTTTATTGTTGTATTTTAAAATGTGTACAAATTTTTTAAATGGTGCTGTTTTTATTAAAAGCAGTTTCTTAAATCAATTTATTTCAGCATTACAATTGCTGTGTTTACATGAAAATATGACCCCTTTTTTAAAATTTGTTAAGGTCTTATAATTAGGTATTTGTTGTATTCCTAGTTCCAGCAATTTTTATAATCGAATGATTATATTTTTTGCTTTAATAAGTGCGTGTGGAATTTTCCATCAGTGGAAGAAACTGCTGTAAAATTTCAACAGGAATTTGAAATTTTGCAGTAATATCTCTAAAAGGAAGAATGAAAAGATGCATTTAGTGTAGACAGCCAGCATGACCAAAGTCTGTGCAATTCTCTGATATTTTTTTTTAAGCTTAAACAGGTTACTGCTACTTGGAAAGAAGAATAGTTAAAAAAAATTATGAAAAGATTTTGAGAAGAATGTGCTTTTTTTAATTTTGTCATATGATTCATATATAATAATTACAATTTATATTTTAAATTACTAAAGTATGTTTTCTTTTCATCTCGTTTACCTTTTATTTATGATAAATTTTGATAGTTTACAGATCATTTTCTAAAAAATGTCACAAAAACCAACTTGCATCCAATATGTAATTTTTTCATTTGTAAAAAAAGTCACCAAATTGCATAAAGATGGGTTTGTTAATATGTAAGTACTAAGTGAAATTGCAGAATGAGAGAAAGGAGTTTAATTATCATAATATACTTGCAGAATGATTACACTATTTAAATACTAAATAAACCACATAGGTAGTTATCATATATATAACCGCATAACTACTTCTATTTGCAATAGTCATGTCTGTCTAAGTGATTTCAATATAAGTCTACATTCACTGTACTGATATGCCTGAAAACAAATAGCTAACAATATATCACTAAACATTTGCTTACCTTACATTTATCTTTTGGGCCTCAACTCATCCAGTTCTTATTAAAACAAAGTAACTAAATAGTATTTTTAATCATGTTATTTTAAGGAAATTCTGAAGTAAGAATAATAAGTAAGAATATCTCTGGAATACAAATGTCATATTTAGATTATAAATTTTTTTAAATAAATGAATTATTAACTCTAAACATCATTTCACTATACATCTGATTAAAATGAAGTTAAATATTACCTGCCTGGTGTACCTTCATTGTTTAGACCTATTACTTAGAGAATTATAGCAATTTTGGATCTGTTCTTGAATCTGTCAAATTGATTATTTAGAGAAGAAAGATCAGCTGGTTGCAAGAGGGAGCTTTCATATTTTCTCTAATAGCAGACTTAGATGATTTACATTTAATAAGAAATAATTTTTAAAAAATTTTAACTTTTTCAGATAGCTCAAGTTTTTCTTTAAAACATTATAAAAGTAAATTTCTGTGCATTTAGTGTAGATTTTACCTGCTGGAAAACATTTCTACCCTTTAATTTTGGCCTGTTTGATGACATTAAATTTTTTTGAATCTTGAACCTCATGTTTCAGTATCAGCTTTACATCGTTTTTAATTGTATTCACAAATGTAAATTCAAATTCAGTATGTAAACTTTCTGTTGGTATGTATATAACTAATTGTTTAGATTTAGGAATATGAATTGTATTTGCCAAGTGTGAAAATATGCTTATTTAGAGTAGCACTGAGAGCATAGACATGTGATTGCTTACATTTTGGTATTTTCAAATCCAGTTCTTATTAAAACAAAGTAACTAAAATGTATTTTTTAATATTGTTAACTTCTAAATTCATTGGTTTCATTTTAAACAAACTGCCTTTAAAAAAAATTCTAGTTGCAACTAATATGAATGTCTTCCTAACAAAACTGTTACTGAACTTGAGATTTTAAGAGTGTATTGAATGTAAGTTGTAGCCAATTCACTGAAACTTCCAACAAGCTATTTCACATTTTCCCATATAAGAAACTACCACATTAAATATGCTATTGAGCATTGATAATATTTCTAGAATTATCTATCAAAGTACAAAGCTTCTTGATGCCAAAAGAGGGTAAATAAACCAAAACATAAGGTTAAGTCATTAGCTAATAATACATGTTTTCTGTGAGGAGAAAAAATTTTCAGTATAAATTTATGCTCATTAACGACCCGGTTTTAATCACTTAAATTGGAATGTGCAAGTCAAATTAATTGCTAGACAGTCTGGGTTTTAGTTATGCCTAAATAACTTTGTACAGCCTTATATACAAACAACACTTATCTAATCAATTGGTACACACTCAGTTATAACCACATACTTAACATGATAAGCGCTTTCAGCTGGTGTATGACAAGGCTGATCTTTAGAATCTATATGTTTTTGGTGATTACTTGAATGGTATCTTTCAGTGACATTCAGTTCATTATGCTAAGGCAATTAGTAGTCGTAGATCCTGTACAAGCAGTTTTTTTTTAGGGGGGATATAAAAATTCATGAACCTTGAAATTTCTGTTATTTTATATTTATTTTTTTCATATTTAGCAAACCATATGTTAGAAGTAAAAAATATCGAAAAAAGAGGAAGAAAATTATGCCCAAAGGTGTATTTTTTTTAACGTTTTGTGTGTTACCTTCTTTTATTAAATATCATGTTGTTCACAGTTATACCCTAAAATTCTATCCAATAACAATATCGCAAAATAATTTTAAAATGAGTATGTCTTTAGAATATCTGGTACACAGTCTCGCATGTTGGAGTTTTTTTTTTTTTTTTTTTTTTTTTTTTTTTTTTTTCTGTACAGTGTTGCCATTGCTCATTTTGAAATCATTGAGTTTGTTAATCGAAAATTCTCTAAAGAATTACAAAATATGAAATTGGTTATAAAACTAATTCCAAATTAGGGCTTCCAGATGCCCATATTCAGTGGAGGATTACGTTATTCAAAATTTGATGGCTCATACAAGAAACATACATACATTCATGCAGATTCTTTATTATTTAATTTCTTTTAATATCACAGGGTGATAATATTTGGTGGCAACAATTTCAAAAGTGAAATGGACATTTAAAGTTTTTGACACAAAATACAAAAACGAAATTAATAGCCCTTCTGGGCTAATGCCCTTTGGGCTAACAAGGATATTTCTCTTTGTAGACAATGATTACAATTTATATAAAAACCATAGTCATCCAAGAGTGATCCTTATATCCATTAAACTCTTTTCATTCTAACCCGTTAACTTTTCCAAATTACAAAGTCTGGGAAATGTTCCCTTTCTGAGTTTCTAAAAATTTTTATGCATATAAGCTTTGTTTCGTTTAGTAAATTAAAATTTTAACATTTTCCCTTTTTTTTGTAATGCTTATAACTTTTGTCATACCTGCTCTGCTACATTTTATCATTTGTCATCTAAACATACCCTTTTATACTTAATGGCATTTTCATAAACTGCCTCAATTATCAGTCTACAGTGTCATAAAATTTCCAATACTTGGTGATTCTAAATACATAACCACTGAATTATTAATAAAAAGTCTAAAACTGTTTACTTTACATGTAATTTTATCCGGTGTGCAAATACAATTTTGGTAAGTAATGGGTTAACATGCAAATGGGAAATGTAAAAACATTTATAATCTCTAAAATGTATTTGAATTTTTTTTTGCTGTTGAAACTTAGTTTTATATTTAATTTACTGTTTTATACATGTACTTATTAAATATGTTTATATGAACATAATTTACTAAATATCTGTTTGTTCTATATTTTTAGATGGACATCGTGTAGATGTTGTAAAGTATGTTAAAAAAGTTGTAGATGATGTCAAAGATAAAAGTGACAAACAGGTTATTTTGCTTTTCAATTAAAATTTTCATTTCTATTTCAGACAAAAATATATAAAAGAATCTTAAGTGTTACTTTTATTTGTGATTATCAATTTCAGCATATTTGTAAGATAATGCATCAGTGGGTTTTGGTTGCATATATATTTCATTACATTATTTTTTAGATAAATTTTAACAATGTCCTTAAAAAGAGTTTTAAATAATGTTATTTGAAAGTAACTGAGAAATGATAAATTATATTTCATTTTTATAGACTGAAAATACAAAGGAAGAAAATGAAGAGTTACTTGCAGAGGTAAATCTTTTATATACAAAATACTGTTTGTATTTTTCTTCAAAAGTTTATTCACTAGCTTTTTCCTTCTGTGATGTAAAAGAACATTTCAAGCTGAAATGAAAATTTTTTGTATTCGTATCTGTGTTTGTATCACAATTACTTTACTTGTTTCCTCAGATTTTAAAACTAAGTTTAATGAATATTGTAATTAAATGGCTGTCAACATATGATGTATTTTCATATTAATCACATTTAAAAGCATTAATTTAAATACTTCAGTATTTTATTATGAAAAGTAATGTGTTTTGCCCTAGTAATAACTACACTAATGAATTTATTTTACTGTAGACTGGAAGGATCTATGTTCGAAACCTTTGTTATAGTGTGACTGAAGCTGAATTAGAGGAGCTGTTTTCCAAATATGGTAATTTATTTTAAAAGTTGTAAATGAAGTATTTGTGTTGTTATGTTTGTTCTTAAATAATTTTTTTTCTGATTTATTTTATTTTTATGTGTATTTATTTTAATTTAAGGTCCATTAGCTGAAATTAATCATCCAGTTGATTTAATTACAAAACAAGGAATGGGTTTTGCATTTGTGTCGTATGTTTTTGCAGAACACGCAGTTAAAGCATTTTCTGCATTAGATGGTACAATATTTCAGGTTTGTATGTCTATTGGTTTGGGTCAATGTAATACTCAAAATGTTTTTTAAATTATATATATATTTTTTAATTATGTTTTTCTAGGGTCGAGTGCTCCATTTAATTCCTGCTAAACCCAAAAAAGAGTATTCTGATGATCAAAATGGTATGTAAAATTAGTTCTCTAAAATAAAAGTGTAGATGTGAAATATTTTTGTTAAAAACATTTTCAGTTTTTCCCTGACTATAAACATACATGTTTCCTTCTGCAATAAAAAATACAATTTCTTTTGCATTTTCTTAAAAACATAATAAATAAAGATTTGCTAATGTTAGTATTATCATTGTGTTTCAGAAGAAATGAAGTAGTTGCTTTCATAGACTTATGTAAAAGTAATATTATCCATCACCTCTTTAACAGCAAAGCTTTGAGATGCTAAATCTATAATTTTACATTTTTCAATAGTACTAAACTGGTTATCTACTCTGTTTTTCTTTATCTTTCATATTTAACTACATGCTTAAATTTAAATTTCATTGCTGTTATTCTACTTTTTTTCAGCTATTATTTCATTTTTGTATTTGGTTAAATGATCTTCATATTATTATTATTTAGAACTTCATTAAGATTTTTAAAAAAGAAGACTTTTCTGTTAACGGGACTCCACTTAGTGATAAGCGCAATCATTGGCACAGAATTCTACTAGATGGCACCAACTCTTGTGATTTGTAAATCTTCATATAAATAAATGAACTTGTGATAGCTTTAATGTATCATGTAATAGAAAGTATGTAATGCATAATGTCTGCCATGCCCAAACTGCTGTTCTTCCCGTGTACACTGCGCACAAAAAAAAAAAAAAAAAAAAAAAAAAAAAAAGGAGACAGTTCTATATCTCCCATTCTACCGGGCCGATTGACAAAATTCAAATTGCGTTTTCCGTGCCTCGAATGCGCGACTTAGGATATATAGGATTATTTTAACATAGGTACTTTGCCACAAAATCGGACTTTTTTTTAAAATGGTATACCAATTTTTTTCCATATTTCGATTCTACGACTCAAATTATGCCTAAATATTAAATTTTGTAAAATTTGGTGCGAACTTTACGGAGAAATTCAAAAATTTATCTTGCTGCATTGTTTCAGTTTGTACTGAGAGTAATTTACATGGCAAACTTCTTAACTTATAGCAAACTATAGTCCTTTCCTTTTTTTCATTGTAGGTGAGCAGAGAAAATGTTCATCATTCATACTTTTAAATAATTTTAGCAAAGTGCATAAACAACATTTGGCGTTAGCATTATTATCTCTCAAAAAAAAAAAAAAAAAAAAGATGCCGAATTTCAAAATGTGCCAATATGTAAAATGAATGAAATTCATGTATATCTTAGAAAAATTTTAATAAAAAACTGTAATTTTTTGCAGGTATGCTTAAATACATTTACTTTAAGATGATTTTAAAAATATTGTAGATTATAATCCAAATTTTTTTCGAAAAATTTATAAAAATTTTTAAAATAAATCATAAAGGGTCGAATTATGTTTGGATTAAGCCTAAATTTCAAATTCTGGAAAATGGAGTCGAGTAAGTTTGCAGAGAAATTAGGTTATTTTGAAGCAGGAAAGATGAAAAATGAGCAATGCCCTCGACGGGACTCGAAACATGGACCTCTTAAATACACGTCGAGCTTGCTGACCACTACACTAAGAAGACAGGAGAAATACCTTATGTACTCCCCCCTTTTAAAGGATGACTGGGGTTTTTAGGAGACCCAGTCGCCATATCCTGGTGGTGAAGAATCATTACTCACCATCTTTGAGTTCGGGTGCCACTGTAGAGACATTAGGTTATTTTCAAGCAGGAAAAATGAAAAATGAGCAATGCCTTCGCTGGGACTGGAACCACAGACCTCTCGAATACACGTCGAGCGTGCTGACAACTACACCACAAAGGCATGCTAAGAAGGCGAGAGAAATACCTTATAAGTTTAATTAAAAAAGATATTAATAAATATACAGTCAAAAGTCGTTAATCTGGACTCGTCGGGACTTCGGCGATTCCGGATTATCGATTTTTCCGGATTATAGATCATCAGTTTAAATCTGGTAAGATGGCATGCAGAAATTATAAAATTAAAAATATGAAACCATAGTTTATGAAATAAAGAACAATTATGGTCTAAAGGGTATCAGAATTTACAAAAAGAAAAGCTTAATATTTATTTGTTTACTTTACTTTCTTCGCTATCGGAAGCAAATTATAATGACGAGGAATTTGATTTAAATCATATCAAAAACGGAATACATTGAGATGAAATACTACATTTAGTAAGGAATTATAAGCCAAATAAAGTAAAAACATCTGCCCTGAAGATAAGGATAGTGGTGACAAGATCAACTTCCAATTCATTGCGCACTGCAGCATCCCCCCGCCGCAGAGCAGCGTGAAATTGATAAACAGATTTCGGAATGGTTAGATAAACAAAGCAGATGCCTTTATCCATTTTTTGCAGCAATTCCACTTTTTGTGTAATGGACTTTGAAACATACTTTCGCTTTGTAGATCCTTTACATATTAGTAAATATATATCGGAAATTCTATTTGACATAATCGAAAGTTCAAGCTTACTTTTATAAAATTGCTCTAACGGTCTGCAAAAAATAATAAGCCGGATCCAATTTGAAGCTTAAGGAAAAACGCAATCTGCAACATTAACTGAATTAGATAATTTTAGCTTAGCTTATACCATCCGTTATACATTAAACGTGCATGCGTAAACGTATTTTGGGCATGCGCACATGCATATTCGCAGCCGTAAAGGTCTTACGCGCATGCATCAATGCGACGCATGCGCAGTAAGTTTGTAGCTTTGAGGTCCGGATTATAGATCATTCCGAATTATGGGTGTCCGAATTAACGACTTTTGACTGTATATCAATTCAATTAACACTGAGGAGCTAAAATTTTGAGAGCTAATTTTTTAAAAACTGCTCATGCAATTTTTACAAAACTTGGCAGTTTGGCATAATTTGAGTTATAGAATTGAAATATGGATAAATCGGACTTTTCTTTTTTAGCATGCGTATATTAGAACGATGCTGTATATAAATCTAATACATATCCTAAGTCACGCTTTCAAAACATGAAAAACGTAAGTTGAATTTCATCAATTTCACCCAGTAGAATGGGAGATATAGAACTGTCCCCCCTTTCTTTTTAATGCAGTGTACTTGGCAATCGCTGTTTTTGCATAGAGAATTGCACAAATTTGGCAACAAGTTCATTAAGCATTGCAAAGCTACTTCTAACACAATATAAACAGGCTACCTAATTTGGTAATTGCCACTCTATTAATAGAAAAGTACCAATAAAAGAAAGGGAGATAGAAAGAACAAGCAATAAAATAGAGAGCAAATGTGTAAAAACTTTTCATTTAGACATTAATTTAGCAAGTCATAAATGTTTTACAGTTTTTTTTTTTTTTTTTTTCATTTACAGTTAACTTTCTAAGTGTTGTGTTCTTATAATATGTTATTTTATCAGTATTTTGTATAGAATTATTTTGCATTCTGAATTATTAAGAGTAGGCTGTTACTTCAAATATCTTTTGCTCCTGGCTAACTGAAATTTGGTTAATATATATATATTAATTTGAGTAATATCTATTTTTTCAGAAACCAATTTTAAGAAAAAGAAGGAGTCTAAAATGAAAGAATTGAGTGGCAGGTAAGCAGAATTTTATTTATTTTTCGTCCAAAGGGGCTTTGTCCCTGAACGACTATTGTTTTTGTTTTGTGATTTTGCATTGAAAATTTTAAAAGGCTTTTCAAATCGTTGCCACCAAATACTATCGCTCTGTATTATATTTGAAGAAATTAAATAATGATGAATCTGCATAAATGTATGTACGTTTCTCACATTGTGATAAAACAACAGTACCTAGAGCCATCCAATTTTGAATGGCGTAATCCTACTGTAAATTAAATAATGATGAATCTGCATAAATGTATGTACGTTTCTCACATTGTGATAAAACAACAGTACCTAGAGCCATCCAATTTTGAATGGCGTAATCCTACTGTGAATATGGGAATGTGGAAACCCAAATTTGGAATTTGTTTTATTATCGATTTCATATTTTGTAAAACTTTAGCAAATTTTCATTAACAAACTTATGAGTTAAAAGCAAGCAATGGCAACACTGTATGAGGAAAAAAAACCTTTTTATCTCCAGCGAGCAGAATTGTGTATTGGAAATTCTAAAGATCTGCTCATTTTAAAATTATTTTGCGACATTGGTATTGAACTGAATTTCATGGTTTAAGTGCGAAGAACATGATATTTAATAAATAAAGGTAACACGCAAAACGTTAAAAAAATGCCCCTTTGGACGTAATTTAAAATCTAAAATCCCTTTCATATTTTTTTTTTTTCCCTTTATTATCAAGCATACATATCTTCACACTTACACCATATACAGTTCAACAGCAAAATTACAAAAATTTTAAATGCAGCATAACAGTATATGTTTAGAATTCTCATTGTAGCATTAAGTTTTGGCATACATCTTTCTGTTTTCTTACTAAGATAGCCTTACAAAACTTCTTTTTGTCTTTTTATTATTAACGTTTTGTGTGTTTAGTTTATTTATTAAATATCATGTTGTTGGTGCTTATGCCACGTAAAATTCGATTCAACAGCAAATCACAAGATATTTAAAAACAACATATCTTTAGATTTTCCAATAGATGGACTTGCACTTTGGAGATAAAAATGCTTCTTTTCTTTAAGTGTTGCCATTGTTGTTAATGAGAAAATGCACCAATGCAGAAATTAATTGCAAAGTCTTTAAATACATCTGTAGAAGTAATAAATAAAATAATAAAGTAAGATTTACAACTTAAAAAGCATAATGTTCACCAGCTTTTGCCCAGGCATGTGTCTTAATGCAGATGAATTTGTAGAACTGTTTGAAAACTATTTAGCAGTAGATAAATGGAAATACATTGTAACCCTTGATGAAGCATGGATGTAGTTCACTAAAAGTACTAATGTTTTCCCCTTTAAGTGGCAAGGCAAAATTAAAAATATCTAGAACAACACATGTCAGTAATACAATACAATCAATAGGTGATCAAAATCATTGCCTCAGAAGTTTTCTAGGCAGTCAGTAAGTAAAAGAACATTCTAGAGTCATCAAGAAGTGCTACACAACTATGCATATAAGCTGTTTTCTGAGGTTCTATTATGTTACAAAGAATCGTAAATATCAATATGATGAGGTGTTCTCCTGACCAGTCATGACTTTGCAATAGTCAGAATCCCTTTCATTTAATAAAATCAAAAATATTGCAATGCCCTAGAATCTACTGCAGTACAATTTGTCTGTTTTCTAGTCCCAAAGGCCAAAGAAATTTACATCTCATTTAGTGGTACTGCATTTTTTAATTGGAAGGCTGTTTATGTTTCAGTTAAAGAGGATAGATAGACGGAAACACTTTTGAAATTGTACTAGAAGTCTTGATTGATTATTAGACTACTCAGTAATAGGATTTAAAATTTTTTTAAATTGGTTGCTGCATAAATAAGTAATAAAATCAGCTATTGAATACAATAAATTCCATAAATAAATATTACAGATCAATTTTAACAATCAGTTTATTGATCCAAAAGTTATTTAAGAAACACTTCTGCTAAATTAGCTGAACTCAACCACTGGGCTTAATGTCTCTACATGCTAGATCAGGAGAAATGAATAATAATAGATTACATTCTATTTCTGTCTAGTTCAGATTTTGTTTTTTGTGAAGTATAATAAATTGTAAATTTGCAAGGCTAATGTAAAATGAAAAGAGAGCTGGGTTTGTGTATATGTTATTTAATTTCTCTTTTTCCCTTTCTTTTCCAGTTCACATAATTGGAATATTCTTTTCCTTGGGATGAATGCTGTTGCAGATGTTATTTCTAAGAAGTACAATATCGATAAATCAGAACTGCTGAGTGCTGTATGTCCATTTTTTTAAAAATTTATTAATATTGTTGACATTAAAATAGGTATGTGCTTGTAAAATGTTACTTTTGTGATAATTTCAGATTAAAAATTGTTTATCTTTTTATTACTACCCATACAGTCATTTAAACCATTAGAAATCTAATTACGTATAAATGAAGTCATACTGTGTTGTTGCTATCAAGCCTGTGAATGAAATTGAGGGACTTAGTTTTTCTTTTCATTACCCAGACTGCTTATCAGTCTCCAAATTAATTTTTAACTTATCTGAATTAAGATCATCTGTATCAAATGTAGTTTTACAAGAAATGATCGCCAAATGTCAAGGGGAAAGGAAAGCTAACATTGTCATCTCTTAAAAAACTGAAAATCATGCAAATTCCATTATTTTATTTTTTATTTTACTTATTTATTTTTTGAGCAAATTATAGTATTATTTTTGTGGTTAATTTCATTTCAATGTAATCTATTTTAATCCAATATAGAGATTTCTAAAGCATTTTATGGCTATGGAATAAAGACTGATAGGTAAATTTTAGTGCATAATTTTGCTTTAAATGGTATAGTTCTAAGTTTATTTGCTTGATTAATTTTTAATTTTGTTGTTATCATGTTTAAAAACTCTTTTATGAATATGTTTTTTTTCTTTCATAAATTTTTATTAGATTAAAACTTTTCAGAAATTACAAAGTCAAATTAAATTAGCCCTGAAAAAACATAAAATGATGTTGAAATTTAGATTAATAAATAATTCCGGATTTTTTGTATTTCAAGACTAGCTGCTATGCCTCATATAAATATTTTTAAAACTGCCATATATGAAAGTATTAACTTCTTCCTCAGAATGCTCTAATTTTTTATTTATTATTATTATTTTTTGTTTGTTTGTTTGTTTGTTTCACAAAACTAAGAAAGTTTTCAAGTACAGGTACATATTGCAGTTCAGAAATGATTTCTTTCTTCTTAGAAGTCTGGAGTCTTTTCTATTCTATTGATCCAACTAATCGGTTTTAATACAATGTCTTTAATTTGTTTTGCATTTCTGATGATTGAAACAGGAAAACTAATTTGATTGGCTTTAATTATCAATTCTTTTTGTTGCTTTACTACAGGAATCTCATAAAGGATCTGGGGATTCTGTTGCAGTACGCATGGCTCTTGCAGAAACTCAAGCTGTGTTAGAATCAAGGAAATTTCTTATAGACAATGGTGTGGAGTTAGATGCATTAAGTCAACCAGCTGCTGAGCGTAGTAAGACAGTTATTGTAGTTAAAGACCTCCCAGCAAAAACACAATCACAAGAGATACATGAACTGTTTTCTAAATTTGGTACAGTAGCAAAAGTTGTTGTTCCTCCTTCTGGTTTAATGGCTCTTGTAGAATTTGTTGAGCCATCAGAAGCAAGAACAGCCTTCAAGAAGTTGGCCTATACTCGAGTAAGAAGCATTAATAATTAAAAGTTACATCAGTATTATTAAAATTATATAAATTTATTTGGCTTCTTTTGAATATGAACAAAATTGCATTCATAGTTTATAAGAAATGGCTTTACAAATATGTTTGCAACATGGTAAAATATGCTTGTCATCTTGCAAGATACTATATTGACGGTGTATCAAAATGATGATAATTTTTTAAGGTAACAAAATTGATACTTCTATTTAAGTAGAAAAATCAGAAACACATCTGTTCCTTCCATACATTTTGCCATTTGTAAGATATGTAAAGTCATGTTCATTTTCAGATGGTTTTGTTCTTCAGAGGACTGCTATTTTGATGCTTGGACAAATTGGGGAGGAGTATTATCCATGGCCTTATGATTTCTTTTGTTTTTACATTCAGCAATAATATTTCTTTCAATCATTATTATTCAACTCTCAGCAGCCTCTGTAAACTTAGGTACCTTGATTCAAAATAATCATGAACTGATAAGTCTGAAAGTATCTGATTAAAAGAAAAAAATTGTTTATTCTTGGATATAATGCAGTTTTTCTAAAATCTGCATTGTTTGTATTTTAATTCTCACAGAATTATTTTATTGCATCTAAATACTTGCTGGTGTAGTACTTGAAATGTCTACCATCTTGTTGCAACCAAAGTAACTTTTCTGAAGGGATATGTTTCAAGTTCTAATGGTAAGAATGTATTCATCGTATTTCACACTTGTGCAGTGTTAATTGAGGTCATTTAGCATTTCTCATCTTTGAAAAAAGTAAGGATTTGTTATTTTCATTTAACAGACCATTTACATAATTGTAATGTTTTGATTGTCTTTGATATTGAAATCGTTGTCACTTGTTAGATCAAACGTTCAAAATACAGATATGTCTCTGCTTTTTTCACAAATGGCAATTTGAAGGAATGCAGTGATGTATTTGGGATTCCCCCCCCCGACTAAAGTGCCTTAATTTTGTTGCATTAAAAAGTATTCATTATTTTGTGATTTATTTTGTACATAAAAAGCAAACCATAGTGGCAACAATGCACTTATTGCTAGTTGGAGACTTCGTGAGTGTAAAATTACTTAAAGCTATTTTTGTGATTCAACAAAATATTGTGTTAATGAAAATATTGCCACACTTCAAAAGTTGACAAATTTGTCATTTTGTAGCTGCATTCTTAAATATAGCATGTTCATAAAATAAGTAAACCTGCACTAAATTAATATATTTGCATTATATATAGAAATAAAATTACTTTTCATTATCAATGGATATTTAAAAAAAATCACTTGATAATAAAGGAGATAGATTGACAACATGTACTTTACCTGATCTCTACTCCAACTTTCATTGTGGATTGCCCAGCACTTTTCTCCATTAACCCCTTCGTTCCTGGTAGCGGAAACGCGTGCTTATCGCGGAGGCCGGCAGTGTCTTAGGCGAGCGTCTGTCCAGGGCCGGGGGCCTTTTTGCTATTAAGCCTAAATCCATGAAATTTCCGAAGTATCAACGCATTGTTTAATAATGCTCTATAGAGTATTTAAATGGCTTTATAGATATTTTTATATATACTTTAATTACCTTATTTCTTGTTTAAATGCATATATTACATATTTTATTTTCATTACTCACCATTTCATGACTTTTAACATTATACATCTGAAAACTATATATATTACTTAAAATTCTCTTTTCATATGAAAAATTTGAAAACAGGGATCTACACACAGTCCTACGTTACATTCCTTGCACTCGTAATAACTCATTTGCCATTTTGGAGGATTTTTCCGGGAATGTGAACAAATGAAGCATCGTCGTCTCATTTTCTTATCAGTCTCTTCTGAACAAAGTTTTGGGAAATTTCTTTCAGTTAATCTTTCAGAAACAATATCAGAATTTCAGAATCAATATCTGAAATATTTTGCATCATTTCTGCTATTTCATGCTCTGTTAAACATTTTCGATGCTTCGACATTGCAACGGTAAAAACAGAAAGAATTCACGTCTAACAAGATCTAATTATTTTCTAAAAACTGAACTGCAAACCAAAATACCCAATGCTTTAACGAAAATAAAACTTCTCTACTTACAATAAGCAACTACCACGTGCGAATTTAAAGGGACGTCATAAATCATGCCATTTGGAAACATTTATTTCCCCTTTTGTTTATAGAATCAAAAACACGTGTATGGGAGTCATGCTTCTCTCATTTCGAGTAGAAGGTCTAATGTACATGTATCTGAAACCATATGGACATACAGTGCCATCTTGTGGCAGAAATTATAGTTTTTAAAACGTTCCAGGACACTGGCACAAATACGTGACAGTCGGGGCTGAATGGGAAAACGCCTGCATGTCGGCCGGAAAGGGAGTGTGTTCGTTGCTGGCACGTAGAAGTGACAGCAACGAACATGAAGTCGGCACGAAGTTGTTAAACAGCTGAGAATTTTTCAGTATTTCTTCTAATATAGTAAAATTGTTAAAAGATTCTAGGAAGCACAGAGTAGTAAGTAAATTTTCATACGTAACATAAAGAAGCTTTATCACTATAGCTGAGTCAATTAATCGGATCTGCTATCCTAAAAAGTAGTAAACTATGATTTAGGAGGTAGCAGAGGAGAACAAGTCCATTGTTGAAAAAATTCTGCAGGAAACATTTTTCTGTGTTAAATTTTTCTTGAAAATTCTTAAGCACCTTTTATAATTTTATAGTGTAAGTTATCTTCAAATTCATCCTTTTTTGCTTTTATTTTTTAATTTTTTTTAGTTTTATTATATTTTTTTATATCTAATTGTACAACATCTAAATAAATGCTTATAATCGCTCTTTTTTTACTCTACATACTTAAGCAAATGTAAATAAGTTTATGTCAAGTTTCCCCATCCTCATTTCAGTTAATTTTCTTAAAATCAGATTCAAACTCACAATTTATAATGGCTTTTTAATTTATTTATTAATTATTATTATTATTTCCAATTTTGGTTGAACAAAACATGTTCTAATATTTAATTTCTTTAATGATGCTTTTAAATAATATTCCAAAAGAAATTTTTAGTGTTCATAAATTAAGGCATTAAAATTTACTGATAAATGTTACAACCCATTGCCTTGGACAGTATAATGATTAATGGAGGCTGGATTCCAGATTTTAGATGTGAGTTAATATCTCGCATATGGCTTTAATGTTTGTGTGTTTTTTCCCTCTACTGGTTTACCTCTGGGGTGTGTCCTGAGCAGCATTCTTATTAATGAGACGGCTCAAAGATTGATGGATTTAGCCATTCCTGACGTGGCTTCAGAGCAAGTATTTGGCCATTTGAACAATGTTGCAAAACTGCATGACAGCTGATAGTATTTTTTATTTTTAAGTATATTTTTTTCATGTTATTTTAAGTGTTCTGTCTTATTTTGTATGTGATTTATTTCATAATTTCCTTTATTGGTTTTTAAGAATAAAAATCTTGAGCGCTTATATTATTTCCTTAGTGTATAAAAATGTCTATGCTTATCCTTCACTTATTTGAATGTGTTTATTTTGTTTTATTTGGATGTGATTTACTGGTCCACGTGCTATAAAAATTAATTACTGTGTTATATTTTACAGTTTCATACCACACCTCTGTTTTTAGAATGGGCTCCTATCAATGCCATGAAAGAACGAACCCCAGATACAGCTAAGAATCAATCAAATGAGGTATGATTAGCATGTGAACATTAATTTAATTTCTTGATCTTGTTGTATCAATGCAAAGTCCAAGATCTGGACTTGTCAGAACTTTGGTAAGTCCAAATTTGGGATTTTTCATGATATTAGATCATCAAGTTAATCTAGTAAGATCACATGTAAAACTATAAATTTAAAAATATGAAATAATGAAGCATTTATGACTTTAAGGGAATCAAAATTTACTAAAAAACTCAATATTTGTTTGCCTTATTAGACATTTCCTTCAATATAAGTTGTTTAAGTTGCTTCATTTTTTGTACCAATACTGTTACGGATTTGGTATTTAAATAGCTTATGTTAGTTGAATTGTAAATTAAATGGTTTTATTTCCCGCGCAGTGCAGCGCGTGATGAATATTAAAAGAAAGCTAAGCTGGAAAATTGAAAATACAAAAGCGTGTGCATGTAACATTTAATAAATATCTCTTTTTGATTTCGAGAAAGTACTAGAAAATTCTCGCGCATGATTTTAAAATCTTATAAAAAGGAGGAAAACCTCTCAATTCAGTCAGTCAGTTATTTTAGTTAGCTTGTTGTTTTAAGAGTTTGTTTAGAAAACTGCTCTTGTTGATTGTAGCGAATTCACAGATTAGCTTTCTTTAGCTCTTTTGAATTAAGTTCTCTTGAACGTTTAAGTAGTTAAAAGATAACTACTGTGAGATATTGTAATATTGCACGAATATCTGAGAAAATTGAAGTATTGTGTTTTATTTATTTGTGATAATAATAAATCTTATTCATTTTTCATCGGACTTGTGCATTCAATTCCAAACAAACCCGTACCCACGCAACAATTTTTGAAAACTTTCTTGTCAATTTGTTGTTTAACGAAACAAACTCTTCCTTCTATTTCTTCTTTGACCGAATCATCTCTTTAACCTATTTGTTGTTCCACAGCCGAAACTCTGTCTTCTATTTGCTCTTTCACAGAAGAAACTATAATCGATTTGTTGTTCTATGGCCAAAACTCTCTGTTCTATTTGTTGTTTGACAGAAGAAACGTTTTCTTCAATTTGCCCAACTTTGTTTTCAACTGCGTCCCATTCTGCCTTCCATAGCCTCAAATTTATTTTCTATTATGCAGATAATTTCCCTTTTCATCTCTTCCTGTCCTGCTTCAATCTTCTCTTGACCTGCTTCAATCTTTTCTTTGACTGCATCTTGACCCAATTTCATTTCTTCCTTAACGGATTCCTGGCCCAATTTCATTTCTTCCTTAACGCAGTTGATGGCCCCTTCCATCTTTTCTTGGAAAGCAGCAAATGCAGCCATCATTTGCCTGAATTGTTCTTCCATCGCTCTTGTAATTGGCATTCAAAACCCCATTCCTGACACCAAAAATTGTTGCGTGCGTACGGGTTCATTTGGAATTGAATTCACAAGTCCGATGAAAAATGAATAAGATTTATTATTATCACAAATAAATAAAACACAATACTTCAATTTTCTCAGATATTCGTGCAATATTACAATATCTCACAGTAGTTATCTTTTAACTACTCAAACATTCAAGAGAACTTAATTCAAAAGAGCTAAAGAAAGCTAATCTGTGAATTTGCTACAATCAACAAGAGCAGTTTTCTAAACAAACTCTTAAAACAACAGCAAGCTAACTAAAATAACTGACTGACTGAATTGAGAGGTTTTCCTCCTTTTTATAAGATTTTAAAATCGCGCACGAGAATTTTCTAGTACTTTCTCTCGAAATCAAAAAGAGATATTTATTAAATGTTACATGCACGCGCTCTTGTATTTTCAATTTTCTGGCTTAGCTTTCTTTTAATATTCATCACATGCTGCACTGCGTGGGAAATAAAACCATTTAATTTACAATTCAACTAACATAAGCTATTTAAATACCAAATCCGTAACAATACTTTCTCTCTAATTATGTAGACAGAAATAATTTCTTGTTCAGTTACATAGCCTGTTATTCAAATCCTATAATTTCCATACTGAGAATTCCTATTAAATTGGCAATCTAAATTTTTTTTTGTGCTTAGCTACCACTGTCACTTTTTTAATGATCGGTAGTGGTATTTTCTGGATTTAGAGCCATACTACAGATTTCGTCCTCTGTTAGTTGATTGATGATCAGGGCATTGTCATCACTCTGTTATAGCAACATCCATTTTTTACCACTTCTCCACATTTCTTCACAAATTCCAATTAACTAGGCAATTTTGCTTTTTGTTTGCAATATCTGAAAATCTTCAAATTCACAGCTACATTGTAAAGCTTAGCTAGCATCTGCTATACACTATGTCATGAGATTGTGGACTAAAGACATGTTCTTCCGCTATTTTTTTTTTTTTTTTTTTCTTTTTTGCTTCTTATGACTTGCTTGTTACCTTGCTTTTGTTTTGTTTCTATGGCTTGCTTGTTATCTTAATTTTGTCGTGCTTCTATTTTAAAATGTTTCAACAGCAAGACATAACATTGTCATTGAAAATATTGATGTTGTAGCTTCCTTTTGCTACATGAAATTGTGTACAGTGAAATACAGTGTGATATTGCTACATGAAAACTTTGCATTTTATTCCATTTTGCATAAATTTCATGAGTAGGATCATTCTTTCTCTTTCCTCTTCCTTCAAAGGTATTTCCTTCACAACTGCCTTTTATTGCTACTTCTGAAATTATTGAATTTTTCATGGTCCTCTAGTAACTCCTCCACATCTTTATTGTTAATTTTCAAAGTCATGGTTTTCCCTAGAGATGCAATATCATAAATTAAAAAAAAAAATTTTAAGTATCAAATTCCTCAAAAAATGTGCCATGATTTCCCTCCTATTCAAATTAATGGTCTTGTAGTCACTTATTGCCAAGCTTTATTAATAAGAATTAAGTAATGGAAACTGTTAACAGCATGTTTCCAGAAGTCCTTGAGTCTTAATTCTGTGGCACAGAGTAGCTGAAATTACCTTTGAAAACCATTTGTTCATAACTCAATATTATCGAAAGTATTTATTCAACCATTCATTACCCAAGCCATTTTTTATCAGATAATTTCTTCATCAAATAAATCGTGTGGTACTTTCTTATTATTCATACCTCTTGACAAAACTGGTGAAAAAGTATTGAAGAGACAGTGAAATGTTTATGTGGCAACTAATGATATCACCAAAAACTATTTATGTGGCAACTTAGGGTATGCATGTAGCAGCCCCCCCAGATGGTAACTTCTCTGCATATTTTTAACAATGTGACAGAAGATTACCCTCCTGTAGGCATTTTAGCATAGCGGTAAACTGCATATTTCAGGTTTCATTGTCTTCAACAGAATCTAGAATTTGGCTTTCTACATGCATAGAGCATAAATTGGCTCACTTAAAGGCATCATGGCATTTTTCTTTCTCATTTTAGTATTTCAGTGTCAGGGTTGTTTGTGATGCCAGGCTTGGGCAGTTCTCTGATTTTTTTTTTTTTTTTTTTTTTTTTTTTTCTTTTTTTAATCAAAAACAGATTACTGTTTACCTAGGAAGGACAACTGAAGCTCAACTGAGAAATGTAATTGTTTTGTGTGGAAAAAAAAGAATATAAAAAACTTTGTGGCACTTGATGCATCATTGAAACCGATGTAAAGATACCGAAATAAATATTTCTTTCTTAAATTTGCAAATGCTCTCCAAAGTTGTCAAGGAGTTTACAAGTTTTTGGTGAGGATGCGGATAATCAGAAAATACTCAACTTGTTAACTTCATCAGAAACTTCAGGATCCAGTGTTCTGCTGAAATTGCAAATAATTTATTTTACAGCTTAGTTTCTCTGAACGTTAACTCAGTCTGAGAAAATTTATTCTTTGATGAGACAGATATGGTTTGAGCTTTTTTGCAGCATGTCTCATGTCAAATCTTTAATTATTGAAAAATTTATAGTCCATACTAAAATACTTCATTATTATGCTAAATAGGGGAGGGTTTTTTTTTTCTGAAAAATAATTTAATAGAAGGTAATTTGAGGTGCTACTAAAAAAGAATTTATAGAAAGATGATGAGAAAACTATCGTTGTCTACTTATGGGAGATGGTTTGCTAGTGTGTGTAAATTCTTTTATACAACCTACAAAAAAATTGCATCCATATTTAAATAAGAATGAATTAGGATTTTTCAGAAGTCTCTTGAAAAAACTCTCATACTGTTACAAATTAGAACTGTTTTTATTTAGTTCTTTCATTATTAATTTATAAATGTCTCAAAAAGAGAATGAAAAATTCCAAAAAATTTTTTTATGTTATTATTGCTGAATCATTTAAAAAAAATAAACTTCATATTGGAGTGGTATTTTATTTTATTCATAATGTATTATAAAAGACTGCATTAAATACAAAGAAAGCATCTTAATCACAAAATTTTATACTGATGCTTCCATGAAACATACATTTACGTTATTAAAAAATTAAAAATATTTTAATTTGTGATACTATTATAGATTGTTTATAACTCAAATCTTTTAAAAATTTTTCTTACAGTTCTGAAATACACAAAATATATTCTTATTGCCATAAAATTTTCCAGTACTTGTAGTAGCATCTGATTAAAAGCATGTTCTTATATTTAATAAAACAATTAAGCCAGAATAAATTTACCAGTGGCAATAGTTTTTTGTTTACATTTAAACTTGGTGACTTGTTGGCAGAGTTAAAAAAAACATTGATTGCAGGAGTTAGCCAGTTATACCAAAATATAAGAATTAGCCCTGATGTATTCAAAATTAAAATTATCACTTCTTTGAGCAAGAGATCTGGTTTCATCACTTATGTTTTTCTTTTCTTTTTAACTGCATGTATTTAATGATTTTCCCTCCCCAGACTGAGGTCAAAGAAGAAGAAACTAAGGAAACTGCTCAGAATCCAAATGATGAGAATGCTGAGTCAGATGATGAACCTGCACCTAATACTACTATATTTGTAAAAAATTTAAATTTCAGTACAACAGTGGAAAGTTTAAAAAAGGTAACAAGCATAAAAGTTAAATTTAATTATTTGTCAGCTTTTAAAAAAGGATGTTTTAATAACTCTTAGGATAAATTGTTATATGTTTATGCTTATCATGTGAAATTTCTTATTTTAATAAGAAAATCCAAAACCATTCTAGAATTGTAAAAAAAAAATAATGTATAGTGACTGAATGCAAAAATCATACAAATATTTTTATGTATATAAATTATACAGTTATTTTAATACTACCATGTACTCTTGATATCTGGTTTGTAGGTTATCCATACTTGGCACTATCATTCATGAGTGGGAGTTACACACTTAACACTATATGCAACAGTGTGTAAATAATATACATGGGCAAATCCAAGCTTGCTTTCTATTATAGAAATTGGAGATTTATATAATTATGAAGAAATCGAAGCAATAACCAAATGTTGTATGGCAAAAAATTGACAATGTAAAGTTCTTCAAAATTGTCATTCAGAAAAACATCGAGGAATGGTTCGAATGTGATTTGACTGAGCCGGGCTCTCAGTGCTTGAGTGATGTGGATATTGTTTCAGATGTCAAACGTTTCACTATAAATGAAGAAAATACTAACAATTGCATTAGTCGCCAGACAGTAATGACTTCTGTTAAAACTCTATTGAGTTTCGTTCACTAAAGGGAATTTGAAAGCAATGGCTAAACTGTACTTCAAAAAATATGCATTGAAATTCAACAAATATGTAAATGTTTTCAATGATACACTAAAATTATGGTAAAATAAACACATACAGTATGCATGAAAATTAATAGTTTGGATTATCTGTGATCTCCTTGCCTGGTATTAGACCAGATAATTGAGAGTACACTATATATATAATTTATTTTCTAATAGATTATTGAATATGTTATTGCCTTTGATAATAAAATAGTCATGTAAGAATTCTATTGAAATGAATTTACTCATTAGCATATGTATAATTGAAAAAGTAAAAGTGCAACCAAAAACTAAATAATTATCATCATTGACTGGAAATTAGTTGACTTTTTGAAGGGGGGAAAAAATGAATTTCCAATCAATTAACAATAATTAATAGGTGCAAAAGTGTTTTGCCTATTTCCAAAGTAAGAATCAAAATTAAAAAAGCTGTATAGTAAGACTGAGTTTAAATTATTCAAATTGCTAATTAAGAAGCAGTAAGAAATTGGTGGTTCTGTCTAACTTGAAATGCAATCTTCTAATTGGAACGTATAATTATTACAAGAGCGAGTTTTATTTTCTTGAGAAAAATTGCTCTCTAACACTTTCGCCTTTTGATCATATTAAAACAATGCAAACTTTGTTAAAACAATTAAACAATGAAGACAAGTGTACAAAAATATGTTCTCATAAGATTAAAATGAAATATTAAGATGTATGAAATAAAGAAAATTTACATAATATACATTAATGGCCAGAAATGAATTTAAATAATTTACATGTTTGTTACCTGTGAAACATAGACAATATGTCTGTACTTTCTTTGTACTCAGAATGGAATTTGGAATTCAAACCGGGATGTAGAGTGGAGGCAAAAAGAGAGAGAAAGCGTAGGCGGGGATGTGTTGGGTGCTGTTTTTGGAAGGCAGGAAAAAGAAGTAGCGCATGGTTAATCTGAAAGCTAATATATATATGTATAATATTAATTTTCTTGTTAATGTATTTCTAAGGTTATTGAAGAAATACAAATATATATATTTTTAAATCACTCTAATTCTGATTTGAGCATGTGAAAATGTTAAATACTGGTATGCAGGCCTTGATGAAAAAAAAAGGATAATATGCTATTTAAAATTTAAAGTATCAATGGATTCAAAATAATGGCTATGAAGTGGTAATTTTAATCATAAACATTAAGAAGTGCCACACAGTGTCATATAAAAGAATATGAAGCTTGCAGAGCCATATCTATTAAAGTTTAAGCCAAAAATTTATTAATAGAAAGTATACTGGGATCAGATACATTATCATGTTACGAAATCTTAGTTACTTTCACATTTCAGGTTGTTTTATGTGATTTGCTCCATGCGAATGCTGAAAAATACTCAAATTGCAACACTTTGCCTACTTAGTAGAAATTTATGGTGAACAACACCATGACAGTCAAAGAAAATAGTTAATGTTATCTTCATTTTTAACAGACTTTGATATAGTCTTTTTTCATCTTTCATATGCCATTCACTTGATTGTTAAGCTACCCTGGTTTCTAAAAATTAAGTAAAAATTACAAAAATAGTGATAACTCATTCAAAATAAGCCCATCCGTATAAAATTTGAATATGCTATCAAATAAGAATTGCTGAGTAAAACTTCAGTATGCAAATTAGTGGTGCTGCAGTTGAAATACATCATCTGCAAGGAGCATGAAATTGCATATTTCAGAGCAAGCATGCAAATTTTGCTGTGGTACTGAGAGAAGAAATTTGGGATAACTAGTTTGTAACAGTGACCTCCGGCTATCATTTTGCTCAAAAAACTGCGATGGTGAGCTATTGGGAGACTAGAGGAAGAAATGATCAATTTATCTACTGACAGACCCAGTTTAGACCCAATTTATCCACTGAATACTAAATGCATGTCATATCTTGTGCAGAAAGTCAAATCATTTACTCTGAATGCTATTACCATAATAAATTTAGTTAAAGAGTTGGCTGCAGCAAAATTTACTTTGTCAGGTCAAGGGCAGTGACGTGGGATGAAGTTTTTTAATTTTTGTATCTTGTGCTAAATTGTAAGTAATATGCTTTTTGTGTTGTGTAATATGCAGTTTATGCAGCTGAGTCCCCACCCTCCTGTATGGAGTACACTCAACTGATGGAATCCTAATTAAGTATTACTGATAGTACTCATTAAATGTTGGCAGTTTTATGGTTGGATTGTCATTTAAAATACAATTGGAATTTTCAGTTGTTTTTTTTAAATATCTCTAATTTATCTGTAAAATTGTATTTTTAACTAATGGATTAATATTCATTTTTTGTGCAGCATTTTCAACAGTGTGGCCCTATTCATTCTGCTACTATATCAACAAAGAAAGATGTTAAAACTGGTAATAATATTTTTTTTCTATATCTGTAATAAAAACTAGCTCTAAAAATTGATTTAATTTCTTTACAATTTAGATATTTTTCCTTCTTTTAAACATTTGTATTCATCCTTCCTTTGCTTGTAATTATATCTCAAAACATTGAATATAGCGAATAGTTTATTTCTCTGTAAAAGTAGCTAATAACATCATTACAAATAAGTGGGAAGAATAAGCATCATAGTTATAATTTTCCCTTTATTATTAAGTTGCTTTCTTGTTGAAGTGTTTTTCCCCACTTGAGGAGGCTTGGAAAAAAAGAGGCTTGGGAAAAAAAAACTAATATTGATTACATTATTTGTGAATTATCATATTGTCATTATTAAATTCTTCTGAGACTAAAAGTATCATCCACACTACAAAACTGTTTGGAAAATGAATTGTCTGTCATTACTACCAAAACATCGAAAAGGCACTGTCGTGAGATATCAGTGTTGTGAAAAGAAAGATTTAATTCCTTTTCTGATAACTATTTGGTTTATTTACTTTTGATATCAAGAACTTATGTTAGTAGAATTCTGCCAACTGAAACTATAAATGAATCATTATAGAACTGTTACTTTGAATTCTTGAATTACATGTGTTCTTACTTGTGAATATCAGTATTTGTCTCTTTCTTTTCTTTCTTTTTTTCTTTTTCTTTTTTTTAATATTTATATTGTATTTAATGTAATAACCTTTCTTTTCATGAAGCTATGTACATCATTAGTATATTAGGTTTGCCTAGGTCATTAGATCTAGTTATTTCACACTTTCATTTATGTTTGGTGCCAAGTGGTACTCTTAGTCAAAAAGCACCCATTTTCTTTGTTAATTTTTGAGCAGTGCAGTTGTAATCAAAAAGCACACTTTTTCTTTCTTAGCATTTTGAGCAGCGCAGTTGCTTTTATGTGTTTTTTAGATTTGTTGTCTCTTGGTTTATATTACATTTTTATTTAATAAAACATATCTTTTAATTTTCTTTAATGGTCTAAATATCATTATAGTGAATGGAAAGTTATAAAACAAAGAGTAAAAAAAAAAAAAATCTGAAAAAAAAAAATTTCTTTTCCCATACAGTGTTGCCATTGCTCACATTTTAAATTGTTGAATTTGATAATCAAAAAGTCGTTAAAGTTTTATAAAATATGAAATAGATAATAAAACAAATTCCAGATTTTACATTTTGGCTTCCAGATGCCCATATTCAAGTAGAGGACTAGTATGTTATTCAAGTCTCTAGTTACCGTTGTTTTTTCTTAGTGTGAGAAACATATGTACATTCATGCAGATTCTTGATTATTTAATTTCTTTAATTCTGGGCTGTAATATTTGATGGCAACTATTTGAAAAGTGAAGATGCATTTATATTGAAACAATACAAAATGGCAAAATGAAATTAATAGTTCTTCTGGACAAATTGCCCTTTGGGTTAGTAAGTGATTGTGAAAAATCCAGCTAATAAATACTGTATAAATAGAGCCATTCTTAAACAGATACAAAATGTCTTACCACCCAGAAAGTTAACTTCTGTATGCCATAGAACTGAAGCGTGAAAGTAGCTAAAGTAACTAAAGTCATCTGATGCTCATTGGCAATTTATCATTAAATGCAAATCATCTGTGTGCTAGTTAACATGCTGTACATAACTGTAATTGTAATGTTACTTATAGCTTAATCATAAACATTTAATTTTTTACTTCTGAATTTCTATATTTACTCAAAAATAGATAATAAAAAAAAGGTCCCCCCCCCCAAAGCTGGTGTATTTTCCCTTAAAATGGGTTTCATTTAAAAACAGAAAAATCTACTATGGAAATCTCTCAAAAAGTGAGGCTATCGTTTTTACAAAACACTTCATGTCAGTGATAAAAATGCATACTAAGTAAGTAAAGAACAATATTCAAAATACAGTTTATATTTTCTGTATTAAAATGTAGATTTATACAATTTAGACAAATTATTAAAATTTCTTATTTGTAGAATGGTAAGAAAAAGTAATCAAAAGACAATCAAACACAATAAATAATATCTAACAATTCAGTTTTCAAAAACTATTAATGTCAGTTTTAGAAAAGTAAAACAAAGTCTTGTATTTCTACATAAGAGAAAATAAAATTTAAAAAATAATAATAGCATGCATACTTTTATTTCTTGCCACGTGTTTTAATTGCAATTACTGTGCTACCATTAAGCATACAAAAGAGTAAATTAAAAAGTATTACTTTCAATGCAATATATATTTATTGTATGCTTGGAATTTTGTTTTTAAATCTTGGAGTCTTTTATGTTGATGTCTTTATGAATATTTAAGTTTGAACCACATTGATTTCTTTTTATTCCTTCAGCTGGAGTGAGAATGTTTGTTATACAGTCAAAAGTCGTTAATCCGGACTCGTCGGGACTTCGGCGGTTCCAGATTATCGATTTTTCCGGATTATAGATCATCAGTTTAAATCGCGTAAGATGGCATGCAGAAATTCTAAAATTAAAAATATGAAACCGTAATTTATGAAATAAAGAACAATTATGATCTAAAGGGTATCAAAATTTACAAAAAAAAAAGCTTAATATTTATTTGTTTACTTTATTAAACATTTCTTTCAATGTAAGTTGTTTAAGTTGCTTCGTTTTATGTGATAATACTTTCTCTTTAATTCTATAAACAGACATAATTTCTTGTTCACTTACAAAGTTCCGCTGTTCAAGTCCCGTTAATTGCTGTGCCGAGAATACCGACTAACTTGTCAATCGAAATTTTTTCGTTTTCACTAACCTCTCTGTCACATTCTTCATGTCTTTATCCATTTTATGCAACAATTCCACTTATTGTTTGATGGACATCGAAACATACTTTCGTTTTGTACGATCCTTTGAGAGCTCCAGAATCAAAAATTCTATTTGACATAATCGAAAGTTCAAGTTTACTTTTTTAGTATTGCTCTTACAGTCTGCAAAAAATAATAAGCCGGATCCAATTCAAAAATTAAGGAACAACGCAATCATCAACATTAACTAAAATAGATAATTAGATAATTTTAGCTTACACTGTCCGTTATACATAAAACGCGCACGTGAAAACGTATTCTGCGCTTGCGCACACGCAAATACGCAGTCGTAAGAGGTCTTATGCGCACACGTAAATGCCTATGCGCATGTGTCAACACGGAGCATGCGCAGAAAGTTTTTAGCTTTGAGGTCCGGATTATAGATCATTCCGAATTATGGGTGTCCGAATTAACGACTTTTGACTGTAGTCCAAAGGAACTTAAAATTTCTAAATGGTATTACAGTTGTCTACAAAATGATTTGACACTACAAAGGATACTTCATTATTATTATGGTTCCCATTAATTTAATAATGACAGTGTATGTGACAAACGAATGGCATTCCTAACCATGGTCACTTATATTTCACCTGTTACACAAAGAGCTCCAAGTAAAATTACCACTTAGTGTAATCCAATCCACTAACGAAAGCGATAATAGATTTAAGGCTGTTAAGTTTGGGGGTTTTCATGGTAGAAGTTGTTTTGACAAGAAAATGATTTTGATACTATATTTAAAGTAGTTGTGGAAGTATGGCAGCTGCAAATGTATGAGAAAAATAAACATGTTTGCCATGTAAGTTCTGAACTTTTTCTTGATTAAAACTTGGTTATAATATTGGCATCACTTAAGTAAGAGAAGCTGTAATAATTAAGAAGTACACTGCAAAGTATAGATTTTATGCCAGAAGGTCATTAGTGATAGCCTTTTGGAGTCCATTTTTATATATTTGTAGTTTATTCATAATATATATTATTCAAATGGTCACTCTTGAGTTTTGTGAAATATTTTGCAGAAATTTGGGAAGTATAGTAAAACCTGTATTTAACAAACACTCTATTTTACGAATTTGTCTATTTAATGAAGCTTCCTGTAGGATTCTGCTCGAGGTGTGAGTTTCCTTGTATAAAACCTCCAAATAGGGCAATATACTCACTGTTTAACAAAGTTTTTGAATGAATTTTTTTTTTTTTTTTTTTTTTTTTTTTAAGATTTCCCTTTTTATTTTCTTTTTAAATTATTTATTCATTTGTTGTGACAGGTACGTGCATGCAGCTGTGATCCTAAAGAAAGCATGTGACTCATTGTCTGTGGTCACATTCCATTCTGCATGAGGGATGAAGTGAGGGGAGGGAGGTTCTTGAATAAGAAAACATTTACTGACCCTATTGTTAAAAATTCCCCAAGCAATCCTGTTTTGCAAATTAAGTTAAATAGAGGTAACAATCAAAGTAGCTGATATCATTTTTCAAAATTAATTTATGTAATTTTCATACATAATTTTGATGGAATTTATGCATTACATGTAATTTTGCTTTTATATTTTATTTAACTACTATTTCACGTTTCAAATTAATAACATTTTGCATCTTAAGTCATGATTTATCATAACCTGCATTCTGTAAGTTTCTCCGTTTAGCGAAGTTTTTCATAGGATTCTGTGACTTCGTTAAATAGAGGTATGACTGTATTTAGTGTACTGAATTTATTTTTTTAAAGTATGTAATTCTGAAACTAGGACAGAAGGAAACTTTTTGGACTATCCCTGTAGTAGTAAATAATTATTCCCTTGAGGTAAACAACTGACAGGAGTGCCAAAAACCAGAATTTTCATACTTCATATACAGGGCATGCATTTATCTTTCTGTCCGAAGGAACAAAACATTAAAGTGTTCCTCTCCATAACATCTACATTTTTACTCTATACAGTCAAAAGTCGTTAATCCGGACTCGTTGGGACTTCGGCGATTCCGGATTATCGATTTTTCCGGATTATAGATCATCAGTTTAAATCTCGTAAGATGGCATGCAGAAATTCTAAAATTAAAAATATGAAACCGTAATTTATGAAATAAAGAACAATTATGATCTAAAGGGTATCAAAATTTACAAAAAAAAAAGCTTAATATTTATTTGTTTACTTTATTAAACATTTCTTTCAATGTAAGTTGTTTAAGTTGCTTCGTTTTATGTGATAATACTTTCTTTTTAATTCTATAAACAGACATAATTTTTTGTTCAGTTACAAAGTTCCGCTGTTCAAGTCCCGTTAATTGCTGTGCCGAGAATACCGACTAACTTGTCAATCGAAATTTTTTCGTTTTCACTAACCTCTCTGTCACATTCTTCATGTCTTTATCCATTTTTTGCAGCAATTCTACTTTTTGTTTGATGGACAACGAAACATACTTTCATTTTGTACGATCCTTTGGGAGCTCCAGAATCGGAAATTCTATTTGACATAATCGAAAGTTCAAGTTTACTTTTATAGTAGTGCTCTTACAGTCTGCAAAAAATAATAAGCCGGATTCAATTCAAAGATTAAGGAACAACACAATCATCGACATTAACTGAAATAGATAATTAGATAATTTTAGCTTACACCGTCTGTTATACATAAAACGCGCAGGCGAAAACGTATTCTGTGCTTGCGCACACACATATGCGCAGTCGTAAAAGGTCTTACGCGCACGCATCAACGCCGCGTATGCGCAGAAAGTTTTTAACTTTGAGGACCGGATTATAGATCATTCTGGATTATGGGTGTCCGAATTAACGACTTTTGACTGTATTATATTATACTAAAGCATTTAATGTCAATTTTTTTAATATTTAGCATTTTTTGTGTGCATTTCTATTAAAATCTTACAATATATTTTATTAAACTTACTATTTTAAAATTAGCTTTCTGAAAACAAAAAATGACCAGATCTATTATTCATTCTTTTGCAGATTTTCAAATATAATTTTCAATTTTGAAAATTAAAATTATATAATGATTAACGGTTAAAATGTATACAGATTTTCCATAATTCAAAGTTGTGCATTTGACAGCTGCAGTGCATTAAACAGTATGCTTTGTTGTATCAAAATTAAATTATTAATTCAACTATAATAGCAAATGTTTCAACATATGCTGAAATTAGTATAATAGTGAGAATGAAAAACTTCTTCAGAAATTTCAGTATAAGTTATTGATTAAAATGTGCACATTATACTTATGGATTGCATTTTTTATTTCAGGCAAATTACTTTCAATGGGTTTTGGGTTTGTTCAGTTCAAGACAAAGTCTGCTGCTGTTGATGCTGTTCAAAACCTTCAGTTATCCAAACTTGATGGGCATGCTTTGGAGTTAAAATTTGCAGCACGAACACTAAAGTAATTTTAATCATTGTTTTTTCTAATTCTTATAAAAATAGACATGTACTGAACATGCTCTAAAACAAAAGCACTGTATTTCAGAGTGTTGACTCATCTGTGTATGCTATAAATGCATATGCTGATACAGTCTGCTTCCACTTAATCAAGTTGCTTACCCAGGCCCCATCTGAAAAAAAAAAAGGTTAAATTTGATTATTATGCAGTTATGGAAAAATTATTATCGCAAACCATTAGCATAAAATTATGTGAGGATAATACAAAAAGGAAGAGAGAAACCCAAGAGATAGCAGACGATATTATATGCATTTATAGCTTAGTTTCTTCACTTCTAATAATGCTTATTTTTTTTATTATTTGCAATAAATTTCTTTTATTTTTAGTACCGATTTAATTAATATAATCAAATGATTAATTTAATTAATATAATCAATTAATATCCAAATTAAAAATTTTTTGCGGAGAGGGCTAGTTCTAGTAGGGTTTATTTCTCTTCCATGTTTATTTATTTGCCCTTGGATTAATTATGATTTTGAATTAACCATAATTATAATATGATTGATTGCTTTTTTCTACTCCCCGCACCACAGTTGTAACAAGATTAACTACAGTTTTAAATAAACAGTGAATGTTGTCTCTGGTATTATCCTGGAAATGGGAGTTAACTGTATTGAATTAGGAATAGCCATATTTAGATGTGATTTTTGTAGATAAACTTTAATGTAATTCAAATAATTAAAAAATATTCTGTTTTAAAAATGTTTTAAAATTTTAAAGTTTACAGAAATGTTATAGAAATCTGTAAACGTCAGGGCAGTTTGACATCAAACTGTAAATATAGCCATATTGCTTATATGGTATATGAAACATACGAAATATATATTTCTGCTCCTATATTTTGTTCATCATGTTAATGTGCACATATTTTTGCATTTTACTCCTTAAAAATTTTAAGAATAGTCCTAAAAAGTCAAGTATTTTAATAAGCTAATAAAGCGTACTAAAATATTAAGTTTCATTTTCACTAAAGGTAATTAAATAAGTGAAGAATCAAAGTATACTTACTGATGGTAAGAGTTAGTTTACTAAGTAACGCTTCATGTGTACAGAAAAGATACGGGCCAAAAATTAAACAAAATAAACAACCTTAGATTGATATAGATTTTATATAAAACTCATTAGGTTCTTTGCAATTGTCTAATTGCATATATTTTACTAAATATGATTTCCACCTATATGATTTTAATAATTTGTAAATAATTTATAGCATAAGTGATCAAACATCTTTATGGTTGATATTTATATCATATCTAATCAGTAGTATGGATTATGCATAAATAAGGTCATATTTCTGAGCTTTTTACAAATAATTTTAGGAAAAATTATAATGGCTATGTACGATTAGCATTCAGGTAAAAAATGTGAGTTGAATTATTGTGATGAAAAATTGAATGTATCATTTATTAGGCCAGCTGCTCCCTCTGGACGAAAAAAGCAGGAAATAAAAAAACAACTTACATCAAAGATCCTTGTACGAAATATTCCCTTTCAAGCATCAGAAAGTGAAGTTAAAGATTTGTTTAAGTAAGTAAAATTTCATGATTGGTTTAGAAACTAGTTTGCGCAAAATAATGTATTCTAAAATAAAAGAGAGTTTTACTTAATTGCATAACATTATGCAATCAATCTTTTTTGTAGACAATACGGTGAGTTGAAATTTGTTCGCCTTCCAAAGAAACATGATGGTTCATCAGAACACAGAGGTTTTGGTTTTGTTGACTTTTGTACAAAAGTTGATGCTAAGGTAAAAATTACTTTTCTTATTATCCTTTTAATTTTTTTCCCTGAACTATCATATTTGAAATGTAAATTTAAGAAGACATTCCTCAATATGCAATAATATCAACTGGTTTGGCTATGGCCAAACTATGACTTTTTGTCCCCTTCAGCTTGCATTATAACAATGAAAAGTTTTATTTTTTTTAAAATACCATTCCAGCTTTAAAAAAATCAAGATTTTCCATTTTGAAATTGTATTCATGTAGAGTAATTTTTAACAATTTTAAATCATGCTCCATCTCTGTGACTTACTGTCATGGTTATAACAGGGGAGCAGATAAGAGAAACACAATAATTACCTGCTACATTGATGATATACCTTACATCTTAAGACACTGCACATGGGGAACGTACTTTTACGTATTTTGCAATCTATCAGTACAGCGCAGGCTACATAAAGGTACGTATTTAGTAGATTTGTGCTTGACAACGGACATCATATAAATATGATAGGCATTGTAAGTGTGTATTGATTTATTGTGATTTTAATAAATAACCAAACTCAAGTGAAATTCATGAAGATACGCACCCACTACACAAGGAAAAGTCTGCAGCGAAATATATGTGCATACAATGTGTTAATAAATGGCATTATAAATATATTTATTTATAACGTGTACTGAAGTAACAAAATATACCTGATGATCCAGTTTGCAATAAATTAATAAATTAATTAGTTTACTATTAGCTTTTATCTTATATATTGATCTTAATATTAACTGTGTAGGAAACTAATGTAAAATTTTTTTATGCAAATATTTCTCTAAGCTGACAGTTTATTTAAATCATTGTCATATACCAAATTGCAATCTTCCTAAAGAATGATGTGACATAACTCGCATATTTTAGTAAGGGTAAAATTGCTAGTGTTTTTCAAATCACTGAAATACATTTTTTAAAATTAATAAACTTTTATGTAATCAATATATCTTTCTTAATATTCAAAATTTTCATGTGTTGATGTTTTGATTGTTTTCCTTGCCTTCAAATGTAAAATCAGCTTGATATCATCATATGAGAATGAAATCTTCCTTTTCTATTGCATCATGACTGATGGCGTGGAGTACTGGACATGATACTTAAAAATTATATCTTTCAGTGATGCCAATGAAAATTATTTCTTCTTGGTTGTAATTTTATATCCTGAATTTTATTTTTCCCAGGAAATGAGTAAATTGATTGTAAAGATGCACTGAGTGAGAAAATCTCCTAAAAAGTATTTAACAGCCACTGTTAAAAATAGAACCAAAATCAACAAATGGCATTTGAAAGGTAATGGCTATTAAGCCTTGTAATACTTCTTTGGCGAAATGAAGCAACTCCAGTGATCGAGCACAGCAATAACTTTTATTTAACACTCAAAAAAATGGCGACATACATACAAGAAGAGAAAACATATTCTAACATTTAAAAATAAATTACATTCTTCGTGCGAGAGCCGCACGTGGCACTCGAGTCTGGTTTCAAATATTGCCATTCACAAATTCCTTAATGTTCAACTATTTAAATTATTTAAACTACAAGATTTTAATAATATGTAAAGCTGTTACAACCTCTCCCCCAACGGAGAGACTTTTACCAAAGGGAAAAGTTCTGTAAAATTCGAAAGTTTATAAGCTCGGCTTGCTCAAATGCTTAAAGAGAAAAGGTAACTTCTCTCATAAGTTTCCAAATTTCAGGTCAAAAATTTAAAGTTTTAAACAAATACTTTTACACCACATTTAAAAAGAAAAAAAAAATGGAGAACGCTCAAATACATCAGTTGAGCATACGTTAAATAATAAAATAAATTCTGAACGTGGTTACATACACTAAGAGTTATTACATTACTTAATTCTACTCAGAACATCTACGTTCTTGTGCAAAGATCCTTTGCGATGAATGACCTTAAAATTATAAGGTTGTAATGAGAGTGCCCAGCGCATCAATCTAGAGTTACATTTGGCGTTGGATTGTAACCAAACCAAAGGATTATGATCAGTTTGAATCAAGAATTCTTGCTGACCATCCAGATAAAAATGCAGTTTCTTGATAACGTAGATGATAGCAGCGCACTCCTTTTCAGTAGCATAATAATTCTTTTCAAACTTAGTAAATTTTTTGCTTATATACAAGATAGGATGTTCACGTTGTTCATCAACAAATTGGCATAGTACTATACCCATGCCATTGTCATCGGTTTGAGGCATCGGTTTGTATAATAAACCTTTTATCAAAGTCTGGAGCATACAGAATTGGTTTCTTGCATAGCAACTCTTTTAAATTTTTAAAAGCTTTGTCACATATTTCAGACCATTGTATATTTCCTTTTTTTTGTTACCCCCTTCAAAGCGTCCGTGAGGGGTGAAGCAATTTCCGAAAATCTCGGTATGTTCTGGCGATAATACCCTACCAGTCCTAAGAAAGCACAAAACTTCTGTTTTAGTTTTAGGTGTAGGATACTCCTTTACAGCCAGGATCTTTACTTCATCCGGGGTTCGTTGTCCTTGTCCCACAACATGGCCTAGGTATCTCACTTGATCTTGTGCAAATTTACATTTTGCTGGTTTTAGTCGTAAATTTGCTTTCTGTATTCTCTCTAGAACAGAAGTTAAGTTTTTAAGGTGCTCTTCCCAGTTTTCTGAGTAAATGGCAATGTCATCCAGGTATGGTACAGCGAAACCTTCGCATCCAGCCAGGACTTTAGTCATAACTTTGCTAAAAAAAAATATGGGGCATTTTTTAATCCAAAGGGTAAACGTAGAGGCCTGAAACTTCCAAAACTAGTTACAAATGTTGCATATCTTTGGGCTCTTTCTGTTAACGGAATTTGCCAGTTGCCTCTAGATAAATCTAATAGGGTAATATATTTTGCTTTTGCTACAGTTTCGATACGTTCTTCAATATTAGGCAAAGGATAGTATTCAGTTTTAGTAACAGCATTGAGTTTACGATAATCAATACAAGGCCGAGGATCCTTTGATGAAGATTCTATCAAAATCATGGGAGATGTATAGTCTGATTCTCCCGGCTCTATAATAAGATCGAGCATTTTCTGGATTTCCCTTTTGAGAATTTCAGTCTGTCGGGGTGACAGTCTGTATGGCTTTATTTGTATTGGTTCGTTATTTAATAGCTCAATATCGTGACAAACTAACTTTGTTAGTCCAGGATTATTTGAAAAACAACCAGAATATTTCCATAAAATCTTTCGTAAATCGTCTATTTGCTCGGATTTCAACCTTTTCTCGAGTTCATTCTCCTCCATGATGTCCAAGAAATTTGATATGCTGGGATTAGAAGGTAAATGAGGAATGTCCATTTCTAAGTCTCCTTCCACTTCAGTTATCACATTAATCATTTCTGGTCTTTTGTAATATGGTTTAAGCATGTTAATGTGATATACTTGATTTGGCTCATTTTGTTCCTTGAAACTTACAATGTAATTGGTTTCTGAAATTTTCTGCTATATTTTTCCAGGTCCTTTCCACTGTTCTTCTAGTTTATTTTGACGATTCGTTGATAAAACAAGAACTGAATCTCCTCTAGCAAATTCCCTTTTCACTGCATTTCGATCATACCATGTTTTCCTCCGTTGTTGAGCTTCTTTCATGTTTTCCACGGCAAGTTCTTGGCATTTCTTCATTCGATTAATAAGTTCAAAAACGTAACTGACAACATTATTACTTTCTTCAATCGGTTCTAGCCACTGCTCATAAAGTAAAGTGATTGGCGTTCGTAGGTTTTTTGCCATGAACTAATTCTGCTGGTGTAAAACCAGTGCTTTCGTGTGTGACTGTTCTGAGAGCAAAAAGAACTGACGGTAGATAATTCTCCCAATCCGAAGTCGCTCCTATACATACGACTCTTAACACCCTTTTTAGCGTTCTATGGAATCGCTCAACAGGATTACTCTGCGGATGATACACAGATCTTCTTACATGTTTAATGACGAAACGCTCCAAAAATTTCTCTGTCAAAGCACTGATGAAAGAGGTCCCCTGATCTGTTTGGATCACTTTTGGGAAACCCATACAACTGAAAATCTGTAAGAAAGCATCAATCACAGATGACGAAGAAATGTCTGTCACCGCAACAGCATCTGGATATTTGGACGACATACACAGAGCTGTAATAATATATTTTTTTCCAGTCTTTGAAATAGGTAGCGGACCAACGGCATTGACATTTATTTTAGTGAATATTTCAGAAATTACTGGTACTAATGTCATTGGAGCCTTCTTTTTGTCATTTCCTTTTCCAGTGCGCTGACAAGCATCACAGGTTCTTACAAAATCTTCAGTTTCTTTGTAACACCTCGTCCAGTAAAAATATCTAGCAAGTCTGTCTTTGGTCTTTTTGACACCCAAATGACCAGAAGTTCCTTCGTGGCACATCTTTATAATTGACGGCTTGAGTTTTTCAGGTATAACGACAAGCTGTCTTTCAAAGCCCATTTTATCCGTCGTTTTTTTAACTAAATGCTCTTTTCTTTTCAGACTATAGTTCTCATTTTTGCATGTACCTTCTTTAACTTCTTGGATGATTTTAGACAGTTCCTCATCAGCAAGCTGAAGTTGTGCAATTTCTTCAATGTTTACCAGTTTCATGAGAGTTTCATCTTCCGAATTTAGCTCCGGTAAATTATCTTCTTCTTCAAAAACATCTCTGGATGCTTTATTTTCTTCCTTCATCGGTTCCAAGATCTTCTCTTCGGCTATTTCTCTTTTCTTTTGAGCTCTAGTAGAGACAGCATTGACCTGGTGAGGACAACTATCAGGTTCCTTTCCTTGTTTATTCAACCGTGCAAAAGTTCGATTGCCTAATAAATACCTTCCTTTGTCGAGTTCATTTCTAATAATGGCAGCCTTAGTTATTACTCGCCCAAGATCGCAATTTAGTTCGATCTCAGCCAATGGTAAACAGGTTGGATTCAAATCTAATGGCTGTTGCACCCACACATTTTCACCTGTCAGCATTTCTGGCGTGATGTATTTGCGACAAACTATATCAATACTAGCACCTGAATCCCTTAATATAGGAATTTTATGACCATTTATGTAACCCATACTAATATAAGGTAATAGAAATTTATCCTCTGGTTTTGCACTAATTCTGTTAAGATTAGCAGGAAATTCAGTACTATTCTTAAGTTTTGGACATTGGGGTCTTAAATGTTGATAAGACCCACACTGATAGCATTGTGGCGTTTTTCATTTTTCATATTTATCATCTGGACGTGGACTTCTAGGTCTATGAAACCAGCTTTGCGAATTAAATCCTGATAACAATTTTTTTTTCAGTTTTATTTTTATTATCTGAACTCAATTTACCTTGAGTTAGTGCATTGTATCTTTCTTTCTGCCGATCCACTACAGGCCTTTTTTGAAAGTTTCCGCAAACGTTTTCATAGGCATCAAGTTTTTCAGCTAATTTTTTAGATGAAATCATCTCTACCCACTCATCAAGAAAATGATCTCGAATTTCAGGAGGAACTCGACGTTTAAGTTGGTCAATCACCATCAAATCTAGCAACTGATCAAAAGTCTTAACTCCTAGACCAATCACCCATTCTTTGCAATAATTTTCTATTTCATAATTGAAATCCACCCATGTGGATTCGGTATTCTTTTGATGTTTCATAAATTTCTGCCTAAACTTTTCCGGGCTTAGTTTAAACCGTCTTAACAATAAATTTTTCACATGTTCATAGTCTTTAGCTTTATCAGAGGGTTCTCTAGCTATTAACTGGGTTACTTCGTAAGGAAGTAGTTCTAGTAAATGAGATACAAATTCTTCTTTATCAATTTTAGCCCATTCTGCTTGCCTTTTAAACAATAGCAAATATAGACTGATATCTCCTTTCTTGTCATCAAATTTCTGCATAAGGTGACGCAGCTCTGTTTTCGGCGGGATCTGTCCGGCATTTTGAGTCTTTGTCTCTGCTTCAAGTCTTAATCTCTGTAATTCATACTGTTCGTTCCTTCTCCGCTCTTCTGCTTCTTTCTGTCTCCTACGTTCTTCTCTTTCCCTTTCCTCCCTCTCTTTCCGTTCTTCTCTTTTCTCCCTCTCTTTCCGTTCTTCTATTATTGTGTCTAAGACTCCTTTGACGAAGACTTCATCATAATCTCTACTTTCAACAATTTTCTGTTTTAAATCGACTATTTTCAAATCTGCAGTCACGTGAACTCCCAGTTCAGCCGCGAGATTTTGCAAATCTTCCTTACGAGCTCTTCCTAAGTAAGACATTGTTTCTATGTTTAAAATTAACGAACACTGTGTTCTTTATATTTCCTCAAAATAGCTCAATTCAATTACTTTAATTAATTAATGCAGTCCGAAATCACGAAATTAAATGCACTTTGTTAAGTACGTATACCTCAAAAATGAAATATTTAAATTATATGAAGTTCATTCTCTCTACCACATTAATTGTGATTAAAATAAGAATAATAACATAGAGCAATATATATATCTACCGTCTGGACAACTAAAATGAATATTAAATATAATACGAGGGCAATCCCAAAAAAAAGGTCTCCTATATTTTTAGATATACAAAGAACCGTTTATTTTCTATAATTGCTACATCACTTTAAAGATTGATGAATGCTTTATTTTTCAACATAATCGCCATTTCGGTCGATGTATTTTTGTAGATGCTGTGGTAGTTTTACAATGCCCATGTTATACCAGCTTGCCGCCATGCCCTTCAGGAAGCGTTGAACCTGATCCTCCAATCTTTACGCATGAGTTCCTCAACTTTCGTGATTGTCTCGTCGGCATTTGACGGACTCCCGCTCCTTTCTTCATCATGAATTTGAGTATGACCACCTGTAAACTCTCTACACCACTTGCGAATGTTTTTGACATCCATGCACGACTTCGCACTTGGCGGTAACGTTTATCGGGAGCTCCATTTCGAATGGCTGCCAAGCCAAGACTGAGCATCCTAGCGAAGCGCCTGCGTGCTTATGTGATAGCGGAGAAGGCACCACTCACAACAGTGTTGCCAACAACCGTATTAAAACTTTCTCTACGTAACCAAAAAATAGGAGACCTTTTTTTTGGGATTGCCCTCGTATCAAATACGTTAATAAAATAAGAAAATTTATTATTAACAGGAAGTAATAATCTGGTATCACTAATATTGCATTCAGTGATGAACTAATAAAATAAAGCAATTCTATATGAACAGGAAGTAATAATCTGGTATCACTAATATTATGTTCAGTGATGAACTAATAAAATAAAAATACGCACGATTATTCGATCTCGGTCGGTGCCTCCAAAATAATTAAGAATGTAATACTTCTTTGGCGAAATGAAGCAACTCCAATGATGGAGCACAGCAATAACTTTTATTTAACACTCAAAAAAATGGTGACATACATACAAAAAGAGAAAACATATTCTAACATTTTTAAAAATAAATTACATTCTTCATTCTTCGTGCGAGAGTCGCACGTGGCACTCGAGTCTGGTTTCAAATATTGCCATTCACAAATACCTTAATGTTCAACTATTTAAATTATTTAAACTACAAGATTTTAATAATATGTAAAGCTGCTACAGCCTGTTGCATGTTTTGTAAAGGGACAATAAGTGTTGCAACAATTAAAACTCAACTTATGCAACATACAAATGCTGCAAAGCATAGATCATTTCATAATGCATGAAAAGATTTTTCTCAGATATAATTGATTAACATTTCAGAAAATAAAGGTATTCATAGTAGAAGCTAATCAATTTGATGTAAGTGATTTACATGCATAAATAAAAATATAAAAGTTGACTTGTGAACCATCCAGGCAGCAGCAAGTAATAATTCCTTTTTGTTGTAAGACTTTGAAATTTTGTTTCAAAAAATGTTTTCTGAAACATCCTTCCCACAAAGAATGCATTGAAATTCATTGAACATATCATATGTAGCATCCTGTGTAGACATGGCCTATATTTTCTCAAGTCACTTGTAAGTTCTAATATCCATTTTTTATATAATATTTGATCACATGTTGAACAAGTAGAACCAGAAGCAGTTAGATTTATGTTTGTGTTGCTATTATTATTTTTATCAAATGGTTGGCATTTGGCAACTACCTCATTGTCCCCCCAGTGCCTTTTATATGTATGATTAAAAGAACTGAGTATGAGTCAAAATGAATGACATTTGTTGTTTGTCCAAAGTTACAAACAGAGAAAGAAGAGGAGCTCTCAGTCAGCATATTGACACCGAGAGAGTCGTGTTGTCTGAAAAGGATAAATGCAGTAACAGCTGATTGTAAAGAGAAGCTTGAAATGGAAAACTTCAGATCAAGAACACTCTGATTCATTGTTGAGGGCAAATATTTCTTCTTAAGATATGTATTTGCTTAGAATTTAACAGAATGATAGACTAGAACCCTTTCTGAGTTTCGAAGGATGTCATACCTTTCTTGTGAGCCTTCAAATCACACCAAATGGGAACTCCTTGAAGATCATTAAAAATGCATGAAGAGTTCATCAAGTGACTCATTTTAAATCATATGCTTTGTTGTCAGTGGTAATTTCTAGAATGGAATTTTATTGCAAAACAGTAGTAACCCTATTCAAGCAATTGTTGCAAATTTGAAACTGCTACAGAGCTACATATAAAATTTCCAGTTCCTCATCAAAGTTGTTTGTATTTGTACCAACAGTAAAATAAGAATGAAAAAAAAAGGTTGTAAACGCTAATACTGCCTTTGGTACATCTGTATATCATGAAAGTGTTAATCAGTTATCATTGGAGATACTGGAGTTTTTGATATTAAAGATAAAAAAAGCTGCATTTTGGAAAAATATATTGGTAATGAATTGATGAGCTATGTATAACTATGCCTAGAGATATTTTTCACCTGAAGGAAAGAGGTATACTCATGCCACTATACATATGAAATCAAATTAACTATATCTGTACATTTTTACATTAGTAAAAGGCAGCTGTTTTAAATCATAATAACTTATAATCATAATTTTTAATCTAAGCTTTTATTCAGAAAAATGATGCAAATAATGATTTAAAATTTTAAAATTTAAAATTATGTTTTTGACAAAAAATAAATGACATTGAAAAGTATCTGCCAACAATGTTGGTTTTACTGGAAGTCACCTGTTTTTTTCATCACATCCCCCAGTCTCTCAGTAGATCACTAAAGTTTTGGCTTTTAATTTTTAGCCTTATTAAGGAAAGTATTTCCGAGCAGTAAATGAAATTTATTGAATTAATGAAACTTAAATTAGGCAAATTCCATTCTCCCATTTCTAGTGATTTTCAGAATAATTTTTCTTATTAAATTTTATTTCATTTGAACTGTATTTTTTATGATATTTTATTGATCTTATTAAATTTCATTTGATGTGAGTTGTCTTAGTCTACTATAGATATCTATATATTTTTATATGAAGATTCTAGCAGTGTATAATCAGTTAATATTTATATTTAATTTTGTTTTATTTTGATATGTGGTACATTACTAAGTTTATCCATGTAAACACTCTGTACATTAATTATTAATTCTATTTTCATCATATTTAAAAGTACTTTGATAAATAAAAGCTTTCCTTCATTACTCAGGATTTTTTCAGTCTAAAAATATAAAAAAATTTTAAAATGAAATTAGACAAAGAACATAAGATTTATTTACATCAGAATTGTATTGCAAATAGTTAAATAACATGAATGTGAATCATGCATTATAACTGAATTCAGATCAGTTTGGAGTTCCTCTCAAATGGTGTTGCTGTGCAGCATAAAAACCCTATTCAGGTTTAACAGCTATGCTGTAGTTAATGTAAAAGGTACTGCATATACACTGCTCGACATTGAAAATGCAACACAAAGAAGGAGTGGTCAGAAAGTGATGAAATTTGGAAAAAAGAGACAGCAAGCAGCAATAAGTGATCTTTATTTCAAAATGATAGTCAGAATACAGAGTGAGAATGGCGTCGGCTCAGTAGGATGTAGGACCACTGCCAACAGCGATGCACGAAGAAACACGTCTAGGCATATAGTCAATAAGAGTGTAGATGGTGTCCTGAGGGATGGCTCTCCATTCCCTTTTAACCATTTGCCACAGTTCGTCTTCTGAACGAGGTAGAGACAGAGTCTGCAAATGGCGTCCAATCACATCCCACACATGTTCGATTGGTGACAGGTAAGGAGAGTATGGTGGCCAGGGAAGCATCTATATATGTTGCAGAGCATGTTGGCAGATGCGAGCACTGTGTGGTCGAGCGTTATCCTGCTGAAAAATTGCATTAGGGAGCACCAGAAGGTAGGGGATTGCCACCGGCTTCAGAACATTATCCAAGTATCGTTGGGCCGTCATAGTGCCCTGAATACGAACTAGAGGTGACCTGGAATCATAGGCAATAGCGCCCCAAACCATTATGCCATGTTATCACGCGGTGGGGCGTTCCACAGTTACTGCCGGATTAGATATGTCTCCACGTCGACGCCACACATGTATGCGGCGACTGTCACTGGATAAATAGAAGCGTGACTCATCTGAGAACACGTCATTTCGCCATTCTGTCATCCACATCGCTCCAATCCGGCACCATTCTAAACATTGGCATCTATGCTGTGGGGTTAATGGCAGTCTTCTTAACGGACGCCGTAAGTGCAGGTCGCGTTCAACCAATTGACAGGAAATGGTTCTGGTCGACGCGGGAACATCCAGGGTATCTTGCACATGCTGCAGAAACGCAGTACAAGTGAGTTGCGGGACCGCCACAGCTTGTTGGCGGATGCGTCGATCCACGCGTGCTGACATCACTCTGGCTGCACCTACACCCCTCCTTCTTCCCACATTTCTTTGTTCCAACCATGTTCACCATAGCCGATGCACCGTGCTCGCATCCATGTGGGTATCAGCTGCGATTTGACGTAATGACCAACCCGCCCTTTTCAATCCGATCACCATACCCCTCATAAAATCGTCTATCTGCTGGAAATGTCTTCGTTGACGGCGGCCTGGCGTTCTTTCCTATTACACGTATCCTCTGGGACAAAAACCAACTTTCTTCGATGATTCATCTGGCAGAAATAACGGCACGAATATTGCCCATTCTGCACATTCCTTTCCTTATATCTTACTTCATGTGCATCGGAGAGCTGCGCATTTCACATCATTCGCATAACTCAGTGAAGTACGTCTACTCTAAAATTTGCATAAATTTCTGACCACTCCTTCTTGGTGTTGCATTTTCAATGTCGAGCAGTGTATATAGTCATGCGTTGTTTTATAATTTTATTTTTCTTACTTTTATTGAAACAAAATCATCAATAATATTTTCAAAGTCAACTTGATTACTTAATCTGTATTTTATAGAGAAAACAGACATAGGTAAAAGTTTTGCTTTACCTAGTGAAAAGCCATACAAACCTTTTTATTGTTTAAAGTTTGTTAAACCCTTTATTACTACTAGCAAGACGCACTGACATTCATAAAAATATCATATAAACTGGTTTTTATGAAACTGTAGTCTTGTATTACATACCGCATAAGAAGCAATTTGTTGTGTCTCTCTCATGTCAGCATGTTGAATAACATCATTTGTCAGAAAGTATCTCATGCCAAGACATAGAAAAGTTGGAAACTGAAAACAAAATCTCAACTTATTCAACTGAGCAGAAGTGCAAGTTCTAAGAGTCAGTTCTAAGAGATGGAGAAAATTCAAAGATATCTTTTTCAAGATCACTTACGAGGTATTCCCTCAGGTAATGAGCGTTATTTGCCAATAACAGTCTTTCCGAAGAAGTATTGTGATACCTTCCACTTGCAAAGATAACTTTCAGCAGCAGTCAGAAGAAGAATATCAAAACAAACACTTTGCAGACACCTTCATGCACATGTATTGTCGGCACATAGGCTATTTGTTTATATTTTGATGACTTCCTAATATTATATGTCTTGAAGAAAATGAGTTAAAAAGTACTGTGATTGGGAATCGAGTAGAACCAAACTCATTTTTTTGACGAGTCCAGATTCTATAGCCTGACAACTGGCAACTTCTGATGTGGAGAAAATGTAGCATAGTTCAGTCCATGTCAAGATAAGGTTGTGTTTTGCTGAAGACTGTGTGGTGTTTGAACAAAAAGGAATACTGTTAAGTGAGCAAATAAATCTGCACATTATTCAGAGTTTGTCCCTGTCTGCACAAAGCTACACAGATGAAGTTCTCAGACCTGTAATTGTGGCTTATACTGCTCCATCGGTTACTCAGTATTTTTGTATTATGACAAAGTCTGACTTAATTTGGCATGTCTTGTGAACCAAATGTTTGAAAAAGAAGCAATGGAATGCATGCCTCCGAAATTTGAATCTGATTAACGTGTTTGGGACACATCAGACAGATGCATTGCTGTTAACCACAGTTTTTCTTCCTGATGCATATTCACTTACAAAGTTCTGTTCTTCAGAAATGGAAGAGAATCTCCCAAAATTGTATCAACCACCTTAATAACTCAGTGCCTGATAAACGTGAAGCCAATTTGCATGTTAGTAGTATTAAACAGAGACTTCACCAGAAACTTCAACTGCAAAAGCCTGCCAGCAGAAAGCACATCCAAAGTCAATTGGAGTTAATAGCTTTATTTGGGGGGAGAAGGATTCTAACATGTAATAAAAGGAGTTCATTGGGTAGTACCATGATTGATTGCTTTAGAGCACTATCCCATGATCTCTAGTAATTAATTTATTGGTAATAAACTGAATATGCTAATTTCCCCCTTTTTTTATCCCACCCTCTATCAATGACAGCAATCGTAGAACATGGACTCGCAGAAATTAAGAACAAGAAAAACTTTTGCATAAGTTTGTGCAAGCTTTCCTTAACTCTTTCAACAGAAGTAAAACTCTTAAAAAAAAAAAAAAAAAAAAAACTACAGTGCTGAGGAAACTTGAAATTAAGGGATAAAATAAAGTACAGGGTGCGGCAGGGAAATGGACGATTATGAACAATGCTGTTTTTGTTTATACAAATGTATTTACTATTTTGTGGATACACACGCATAAACTACATGAAATGTCATTTGTGAAAATGTTTTTGTTTCAAAAATGCAGTTGTTCAAAATGCAATTTCTATGTCCTAAAAATCACGTCTTCTGAATGTCCTCCATTTCTTCTAAGGCACTTATGGTATCTTGCTTGAACATTATGCATTGCACGTCGGGAACATTCCTCCGGGAATACTGGCAACCTCTTCACGAATAGCTGTTTAAAGTTCATCTTGATCTTTGGGGCGACTGGAAAACACTTTGCTTTTGAGATATCCCACAAAGGAAAAAGTCACACATCGTTAAGTTAATTATTAATTTCATTTTGGCATTTTGTGTTGAATCAGTATAAACGGCAAATCACTTTTTAAATTATTGCCACCAAATATTAGAGCCCTGTATTATATTTAAAGAAATTAAATAATGAAGAATCCGCATTAATGTGTGTATGTTTCTCGCATTGTGATTAACAACGGTTCCTAGAGCCATCAAATTTTGATTAAAGTATGTCTCCACCCGAATATGGGCATCTGGAAATCCGAATTTGGAATTTGTTTTATTATCTTGTATGGTCTACTTGTCTAACTTCTAAGTGAGAACTGTAATAGTAACTACACAGAAGAAGGGTTAAAATTACCCTTTATTAAACTCTTTAAAATTTGCAGTGCGTCAACTCGATGCTAACACACTACGCCTCCCTTGGGTGCTAACTGAAATCATAGAACTAAACTAAAAATTCGAAGATATTCACAAGTAGTAGAAATCCCCTACTGAACTCAGATATTCCTGTTTCTTAAACCCGTGTCGAAACTGATGGCGGCAAGTAAATGCAGTTAAGCCACTTAAACCAGCAATAACTCCGGGAGTACAAGCTCACGTAACGGAGGTGACGGCAATAGCCTATCTCTCCCTAACTTTCCTACTGAACCTCGGTTTTAAACTCAAGGTAGAATTTGCATTCCTTCACGCGTGCTAGCAAATTTAAATATTTCGGCATTGACAATTTGGGGAATGAAGGCTTATAGGAAAGCCTAAAATTAAAACTTAAACTTGTTAGTTAAAAATAAACATAAAACCCTACAATCTATTTCATATTTTGTAAAGCATTTATAAGTTTCTGATTAAGAAACTAAATTCTAAAGATATGCTGTGTAAAATATTTTGTGATATTGATGTTGAACTGAATTTTAAGGTGTAAGTGCGAAGAAAAAAAAGGCATCTTTTGGCATAATATAAAGTCTGAAAACTTTCAATTTTTTTCTTTTTTAAACTCTATCGCTTTGTACTTTGTAGTAAACTTCTATTATCTGTAAGCTAAAGAAAAGATTTTCCCTACAAATTCGGCTACATGTGTCAGAACCGACAATTTTTTAATTTATGTAGTTCATTAATCTTGTGGTAGCGTAGCATTAAATCACTGATCAACCATCTTAAAATGGTGTAATTTAAAATATAGTGAAAAAACGTGACTGTGGGTGTCTGTAATGTTAGGAATTCATCTTTTATATCAATTAAATAAATTACCCGTTTTTATCTTTTATTTATTTATTTTTTTTTTTTTTTTCTTTTTAATTTTGCAGTTTTTGGATTTTATTGCAGTAAACATATTTCTGATAGGTAAATCAAGTGATGCACATACCTGAATTCGCTTCTCATTCATTTTGAAACTATCTCAAGAGTTTCATCAAAGTTCATTTTGCTTCGATTTCCTCTTCGCGTTTTTCCTGGTTCGAATCTCCTGTCCCCCGGGATGAAGGGGATTATTTTAAAGTATCTTTTTAAGTCTTCTCTAATCTCTGAGTCTGGAAAGAGGGATTAGAATTGAATAATTTATCGTCATTTCTCTTCCACTACCCCTCTCCCCCCCACACCGTCCCTACGTTCTCTGAAAACGGTGGAGGTTGATCGCCTCCCTTCCTCCCATGCCACCAATTTTCGTCGTTTGCCTCAAAACAATCCGTTTCTGCACAATTCCAAGAGATTTTTCAGCATTTCTCGTAGCTTACGTTTCCGTTCACTTCCTTTGTTATTTAAAATTCTGCCGGTGGGAAGAACTTTTCATGCTGTTTGCGTACTAAAATTTTGCTTTTCCAGTGTTATGGTTACTGATTACGAAGAATTAGAAATCGGTTCGAGATGGTCTTAAGTCTTGTAGTGTCTTTCCTCTGAAGAACGATTCATAAAGTTCTTGTCTACTTCGCATCCCGTTATCATATCGACAATGCAATTAACAATCATTGATGAAATGCGAAATGGAGTATCTGTTGTTGGCTGTATAATGACAGCTACCTGCATGTATAAAGATGTTGTTATATAGATTTTTATCTATATATGAATTTTTTCAGGATCTGGCATGAAAATGCTTTCACGTTTCTCGTTTTGAAACTCTGATAGTCTGTACTAAATTCGATCGTAAGTGGTAGTCTCTGGTTTAGTGGGTTAGTTCCCAAACGATTCGACTAACAGCGACCATACTTGCGAACGAGATATCATGGGTGGGCGGGAATAATTTATAATTTAATCATTAATTTGATTAATAACGTCTTCGCGCATATAAACAAATGGCGCAAACCACTTGTTTTCAAACTTCGCCGATTTGGGAATGTTCTTTTGTGGAAAATCTCAAATTATATATGTGCTAGTTTTCTAGTTTGCTTGTTTCACAGGACCTTTAAACTACCATGTATTTCGGCGTATAATGTGCACATATACGTGGGCATTTCGAAAAGTAAAGATACACCGTACGCCAGAGGAAAAGAAAAGTTTTGGTGAGCAAGTTGGCAACACAGGTGTTAACCTTGAACCGTTAGCTTTCTCCTCGCGGTCGTTCGGCATTCTAACGTTGATTCTGGTTGGAGTAGGTCGTGTTTAAAATGGCTGCGCCGATTCAGAATCCCGCCAAATGCGAAGTGCGCTCCGTCATAAGTTTTCTTCATGCAAAAGGTCAGCGACCAGCGGATATTCACAAAGAAATTGTTTCTGTTTATGGGAACATTATGAATCGACAAAATGTAACGAAATGGTATCGTCATTTCTCTGAAGGTAGGACCGATGTTCATGACAAACAAAGAACAGATCGGCCATCTGTGATCTCTGATGCCCTTCTTTAGAAAACAGAGGAAGCAATTCGTGCTAATAGACGTCTCAAATTGAAAGAATTGCATCAGATCATACTGGAAGTGTCAATGGCAACTCTTTTTGAAGTTATGACTGTCAAGTTAGGTTACAGGAAATTGTGTGCACGCTGGGTTCCAACAGGCGGCAACCTTCTATGACTGCGGGATACAAAAGCTTGTGCACCGACTTAACAAATGTTTGGATAACGGGGGTGATTATGTCGAAAAATAATAAATAATCCAGTTAATAAGATGTAACTGACGTTTTCTAAATAAATGTTTTTTTTTTTTTTTTTTTTTTTTTTTTTTTAAAGAAATGCGAGCCATTGTATCTTTACTTTTCGAAATGCCCTCGTACTTCCCAACTACGTTTATTAATTTTTATTTACATTCGCCATATAACGCGCACCTCTTTCGCTAACGAAACCTGAAAGATACGTGTGCGATGCTCTTTTCTTTTGAAGTCATTCATTCGAAGACTTTTCCCGTGCTTTGGAAAATGGTATATTGAATTGACAAGCGATAAGGTGAACAATACCTGTGTGTCAGTAAATAATTCTGCAAAGAGTGTGGGTTGTATTCAATGCAGAAGTGTACAAGAGTGTTATTATAGAGTTTTGAGGGAAAAGTGAGCAGAATTTGGGTTATGAATGCCCTTCCGACCTGAATGAATTCGCAAAATTAGGAGTCAGAGGTTTTCTCTTTCTGTAGTCTTTTGAAGTGAACATCGAAGGCTTTGGTAAATCGTTTTTCTTTTAGCTTAAATACACTTGATCTGGTGTTCGTTTAATATTAAATATGGCTCTTGCCAAACGAAACAACACAAACTGCTTTCAAACGCCTCTTAGAACGGATTATGTTTGTTATTTGATTCACCACTGTAGCTACTAAAAGATCAATTTGTAACCCCTACACATAATGAGATAATACCATTTTATAAGGTCTGTTAGTTATCCATTGGCTTTTCCTTTTGAAGCACTCGTCATAAGTAAAATTTTTGTTGTTCATGAAAATAAAACTTGAAAACCCAGTACTACTACCCTCCCCCATGGAATTTATTTGGCTGACTCTCTTTTATAAATAAATGAAGGTAGAATCAATGCTTTCAACAACATATGTAGGCTGTTTAGCATCATTTCTTTTACATTCATTACTTTTTGATCAGTTTTACTTCAGTGTCTGAAAGTAGGTGAGTACTTTCATTGCAAAAGGTTGCAAAAGCTCTGCCATCATAAATTTGGACTTTCTGAGCCCCTGATTCAATAGATTCAATCATATTTTCTAAAGATTTTTGTAAACAATCTTTACCTAACAAGTAAAACGCAATAGCTAACATAAAACTGGTATTAAAATTCTTTTCTTAAGAAAGGTCAAAAGCAAAAATAAGCTAATTCAAATTATGTAATTGTTTTAAGTAATTTATATAGTTTAAAGAATGGCTATCTTTTACGTTTATAATGCCCACCAGCGGCCGAGCGGTAATGTCGCTGAACACTGGTAGTTCGGTCCGAGGTTCGAATCCCGCGAACGGGCTGGCTGCATGGGCGTTTTCGTGGTTTTCCCCATGTGTAACGTGTATACGAGCCAGTTTCCCTTAGAAAGTCCTCCACAAAGGCATCCCTCCCCTTAGGCAGATAGCCCTAGTGTGCTTTGCCGTAATTAAATAAACCAAACCAAACATTTACGTTTATAATCGTTACGTCTCGTCACTCTGTGAAGTGCATCTTCAGTGGATTCCTTCCCATGTTGATATATGGGGGAATGAAATGGCAGATATTCTGGCGAGGGAGGCTTCTGAAGAACCTTTGCCAATTATCAATTCACTGACATATCTTGAACTGCGTTCCATTAGAAGACATGCTGACAGGCAGATTTGGCTCGTTCCCCCGAGTCATCCCTGGTATCAAGCTGATTGTCCTGGAAGATCCCTTGCTATGGATTGCGAAAGATGTGTTCAGACAACACTTTCCCGATTCTTCAGTGGACACTTGAGGGGACTTGAGGTTGAGAGTGGTGTCAAGATGCACCCAATTTGTTCGAAATGTCACAATGCACCCGCATCACCGGCACATATCCTTGAGTGCCTGGAGTTGTCTCTTGTGGACCTTTACGGGTCTCCTAAGCTTGTTTTTGATTTTCTAAAGGTGAGTGGACTCGTGGACCTCGTCTAGTATACTATTCCTAGGCATGAAGATTAGCAACAACAACAACGTTTATAACAAGGGGTGGAAAATAATAATGGGTAAGAGATGTTTCCAATTTAGGTTTAGTCGTGAAGAGGATGAAGGATCGTCACTGGGCACAGTTCCTCCCCCCTTGTTACCTTACGTAACATAATTGAGTGCTCATGTGTGGTAGTTTCAGGTGCATTCTGGAGTGTAGCGTATTGTCGCTACTTTTTCGATTCCTTTACCTTCATTTTTACGTTGTTTAATTGTAATATACATGTGTTTTCAAGAAATCTTTTCTTTTTTTTTTTTTTTTTTTAGCGTGCTTTTGAAGCCTTGTGTCATAGCACTCATTTGTACAATCGCCGTTTGGTGCTGGAGTGGGCGAACCCCGAAGCTGACAGTGTTACCGAACTTCGTAAAAAAACAGCTAAAGATTTCATCCAAGGTAAGTTTTCGATGGTTTCTCTCTGAATCATATTCATGAAGAAAAAAAAAAAAAAAAAAAAAAAAAAAACTAAGTATTAATATTTATATATAGATTGCAAACGCAGTTCTACATGCTAAAAGATATTACTTATTTATTTTAATTTTTAATTATGTAAGGTGAATTGCCAAGGTAATTAAAGTTAAAGTAAGATTAGGTAAGACAGATGAATCATAATGTCCTTTTTACTTCGGGAAGTAAAAAGGAAGTATTGTAATCGCGAAGAATTTCCGGTATCATATATCAACGAAAATATCCATTTTGAGCGCTATCGAATTAACGATTTTTTTTCGTGACATCTGTACGTAAAGACAGAATAAAGGACTCGTTTTTTCCCAAAAAATTATAAAACTGATTTAAAAGGAATTCTGAAGGGAATTTTTCCTGGCGTCTCTGCGTGCGTGCGTACGTATGTTTGTATCTCGCATCACTCAAAAACAAGTAAACTCAGACCGTTGAAATTTTGTATAGAGGACTGCTGTGACAAATAGTTGTGCATCTCCCTTTTTGGTTCAAATCGGCCGCACCAAAAGTATATAAATATATATATCCAATCTGTTACTCGACGCGGTGAGCTGGTTTCATTATTATAGTATTACTATTATATGTTGGTAAATTGTGCATTTTTTGTTTTAAAGGTGATTGAATTATGTTGTTTTTATGTTCCGGTTAAGGTTTTAGTTAATCTGCATGTAATAGATGTAGAATTAACAACAATTTAAAAGTTGTTTAAGTGCGACTGAGTCTTATAGAGCTTATATTTGTTTACATTTCAAACTTAGCCGAAGAGTGAATTAAATCAGATTCTGCATCTTCAGTGTCTTTTTGCTGAGTGGGACCAAAAGTAAACCGAAAAAAGTAGTGCACAAATGTAGTTTTGTGCATCGAGAAATCTGCCTTCTTGCCCGTTGGCCGAATTGCGTGTTTGTGCGTAGAAACTGTAATTTTAACTATAAAAAAATTTTAATTGTGTTTAGTGTTTTATGTTTTTCGATATTTTTTAATTTTTAATGAAGATGTTTTTGAGTTTTTATGTATTTTTGCCTTGCCGTGAAGTGAGAGCTGAATTAATTAAACGCGAAATATATCTCTAATGAAATTCTAGGAAATGAATTTAAATGAAATGCAGCAAAAAACTGTGTATAATTTAATAGGCCGTACAAGTAAGTCTTGTAATGTTCACATCCGATATTTTTTTAATTTAGTACTGTAAATTTGTCTCTTAAAGGCTATCTGCTGTGGAGACGATGTCTTCATGAGATCTTTCTAATGGAAACTGATTGGTACTTAGAGTTACAAGTGAGGAAATCACAAAACACTAATATAACTGGCCTATTCGGTGGTATTCGAACCGGAATCCAATCACCTGTGTTCAGTTATCTTATCCTGACTAAAGTCCCTATCACATATGCTCCCACTACGCGGGACTGGACGTCGAAAGGGACATTTCTCAGAACCCGCACATTTCCATGAAACCTACGTAACTAGATTACCATTTTCGCATACTAAACAGACTTGAACGCCAAGCAGTAATCGATTATCGCTCTGATTGGAATCGCGTGAACCTTCAGAAGCAGAACTTTCGTCCGATTGGGTGATCTCTACCCGGGACAGAGCTGCAGACGAGTTTCAAAATATCCCGCGTAGTGGAGACATCATTTCTGTATTTAGGTGGGTCTTCGCTTCCAGCGGAGCTATTTTATATAGGAATGCTCCCGTTTAAATCAATGCTACCAGAGTCTCGTTTCTCAGAAAAGTCCCGTCTGTGACCGTCGCTAGATGTGATAACACCTTAAGACGCATTGTGGTTAGCAGAGGCTGATCACTCGCCTGAAACCAAGATTGTAGATTCGACTTGTGATTCTCGACGAATGCTACCGAGTAAATGTAAAGATGTTATCATTTCTAGCAGCAGTCCCTGCTAGACGGGACTTTTCTGAGAAACGAGATTCTGGTAGCACTGGTTTAAACGGGAGGATCCCTAAGAAAAAAAGCCCCGCTGGAAGCGAAGTCCTGCCTAGCTACGGAAATGATGTAGCGGCTGCGTGGGATTTTTTTAAAACTAACCGAAAATGTCTCGGCTGGAGCTCTGTCCCGGGTAAAGATAAATTAATAAGACGAAAATTCTGCTTCTGAAGGATCACGTGATCCCAATATGAGGAGATAATCGAATACAGTTTGATGTTCAAGTCTTTGTGGTAAGTGAAAATGGTAACCTAGCTACGTGGGTTTCCTGGAAATGTGTGGGTTCTGAGAATCGTCCCTTTCGACGTCAAGCCCCTCGTAGCGGAAACATAATGTGACTGCGACATAAAGCTTGGTTTTGTATATGTATCTTTTTTCCTTTTCGGCGATGGTCTACCTTCTGTTGTGCATCCTGGGCAACGTTTTTGATGATGAGATAGGTGTATGACGAATGGGCTTCGCGATTCTCGACGAATTCTACCGAGTACATGTAAGTCATATTCGTTCAGTTTAATAATCCTAGAATCTTAACAATATCTTCATAAAAGTTGCTGCCATTTCTGGGCCACCTAAACGTAAAGGATGTTTGTGCATTATAGGCGAGACCGAAGGGAATTTTTCTTGTGCTTTTACTGTGGAATAAGCGTATGCCGGTTCAGGCCGTTCCCAACTCGGTCATAATACTTCCATTGCCGATTCAGCCTCAAAAGAAGGGATTCGATCATTTTTATTACCAACTGGAAATTGCCTGGAAATATCCTTTCGTCTTATTTACTATAATATCTACGATTTTACACCTCATTTTTATAAATAGTATTAATGTTTTTTCCAATGCAGGTCTTTTTTAATGTAGCTTCTTTGCATATTATCGGAATAATCGTTCGCGGCGTCTATCCAAATAGTTCATTTTATTCATCGTCGACATCAATTTTTGCATCATTCCCTGCACTTGCATGATTTATTTGATCAATTATTTCATCACGTGAGCTTTTAAAAATAACGACAATTTCAAAAGACCTCATCGTGACCAGTGCAATATATAACAGCATCTTGGCAAGGAAAAAAGAAGAAAATAATTTGCTGCAAAAATCTGGTCCTTAAGATACGAAAATAGACGAATTATGTGATGGTTTTAATATAAAATCCGTAAGATAAAAGAGTTATAAATTTACCCCTGAATCATATATTTTGATTGGGATTCTAACTGAATTGAGAATAATGTAGTCAGGTCTGCAGTGGGACATTGCTGGAGATTATTGCGCTCTTTTTACTTAATTAATACACCGTCGGAGAAATTTTCTTTCGAAAGAAATACGTTCTTCTTTGTCTCAGATATTTTCTGACCTATGCGTGCTGCGTGCATTCGTTGTGCAAGGCGTTTGTTATGTGGGGCACCAATGTACTACTTCCTTATTCCAGGTCTTATTTGCCTTGTTTTGACAATTCGTAATACAGTACAAAGTCCGTAATCCGGACGTCCATTATCTGGAATAATCTATAATCCGGACCTCAAAGCCACAAACTTGACGCATGCGCGTAAAGAATGCGCATACTTTACGCATGCGCGTAATGCATGCTTTACACATGCGCGCGTTGAAAGAAATGTTTAATAAAGTAAACAAATAAATATTATGCTTTTTTTTTTTTGGTAAAATTTGATACCCTTTAAATCATAATTGCTCTTTATTTCATAAATTACGGTTTCGTATTTTTAATTGTATAATTTCTGCGTGCCATCTTACCAGATTTAAATTGATGATCTATAATCCGGAAAAACCCCTAATCCGGAATCGTCGAAGTCCCGACGAGTCTGGATTACAGATTTTTGTACTGTAATGGGTAAACAGTCCCACCATTGTGATATCTGTTCCGTATCACTACAATTTTTCAGCACAAGAAAATCTTAATGTTTCCGAAATTCCTGAGAAATTTGACTAAACTTATAAACCTGTAGTAATGAGTAAATTGAAGAGGGCTCGTAGGTTTTGGAAGGCTGTGTGAATGTTCAAAATGAAGAACAAAATGGCGATCCCCGTATTCAAAATAAATTAACCGTTTGAGTCTGGCGAAGCGCTAACGCGCTTCACTTGTCGTATGCCAAAAATACGGCGCAGCGCAATTTTGTATCGAGAATGCAAAGACGCTGCTGTTGGTTTACGCAATTATTGAGAGCAGTTGTAGTGATATCAGTAGCGGGAATTGGAAATTGTTTTCATTTTTTTACCAAGTGTTATACTGATAATTACGAAATAACCCATATCAAGTTCTGATTCATTTGAAAGTGACTATGTTATGAGAAGTGTTAATGAAGAGTATAGTAATGACCTTGAAAGTGATAGGGGAAGTGACATCATCATTCGTTCTAAGAGATTATGAGTTATTAGTGATAGCAGCGATGATGATGATGAAGTAACTGCAAGTACCTCCGATGACGATATTATTGATGAGTTTTTTACCCGTGGATACAATTTTTTCGAACGAATCGAATACTTTTTCTGAAGTACCTGGACCAAAGCATGCTCCTCCTCCTTATGCGAAACCAATTGAATATTTCAATAATTTTTTTTTTTTTTTTTTTTTTTTTTTTTAATTCTCGATACAAAACAAGAGAAGTGCTATCGCGCTGCGCCGTATTTTTGGCATACGACAAGTGAAGCGCTCGCCGGACTCAAACGGTTAATGCAGATTCTGACTTTCATTTTGCAAAGATTTTTTACTTTGTCCGAGCGGTGAATGTCAAAATTCATTAAAATGTCAGAGTCATCATCAGAAAAACAAAATGTAATCGGAAACATAGAGTAAGTAGGCTTTTAACGTGGAAGGATATCTACTCTCTTTACTTCGCAGGCATACAACGATAAGATTAAACTTTAATAGCAGTAAATATAGAATTTGCTTAATGAATGAAAAATTGCTTCTTGAGTACCAAGTTCTTTACTATTTTGACATTACATCTGTGGAAAAAGTTTCAATTAACGCAATCGGATTAGGAATGAACCTCTTCGTAATTACCGATGTTTTGTTCTTCCACGCTGGTATCTTCAATTATAAGTGGGTAACAAGAATCGTATTTCAAACGTGGACTGTTTTCATTACATTCCATTGCGATTTCAAGAACTCTCTCTCGGCAAAACTCATCTGTTTCGCTTTTTGCTTGTACCCCATTGTTTACTCTGTTGCATCCGGTATGTAGTAACTATCCTTGATGTTTTTCTACCTTCCCTGTTCCGCCCTCCAACTTCGGGGGCGTGTTCTTATAAGGGGGTGTCGAAAGTTTTTGTGCATCCGCATTCTTTTCGGGGGTTTGTTTTGAAAGAATTCGTACGTTTTCGAAAAGTTCTGGCATTTGCCTGCCCAGAAATAGTGTACCATCTATGCTACTGCTGCTGATCTCTTTCTTTTATGTGGTTTTTCTGAGTTTGTTTGCTTTTTTTGGACCTTCATTGGCGTGAAATTCTAAGCTATCAACTGTACTGGCAACCCCATTGTATACATCAGTATTCAGAAACATAATCATGAAAGCGAATTTCGGATTCAATAATCACATTTCTGCCGCATACCTAACCTTTTTTGCTGATCCAGGCATCGTATTGTAACACTTGATTATTCTGGACATCTTTTCAGTAACACTAGTTATAGTAGAACATTTTCTTTTACCCCAGTAGTGGTTGATTGAATTTTAAAGTATATCATCAACTAGACATTTTTCCTGTGGAGATAACATTAGAAGTACTTTGTTGTAATCAACCATTTTCACCTTTTTTTCTACCTGATAACGCTATAATTGTATCATGGTTGTTGCTGTGTATGAAGCATACGTAAGAGAGTGTTCTGTTGATATTTTTTTTATTTGACTTAATGCAGTTGATGTCTATTACGGGTTCGTTCATAGGAATTCGGTTTCATTCTGTTAGAGGTTCATTCCGTCGACATTTACTGCGTATAGTCCACTTTCTGGAATCGACAAGGAGTAAACTGAAAAAATTTAAAACATATTGCTGTGAAATTTAGCATACCAGGAACAAAAGCAAGATAAAAAAGCTAACTGACCTAGAAGAAACAAAACAAAATTTGTTCTTTGGAGAAGGATGAAGCATTAGCATCACCAAAATGCCAAATTAGACTATTATAGCGTAGAAAATAATACTATTTCCAACAAAATTTACCGCTTTAAAAATGCATAGCATCGGTGATCAAAAAATAGAATAAAATTTAGATATAAAAAAGAATGCATAGTATAAACAAACTCTACCTTAAACACTACACTGCGTGAAACATATTTTGTAACAGCATATTACTTCTTTACACGAAATAAAAGTAGTGTACTCGCAAAGAATTTCGGGTTCTCATATTTCAACGAAAATACCCACTTTAGCTGCTCCCGAATCCATCTGAACCACCAAAACAACTTGTAAAATAGATTCGAAAGTTTTTTTTTTTTTTTTTTTTTTTTTTTTTTTTTTTTTTTTTTAGTAGAAGTATCAAAAAAGAGGGAACCCATATGTAGGAAGTTTAATTCCGAAAAAAATTGTGTTTTAAACTTATATGTAAATTATGAAAAAGACGTTTTACGGGGACTTGAATTCAAATCATGAATAACAAAATTTCAATCTTTGAAAAAGAAATTAATAATTAAAAACAAGTAATTGTCGCTATTGATCGGAAATTAGTTGACTTTTCAAGGGGAACAAACCAACTCCCGTTCAATGAACAATAATTAATAAATGCGAAGGTGTTTCGTCATTTACTCAAGTAAGAATGATGATGCCAAACTGGCAAATTAAGTTAGGTCAAAATTGTAGTTCCATGAAGTGATAACGCTTTCACGGCGTTTTTTAATCACTACATATGATTAGTTTTAGTCGGAAAGAGCACAAACATAGCCTTTCGCCCTTCTTTAAAAGCGCCATATTGCATAAAAATAAAACTGCGAAGCAACAGATGATAATTTATGCTTTAAAAAATATAGTTTCAGCTAAAAAAAATTCTACACTGGCGATTTTTTTAATAACAAAGCAAAGTCGTCTAAGATACGTATAGCATTGGAAGAAATGTTTGTAGCGGGGTAGCAGTGATGAAGTTCCGCCCCCTCCAAGTCTTTCTTTATGCTGGCAATCTTGAAATTTTACAGCTGGTGTCCATACGTGATGCTTTTGATAGATTTAAAATATTGGACATGGGATTACTTTAAAAATTATGACAAACTAAACGAATCTCGAAACAAATATAAATTTTTGCTCCACGCTATGAAAACTCCCAAAGAGAGGTCCCATAATTGGTCTAATTATCTTTAACAATGTTCAGAATCGAGACAAAAATCCCTTCAGCGATATTTTTCACAACATCTTTTAGATTTACGTAACTTGTAAAGAAACAAAAACTGAATATGTTTTCTGGCAGCAAATTACTTGAACGTTTTGCGACAGATATGTGATGATCTCATTTTCGCCTGCTGTCTGTTCGTTCGAACCGTGACACGTGAACTTTTTAGGCATCACCTGGCGATGTTCAACATTAGCCCTTCCCGACCCAGGAGTGAAGGTTTAATTAACGTTACTTCTGTTACTTATGTGTGCGTGTCGTTGCTCTTTCCTTTGCAGTGCACTCCCCCTTCCTCAATATCCTGGGTATCTCTTCTATAGGGCAAATGTGTTTTGGGGCTCTTGGAATGTAAAGAGGGTGTGGGAAATGGTGGTAGCACGTGAGGAGCAACCAATTTGACATCGTGATAAATAGTTTGTCTGCCATTCCTACTCTTTTTTGCGTATTCGGTTCTAGAGCAAGATATGTCACATGATTAGTGAGGGCTGAAAGAGTATCTTTTTCAGACATTTATTTAACTAGCTTCTATATGGGCTGTTCAGTTCAGCTGTTATAATGACAATGCGAATATCCACTCTGTTACTCGGCTCAGTGATCTCAGTTTCTTTATTCTTATATGTTTGTAAATTGTGCATTTTTTGTTTTAAAAATGATTGAATTATGTTGTTCTTGTCTTCCGGTTAAGGTTTTTATGCCTTTAGTAAACCTGTCGGCAATATTTTTAGAATTATCAACAATTTAAAAGATGTTTAAGTGCCGCTAAGCCTAATAATTTTTTTCCATGGCGGCCATTGCTTATTTACATTTGAAACAGCAGAATAGTAGATTGGTTGCCAATCTAGAGAAAGTAAGCTTCGCAATAACAAAGATAGCGCCTTCTTTTATTATTGCGAATTAAATCATTCTTAATCCATTTTGGAATTTAATCGAGGAAAGGAAATAAGTGTTTAAGATTTACTTCATAATTTTCAATACAGACATCTTGAGGTTTAATGTATTTTTGCTTTGTCGCGAAGGGAGAACTGAAGTAATTGAATGAGAAATACTGAATCGTCTGTGAAAACCTGTTTCTTTTTTGTTTTGTTTGCTTAATTTCTTTTATACATCGTTTCAGATTTATTATAGTATTTGAATAAAACATGTGACAACGATTAGATAATTCTTCAAATGATATAAATTTTGTGCATTCTGAGTTATAATATGGACGAAATATAACGCTGTTAAGTGAACCTAACGCCAGAGTGTCGCTATGGTAAACAAATATAGTGAATTTTAAAGAGTGCATTTATTCTCTTGTGGTTTATGCGCTATCGACGAAGTAGATTTAATTCATTCCAATAAGTTTAAATGAAATGCAAGAAGAAATGGGTATAATTTAATATTCCGTACGAGGAAGTCATGCGGTGCACACATCAGACTTTTTATAGTAGCATAATCATTTTATTAGCATTGATCGGATTGCATAATACGACAAAATGATTTTAAGGACAGGAGACGAACCATAATAATATTATGAAGACTTTTATTAATTCATTGTATTTGTTTACATCTTTAAGTATTCATTCAGTCTGATTTTAATTACTAGAAAGGCTATACCTGGCATGGGCCCACCAGCGGCCAAGCGGTAAAAGTCGCTGAACACTGGTAGTTCGGTCCGAGGATCGAATCCCGCGAACGGGCTGGCTGCATGGGCGTTTTCGTGGTTTTCCCCATGTGTAACGTGTATACGAGCCAGTTTCCCTTAGAAAGTCCTCCACAAAGGCATCCCTCCCCTTAGGCGGATAGCCCTCGTGTGCTTTGCCATAATTAAATACACACACACACGTATACCTGGCATGACCAAATTATGGTTCTTGAGCCCAATGCAGCTTTTGTTGTAACAAGAAATAATTTTATTTTTCGATTATCATTATAGATTTTAAGAAATATTGCCTGACTCGAATTTTAATGTGTAATTTAGTGATAATTTCGATACGATTACAGTGTGTGAGGTGCTAATTGTCGAATTTCAGTGTTAATCGTTAAAGTAGTAATAAAAAAAAATATGATGTAGACATCATATGATTTTCTTACACGGCCTATTAAATTGTACACATTTTATGCTGCACTTCATTTAAAATTGTTTCTTTAGATTATTCTAACTTAATCGATTCCTAGAAGCAAGTTGAAAATGACATCCGCAAATTTTGAAATTGAATATCATGGTCATATTTTGGTCGTACTTTTTCTAATTTTATTTTTTCATACAGAGTATAAACTTTCCCTAATATAAGTATAGAAACCGGGAGATCGCATTAAGATTCATTATTTTAATTATTTTTTTTTTTAATTTGACATTTCCAAAGCATGATTATTTTCGTCATTTAAAACATATATATGTATATCATTAAAGACATAAAGTAAGAAATTTTTAACTAATATTTCACAAAGACCAGAAATTGAAATTCATAATTTCAAATAATCATAGAAATGTAGACTTTAATGATCATTTTTCTGCAACTTAATGCGCGAAAATAACTATTCATGTTTGTGTTTTGTTTTCAAAAGAATTATTTTGTAATCATATAAATTTAAACAAATTTAAATTTAAATTTTAACAAATACATATTAAAGTAAAAAAGCAAATGAAAGCCCAAATTAAAAAAGCAAATTTAAAGCCAAAGAAATTTTTTAAAAAATATGTAAAAAAATATGTAAAAAAATTTATGTTTACACATTTTTTAAAAAATTTTTTGGCTTTAAATTTGCTTTTTTACTTTTATACGTGTTTGTTAAAATTTAAATTTAAATTTCATTCCTTGCAGCAGGCCCATCAGCGGCCGAGCGGTAAAGTCGTTGAACGCTGGTAGTTCGGTTCGAATCCCGCGAACGGGCTGGCTGCATGGGTGTTTTTGTGGTTTTCTCCATGTGTAACGTGTATACGAGCCAGTTTCCCTTAGAAAGACATCCACGAAGGCATCCCTCCCCTTAGGCAGATAACCCTAGTGTGCTTTGTCATAATTAATTAAATACAAAAAAATACATTCCTTGCAGCAATGGCGCAAAGAATTATTGGTTGATCTTTACATTATGGTAACTTGGCATTTTTTTGGCGAAAATTTGGCGACCAACTCTCCTACAGCAACCCTCTATTTTTTTTTTTCCCGCCGCCATTTTCACGAAGTAAAGACATGTTTCTCCTCGTTTTATCTACTGAACACTTCTTCCAACAATCTACTAGCCGAATTACACTTATGCTAGAAATTTTATTTAACAAAACTGCTTAATCATGACAAATATTCACTGCAAAATTGGGAAAAAGTGCACAATACCATACTCCTTACGCGTTTTTCAAAATAACACATACACATAAACCATGTACACGCCGACTTATTTTTACTTAAAAAAACATCCCAGAATTGCACAAAAATGGCATTGCGCACACTCTTCACTATATCCATGTACACTGCTTTTTTCTCATAAATTAGAAAAATTTCACGAAAATACATGACAATTTTCTCAATCTTTAAACCCGGTAAAAAGAACATATATGAAATTACCTGATCGCGAAATAGTATTTACCCTTTCCAAATATGAACATTTCCACATATAAAATAAATAAAATATCCAAAAACTTTTATCTCTAAATCATCTATTACATTATACACATCGGCCCACCAGCGGCCGAGCGGTAAAGTCGTTGAACGCTGGTAGTTCGGTTCGAGGTTCGAATTCCGCGAACAGGCTGGCTGCATGGGTGTTTTCGTGGTTTTCTCCATGTGTAACGTGTATACGAGCCAGTTTCCATTAGAAAGTCCTCCACGAAAGGCATCCCTCCCCTTAGGCAGATAGCCCTCGTGTGCTTTGCCATAATTAAATACACCAACACCAACATTATACACATCACCAACGAATTCATACCGCAACCATTACAAATACTTGGTGTCAGATATTTAAATTATTTCCATGCACGTTTACTTCAACTAAAACGTATACCAAATTCCTACAAACATAAAATTCACAAAATAACTATAATTTAATTAAAATATAATTAAATTCAGAAACACTACTTAAAATATAAATGAGCACATACATTAAATTAATACATACATAAATACCCATTTCGAATTCAGTTTAGTTACGGCCATGGGATCCAAAAATTCACGAACATTGTTTCACACAACACAGAATAAAGCCAAATACAAAATTTCCAGATTTTTTCCCGATTTCCCCCCTTTTCCGATTAAAGAACTGTAATTCGTCCATTAATATCACATGACATATCCCATGATCTCTCATTTCCCTCACGCAAAATAATGCGTAATCGGAACTGAGTACTGCTCACATTATTACTAAAGTCCCAGGTAGTAACCTTTATCGCCTCCAAAATGTCGCCAAACTACCAGTTACCATATTGTAAAGATCAACCGAATTATTTAATTGAATTTGTATTTAAACTAAATTTAATTAAATTCAATTTATTCTTATTAAACAATTTTGTAATCATATATATATATATATATGAGTTTGGTATTGCCGATTGCAAATAAAAAGCGGAAGTGCAGAACTAAGATGTTATAGCATTCCCATATACAAAATTTCAGCGTTCTACGGCTAACATGATATTTAATAAATAAATTATTAAAATATATTTAATAAATATTAATAATAAGAACATGATATTTAATAAATAAAGGTAACACACAAAACGTTGGAAAAGCGCCCCCTAGGGCGTAATATAAAATCCGAAAGCTTTCTAGATATTTTTATTATTATTACTATTTTATTTATTTAATTTTTTTATTCACTTTTCCTGAGGGCCATTTATACGGTATTTCTGACTTCAGAAATTAAGATGAAACTCTGCCAGTCTTAATCCTATCCACGATACATTTTCTCCCAATATATTACATGCTCAGTCGAAATTTGTCAAGGGGTCACGAACCACGGTTATAATTAGTGCCCGTTAGTGCCATCTCCTTCTGTTCTCGTGACCCGCCGAGGCCCCGCCATTTATCTCCTTCTACTTGACATCCCGTGACCGAAAGCATTTGACATCATTACTTACATCACTCTTTACGTTATATGCTATGACAAACGAGGGGACAAATATTTAGATCTTTTCCCTTCCTCGAGTGTCAACGTTTCTCGAAATTTCGGGGGGAAAGACATACTGTCAACTTCCCCTTCTTCCCGAATTCAGACGAAAAAAAAAATATCTGAGAATTTTCTTTTTAATTGTAATATAACAACAGCTGTAAATAGTTGTTCCATGGATTAGACGTGTTCGTTGTATATGCATCTTTTGGCCTTGAATTGTAGAAATTCTAGTAGAAAAAAATTGTAGAATTTCTGGTCATGTGCCTTATAAATGAAATGTGTCATATATAATATGGCTTACGTTCAGTGTTTGTTATCGACATGCACTCAGAGTGATACAAATTTTTGACAACGATGTAGTAATGAATAAGAAAATGAATACCTATTCTGTCGCTTGCGCAAAGTCGTCACAAGCATACATCCGATCGACACTGTATAGGCTCGACATGGGTAATATGCAATCGACATTTTATTGCCTAGCCAAAGGTTATTATTAACTATGGTGTATCATACATCTAGAAGCTAAGAATTTAATTAAATTATGTTAATTAATTGAATAATCCGAGTGTTACAAATGTACGAGTGTTACAAATGCCGAATGTACTGGCTGCACAAAAATTTGAACAGTTCTAGACCTCTCGTTCTACTAAGTCCATTGACGAAATTTAACTTGAGTTTCTCATGTCTCGAATGCGCGCCTTAGGATATATATTAGATTTATATGTAGAAATGTTCTAACATAGGTATTTGGATACAGAATCGGACTTTTTTTTTGTCATGTATCCACGGCTCAAATTATGTTCACGGCTCAAATTATGACCCAAATATTAAATTTTGTAAAATTTGTGTAAGAAACTAACCGAGGAATTTAAAAATTTATCTTGGCGCACTTTTTTCCAATTTGCACCAACAATAATTCACTTGGTGAAATTTTTAATTAATAGTAACGTATTTTCCTTTCCCTTCTCCCATTGTGCGCGAGCGGAAAGAAAGGTGTATCGTTGGTTCTTTCAAATACACTGATAGATAAAAAAAAAAAATCTTAACACCAAGAAGGATTTGTGCAAGATGAACTAAATTAGGTAGGCCTTTTTATACATCTGAAAGATGACATCTATTCAAATTTCGTGCTAGGCGCATAAGTGTGGCGCTAACAGTGCCACTGTGAACATGCAAATCAGGTTTGCTTTAAATACTATCTGTAAAGTTTATCAGCGTTATTTATCTTTGAGATTTGACGTAGTAAGTTGATGTTAGACCAAGAACGACTTTAAGAAGTCGACGAACCATTGTCAACAGCTTAGTTTGAACGAGGCCTAATAGGGCTGCGAGAAGATGGATTTTATTTTCGCGATATTGCAGAAGGACATGGCTGGAAGGTATCTGCTGTGCATGATTGTTGACAACAGTGGTCAAGGGAATGTCATCGCATGACGATAACATCGCAGACATGCTTTTTTCAGATTTTTTTAGATTATACTTTTCATGAAAAATTACCAGTAAAAACTTTAAAAAAGTAATTTATTATTACTGACCTTTGTTAGTTAACTATGTCAGTTTAAAATTCTGTTAAGTGCTATAAGTTGCATTAATTTTCTATGTCTAAGTTGCCTTGCGCTCACAAATCATTATAGTAATATCCATTTACAATAATTAAAGCCTGAAAAAATGTTTGTATGCGATGTTATCGTCATGCGATGATTTGTAGATACTTTATTTTTTACCACGATATTTTCGACGACGAATGTGTTTAAACTGCGAAGTTTTTGAACCGCTTTATTTTCGACGACGATATTTTGTACCACAATGTTTTGTTGCACGACGTTTTCGTCTTGCGTTGTTTTCTCCGCGACGTTTTCGTCCGCGATATTTTTGGCGCGATGTTATCGGCGGACACCCTCAAGAAGACCGTTTTCTGGGCAACCACGTGGTATTACTGAGCGAGAAGACCGCCGTGTTCGGCGTATGGCTCTGGCGTATACCTCACGCCTGTGTTACAGCTCAGTGACACAACGAACTGTTACAAATCGCTCACCTGAAAGAAAGTTCCGAGCCAGACACAGGGTTGCCACTCAAACAGGAGAATGAAATTCCCTGACTTTTCCAGGTTTTCCAGGTGTGTTTCAAGAAAATTCCAGTCTATCTGCGTAATGTACGTTGGCTGTGCTAAGAGGTAAATTAATTATGGTATTACTTGTATTGTGTAGCAAATTCACTTAATTATTCAATAAATCCCAGAGGACATTTATTCTTAATTATTCTTGGTATACTTTGTTTGATAATTTTGTTTACTTTTCCACTTAATAAAATTTAAGTTATATACGAGGGCCATCCAGGAAGTAGATTACGTTTCCGTCTGTGTCCGCTAGGGGCGGGGCTAGCGCGGCCATCTTGGGGTCAGAGCGTTGCGCAGCTCAGTCTGCATCTAGCCGTGCTAGTGAGAGGTTCGTGCTGTGCTCCGTTCAGATACTGTGACGGTTTGAAATGTCTGCGTTAATTGAAAATCCCGCGAGGTGCGCTCAGTAATAAGGTTTCTGACTGCAAAAAACTGTAAACCGATAGAAATCTATCGGCAGCTTCGTGAAGTGTATGGGGACAACATTATCACTGAAGGTGGAGTGCGTCAGTGGGTCATAAGATTTCAAAATGGCCGAACCAATGTTCACGACGAAGATCGAAGTGGGAGACCCAGCATAGTGACCGCCGAACTTCTCGAAAAAGTCGATGCTAAAGTCCGTGAAAATCGAAATTTCACAATAACGGAACTTTCTTTGAGTTTTCCACAAATTTCGCGAAGTTTGTTGCACGAAATCATCAGCGAAAAGCTTGGTTACCACAAGTTTTGTGCAAGATGGAAGGCAAGAAGAGGTAACGAAGTGGTTGAAGGCGCAGGCGGCCGAATTTTTCGACGAAGGAATTTCCAAGCTCGTACATCGCTACGATAAATGCCTTAATTTGTATGGTGACTATGTAGTATTTGAGTGTGGCTTTCATCTGTATATAATAAAATTTGTTTCCTATACTTTGTTTATTTTTTTATTCCAAAACGTAATCTACTTTCTGGATAGCCCTCGTACATTGGATAACAAATGTATGTTTTATTTAATTATTACTCATGATCATCACCAGTTCAACACGAGGCTAATCCGGTCCTCATAAATCACAACGCAATGCTAAATAGTTAGGTTAGATTTTAGGTAAATTTAATTTGCGTGAGGTATGTTCTTAAAAGGCACCTTAACACTTGAAAACACAAATATAATTATAATAGTTGTTGTTTTCTCCACTGAAGATTGAGATTAGAATCTTCCCAATCTGGAACAAAATAAGGCTCTTTTTTTTTTTTTTTTTTTTTTTTTTTGCAGACGTTCTGCAGCTAAACGGAAGAAAGAAATTAATTTTAATAAATTGAGGTATTTTATATTTATTTCGCAGCATACATAAGGAAAAAATATGTGCATTAAATTTCGTGATGGTATGTCATCAGACTGCTATAATTAATTTCAGGATTATGCCGGAGAAAATTTCCTGAAATTTGGAAATATTATTTACTAATAATAAATAAATTTAGAGGGAAGAAGCAACATTAAATTATATGAATAACATAAAAATAATTACTTAAAAATTGAATTAGAATAATCAACGATATTTTAGCGAATATAGTTATATTACATGGCTAGCTTAGATGACTGATTACTATTTTTTTTATTTTACTGCAAAATGGCAAGGTATTTATTAAAAAGAAAAAAAAAAGGTTTAAAAAGATTTTGCGGTAAAATTCTAGTATACGGTAAGGCTTTGGCACGATTTTGAAAATTCTCGCCAAGACCAAAATGACCCGTTTACTGCGCATCATGATGTCGCCAAATCTCATTATTATTCTAACCAAAGAAGGTCTATGTAAAGAAGGAAAGGTTCCATACAAGTAAAATGCTATTACGCCGTTAGAATGCGGAGGAAAAATTTGCCAAGGGATTTGGCGACGGAACCTGGCGGCCAGAGTTTCCCTCTCCGCGATGTGTACAGGAAATTGAGAAACACGTGTTAAGAAGAAACGCTCTTTGACAAAAGGAAAACTACGAAAATCCGTTTTTAAAATTATTGCGAAAAATCCACGCAATAATTTTAAAAACGGATTTTCGTAGTTTTTTTTTTCCCCTGAAAATAACTAATCCATGAATTAATTTACTTGCGCCAAAAGATATTTTCTTTTCCTTTAGAGTTTAACCACTTGCGCTAAGACTAAACTTCACGGTTGCGGTGCCGTGCGCTACAATATAACAAGCGGTAAAGTGTCTCATTTACGCCGCTCCGCATCTGCGAGTGCAATCCAGAGCTGTAACTCGAGAAATAAACAATCTCGTTGTTAGGCGACGTGTGCACCACGTTATTTTCATTTTTGCGATAAATGCTTATCGACGTGGTGTTCACGTCGCTCACGGTTTGAGACAAAAGCATCTCGACGTGCGTGGCACGTTTTTTTAGCGCAAGTCGTTAAAGAAATTTTAAACGATATTCATTTTATGAACTCTTGATAACGCGACCTTCGAACTTCGACACCGGTTTCGAGCTTTGGCAACAGATATATCAGACATGCACAGCTGTTTCCCTCTATGATGGAACGAAGCCACGCCCTTCTTTACAATACATATTCTTTGATTCTAACCTCCATGGTACCGTATACTAGGATTAAACCCATTTTGTTTTATACGAGAACAGGTACTTTCTTTAGTTCATGCACTGCACATGCGCTTCTCGAGAATACTGGAAACCAAAAGTTGCGGGAAAGTTGCTTTGCCTTTCTAAAAGACAATCAAATTGGAGCTGCGAAAATTGGCTCTATGCCAGCTACCCGAATGACACTCACGTGATACATAATTCGCCAAAAAAGTTATCTCTTCCGACGTCGGCGCAAAAATCGCTTTTTTTGGCGGGATCGTTTATGAACTTCCCTGACTTTTCCAGATTTTGACAAAAATACTTAAATTCCCTGACTTTTCCCTGAATATTTTGGTCAATTTTCGAATTCCCTGACTTTTCCCGGTTCTCCCGGTTTTCCAGGTAGCGTGGCAACCCTGCAGACAACGCCCCCTGGTTCGCTCGATAATGTCCCACTGCGACGGGCAGCCCGAGCGACTGGCAGGTAGCAAATCTAACGACCAGTGCTGCCTGGGAATACCCCAGGTAGTGCGCCAGCCCCTCTGAAGTTTCAGAGCAAAGGTTGAACCTCCGCCCCTGGTCCTCAGGGGAAGGTAGTACGTACACAAAGGTAGTAAAAGTAGTAGTAGTGCGTACATAAAGCTAGTAAAAGTAGTAGTAGTGCGTACATAAAGGTAGTAAAAGTAGTAGTAGTGCGTACATAAAGGGTCACGTGGAGCAGAGTATGCCAATATTGTTGAGCCAGACTCCGTGTAGCGTGCATTCCACTGACTCCAAACTACTGCCAGTTGCAACGTCAATGGTACCAAGCTAGAGCTGATTGGAGGACGGAGCGGAGATGGGTTGTGTCAACAAAGCGATCTGATAATTCTAGCGTGGTGCCAGTGGTGGTTGTGTTGTTGGTTAGAAGGCCAGGTTAGCGCCTGCAAACAACCTGCCTGCTTCCTAAGCACACTGGGCCTTCACTTGGAGATATGGCCTGAAGAGCAGTATCATATGACGGAAAGAGCACTATCATGGTTATCCCACACCTTTAAATTTGTACGTCAGTTTGGTGATTCAACTCGTTCTGCTGCCATTCATGAACAACATTCAAGGGAGTGTTTTCGAACAGAATAACTCTCGCCTTTATACCGCTGTTGTAACCCAAATGCTCTACAGAGTGTCGACATGTTGCAGTGACCTGCTAGATCACTAGATCTTTCTCCGATCGAGCACATGTGGGATATCGTTGGACGACAACTCCCAGCGTCATCCACAACCAGCATTATCCGTCCTTAGAGTGACCAACCATAGTGCAGCAGGCACGGAACTCCATCCCACAAACTGACATCCGCACCTGTACGACACAATGCATGCACGTCTGCATGCTTGGACACAATGCATGCACCTGCATGTTTATTAACTAACATCAAAATTCTGGCGGTTACACTGGTTATTAATATACCAGCATTTCATATTTGAAATGGCTCTTCTCGCGCTTGCATTAACCTGTGATCTTGAAAATGTAATCAATTAACTATGTTACCTAAACACATGTATTGCCAAAATTTCATTAATCTACATCAATTTTTTCTTGGTGTGGGGATTTTTTTTCATCAATGTAATTTTAAAACCCTCTAAGCGGCCGTATATATACGGCCGTATATATACCTAAGGCCGTATATATACCTAAGGCCGTATATATACGGCCGTATATATACCTAAGGCCGTATATATACGGCCTAGAATATATATCTATATATATCTAAGGCCGTATATATACGGACTAGAATATTTATTGTGATATCTGTAAGAACGTATATATACGTGCGTATTAAAATATGTCAACGAAATTAAGGCAATATATCAAAAGAAAACAAATCCAGGTATGAAATACCAGGAGAGTTTTTGCATTAAAATCAAAAAAATAATTTGTTCTCATAGTAGTTTTGGGAAATCTGTGCTTTCTTAACGATAACCCTGACCGCCCAGAGGGTTAATAAAGTACGTAAGACACATTTCCTGTTATTATCGCTTATTACAAATATCGTATTTACTCGCGTAAAAGTCGCACATTTTTTGCCAATTTTCTATTGTGAAAGTCTTGGTGCGACTATTATGCGAGGAAATCTAGTGCAGAATATTGTACACTTTTGGTGATATTTTTCGCTTCGAAACGGGGGTGATAACGCGAGTAAACACGGTATGCCAAATTTCGTAACGTGCCAATATTACATCTTCAGAAATTTTGAATGAAAAACTTTTCATTTTTTTCCAGGTTTTTCTAAAAATAAGTGTACTTTAAAATGATGGTAAAAATTTCATAAGTCCAATATTTTTCGTAAAATTTATAAAAATTACGGAAAAATACAAATTTAAAAAGTAAATCAGAAAATATATGCGTATTTCATTTGAATTGAACCTAAATTTCGAATTGCGAAGGAAGGAATGAAGTAACTTTGATGTATATCAAATTCAATTAACATTGAGGAGCTAAAATTTTCAGAGCTACTTTTTGAGAAACTGCTCTTTACAGAACACTGATTTTTACAAAACTTGGCACTTCGAAATAATTTGATTCTTAGAATCGAAATATGAAAAAAAAATATATTATTTCAGAAAAAGTCCGAGTTTATATCAGAATACCTATATTAGAACAATGCTATATATAAATCTAATATATATCTTAAAGGTCGCGCTTTCGAGACATGAAAAATTCAAGTTAAATTTCGTCAATCGGCCGAGTAGAATGAGAGATATAGAACTCCCCCCCCTTTTGTGAAAGGTGTACGTATATAATAAATAAATAGAGGTACAGAAAAAAAAAAAAAAATCTTGTTCCATTGTTATTAACAAGTCCTACATGAGATAATTAACATACCGTCTTTTTCCGAAAATAAGCCCTATCGTGATTTTCGGAACTTTTTGTAAAATAAGACATCCCCCGAAAATAATCCCTAGTTAAAATAATGTGACAAAAAGGATTCGTTAAAAAATGCTGTTGATTTATTAAGTATAAGTAATAATATGTTTAGCTTTCCTAATACTCGTATTTCGGAGAAATGTTTGAAACAAAATATTCCGAGAAATTAATTGTTTACCGTTACAGTTCGTTTCAAATTAATTCTTGGAATTTATCTTAACCAGTTCACTGTTTGCCCCGAGAGATACGTTCACAGGAAAGGTATCGTCATCCGTTAGCGTCGGCAACTCTCGTCAGGGTGAAATTTGGGCTGAACCGTAACCCCCGAGACACATACGACGCAGCGACCTTTTTCCAACCCCCACAGAATGAGTCGAAAATCAAAAGGGGTGATTGATGGGTAAAAAAATTCATTGGACAAAATAACTGATAGTGATGTTTCCAATGCACTACGAACAGGCTACTTAGACAAGAAGTATTCATTTAACGATAGCTATATCGCAAGACATGAGAGATTCGGACCAATGATTCAACAGGAAATGGATTTGGAAGAAAATCAGAATATAATTCAGAATTTTATTTGTGACGATGTTCCAGAAGAAGATGACATGACTGTAATTGAATAAATTTAAATTTCTGTATTCTGTGTAAAATAAATATTAAAAATATATAAATATACTTTTATTTTTGCCCTCCCCCGAAAATAAGCCCTAGCGCGTATTGTGTACCAAAAAAGAAAGTAACACAGTGTCTTATTTTCGGAAAAAGACGGTATGTATCCAAATTTTGCTAAATGTAAAAGACTAACCTATAAGAAGCACTTTTAACGGAGTCTTTCCAAATTTTTTTCAGCCATTACGATACATTACCATGTTCTTATCATTCCTAGTCCTGCAAATGTTGTAATTGTACGAAATATAGTAAAATGTTGTAATTGTACGAAATATAGTAAAATGTTGTAATTGTACGAAATATAGTAAAATAAAAACATAAAGGAAAAAAAAATCTGAAGCTTTCAGATTTACGTTACACCCAAAGGGACTGCGTTACCTTTATTTATTAAATATAATTTTCTTAGCACTTTAACCATGAAATCCAATTCAACAGCAATATCGCAAAATTATTTTTAAATGAGCATATCTTTAAATTTCCGATACACAGTCTCGCGCGCTGGAGATAAAAATGTTTCTTTTTTCCGTACATTGTTGCCATGACTCGCTTTGAAATCGTTGAGTTTGCTAATCAAAAATTCCTTAAAGATCTGAAAGAAGTAAATCGATATGAAAGATATGAAATCGATAATAAAACAGATTCCCTAAATTAGGGCTTCCACATACCCATATTCGGTAGAAGATTACGTTATTCAAAATTGGGTGTCTCTAGAGGTACCGTTGTTTTATCACAATGCGAGAAACACGTACATTTATGCAGATTCTTAATTATTTAATTTCTTTAAATGTAATACAGGGTAGTATTTGGTGGCAATTTGAAAAGTGAACTAACATTTATAATGAATCTACGTAAAATACCAGAACGAAATTAATAGCCCTTCTAGGCTAACGCCCTGTGGGTTAATCATTTCAGCCTCATTGGAAAATCATCACATACCAATTTCGAGCCAAAAAGTCAGCTTTCTAATCTCAAAAGTGGAGGCTCGATTAACAAAACATAGAACTTGTCTACGTTCAATTTCTACGTTTCGTTTTCATGGTTTCGGTTTAGTATGTGCTGTATGAAAAATAAACTTGGACATTTGGAACTAGTTTTTTTTTTTTTCTTCTCTGAAGGAAACTAAAAATTATATTGATAAAGAGCTAACTAATTCTTAATTCTTCTGCTACAAACTATAATTAAATTAGTAGAACTGTATTTATCAAACAAGTTAGAGACTTAATTAACGCCGTTATATTGTTTATCAGTTCAGAAATCAAAACTGTAAATAAAATGTCGAATTAAGAAAATTCAGTTTTATTCAAACGTAGAAGAAATCATTTCTTCATTCCGCGTAATTTATCTCCTTATCATTTTAAAAATCAATTTGCTACTGCATAAAAAAGTCATGTCATCTCGATTATTATGAATTTTCACTTAACAGTTTAGGAATTTAAATGAACAAAATTGCAGTCCTTTTTATACTTTAGTTCTCAGTAATTAAATTTTGAATATTCTAATGGAAAAAGTTTATTTTAATGAAAACGGAATTTAGTAAAGATAAATTGTCCGGTTCATACTGCAGCAGTTTTTATTTATTAGTTCATGTCAAAATGCTGTCTATTATTTATAAGCTAATCGTGTTAAAGTCTTTATTAAAAATTAAAAACACACAATATACCTTAAATAAATTTTTCCGGTTCATTCTACAGCAGTTTTTATTATATTAGTTCATGTCAAAATGCTGTCTATTATTTATAACCTAATCTTGTCCGAAAGTCTTTATTAAAAATTAAAAACACACAATATACCTTAAATAAAATAACTTACAATGTGATTGAAAACGCGCCCGCTCCTAAACAAACTATCTGAGAAATTAATGATGGTTTCTTCCATCATGAAAGAATAGAAATTTGCCGAGTATTTAAAATTAAAATATGAAATTTAAAAAAGTAAATAACTAAAAATCTGAAAGCTTTCAGGTTTTACGTTTTATGTGTTACATTTATTTATTAAATATAATGTTCTTCGCACTTAAACCTTAAAATTCAATTCAACAACAATATCACAAAATATTTAAAAGAAGCATATCTTTAGAATTTTCGATACACCGTCTCGTGCGCTGGAGATAAAAACTTTACCCTCCCCCCGTACATTGTTGCCATTGCTCGCTGTGAAATCGTTGAGTTTGTTAATCAAAAATTCTTTAAAGCGTTACAAAATTGGAAATCGATAATAAAACAAATTCCAAATTTCAAATTTGGGGCTCCCAGATATCAATTTTCGGGTTGAAACGCAGGTTGTTCAAAATTTCATGGCCGTTGTTTTATCGCATTGCGAGAAAAATATACATACATACATTTATGCAGATTCTTCATTGTTTAATTTCTTTAAATATAATACAGGGCTCTAATAATTGGTGGCAACAATCTGAAAAGAGAACCGACATTTATACTGAACCAACGGAAAATACCAAAACGAAATTAATGGTCCTTCTGGGCAAAGTGCCCCTTTGGACTAATAAGAAACTTACTATTTTGTTCTTGCTTTTAATTTTATAATTTTAAAAACTAAAATTAGGAATCGAGGCCGGAGAGACAGAAAATTTTATATTTTAAAAATATTACAGGAGTATGTGAAGGAATAATACACATATTAATTTCTTATATATTATTACAAGAAAATATTACAGGGTATATTATATGCACATGCACCTTCGCAGGATCCAGGGTATAGTGTAAAACTCTTCTGAAAATTTCCCAATTTATATTTATTTCTACTTTTCACCAAAATCATCCCATTTTGTTTTGTGGAAATCGTTTTGAATTTATTCTTATTCGAGAAGTTGTGCTGAATTGTTCCAAAATCTCGCATATGAGTCTGCCAAAGTATTAATTTTAACTTCATGTTTAATATCTCAAGTTCGCCTTAATTGCACGCCTTCCCCTGCTGTATTTTTTTTTTTTTTTTTTTTTTTTAAGTAATCTGATTTGCAATTACTCATATTTATTTGTAGATCATGTGTTCACCGTGTGTATTCTTCGTACAATTCAATCACCTGATCATTATTTATTTGGTGAATAAGATTGCGAGAGGCGAAGGAAAATTCAGTTGAAGATTGACTGCATTCTTACACCCAACCTATGGAGATAGGCGTGTTCTGTATATGAAAGACCCACCTTTTTTTGAGCCACGCCCAAATGAAAGTTATTTTGATTGACGTCGCATCCTTTATCATTATACGACTTGTTTCGAACAGCTTTAAAAAAAAAAATCTTTGGTGGGACTTCCTTTTTTTTATTATTATCATTCAATCTTAATAGTTTTTAACGATTTTTCTGCACATTTCATGGGAATTATAGTTATTTTAGTGTCTTAAATTATAAGGTTCTTATATTAAACTAACCAGTTATTATGATTTTGATCTTTATTTCAATATCTCCTTTCCGTATTCCTCACCAGAATGCTAATTAGCTTGTAGTAGTGTATTTAAGTTGAGAGGTTTAGATCTTGTGAGAGACGAGTTTCTGGCTTTCGCGTACCGTTATTAGAATTCTGTTCTAGCTAAATAACCGCAGCCGATAATTTAAACTTTTGCGCCTGTAGGTTATTTAACCCTTTAACTATCTCGGGCACAGCACTGGTGTTCGAAAATGTCACGCCCGAGTATTACTCGGGGTATTTTTTTTTTTTTTTTTTTTTTTTGAGTGTATCGTATTGTTATACCCGAATATATATCGGGAGACGTTTATTTCGGCTTCATCTCTTTGTCAAACCCGACTGTATCTCGGTAAAAGTTAATGTGCGCTCAGTTCAATAGATGACAGCACTTTACTGAAGATTTCAAAGGTTAGAGGTTATAAGTTCTTTGGGTCAAAGTGCACGGGATGTTTTTGTAAAATGGCGTCCAGTTCTTTGAAACGTTATATAGATGATTTAGATTCTTCAACCGAAGATGAAGAATGTGTGTTTGATGAGCAGTATTCATAATGCATCCATGGTCAGCCTCAAAAATAAAAAAAAAAAAAATGGAGATATACTCAAGCCGAAGATTGTTTCTAATTACAGTCTAACTATGGGCGGTGTAGATCGCTGTGATCAGGAAATATCCTTTCATTCAACAATCCGAAAACGTCAGAAAAAATATTATAAAAAGATATTTTTACATTTACTAGACAAGGTACTCTGGAACTCACATTTTCTCTATAAAAATGTAGTTGGGAAACGTATTACATTTTTAGAATTTCGAATCCAAGTTGTAGAAGAGCTTTTACATAAATATGATGATGCAGCTTCTGGACAAAAGAATGTTGGCAGACTACCTACAATAGATAACCCTGCCCGTCTTACCGAACGACATTTTATATCCTATATTCCTCCTACTCCTGCGAAACGTGAGCCTACAAGACAGTGCAAAGTTTGTTGTTCGAAAAAGGATAAAAATGGGGAAAAGATAAGAAAGGAATCACGATTCTGGTATAGTGATTGTGGAGTTGGTTTGTGCTTGGAAAAGTATTTCCAGTTGTACCACACAAGACTGAATTACTGAACTACTAATAGGTATTCACTTATATTTATTTATTTTTTAGAAAATAATTAATTTTTTTCTTTTTTGGAAAATAATGCTCCACTAAAAGCGAACTTTACAACTGCCATGTTGAGTGGCAGCCGCTTCAAGCAAATATGCATTTTCTACAAAACTTTAAAAATTTTACTTATGTATTTCAAAATATCAATTTAACTACTTAAGTATATTTTATTTTGTACTAAACGTTTGATTTTTGCAATAAAAAAAATTTGACATTTTGTGTACCCAAATCATCAAAATAACTTGACAGTTAAAGGGTTAAGTGAGTTTCTAGTTTAGTATTAAATCGTATAGTGTTAGACTAATCAGCGTTTAAATTTATTTGACTGTAATTGTTCAAATTACTTCGCGACAAGTAATGGTTATATGTAGAGCTCGAGCTCTTTAAAGTTTAGTTTAATAAAAGGTTGTTTAAGTCTTTGTTATGTTATTTTAAACATACTCATAGCTCGCTACCTGTTCAGTAAGGTTGTAGAACTAAACTTTCAGTATTAGACCCAGTATAACCTAATTAAAATAACCGATATATTTTATTTATGGCATCCTAGCGTTTAGTGTTCAAATTTCTTATTGTTACTGTTGCCGAATTAGAAAACGTTTCCCGCTCACCTGTAAAATTCACTAAAATTAGGAGATGCATAATTGTTTTTCAAAAAGTGGTTAAAGAAAATAAAATCTGAAAGGTTTCAGATTTTAACGGTCGTCCAAAAGGGTTTTTTAATTTTTATAACGCTCTTCCTAAGCTCGCTATCTACCATTCTGCCGTTGTATAAAATTCTGCAGTGGTATTTTTTATTTATTTATTTATTTATTTTTAAATCCCAGAGGGCAATTTGTCCAGAAGAGCTATTAATTTCATTTTGTCATTGCGTCGTCCAAAATAAAACGACTTTTCACATTTCAAATTGCTGCCACCAAATATGAGAGCCCTGCATTATATGTAAAGAAATTAAGTAATTTAGAATCTACATGAATGTATGTATGTGTCTCATACTCTTAAAAAAAAAAAAAAAAAAAAAAAAAAAAAAACGGTACTTAGAGACTTCAAATTTTGAATAACGTATTCCTCCACCCGAACATGGGCACCTGAAACCCTGAATTTTTAATTTCGAATTTCTTTTATCATCATTTTCATATTTTATAGAACTTTAACGAATTTTTGCTTAGCAAACTCAACGATTTCAAATTGAGCAATGGCATGCAGCACAGTACGGATAAAAGGTGGAAAAAAAAATTTTTTTTTTATCTCCAGCGCGCGAAACTGTGTATCGGAAATTCTAAAGATATGCTCACTTTAAAATTATTTTGCGACATTGCTGTTGAATTAAATTTTATGGTTTAAGTGCGAAGAACATGATACTTAATAAATTAAGGTAACACACAAAACGTTAAAAAAAAAAAAAAAAAAAAAAAGGCCCGTTTTGGTGTAATATATAATCTGAAAATTTTCAGAATTTTTATTTTCCCCCCCTAGTCCACCGTTATTCGATCTTCACTTTTAGTCTAGAGCACAGAACTGATAATATGTACTCTTTATTGCAAATCTTTTTTTTTTTTTTTTTTTTTTTTTTTTTTTTTTTACTCTCTTAAAGTCTAGGTGCGACTATTAGGCAGGGAAATCTGCTACACAGTATTGTACACCTTTTGACGATTTTTTTCTGCTTCAAAACGGGGGTGCGACTATTATGCGAGTAAATCCGGCATTTTAAAAAACTTATCCGTTTTTTCAAGTGGTATATATCTATTTCCTCTATAATCATGACCATAAACGTCCTTTTGTGGCTTAAATTTTTGCAAATCGTAGATATGTGTGCATCTAGTTATAGAAAAGTTTTAAATGAAGCAAATTTTCATATTTTGGTATTTTAAAATTCAAAAGGCCAGTTTTGTATGAAATTCGAATGTTATTATGGTTCAAACTTGTTATGTTGAACCCTGATCCCTATAGTTATGTTTAGATACGGTTTATACTCATTCTAAATAATAAAATACAAAATATTTCACTTCCCTACACTCGATTGCAAAGATATATAATTTCAAAATCTGGAGTTTTTTTTTTTTTTTTTTTTTTTTTTTACTTTTTTTGAAGAGTCAATTAAAAATTTAATTATAATAATTCCAGGTTGTTTTCAGTATTTACCTTTCTGTTAAAAAAAAGAAATAAAAAGTAAGTAAAAAGAAAATACTAATAATAGTGATACTAAATCATCTAGCGTGGGAAATTTCATATTTATATAGCTGTTTTATTTCCATGGTATGTAAGTTCTAGAAGTTATAATTCAGGTGTGATATTTTCCACTTTTCCTTCCTTCTAAAAAGGTTTTAACGAATTTTCGTATTTTAACTTTTAGTACTCGAGGCTTCAGGCGAACCAGCGAGTCGAGACTATTTTCCGTATATTTGGTGAATTTCTTACAGCTAACTTAAAAAATCTGATGTGTACACCACATGGCTTCCTTGTATTGGAATATTAAATTATACGCATTTTTTCTTGCATTTCATTTAAACTTATTGGGTTGAATTAAATCTACTTCGCCGACAGCGCATAAACCACAATAGAATAAATGCATTCTTTAAAATTCACTCTAGTATTTGTTTACCATAGCGACACTGGCGCTAGATTCACTTAACAGTATTAATAATTATATAACAGTTAACTTATATAATAATTATATAACGGAAACTAAGTTAACTGTTGTATAGTCCAATAATTATATAACAGTTAACTTATACATTTTGTTCATATTATAACTCATAATGCACAAAATTTATATCATTTAAAGAATAGAATTATCTAATCGTTGCCACATGTTCTATTCAAATAATATAATAAAGCTAGAATGATGTATAAAAGAAATTAAGCAAACAAAACAAAAAAGAAACAGTTTTTCACAGACGATTGAGTATTTCTCATTCAATTAAATCAGCTCTCACTTCGCGAGAAGGCAAAAATACATAAAAACTCAAAATATCTATATTAAAAATTACGAAGTAAATTTTAAACACTTATTTCCTCCAAAAAATTCCAGAAAGAATTAAGCATGATTTAATTGGCAATAATAAATGAATGCGTTATCTTTGTTGTTGCGAAGCTAAGTTTCTCTAGATTGGCAACAAATCCACTAGTCTCCTGTTTCAAATGTAAACATCAATGGCCGCCATCAAATTAGGCTTAGCGGCACTTAAACAATTTTAAAATTTTTGATAATTCTAAAAATATTGCATACAAATTTACGAAAGGCATAAAAACGTTAACCGGAAGATAAAAACAACATAATCATTTTTAAAGCAAAAAATGTACAATTTACAAACATATAAGAGTAAAGAAACTGAGATCACTGAGCCGGGTAACAGAGTGGATATATTTATAAATATATTTATATACGGTTGGCGCGGCCGATTGAAACCAAAATACGAGGTGCACATCTAAATGTAATAGCAGTCCTATATTTAGTTTCCTTTTTCAGTGTAATTCCCCCCTTTTTTAAAAAAATTTCTCTTAAATAATATGACACATATCGCAGTTGCTTATCCGAGACAGATGTCTTACTCTTGTCCAGGTTGTGATATTAACTGACATGTTTCAAAATTTGGGGAAAAAATGTGAAAGTTAGCTATGTCAAAGCTTACAACAAGTAAGAACAAGTGCATCAACTTTAAAATTAAGTAAAATCCAGCTTTAAATTGGCATAAATTTAGAGAACTGCTGGGAACTGTTGAATACTTCTCTAAAATGAGTTGTTAAATTCTGCTGTTAAATTCTGTTGTTAAATTCTGCTCGGTGTCATCTGCTTTTATTACACTTCTATCTGTGAACTCTTTCCCTGACCATTTCAATTTACCTGCACGCCATGGTGAAGTTTCCAAAATTTTGACTCAGCCAGGCTCAAAATAGATCATTTCTTCCGAATTAAAGTTAAATTATATTTAATTTTAAAAATGTGACGATGTTGTTTCCTCTTTACGCGATTCTGCCTGTGGACGAAATCTTAGGTCATTTCAGCTGACCCAGTCAGTTTACCATAATGGAGTTTTACACGACCTTTAGCATCCAATTCCATAGCGCTTCCCCTGTGTTTGTATCTCAGCGAGTCATTAACTGTCACTCTCTCACCTTCACCTGGGGCTCCATCCCAACCCCGACCTCTTCCAACAAGAGGCATATTTTTAATCATGATGTGGCGGACATGTTGTTCTACGGGGGATTCCGTCCTGAAATATTCATCCCCGTCGGAAGCATTTATTCTTGTTGGCCGTCCCGCTCTACGGCGCGTGGCCATATTTTCCGGTGACCGGCCCCGATTAATTTTACCGACGCCCCGCATTCCCCTGATGTATTATCGCTTGCTGAGGTAAATGAGTAGCATGGTCTGGTATCCTAACGGATGGGCTCCGGTCACCTATCGTCTATGGTTTTGTCAGACCCGGGGAAAAAACAAAAGAGTTTTGATATTGATAACTCGCTGTTTAGTTAGATTGCAACTGTAACCTAAAGGACTATTTTGTGCCCCCTTGTTTCCCCCCTTCCTTCTGAGAAAATTAAAATCTCTAATTTATGAATCAATAAATAAATCAACTTTATACTCTACTAGCAGCTTCGCTGCCAGCCTTCGTCTGGCTTGTAAATGTACCGGAAAAATGGCTTAAGGGAACAAACACCAAACGTTAAATTTAAAAACTGCGTAGAATTTTACTCTGCAGAACAACTTCATAAAAAAAGTTATTACGTATAACAAAATTACAATGAAATAAGCAATATCCTTTAATACAAATATTAATTATCTTAATAAATAAATTAACCAACTTCCCTGTGCAAAATCTTAAGAACTCAAATGGTATAAAGAAGGTTAAGAACTTTGTTTCCTAAAAAATCACTCAAAACTTTTCAATATCTTAAAAACAGTGAAATGAGCAATTAATAAAATAAAGGAATGCAAAAAACAAAAAATTCTGAAAAGCAAAATATAATTAATGATATTTTATCTTATATTTTCAAGAGAAAAAAATTACAATGAAATAAGCTATATCCCTTAATACAAATATTAATTATCCTAATAAAAAAATTAATCAACTTTCCGTTGAAGAAAAAAAAATCATACAAAACTTTTCAATATCTTACAAACAGTGAAATAAGCAAAAAATAAAATGAAAGCAACTCAAAAAACATAAAATTCCGCGCAGAATTTTACTCTGCAGAACAACTTTAGCAAAAAAAAAAAATCAATAAAAATGTGTTATATATATATATAAATGACAATGAAATATGCCAATCTCTTAAAAACAGTGACATAAGAAATACGATGAAAACTTGTTGCCGAACCCATATTTCTGAAAGAATGAAACTGTTTAAAATGGTACGATTTCATCAAAAATCTATCTACAACAATAAGAAAGGAAAATAGTTGCCAAAATCACATTTTTAAAGATCTGAGATGTGAGAAGTGTACTCGGAAGCTTCATTTAAAAATTTTTTTAAAAAATACAAAATATTGACATCTTTGCAATTAAGCTTCTCGAAGTAATTTTTCCCCCTTAGTTGTGAAAGACCTTAGCCGTTCCTTTCCTACTGAATTTCGTAAATAATTCTTTTTATTCGTTAATATCTGCCTGTTGCATTGGCTACAGGCATAATAAATAAATTCTGAACAAAGTTTTGGTGTAAGAAAAGAAGGTATAATGTTGCTTAGTTTTTTTTTTTTTTTTTTTTTTGGGGGGGGGGAGATACATGTGGTTCGGTCTCCACAGATTTTCTTTTTTTGCTATTAAAAGTAATCGGCTTAACAAAAATTTATAATAATAATAATAATAAAGAAACACATTAAAAAAAATCTGAAAGCTTTCAGATTCTATATTACGCCCAAAGGGGCATGTTTTTAACGTTTTGTGTTACCTTTATTTATTAAATATCTTGTTCTTCATACTTAAACCATAAAACTCAATTCAACAGCAATATCGCAAATTATTTAGAAAGACCATATCTGTAGAATTTCCGATCCACAGTCTCGCGCGCTTGAGGTAATTTGTAGCTCAAAGAGCGTTAACCCTGAAGGGCTATTAATTTCGTTTTGGCATTTTGCATTGATTCACTTTCCAAACTGTTGCCACCAAAAGTTACAGCACTGTATTATATTTAAAGAAATTAAATAATGAAGGATCTGCATAAATGTGTGTATGTTTCTCGCATTGTAATAAAACAACAGTACCTAGAGCCATCAAATTTTAAATAATGTAATCCTCCACCGAATATGGGTATCTGGAAGCCCTAATTTGGAATTTGTTTTATTATCGTTTTCATATTTTGTCAGACATTAAAGAATATTTGATTAGCGAAATCAAGATTTTAAAGCGAGCAATGGCAACACTGTATTTGGGGGGGGGGGTACATTTTTATCTCCAGCGGAGACTGTGTATCGGGAATTCTAAAGCTATACTCATTTTTAAATTATTTTGCGATATTGCTGTTGAATTCAATTTTATGGTTTAAGTGCGAAGAACATGATATTTAATAAATAAAGGTAACACAAAAGACGTTAAAAAAACGTATCTTTGGACGCATTGTAAAATCTAAAAGCTTTCAGATTTATTTTTCCCCCGTACAGTGTTGCCATTGCTCGCTTCAAAATCGTCGAGTTTCTTAATCAAAAATTCGTTAACGTTTTGAAAAATATGAAATAGATAATTAAGCAAATTCCAAATTTGGGCTTTCAGATGCCTGTATTCGACTGGAAGACTACGTATTCGAAATTTGTTGTCTTTAGCTACCGTTGTTTTTCACAATGCGAGAAACATACGTATATTCGTGCTGATTCTTCATTCTTTAATTTCTTTAAATATAATGCTGGGTTCTAATATTTGGTGGCAGCAATTTGAAAAGTGAAACGCCGTTTTGTAGAGAACCATGCAAAATGCCAAAACGAAATTAATTCCCCTTCCTGCCAAATTTTCCCTTTGAGCTAATCAGTAAGTGTGAAATATAATGGACCACACGAAAGGCTGAACACCTATAACTGTATCCATATATAAATCACATTAGATAGGTAAGTTTTATTATTTTCAGAAAACTTTTTCTGAAATTTTCAGCTGACTCCTGGTCGTGGACAATTTTGTGGTTTGTTTTCAGTCAAGATTTTAAGGTTCAGGCAACAATTCGCAAACATTCACAGCTACCTTTGCTTAGGAATTGAATTTGTCTCATCCAAACCCCCTGTGTTGTGTGTCTAATGGATTTCGTTCGGCAATAAATTTCTGTAGCCGATAATTGGACTTATTTAATTTAAAGCGAATAATTGGAGGATCGCTTAATTTACATGTGGTTTTAGACAATGTTATATCCGAAACTCTATATCGAAACCTCTTTAAATCGGAGCCTATTATATTGCCTTTTGATCCAACAGAATATATTTTGATAGAGTATATATTCTACGATATTTCTGCTATTAGCAATTTTCATAATAAGAGGGAAGGAAGTTGCTTATGTCTTGTGCCCTCTCCAAACAGACCAGAGCTGCCTCATTACAAGCTCCCCGACAGCGGGAGAGTGTGCAATCTGTCGTCGAATATTGTCCCCATCTGTCAGTGTCTCGTTAGGACAACTTACCCTCCTTCTCTCCCTTCGTAAGGGGGGGCAGCATCCGCCCTGCCTGAGCTTTGCCTCCCCTTTTAGCCCTTCTATGTCTGTATGTCTTTGCAGTACGTATACGTATATGCATACTTCTGACGGTAGATAATATCATCCTTGTTAAGATTTTATTATTCGTAAATTTTTGAACTGTTAATAGATAATAATTGTATTCACTATTATTTGTCCAAAGGGGCAATTTGTCCTGAAGGACTATTTGTTTTTAATTTCGTTTTGGCATTTTGCGTTGAAGACCTTGCATTGTGATAAAACAACGCTACCTAGAGCCATTAAAATTTGAATAATGTAATCTTCCATAGTATATGGGCATGTGGAAGACCTAATTTGAATTTGAAATTTGCTTGATTATCGATTTTATATTTTGTAACACTTTAACGAATTTTTGCTTAAAAAACTAAACCATTTCAAAGCCAGCAATGGCAACACTTTAAAAAAAAATTATCTCCAGCTCGCGATACTCTGTATCGGAACTTCTAAAGATATACTCATTTTTTTGATATTGCTATCGAACTGAATTTTATGGTTTGAGTACGTAGAACATGATATTTAATAAATAAAGGTAACACACAAGATGTTAAAAAAATGCCGCTTTGGACGTAATTTAAAATCTGAAACCTTTCAGATTTTTTTTTAATATTTTACTTATTTATTATAAGCGGAAACTGTAATTTTATCTTCTCAGTTTCGCATTTTTATGCTCCAAAACTAAGTAAAATTTGATTAATTGTGCTGATAATGCGTATGTACTGTAGTACAGTCAGAGTTCGATTATATAACTTTCTTTTTAACTGACTGAAAGTGTAAACGCTGTTTTTGAAATGAACTATTAAAAATGCTTAAATTCGGTCTGAGCTTGGTTCTAATTCTTCTTAACTTTTGAGGAAAGTTGTAATTCCAGCAAAAGCTCATCATGTCCAAAAGTGTAATTAATATCTGTGATCTCTTTTTATCATGGTGTACGCAAATACAGTAAATTCCCGATTTACAGTAATATCAAGGAGTTATTACATTCCACCGTTAACTCATAATCACAGTTAGTTTCTTGTATTAAAAAACACAAGAAAAAGAAATAAACCATGATATAATTAACAGGAAAATACTATTAACCGTTTACCTGTATTTTCTAAAATCTGAAAAGCTCTCAGTGGTTTTTTTTTTTTTTTTTTAACTGCTTTATTTATTATTGACTTTACTTCTCGATTTTTGTTCACCTTTCTTGACTGGTTGGGAGTTTTAGGGGTTTATAGCTTTAGGAATAAAAGCTCTGACTATAAATGCATATGTACGTATTTTCTTAGCATGTAAGTACCTATTTAAATGTATGTGTACTGTGGTTATATTAGATTTAGATACATCCATACGTATTTTTAGAGTGTGTAAATATTTTTGTTTAAATACATATTTGCGTAATTTTACAGCAAGTAAGTATTGAATTTAAATATACAAATACAGTAAGACCCCGCTTAACGCTGTTTCGTTTAGCGCTCTTTTATTTCAACCCGGGGATTCTCCGAAATTGTGCGCAGCGCTAGGTTTCCAAATAACATATCCGAAACAGTGTAGTTGTGTTTCTTGCTTGGTGGACGCATTTTTATCATTTGAAACATTTGTTGACATTATTGTAAGTTTAAATTTGTATAATACTATAACGATTAATACAGTGACAAATATTATGATCTTTAGTTTTTATCATGGGTGATAATAAAAAACAAGAAAAGAAAGCAACCAGAAAAAGCATTTCACTGGAAACTCAAATGCAAGTGATTAGAAGATTAGATTCTGGTGAACGTCAATCTCAAATTAGCGCTGCATTGATTTTGGAAACTTCAACAATAAGGACAATTCTTAAGAATAAAGAAAAAATACTGTCATCGGCAACTGCAACTACGTCAAGCTCTGCAACTAGAATTACCCGTTCTAGAAATAACATTATAGAGGAAATGGAAAAACGACTGTCTATATGGATTGACGACGAAATTGAACGCAATATGCCATTAAGCCAATCTATCATAATGCCTTCTTGACAAAAAGACAGAAAATTGGAAACCCAGAATAGACTGAATGATCTGACTGAGAATTTTATTTGTTTTTAAAAGTATATGCGTTTATATTGTTTTAATTTTTGTAAGAAATAAATGTTTGATTTTATTTTTATTAAAAAAAACATTATTAAATTTAATGCCTAACCATTTTTTATCCGTCTTCGCCTAACCCCATTATTTACATGTTAAGATAGCCTCGCTTAGCGCTGTTTCGCATTACGCTCTACTTCGATGGAACGTATCCCCCGCGTTAAGCGGGGTCTTACTGTATGTATTTTTGGACTGTGTAAATATCCGATTACGAATTTAAACCCTGTCTATTAAATACTATTAACACGTATAACACATGACACTTAAATACTATTGTTTTTAATGTAATGTAAATATTAGTTTCTTCTTTCCACTCTCCGCTAGAAACATCTTCATTTTCTATTACGAATGGTTTGCAGAGGAGGAAAAATTATTCCGTAGACCCCTGCATAGCCTTTTGAAACGCACGATAAAAGTATTTTGTGGACTTCGGAACAAGTATCGGTATAAGCATGACAAAAATAGTTAAATGATCATTTTTGATTCCTCCCACAACCATGCCTTCGCTTCGCTTCTTTTCTCTCTTCTTTCTCTCTTTTTTTTTTTTTTTTTTTTTTTTTCTTTTATGTTGCTGCTGTTCGTTTTCTGCGGAATGCACATTCGTGTTGACGCTCGAATCTGTGCATTGTCCTCCAATTGTTTTCAAAGATTTTGCATGTATCCTGTTTCGGTCGCTATTGTTTCCCCTCGCAACCGTTGTCAGGGCGCTAAATGGAAATTTTGCGCTCCGGCGAGTTGACATCGCTTTTGAACAATCGAGGAAGAACTGTTCTAATGGCTTTCCATACTTCTCAACTCCGCCGAATCGGAATGAACGGAGAAAGGGAGTTGTTGGTAGCGGGCGAGAGTGCGCTGAAACGAAATCATAGTTTTCCTCGTTATCGTCTTCTCTTTTATCTTGATTGGTAATTCTCACGCACATTTTTATTTTCGAGCTTCAGTAGATCCAATGCAAGGGCTGTTTGTTTGCTCGACTTCCTCAGATTTCGTTAATTCTTTTGGAACTAAAACATGAACTCTTTCGAGTATGGTAAGTGAAGTGCCTAACTGGATGTTCTACTTCAGCCTTCTCCCTGATTTATTCCCAACTAAACCAAGAAATTCCTTTACCAATGCGATTGTCCCTATTCAGCCTTTTCCTAACTCAGCCCTGACAAATTTATTAGCAGCTCAACCCGAACCGTAAACATCATTTCCAAATTAATTTCCGTTTTGTATCCGTTGTGTAAATACAAAGGGGAAATTATCGACTCGAGTAGAAACAAGTTAGCGCGACGTGTCCGGCTCTATAACAAATAAAGCCATTAAGACAGATCACATAAAATCGCCATGGCCAGCAGAGGGAGTTACGATTTTTTACTCTCCATTTTATATGCCAAAATGATCACAGCCTATATCTTTTTCATTTAACGTTTCTGAAGAACCAAAATTTAGCGGCAATTCCTTTCTTCTTTTCCTCTTGTTAAGCTTGATGGTACGCTGTACTGTTAATGGTAACAATAGGAATGAGATAGTCATAAGGTGAAAAAAATCTGATGTGGACATTACATGGCTTCCTTCGTATGGTCTATTAAGTTATACCCATTTTATGCTGCAGTTCATTGAAGCTTATTTCCTCGAATTTTGTTAGAGATGTGTTTCTCATTCAATTCATTCAGTTCTCACTTCTCGGCGAGGCAAAAATGCATGAAAACTCAAAAACATCTTCGTTAAAAATTGTAAAATGCAGAAAAACATGAAATACCAAATACAGTTAAAACAGTGACAAAAACAATTTTTGCAATTAAAATTAGAACTTCTTCGCTCAAACAAGCAATTCGGTCAACGAGCTAGAAGGCAAATTTTTCTATGGTTAACACTGAAAATTTGCTTTTGGCCTCATTCGGCAAAAGATTTTGAAGATGCAGAAACTGACTTTATTCACTATTCTGCCGAGTTTCAGATGTAAACGAATGGTGGTTCGTTAGGCTCAACTCGCCACTTGAACTTTTAAGTGCTTGATAATTCTACAACTGTTGCATGCAGATTGACAAAAGGTATAAAAACCTTAACCGGAACATTAAAACCACATAATTTAATTACTTTAAAAGCAAAAAATGCGCAATTTACCAACGTGTACGAATGGAAAAATTGAACTCACCGAGTTAGGTAACAGAGTGAGAATATATATATAATATATATATGTATATACGATTGATGCAGCCGATTGCAACGAAAAGGAAAGGTGAACAACTACACGTTGTAGCAGTCCGATATACAGAATTTCAACTTTCTACGGCTACTCGTTCTTGAATTATGCGACGTACGTACGTACAGACGTCAAGGGAAAAAAAAAGTATCCTGTGAATCCATTTTGGCAAAAGCAGTACGAACAGATGTCACGCAAAAATATCGTTCAAATGGTTGAAAGCGGTTGGAATGTTTATTTTCGTTGAAATCTGATACCCGAAATTTTTCGCGGTTACACTACTTCCGTTACTTCGTACAAGGAAATAAAAAAATAAATAAATAATAAATAAAAAAAGATAAAGGAATTCAAAAGCTGTAATTTATTCTGGCGGGTATTTTAGGCTGAAACATGTTTAAAAAAAATGGAAATGAGTAAGAGGGCTGCCGATGTAACAGTTGCAATGGAAGCATTTTGATAAGATCAGTGACTTTAGCCTATTTTTGCTTGTAAAAGGAAATATAAAAACACAAACCGTATTACAAATGAGATGGAGAGGTTTGTCAAGGCTAAGTCGGGAATGGTCTGAATTGGTACTAAGCCAAGAACTTTAGTAGGCACTGAATATTCAGAGTTGTCATTGTTGTATTTTCCCCCCAGGGAGGGGGGTTCTTGTATGAACAGAGTGAGCTGAATTAGCATTTTCCATTAATGTTGCTTGTGGAGTTGCATCATATCATGTTCCCATAAGTTTAAGGCGAATAATGTATTTACGCTACGTCATACAGAAAGCCCGGCTATCATGCTAAATGACCGCTGTTCTAGATATTATAAATTGTAATTAAAATGATTTGTGCAAAGGTGTTTGCTAATTCAAACTGAATTAATCTGAATTAGTTTATTTACTGCACAAAATGAATTTTTGTTTAAAATGCAAAGTGTAAATACTTGATCTCACTCTGGCAAGAATACTAAATAACAAATATCCTCGGGAACAGATTCCGTGGAATAAAGATATAATTGCTGTTGTAAACCATTTCAAAAACAGATGATTGCCAATGCAAACAAATGTTCACGTCCCCGCTGACACGCTCGATTTGCGTTCAGTTAAAGATTCAGTTTAAAATACAAAAACAGATTTAATAATTTGAAAGCAAAATGCATTTATTGGCAACATTGTATTTCATATCTTAGTTTTGGCAACAATAAAAAGAAAATTGTGAACTTGGATTTGAAAACCAAATGTATGAGAAACCATTGGCTAGTACAGTTACGCAAGCAACCAATAAACTATCGGCGACAAACACTTAAGCTGCATGTATATATAAGATATGTAATAAGATGACTTGATGGAAAGTCGCAACGGATTGGCGTTAGAGAGTCTGAACTGCGTAGTTAGAAAGATGACACTCGAAGAGAGACATAACAGTGAATTCCACCCATAATTTTATTTCTTGATAATGCACATTATCACTGTGAGTGTGCTATGCACCTCACAGTTTTATACAGCTTACATCTTCTTAAATAATAGACAGAATAGAAAAGTAAACTCTGCGTGGATAACGGCAAAGCGATGCAGCGAACTGAAGCAGAACAGAGAGGGAGTTGCGACGCAATGGCCTGTTATACTAAATTCCATTTCAGTTCACATGACTTATATATATATATATGTGTGTAACTTAATATAATGTGTGTCGCTTAAATTATCAGACGATAAGTTTAAAAAACAGGATCCATTTATTATTATTCAGGAGAAAATAGCAGTTACAAAATCATATTTCCGGAGTAAATAAAAAAGAATTACTAATAACTTTTTGTATGAAGTTTACTGCATCGTTATATTTAAGAAAAAGCCCCGATATTCTTTTGCGAGTCCTTTTATAGCCTCTGGAAAGGCGGAGCTTCCAAGAAATGACGTCAGCCTCGTCAGCCAATCCATTTCGCTTTAAATAATTCCAGAACATTCTATAACTGTACGTGTAGAAAAGGCGGGAAAAACAACTTGACTACGGGGCTGTGGATTTAACTCCACGTACTTTCAAATAAGAGAACGTCGCCATTAAAAATGAAAAGAACATACAGTTAGAATTTTAAGTGTATTCTTGACTATGGAATTTATTATTACATATATATAAAAAGTAAACAAATATTAAAGCATATTCTGATATCATACTCAGTTTGGCACAGTAAAAATAAACTATTTTAAAAACTGCATTCGGATAATAATAACAAGTACTTACATCTCTCGCGACTTTGTCTTCAAGGGGTGTCTTGAGATATGCAAAAGAAAATTGGCCTTTTTCCGAACCAACCGTTGCGCAACCAATATTCTAATAATTCATAAAAAAGCGCAAGAAATTGCAGTGTTTTAAAATAAACTGCACACCAATTGGCCCAACACCAGCAAGATGCAAAATAAAAAAAATACTGTGCTTGAATTATTTAAACATAAATATTAATATTAAAAATCACAAAAAGTACTAAATATTTACCTTTGAAGTTTTTTAAATTAAAATCTATTGTGACTTTTTTGAAATAAACGTCTGTTATAATAATGGGGTTAGATATGTATGTAATATATAATACACTTCTTTCTCCTAGTGGTAGGTACATTTCTTGATTTTCTCCAATAATTGTTCATATGAGTTCAGTTTTTATGGTGTGAGACAATTAAAAGTCATCACAAAATTTTGATTGATAATTCTGTTTTCTGGAATAGATCCCGCCAGGCTTGTGTAAATGAATGTAGAATTATTTTCTAATTTAATTGCTGCTCAGAGCCAATTAGAACTCTTACACTTCTTATTCTTGTTTTCAGTGATAATGCAAATGCAGCATTTTTTCGCGTGACTTTTTTTTTTTTTTTTTTTTTTTTTTTTTTCCCAATGCTAAAATTGGGCTTTTCAAGCTTCGTGATTTTTTAATCCCAAAGGGAGCTTGTAAGACCGAAAGCTCAGTGGTAAATACCCAACTAATTTTTGACTCACCACCGAATCATATGAGGTAGGAATCGGGAAACATTTTTCTCGCCACGCTTGTCTCTCACGTTGACGAAATTCAAGCACGCAGTAAATTGAGCCTCGATATTAATAATCGCCGGTGTTAATATCTCAGCGTCACGTCTCGGCCACCATCACAAAAGAGTCATTTGAGTGATGAGTAGACGCAGGCCGCATGGGAAATGAAGTTCATGTCCATCACTGCCGGTGTTAATCCCCGCGTGCGAAACGTGTGCACGAGACTAAGTTGATGCCTGAAACAGAAAGAAAGTCCCTCGTGAAAGGTCGGTTTTTAACACATTTTCAACACATTGTGCTGTAGTGAATGAACAATTGCACCATTATATGCAGTTCTGGGAAGTATTCCAACTCTTGCAGTTAATGATGACTTCGCGCATGGTCTGCCTATTTTTCTGTACGATTTCGACAGTTAAAAGTAGTCACTAAAATGCTGGATGTAGCTGATTTTTGCTTTTGGACTAGGAGTTTTGAGATATACTTTAATATACTTAAGATAAGAGATATACTTAAACTGGTTAGATTATTTGAATATGGCTAAGTACATGAAGATTCTGTTTAAGGAGAAGGATGCCTTTGGAAAAACTTTGTAATTGAAACTGGTTCGTGATCTTGTTTTACAATGGGAGACCAAACTTGAGATCGTACTCGAGTCGAGCGTCCAGTATTCAGCTTAACCACTCTGCAACTGGTGCCTTCGGTAAAAAATGATAAAGCGAATAAAATCAACAGCATCCAGGAAAACTGCGGTATACTCGGTAGATTAGTTAAAATTTGGGAAAAATTGAAATGCTTTTCACACCTATCACTACATTGCTATATTCGGCTGCAACTTGTTGAAACAGATGCACACCACCTCAGAGGCTTTTCCTGAATTTTCATCCTTCATAGACACACCACAGAATCCTCCACTCGAATATGGCCCATGCCTGATTCTGGTTTGCTCCGAGATCTTGTTTGTAGTTCTTGTCTTTGGACACACCACAGAATCCTCCACTCGAATATGGCCCATGCCTGATTCTGGTTTGCCCGAGATCTTGTTTGTAGTTCTTGTCTTTGGACACACCACAGAATCCTCCACTCGAATATGGCCCATGCCTGATTCTGGTTTGCCCCAAGATCTTGTGTGTAATTCTTGTCTTTCGTGTAATCGCAACGAAGAAAGCTATAAACCCCGGCATGGCCAAATTGCGGTTGTTCGCCTTGTAATAAACTACGTTGTTGTTGCTGTTTTTAATAGCATCCCATCTCGAAACAGAAAATCATAATATGGCACACTTTTTTAACAATCAATCTTCTCAGTTTGTAAGGATCCTAAGTTTTACTAACGTTTATTTTATTTTGAAACTGTACTATCACTTCTTATTTTCTACTTCCGGCCGGAATTAAATGCTTTAACTTGTTTACGCAAATTGTCTTGCTAACGCTTAAGTACTTAAGTTGTGGCTTTTTGCCAAGCGAGAGAGAGAAGGAGTTTTAGGAAGCAAGCCGCTTGCCACTGTAGTTTTACGAGTTTTCACTCGGTTGCTGGTTGCCTTTAAGGCCAGAGGTTTAGCCCTCTTGATACTTGCAGGCGTATCGTAGTTTCAGCAGCTCGGCGTACTTTTTTAAATAAAGGCCAGTCTTAGTGCTAGGCATTTGTATACCAATTCAAAGTTAGCTTTTAGTTAGAGTTTTAGTTAGTAGTTTTTATATTCTTACGTTCAGACCACAAGTGGTTGGTCTCTGTATTCCGAAGTTCCGGAAATACCTGTAAAGATAGAAAAATAAAGGGTTTCGTATACCCTTCCTGCTTGTGTTGTCTGCTTCATACCTTCCTGAGCATAGCTTGAGTAAGCTCCCTGTTCCTATTCAGGATCATTCATGTTTCCAAATCAAATGAAGAGAAACACAAGTCCTGACAAGAGTTTTAATTACTTTATATTATACTAATTTGAACTATTTTTAAACAATGAGCATTTTCTCATACCGTGAGGATATAAGAGGCAAAGACCAGGACAAAGAAAGACAAAAGAAAATACAAATATATTAAAAACATAAATGAATCTCAAATATTACTAAATAGTATTATGAATACGTTTAGTAGTAACTTACATAGGAAGAAACAAAACTGAACGAATGCTGGAGTTTACATTTAATGAATCAGCTAGATGACTAAATTTTATCTGTAGTATATTTGGTTCTGACATTAGATTACGTCAAAAGCCAGCTTAAATTGACATTTTATTTCAAACAATTTTAGTATATCGAATCCTAGTTTCTCCGCAGAGTTTTCTTTCTTCTCTCTTTAGAGTTAAGTGTAAAACAAATGTTTAGTTCTGTTTTTCAGATTATTCGTCGTTAAGAAAGGAAAGCTCTCTAATAGGTATATCTTCATTCTTTTTCATTAAATTCCTATTTTCAAACATTCACAATTTTAACCCTTTCCGGCACGCTACCTTTTAAAGCCAGAGTTTTGATTTAAAAAAAGGAGTACGCAAGTAAAATTTTGTAAAGATAGCACTTATCGTTTTAATTCTGTGGGTGTGCCCAAAGTTGCACACTGATTGAACAGAACTTCGAAAAGAGTGCTGAAACGAGCATTGTTGTCAATGAACTGACCGATGAGATGCGGAGAAACAAAGAATACAGACTCCTCAGTTGTCCTAGATGATCGCTGAGCCCCGTCTGGGCACACCTAGGGTTCGTCGTTGGATTTTAGGCAAGATTTCAAGGTAAAAATTTAAAACTAATATAAAATAAGGAGATTAGCATACAGCCAAAAAAATGACATGGAAATTTCTTTTCAAACAATTCCTTTTATACCCTAAAAAAAATCTGGAAGATTTCTTTGAAAAATGAGGGTTTTAAAAAACTAAACATGGCTAACATGTATGGACTGGTTTGTGTTGAGCTGCCATCTACTATAAATAAAGAAGGTTCAGAGTAACCTATAAATCTTTTCTCATCCAATTTTTCTGTGCGTACAGAAGGAAATTTTTAGGTATGTCCAGACCGGACACACTGTGCCGCAAAAGGATAATCAAAATCAGGAAGCCGGGAAAAAAAAGGAAACTGGGAATGAGAAGAAAATGTGTGATGTGTCCTGTCTGAAAGATGCGTGTTAAATTCATTGTGCAAAAATTTTAAATGTGCATGTCATATATTATAAGGTATTTCTCCCACTTCCCTGGCGTGCCTTCGTGGCGTAACGGTAGCACGCTTGGCCGGTATTCCAGAGGTCCGTGGTTCGATTCCCGGCGAAGACGGTTGTTTATTTTTCATCTTTTCTGCTTACAATTAACCTAATGACTACAAGTGGCGCCCGAACTAAAAGGGTTGTGGGTAATGATTCTCCGCACCCAGGATTTGGCGACTAGGTCCCCTAAAACCCTAGTCGCCCTTTAAAAAGGGGAGTATGTAAGGTATTTCTCCCACTTCCCTAGCGTGCCTTTGTGGTGTAACGGTAGCACGCTCGGCCGGTATTGCAGAGGTCCGTGGTTCGATTCCCGGAGAAGGCGATTGCTAATTTTTCATCTGTCTTCCAAAAAACCTAATGACTCTACAGTATGACGTGCAAATTAAAAATTTTTATGTAGTATAATTTCCTTAACACAGAGCGAGAACAGCAAGAATTATTTATTAATATTTATATCAAATATCCCAATTAATATAGAATCCGAAATCATTAGCCCGAAGGGGCAGTTTGCCCAAAAGGGCTACTAATTTCTTCGTTTTTGCATTTTGCCTCGTCCACTATAAAATGACGTTTCGCTTTTCAAATTATTGCCACCAAATGTTAGAACCCTGCATTATATTTAAAGAAATTTAAATAATGAAGAATCTGCATGAATGTACGTATGTTTCTCGCATCACTGTGAAAAAACAACGTACCTAGAGACATCAGATTTTGAATAACGTAGTCCTCCACTCGAATTTGGGCATCTGGAATTTGTTTTACAACCTATTTCATATTTTGCAAAACTTTAACGAATTTTTGACTAAGAAACTCAACGATTTGTGGTATTGCTGTTGAATTGAATTTTATGTCTTAAGTGCGAAGAACATGATATTTAACCAATAAAGGTAGCACAAAAAACGTTAAAAAAATGCTCCTTTGAGCGTTAGATAAAATCTGAACGCTTTCAGAATTTTTTTTATTAAATTACTTGGAATTTTTTCACCCTGTTCAACAACTGTTTTATTGCTTTTAATGTAATATAAATATCTGGCTGCATTTTTTGAATTTTTCCTGAATTTTAGTGTGCAGCTTCTAATGCTGTGAAGTCTGTTACTGTGTTTACTCGCGTAATATTCGCACCCCCCCCCCCGCGTTTTAAAGCAGAAAAAAATCGTCAAAAGTGTACAATATTGTGTAGTAGATTTCCTCGCATAATAGTCGCACCTAGAACTTTCACAATGAAAAATTAGCAAAAAAAGTGCGACTATTACGCGAGTAAGCACGGTATACACCAAAAATTATTTTCTATATGCTTTAAGAAATCCTTCTTCTTACATCGCTATTTTCTATTGGCTTCTTTTTTAAAATAAACCAAAATAAAAGAGTTTGTCGACTTTCACCGGTGAATGTCAACATTCACATAGTTTCTTGAGTGTATGTCCGAAATATTTTCCAAATACTCTCATTTCTGACTTACACCGGTCAATGTCGACATTCACCATGTACTAATGGTGAATGTTGAACATATAAAAATATTATATTTTCTTCTCCGTAATTCAGTCGCGAATAAACGCATTTGAGACTTGAAATAAGAACTTAAGAACCTAAAACACACAATACATTCAAAATGAGAAAGGAAAATAATAGAAGTTAAAAACTTACTTAATTATAGAGTACGTTCTAAATGAGAAAATAATAAATAAATAACATATACACGAGATTAAGAAAAAGATTTATTGTAATGAATCTTGCCTGTAGGTAGCGTGTAAATAATTTCTTTGTGACAAGATGCGTCAAAAGAGCTTGACACTTTAGAAACGCCTTTTATAAATTTCAATTTTGGTTCAATTGTTCATAAAAATTCTTTATTAGGTACGTTGTAAACCACATCAGTTAGAAACATTATTAGTTCAAAGGGATTTGAGTCCCGAAGGACTGTTCTTTTGGCATTTTGTGTCGGACTTCTGTAAATATCGGCTCACTTTTCAAACCGTTGCCACCAAATGTTAGAGTCCTGCAATTTATTTGAAGAAATTAAATAATGAAAAATCTGCATAAATGTATGTATATTTCTCGCATTGTGATAAAACAACGGTATCTAGAGCCATCCAATTTCGAATGACGTCATTCTACTGCGAATATGGGCATCTGTGATCCCAAATTTGAAATTTAGAATTTGTTTTATATCGATTTCATATTTTTTTAAAACTTTAACGAATTTTTGAGTAACAAACTCAACGATTTAAAAGCGAGCAATGGCAACACTCTACGGCGGGGGAAAAAACCTCTTTATCTCCAGCGGGCGCGGAACTGTGTATCGGAAATTCTAAAGATAGGCTCATTTTAAAATTATTTTGCGATATTGCTATTGAACTAAATTTTATGGTTTAAGTGCGAAGAACATGATATTTAATAAATAAAGGTAACATACAAAATGTTGAAAAAACGCCCCTTTGGACGTAATTTAAAATCTGAAACATTTCAGATTTTTTTAAAATATTTTTAATCATATAAAATTAAGTTATAAATGTCTAAGCAATTCATGCATTGCTTTTAAAGCGCTCAATTGTCGCACAAACGGTATAGTGGTACTGAAGGGTCCGAGTTCGAATCCCGGAGAAGACATGTAAATGTACAGTGTCGGTGAGGCATGGCGGCACTGTAAATATGCGGCGAGCCGAAAGTCCTTTCGTGTGGTTTGATGGAACAGGAGAGGAGTGGGAGACCGAATTTTTTTGGGGGGAGTGCATCTCAGTTGCGAGAAAACTGATTTTTTTTTTTTTTTTTTTTTTTTTTTTTTTTTTTTTTTTTTTCCCGTAGCGCTGCAAAAGCAATCAAAAGCTGTATAGTCTGTGAAAAATGATGTCTATTTATTTGTCATTATTCAACGTCTTATTCATTAGCTGTCTGCTTAGAGCTCTCACGTGACCCGTTTTATCACATGGAACAGGTTTGTGTGCTGAGTAATTCGGAAATCACGTGAATGTGATCGCGTGGCTTAGTCCAACGATTAATGACTTATTAAAGAATGCATTATTTTTTATTCTATCATTTTCCTTTCTCTACTGATGTTTCTAAGAAATTATTTTCTAACACGCAGTTAGTATTCATAGAAGTGCGCTTATTTTAGTGTAGTGATGAACGAACTATGATGGCGACTCTGTATCGAAGTGTATCTGACATAAACACTAGTAATAATTTCGGCAACCCTTTATGACCCAAAGTTTATACAGTATTTTTCTAATGCACGCTTCTCAAACTTTTTTTTTAACTTGTAATATAGGTAAAAATGTGCAAATTGTTTACTGATTCATTTTCATCTGGTAATACAATTTTGAAAATTTTTATTCTGATTATGAAAAATTATTGGATTTTTCTACAATAAAATGCAACAGTTTGTATAAGATTACAAATCTGATTTGCTGATTATAACTCGAGTATGAAACAGTGGACCCAAAGAATTGGTAAGATACAAAATTTCGGGAAAGTGTATAGTTTTCGGTTCATTTTCTTCGTGATTCTGTTACGTTATTATTTAAATTAATCAGTTACTTACACTGAAGTGACAAAAGTCGTGGGATACCTCCTAATATTTTGTCGGTCCTCCTTTGCGCGGCGAAGTGCAGCAACTCGACGTGGCATGGACTCAACAAGTCGTTGGAAGTCCCCTGCAGGAATATTGAGCCATGCTGCCTCTATAGACGTCCATAATTGTGAAAGTGTTGACGGTGCAGGGTTTTGGGCACGAACTGACCTCTCGATGATGTCCCATAAATGTTCGATGGGATTCATGTCGGGCGATCTAGGTGGCCAAATCATTCGCTGGAATTGTCCAGAATGTTCTTCTAACCAATCGCGAACAATTGTGGCCCGGTGACATGGCGCATTGTCATCCATAAAAATCCTATCGTTGTTTGAGTACGTGAAGTCCGTGAATGGCTGTAAGTGATCTCCAAGTAGCTGAAGGTATCCATTTCCAGTCAATGATCGGTTCAGTTGCACCAGAGGGCCGAGTCCATGCCATGTAAAAACAGCCCAGACCATTATAGAACCACCACCAGCTTGAACAGTGCCTTGTTGACAACTTAGGTCCATGGCTTCGTGGGGTCTGCGCCACACTCGAACCCTACCATCAGCTCTTACCAACTGAAATCGTGACTCATCCACGGTTTTCCATTCGTTTAGGGACCAAACCGATATGCTCACAAGCCCACAAGAGTCGCTGCAGGCGATGTCGGGCTGTCAGTAAAGGCACTCGTGTCGGTCTTCTGCTGGCATAGCCCAAGGAAGACAAATTTCGCCGCACTGTCCTATCGGACAGGTCCCTCGTACGTCCCACGTTGATTTCTGCGGTTATTTGAGGCAGTGTTGCTTGTCTGTGAACATTGACAACTCTACGCAGACGTCGCTGGTATCGGTCGTTAAGTGCAGGTGATCGGCCACTGCGCTGTCCATGGTGGGATGTTATGCCTGAAATTAGATACTCTCGGCACACTCTTGACGCTGTGGATCTGTGGAATTCCCTAATGATATCCGAAATGGAATGACCCATGCGTCTAGCTCCAACTACCATTCCGCGTTCAAAGTCTGTTAATTCTCGTCGTGCGGCCATAATCACATCAAAGCCTCTTCACATGAATAACTTGAACACAAATGAAAGCCCTGCCAAAGCACTTCGCATTCATACATTTTCTACGCGATACTACAGCCATTTGTATATTTGCATATTGCTATCCCATGACTTTTGTCACTTCAGTGTATATCTTCATCCTTTACTATAACTTCTCCTTTCAGTTTCCTCGCTAGAAATGCAAGCGAATTCGAGACTATTTAAGCTGAGGTTTTCCGATTGTAAGATACATCCTGTTCCTGCCTCTTGAGGCCACATTACTTTAGTTCTGCCCATCTCTGATGAGTTTGTAATTATTCGGCTTGGCGTTGTTTTGCTGCCGGCATTTAAATTATTACGCTGATTGGAGTTTTGAGCCAACCTAGATTTAAATTTCATTATGTATTCTTTGATTACTTGTCTGCGTTATAAGGTATCACTTAAGTTTCTGACCAGTTTCTGTCTTATCGCTCTGATTCCAATTTTCATGTCAGAATGTAAATCTCTACCTTGCGCGATATTCAAATGAGGTGGAAAGAACAGACTATTTAAAGGAAGGTTTTAGAGAGTTTTTTGGTAAGCTGCTCACGCGCCGGATTTTGTACCCGATATGCCTAACGTCAAGAACCTTCCTCATTCCAAGAGTACTTTAGATACCTTCTTTGGAGTATTTTATTAGAAATCCACATGAATTCGAAAATCGTCAAAACGTTGCTACACTGGGAGAGCGTTCTCCGCGGATGCCCGATAACTCGCCTGAGCCGAGGGTAGAATCATAGCGTGTTCTGCCTACTTGAAGGCCACGTTACTAAATTTGATTTTCTTGCAATTAGTATTTTGCGACGTTGTGTTGTTCTTGTCATTAGGCTTGTTTACCCCGACCTTAGGTTAGATCCTGCTTGCACGCCATTTTCAGTTGTGAAGCCGTTAGACTAATATATTTTCCTTAGTTTTAGTTCATCCATTATCTTTAATTTAGGCCATAATTTTTTTTTTTTTGTTGTTGTTGTTGTTGTTGTTGGTGTAAGCACAAGTAGGAGCCGACTGTTAAACTTTATTTAAATAAAGAAAATGGTCCTTTACCCTTTCCTTTTCCCTATGTGTAACGTGTATACGAGCCAGTTTTCCTTAGAAAGTCCTCCACGAAGGCATCCCTCCCTTTAGGCAGATAGCCCTCGTGTGCTTTGCCATAATTGAATAATCCCAATCCCCTTTACCCTTTCCCTGACGCTGTGGTACTTAACAAGATATAGTGGTAATTCAGAGACTTTTCTTTTAGAGTTTTGGGCCTAGTTTACGTTACCAAAGAGCACCAAACTCTGTAACGTTTTTAAAATTGAATTTGACCGTTACTTTAGTTGCATTGCCACAAGTGGTGGTTAATTTTTGTCAACACGAGAAGTGCATTTATATTCTAAGTTCTGTTAAATAAAAAGGTGTGTTCAAACCTTTTCAAATTAGGAGTTTCGAACTCTATAATTAAGGTCATTAGTCATTTTTTGGATTTTGTATGAATTAGATAATAAAAATACAACTCGTATATCTGTGAGAAAACATACTGTCCACAGGAAAGCTTATAAGGTATTTCTCCCACTTCCCTAGCATGCCTTCGTGGTATAGTGGTTCTGCACGCTGGGCCGGTATTCCAGAGGTCCGTGGTTCGATTCCCAGCGAAGACGATCGCTCATTTTTCATCTTGCCTGCTTTCAAAAAAAAAAAAAAAAAAAATCCTAATGTCTCTATAAGCTTGTCAATAGAAATATATTTTTGCGTGCGTACGGGTTCGTTACGAAATGAATGCACAAGTCCGATGAAAAATGAAGAAAATTTGTTATTATCACAGCAAAAATGCTTAAATTGGTGCTACTTTGGTAGACGGTTGCACGGATTTTGGCGATTTTCTTTTGGCGAGTAATACCACTTATGGTAAACCCACTGCTAGATAAGTTATTTATGGTAACCGATACTTTGTTGTCATTTTATTTAAAAAATAATGTGTTTTATTGTGGATAAATTCCGTGTTTTAAATATTTATGGCTTCTAAATATTAAAAATCAATTTAATTTTGCATTTTTATTTGAAATAAAAATTTTATTGTTTATCATATTTTGTGAAATTTTATGTTGTGGTTGATGTAATCAATGACGTCACCTTACTTTAAAAGTAATTGGTTTTAATATGTATAAATTTAATCTAATATTTTAAACATTATTTATGGCTGTTAAATATTAAAATACAATTTAATTTTGCATTTTTTAAAAAATGATTTTATTATGTATGAATTTTTAAATAATATTAATTCTAGGCGTGATGTAATAAGCTCTCTGACTGGTTATAGAATATTTGTGCATTAACGAGCTATAATCAGCTCCCTGATTGGTTACTGACAATTTGTGCGTTTCCGCGCCGTTTTAAAATTTAATTCATATCTTCGAATTCCTTCAAAGATGTTATCTAAATTATTATTCCGATTTTTTTGTGGTACTTATCAATAAACAACATGTTAAATGACTCAAAAAAAATGTAAGTACATATTTTTCTTTTCTTTTATAATTGTATACTTCAATATTTGTTAAAAAAAATTAATACACTATTTTCAAAAATTGCTGAGATAATTATTGTCCATATGTTTTAATGTTAATTATATTCTATATAACGTATTTTAGATTATTTGAATTTAATAATATTCGGTACTTTTCCGTTTTGCTGGCGCAGGCGATAAAGGCGCCAATAATGGTACAACTAATGCCAAACGGAATATCCTCGCTGGTAACCTTTTACGCCTCATTTTCAAAACAAGTCGCAGCCATTTCTTATCAGATTAATTTTTTTTTCCAATACTGGCATAAAATTACATAGAATATTTACCAGATACTTCAATTTTATGACCTAAGACCATTCTCGGTAATTAAGTCAATTAGGAAGCAATCACACCGCTCACCGAAGACGAAAATATAGTAAAGGCAAAGTCAAGAATTAAAGTCAGCAATTCTAATGCACCAGCGAAGTAAAGCACTGCGGTTTTACATAATTTCTGAGTAAGCTATTCGTACGAATTGAAACAATTCTTGCATTTAAACTTGTATTCTAAGATTTGTAAACAAGATTTAACTTGAAATTAATGTAGATAATTATTGAGAGAATTAGATTTTGGTAATATAGTTTACGTGAGATGAGATCTTTTGGGGTCACGTGATACGAACCGGTGAATCAGGATGTTGAACAATGAAAGCATAGTAAATTCTTAAATTAATGTCTTTTTTACAAATGTATTGTTTTTATTTATTGGCTTTTTACAAAATTTTAAGCTCTATTAAAATATTTATGCCTTCAAAATAAAAAATTCTTAGAACTAACATTTGTTAACATTTTTTATTTGTATACTGTATGTTGTCGCCAATAACGTCTGCTTGGCGAGATTTGCGCCGGCGAAACGGAAAAGTACCTAATATTCTAATTCTTTTAAATGTTGGTAGGATGGTTTTTAATTCGATATTCAATTTCAGTAATATTTTAATCTAATTAAACGTTGGCACAATATTTTTATATCGGTGTTTTTATTCTCTTCTTTGCTATATGAAAGTAATAATAACCTTACTTTAGTATTTTATACTCATTAGTAAATGTATTTATTTACACTTGCCTGCCATCTTAAAAAACGACATTTTCAACAAAAAATTAATCCATTACTTTTAACGATATTTATTTTTTTAAGTTTCGAATACTTTACTATGCGTAAAAACAGCGTTTTTCAAGATGGCTGACGTTTGTAAAAAACCGCGCCAACAATTGCGCCAACGTAAATCGCCAAAAATCCGTGCAACCGTCTACCAAAGTAGTACCCTTAAATTTTCCTCGGATATTCGTGCAGTATTACAATATCTCACAGTAGTTATCTTTTAACTACTCAAACGTTCAAGAGAACTTAATTCAAAACAGCTAAGGAAAGCTAATCCGCGAATTCGCTACAGTCAACAAGAGCAGTTTTCTAAACAAACTCTTAAAACAACAACAAACTAACTAACTGACCGAATTGAGAGGTTTTCCTCCTTTTTATAAGACGTTTAAACCGCGCGCGAAAACGTTCTGGAACTTTCTCGAAATCAAAAAGAGATATTTATTTATTTATTAAATGTTAAATGCATATGCTCTTGTATTTTTAATTTTCCGGCTTAGCTTTCCTTTAATATTCGTCACGTGCTACACTGCACGGGGAATAAAACAATTTAATTTATAATTCAATTAACATTAGCTATTTAAATAATAATCCGTAACAATATTTTTAAACAGCAGCCATTAACGCATTCAGTCAGAATATTAATTAAATTGTTACACAGCATACTTGATTTCGGTAACTGTAAATCTGTAACAGCATACAGATTTCGGTAACTGTCATATAATGTTTATTCTGACTGCAGTAAAATTACTTCAAGCAATCTTTTTTCCTCGATTAAAGCAGTCCTATTTTATAGCTGTCGATAATCCATATCTCCCCCTTTCTTCGGAAATAGCAATTATAATATTAAAATGTTTGAAAACATTGTTCACTATAATTTCGAACACAAAATTAACGATAGGTCACCAAATTTAAAAATAGCCTGAAACTTAGTAAACTCCAGAAATGTTTTAAGGATGTGAAGGAGTCATAAAAATTAAATTTCTCAGCAAATCAAAATGGTTGTTACTTTCGTATTAAAACATTCTTTATATACATATACCTCAGAGAAAGGATGAGAACATATGTGATGGAAAAAGGACATTGATCATATGTATACAGAATACCTTGAGAAAATATGCATGAAACTTAAATAAGAATATTCACAAGCAGTTGTGGCTAGCTCTTTTGTCTAATTGGTAAATCCAATGTTTATAAATCTCAGAATTTCTAATACAGTAGACTTCCTGTTAACCAGCCTAAGTAGGACCAGGGTTAAAAGAAATTCCGGTTAAAGCGGAGAATGAAAAAAAAAAAAAAATTATTGATGGAAATTCATTTTTTTAATAGTTAAAGTAAGCATTTATTAATTTTTCAATTTATTACAAAAGTTTTACATACCAGTAGTAAGGATTTTATAGTTTTTCTCTTCTTTTCCACATAAACTAGAATAGATCCTATGATGACCTGGCGAATTCTCACACAGGTGTGAAAAAAACTACTGACTTAGACGAAGAATAAGCCTTAGAATAACCCTTTTATAATTCAAAATAGTTAACAGAAAGGCACGGTCACCGTCAACTTGCGGTGAAAACTAAAACGTAGAATATAGTTAATTCACACTTAAATTAAATAGTGCAAGATAGCACTTAAGTTACGCCTAAGAGGTGGACTCACAAGAACCTAACCGGCGGGATGCTAACTTTGGTAAGGCCAAAAGGCTTACTAGCGTAGCAGCGAAATAACAACGAAACGTGTGCTTGGCTAGCGAAACGCGCTCTGAATAAACTGAGAGATTCACCCGTTTAAATAAGCCCCTCACTTAACTTTAACCTAATGACAGAATGTGAGGGGAAGTTGAGAAGTCTAGTATAGGTATCAAACTTAAATTTGTTATGCAAAATAAGGAAGCCCTACATTGTTTAAAAAACTCCGTCATTTTTCTCCCTGAAGACTGAAAATCTGTGGAATTTCGCCACTTTTTCAAAAACGTCATATCAATCGAGGAAACCGACGCCTGTTGTTCGACGTAGCAGAAAACCATTTCCAATGCTTTTGCTTTACCTGTTATGTGATATGACGGAGGTCGCGTTGTCACCGATATCGGAGTCATCGTCATCATCAACTACATCAGCCACAGCTCCGATGAGTTTCTTGCCGAAGATCCCTTTCAGCAGTTGACCACCGCTCCATATCTTCAACATCTTGACATCCATTGAGACATTTGAATAAAGACGCAAAGTTGTTACTAGAAGAGTTTTCAACTACGGTGACTGTCTTTCCTTTTGCCATTCTTTGATATGGTGACCAAAGTTTCTGCCATGATTTTTATCATTGTAGATCCGGCAACCTCTGACCATGCCTCAGTTATCGTGTAAATAGCTTCCTTTACTTTAATAGCTTTCAATAAATCGATGATGCTGAAATCAGAGTTAGCTTCCTTGCTGAAAAACTGTCAAAAGTTTTCTTCGATACCGTCTCTTTAAATTTTCGATCACACCATATTCCATGGGCTGTTATACAGACGTTACGTTAATTGGCAAGAAGACTGCCCTCAGTAGCACCCACTTGTAATTCATCCTCACTTAGGAAGAGAAGAAGCATCGTGCAATAAAAGCAATATTTCACTGGTAAAGGTTTTGACTTGAGGTGTTTTGTTTCAACTGGAGCCAACTCAGAATGAAACCACTCTTTTAAATAGCTTTGAATTCTGGGACCCTTTTGTTTTTGGTTTAAGAGGAGTGTGCGATACTGTTAATGCGCAAAGAGTTTCTTCCCCCCCCCCTTTTTTTTTTTTAAGTTTTTCCCCATATTTAAAATACATAATTACAGAATTTTCATTTTTTTTATTATTAGTTGATTTTTTATACTTAAATTATTAATTACGGCCGATTAAAGTCGAGATCCGGTTAAAAGAGAGCCTACGATAGACGTTTTTAACGAGAAAAATGTATAGTTCCAACAACTGAAAAATTGAATCCTCTGATTACATTATGATTTTCCTCTTTTTCAGGTGCTCCGAAGACAAAAGTGAAAAAGTCTAAGCTGATGGAAGATGTAGCTTTGGCATCTGCGCGCTCTCGCTCTGAAGAATAGCAGAATTTTTTTGTAGTATGTTTCTTTTCTAGTTTCTTTCTTTTTTTTTTTTTTTTTTTTTAGTTATTTATCAGGGCAGGTGCATTTTTGTGTACGTCGCTGTTAATTTTTCGTTCTTCTATAAATAAAAGCTGCTAAGTGAATGGTTTTTAAATGTACTGCTATTGAAAAATTCTTCTGTAGAATCTGAATATACATTTAGATTCTACATTATATATTTCTGTATGTTCTATAGATTATATATTTCTGTAGAATCGGATTATACATTTAGAGCTTCTTGAAAATGCTTGTAGGACAAATCTGTTTGAAGTATAAAAATTTATTATTCATTAACATCCATCGGAACGCGCTGTTGTCATTCCTGCATTGGGCGAAATTGGTTTATTTAAGTTATGGCAGAAGACGCCATCAAACGCTATTGTCATTCCTGATTGAACGAAATTGGATTATTTAAATTATGGCAAAGCACAAAAGGCGCCATCCAACGTTGTTGTCAATCCTGGATTGGACAAAACTGGATTGTTTAAATTATGGGAAAGCACAAAAGGCTGTCTGCCTAGGGTAAAAGATACCTTATGGAAGATTTCTTAACAAAACTGCGTCGATTCGGGTCACACATAAGACAAACCACGGAAACTCCCACGCAGCCAGGCCGTTTGTCGAATTGTCGTTCCTGGAGGCGACGATAAAGTGCCTGTTTTGTTATATCTCGTAGACAGGCCGCCTGTCGTCTTATCGTTTTGGATGGCTTACATTACTTGAAAATTATAACCACATAAAACCATGCTGATAAGAGAGAACAGTGGTGTCAAAGGATAAGAAATCTGGTAAGATGGCTGCTACAGGGCGTCTGCTCAAAGCGGTCTCTCAAGTAATCGATTTGTTGCAGTTTGTTGTGTCACTCTGGCAGTCACAGAGTGACACTCTGGTGACCGCCAGAGCTGGAGTGACACAGAGTGACACCAGTCACTCTGTGTCACTCCAGCTTGATTGCCTGCTGCAGTTGCAGTGTGATGCGTCATATATATATTACATGTGGCAAATACCTGGATCTCCCCTTTGAGTGAAGTCGGACCAAGGCCTTCTTGAGACAGTATATCACCCTTGCCCATTGCTGTAAGCACGCTGTAATCCGCACAATCCGAAAGATAAACAAAGTTTCCAAAGTATTTAAAGGAAGTATAATTTGGATAATGACAGCGGTGCTATTAACGCCACATTTATTCCTGTACTGCGAAATCTGAATACACGTCATTTTTCGTGCGTGCAAACACGCATTCCGAATTTTGTCACCTAAACTACTTCTTTGGTTTTCCATCAATGTATTTACAGCTATTTATTTTGCTGTGTCGCTATTGTTTATAAATTTCATCCTGCTTATCCTGAGGGCTTCACAAAGAGACGGTCACGAAGCTACTTAGGCGTTCTGATTATCACGCATGGATTTGTGGTCAGTTTTTAAAATTTTAAGATTGATAGTTTGTAATTTCCGATCCTTTGGAATAGAAAAACGACACTGCGTGCAACTTTAATCAATTTTTTTAAAGGGTCGACAAACAGATTTGCAAACATGAATGATTGTAAAATTTTATGTAATCACCATTCTTTACTGTTCAAATGTTTGTCACAGAAACGTTTCAGCAATGAAATGTTCCTAGTGTGTTATGTTTGTCTATTTGCTTCTCAGTGCCTCTTACTTCCCCTCACACCAGAGTCGCTTTCCTACATCATCTCAACGCCTGTCGATAGATGATAACACCTAAACTCGGAAACTACTGTTATAAAAATATTACATAGGATTGACACCACATTAGGTACTGTATAAACATTGTAATCTGAAGATTGTGTATTGGATTTAAAGTATATGAAAGGATGGGAACATGCAATTTGGAGAACGTATGAGCAGGAACCCGATTTATGAATAATGCAGAGAGATAGAAACCTGTTTGATTACAAACAGTATGACTTTATTTACTTCATTAACGGTGAACTGGAAGAAATTTGTTTTAAAGGGATTTTAAGCTTTACAATTAACGGTTTAAAGAGGCAGTTTAAAGTAAGCATCCTTCTGAATGATTTCACTCAATTATGGATAAAGCAAGCTGAAAGAATATCATCTTTAAAATATCAATCTAATATTGATTCATATTTAGAACAGTTGAATAGTAAAACTGAAATTATTAACATACTAAATAGTGACATTGATGAATTGTTGAAAGAAGAACAAGAAATTAAGGATGAAATTAACACAGTAGATGAATATAACGAAAAAATAATACCAGTTAAAGTAAAGTTGCAAAACAAAATTAAATCAATTGGAAAAGTTCAATATCAGTGAGGTGAACAAACAGGGAATCCAGAAAATGTTCACGTAGAAAATAAAACTTTGCATTTAGAAAACAGAACTAAACTTCCTAAACTTTTGCTTCCTCGATTCTATGGTGAGCCTTCAGAATATTTAGATTTTTGGAACCAATTTGAGATTTCTGTGCATAATAATTCTAATTTAACTGAGGTTGACAAATTTGGTTATTTAAAGTCGTTATTAGGTGGTAAAGCCCTAGCTAGCATTAAAGGATTCTCAGAGAATTATAAACAGGCTGTTAAATTAATTTCTGAAACATTTGGCCAAAGAGACATTTTAATAAATGCTCACTTGTCAAATTTGAGCATTTATCAAAATGTAAAAAATGCCTCTAACATTCAGGCTCTTCGTAACCTTTATTTTGAAGCCCAAACTCAAATTAGATGTTTAGAGGAATTAAATATCAAATCGGAAACATACACAACAATACTGACTAACATAATACTAAAAAATCTGCCAGGAGAATTGACTCTTGAATTTTCTAAGCAAAATATAAATAATTGTCATGATTTACAGGAATTGATGAAGTTTTTACATAATGCTATTAGTGCAAGAGAAAAAGCATTCCGTATTAATTCTAATAATGTATCATCATATAATAATTTTCATTCTAACCAACACAAACAAAACAAATATTTTAAAAACTGACCACAGATCCATGTGTTGCTGTGGTAATTAAGCAGTTTTAAAGCGAGCATCCCTTTTGAATAAGTTCAAACATAAATGGGTAAAGCGAGCTGAAAGGACGCCTGGCATTTCTGTCTGTCGAAGAGAAAATTATTTTGTTAAAAAAAAAAAAAAAACGCTGCCCCCCCAGTGCATATTTACTGTATTACAAAAGTATAAAACAAATTTAAATTCTACTCGAAGAAGTAGAAGTATGTTTTCGTTATTGTCTCAGTCTCTTTCCATGTCAATTACTCACGGTCGCACAGTTTGTGTGTTTATTTGTTTTTTTCTGGTATCCACAACGAATACTTCCACGGATGAGCTTAAAAGAAAAATTGCGGTTTGGCAACTCAAACTACTTAGAAAACATGGAACGTTCTCCATTTTTGATTAGGCCCAAGACATGGCACAAAAAGTAAACAAACAAACGGCAGATGGCACATGTGGCAGCTAAGGAAATGGACCATCACTTTAAAACGGGGCGCCCCTTCTAGTTTTGAATTAAAGGAAGGTTAAAAAAATGAAAACTAGAGCGGGTGTTTGAGAGAACCCAGTGGGCGTTTCTTCATTAACTGTTGCGGCATCCATTAGAAAAGCAGGGCCATAAATCAGTCAGGCTTCTTCCCAGCTTGACCGCTCGGACACGCCCCCGCCTTGGGCAACAGCACTGAAATGGGAAATTCGGAGGCACCTCGTCTTTTCAGCGAGCACCCCCTCCTTACCGCCCCACACGATCTTTAGTATAACCAGCACGCACGCAGTATGAGACGAGTGCATTAAAAAAACGCAATCACTCAAAATCAGTTGCCTACAACATAACGCATTGAAACATGTTCATCTGGCGGACAGTGTAGCTACCTGCTGAAAAGCGCTTGCAGAAGTCAAAAAGATTTGAGAAAAACTTGTTTCTGCCTACATGCAAAGAAAGATATAAAACAAATGCAATATTCCACTAATTCGTTTTGCCTAAGCATTCCCAGAATGTTCAATGTTAGAAGAAAACTATTTCAACGAGAAGTCTAATCTTAGTTTGGATAACAAGTTCCCAGTTATGCATCTGTGGAAATTCTCAAACGTGCGCATCAGCTTTCAAAAAAAGATACAGCACAATTTAAAATCATCCGTAATCCGGGTCATGAATAACTGTTTGGTCATTCCAAACTTTGAATGGTGTATTATGTTCTTAAATGTAAAATCTAAGTTTTGAAATTATAAGCAATTTTATACTTTTAGATTCGAATATTTTAATTATTAAGGTAAAATTTCGCAAGACTCGTGCACCTTAAAACCCATAAGATCTTCGAATATGTGACTGTTGCAAGAATTGGGATAACTTATTTATTTTAAAAGCAATTACTTCCAACCTTTCACAGCTGACTACATAATAGAGCTGCTTTGTGAAATAGTGATCAAAAAAGTTTGTGTAGCCACAAATACTTTTATAATTTAATCCGCTTTTTGACAAAACTTTTCGTCGTGTTTCCACCTTGCGCGCACAGTTTAAAACATTCTGTTGCATAATTTAATTCCATATTTAATATATAGCTTTTATAACATCTGGAAACTACTGTGAACCAAAAATTCTAAGAATTTCATGTTAAATTTTTATTTTATTTTGAGTCGAGTTTATAAAATGTATTTTATTAACAAAATTTGTAATGTTTTCGTTATAAAAGTTATATATTAAATATGGAATTAAATTATGCAACAGAATGTATTAAACTGTGCGCGCAAGGTGGAAACATGACGAAACATTTTGTCACAAAGCGGATTAAATTATAAAAACATTTGTGGCAACACAAACTTTCTGGTTACTAGTTTCCAAAGCAGCTATATTATGTAGTCAGCTGTAAAAAGTTGGAAGTAATTGATTTAAAAAAAAAATAAAATATCCCAATTCTTACAATAGTCACATATTCGAAGGGGTTTAAGGTGTATGAGCCCCCTTCATTAACACATTAATTTTTTCCTCATATAAATAGCTTCTCGAGGGTTATTGTGAAACCTGTGGCATGTTTGTTAATAAGTCAAAGGTTTAATTCTATAATTTTCCTATGTTTTTCACTGTCAGTTTGGGAAACTGGAATATTTTCTTTTTCTTTTGCTACAAATATTTGTTGTTTACGAATGAATTTGCTTAGTCAGGTTCATATGAACGAAATGATTTCGACTTTGGTCTTAACAAGCACCTTTACAGTTTTTCGTTCTTTCATTTATGCAAATCCAGTAAACTACATTTTCCTTTTAATGCTATGCCAAATTCCCAAGTTTTTCATATTCTAGCTGGTTAGTGTATAAGGTATTTCTCCCACTTCAATAGCGTGCCTTCGTGGTGTAACGGTAGCACGCTGGGCCGGTATTCCAGAGGTCCGTGGTTCCATTCCCGGCGAAGGCGGTTACATATTTTTCATCATTTCTGCTTCCAATTAACGTAATGACTCTACAAGTGGCGCCCGAACTAAAAGGGTTGTGGATGATGATTCTCCACACCCAGGATTTGGCGACAAGGTCCCCGAAAACCCTAGTCGCCCTTTAAAAAGGGGAGTATATAAGGTATTTCTCCCACTTCCCTAGCGTGCCTTCGTGGTGTAGTGGTTCTGCACGCTGGGCCGGTATTCCAGAGGTCCGTGGTTCGATTCCCGGCGAAGGCGGTTGCTAATTTTTCATCTCTCTGGCTTCCAAAATATCCTGATGTCTCTACAAGTGTATTGGGGCAATGCTTGTTCGATTCTGAAGTGAAGTGTCGGGCGCCCCGTGCACTTTTACCTGTTTATGAAACTTTATAAGCTTTACGAAGGGCTAATGACTTTTTTCCCCTTGGAGTCTTAATAGTGTTTAAAACATCTGTATTCATTAAGATAAGTGTCCCACCAGCGACCGAGAGGTAAAGTCGCTGAACACTAGTAGTTCGGTGTGGGGTTCGAATCCATGCAAACGAGCTGACTGAAAGGTCATTCTCATGGGTTTTCCTGTGTGTACGAGCCAGTGTCCCTTAGAAAGTAAAATCCTCCACGAAGACATCCTTCCCCTTAGGCATATAGCCCCCGATTGTTTGCTATAGCTAAATAAACCAAACCATTAAGACAAGAAATGAAAATAATAGTTAATATTATAACAAAATTACAAATAGAATTAAACTAAAGATTTCGAGAAGGAGACTAAGTATTGAGTCAATGAAAAGGAGGTGCTGCATAACACTGTTGCCTCCTTTGGAAAGAACAGAAACGTCCTGCGACCCGTGGTGGCTGTAAGCCATCTCTCCGGCCATTGTTTGAGCTTGAGCTCCTGATTGGTCCGATTAAAATAGCTTGTCAGGGAGAGAGTTAAAATCGTTTGTTCTTGGATGTTGATCACTGCCTGCTTCGTCAGCTCGTTAGCCAGTTCATTTTGCGGTGATATCGTTGTGAGCTGGAAACCGACATTGAACAGAACGGTTTCGAGAAGGAACTCGCAACATTAGGTGGCGAATGGCATGTGCCAATGGGCCCGATATGTCTGGAGATTAGCCGCCGAGTCACTAAAAATCATGGTATTTGTCACTTGTTCGATTGGTAGCAGACTGCAGCATGCAGGGCTGTTAGTTCTGCTTGGAAAATGGAATTGTTTAACCTGATCCTGCTTTCCCGCTTGCATTGAACAATGTATTCTGCTTATGGCAAAAGTCATTGCCTGTACCATCTTCCGTCTGTCGGTCCATGTAGATGGATTCTGCTTCATCAGTCCTAAGGATGAAAGGTCTATGCTCACATTTTGCTTCATCTTTTTGTGCGCAATGTATAAGATTGTATGTATAAAAGCAATGTGTAAGAGTCTTGCGTTTTTCATTGTTAGAATGTATATATACCTGGCCCCACAGATCATGTCAAGTGTGATGAGATTTGCAATGGTAGCCTTCCTTTCTACTACCATTTCTAAAGACGATACGCCCCGCAGATGGTATGTAGATGTCGGCGCTATAATGAGTATCTGCCTCACTTGATACTTTGATACTTTTGATGTACCTGTTTCAGCAGGAATTATATACAGTGCTTTCGCAGGTATACAGTGCTTTCGCAGGTATACAGTGCTTTCGCAGGAATAACTTGACAAGGGACTGCAGAAAGATTGTGTAGATGTGGCGCAGGTCAGTGTAAATGAAAATGTCATACTTTGAAACTTCAAAATTTCTTGATAGGTATCTGCCTTAATAGGTCCTACAAGTATTTAACCCGACGCTAAAGCACAATATGCTGCGGTACTGTCAAATACCATAAGGGATGGAATCCGGATAGTATTCCCGATTTCATAGCAGCTGAACGGTGCTCTGAGTTGCAAGTTAAGAGTACCTTTTTGCTTAATGTACGGTGACCGAGGCGATATATGGAGGCCTTGTAAGCTAGAGTTCTAGCGTTATTCTGAGATATTTCTATTGTGTAACAGCATAGTTAATTGTTTTACCCTGGAATTTCACGCCGGGGTTATATCTAAACGTTGCAAAAGATTATTTTTTTTAGCCGATTATCAGGGCCTGAGTTTTATTTGCTGAGAATGTGAATTTATGTTCTTTTGCCCAAAGTGCCTGGGCTTTCTGGAGCTCTGTTCGTGCTGTTTTACCGATTACTATCAAAAGAAAATCGTCGGGATAGGCAGTTGCCTATGTATGCTGATTTTTTCTAGAGTTGAAGAGCTGTATTAGTAATTAGATTCTACAAGGACCTAAACATAGACCCAGTGAGCATCATCTAAAGATGTTCTTTGTCACTGCGATGCTACTCAATGTTTCTTATACTTTGTATGCCTCTAAATTGTTATGAATTAGATCAACGAGTGTGCCTGGGCATCCGATTTGACCCAAGCTGTGAATGACATCTAGTCACCACAGTGAGTCGAAGCCCTGACCCCGTGGATGTCGATTGCTATGACAAGTGAGTGGTTATCTGCAAGCATGTGCATGAAGCCATGCATTGCATATGCGATTTTGCGACCCAATCGGAAGCCTCAAATATTTTTCCAAAGGTAATCATATGATTATCTAAAATTTCTCAAGAAGTATATTGATTCATCATTTTTGTCCACCTGTACCACTAGGTATTTCTTAGACATTAAAACTCTAAAGGGCCATTCCCACTGGGGGTATATCTGAGCTACCGGAGTCAGTTCCATGTGTCGACTAGCGTCGACTAGCGACGCAGTTCAGATTGTTCAACTTGCTGCCGTATGGGGGAAAATTGATTTTGGAGATGGGTCAGCTACGTCAATTGTGTCTAGTGGGAATTCTAGTGGGAACGGGCCTTTAGCACTGATTGATTCAGCTGCTTTAGTAAGATTTTTTTAATGCACTCATGTTTGAAAGCTTCTTTAGACGTCGTACTGTACCTAAACTTTGTGTCGTATCCGTATGCATGATTCTTTGTCATTCACGTATTTCACTAATAAAGAGAACTAACTATGTAAAAAACTACTCCGAAAACCAATTTATTTAACATAATATAAAGTTAGTTTTATGAAGTCATATCCGTATGCATGATTCTTTGTCATTCACGTATTTCACTAATAAAGAGAATTAACTATGGAAAAAACTGCTCCGAAAACCAATTTAACATAATGTAAAGTTAGTTTTATGAAGAAGGTAAAAGATTATTGTCTCATTATTGAAAATAATATTTCAATAATGAGAAGAAATCATTTTATTCGTGTAAAGGTGTCATTAAAGTCAACTGACTGTTTTTAGAGTTAAATAAGTACCATGCCCGTTGTATAGCTTATGGTATAGTCAATCTTGAGTTTAGTGGGTGTAGTAGTAATTCAGTAGTAGTAGAACAGATGGAACAATGCAATGTGCTATATTGAAAACATGATTAATCATATTTTTAATATCAATAAGTACTTGTATGTATCATATTTTTAATATCAGCAAGTAGAAAGATTAGTCATGATAAGTCATGATTTACAAAATGTGAAATTATTAGCAGTCACTGAACAAGCATTCAGCTTTCTCAAGCTAGGAACTAATTGCTTCTGTACAAGAGTCTTGCAAGATCTGTTCTGACTTATGCGTCGGAAGCTTGGGCGCTGACTTTGACTGATGAGGAAGCTTTGACCGAAGACTATTGCTTTGCTTAATTGTTGCGACCAGTGTGACTTGGAATGGATCTTGGAAAAGAAGATCTGAGCTGTATAGACAACCTGATATAGTAAAAATTCGTCAAACTACAGACGCTTTAATGGGTTGGTGATCTGGTCAAAATGAATGCAGATCGGTGTTATAAGAAAATCTTTCTGTAAAAGTCCATGGGAACCAGACTTCGGCGTAGATCCCCCGGTGAGATGGATCGATTATGTTAAAAATGACTTTAAAATTCTGAAGGTCAAAAACTGGAAAGAAGTTGCCAAAAGTAGAGATGCCTGGAGAAGGCCAGGGCCTAACTTGGCCTAACTGTCGATCAATGAAGAAGAGGAACAAGCATCCAAAATCACACTTCCTTACACCCTTGACTGCCCGCTTCCAAAAGCAGGCACTAGAGCTCTAGAGAGATGATAGTATGTGACGATATCGTTGGTCACGTTGACTGAAGTTCTTTGTCTTAGTACCTGCACATGTAGCTGAAACTATCGGCCACCAAATTAATGTATCAGTTGCCATTACGGAAATTTTCCGAATCTAATTGTCTTAACCCCTCCCTCCCTCATCTAGAAGTATTAGCAGTTGTGTTTATTAAACGTGAAATTCCGTGGTTCGATTGCATTTTCTATTGGATGATTTGGACATTAAATTAGAAAAAAAGGCATTCTTTGTACTCCTTAGTTCTCATGACTTTTTCTTCGATGCTGAAGAGCCCACCAACGGCCGAGCAGCAAAATCGCTGAATACTGGTAATTCCGAACTGGGTTCGATTCGAGGCGAACGGACTGGCTGCATGGGCGTTTTCGTAGTTTTCCCCATATGTAACTTGTATACCAGCCAGTTTCGCTTAGAAAGTCCTTCACAAAGGCATCCCTTCCCTCAGGCAGATAACTCCATAAACAAGTAAACCGAATCCATACCGAAGATAATAAATCGAGTAATTAAAGTTGCTCCTTTCGCTTTCTGATTTTTATAAAATTATTTAGCTTTTATAGCAGTATTGGAATGTGCATCGTTTTTTTATAGAAACTTTTGTGCGGCTGAAGAAACTGCCCTGGATATAAATGAAATATTTTTTGTGCACAGTCATAATGGTTATTTCAAAATGTATTATTTTTACTGATTAATGTATTTTTTTAGATAAAAAAAATAAATGTGTGATTTTACTTATCAGTGCAGTTTGCGCGGAATTATGTAAGAATGGAAAATGTAGTATGCGCAGTATTATTTAATAGAAAAGTGCATTTCCGTATAAAACATTTTAATAGAATAATTGTTCTGAATCATAAATTGTTGTTTTGATAAGTAAATTGTTTTATTAAATTATCGTTTATTAATTGTTGTATAAACTAAATTAATTAGTTTATTAAATAAATTGTAACTAATTTCTTTTTTCTTTACAGGTGTCTATACGTTCGCAGACTTGTATATTTTGAAATAAAATAAATTTTTATTATATTTCGTTTCGGAATTTTTCTTCAGTTTGACCAAAATTCGAACAAAACACAATTTCATTCTACGTAGATGAAACTATAGTATTTTTATTATTATAAACTAAAATGGAAAATACAATTGGAATGCCGAATTAAACATTTTCTCCTGAAATAATAAAATTATTATTTATTATCGTAAAACTGCATGCAAAATCTTGTTTTAATTTTTTGCTACACTAGGTAAACTTAGCAAAGAGATTACCTTTTATTTTCCTAACACAAAATGGATAACGTTTTCCTTTTAAACTAAATTAAGACACTAAATTTTTATTAATATAAAATGAATTAACAATGAAGAATAAGAATTAGATGAGGAAAAATTAGGCGTAATAGAAGTAAAAAGATATGGGATTTTGAATTGTTGTTAAGCAAATGGGTAATTTTGGCAAATAGTTTTCCGGGAAAGGTTTTGTGTAACTTCTACGAATTTTAATATATATTTTAAATGGAATTAAATTCACATATTTAAAACAGACTAATCACAAATATTAATTTCTACGAAAATTGTAAAACAATCAATCATCGAAGTAAACGTAAATAATTTCTAGAGCCATCGCAAAAAAATGCTTTAACCGCGCACTTTCGAATTACTTTCCAAGTGTACGTTTTCTTTGTAACCGCCTGGTCCTCCGCCCTACTGTCGTCCTGCACAAGAATCTCCTTTCCATTCGATGTCTGAAGAGGTAGGCGTGTCGACCCCACCTTTGCGGTTGTTATTGGTGGAAAAAGTGATACGGAACGCTATCAGTGGCTCGGGGCGAAAACTGCCGTGAAGAAATGTAGCTCAGAGCACGGATGAGTTTCGTGCCGTCGAAGGTTGTATAAATCATTCACAAATTTAGTAATGGAAGCCATTTTTGTGTAACGTGGGGTGAATGCAGTGGCGTGACTATGCCACTTTGTCATTAAGAGGAGGATTAAAAAAAAAAATAGGTCTGTAACCGCTCCCATAATCCGCTTTCTCGTCAAAGCAATACATGTTTGGCACAAGTTGTTTGCGGTCGAGTAGATGGGGCTACTGTTTTTTCTCGTGTAGATAGATATGTAGTATAAATTTATATTACAAGCGATCAGGAGAAGGTTATCAGAAATATTGATGGTCTTGACGCCTGACCTTGTTGGCTTTAGTGTAGAATTGGGTGCCTCTTCGATTGGCGACATTTTTTTTTTTTTTAATTTTGGTGATGAAACCTCACTTCTGGTTACCACGATAGTTTTAACTTTATTTTAGCTTCCCGATTTTATTTAAATAAAAATAGATTGATGTGTACATGGACATGTTTAAGGCAGTGCGCAATGCCTAGTTTGTGCAATTCAAAGATGTTTTTTTAAGTAAAAACAGATCGATGTGTACCATGGACACAGATCTTATGCAATTCTTCGACATCTTATTTTGAAATTATGACTTCCTGGCGCCGATCTTGGCGTATAAAAGAATCGCCAATAAACGGGGGCACCCAATTGTAAACTTTTACCTTTTTATAACGAGAAATATTGAAATTCAGACTTTGATAGACATCAGTATATTTGCATCCTCATAAAAGTTGTGGCACCATTAACAGGTCAGCCATTGTACCGGCGATTTTAATAAAATCAAATTTTTTAGCCTGAAAAAATGTGCTGGGGGCCCAGCTAGCAGTATAATACTTAAGTAAGATTTGGTTTGCTTTATTAATAAAAATATCAACGGAAAAACTTTTTTTTTTTTTTTCTGTGCTGTTGAAAGATTTATAGCTTCCTGGGCGTCGTTATAAAGATATCTGCTTTTTCAACCACTGGTCGATCTGCACAAAATTGCCGGGGAACTAACTGCACGCATCTTTCCTTGGGTGGAAATTTATCTTATATAAAAAATCTGTGAAAAAATATTTGGCCATTTTATGTCTCGAAATGAAAGAGTTTTTCTGTAAAACAAAAGTCAATGAATTTAATTTGAATTGAATCATTGAATTTTCTGTAAATTCAGTCTTTCATTAAACAAGAAAATTTCCCCGTATCTATGCGAATTAAATGAAAATTTCGGCTCATCGAAAATTAACCGTTCAATGTTAATAGTCTTAACTTGCAAGTTTTAACTTTAATGCAAGTTAAAGTTAAAACTTAAAGTTTTAACTTGCATTGGAAAAAACAAAAACTTGCTGATTCATATAACGAATAAATCAAATGATTGAAGGCTAGTTTGATTTCCATGTGTTGATCTTTCCATTGGCTGTATGGAAAACTCTGATATGTGACTTTATGAGAAAAATGAGAAAGTTTAATGGTTATTTTAAAGTAATTTGCATTTTCCCTTTGCGCGTGTTGTTCCATATTGCTTCCTTCCAAAAGAGTATGTCTTAGAAATTAAAAATAAAGAAAAATAGTTTGCTGTGTTTTTTAAGGTATTTCCTTGTGAGTGGTGTAAATGATAGCACGTCCAACTCGCAGCTGGAGATCCATGGTTCGAATCCTGGCAATTGCACAATCGATTTTTCATGTTTTCAGGCTGTGAAAAAATATTAGAAAAAATGTCTATTCTAGCGTCCAAACTAAAATGTAAGGGAGATAATTCGTCTTCTGGATTTGGTCGACAGGGATCACTTGCCTTTTTCATGTCTGTGTTTAAGAGAGATAGAATATAACAAATTTTTTAAAACCCTTTATATGTTGTCGTGATGTTACAGCTAACAGATGGAAGATCCGTGGTTTGAGTCCCAGTGATGGTGAACTTCATTTCTTACGTTTCTCTAGTCAAAAATCCTAACGGTTTCTTCATGTTATCAAATTATTGCGTTTTTCTTCAATTGAATGAAAAGCTTGTAATATTATTATAAAATATCTGATGCGTACACCACATGACTTTTGTACGGATTATTAAATTATAGACATTTTTTCCTGCATTTCATTTAAATTTATTTCCTCGAATTTCATTAGAGATAAATTTCTCATTCAATTAATTCAGTTTTCGCTTCGCGGCAAGACAAAAATACATAAAACGTCAAAATATCTTCATTATATATATAACACCAAATACAGTTAAAAACAATTTGTACAATTCGAATTAGAGTTTCTACGCAAAAACAAGCAATTCGGCCATCGGGCAAAAAGACAGAGTTTTCGATGAAAAAACTGACTTAATTCGCTGTTCTGCTAAGTTCCAAATGTAAACAAATATGGCTGCTGTGGTTTAAAAAAAATAGGCTTAGCCGCACTTAAACAACTTTTAAATTGTCTCTAATTCTACAACTATCGCATGCAGCTTAACTAAAAGTATAAAAACCGCATAATTCAATCATTTTGAAAGCAAAAAATGGCCAATTTACCAACATGTAAGAATAAAAAAACAACTCACGGAGCCGAGTAACAGAGTGGGTATATAATACTTTTGATGCAGCCGATTGAAACCAAAAAGGGAGGTGCACAACTAAATGTTGCAGCAGTCCTACATGGAAAATTTCAAAGTTATGAGGCTACTTGTTTTTTAGTTATGCAAGATACATACATACGAACGTGTGTACGTACAGACATAACGAAAAAAACTCTTCTGAATTCATTTTACATCCTTTTTGCAACCCGTTTTCGGAAAAAGAGTCCTTTATTCTGACCTTACTTACAGATGTCACTCAAAAACATCGTTAAATTGCATTTGATGCGGTCAAAATGGATATTTTCGTTGATATACGATACACGAAAATTTTCGCGATTGCAATACTTCCTTTGCTTCGTACAAGGAAGTAAAAAGTTTGTCTTCTGCTTTTAGTGTACTCCAGTTAAAATCAGTAGATGGTAGAATTTTCAAACTTAAAAGGGTTTTTGGCAGGTATTTTTAATTAAGGTTAATAATTTTAAGCATAACTTTTGAAGTCAAGAAATTTTCTCTTTTATAAAGAATCTAATTTTACTTTTTACTTATTTATTAATTTGAATGGTATTGGTTTTGATATACCAGAATGCTCTAGGCTTAGCTGACCTTTAAGTAGCCCTGTACGTCATTCAGCACTGGTATGCATTCATTTGAGAATTTGTCAGATTCAGCAATGTAAATTGAAAAGAATTTACGGCTTAAAATCCATGGGAAATGAATGGCTTGCGCACTTGGCACCTAAGTATTGACGAATGACATAATGGTGCTTTTAAAGCCCTGAAATAAATAAAATACATTAAGAAATATTTTTAAAATTGTTGCTCAGCTTATTGATTCTCTTTATAGACTGCAATTATTCTCACGTGATTGATGTGTATCTTCGATTAATTTCATTCTTATGAATGCCAGCCTATAGAAACCACGTAATAAAAAGTGACCTCGGAGGTTAAGTTTGACCTTTGACAGGTTAGTAGTCCCAAAGTACAAAATTCCTTTCTATACACTCCAGAAGTGTATGTTTTTACAGTCAGTTTTTGCAGATTTTATTTGATCTCGACAAAGTTGATTCGCATTCAGCGAAGTTTTCACTGGAACATGAGACAGTTATGACTGTAACATAAATGTGCGTGAATGTTTTTATTCAAAATTTGGAATAAAAGAGTTATGATTTAATTTAAGTACCAAGTGGAGAAAAATTGTAAATACCATTATAAATAATAGGCATGGGTGCCCACAGAAAATTTTCCAGGGGTAATGCAAAGATTGGAAACATGTAATTACATCGATAAATGTTAATTATTTAATTTGGGAAATTCACTTGCGGAGTGTACTGTTGTAAATTAATCAAGCATTTGAGAATAAATAAATAAAATGTTTTCTAACTTACTTCTGGCAACCCTAAATAATGCCAAGACACACGGGCGTCAAACACGTAAACTATGTTAATCACGTGATATTAATATATCCCATGATCCTCTTGTTCTTTAGATTTTCTTAAGCTTCTGTATGTGCTTGTGCTAACATTAATGTATTTACCGCTTATATTATTTTAGTTGCAGTAGAATAAATATGTTATTTGTGTTTAAATCTGCATCGTATTATTTATGGATAAATCCCTCTTATCATCAACAATAATTTTGGAGACTCAACAGCTGTTACTTTTGAGTGCACAAAAGGTAAGCTGATTTTGCTATCGGTGCTAGTACTTTGGTAGACGGTTGCACGGATTTTGGCGATTTCTTGGCGATTTTCCTTTGGCGAGTAATACAACTTTTGGTAAACCCATTGCTGGATAAGTTATTTATGGTAACCGATACTTTGTTGTCATTTTATTTAAAAAATAAAGCGTTTTATTGTGCATAAATTCCGTGTTTAAAATATTATTTATGGCTTTTAAATATTAAAAATCAATTAAATTTTGCATTTTTATTTGAAATAAAATTTTATTGTTTATCATATTTTATGAAATTTTATGTTGTGGATGATGTAATCAATGACGTCACCTTACTTTAAAAGTAATTCGTTTTAATATGTATAAATTTAATCTAATGTTTTAAACATTATTTATGGCTGTTAAATATTAAAATACAATTTAATTTTGCATTTTTTTTAAAAATGATTTTATTATGTTTGAATTTTTAAATAATTTTAATTCTAGGCGTGATGTAATAAGCTCTCTGACTGGTTATAGAATATTTGTGCATTAACAAGCTGTAATCAGCTCCCTGATTGGTTACTGACAATTTGTGCATTTCCGCGCCGTTTTAAAATTTAATTCATTTCTTCGAATTCCTTCAAAGGTGTTATCTAAATTATGATTCTGATTTTTTTTGTGGTACTTATCAATAAACAACAGGTTAAATACTCAAAAAAATGTAAGTACATATTTTTCTTTTATTTTATAATTGTATACTTCAATTTTTGTTAAAAAAATTAATACACTATTTTCAGAAATTGCTGAGATAATTATTGTCCATATGTTTTAATGTTAATTATATTCTATATAACGTATTTTAAAGTATTTGAATTTAATAATATTCTAATTCTTTTAAATGTTGGTATGATGGTTTTTAATTCGATATTCAATTTCAGTAATATTTTAATCTAATTAAACGTTGGCCCAATGTTTTTATAGCGGTGTTTTTATTCTCTTCTTTGCTATATGAAAGTAATAATAACTTTACTTTAGCATTTTATACTCATAGTAAATGTATTTATTTACACTTGCCTGCCATCTTAAAAAACGACATTTTCAACAAAAAATTAATCCATTACTTTTAACGATATTTTTTTTTTTTTTTTTTTTTTTTTTTTTTTTAAGTTTCGAATACTTTACTATGTGTAAAAACAGCGTTTTTCAAGATGGCTTACGTTTGTGAAAACCGCGCCAACGTAAATCGCCAAAAATCCGTGCAACCGTCTACCAAAGTAGGAACTTGCTATCTTTATTCTTCTTGTACAGGAATATTCGTGTACTGCAAGACTCTGGAGAACGTGAATAACTGAGCTCGTTGAAAATGCCAACCCACTGTTTTTTATAAATGTTTTTAATAAGCCCTGCTTTTGTAATGCCGAAAATTTATTTCATCCCCTTAGTTGATTGATCAATATTTGAAGTGTGTCCTTTATTGGAAACGCCGAATTGGTATGAAGGTGCCGAAGATGAGTTTCATGTCGAAAGCTGATCTTCAGTTTATGAGAGTTTCTCTAATGTTGGAACACTTTTATGAAAATTTTTGTCTTTTCTAACAACGACAACTTGCATAAGAGTGCGGTGCCGTTATGAAGGTGTCGCAAATGCAGGCTTGATATTATCTTTTTTCCAGTCATATCAAACCTGCATTTGAATTTTCAATCACTTGATTTCCCTCCCCTCTTCTCCTTTCTGTTCCCTCTGGGACTGCATGCACTGGCTTACTGTAATACTTTGACAGTAGCCGCTCAGCAGACACAGTAACACAAACCCGGTTCCTATGATCAGAAAGGCAACCAGTGCTGCTGTGGACTGTAGTGGTTTAGGCCATCCGAATGGGCTAGCGTGACAGGCAGAACTGGGGTTTTTCAATTGGCTTATCCACTCTTCATGGTCTCCATGCGCCTGGTAGTGGTGATTCTGGATTGCCGTTTCAGCAAGGGGTACTAAGGGAGCTCAGAATTTTTAAAAATCCCGCCGCAGTGGATCATTTAATACGGACATGTGGCGACCGTCTGTGTAGTGCCGGTATCAGAGGATGGCGGAAACACGTTTTTGTAATAGACTTCTTTCTCTCTTTTGTTTTGGCTTATCGAAATCAGTTCAGATAACTGAGTGAATGAAATTTTCGGCAAGTTGCGCATAAAGTGTTTCACCGCAAGCATAATATGTAAAGGGGGGGTAGGCAAGTCAGAAAATATGATTTTATATGTTTAAACATAATTAAATTTCAATTTTTAAAACGTATGCTAGATAAGGGGATTTTAGCATATGAGCATATGGTCATTCAGTTCTGATGAGTTGAAGGAGTTACTGAAATTTTATGAAGTGTATTCTTTGTATCTGGTAATATTTATTTTCCCTTTAATAGCAGAAACGTTACATAAACTAGTAATATAAACAGTGTCGCGGGAAATCTTTGAAATCGTTTCCTCTGGATTAAGACAAAATACGGAGGGATCGAAAAAAATGTACAAATGTGCTTTATCATAAATCAAACTTTTCAATTTTTATGCCAAAAACTTATAAAATGTCCAAGTTTCGATTGTTGATATGAGCGAAATAACAGAAATAAAATGCAGAAAAACTTTACTCTGTAGTTATCACGCCACATGAAGTCACTAAACATTCCACAATAAGATGACGACCGTATGGTAAAAAACGCAGTGCGGGTTGTAATACGCAGAATTTAAAGCTTTTATTACTGCTCAACATAATTTTCCGTGTGTAGGGACACAATTACCTGTTTCAAAATGATCACATATTGTCGTTCCTATAATCACATCGTATGCCGCCCAGATGGTATAGTGGTTAAGGAAGCCGAAAGCGATACAAAAGGGCCTAGGTTCGAATCCCGTAGAAGGCACGATTGTATCTCTCCGGCCCTTCATAGAAGGCAAAGATGGCCCGCTTATTAGGTGCCTCCATAATAAAGTGACTACCACTTCTGGCCTTAGTATAGTGGCCAAGCCGAAGTCAGCTGAGTCAGCCATTGGATAAAAAATATAATACTCACATCTGACGTCATTCCGCGTACACAAAAGAATAGATACACAATACAGCTTTGTCTATCTGAACAGAGTCAGAACAGAGTGATTCAGGATGAACTCTGTTCAGTTCTATCTGAACAGAGTTCATCCTGAAATTTACTTTACATTACAAGAGAAAGGTAAATTTTTATGTTTACTTTGCTATATAAATTGTTAAGCTGCCTCACATAATATTTCTAATAAAACCTTTTAAATCAATTCCACCATTTTCGGTGACCTTGTATGTTAAGTGTTTCGAAACGCGTAATAAAGCTGTAAAATATGACGCAAATTAGTTTTGCTTAGTTTCAAATAACAATACTAATTATTATAATTAATTGATAACCAATTACAACTTTTCTCTCAAGTGCATTTGAAAATACTCTAAAAAATATGAGTGCGACTGCTCGTTGGGAAAACCTAATGACGCAGAAAACCAAGGGACTGTGAATTATTTCGTATTTAAGGATTCAGGGAAGGGAGGTTTAGGATACAGTCCAGGTTTACAAATGATTTAAAAAAAAAAAAAAAAAAAAAAAAAAAAAAAAAAGACATACCAAATAAGAAATGTAAATAAAATAATTTCAGTCTCATTCAAAAAAAAAAAAAAAAAAAGGTCAATTTGTTGGATATTTAGATTTGAAGAAGTTTATCGAAAATGTTAATTTCAGTTTTTGATAAATTTTTAAAAAATTTTCATAAATTTTTATCTTTAAATCTTAAAGAATAAAATTCACTCTAAACCTCTAACTAAATGTTTGGGTTAAAAAGAACGTCCGATCAGATTTATCAAAAACTGCAAACTATCAAAGTTCGAGTAATCCAGGCTCATCTCAGTTAATCGTTTTATTGAACAACTGAAGTCAAGTTATCACTTTTTTTACTTCCTGGTACCAACTAAAGGAAGAATTGTAATCACGGAAAATTTCGGTTATCATTTTTTGCGTGATGTCTGTAGGTGCGGACAGAATAGGATTTTTTTTTCATGGATTTAAAAATGGAACCAGAAGGGATTTTTTTTTCGTGATATATGTATGTACGTATGTATGTATCTCGCATAACTCAAAAACGAGTAGCTATAAAAGTCGAAAATTTGCATATGCGACTGATATAACAGGCACGGTACATTTCCAATTATCCGAATTCCGACTATCCGAATGGCTGATTATCCGAATCGCTTTCAGAATTTTTCAGAATCAACTGAAGAAGAGAAGGAAAAGGAAAAAGACGCTCAAGAAAAGGAAAAGAAAGAGACAGGAGAAGATGAGGAGTACGTCTCACTTGAGGAATTAAGAAACATTCTTTTGAAAATTCCTGGATATTCAGAAGTTAGTGCTTCAAATTCTAAATGATGATGAACTTATTGTAAGTGTGAGAGAAGAAAGTGTCGAAGAAGATGATGATCTTAATGTCGAAGTTGAAGCAGACACGGGACCATCAGCTAGTGAAGCATTTGCCGGCCTTGAAACTGCGCTGAAGTGAATGGAGCGTCAGCCCGAGTGTGACTACATGCAACTTCTCATTGTCAAGCGTATGGGTGACTTGGCTGCCGGAAAACGGATGAAGCCAGTCAAATGGTTTACTTTGACGAGATGTTCAATAAGCAATGACTTTCAGCACTTGTAAGTACTGTAGGGTGCGCTATATAACATGCACGTAAAAGTGTTGTTTTTACTTCCTTGTACGAAGTAAAAAGTACGAAGTATTGTAATCGCGAAAAGTTTCAGGCAACATATTTCAACGAAAATATCCATTTTGACTGCTATCGAATGCAATTTAACGATGTTTTTGCGTGATATCTGTACGTAAGGAAAGAATAAAAGACTCTTTTCCTCAAAAAAAATTATAAAACTGCTTTAAAATTAATTCTGAAGAGAACTTTTTGGTGGCGTCTGAACGAACGTATGTACGTACGTATCTCGGATAATTCAAAAACGAGTAACCTCAGAACGTTGAAATTTTGCATATAGGACTGCTATAACATGTAGATGTGCACCTCGTATTTTCGTTGCAATCGGCCGCACCAAACAAATATAAATATATTTATATATATATCCAGTCAGTTACCCGGCTCAGTGATCTCAGTTTCTTTACTCTTATATGTTTGCAAATTGTACATTTTTTGCTTTAAAAATGATTGAATTATGTTGTTTTTATCTTCCGGTTAAGGTTTTTATGCCTTTCGTAATTCTGGAAGCAATATTTGTACAATTATCAACAATTTAAAAGCTGTTTAAGTGCGGTTAAGTTTTAAATAACATGGCGGGCATATTTGTTTACATTTGAAACAGCAGAATTATCGATTTGTTGCCAATCTAGAGAATAATGCTTAATCCTTTCTGGAACTTTTTCGAGGAAATAAGTGTTTAAGATTTACTTCGTAACTTTTAATGCAGATATTTTATGTATTTTTGCCTTGTCGCGAAGTGAGAACTGAATTAATTGAATGAGAAATACTCAGTCGTCTGTGAAAAACTGCTTCTTTTCTGTTTTGTTTGCTTAATTTCTTTCATACATCGTTTTAGCTTTATTATAGTATTTGAATAGAACATGTGGCAACGATAATTCTTCAAATGATATAAATTTTGTGCATTCAGAGTGTCGTTATAGTAAACAAATATAGTGAATTTTAAAGAGTGCATTTATTCTATTGTGGTTTATGCGCTGTCGACGAAGTAGATTTAATTCAATCCAATCAATTTAAATGAAATTCAAGAAAAAAATGCGTATAATTTAATATTCCGTACAAGGAAGACGTGTGGTGTACACATCAGATTTTTTCATTTGAATTAGTTAAAACCTCTTTTCTTTAAAAAAAAATTTTTTTTTTCATTTACAACATACAGTAAGTACGTACAATAATTAATTAAAGTGTACCTAGACCCTTTCTTCGGAAAAGATCCAATTATCCGAATGGTATCTGATCCCAATTGATTCCGGATTTTTGGAGTTCTACTGTAGTTGTATTCCTCTTTTTCTCGTTGCATCCCGTCGCACCAAACATACATATATTGCAGTCTATTGCTCGACTCGGTGAGCTCAGTTTTTTTATTCCTACATGTTGTAAATTGAGCTTTTTTTTTTTTTTTTTTTAAGTGATTAAATGTTGTCATTCTTATATTTCGATTAAGGTTTTTATGCCTATGGTTAGTCTGATTACAATTATCAACACTTTAATGATTTAAATGACGCTAAGCCTCGTTAGGCTTAGCGTCATTTAAATCATTAAAGTGTTGCTTACGTTTGAAGCTCTTAGTGAAATAATGAATTAATTCCGCTGATGCACCAGCTACAGTGTCTTTTTGCCCGGTATGACATTTTCAGTTTTGTGTACGGAAAATGTTCTCTTCCCTTTTCGCTGGCCGAATTGCTTGTTTGTGCATACAAACTCTAATTTTAATTAATTGTAAAAATCGTTTTTTTTAAACTGTCATTAACTGTCTTTGGTATTTTATATTTTACTGTAATTTAGAATTTTTAATTAAGATGGTTTGAATTTTTATATATATTTTTGCCTTGCCTCGAAGTGAGAACTGAATTAATTGAATGCGAAATATCACCTGTAATGAAATTCTAGGAAATGAATTTAAATGAAATGTGTATAATTTACAAAAAAAAAAAAAAAAAAAAAAAAAATGTGTAGAATTTAATAGGCTTACATGGAAGTCATGACCATACAAGGACACCATCGTGACCACATACGATATTTTATTTCTTAAAATTTATTACTTCTTAAATTAAATTTAATTGACTTCGATCACATATTACTGATTATATATTACGGCTGAGAAACTTTATTCTGAATTTTTCGAAGAGAGAAACATAGAGTATGTTTTCATAAGATAGCTTTATTTTTTCCAACAAAATAAAAGAATAATAATTTACATAGTTAATTAACTATTGTGAGCATTTGAATGAAACTATAACAGTTCCAATTTTGGGACATATTTGACAAAAATGAGACATATTTTGCGAATACAATACGAATTTCTGAACAATAATCACTGTTTTAAGCTTACTATATTTAGTTGCAGATTTAAATGCATTGGTTATTAACAGATGTACAAAAATGAATCAGTGTTGTTTGTATACAAAAGAATTACTGAATGGAATTCCATCTTTTTCTATTTTTCAACGCATACGACGCTATAAGGCAAGATTTGTTTATCTGTCTGAAAGGAATTGCATAAAAGTTTACTTGTATCCAAGTTTCTAGAATTCCAAGCAGTTTTGATACTAACATATCAAATTATAAATCCGTAAAGAAAATTCTTTGTAAAATTTGAAGAATTTTGTATGTGAAAATTTTAAATTTTTTCTGGTGTATATTTATTAAGAACTTTAAAATTTCTTTATAAATTTTCTTAAATATAAAATTTTCTCCATTTCGAAATAGTTTCAGCAAATGTGTTTCATTGTATAAAATTCTTAGTGCGTAATAAGCATAAAATATTAGAAGAAATTTTGAGCTGATGAAAAAATCAAATCAGGTTATTGGAATATGGTAAAGCTTACGAGAGGCTATTTGCCTAAGAGGAAGGATGCCTTCGTTGAGAATTTCGTAAGGATTGCTTACTCGTATTCACATGACACTTGGGGAAAATCGCGAAAACCAGGCATGCAGCCAACCCTTTTGCCTAGGCTTGAGCCGATGAAAAATTATGAGTATTTAATGGTCTTAACACTCGGCCACTTGTAGGGAATTTTAAATGGGTTCAAAAAAATTTTAGGGCCATCGATGTTGGGATTTTTTTTTTCCGCTTCATCAAATTTAGGTTTGGTTTGGTTTATTTAATTATGAAAAAGCCCACGAGAACTATCTGCCTAAGGGGAGGGGTGCCTCGTGGAGGACTTTCTACGGGAAACTGGTTCGTATACACGTTACACATTAGAAAAACCATGAAAATGCCCATGCAGCCAGTCCGTTCGCCTGGAATCGAACCCAGGTTCAAACTACCAGTGTTCAGCTACATTACCGCTGTGTAGCTGGTGGGCTTCTCCAAATTTAGGAGTCCCAGTAAGGGAAGATATGAATAGGACATTATTCGTTTGCCCCGAAATTTCAGTATTTAACGGACCTGTGGTTACTTGTGCTTTTCATGATTTCCTTGATATGTAATGCGAATTTACGATGGTTATGAAGTTTTTCATAAAAGCATTCCTCTTGCATGCCTTGTTGTGATCATTCTATCACCTGAATGGTGAAATTAGAAGAATTCGATTCCATCATCCTCCCCCCCCTACCCCAGAATGAAGCAACATCGCATTTTAAAAATTTTTCAAAATGTGTTTAACACTTATATCCTGGGACGGTGAATTGGAAAAAAATGGATCTATTGCTTTGTACTCGTGATGCTTGAATCTCACCTAATTAAATATCATCTTCACAATCGTGTTTATTAGGAGAAAAGAATCGTTGCAGCCATGGGCGTAGCCAGGGGGTGCAGGGAGGTGCACTTGCACTCCCCTAAACGAATGCAAATTTTTTTTTTTTTTTTTTTTTTCAGACTAACAAGTTAGTGAAACTTTTTTTTCTGTTTCTTATATTGCTTTTTAAGGTCTCTTCCCCCCCCCCCGGTCTTCTGTAGAATCGTAGCCGAATTACTTTAATTTTTTTCCCCAACTCCAAAGATTTTCACAGCCGGTCATACAAATAAGGCCACCTAGCCTTGGAACATCCTTTTGCTTACATTCACCTTAAACGATATAAATAAGTAACGGATGTCTGATTGTAATTGCAACTGGTCGTAATTCCAAGAGTTTTCTTATAGACAAGCGTTCCCTCTTTTGTCCGGTCTAAGTATAATTTTTAGTACTCTGGGAACTAACGACAGACTTCTTTGTGACGATGACATTTGCAACTTCCAGATCTCTTTCTTGGATTAATGACAAGGGGAAAGGAAATTATTGCAAAACTCTTTCCTAATTCGAGTCATTATGGTGTTTTAAATTTCACAAAATACTTTGTGTTAAATAATTAAAGAAACGAACGCTGTAAAGTATAATAATTCGTTTAATCTGTTCGAAAAACGCTTGTACATGGATCAAGGATCAAGGAAGTTTAAAAGTGCTCAGCAATTACTGGTGCTCAGCAAATTTATCTACTCTACCACTGACGAATTCGTCATGTCATAGTTTCGTTTTCTCGGTCTTTGATCGTTTGCATCCCCCTAGCTCCGATCCTGGCTTCGCCCATGGTTGCAGCATCTTCAAGCCTTCAATTGATAATCTTCTTTAAATCTTCACCAAAAGTGAATATTTCGATGTATGCCATTTTGTGAATGGCACACACAAGGAATCACTGTGATACCTTTCAAAATCTATGTTAACTAATAATAGTAACAAAAGTATTTAGAGCAGTGTTGTATAATTCTCATTATTAATGTATATTTATTACTATTAAGTTTTCACAAAATCCTGTCGTTATTTTAAGGACATCCTGTGGAGTTAATTATATGCATCCTTTCGAAAATTCTGTAGTTTAACAACAATATTAAATCACTTTCAGTGTTGCAATTAACTCTAAAGATGCGAACTTCTTTAAAAGTGTTTAAACTTGATAACGAAAAGAAAGACTGAAGTATTTATTATCTGTTTGTAAAAGGGAAATGTTACATAATTTTTATGCTTACTTCCATAAAATTGCAGCGCACATTTGCAGTTATTCACCAATCAATAAGTTTTTAAGATAAACTGATAACTTACTTCTGTTAATTTCAGTGCATCAGTTTCTTTATTGAGAATATTTAGTCTCTTATCTGCGATTTTGGAAGTAATGCTAAATTTTTACGTTGAGATATTTGATTTATTGAAAGCATTGATAACATAGATGTATACAAATTTAAACATTTTTATATAGATTTCACAGTTTTAAGCGTGATATGTGTTTATTTTGACTAAATTATAACATTATGCTTTATTTTTCCTTAATACGTTAAATAATAAATATTTTTATGATAAAATATTGAAACTAATGCCCTTTTCAAACGTAAAAAACGAAAACACTCATATTTGTTTTAAAATTCATCTCGAGAACATTTATACAATATCTATATACATATGAAGTCAAAACTGAAGCCATTTTTCAGTGGCGTTCTTGGACACATTCTTTAAAATGTGTGGTTTAGAACACAAGAATCAATGAGATAATCCTTTTCGATTGTGTCATTTCTAACAGCTGCTTTGCCAAAGTATTTGCTTTTCAAATATATCTAAAAATCACAGATTCCTTAGTCCATTCTATGTTGCCATTCAACGGAACAAAAAGTGTTTATTTGCTACATTAGTACTTGTATGTAATGCCTTGTAACTTTGGCAGCCACAGTCTTGTAATAAATAAAGTGAACAACACTGCCAACATTCAGGAGACGGGAAAAGTATACGAGAGATAGTTAGGATTCATTGTCAAGCATTTAACTGTCACCAGACTCTGGTTTCACCTATATGAGCTGGAACGTGATTTGACATAAAGGGAGAAAACGCAGGGCCGCCATCCTGTTGCGGTTGTGGTCTTCCTGCAGAAGCGTAACTGTTTTCCGACATAGCACCCAAAACATTCTCTGGACTTGACCTTGATCCTAGGCAATCCGGTGGTGTGTTGACATAAGAGCCATCTGTCGTCAGATTTGTCACGCCTGGTGTATAAGGAAAAACAAAAATAAATTCAGTGGGTCTATAATGGATAAAGCGTAATGAATACTGTTTTAGAAAATAAAGCAAAATGTTTTACTTATTCATGCATTACTGGCCGAGGTCTTAACATATTTTTAAGTTGTGAGGCATTATGACGTTTCCCCAGTGGTTAGCACGTCCAAATATCTCGAAATAACCCGTTAAAAATAGTTAATAACACATGACAATATCGCAGAACGCCATCACTAGTCGAATAGTATCCAAATTATCGTCGATGTAATAGGATTTCCACATAAACACGAAGCTGCAGCGGAATGGCGCACCAAAGCAGAACCGTCCAGCCACCAAGTGAGTCAAGCCATGCTTCGAATCCTGGCGAAGGCAAATTTTATGTTATTTCTCATGTTCCGTGGTTCGAAAAATCTAATGTTCTTATCAGTGGCATTCGAACATTAAGGGGACTCATACACCTTAAACCCCTTATGATCTTCGAATATGTGACTGTTGCAGAAATTGGGATAATTTATTTATTTTAAAAGCAATTACTTCCAACTTTTTACAGCTGATTACATAATATAGCTGCTTTGGAAAATAGAAACCAGAAAGTTTGTGTTGCCACAAATATTTTTGTAATTTAATCCTCTTTGTGACAAAATATTTAGCCATGTTTCCATCTTGCGCGCATGATATTTTAAAAATGGCTAATGGTACATACTTGAAATTTGATGGAATTCTTTATATGGGCACTATTTTCTAACTGAACCAACAATATGATGAATATTTTGATATTGAACAATTTTATGGACGAAAAAATTAAAAATTTTGTTAATAAAATACATTTTATAAACTTAACTCAAAATAAAATAAAAATTTAACATGAAATTTTTAGAATTTTAGGTTCACAGTAGTTTCCAAATGTTATAAAAGCTATATATTAAATATGGAATTAAATTATGAAACAGAATGTTTTAAACTGTGCGCGCAAGTTGGAAATATGACGAAAAATGTTGTCAAAAAGCGGATTAAATTATAAAAATATTTGTGCAACACAAACTTTCTGATGACTATTTCAGAAAGCAGCTATATTATGTAGTCAGCTGTAAAATGTTGGTAGTAATTGCTTTTAAAATAAATAAGTTATCCCAATTCTTGCAACAGTCACCTATTCGAACATCTTATATGTTTTAAGGTGTATGAGTCCCCTTAACTTGCTGGACGGTAATACTTCACCATCTGGATTTGGTTAACTAGATCTCATATATTTTGTCAGTCACTTTTTAACTAGGAGAGAGTGTAAGGAATTAAAGCATTCTTCTCCTGCATGCTTTCGTGATGCATGTGTTTAGCATGACCAGCTAGCAAATGGAAGATTCGTGGCTCGAACCTCGGGCAGAGTACAATTGAATTCACATAACTCTTGCTCCGAAATTCCATTATGGTTATACTACTATTATAATGTATTACATCAGTGTCTCAGATTGCATGCGGAACAAATGCACGATCTGGAAACAGATGACGGGTCAGATATTTTTTTAACAAAAAAAGTTTTATTTACGGAATAAAAATATTTAAAATAAATGCTAAATTTCTCTTACTAAATATTTATCAAAACATACATAAACTCTAATAATAATATACGCAGAGGAAGGTTTCAAATTTATATTTATTATTCCAAAGGGCGTTAGCCCAGAAGGGCTATTAATTTCGTTTTGGTATTTTGTGTTGGTTCACTATAAATGTCGGTTCTTATGAGAGTTCTAGATTCTTATTACTTACCATTATTTATAGAATTTGGATGTTCCAAGGAATTTCCTGGTGGACCGATAGGTACTGTGCCAGGAAAATCTGCTATTCCACCTTGTGGATGATGTCCCGGGAAATAGTCGTAAAATCCCGGATGAGGCCCATAGTTGAAGTCATTCGGACTGTTTGAATCTGGAAAGAAACCGTAAATAAGTCATCATCTTAAAAAAGAATCATTGTTTCGAGAGGGTAACTAATATGGCTAATTATCGGTTACAATAGACAATAATCGTGGAAGACTGTCTTGGTCCAACAACTTGAATTATTGTCGTTACGCTACACTGCTCACTCAATCTGCAAGACCTGTCTTCTTTACCGCTGTTGAAAAGGGCCTATATAGTTGATAAGGTGTTGTGCATTATAAAGATCTGCGAGAGGAATAATAATTTCTGGAAGTATCAGTTTATCAACGCATCACAGTACCGCGAATTTCTTATCTGTGGTACATCGTGATGAATGAATCTGAGGTATTAATTTTTATGTAGCCGTAAACTAATATGTTTGTAAAAGTTACAGAATTAAAGTCATTTGTTTTAGGATGTTTGTAGGTTTCGGAATCAATTATCACTTCATCAAAAGCAGTAAAATAAAGCGAGTGAAATAAAAATACTGGTTGTTCAATTAAAACAGGATTTCTACTTACCGTGTTTACTCGCGTGGTAATTTTTTTGCCAGTTTTTCATTGTAAAAGTTTTAAGTGCGACTATTATGCGGGAATATATTGTACAGTTTTGACGATTTTGAATGAACAGCAGGAAAATGTTGCTCCTTAATAAAAATTTTTAAATATTGTTACAACTTGGTGTAATCAGAACGAAAGTGCTCCAATATAACTGAAGATATCACCGGAAAATCGGTATTTGGATATTAGCGGAACCTAGTAATAGACCGCCAACAATTTATTTAAGTCATTTTGCCGATGAAATATATTTTCGGCCTGTCCGTCCTTTCATAGACAATATAATCCGTCCGTACTTTCATACACATAGGAGACAAAGACGGTCCACCTATTAGGTGCCTCCATAATAAAGTAACCACCAAAAAGCATTTTGAACAAGATGCTAAGCATTTCGAATTACTTTAATTTTTTTAATTAAAAAAAATTTAAAAACTTATGAAAATTTGCAATTGAATTCCGCATATTAATTACTAATATTTTAATTCTTCAAATAGACTCGTATTTAGAAAAATTTTTAAAAACTTATAAAAGTCTGGAACTGAAATCTGTACATTACTCTTTATATATTTTTTGATCTCAGCAAATGGCAATGTTATACACAAATTTATCAGAAGGGATTTTTTTTAAATATATTTTTGAAGTAATGGATACTAACATGGCAAAATTTTTCTGGTTGAATCATTATTTTGGATTAGGTTGTGTTCTAAAAAATAACCAAATTTTTGTTATGTATTTTAAACTGTCCGTCGCAAGAATAATTGTATTTTTAATTTCGAATGATTACTAGTGGAAGAGGAAGTCGGAAGTTCACCCGTGAATGTGCATCTTGGCTGCTTATTTGTTGCAGTTCTAAACGAAGTTGGTAGGCAAGGGGAAAGAAAGAAAATTCATATCAAACATTTGTTCAATACACATCTATTTGAAGCTCGAAAGCCAATCTGTTAAACGCTTTAATAGTGAATGCGCCTAATTTCACGCTATGTTCTTCCTCTTGTACATGCTGTTCTTATTTTTTACTTCAAACGGAGTTTTCATTGGGTATCAGAGTTCAGAAGATTGCCCCTTTCCTGTTTCAATGAATTACAATGAAATCTCCTTCAAACCCACAACTCCAGACCATTTTGGTGGTTTCTCTGCAGGTGATGTTCACTACTGATATATGTTTAAGTTTTAAGAAACACTTGTTTTTTTTTTTCACAGATTGTTATTTATATAAGGTGATGGTTATGAAAAGTTACACTATATATTTAATAAAAAAAAGAGTTCAGGTATATAATAGGATATATAATTATGATAGGATTCTAGTATTTGACAAATGTTGCGTGACAATTCATACAAATTTAGAGATATGAAACATACACTAATTTAAAAAAAAAAAAAAAAGAAAATTAGAAATGTTTCAGATTTTAAATTACGTCCAAAAAGATGTTTTTTTTTTTTTTTTTTTTTTTTACACATTTTGTTGCGTGACAATGTTTTTTTACATTTTACAAATGTTGCGTGACAATGCATACAAATTTAGATATATGGAACACACATTAATAAAAAAAAGAAAAAGAAAATTAGAAATGTTTCAGATTTTAAATTACGTCCAAAGGGGCGGTTTTTTTTCACATTTTGTTGCGTGACAATGTTTTTTTACATTTAACATTTTGTTGCGTGACAATGTTTTTTTACATTTTACATTTTGTTGCGTGGCAATGTTTTTTTACATTTTACATTTTGTTGCGTGACAATGTTTTTTTTTACATTTTACATTTTGTTGCGTGGCATGTTTTTTTACATTTTACAAATGTTGCGTGACAATGCATACATATTTAGACATATGGAACACACATTAATAAAAAAAAAAAAGAAAATTAAAAATGTTTCAGATTTTAAATTACGTCCAAAAGGGGCGTTTTTTTTTTTTTTTTTTTTTTTTTTTTTCCCACATTTTGTTGCGTGACAATGTTTTTTTACATTTTACATTTTGTTGCGTGACAATGTTTTTTTACATTTTACAAATGTTGCGTGACAATGCATACAAATTTAGATATATGGAACACACATTAATAAAAAAAAAGAAAAAGAAAATTAGAAATGTTTCAGATTTTAAATTACGTCCAAAGGGGAGGTTTTTTTTAACATTTTGTTGCGTGACAATGTTTCTTTACATTTAACATTTTGTTGCGTGACAATGTTTCTTTACATTTAACATTTTGTTGCGTGACAATGTTTTTTTACATTTTGTTGCGTGGCAATGTTTTTTTACATTTTACATTTTGTTGCGTGACAATGTTTTTTTTACATTTTACATTTTGTTGCGTGGCATGTTTTTTTACATTTTACAAATGTTGCGTGACAATGCATACATATTTAGACATATGGAACACACATTAATAAAAAAAAAGAAAATTAAAAATGTTTCAGATTTTAAATTACGTCCAAAAGGGCGTTTTTTTTTTTTTTTTTTTTTTTTTTGTGTGTGTGTGTGTGTGTGTGTGTGTGTGTGTGTGTTACATTTATTTTATAAATATTATGTTTTTCGCACTTAACCATAAAATTCAGTTCAAGAGCCACTATCGCAAAATAATTTGAAATTGAGCCTATCATTAGAATTTCCGATACACAGTCTCTCGCGCTGGAGGTAAAAATGTTTTGTCTGTACAACGTTGCCGTTGCTCGCTTTGAAATCCTTGAGTTTGTTAATCAAAAATTCTTTAAAGTTTTACAAAATATGAAATCGTCAATAAAAAAAAATTCCAAATTTCTACTGCGAATATGGGCATCTGGAAGCCCAATTTTCTTACTAAGATGGTTTTACAAAACTTTTTTTGTCTTTTTATTATTAATGTTTTGTGGGTTTACTTTACTTATTGAATATCACGTTCTTGGCGCTTACGTCACATAAAAGTGGATTTAAAAATATTTAAAAACAGCATATCTTTAGAATTCCCGATATGCAGTCTTCCGCGCTGGAGATATAAATGTTTTATTCCGTACAGTATCGCCACTACTCGCTTTGAAATGGTTAAATTTATTAATCAAAAATTAGTTAATGTTTTAAAAAAATAAGAAATAGATAATAAAGCAACTTTCGAATTCTGGCTTCCAGATGCTCATATTCGAGTGGATGATTAAGTCATTCAAAATTGGATGGCTCTAGGTACCGCTGTTTTATCACAATGCGAGAAACATACATATATTTATGCAGATTCTTCATTATTTAATTTCTTCATATATAATACAAGGCGATAATATTTGGTGGCAACATTTTGGAAAGTGAAACGGACATTCAAAGGACAAAGCCCCTTTGTACTAAAAATAAGAAATGTTATCAATATTTAATTTTAAGCTTTTAAACTAAAAATGAATTAAGAAGGTTTAAATAAGCAAATATATATGTTTAGTCAAATACATAATAGTAATATATGTAGCTGTTTATATTTTAGCAAAACTAATCCATTAATAAAGTATGGCGCCTGTTTAAATCTTTTCAGGATCGGAGAACTTTTTCCAATACAGCTAAAAATTCGGGATAAAAATTTTTTAGACTCGGTACGCTTTGTGTTAACAGCTTGTTGTTTTCTTTAAAATATGACGTTTTTGTGTTCTTGTTATTGTGTTTTAATATCGTCATCTCAAAAGGACTTTATATCTGTGCCGCAATTTTGCATCTTTTAAAGTTCTCCAGGTTCAACTAAAGTATACACCCCCCCCCAAAAAAAAAAATATAAATGGAACTTCGAGATTTAATTTAAGAATTTCTGCTGCTAAACTACTGTTACTATAAAGCTAAACTTTTCTGCTACTAACTACTGTATGTTTCTTCTGTTGAGCTTTATGAACTTCCGAAAAAAGAAACTTGAATGGCCGAGATTTAATTTAAGAATTTCTGACTACTCTAGAGCTATATTTCTTCTCTCGAGGTGATCTCTTGATTAAGGGTGAACTTCCGGGGAAAAACTTGAATGGGACTTCAATGTTTAATTTTGGAATTTCTAAGTACAGTAAGACCCCGCTTAACGCGGGGGATACGTTCCATCAAAGTAGAGCGTAATGCGAAACAGCGCTAAACGAGGCTATCTTTACATGTAAATATTGGGGTTAGGGGAAGATGGCTAGGAAATTGGTTAGGTATTAAATTTAAAAAGTATGTTTTTTTAATAAAAATAAAACCAAACATTTATTTCTTAAAGCCCAAATTAATACCACATTATTATTTCTTGCAAAAATAAAAACAAAATATAAATAACAAAACGAATATTCTTAAAAAAAAAAAAACAAATAAAATTCTCAGTCAGTCATATTTAGTTAGCCTTCCGCGTTTTCGGTGTTCTGCCTTTTTGTGACAAAAGCATCTAATGTTGTTTGCCTTTTTCTTTTGCGTTGTTCTCTTAAAAGTTCTTCATAAACGGATAGAGCATCTCTAACACCACGCCTTACTTTTGAGCTCCTGTCAAAATTCGGATCATTTTCAATGAATTGATCCATTATTTCAGTTATGGTAGACAAACTCCTTTTTACAAACGCCATCGAAAGTTCTTTTTGCTCTTCTTCTGAATCACTGCTGTCAACATTTTTGTTTTCTTCTTGTTCAGTTAATTCCTTGAGCTCATCATTAGAAAGACTAGCCGCTGCTTCTTGAATTATTTCTTCGACATCTTCCACATTTACCCCTTCAAAATATGTCTGTACAATACCGGACCAAACAAGAAATACAAGTACACTCTTTCGGATATGTATTTGAAACCTATCGCTGCATAATATTTCGGGGAATCTCCGTATGCTGCGAGCGATTTCGTGGAATCCCCGGGTTGAAATAAAAGAGCGCTAAACCGAAACAGCGCTAAACGAAACAGCGTTAAGCGGGGTCTTACTGTATACAGTTATATTGCTTCTCTTGAGCTTTATTAAGTGTGAACTTCCGAAAAAAAATTTTGACTGTATTTCGAGATTTAATTTTAAAATTTCTGACTGCTCTAAAGCTATGTTTCTTCTCTTGAGCTTTATTAAGTATAAACTTCCAGACCCCTCCCCCCCCCAAAAAAAAACTTGAATGAAACTTCGAGATTTAATTAAAAAATTTCTGACTACTCTAAAACTGTTGTTCTTCTCTTCAGCTCAAACTCAAATGATTGATGTATTTTATTTATTTGTTTTTTATTGTTACTCTTTTTTTAATAATACTTCTTCCGAGAAATCATATAACTCTTCCTTGATCGGTCATCGCTGCATCAGAGGGTGAAGATCACAGAAAGTTTGACAGCATTGTTGCAGGCTTTGGATGTCCCACTCGGAAATGAAAAAAATCACCTGCACCGACTTAAAATATGGAGATTATGGACAGACAAACCCTCGGAACACTGGAAATTACCTTGTATTTTCGGGGGGAAAAGAAGGATAGAAATTCAGGTTTCTATTCAGTTGTCTGACACATGAATCTGAAATTTGAGATTTCAAATTTCCTGCTATGGAAATGTTCACTGAATTGATGTTGAAAATACAGGAAATATATATATCGCATAACAAGAGATTCGAGATTCAACTATATGAGTTTAAATAAAACATCTGATAATCCCGAACATTTTACTGTTGAAAAATATTCAGAAATGATGGTTATGCTTCACAGCGACAAGTTTCAACACAAAAGATTATTAGGAATCTTACCATGTTCTCACTTCAAAGAATTTTGACCTTGAATTTCTCAACAAGATCTCGGCCTGAAATGATGTGTGTATGCACCGTAACACTCGACAGCTCTCTTTCAGAAGCCCTTTTTTGGACGCGAATTACAATCTCCATTCTACACTACATAACCGCAGACGCTGACGAGTCAGGAGGTTTCAAAAAGCGGGAGGGGGGCGAGATCAAAACAATAACGACAGACCCAAGCAACAGCAAAAACGCCACCCGACATTTTGGAAGCAAATTAGTTTGTTCCTTCTTCCCTCCTCGCCACCACTCTGCCACGCTTGATGAATTGACTTCTCCAAGATTGAAGAAAAGAAAGAGCAACCCGTGAAGAGGGAGAAGAAGGGGGGTCTCGTGGGGTGTCCATCCATCAAAATAGTCTCTTGCTCCCTGTCTTACCTCGGAGATAAGATGCGGGTTTGATAGCAGCAGGGGAGTGGAAGAACCACTTGGAGAGAGGTTATTTCAGAGATGCGTGGCAAACGGGATAGCCGGCGCACCATCGAGAACGGAGTGGACTTCATTTGATAAGCCATTCTTTTGGAATGTATTATAGATTACCATGTAAAATTTTAACGACCTTTGTATTATTAGTCCAAAGGGATTTGAATCCCGAAGGACTATTAGTTTCGTTTTGGCATTTTGCGTCGGACTCGTAAATGTCGGTTCACTTTTCACACTGTTGCCACAAAATGTTAGAGTCCTGCATTATATTTGAAGAAATTAAATAATGAAAAATCTGCATAAATGTATGTATATTTCTCGTATTGTGATAAAACAACGGTACATAGAGTCATCGAATTTTGAATAACGTAATCCTCCAACGAATATGAGCATGTGGAAGACCAAATTTGAAATTTGAAATTTGTTTTATGATCGATTTCCTATTTTTTAAAACTTTGACGAATTTTTGTTTAACAAACTCAAGGATTTCAAAGCGAGCAATGGCAACGTTGTGCAGAAAAATCATTTTTATCTCCAGCGCGTGAGTCTCTGTATCGGAAATTCTAAAGATATGCTCGTTTTAAAACTATTTTGCGATATTGCTGTTGCACTGGATCTTATGGTTTAAGTGCGAGGAACATGATATTTAATAAAGAAAGGTAACACACAAAATGTTAAAAAACGCCCCTTTGGACGTAATTTAAAATCTGAAACATTTCAGATTTTGTTTTTGTTTTTTTTTAATTTTATTTATGAATTTTTTGGTGTGAAATAACATACTACTTACTGAAATCCTTAAGGGATTCATTCAGAAATTAAAGAATCACATGAGAAACGCTTTAAAAGATTGTCTTAATAAAAGATTCTGATTATTTAGAGTCATGTTCTATCCTGTGATACTTGGATTGGATTTGATGTAAATGACTACTTTACAAATTTTCACACTTCTCGGTATCTCCTTCCCAATTACTGTAAATGATTGACCCGGATAAGAAGGCAGCAATGGGGTACAAGCTGCACTAAGATCATGGTTAAGATAAGCATCCTAATTTTAAGCTACGCCGGCTTGCCATTCCACTTGCATAACATTCTGGTCTGAGTGAATATCATGACGAGTCAAAAAGAGTAAGATAGAATTAAACTTTAAACTAACAGTTAATAAACTAATTATAACTGTTACAATTTAAATTAAATCTCAGTCAGTAAATAGTAACTATATAGCCAACAAATACTAAACATTTTGTCACGTTGTTGTAAAAGTAGGTAAAAAGTTTTAATGCTGTTGAAATCACTTCTTAATGGATTGTAATTTAGATTTATTTGGCTAATGGCCATATCTTCGGAAGAACACTAAAAAATTTCTCTTTTTGGATTTTATTACCATATAACCAATTTAATCTTTATTACCATATCTATCGATAATTCCTACTGATAAGCCATATAGCAATGCTGAAAAATCATATTGAATTGATAATATTGGTATATTTAAATAACACTGGTAGGTAAAAGTATCGTAATGCCTGATTTTGTTTAGGAATATTATACATATTTATTTATTTTTGATTGAGACTAATATAATTTTTAAGCTTTTTCGAAACCATGTAATATGAAATAAATTTTTATTTTCTGCTGCCGGAAAAGTGGTTACGCTGAATGCCGTTACGAAAGGCCCGGGTTCGAATCCCGGAGAAGGCATGAATACAGATAGTCTCTCCCTTCATAAGAGGTAACGGTGGCCGCCTATTAGGCCCCCTCATAATAAAATGACGACAGCATCTGGCCTTAGAAGTGGCCAAAGCCTAAAATAGCTAGTGCCCGCCTTTGGGAAAGAAAAAAAAAAAAAAAAAAACTTATCTAGCTTCAATAAAGGGATATTTATTGCATTATATGAAGGAATGAAAGTTAAAAAGATGATTGCGATGAGGCAAATGAGACACCAAAACTTTTGCATCAAATAGAATATAATTTTTCCGTTGATGAAATCCCAAGACATTTCGACTATACTATTATCTTTTTATAGCACAATAAACAATTTCAGAAACGATTCGCTTTTCTCTCTTCCATGTCATGTCAAATACATAAACGATTGTCCTATGCAGAAAAGAAAAAGAAGAAAATAAAGGATTTCAGATGTCAGACTGCTTTGAAAATGTAAAATGAGAAGAATTTGAACCCTGAACGCTCTTCCATCTGTGTAACGAACAGCAGTTTTCCATGTCTTTCAATTCCGAGCGAAGTATAAACAGTTGCGTATTTGCTGTTCTCAAGTTTGACAGCCAACTTGAAGTCGGTCTTTTTAAAAGAAAAGATTACCGACATCTAAATCGAGTATCAAAAAATTATTCAAGCATAAATTAATTTTCCTAAACATGAATTATTTCTCTGGGCTCCACAGCAGGAAGTCATAGTGGTACAGGAAAACCAAGAAGCTAATCATCAAAGATAAAATGCATAAAATAGTCCAGTAGGGCTCCAAAAATGAGGTACGCGTCTTTTTCTCATAGAAGATTGCATTTTATTTCTGGCAGGTTGAAGATACATGTGCCTTACTTCTGGTACGCTTGAGGTACACGTATCTTATTCCTGGTAATATAAAGGTACATGTACCTCACTTCTGGTATGTTTGAGATACATGTGCTTAGTTTAAGATAATATAAAGATACATGTGCATCACCTCTGGTATGCTTGAGATACATGTGCATCACCTCTGGTATGCTTGAAATACATGTGCTCAATTTCTGGTAATTTAAAGATACATATGCATCACCTCTGGTATGCTTGAAATACATGTGCCCAATTTCTGGTAATTTAAAGATACATGTGCATCACTTCTGGTATGCTTGAGATACATGTGCCCAATTTCTGGTAATTTAAAGATACATGTGCATCACCTCTAGTATGCTTGAGATACATGTGCCCAATTTCTGGTAATTTAAAGATACATATGCATTACCTCTGGTGCGTTGAAATCCATGTGCATCATTTCTGATAAGTTGGTGATACATATGCATACCCTCGGTCTCAGCTGCAAAATTATCTTAAGCGATCAGTACAGTTAGCGGCCAGTATAAATTAAACATGTTAATATTTCAAAGCAAAATATATCTCTGGTTGGTGTCGCTTGGGAGAACATCTTAGTAGGCGCTTTATACGGTTGGATACATGTTTGGAGCTGGCCCTGCATACTATTATGTATTCTTTTAACTCTTTGAAGGACGGTGGTTATCTACAGTGACCACCTTTTCTATTGAACGTCTTACTCACTCGTGTGAATGGTTTTCAAGACTGGCCGTTTCTGACCGTTATTGGCGAATACGATAGTGGCTAGGAGTCCCAAATTTGGTGGTCCAATAGTGAAATAAACCAGTTATTCCAACCAAGAAACATAAGCCAGTAGTTGATGCAGCATTTCGTCTTCAAGAAAATAAGCATTGGCCATCGAAGACAACATCAAGACGATGTGCACTCTGGCAGCACCAAGAAAAAGCCTGTAAGAACAGCCTGGAAATGCAGCACATGCAAAGTTGCACTCTGCTTCAAAAAGAAAAACTGTTTCCATGATTGATTTGATAGAGATTGATTTGTAGGGATGTGTTTTGTGGACGGTGGTCACTGGCACTAACCACCAGAAGTGGTCATTTTTTTTTCCACGCGTCTTGAACAAAATATGTGTAATTGTGGCAAATAATTTCATTGTTATACCTGATATAGTAAATAAAACAAGAGTTTTGCTGAAAAAGTAAATTGCCTTTTCCTGCTCCTGAAAGAATTAAGTAGTAATGTTATTTAGAATAGATCTAAACGCTGCGATAAATTACAGAAATGTGTCGTAAATGAAAGAGTCTAGATAACTCGGAAAAATAATGTAAATACTATGTTCAAGGACCGACTTAAAAAATCGGAAGTTCGGAACAAAACCTGTTTAAGTGCCTTCCTCCATTTTTTATCTAGCCTATTCAACGATACTCTGGCGCAAACTATATTTTATAAAATAAATTTCATTTCAATTGTGAAGTGATCTTATAATTTAGTATTTTTTAATTAAAATTATATAAACAAAAGAGTGCATTTCACCTTTTTACACATTTCGTTTTCATGATTTCAGTTTAGTTTGCGTTGCACAAAATATAAGTTTGCATACTGGTTTGGAGACGACTTTTCGCCGGCGACATTCGTTTCGTTCTGTGATTTACGTCACTAGAGTAGTCCTGTGGACGCACCTTCATGTGTCTTTTATGAGGTATTTCTCCCGCCTTCCTAACATGCCTTCGTGGTGTAATGGTCAGCACACTCGGCGCGCATTCGAGAGGTCCGTGGTTCGAGTCCCAGCGAGGACATTGCTCCTTTTTCATAGCTTCTGCTTCAAAATAACCTAATATCTCTACACTTTTGTGGTCCTTTCTCCTTCATATCGAGTTAAAATCTTCAAAAATCACTGAAGCATAAAGTAATCTTAATTCCGAATTACAACATTTAATTAGACTTTAATGTATGGAATTAAGAAACTTCTGCTAAATGTTGTTGTGGTATAGCGATCAGCATATTGAGCAGTTATTCGAAAATTTCGTATTCGATATCGAAGAAAGACACAGTTTACTGTCAATGCTTCTAACGATGTCCAACTCCTAGTACTACTTCCAAATGCATCAAAATGATTGGTGCTGCCATATCCGATACCTGAATGTCATTCTCGATTACAAAAATCACTTAAAAAGGCACTCGGCTTATGCAAGAGGTGGCCAATAAGGTATTCCGAAGCGTCTTTTTACTCATCAAGCGCAAATCGAATCTTAATATTAATAACAAAAGACAACAACGTGAAACCCATTTTGCAGCATGTCGTTCGATTCTGGGCAGCTGCGGTAGGTCCAACGGGTACCAGTTGCAGTTCTTAATAGAAATAAGGTCATATGCATGATTTCCTAAAGCACCATACTTTCTGAGAACGTCCATCCTGTTTAACCCTTTGACTACTAACGGGACATGTATGTTCCAATAAAAGTTTAAAAATTACTGCTGGTTTAAAAAGTACTTAGAATCCCCTGAATGTTGGGGATCATCTTCCAATATTTGGAAAAACCAGATGTCGCTGTGCTCGCTGTACACAAATGGACATAGAGAAAAGAACAAATATGAGTTGCCCAATGCGTAATGTTGGGTAATGTAAAGAATGCTTTACTCTGTACCATACGATGTAAATCTATTTCATATAATAAAGGTTCCTAGACTAATAGATGTGCTTATAGTAAGTCCATTGCTACGTGTGGGACATATCTATCCCACTATTAACTACGACTGGGACATACGCGTCCCAGAGTTTGACTTGAAAAACCTTTTGTCAAAAAATCCCAAATGTTAAATTTACCTTATTTATGACATAATTTGTTTACTTAAATAGAAAACGGGGTAAATTTTATTATTTTTTTAATTCGAAGTCAAAGGTTTAACGAAAATTATACCGGCAGCAGTATTTTTAACAACGTTTTGGATTTATCTAACAACTTCGACCGGTATAATTGAAATTTAATCAAGAACACTCACGGCTATAGTTCTTTGATAATGCAACTTGTGGAAAAAAAAAAACACAATTTTTCACAATGAAAAATCGTGAGTGTGGCAGCGTGCGGCACATCTAACACGTGGACCTGTATTGTATATTGTTGATGTGTCATTTATCGGTATTTGTCAAAAACAGAGGTCTTAGAGTCATAGATGGCATTCGATCAGTTCCGTAGTCTTGATTCCATACATTAAGCTGTTGAAAAAGTGTTATGTTATCTGTTCTATACGAAGCATCCACTTATGTTATCACTATTCATCTGTTTTATAATTAACTTAATTAATAATATTGCTCCATTAGCAGTTAATTATTTTGGATCTTTTCTTTTCTTCTTGTAAGTAAATTAGTCCAAAGGGGCAATATGCCCAAAAACACTATTAATTTCGTTTTTGCATTTTGCGTTGATTCACTATAAGTGTTATTATCACTTTTCAAATTGTTGCACGAAATATTATCTCCCTGTATTATATATAAAGAAATTAACTAATGAAGAATCTGCATGAATGTATATATGTTTCTCGCATTGTGATAAAAGAACGGTTCCTAGAGCCATCCAATTTTGAATAACGTAATCCTACTGTGCCCCTTTGGACGTAATTAAAAATCTGAAAGCTTTCAGATTTTTTAAAAAATAGTTTTCCTCTTTTAAATGTAATTTTTGTGTTCAATGTTTAATTGTTTTCTTTAAAAAAGGTGCGCTCATTCTTCATTTGTTTTCCAACTATGAGAATGAACACTTTTCGAAAATATAAATATACGATAAGCTGTGTTAATTATTTTGAATTTTAAAAAAAAAAAAAAAGGGTTTTATTTTTAGTTTCCTAAAAAAACTGGAAATTTCAAATATTTCATTATTTTAGCTGAAAAACTTATACTTCAGAATTAAAAAACCTAAACTTATTATATATGTATAAATTTTAAAATTTCTGAATTTTATTTTCTGAAGTCGCAATTACAGCTTGTTTTTCGTGAACATTTGTTCTCTACCTTATTTTCTGTTTCATGACTTTTTGGCAGAAATTTTAGAAATTGATTTACTTGCTTTTAAATAAAGACTTGCTTTTTCGAATTAAAAGCATATCACACTATCTAGCCATGCCATAGCTAACTACCATTTTTCACCTGCTAATTTTACCGTTAGCAGTTAAAATGGATATTTTCGTTGTTCGTTTTCCCAAAGTTTTCGCGATTACAATACTTTCTTTACGTCGTACAAAAAAATAAAAAGTGTGTTTATACGAAAGAAAAGTAAATTCGTCTTTTTATTTTTCAAAAAGAAAAAAAAGTGTTTCGTATTTTGTTTTATGAAAATAAAAATATTTTATATATATATTTTTTTTACATATTGTGTTAATGGAAATAAAATGCAGTAAGCATAAAAATAAAATTTGGAATTTTTGAAATACCTAAATGGGTTAGTTCGAATATTCGAAATTCTGTTATGCTTTATTAAATAAGCCTGCAGTCTATTAATTCATATATAAACAGCATCTGGTTTCGCTGTGTTTCTTGTGTAAAGGGTATGGTATCACGGTGATATACTATGTTGTTTCACAGCATTCGCGTCTGTTTCGAATATTAAAGCGTCTGGGAAAAATCGGGAGTTTTAATATGCGCATCAGGAAACTGTCAATCTTTTCCCCCTACATGCCGCTTGCCATCTGCCCTTGCAAACATAAAAGGAACACAATGCCGTCCTCCTATCTATCTGTCTGTCTGTCTCTGCATGCATGCAGATACATGAGGAGGGTCTGTTATTTTTTCAGATGTACACCACTGGGAAGCTTTTGTCTTCTTTTATCTCAACGTTTTTGTGTGACTTCAATTGCGCACGCGCCTACGTAACTCTTGGGGATGCAAAATATAGATGCAGACACACTTCGTATTCATCATTTAATTGGAGGAATATGGATGAAAACATGGTTTTTAAAATTTAAACCGTAACTGAAGCAGAACCCGATTTACGAACCTGGAAAATCGACGTTAAACCTGGTGTTGAAGGCACCTCCTCTTTTGATACTTTTCCACGTATTAGTTAGCCCTAATGTGAGCAATAAGTATTTAGCGAAGTAATTTTGAAATTTACTGTCTTTTCTTTAAAAGTTATTTAAGCAAAAAATGCATTCCACCTTTATGCTTGCATTTCACGGTTAAGTTTATTATGAATGATGTAAAATATAAAATTGTGCAGTTTAAACTAAACTCATTTTCGCTTGGGAAAAAATCGGATGAAGAGTAACGAATTCTTATTGATTTTATTACAAACCTCGATCATTTAAATTTAAAAAAAAAAAAAAAATCTGAAATGTTTCAGATTTTAAATTACGTCCAAAGGGGCGTTTTTTAACATTTTGTATGTTACCTTTCTTTATTAAATATCATGTTCCTTGCACTTAAACCATAAGATCCAGTGCAACAGCAATATCGCAAAATAGTTTTAAAACGAGCCTATCTTTAGAATTTCCGATACAGAGACTCACGCGCTGGAGATAAAAAAAATGTTTTTTCTACACAACGTTGCCATTGCTCCCTTTGAAATCCTTGAGTGTGTTAATCAAAAATTCGTCAAAGTTTTAAAAAATAGGAAATCGATCATAAAACAAATTTCAAATTTCAAATTTGGTCTTCCACATGCTCATATTCGTTGGAGGATTACGTTATTCAAAATTCGATGACTCTATGTACCGTTATTTTATGACAATGTGAGAAATATACATACATTTACGCAGATTTTCATTATTTAATTTCTTCAAATATAATGCAGGACTCTAACATTTTATGGCAACAGTTTGAAAAGTGAACCGACATTTATCCGTCCGACGCAAAATGCGAAAACGAAACTAATAGTCCTTCGGGATTCAAATCCCTTTGGACTAAAAAAAAAAAAAAAAAAAAAAAAAAAAACTGAAATGTTTCAGATTTTAAATTACGTCCAAAGGGACTTTTTTTAACGTTTTGAGTGTTACCTTTACTTATTAAATATTATGTTCTTTGCACTTAAACCATAAAATTCAGTTCAAGAGCAATATCGCAAAATAATGTTAAATTAAGCATATCTTTAGAATTTCCGATATACACAGTCTCGCGAGCTGGAGATAAAAGTATTTTTTTATATATATAACGTTGCCATTTCTCGCTTTTAAAGCATTGAGTTTGTAAATCAAAAATTCGTTAAAGTTTTACAAAATATAAAATCTATAATAAAACAAATTCCAAATTTGGGATTTCAGATGCCCATATTCGCAGTAGGATTTCGTCATTCAAAATTCGATGGCTCTATGTACCATTGTTTTATCACAATGCGAGAAATAGACAATCATTTATGCAGATTTTTCATTATTTAATTTCTTCAAATATAATGCAGGACTCTAACATTTTGTGGCAACAGTTTGAAAAGTGAACCGACGTTTATGAGTCCGACGCAAAATCGCAAAACGAAAACAATAGTCCTTCAGGGACAAAGCCCCTCTGGACTAAAAACCACCACTGGAGCTCAGGGAGCTCTCGAGAAGGAATGGTTAGCCGTGGGAGAGAGGCTTATTTGAAAATGGGGACAGGGAGCCTTATCGAGCTCCTACGGTCACAGAAAGAGGACGTGTGCTTAGGTCTTATTAATTTGGTGATTTAGGCATTTGGTAGTCATATGATAATGTGTAAACTTTCTTATTTATATTGAATTCTTAGAAATGTATATCAAGTAGGAGTTTTAAGTGACTGATACAATTAATGGTGCTACTTTGGTAGACAGTTGCACGGATTTTTGGCGATTTACATTGGCGCAATTGTTGGCGCGGCTTTTACAGTCGTCAGCCATCTTGAAAAATGCTGTTTTTACGTATTTTACGCATATAGTAAAGTATTCCAAACTTTAAAAAAATAAGTATCTTTAAAAATAACGGATTAATTTTTTGTTGAAAACGTTGTTTTTTAAGATGGCTGGCAAATGTAAATAAATACATTTACTAAGAGTATAAAATGCTAAAGTAGGGTTAAATTATTACTTTCATATAATAGAATAAAAACACCGCTATAAAAACATTGCGCCAACATTTCATTGGATTAAAATATTACTTAAATTGAATATCGAATTAAAAACATCATACTAACATTTAAAAGAATTAAAATATTACTTAAATACTTCTAAAATAAGTTTTATAGGATTTAATTATTTAACATTAAAACATATGTGGCAATAAATATCTCAGGAATTTTTGAGAACATTGTATTAATTTTTTAATAAAAATTGAAGTATACAATTATAAAGTAAAAGAAAATTAGGTACTTACATTTTTTTTAAGTATTTTACCTGTCGTATAAGTACCACCAAAAAAAAAAAAAAAAAAAAAAAAAAAAAAAAGATATTTTATAAATGATGTAAAATAATATCTGTTAAATGATATAAAATAAAGATGACATGAAATGATTATAAAAGGACACTAAAGATGAACTATATACAAATAATAAAATATTATAAAATTTGATCAATACCATAATGTCCATATGCTAGACTATTCACCCCATCATTTAACAAATATTATTTTATATCATTTATCAAATGTCTTTTATGATACTGAATATTGTTTGTATTTTAATAAATTAATTATTTGATTTAAAAGTTGTTTTTATTGTCTATATCAAACCTATTCTATGTAGCAGTTTTGTAGATATTCAGTCATAGGATAAATACAAGTAAGAAAATAATTAGTTTCCAAAGAAGTTATACTGTGAAGGAAACATTTCATTTTATACCTGTTTTAAGAAATTAACTGTATCAGTCACGTAAAACACCTACTTGATATACATTTTAAAGAATTCAATATAAATAAGAAAGTTTACACATCATCATATAACTACTAAATGCCTAAATCACCAAATTAATAAAACCTAAGCACACGTCCTTTTTCTGTTACGTAGCATCTCGATAAGGCTCCCTGCCCCCATTTTCAAATAAACCTCCCTCCCATGGCTAACCATTCCTTCTCGGGATCTCCCTAAGCTCCCGTAACTCTCATTTCCTCTACTCACGGGTTATACAGGCGACATCGCTATGAAAGGTCAAATACAGTAAACCTTCTTGTGGTGTGTTATATTTCCCTAACACAACCGCTTCTGAAAGTACAGTAAAACCCCGCTTAACGCGGGGGATACGTTCCATCAAAGTAGAGCGTAATGCGAAACAGCGCTAAGCGAGGCTATCTTAACATGTAAATAATGGGGTTAGGGGAAGACGGATAAAAAATGGTTAAGTATTAAATGGAATAATTTTTTTAATAAAAATAAAATCAAACATTTATTTCTTACAAAAATAAAAAAATATATAAACGAATATACTTTTAAAAACAAATAAAATTCTCAGTCAGATCATTCAGTCTATTCTGGGTTTCCAATTTTCTGCCTTTTTGTGAAGAAGGCATTATGATAGATTGGCTTAATGGCATATTGCTTTCAATTTCGTAGTCAATCCATATAGAGAGTCGTTTTTCCACTTCCTCTATAATGTTATTTCTAGAACGGGTAATTCTAGTTGCAGAGCTTGACGTAGTTGCAGTTGCCCATGACAGTATTTTTTCTTTATTCTTAAAAATTGTCCTTATTGTTGAAGTTGCCAAATTCAATGCAGCACTAATTTGAGATTGACGTTCACCAGAATCTAATCTTCTAATCACTAGCATTTGAGTTTCCAGTGAAATGCTTTTTCTGGTTGCTTTCTTTTCTTGTTTTTTATTATCACCCATGATAAAAAATAAAGATCATAATATTTGTCACTGTATTAATCGTTATAGTATTATATAAATTTAAACTTACAATGATGTTAACAAATGTTTCAAATGATAAAAATGCGTCCACCAAGCAAGAAACACAACTACACTGTTTCGGATATGTTATTTGGAAACCTAGCGCTGCGCACAATTTCGGAGAATCCCCGGGTTGAAATAAAAGAGCGTTAAACCGAAACAGCGCTAAACGAAACAGCGTTAAGCGGGGTCTTACTGTAATCAGTATTTTTGAGAGCGTATATAAACTTCCATGTTAAACATCACTTCCCTAAGACGAGCACCTTTTTGCGGAAAACAAAAATCTTTGAGGCATTCTTATATTGGTATTGTTACAGAAAATTCACTATAATACGACTATAATGTATATTTTCTGAGGGGCGGTTAACTGATCGAGATGAATGTGTATGACTTGTAAACTGACCTACGATATTTAGCAAATATATAACCTATAAATAGTAATACGAAATCAATTTCCGTATAATCTTACTTGTCTAATAAAAATACATTCTTTTTAGTGTTGAATGGTTGAAAAATTACTATAACTAATTATTAGCATAAAACAAAATTGTCTATGGAAAGTGCAAAAAAAGAAGAAGTTATATGTGGAATAACAGCAGTGAGAGCAGTTGATGTCGTATTTGGGAGCCGATTTTGTCCACAGCAGTACGTTATTTAATAATTGTACGCAATCCAGACTATATAAACATTAATAAAGCATGTGTTAAAAGTAAATTACTCAATCGTAAAAAGAATACAAAAGCGTATATTTCCATTAACTGTTAATAGTATTTTCTTCCATTAATTATAATGCGAGATTATTCCTATTTCCTATGTTATTTTAAGTGCTTTCGTATTAACCCTAATTTTGAATTAACCGTAGACGTCGTCCGCGGTAAATTCGGAATTGACTGTACAAGGATAATCCGAGAATTATGGGAGACCAAGGAGTAAAACGTAATACAGATATTCAATTCAGGAAATCCTGCGTATCTTGTTGTGACGGATAACCTCCAAAATGCGAAACAATAGTAAAATAATAAAAAAGAAAACAAAAATTTCAAAGCTTTCAGATTTTAAATTACGCCCAAAGGGGCGTTTTTTTAACGTTTAGTGTGTTACCTTTTTATTTATTAAATATTATGTTCTTCGCGCTTAAAACTATAAAATTCAGTTCAAGAGAAATGTTGCAAACTAATTTTAAAATGAGCATATCGTTAGAATTTCCGATACAATTCTCACGCTCTGGAGATAATTATTTTTTTTTCGTGCAGTGTTGCCATTGCTCGCTTTCAATAGTCGAGTTTTTTAATCAAAAACTCATAAATGCTTTACAAAATATGAAATAGATAATAAAACGAATTCCAAATTCAAAATTTGAGCTTTTAGATGCCCATACTCGGGTGAAGACATACCGTTGTTTTATCACAGAGCGAGAAACATGCATACATTTATGTAGATTCTTCATTATTTAATTTTTTAAAAATATAATACAGCTTTTTAAATATAATACATAATATTTGGTGGCAACAATTAAAAAAGGGATACGCTGTTTATAGTGAATCAATGCAAAATGCCAAAACGAAATTAATAGCCCTTCTGGGTAAATTGCCTCTTTGGGTTAATTAAGAGAAAAATCTAATAGAAACAAAGATAAAGTACAGAAATTGTCACATTGCTTTAAAAACGAAGTCAACTGGAATAGAAAAAACATTATAAGCTTGGTTCTGAAATTAAAACTGTATTAATGTAATTCCTTATTATGGTATCCAAATTAGTCTTGTTCTGGTACATCGAATCTCTTCCTTTCAAAAGTATTAAAAATGCAAAGTGTAGAAACGTGGTTATTTAGTTTTATCCGTTAAAAAAAAAAAAAGTTTCGCATTTAGAAAAGTCAGTTGTAAATCGTCATTTAGAAAAGTCAGTCCTAATCGTTTGCAATAAAAACCTCCCAATTTGCGTCATTAAAAGAAAACAGCTTAACAATTCTCATTTTCCGCATATTTAAAGACATAAACGAGAGCTTTTTCTGGCTTACCTTCGAAGAATGAGCTCTTTTTAATCGGGGCCTTCGTTGTTCTTTCTGCCCGTTATTTCGTGATTAATAACAAAAAATAAGAAAACATTCTACCACTCGCCAACCCCTCCCGTTGCCCCATCTTCTTAATGCGTAACGCACGCTGCAGGCCTTAGAAAAACGTGATTAACCTAAGAACTATTAATTTTAGAAGCTTGTCTCATTTTTTCCCCACATGTGCGTTGTTTTCCCCTTCTACTGCTTTCATATTTTCACCTTTTTAATTTCGTTTCCTGCATTACTGTCGGTTGCCAGTTCGCATACAAACACACTCGCAGACGAGAATTTTCCCGCGAAATTATCATTCGGAACGAAAAAGAAAAACGTTCTTCGTTTGTTTGTTTTGAGAAGCGCACATGGAATGAGAAAATTCTTGGTGGTATGAATATCGCTTTGGCTAAAAAGTGTCATAAATTTCGAGTTTTATGTTTCTTGCTTGCGCCATTACATTTTTTTATTTTTTATGTATTCTCTTTTCAAAGAAGTGGAAGTTGAAGCTTTGGTATAGTTTTGAGAAAATTTCGTACTTTTTTTTTTTTGTTTAATTTTTCTAGAGAAAAAGGGTAAAAGTTTGTTTTCAGTGAAGTTTCTTTAATTGAAGATTTTTCTTTTCCTGCAATTTAATCTTCTTTTTTAAACTTTATTCCCATCATTGAGGATTTTTCCTGAGTGGTTTGCGAAATGAATTTCGTTTTCCTAACGACCAAATGCAAAAAGTTATGTAAATTTGATGAATAAAAATACACGCTGCGCGCTTAATTTACGAATAATTTGAAAGATATTTCGACCACATATATAATCGAAAATGATGGCCAAGAGCAAATTAATGAATCAAGCTAGAACATTACGGACAACAGGCAGAGCTTGAATAGTGCAGTAATATATAATCAATAAAACATTTTAATTGAATTGAAATGGACACTGCGCAGACATAAATACGAATTTCCACATTTTCCATTATTCATAAGAAGGAACTAATTTATAAAATTTATTCCTTCCTTAGAAATTTACATTACATTTATTCTAAGTATTGCTCATTTCAGTAAATTTGCATAAATATGATCCATTTAATGAATCAGGTATTTTTCACGAAGATAGGAAAGATCTTTTCATCTAACTGTATATATGCAGTTAATTTTAATCTATATGGAATGCATTTGTTTTGCCTCTTTATTGCTAAACTTAATTTTTACTATCATTACCGTACATTTTGTTGGGTCACAAAAGATAAACGGGGAAAGGGTTGAACAGACTTAAAACTTCTAAACATCAGAAAGTTCTGTCAAATATTTTTTTTTTTTTTTTTAATTTGTAAAAAGCATATCATGGGGAAAATTTACCAGTTTTTTATTAATTAAATTTATATGTTCTTCCCTTTCATACACTATTCTGATAGGAATGACTCATTGAAATACATATTTGCAAAATGTCGTTGCAAAATTTTTCAGAAGTTTTTGAAACTATCGTCGACATCTGGAGATAATTCGTATTTCATTTTATTTGATCGTTTGCTTATAAATTAGATTTTTGTTGGCAGCGAATTTAAGTTTTGGATTTAAGAAAACAGCAAATTTTAACTGAGCAAAGAATATGCTTCAGATTTTGCTTTCAAAATAGAAAATCTCCTATTTAAAAGCTTTTGTAAGTATTGCAAAAATCTAGATGAAATATTTCACAATTTTATCCCAAATTTATTACTGAGTCTATTTTTTTATAATATCTCGTCTGAAAAATAATATAGTATAAGGTACTTTCTCCCTCCTTTCTGCATGCCTTCGTGGTGCAGCCGGTAGCACACTCGGCGCGTATTCGAGAGATCCAGATTAGAGTGCCAGCGAGGGCATTAATCATTTTTCGTATTTCCTCCTTCAAAAATCTTAATGACGCTACACTGGCGCCCGAACTAAAAGGTGGCGGGTGATAATTTTTCATCACCAGGATTTGGCGATTGGGTTCCCTAATCCCCAGTCGCCCTTTAAAAGGGGGTATATAAGGTATTTTCTCCCTCTTTTCTGCATGCCATCGTGGGATAACGGTAGCGCACTCGGTGCGCATTTCGGCTAGCCCAGGATCGAGTCCTGCCGAGGGCATTGCTCATTTTTAGTGTACTCTTACTTTAAAAAAGCCTAATATCTCTACAACTTTTTGAGAAAAACATTGCATCAATTAAGGACATTATTTAACAAGTTCCTGTATCATGAACATCCCATTAAGCAATTTTGAAAAAGCATTCAAGCTTATGACGCGTCGCTTCTTGAAATATTTGCAAAACATTGATTTTTTCCAAAAAAAAAGGTGGCATCAGGAGTATTTTCTGAAAGCGGAGTCAACCTTTTGTAAAACGCAATATTACTGTTACTGAAATTTGATACATTTCTACCAACTGGCCATACTCCCACCAAAGAATATTATTTCAATATTTTGAAGCATCTCCGAGAAGCGGTTCATCGAAAACTACCTGAAGAGCGGCCGAAAATTCAACAAATACGGCTCCACAAGCACCGTACATCCACGGTGCCATACCAAGTGAACCACTGTGTGGTTTTATCTTATTTCCATGGCTAGAATAATTAATTCCCCATGTTAACTAATGTGAAAATGACTTCAAAAGATTTTTCGAGGACCTCGAATTTCATTAGAGATATATTTCTAATTCAATCAATTGAGTTCTCACTTCGCGGCAAGGCACAAAATACATAAAAATTCAATCTTCATTAAAAAAATTGTAAAATAAAATACGGAATAATCTATAACACCAAATACAGTTAAAATCTGTTAAAAAAAACAATTTTTACAATTAAAATTAGAGTTTCTACGCAAAAACAAGCAATTCGGCCAGCGGGTAAGGAAGAGAGCATCTTCGGTACTCGTTGAAAGTTAAGTTTTGGTCACACTGGGCAGGAAAACACTAAAGTTGGTGCACCAACTGACTTAATTCATTATTCTACTAAAACTTTCAAATGTAAACAAACAGAGACCTCATTCAGAAGTCAAACAACAAAAATCAGCGTTATATTTTCAAATTTTCACAGGACTAGTTTCGATGGTTTTACCGAACCACCATCATCAGCTGCAAAAAAACAGAACTTCTGAATTAGTATTTGTTCTGCGTGTTATTGTGTCTTAATTTAATAGAGACCTCATTAGATTTAGTGCCACTTAAATCTTTAAATTGTTGATAATTTTATAACTACTGCACGCAGATTAATAACTAGAGGCATAACAACCTTAACCGGAATAGGTGACAGGTGACGGAGGACGTGGAACGCCTGGTTTTTAACATACGTAAACAGGCGTGTGCCCCAAGCCCTCCTTTATCTAGGAATAACAACTCCCTGGGGCCCCGTGAGGCTGCCTCTGGAGTTTATAATACAGATCTAAAGATCAATACATGGCCAAATAGGGGCTGAGGATTATTGTTTGACAATGGTTACGTGACAATAGCTTTGTGGGTGTGCATGGCCGTTGGAATAACACAGATACATAAAAATATACAAAACAAATACAAGAATAGATACATGTACAGACAAAAACAAACAAATACTAACCTTAACCGGAACATAAGAACAACATAATTCAATGACTTTTAAAGCAAAAAATGCACAATTTACCAACGTATAAGAATAAAATAAACTGAGTTCACCCAGCCGGTTACTAGAGTGGCAATATATATATAAGTTTGGGGCCGTCGATTGCGAGGAAAAAGCGAGATGCATAACTAGATGTTATAGCAGTCACATATACAAAATTTGAATGTTCTGAGGATACTCGTTTTTCAGCTATGCGAGATATTTACGTAGTAAGTAGAAACGTCACACGGAAAAATATCTTCTAAATTCATTTTGCAATCCGTTTCGGAATAAAAAAAGTATCGTTTCTGTTCGTACGCACAGATGTCACGCAGAAACATCGTTCAAATGCATTCGAAAGCGAACAAAATGGATATTTTCGTGGAAATTTGATACCCGAAACTGTTCACGATTACAATACTTCCTTTTCTTCATGCAAACTATTCGAAGCGATAAAGCTGCTTGCAAACTCTTCGATTCAGGTAAAAACTATTCGAGGCGTAAAGGTTTTGTATGTGTTTGTTATTTACTATAGTGCTCACCCATGTACTATAGTGTACATGTGTGAGGCAGAACGTAATTTGCACTTACGGTTAAATTTTGATGGAAGTAGTTGGCAACATTGTTCATAATTCCCATAAAAAACGCTGAAGCAGCAGTTGAGCCAATTGTCTGTTATCAGCAGTAAACATATCCAATCTTTTAGAACTGACGCCCAAATTAGAAGTGTGCGAAGTAACTCTTTTCTGTAGGCAAAAAGATATACCTCCAGTGAAATTCATCACCATTTATGGTGATGATAAAGCAGTTTTACGCTCGACGATAGCAGAACGCGTTGTTCGAGACTGGGTGAATGCCACGAAGGATTTATAGTAAAAATCTAGTGAAACGGTGTAGAAATTTCTGATCTCCATATGCTCGAACATGTGGTAGAAGAATCTGCGAAGAAATAAATATTCTTAAATGATTCCTAGTGGAAGTCTAGAAACTTCGAAGCAGCAATGGATATCGAAAAATGAATGTTAAAGTGCTTTGAACTTGGCTGTTATGCCTAAAAGTATTTTCAGTAATGTGCAGGGTGTTTATAATTAAAGTTCCACTTTGAAATAATCATAAAAGGAAAACTACTGGATCAAATGTTATAAAACTTGGTAATCTTGTATAGGAAGTCATAAGAATTTATTTTCCGGGAAAAAAAAAAAAAAAACTCAACCGTCAGGAGCGAAATGGCGCTGTTTGCAATATTCTTAAATGAAATAAAACATGAGAAGACATAGGTTTAAAATGTGTTTAATCGTTTCTGAAACGTGTTACAAAGCATGTTCAATGTGGCGTCCACCCTTTTCCAAAGGCAAATTAAATCGTATTACTGCAGTCTCAACAGCAGCTCTTAGCATATCAGGACATGCCGGCGTATATCGCATTTTTCAGTTACGCCAAATTGATTAGATTTGCGTATAAATCATTTGCTTCTTCCTGCCGTAAGCCAATTACTAGCCATTGCGGTTTTTACCTCACCCCACAAACAGTTTCGTTTCAGAAACGATTAAAAACGTTTCGAACCGATATCTTCATGTCTTAGGGCCGAACTCAGGCTTCGAAAATCAAAAATTAGCGATCTGTAACAAAACGATTTCCGGAAGGCGCACACTTTTGCGAGTGATTTGCTGTCTCGCATTTTCTAATTGGTAATTTGTAGTTTTCACGGATAAATTTTTCCGTTACACGGATAATGCACTCAATTTTTATCCCCTTTAACGTCTTTAAATGGTAATTTTGTTTAGGTCGATGTTTCTTAAGGGTATACAACATGTTAAACCCGTGTAATAAAAGGTTAAGTTAGATTCCGACCCTTTTCTGTTTAACAATATTGCATACAGCGCCATTCTCCCCCCCCCGTGGTCAGGTTTTGAGCATTGTTTTCGCGGGGAATAATTCCCATGACCTCCTTTACACGATTACCAAGTTTGATAACATTTGGTCCAGTAATTTTCCTTTTATGACCATTTGAAAGTGGAACTTTAATTATGACCACCCTTGTAACCAATCCTTTAACATAAACTGTTGGACTAACTGTGACAACAAGGCTCCCTCTGGTGAGTAGCCAGAGAAGTACTTCAGTAAAAGCCAAGTGTCCCACTTGATAGGTTGTACCAGACTCTTGCTCTGTAATTTTCTTAAAGTTAAATGTAATGTCCGTGTGTAACTTAAATCTGTTAATAAATACTTGTTACACTATACAGGACTCTTCTATGACCCTATCTAAAACGACCCCCTTACACTCTGTATTTTCATGTAAATAGAAAGGATTTCATGTGAGTTTCGAACATTGTTTTTTCATGCGAATTCAGTTAAATCTTCGACAAATAAGTACGTTATAAATGGTAAATGGAATTTTAACTTAAACTAGTTTCGTTAATTCTAACTTAAAGTATGAGAATTTTAACTATAAAAACCTTAAGCCTTGCTCGAACAATAATATTAAACCTTGGAGATAAAAAAATAAATTTTGCGTATGAGTCATTTAAACGTTAAATCTTATAATTTCAGATTCCACTTCGGTTGCATTTAAATCCTTGCAACATAAAATGTTCAAAGCCTTAAAAGAAATCTAAATTAAAAATTTATTACAATAAAAAATATTTGCAGTTTTTCAATGAGAAATGTTTTCTTATGTGTGTGTATGATATATCAACTAGATTAAGTTTATAAAACTTTTGAATTTCATGAAAGAACTTCGCTGAAATATTACAGCAGGCCAATAACCACACATATACTTCTCTTTCATGTTCAAGCAGAAACATTGCCAACTATTAAAAATAAGTTTTTACTGTTAAAATACGAAAAGGAAACATATTGTTGCGTGCGTACGGGTTCGTTATGAAATGAATGCACAAGTCCGATGAAAAATGAACAAAACTTTATTATTATCACAACAAAAATGCTTAAATTTTCTCAAATTATCATGCAGTATTACAATATCTCACAGTAGTTATCTTTTAACTACTCAAATGTCCACGTAATTCAAAACAGCTAAAGAACGCTAATCCGCGAATTCGCTACAAACAACAAGAGCAGTTTTCTAAACAACAACAAACTAAGCAACTACTACGAACTTTATTTATTTATTTATTTCTGATTCACCTCAGGTATACAACTACTTTGAGCAACTACTACGAACTGAGATGTTTTCCTCCTTTTATAAGATTTTAAAATCACGCGCTAGAATTTTCCAGCACTTTCTCGAAATCAAAAAGAGATATTTATTTATTTAACGCACGCGCTCTTGTATTTTTAATTTTTCCGGCTTAGCTTTCTTTTAATATTCGTCACGCGCTGCACTGCGCGAGAAATAAAACCATTTAATTTATAATTGAACTAACATTAGCTTTTTAAATACCAAATTCGTAACACTATATTTAATTGTAAAGTATGTTTAACAATATAACTTTATTATTGTTAAAGGTTTTTCCACACCCTCTCTTTTGATGCAGACTATGAAATATGCAGATGAGTATGTTAGAGTGAAACTTTGCAACTAAGGAACGTAACATATGTTGTCAGAATTGAAAATTATCTGTTTAAAAGAAGAAAACGTTATTAAGAGGCCATACTGTGTTTAAGTAACTCTCTTCTGATAAGAAATGCACTGTTATGATTCGCAGTAGTTCGTTACTTATCACTGTAAATAAAAGCTATTAGCAATAGCTTCTTAATTCACCAGGATAGAATTTCTTCGCAAAGTAAAAGTATGAGCATCGAAAAGCTATTCTACTCATTTTAATTTATTGAATTCTTTGACTTCTTAATTCTCTGAAACAACATCAAAATGAGTCTAGATAAATTTTGATAAGTTCTTCGTAATGATGTTCTATATGTTTTGATTTCCAGTACTGAGATTCTGCTTATAAAAATGCTACTAATCCTTCCACAGTCTCTAGTTCCGCATTCAATGAGGCCTACATCCATTTCCCCTGGCCACCGACAGATGGCTCTGACGTCGCTTTTCTATTCCAGATATCATTTATAAAACGCAGCGCTTTTGTCTAAAGCGGCGAATGAAATGTCAAAATGATAAAACTAATGATTTGCCAGCTCGAATCTTGGCCGTTCGGCGTGCATATTAAACGATGTTATGTTAAATAAATGAAAGCGCTGGTCAACACTTTGAGCATTGTATATCTGTAAAAAGTGATAACGCATGATAAATGTGCGAAAGAAAATGCTCTGCGTATCGCCTTGACAGGCTGCCGGACATTTAACAAATAAGATGCAGGCAAACGATAATAACGCTGCTGCCGCTCATATTTGCTTGAAATGACTGCCTTATCTATTTTCCGGTTTGTTTCTTTAATATTCAGTATGTATAATTAGAACAGTGAACATTTTTTGGAAAAGTATTCACTGCTTTGTAAATAAACAAAACTATTTTTATTTATCACATCCATAACATTAATGAAGAAAATTCTACATCTGATAATGCAACTTTATATGTGTCTGGGGTTATCATCGACAAGGAACCAAACTTTCAAGTATTATACTGCTTATCCGATAAAAAGGGCAAGATAATTGTTACCTCTCGCGAACCTATAAGGCAGGAAATATTTTCGGTCCAAAAACTCCGTAATAAGTTTTCAATAAGCATGAATTAGGGTCTCCACAAGTCATGCTTATTGAAACATATGAATTTCCTTTCCATAAGTTGTCATTGTTATTTATAGGCTAGAAAGGTTAAGGAAATGAATAAATTAAGCACCGTATATTCTGGCGTAAACGCGCACCTATAATTTCAGACTACATTTTTCAGTTTTTAGATACATTCGCCGTAAACCGCGCAGCCTTTCCTTTACGAAGAAATCTCAAAGATACATGTTCGACGCTCTTATCTTTTGAAGTCATTCATTTGAAGACTTTTCCCAGCTTTTGTACAACGGTATACTGAACTGACAAAGCCATAAGGGAAATAATATTTGTGTAGGAGAAATGCTTGAGGGAGTGAATAATTCTGCGAAAAGGATGCATTGTATTCAGTGCAGATGAGCACAAGAATGTTATTGTAGTGTTTTGCGAAAAGGGGGACATTATTTGGGGTAAGAATACACTTCCGACCCGAATGAATTGGCGGAATCAGCAGTGATGTTTTGTCTTTCTGTACTCATTTGACGCCGTGATTTTGAAATGACCATCGGACGCAAGGAAGAAAAAGGTGACCAAATGAGCCATACCAAATGAGTCTTTCTGTACTCATTTGAAGCCGTGATTTTGAAGTGAACATCGAAGGCAAGGAAGGAAAAGGAGACCAAATGAGTCATACGAAATGAGTCTTTCTGTACTCATTTGAAGCCGTGATTTTGAAGTGAACATCGAAGGCAAGGACGAAAAAGGAGACCAAATGAGTCTTTCAAGAGAATCTTTCTGTACTCATTTGAAGCCGTGATTTTGAAGTGAACATTGAAGGAAGAAAAAGGAGACCACATGAGTCTTTCAAGAGAATCTTTCTGTACTCATTTGAAGCCGTGATTTTGAAGTGAACATTGAAGGAAGAAAAAGGAGACCAAATGAGTCATACCAAACGAGTCTTTCAAATGAGTCTTTCTGTACTCATTTGAAGTCGTGATTTTGAAGTGAACATCGAAGGCAAGGAAGAAAAAGGAAACCAAATGAGTCATGCCAGTCTAGAAATAGTGTGCAAGTGGATAATACATCCATTGTCAGAAAAGTTCCACGACAAAGGTTGTAAAAAGCAGAAAATTGCATTTACCGAGCAATGATCCTAGCTGCTATCAAAGTAGTTTCCTTGGCTATCTATACACAACTGGCAACGTATCTGGAGGTCTTAGAATTAAGCAAGGAAATCTTCAACTGGGATGCTTGCAAGCTCATTTGTCACATCCCACCGGATGCCTGCAATAATTTTAATGTTTGCAATAATCTTTCCTTTCAGTCACCTTTTCACTCACGGAAACAAGAAAAAATCGCAATAATCTTTGACACAAATGTGAGACCACGTCTAACTCTATCTAGCAGAAATTCTTCGTCTTTCCTCCCTCTGTTCATCTGGTTAGTAAGAGACGATTTTTGTACTGAGTTTCCGTTTCCTAAATCTTTGCGTAAAATCTTATGACACAGATCACGATTTAAATTCAGTTCTTCTGATATCATACGCACAGTTACACGACGGTCTTCTTGCAATAACTGCCACGTAGACGGGCAACCAGCTCTAGGACCGTCTTGCACTGGATCTCTGTCTTCACGAAACCTTTTGTGCCAGAGGAAATCACGACTTCTTGAAAGCGCCTCGCCTGCATATGCTTGCTTAATCATGTTTCCCCGTTTCACTAGGGGTTTTCCCGAGCTTAACGCAGAACTTAATGTTCACTCTTTGCTCACATTCAGCATCCATTGTGTCCCCTTAACGAATGCGACAACAATCCGGACAGTGTGTTGCCAAACTCAGTTCTGCCACCTAGTAAGTTTCGCGGAAACATGTCCAAGGTCATGTCAAGTAAGTATACCTACCAGGTAACATAAAAACGACATGCGTTCTTTTTTAGCACTGCAAATTCAGAAATAAAAAGGAAATTGTCCTGGAACTTTTGTGACAAAGAATATAAAAACATGAAATGAAACCCGATACAATTTAAAAGTTATTAAAAATCTTGTATAGCTAACAATCTGGATGAAACGAGGATGATTATTTATTTACGGATCAAAATAACAATGATGGCGAAGATGAAACAGATTTAATCGTCTGCCTGAAGGCATAACTGAAGATGAATATGATGAACTTTTCATGTTATCAGATAAGGAAACTTTCTAACTTCATAATGAAAGTCATTTCTTTTAAATAAACAGCATTTAGGTACATGCAGAAATATAATTTTTGCATGGTCATTTTTTCCTTATTTTTTAAATCTATCATTTTATTTCTGACATATAAGTACGCACCCATCCGTAAGTTTCAGTCTTATATTTTGTATCTAAAGTGAGCATTGTACGCCGGAATATACGCTAATTTAAAATCTACAAACATATTTGTGTTTCTAATTTACATGCAAGAATATTTATTATTTTATGAATATTTATTATACTGCAGAGTAAAGTTATTTTTTATTGTGAATAATTATTATTTTCCATGACGTTTTACTTTTAGCTGGAATTCATTCTCTAAATCTGGTGTCAAAACTTTTATTAAGAAACCAATTAAAAAGAATTATTTTTCGTATTCTCCGTGCATAATTGCGTGAAATGCGTCAGAGATATGAAAAATGCTAACAGCGTAAAGTTTTGGATAAGAGTGTGTGTGTGTCATATATTATTCATATTTTGAACTTTCTAATAAAAAGTAAAGTTTTGTTGATTGGTATAAATGTGCATGTCACTTCTAAGAAACTTTCTGGAACATTTCCAGTTATAAGGGAGAAATACCTTATAACTTCATATTTCGTAAGGCTTTAATAAATTTTTGGTTAAAAAACTGAAGGACTTAAAAACGTTCCATTAACTTTAACATCATGTTTGTTTAATTTTTCATTTATTTCTTTTTATTTTATTTTATTTATTTTTCTTTTGTGATATTACTGCTGAATTGAATTTTATGGTTTAAGTACGAAGAAAATGATATTGAATAAATAAAGGTAACACACAAAATGTAAATAAAACACCCCTTTGGGCGTAATATAAAATCTGAAAGCTTTCAGATTTTATTCATTTATTTACTTAATTATAAATGATTAAAAATATGTTGCAGTTTTTATTCGTTAAATGAGTTATAGTAAATTTTAGTCATGTAAAAAAACTGCTTTTTGAAGCAAATGCAGATGAGAAAACTTCTGTAAATTATGCAAGTAATAGTAAAAAAAAAGAATTCTATAACTTTGCACGTTATTGTTGGCAAGTCTATCATTGGCCAACCTAAATGCAAGCAGCTTTCCTGCCTGCGCACTTAATTTACAGAGAAGCAAACACACAGGAGTTACTCTGTGATTTCCTTCATAGTTGTTTCTTCATAGTTCAACTTTCTCTTGACTGAATTAGTCAGGTTTATATTTTTCGATTGGAAATACTGTAAAATATTCTTATTCATAAATAGCTGAACGAAATCTGAAGCTTGAGTTTTCAGATTCCAGCTTAATATTATAAAATTGACATAAACTTCTATCTTATGTAAAATTGGCATGAACTTTTATCTTATGTAAAATCGACGAACTTTTATCTTATGTTGTAAGGATCTTAAGTTATACTAACGTTTATTTTATTTTAAATCTTTACTATCACTTCTTATTTTCTACTTCCGGCCAGAATTAAAAGCTTTAACTTATTTATGCAAATTTGTCTTGCGAACGCCAAGTACTTAAGTTGTGGCTTTTTGCCAAGCAAGAGAGAGGAAGGAGTTAGTAGAAGCAGGTCGCTTGCCATAGCAGTTTTACTCGGTTGCTGGTTGCCTTCAAGGCCAGAGGTTTAATCCTCTTGATAATTTTAAACGTATCGTAGTGTTAACAGTTCTCTGTACTACATACGGCCTTTCTGTTAATATACGGCCAATCTTCAAGTAGACACTTGTTTATTAATCCAAAGTTAGTTTAGTTAGAGTTTAGTTAATATTTTTATATTCTTACGTTCAGACCACAAGTGGTTGGTCTCTGTGTTCCGAAGTCCGGAAATCATTGTAAAGAGAGAAAAATAAAGGGTTTCGTATACCCTTCCTGTGTATCTTGTCTACTTCCCACATTTATTGAACATAGCTTTAGTAAGCTCCCTGTTCCGAGTCAGGTCATTTAATGTTCCCAAAGCAAGTAAGGAGGAGCACTGAACCTGATAATGTTAAATTGGCATAAACTTTTATCTTATGTAAAATTGGCATGAGCTTTTATCTTATGTAAAATTGGCAAACTTTTATCTTATGTAAAATTGGGATGAAATTTTATCTTATGTAAAATTGGCGTAAACTTTAGTCTTGTGTAAAATTGGCATTAACTTTTATCTTATGTAAAATTGTCCTAAACTTTTATCTTATGGAAAATTGGCATAAACTTTTATCTTATGTAAAATTGGCAAACTTTTATCTTATGTAAAATTGAGATAAACTTTTATCATATGTAAAATTGGCATAAACTTTAGTCTTGTGTAAAATTGACATTAACTTTTATCTTATGTAAAATTGTCATAAACTTTTATCTTATGTAAAATTGGCATAAACTTTAGTACACTTTGCACAAAAAAATGAGGTAATTCTATATCTCCCTTTTTACTGAGCCAATTGACGAAATTTAATTTGCATTTTTCATGTCTCATAAACACGACTTAGGATATGTATTAGATTTATGCATATTTTTTATCTAAATTAGTATTTTAACACAAAAATAGGACCTTTTTCTGAAATGATATACCGATTTTTTTCCATATTTTGATTCTGCGACTCAAATTATCAGTTATCGAAACTTAATATTATTTAATATTATTCAGTTTCGTAAAATTTGATGAGAACCTTACCGAGAAATGTAAAAATTTATTTTAGCTTACTTTTTTTCAGTTTGCATCAAGAATAATTCACTTGGCGAAATTCTTAATTTATAGTAACCTATTTCCTATTTCCTTTCCCTTTTTTCACGAGCAGAAAAAAAAGGTGAATCTTTCAAATAATTTTAACAAAGTGCGTAAAGCACATTTGGCGTTATTAGCACTTATAGTAAATATCCCAAATTTCAAAATGCGGAAAGTGGAAGTAATAATATCTAAAGACTGTTTGAAAGAATCTAAAGACGTTCTAAAATTATGAAAAACGTACAAATAAATATAAGGGAAAGCGGTTGCTATAAAAGCAACTGAAATTAGGAGATATGTTGACAGAAGACAGTATACAACTCAAATTTTGATTATCAGTTGGCAGCTAATAGTAGTAATGAACACGATCAGAGTAATGCTTTAAAGCATAACCGATCAATTTCTTCCGTTAGCGAAACCTTTACGGTTTTTAACTGCTTTTTTGCATGTGAGAAATCATTTTCAGCATTGCTTTGATTGTGATCATTGTTGTTGTAATGATAAAGCTTCTACTGGCAAAATAAATAAATAAATAAACAATTTTTTCCACCCCATTCCCTAAAATTTTCCTTGAGAATCATTTCCGCACAAAAGCACGCTTTACGCTAATTTGTTTGGATTTGATTAACTTTTTTTCCCCTTCAACTTTTCGACATTTAGACCACTTTATATGTATACGGAATTTTCGCTTTCCCAACTCCGCGCCTTTATGCTACAACTGATAGCACGTGTGGCTAGCAGCTGGCAAATCCAGAGCTCAAATCTCGGGAAGGAGTAACTGATTTTTCCCATCTTCTTCTCTGATGAACATTTAAATGCTCTATAGTGGCTTCAGACTAAAATATAATGGTTGATAGTTTGGTATTAACTGAATTTAGCCGAGGCTTCTCACCCAGCCGCCCTTTCAGTAGCCGCAGACATAAGAAATTTTCGCCTTCCCCACTGCGTGTCTTTATAATGTAACTGGTGCACATCTAGCTAGCTTTCGAAGATCTGGCGTTTGAATCCCGACGAGGGTGTAACTGATCTTTCATGTCTCCGAATAGATACCTAAAACTCTCTCTACATATGTAAGTCATACTTTGTGTATGACTCTTATTGACATATAAACCTAATAAAAAGCAAAACTGAGTTTATAAAGAATTATCCTTAGTTATGAAGTTATGAAAGATTAAAAACGTTCTTTTATGTTTTATATGTATGGATGTATGTGCATATTCTTTCACGTGTATATGAAGATACACATAATATTCGAAAAAAAGTAGTCTTTTTTTTTTTTTTTTTTTTTTTTTATTGATCTTAAGTAAGTGATCTTAAGAATGTGGAGACTTTTGGAAACAGTCCACCACTGTAGATCGAAGGATTCTAAAAGAATAAAATATAACATTTTACAAGTCATTCGGCCTTCACTAGGAAAAGTTAAAAACTTCATTTAGTAAAATATTCACTTTAATTGCATTACTTAAAATCTAAAAATTCGGTACATTTTATACATTTAAATATCTTGAATTTATATAATAATTTACATTACTCCGTGAATTTTATAAAATAATTTATACAGAAATTACACTATGAATTTTTTAAGATTTTTTTTTTCTATATCTAAGCTAAAAAGCTTTCGTTATTAACGAAAAATGAACAATGCTCTCGCCGGGACTCGAGCCACGAACCTCTCGAATACGCTCCGAACGTGCTGACCACTACACCACGAAGGTACGCTAAGGAGACGGGAGGAATATCTTATATACTTCCCCTTTTAGAGGACGACTGGGGATTAGGGGATCCAATCGTCAGTAGTGGAGAATCATCATCCACACCGTTTTAATTCGGGCAAGAGACATTGTGATTTTTTGGAAGCAGGAGAGATTAAAAATGAGCAATGCCCTCGTCTGGAATCGAACCACGGGCCTCTCGAATATGTGCAGAGTGTGCTCACCACTACACTACGAAAGCATGCTAAGAAGGCGGGAGAAATACCTTATATACATCCCCTTTTAAAGGACGACTGAGGTTTAGGGAACCCAGTCGCCAAATTTTGATGGTGAAAAATCATCATTCATCACCTTTTTTTAGCCCGTGTGCCACTGTAGAGTTTTTTAGGTAAATTTGAATTAGGTAGACATGAAAAATGAGCAATATCCTCACCGGGACTCGAACCACGCACCTCTCGAATAAGTGCCGAGCGTGCTGACCACTACACCACGAAGGCATGCTAAGAAGGATGGGACAAATACCTTATAACGTCTAAAAATTTTGCACGTCAAGATATGAAATAGCTTGCTTTTAACTAATTAAAGTAAAATGAAAATTCTTACTAATTTCAACTTCTGTTTCACAAAAATTACAGAATTTTTTTTTTTTTTTTAACTAAATCTTTATGTTACTATTTTTTTCCCTATAGGAAACTGAAACTTTTGTCCTATGGGAAAATATTTTATTTTAACATAATTCCGCTATATTCATATTGTTTAAATACTTTTCGACAAATTCTGTACCTTGTTTCAAGGTACTTTTAAGCATCTTGATCAATATTTAAGAAAACGCCTATAAACACCATTCTCGAATGTCCAGTTTGTGTATGAAAGTAAGGTGTAAATTCTTGTATATGTACATCTTATTAACTCGTCGAGTGTTTACATATCTTTCCCTCCTCTTCTATTTGACTAATTTTAATGCTTAAAATCGAGAAAATTACTTAATGTCTGACATACATAACATGCATTTCTAAAAGCTAAGTTTAAAAGAAGAATTCATAATAAATTTAAAGTGAATCTATACATGTAATAACATTGTATAATTGGCATTGATAATTAAAGTCTATTTTCTATATTTACGTAGAGACCTTCTGGTTCATCTATTTCGTTGAAAATTTGTATATATGTTATATCGACCATGCAGAAAATAAATCTGCAATAAAAATTAATAGCTCTTGTTTCGACCGGCAGATGGCGCTTTAATGCAATTTTAAAAGGAAGTTATGCAAATCTGGCGCATTTTAAGATGCCACATATCAATGCCATGAAATCATTCTTCACCATGCCTTTAGAGAATAAAGATCAAGTTTCACTTATCAAAATATTTTGATAAAACCAGCACTGCGGTATTTTTCAACCTTACTGCGAGAATATCAACATTTGGAAATTGTACGGCAAGAGCCTGTGTCGAGGCAGGGTTTGAAAAAGATGGATTACTAAAGTGGAAAGTCCATGGAGGTAAGAAAGGACTTAATTCCTACCCTCTATGGGGAAGTCGCGTGTGCTGCGAAGAAGAGGGCGAAAACGGATTTCAAATGAAACTGTAGAACTCGCTCTTGCCTTGGTCGAAATAACGTCTGGTTCCCAATATTCTTCGACATGTGCTGGAGCGGTGTCACGTGATTTTCCTCTCCTTTGTGGACAGTACGGAAGGTACTGCGATGTCTTCTAAAGAGGTACCTACACAAGACTCAAATTCTAGAAGAGCTTTTGGCAAGTAGCCGTTAGCAATGCATGGCCTTGGATTATTTTGTGGTCGAGCGAGTCGGATTTTCCCCTAGAAGGAGCAGTTAATAATACTGCAAGTCCGGAGCAATTAACTGTCGCATACGGGGTGCTGCAAGTCCTAATGTTGTGCTTGAACGGTCTCTGCCACCCTGATTACATCTGTGTATGGTGTGGATTTACTGCTGTTTTTATTTCTTGGTTCTCTTTTCTTTGCAGAGAACATTCCTCAAGGCCCCCAAAATTGTTCCAAAGTGGATGCCCATTACTGCGAACTTCCTCAGCAGCAAGTTATTCCTGCCTTGCAAAAAGAAGAATATTTAAAGAATACTGTCTTCATGCAAGATGGTGCACACCTCTGATCATCATTGGACCAGTGAAAGCAGTGCTTGGTGCCCACCTTGAAGATGATCGGGTAATTTCGAGAAGTTTTCTGACGACTTGACATCCTCGTTCTTCGGACTTGAACTGTGGTCGGCCTGGGGGGGGTATTCATGAAAGATCGTGTCTAAGGTGGAATCATACGAATTATGCTTGAATTGATGGCAAGCATAACACAAACTCGGATTCTAGAAGAGACCCGGACAAACGCTCTGATTCTGCTAATCTTTTTTTGGCCGTTAGCAATGCATGACCTTGGATTATTTTGTGGTCGAGCGAGTCGGAGTTTACCTTAGAAGAAGTAGTTAATAATACTGAAAGTCCGGAGCAATTAACTGTCGCATACGGGGTGCTGCAAGTCCTAATGTTGTGCTTGAACGGTCTCTGCCACCCTGATTACATCTGTGTATGGTGTGGATTTACTGCTGTTTTTATTTCTTGGTTCTCTTTTCTTTGCAGAGAACATTCCTCAAGGCCCCCAAAATTGTTCCACAGTGGATGCCCATTACTGCGAACTTCCTCAGCAGCAAGTTATTCCTGCCTTGCAAAAAGAAGAATATTTAAAGAATACTGTCTTCATGCAAGATGGCGCACACCTCTGATCATCATTGGACCAGTGAAGGCAGTGCTTGGTGCCCACCTTGAAGATGATCGGGTAATTTTGAGAAGTTTTCTGACTACCTGACATCTTCGTTCTTCGGACTTGAACTGTGGTCGGCCGGGGGGAGGGATTCCTGAAAGATCGTGTCTAAGGTGGAATCATACGAATTTTCCTTGAATTGATGGCAAGCATAACACGTCATGTTGCTATAATGGGTGGAGAAATTCTCGCGCCTCTGTTCAGTACACTCTAACGCACTTTAAACTTGTGATTGACGCAAACTGAGTGTACATTGAACAAATATCGTGATTAAATAAAGTTTCGTGTTTCCAATTTATGTTTTTTCGTTCTTCATGTGGCCCCTTCTCTACTGGCGGTCGAAATTTGGACTATTAATTTTTATTGCAGTTTTCTTTTCCTCGTGTTCCCCATATAACATATATACCAAGTTTCAATGTACCATACGTTTAAACAGGGTAACTATAATTATAACTATCTTATATATATATATTAAATATGGTAACTATAATTATAACTACCCTATATATACACTGGTGAAATAAATTAAGAGAATTTGCATATTTTGTCGAATTGCATGAAAAGAACTGAACTGAAGGAAAAATCACTGCTTCTAGATAAAAATGCAAATCGTGTACGGCAAATACGTAAGCGTACACGTGTGTGTAGGCGGAGTCAGCAGGAAAACAGGCTTTATAAGCGCGTGGAGGGTAAGACGAATGGCGTTCGCTAGCACACCTCGGCGAATTTCTTGGCGTTATCTTGCAGCAATCGGTTAAATTCACATCGGAACAGTAAAAATGAATTACCAACGTTTAAATGATGGAATGAGGTGGCGAATTGTGGGGAGGCTAGAGGCAGGCCAATCGCAAGTCCAGATATGCAGAGAGTTTAATTTAACGCCCAGCGTCGTGTGTAACCTATGGAAACAGTTCTAGGATACTGGATCCATCGAGAGAAAGTGGGCAAGGTCGTCCAAGAACCACGACGGCCAGAGAAGTCCATTTTAGCGTGGCGTAACAGAGGGGCTACAGCTTCTCAGCTCTCTCGGGACCTGTATGCAGCCACAGAAACCCGTGTAATAAAAGTCACTGTTTCCAAAAGACTGAATGCGAGAGGGTTGTTTGCCAGAAGACCGGCTGTTTGGGTCCCGCTCACGTCTATGGACAGGAGACTCCGATTAGCATGGTGCAGGCAGCATAGTGGAGCAATGGGCGATTGTTCTGTTCACCGACGAGTCCTGTTTTAGCCTAAACACTGATTCTCGCCGTACTTTCATATGGAGAGAACCAGAGACCCGCTACCTACCTTCCCAATGTCCGCAAAATCAACAATTATGGAGGTGGCGATGTAATGGTCTGGGTAGGCATCATGTTGGATTGCCGCACACCTCTCCACATCTTTGATAAAGGCTCTGTGACTGGTGTGAGGTATAGGGATTAGCTCTTGGAGCCCTATGTTCGCCTTTTCCGGGGTGCAGTGGGCACCGATTTCATCTTACAGAACGATCACGCGAGGCCACATAGAGCTCTTCTGGTCGAAGAATTTCTCGAGAGTGAGGTTATTCGCCGGATGGATTGGCCAGCCAGGTCTCCAAACCTCAAACCTATAGAACATGTCTAGGACGCTCTGGGGAGGGTAATTGCAACTCCCAACCCCGTCCGAGAACCATCCAGGAACTGGAAACAGCGTTGCTGAATGAGTAGGACCAATTGCCACAGACACTGATAAACTGCCATATTTCTGGTATGACATCACACTGCGAGGCCTGTATGGCTGTAAGAGGGGACCATACCCCGTATTAACCCATTTCTTTCGTGTCTTCTGCAACCGCTGTTTATGACCTTCAGACTGCCATGAGTGTTACACACAAACATGTGTGTCTATTATAATTGTTGAATGTTTATTTTGTTTGTATTATATCAACCTATGTTCACACCAAATTTTATTAAAATCTGTCCAGTAGTTCTGATGATCGTAGATCAAATATGGAAATTCTCTTAATTTATTTCACAAGTGTATATATATATAAGTAGTAATTAGTTTTAGCTACATTGCCTTCAATATCCATTCTTTTTATTTCTACATTTATCATTGCTATCCGTACTTGAACCTCGTTTACTAGCAAAATTTCTTGTTAAGGTATGTAATTTAAACCTGGAGACTTATTAACAGTATGAATGAAAGTATATTTTAAGTAATCTAATGATAAAGAAAAGGGGGAAGTCCATTTTTTGAATTTAAAAAAATTTAAGTTTTGCTAACAAAAGTTTATGAATTATATTCTAGAAAATTTGGGAGAGGGAATATGCGAGGTCAGGACGGGCGCCAGAGACCGTACAACCGGTGCGGTCGTACCGGACGTCAGAACGTAAGAGAGAATTTTTTTAAAAAAATTTTTAGAGAGGTACTGCCAAAGTAGAATTAGAAGCCGCAGATGAGGCTAAAAGGCCAGCGTTCCTATATCATCAGGGTATATAGCTATATCATTATAAAATGTTGAACAACTTATAATTAAGACACAATAACACGCCGAATAAATACTAATTCAGAAGACAAACAACAGAAATCAGCGTTATATTTACAAAATTTCCACAGGACTAGTTTCGATGGTCTTACCGAACCACCATTCTCAGCTGCAAAACCGCAAATGAACAAGATAGAAAAAAATGATTAGATGTTTTCCGTGCTCTTCAAGTTTGCTCCTCCAAACTAGCCCTTGATGAAGAACAAAATTATTTAAAAGCAATAGCTATTGCAGGGGCTTTTCACCCAACATTATTAATCAAGCAGTTAAAAAATTCTCATCTCAACACACTAAAAGGCACACTCTTGTTTTAGGAGATTATAAAAATTCTGTTGTCATTCCCTTTTTTCCATCAATTAGCTATAAAGTTGCACATATTTTGCAGAAATTTAACTTTCGGGTTGTTTATTTTCCCATCAATAAAATTCCGAGTTCCATACTTAAGGACCCCATTCCGGATATGAATTCCTGGGGTATTTATAGGATTTCTTGCCAGTGTGGTTTAATTTACATTGGCCAAACTAAGAGAGCCTTAAAATTTCGCGTCAAGGAAGATGAGGCATATGTTAGAAAAAAGGAAACACAGAAGTCTTCTGTTGCGCAACATTGTTGGTCCGAAAATCACACTTTCAATTTTTCTGCTGCCAAAATTATTCAAAAAACATCTTCCATTGGAGGACTGGATTTCCTAGAGGCATTTCACATTCATAAAAATCTTTCTGTCCTAGTTAACGATCCTAATTCCAATCCAAATTTGCCTTCGGCCTTTAAAGAAATTATGTTTTAGTTCTGGTTTCACCAACAGATGGCGCCACTTGCTTATTCTTGTCCAGGCTTTGTAATCATTTTTTCCTATCTTGTTCATTTGCGGTTTTGCAGCTGAGGATGGTGGTTCGGTAAGACCATCGAAACTAGTCCTGTGGAAATTTTGTAAATATAACGCTGATTTCTGTTGTTTGTCTTCTGAATTAGAACTTATAATTACATTACGTTTTAGAAGTTTTTCTGTACAGTTTTACTAGTATTTCTTTAACCTTATTATAATTTTATAATCTATATGTTTTCATTTTTTTTAGTATTATACTTCAAAAAGAGCTTTATTTTTTTATATGTATTATTGTCAGAGTACGAAAGGCATGTCGGGAAAGCTCAACGGAAATTGTGAGACTGAGTTATAATTTTTCAAAAAACGAATTTATTTAAAACGGTTTAACTTCTTACGTTGTCGAAAGGAACGAAAGATATTTCTCGCACTCATTAATCGACCCAGTTTGGTGTTTCAAATACTTACCCCTTGACAAGTTCTGTTCGAAATATTAAATAGCGGTGATTAAAATGTTGTTTTTACCATTTATCACTTTTAATTTTTCGTGACATCTTTTATTATTAATGTTTCCATTGTTTTTGTTGTATTAATTCTAGTTTTAATGATTACGCCACTGTTATAACAAGTTTTAATTTCCCATACAAAAAGCTTAACCTGACATATTTGACCACTCTAAAATGTATTTTTACCTTTTAAAAGATTTAAGCTTTACCGTGCACTTTTTCCCTCAGATTGGATAATCAAGATTTCTATTCCTTTCGAACTCAATTATTTCAAAACGATAAACGGGTACAAGATCGGTATGTGACATGATTGCAATGGAAAAGGTTTTACGTAACAAATATAATCCAAAAGATGCAAGCATTTCATGACATCTGATGCCCCAGTACAATCAGAATAGACAGAATTTAATTACGATTGACAAAATGTTGCTAAAAACGTTTTACACTTTTACTGCACTAAATCTTAAAAATAAATAAATAAATAAATAATAATAATAATAATAATAATAATAATAATAAAGAAACAAACAAAAGGTTGTAGAGTCATTACGACTTTTTGAGAGGCAAGAGAGATGAAAAATGTGCAAACGCTTTCGCCGGGAATCGAACCACGGACTCTGGAATACCGGCCCAGCGTGCTACCGTTACACCACGAAGGCACGCTAGGGAAGTGGGAGAAATATCTTATATACTCTTCTGACAATGCCTATTTCACAAAGACCCACTTTAAAATGGGTTCCCGCTCACACAGGGATTCAAGGCAATGAAGCCGCTTACCTACTGGCCAAGCAGGCAGCCAACTGCACGGATATATTAGAAAGACCAACTAAACTTCTTTGGTCTCATATTAAGCGAACAACTTTGACAAGTCTGCTACAAAATTGGCAAAGTAGATGGACAGAGGCAGAGGTAGGACGAAGGACATTTCGCTTACTGCCAAAAGTTAACATGGAACTAAAGACCCACTGTGCTAGCCTAACACAGTTCTTGACAGGTCATGGACCATTCCCAGTATACCTGAACAGATTCAGACTTAGGGATACTCCTTTCTGCGAATGCGGAGAGGAAGGCGACACGGACCATTATTACTTATTACTTCCATTGTGTACATATAAGAACCTGGCACTTGAAGAAACCAGCGGACTGTGCCTGGGCAATGTGGACGACTAACACACTCAAAAACAGAATAGCCCTTGATAAAATAGAGAAAATCTCAGGACACTGCCTAAGCAGAAACAACCGTGGATAATATTATAATGTTTCAAAAGTTCAGAACTTAAAGCAGATAACCAGAATAACGCTTAGTGCCTTGCAGTTAACAATATGTAAAAACTGTTATTAGTTTATAATATTCAACCTTGTTACTCTGGAGTCTTCTCCGCCGTGATGGTATATAATTCCGTTTGGTTCATGTCCGTGGTCGGAAGCCATCATAGCGGTGCACTCACTCACTCACCTTATATACTCCTCTTTTTAAAGGGCAACTAGGGTTTTAGGGAACCTAGTCGCCAAATCCTGGGTGCGGAGAATCATCATCCACAACCCTTTTTATTTAGTTCGGGCGCCACTTGTAGAGTCATTAGGTTTATTTGAAGCAGAAAAGATGAAAAATATGCAACCGCCTTCGCCGGGAATCGAACCAAGGACTCTGGAATACCGGCCCAGCGTGCTGCCGTTACACCACGAAAGCCGGAGAAATATCTTATATACTCCCCTTAAAAAGCCGGAGAAATATCTTATATACTCCCCTTTTTAAAGGGCGACTAGGGTTTTAGGGGACCTAGTCGCCAAATCCTGGGTGTGGAGAATCATCATCCGCTATCCTTTTAGTTCAGGCGCCACTTTAAATACATTAGAATTTTTTTGAAAGCAAAAAAGATGAAAAATATGCAACCGCCTTCGCCGGGAATCGAACCACGGACCTCTGGAATACCGGCCCGGCGTGCTACCATTATACCACGAAGGCATGCTAGGGAAGTGGGAGAAATACCTTATAAGGTAAAAAAGTCATTTACCCCCCCCCCCCATTGTATCAGAAATAACTCAACATAAAATTTCGAGCTTTGTATGTCAGTCTCGTAAAAATATCTAAATCTCAAGAAAGCCATCACATGTGAAGCGTAACTCTGAACAGGTGGAGGCATGTAGTCCATTAAAACATGATGTTCAATCATCAGTGCATAGTGCAAAACAATAAATTCCAGTAATAGGTCGATAATTATGTATGCGCTTCAAAGTTAGATGTAAGGAAGCAACTTTGAGAAAGTATGTCTGCAGAGATCTCCAAGCGTTGAATACCACGTTTAGTTTCTGAAGCGTAAAACCACCCATCTCAGCTAGACAATTGAAGCCTTAACGCTTGGTGAAGCAGAGAATACACACAAAGAACGCTTGAGCAAAGGTGAATGCGGGCATGGTCCAGCGATTCAGTTTTTACGTTGTTCGCAGCAAATGGATGTGCGCCAAGTAAAAAGAAGAAACTCGTCAGCACATGGGGATTTAAGTCTAACTTCAATTCTCTTTAGCAAATTCGTGAAACAGCAGTTCTCTCTAATGATCTACTTTTAGGAGATGGCCTTGTAACGTCAGGACACCCGTGTCGGGTGAAAGAAAGACAGGTTGTCTTTTAAATTATTTATTTGATAAACTAAAATAGATTTCTTGATTAAAACATAAAAATAAACTGATCATTACAGCCCTAAATCATACAATATCCGCTAACGCAGATTGGACGCAAAAAAGCGTCCTTTTTACTGTAGTTACAGCATAAAAAAAACTATTGTTCTACAGAAACCAACGTAAAAAATGCGTCCTGTCACCTCAAAATCACATGAAGAACTCTTACGCAAAGATTTCACTCGTTTTGTTATCTGCGAAGAGAAACATAATTAGTTCCTTGTGTCCGGAAACTCCCAGGGGGTTTTATCTGCAGTCCTGCTTTTTGCAGGTATCGTCCATTTCGTCCGCGAACAAACAGGAAGTTATAATTCAGCACCTGTGCCCGCGGGGGTGCTAGTAGCTGTATCGTCACAACCTAAACGACGTCTGCCAGTACCGCTGTTTAGCTTACAATATAAGATCTAAGCCAAAGCGAGTTAGATCTAGGTCTTACAAATGAGCCGGGCGACTTCTCACACAAGCGGGAAATAACACCAGCACAGAAGAAGGGTAAAAATAACCCTTTATTATTTCCAACTATGACCAAAAAGGCACGTACTTCGCGTTTTACAATAACACCGACAACTTCCGATGGAACTTAAGAATCGTTACACAAATCAGTTCAAGTCTAAAAAGAGTAGTGTTGGACTTGCACCTTAAGTTACGGCTAATTAGGTTGAATCGACAACTTACCAGGCGGGATAATTATTCAAATGGCCGAAAGGCCCATCAGCAACTCCACGTAACAGCAAGGTCAGAAACGAAACGCGCGTTTAAACACTCACATAACTTTGAATTAGCATTCTGGCGAGGAAATGTGAGGAGAAGTTGAGGAGTTTAGGAAAGATGACGAAAATTTGAATAATTGATTATTTGAACTAAGGGAAACCCTACAACATGTGCATTCTTTAGTGCGCCATGTAACACCATTACGGGCGTTTTCTGAATGTTGACGGTATTATATACGAAGTATTGTAATGAATTTTATAGGTAGATATATAATTCTAGTAAAATTACATGTGAAAATGTTGTATTTTTCTACATAATGTAACATGAAAAGCTTAGAGAAACGATGCTTTGCCGGAAAATTAAGAACACAAGGGCAAGTCTATTTAACATAGAGTACATGGCTAAAATACTAATTTGGCGAGATGTTGCCAAATTGGCAACAATTTTAAAGCCTGAAATTTCGCCAAATTTGGCGAGAAATTGCTAAACATCGTCAAATTCGGCGAGAAATCGCCAAAAGTCGCCAAACTTAACCATTTGACGACATTTGAGTCCGGTCCCTGTATAACTGTAATGAATATTGTAATTGAGTAAGTGTAATTAATGCTTTTTGTAACTGTAACCGTATTCGGTGCACCTATGCCTTCCGGTAATAAGTACTAGAAATATCTCGGCGGCTGGATGAAAACTATATAAGACCGGAGACAACATCAGCAGTTATCTCCGGTCAGGAGTAATAGTTGTAGTTCAGATATAGATTTTGAGTATTGAGATAACCGTGAGAGCTTCGCCTTTTAGATTCGCTTTGCATTCCGTTGTGTTTAACGTCCTTAGTAGTTTAAAGTGTAATTACTGATGGTACTCTGTGATACTGGGAAGCGCTGTAACGAGTAATTTTGTGGAAAGCTCGACAATTGTGAAGTGTTTCTTTTAGTAAAATAAATTTTATCAAGCTATCATCAATTCTATGCGCATTCAATCTATGTATTACGAACCTGTACACACGCAACAGTGTGTATGATCTGAATAATACTTAGATTTCGTAATATATGCGATGTTTTTGTCGAGTAGCTTTGAAGAGAGTTTTTAACTATTTTTGGGAAAGCTAGAAGTACACAGCTTTCAAGTGCAAGTATTCGAGTACAACTCTGCTGCCGAAATGTTTCTTTACTTTTCTGAAACAGGCTGTGTTTTATACGATAATCTGCTTTCAGTAAATAATTTAGTTTTTTTTTAACAATATGATGATTTTTTATTCATTATATTTTTAATTTAAAATATTAATTTACTCATTAGTTACATTCGATTTTATATTTGACATTTTCCCCGATCAGGAATATAATCATAAGATTCAAGTTGATTTGAATTACCTGCATTTCTTATGGTGTCTGAAGTTGGAAACTGAAACTAGTTGGCCACATAGCATTCGAATAAGATGCATTTTGCCATGCCCGGTACCTTTATTTACAACGAAAATTCAAATGTATACAAGAATTTATCACGCGAACTTTATTTATTGAATACTATGAAGTGCATCATCACAGATTACTGTAGAGTCTAAAATTTTGTCTCTAATCTTTTTCATAATGCTGCAGAAGCTGTATAATTGCAACCGAACTTTTTCGTTATATTCGGATAACAAAAGATTAATCGTCATGCCACTCTCCTTGGTAAATTTAAGATCTTCAACTAATGCTTCTACATTAGTGCCTTAGCGATTTCTCTAAAGGTGACTCTGCGATCGACCCGAATCATCATTCTGCGGTAGACAATCAGTTTGTCTTCATGGATTGAAGTTCTCTGATGCCGAAGAGTGCGTAGTTTGTTTTCAGTTCCATATCGGGCATCTACGAAAAGTCATGTATCATTCATATATTTTAGACTGGAGAAGACATACACATCCAAACTGATTTTTATATGTCAAATAGATCTGAGACGGACGGAATGACACTTTCTTCAGTGCAAAATCTAATGGCCATTCGTTGCACAAACACATCTGTTAACCTTCTACTTTGACATATTGATTGCATTTAACAAATCTGATGGAAAAAGAATGGACACTACTGTTGATAAGTTGAAACATTTATTATGTTGACCAGATGAGTCATGGTTATGTCGATATATGGTTATGTTGCGAAAACGGAGCGGGAAAATTCCTGTTTATACGAAAGCCTCTTGTGCATGTGCTTTTACTTACTCATAAGTGGATGCATCTTAAACCCATGTGGTTTAACAGATATTGATACTAGACCATTTGGAACTCAGTCTGATAGGTCTACGAGGAAATGATTGCGTCAGGGTTTGTGTAAACTTATGTAACTGCCATGCAAGAGCATTTTGTAAATTTTAAACTGCATGTAAAGAATTAGCCTGACGTTCAGTGCTTATATCTAAACGAATATTTATGCCACAGTTTATGTTATTTAAATGTTCCTTGCACAGAAACACTATCTGTAATTGCTATATCTAAAATAGATAACTACATATCCTCTATGCAGTTCATAGATCAACTAAAATTTGTTATGAATCCATGAGAAAAAAAATTTTATCATGCCCAAAGTTGTCATGTGTGTGACTGCTTACCTGAAAAGTATGCGAAAGTTGCATTATGAGGTATTCCCTCTTCCATGAGTCCGGCCCTAAGAGGTCTCATCGCCCTCCTGGGGTTTCGGAAGAAGTGTCTCCTGGCCCCGAGACTGCTCAGCTGCTTCATCCGTCTTTCTTTTGACCGTCGGTTCTGGAACCACACCTATAACGGGGATGAAAGCAAGTTTAGAACAAGAATATGATTTTGCTCGCATACAATGGCTGATAGATAACTAAATATATTGTTGTAGTAAAATTAAATGAGTCTATTTTTCACATGCGGGCTCTCTTTATTCAACATATATCTAAGCTTTTAATGAAGCGTCTGTATATTTTTCTTTGTAAACGAATATTGATTATAATGACCACTCTCATAAGAATTTTTCTTTACCTGAATAACGTAAGCAATTAAAAAATACGGATGTTAGAATTTATTTCGGGCATCATATTAAAATGCAAAAATTTCAGATCTTTCGAAGACTTTCGAATGTCACTTTAAAGATTTACTCGAAAATGTAGGAAATGTTTTTAAAACTTAACCCTTTGCGGCAGTGTGTCTGGTCTGGACACACCTAAACATTTCCTTCTGTACGCACAGAAAAATTGAATGAAAAAGGATTTATAGGTTACTCTGAATCTTCTTTATTTATAGTAGATGGCAGCTCAATACAAACCAGTCCATATATTTTAGCCATGTTTAGTTTTATAAGACCCTCGTTTTTCAAAGAAATTTTCCAGATTTTTTTAGGGTATAAAAGGAATTGTTTGAAAAGAAATTTATATGTTATTTTTTGGCTGTATGCTAATCTCCTTATTCTATATTAGTTTTAAATTTTTACCTCGAAATCTTGCCTAAAATCAAACGGTGAACCCTAGGTGTGCCCAGACCGGGCTCTCTGATCATATAGGACAACTGAGATTTTGTATTCTTTGTTTCTCCGCATCTCGTCGGTCAGTTCATTGACAACAATGCTCGTTTCAGCACTCTTTTCCAAGCTCTATTCAATCAGGGTACACCCACAGCTCTATTCAATTCTCTTCGGGTACACCCACAGAAATAAACGATAAGTGCTATCTTCACAAAATTTTACTTGTGTACTCTTCTAGGTCTAATTAGACTGCCTACCTTTTTTTTTTTTTTTTTTTTTTAAATCAAAACTCCGACTTTAAAAGGTAGCGCGCCGGAAAGGGTTAATTATACCAAGGTTATAAAAGTAATACTAAAACTGTTTCAACCTTGATTTTCCTTTTTTCTTTTTATTTTACGTATTTCATTAAAAATAAAGAATATTCTCAGTGATCGTTAGCTTCGTTACCGAACAGTTGCCAAAACTTGAATATTTCACAGTTAGAATATATTTTCTGTTATTTGATGGAGCATGAAGGTGATATATAGTAGCATTCAAAGCATGCTAATATTTGCTGTTTTCGAACAGAAAATTGCAAAGGTAAGTAAGTGTACAAGATGGCAGGTTCATTAAAATTAACAGCCTTTAAAGTTTCAACAATAACAAAACTTCTTAGGAAATATTTTGGAAACAACACAACAGTTGAAAACACCAAAGAAAATATAAGAAGGATCATGCTTTATGAACTAAAAAACGCGCAGAAAAAATTCCCAAAATAAAAGCGAAAGATGGTAATGTATTTTGTAAAAGAAAGTGGCTAGATCTTAGCCTACATTTGTTTTGAGCCATACATAAACCTTGTTCAGTCATACACAAAACTTTGTATTAAGCAACCCACAAAATCTTGTGTGAAGGTTTTATGGATGTGAATAGCACTCGCACATACGAATAATCCTACGTTACAATAGTTACGACGTTGCTCGAATCACTAGTCACAACGACAAATAGTGAGCTGTAATTGACATCGTGCAAAAAGCAAAATTCTGGATCCTAGATCAATGGCAATCATTCTATGGACATACGAATAATCCTACTTTACAAAAGTTACGACGTTGCTCGAATCACTAGTCACAACGACAAATAGTGAGCTGTAATTGACATCGTGCAAAAAGCAAAATTCTGGATCCTAGATCAATGGGAATCGTTCTATGGACATACGAATAATCCTACTTTACAATAGTTACGACGTTGCTCGAATCACTAGTCACAACGACAAATAGTGAGCTGTAATTTACATGGTGCAAAAAGCAAAATTGTGGATCCTAGATCAATGGGAATCGTTCTATGGACATACGAATAATCCTACTTTACAATAGTTACGACGTTGCTCGAATCACTAGTCACAACGACAAATAGTGAGCTGTAATTGACATCGTGCAAAAGGCAAAATTCTGGATCCTAGATCAATGGCAATCATTCTATGGACATACGAATAATCCTACTTTACAATAGTTACGACGTTGCTCGAATCACTAGTCACAACGACAAATAGTGAATAAACCTTCTGTACAATAGTTACGACGTTGCTCGAATCACTAGTCACAACGACAAATAGTTAGCTGTAATTGACATCGTGCAAAAAGCAAAATTGTGGATCCTAGATCAATGGCAATCATTCTATGGACATACGAATAATCCTACTTTACAATAGTTACGACGTTTCTCGAATCACTGGTCACAACGACAAATAGTGAGCTGTAATTGACATCGTGCAAAAAGCAAAATTCTGGATCCTAGATCAATGGAAATCATTCTATGGACATACGAATAATCCTACTTTACAATAGTTGCGACGTTGCTCGAATCACTGGTCACAGCGACAAATAGTGAGCTGTAATTGACATCGTGCAAAAAGCAAAATTCTGGATCCTAGATCAATGGGAATGATTCTATGGACATATGAATAATCCTTCTTTACAATAGTTACGACGTTGCTCGAATCACTAGTCACAACGACAAATAGTGAGCTGTAATTGACATCGCGCAAAAAGCAAAATTCTGGATCCTTGATCAGTGGAAATCATTCTATGGACAGATGGTACTTTGCTAACTAAATAGCTAGCGGCGAAAGCAAATGTACTATTTCCATCCTGACTCATTAGTTTGACGAAGTTAGTGTTCATGGTACGGGGTTGCTTGTCAAAGCTTGTCCTGAGATTCATTGCTTATTATAGACAAAAACGTGACTTCTTAGCAATAACTGGCCATTTCGAGTGATAGTACAGTTCCACTATTATGGCATTTGAAGAAGACTTAAGATATACTGGTAGGATATTTCAACGTATTCACTCTATCCTGGTTGGAAAGAGTTTGACGACATGTGTAAAAGTTGGACAGACCACCCAACACGCCAGACCCGAATACTGCAGAACAGTGATTTACAATGAGGTACTTTATTAACTAAAGAAAAAGCAGCGAAAACAAATGTACTGTTGAATGTTTGTTGCATGACCGTAATGATACTACGGTCATGCAACAAGCATTCATTTTCTTGAGCTAAATGTCTTGAGCCAATAGTTGCTTCTTGAGCCAATATCTGAATGTAATTAACAATTTTTAATACTTCACAAAATTATAAAAAATAACCCTTTACTGTAATACAAATTAAAGGAGAGATAAAAGGAGTTATTAAATTCTTCAGAAAAAATATCTGTCTATCAGTGGGATTTATCATCAACCAGGACATCATAATTTAGGATACAGGATGATGGACGTTCTCATGAGTGTTCATCCAGATGTTCAACGGCCCCCCAGACGGTAATAGTGGTTAGTTAACAATGTCATTTTGTACAGGCACAATTTCTAAAATTCCGGAAGGGCCGGGGTTCGAATACCGGAGAAGGCATGGATGCTTGCAAATGTACAGTATCTTTGTGGAATGGGGGCATTCTAAATATATAGCGAACCGAAAGTGCTCTCATGTAGTTTGGTGGTAGAGGAGAGGGGTGGGAAGACCCTCGAACCACTCCCCAGGGTGCTATCTCTCGAAATTGGGGTGAGAGTAGAAATCCAACCTCCTTGGGGCTCTGACAACCATCCTTCCATGAAGTACATGGACAGGACAATACCAACAACAAGATGTTTATAACTGAGATGGGAAATCTATATTTTGAATCGATAGCTTCATTTCCAACTGCAGTGATTCGCATAAATAAGCGGAATTGAAAGTTTTTATTTTCTGTGCTGCTTTTAATGAAGGTTAAAAATGTTACTCTTCAAATAAATTTCTGAAATTCTCAGCTATCATGCAAGATTTTAAAATAACAATGTCATTTTGTACAGGCACAATTTCTAAAATACAATTCTTTTGATATGATTTCAGTCAGCATTGCTATTCATTGATTTACTTTGATCACGTTATTAAAACAATAGAAAATGATTGTTATTGAGATGACATACTATGAAAATCGAGTGCCGGCTATGAGCTCATACATGATCATACACGCAAATAAATCAGATTTATACTTCCAAAAACGCCGAGCGGGAGATCATTGTAATGAACTTTTGGAATGAACTGGACTATCAGATATGTGCATGTCAAGACTGACTAGAAACGATGCTGAATTTATGAGTTCTTTTTATAATACACATTTAAAATAAAGAATGTAATAGTTACAAAATATACAAGATTTGTACAATCATTAGACGACTATACAACTATACAATCCCGTATGGTGTCTAATACCCCTTTCGGCCTAAAGCCCTTTTGGGCTTAAAAAAATTCCGTCTGGATTTAAGTGTGTAGGTAATAACTGTATGAGAGCGCATTTAGTTTTTATTATTTTAAAGCTAATTATGATTGTAGCTATGTAAGATTGAGATGCGTACTTTGGGTTAAAGGTTCGTAAAATGGGTTTGTGCATTAAAATATTGTACTTTTGTTTAAAAAAAATCTGATGTGTACACCACATGAATATTAAATTATACACATTTTTTCTTGCATTTCATTTGAACTTATTGGATTGAATTAAATCTACTTCGCCGACAGCGCATAAACCACAATAGAATAAATGCATTCTTTAAAATTCACTCTAGTATTTGATTACCATAGCGATACACTGGCGCTAGATTCACTTAACAGTATTATATTTCGTTCATATTATAACTCATAATGCACAAAATTTATATCATTTAAAGAGCAGAATTATCTAATCGTTGCCACATGTTCTTTTCAAATACTATAATAAAGCTAGAACGATGTATAAAAGAACTTAAGCAAACGAAACAAAAAAGAAACAGTTTTTCACAGACGATTGAGTATTTCTCATTCAATTAAATCAGCTCTCACTTCGCGAGAAGGCAAAAATACATAAAAACTCAAAATATCTATATTAAAAATTACGAAGTAAATCTTAAACACTTATTTCCTCGAAAAAATTACAGAAAGGATTAAGATTGATTTAATTGGCAATAATAAATCGAAGGCGTTATTTTTGTTGTTCCGAAGTTAAGTTTCTCTAGATTGGGAACAAATCCACTACCCTGCTGTTTCAAATGTAAACAAACAATGGCTGCCATCAAGAGAAGTATTAGGCTTAGCGGCACTTAAACAGCTTTAAAATTGTTGATAATTCTAAAACTATTGCATAGAGATGTACTAAAGGCATAAAAACCTTAACCGGAAGATAAGAACAACATAATTCAATCATTTTTAAAGCAAAAAATGTACAATTTACAAATATATAAGAGTAAAGAAACTGAGATCACTGAGCCGGGTAACCGAGTGGATATATAAATATATTTATATACGTTTGGTGCGGCCGATTGCAACCAAAATACGAGGTGCACATCTAAATGTTATAGCAGTCCTATATACAAAATGTCAACGTTCTGAGTCTACTCGTTTTTAAGTTAACGCGCGCACGTACGTACATACGTTCGTACGGACGCAATGAAAAATTCTCTTCAGAATTCATTTTAAAGCAGTTTTCTAATTTTTTTTGGAGGAAAAGAGTCTTTTATTCTGTCCTTACGTACAGATATCACGCAAAAACATCGTTAAATTGCATTCGATAGCGGTCAAAATGGATATTTTCGTTGAAATATGCTGCCTGAAACTTTTCGCGATTACAATACTTCCTTTTTACTTCGTACAAGGAAGTAAAAAAGGGCGATTTTATTTGAAGAAAGCTGAAATTTATTTAAACTTGAAATGGAGGAGAAAGAAAAATCGGAAAATAAATCAAATTTACTCTGCACAGATATATGTCCTAATTAAAAAATATTCTATTACTTCCAAAAGAGTTTCTGATATGCATTGTATGCATTTCTTTCATCAAACATTCATCCGTAAATATTTTCTCAGTTAGTGATATTTAATCACAAGGAGCTATAAGATTGTATTTACAATCAAGAACAAATTAAACATCTGAGCATTCGTGTATTTATTTTATCCCCTGAGGGCTTTAACTAAACATCGAAAACCTCAGATTACATATTTTCGTCATTCCGATGCTATTTTTCTTTTTTAATTTTCTTACGTAAATACTTTTTCAGAGAGCAATTCTTTCTCGTGCACAAAACATCGGACGCTAATAATCAATTATTAAAACGTTAGTTTTCGAAAGAAACAAAAAAAAATCTGATCTCGCTCATGCTGCCACTCATTTTTTATTAAATTCATCCGAACACTCCGTAATTAGTCCAGGAAAGAATTCCTGAAAGGACTTCAAGTAAAGAGAGAGAATGTAGTTTTGATATCTTTTTCAAATCCGTATACCTGAAACTCAGTCACCTGATTCACTTGATACCTAATAACTTAGAGAATCAGGCCTTGGAGCTAGGTATTAATATTTGATGACATATTCTAGGAAAAGCAGTGGGAAGATTAGCCGCATTCAGGAAATGGGAACTTTTAATTTTGAGACTTTTCTCGAAGGATTAATGCAATTTTTCGAACAAAAATACAAAAGACATATTTACGTATCTCCGATTTTCTTATGAAAAGGAAATTAAGTTTTGCTTCGAGAATGCTGTGCTTTTGAAAAATGCTCACCCCCCTAGAGCAAAATCATATTTCCAGTTTGCTGCAATCTGATTACTTACTAAATGCACTTAATATTTATGAATAATAAATATACGATTATATTCAGAGTAAAATTCATGCTTGATTTGTGTATGTGATGTGAATTTTTTTTTACCTTATCTGGAATTAAAATACGTATTCGGAAACTAAGTACCGTTTTGAAAAAAAAAAAAAAAAAAAATAGTAAAACAATTTTTTCGAATTCAATTTTATTTTTACATGAAACTACATGTCTTAAATTATTTTTTAATACAGTTTCCGCCAATGATCAAACACTTGTCATAGCGGGTGACCAGTTTTTGTATACCATCGTCAAAGAAACTTCCCGCCAGTTTCGATAACCACGACTCCACAGCATTTTTCGTGTCATCGTCAGATCCAAAGCGCTTGCCACCAAGCTCGCGCTTCAGGTGCAGGAACAAGTGATAGTCGGACGGCGCCAAGTCCGGGCTGTACGGCGGGTGATCGAACTGCTCCCAATGAAACTGTCGAATTAACGATTGTGTGACACCAGCAGTATGGGGCCGAGCATTGTCATGGAGCAACACAATTCCTTTACTGAGCATTCCTCTTCGTTTGTTTTGAATGACACGCCTTAGTTTTGTTAAAGTCTCACAATATCGTGCCGCATTAATGGTTTCACCTCTGGGAAGAAATTCAGTAAGCAAAACGCCTTTCCTATCCCAGAAGACAGTGCACATGATTTTTTGTGATGACATTGTCACTTTGAACTTTTGTTTTTTCGGAGAATGAGTGTGTCTCCACTCCGTCGATTGTTGTTTCGATTCTGGTGTGAAATGACACACCCAAGTTTCATCACCTGTCACAATTTGGTTTAAAAAGTTTTCTCCCTCATCACTGTACCGCGTGAGAATGTCAGGGCACTACCAAGTCGTTTTGTTTTGTGAACATCAGTGAGCACTTTTGGAACCCATCGGGAACACACTTTGCGATAATTCAAGCGGTCAGACACAATTTCGAACAAAACAGTACGTGAAATTTGTGGAAATGCCTCTGAAAGAGTTGTCATTCTGAAGCGTCTGTTCTCATGAATTGCTTCATCAACTTTCCTTACCAAATCATCGGTGACAACAGAAGGCCGACCACTCCGAGCCTCGGCGTCGACATTTGTTCGACCTGCATTAAACATTCTTACCCACTTTCTCACCATTCCATCACTTATCGCGTATTCACCGTAAACTTCTGTCACTTGACGATAAATTTCGGCCGGTTTAACATTCTTCTCGTTCAAAAATTTAATCACGGCACGAATCTCACAGTCAGCGGGAGAACTAATTGTCTTAAACATTTTGAATGTGCACAGCAAACTGAAAACACAGCAACCAAAATGGCGACAATTGAAAGTCAGTGAACAAGAAAGACTAGTGCGCATGCGCGGGACGCCTACCACAGCGCTGCGACGGCGCTGGAATGAAACGGTACTTAGTTTCCGAATACGCTACGTACTACATGAGTAACATAAACAAAAATTCCGCTTTTTTAGTCCAAAGGGGCTTTGTTCCTGAGGTTCGATTTGCGATTTTGCGTCCAATCACTCTGAATGTTCGTTTCACTTTTCAAACTGTTGCCACCAAATATTATCGTCCTGTATTATATTTGAAGATATTCAATAATGAAGAATTTACATAAATGTATGTATGTTTCTCGCATTGTGATAAAACAACGGTAGCTAGAGCCATAGGATTTTGAATGGGGTAATATGGCGGAATGAGGTAATGAAGGCCGAATATGGGCATCTGGAAGACTAAATTTGAAATTTGGATTTTATTTTACTATCGATTTCATATTTTGTAAAACTTTAACGAATTTTATATTAACAAACTCGAGGATTTTAAATCGAGCAATGGCAACGTTTTTATCTCCAGAAAAAACATTTTTATCTCCAGCGCGGAAGACTGTGTATCGGAAATTTTAAAGATATGCTCATTTTAAAATTATTTTCGATGTTGCTCTTGAACTGAATTTTATGCTTTAAGTGCGAAAAACGTGATATTTAATAAATACAGGTAACTCACAAAATGTTAAAAAAAAAAACGCCCCTTTGGACGTAATTTAAAGTCTGAAATCTTTCCCCGGACGCAGCATACAGGGGACGCCAAACTAGTGTCACGAATTTTTAGGATGAAATGTTTTTCATTCTTGGCTAACAAGAAAGGGTGGCGTATCTTCAGTTGTCTTTGGGCCGCCTTAAGCCCTATCTATAGGTGTTTTGAACACTGATTTAATTTAAGTAACCAAACCATTCTATAGACCAAATGGTACTTACGTATTATGGTACCAGGCCAAAATTCGCATAAATTGCCAAATTTGGCGACCCTACTTACGGCAACCCTACGTGTTATACGTAATTTTGTAAAAAAGAGCATGTGGAGATTCACAAAATTTTCCTGCATTTTCGTGCAAATTTTTGTAATTTATGAGAAAATAGCAGTGTACATGGATAAAGTCAAGAGTGTGCGCAATGCCATTTTTGTGCAATTCTGGGATGTTTTTTTTAAGTAAAAATAAGTCGACGTGTACATGGTTATGGCGAATACGGTTTTCAATCAGTGCTAAAAGCAATAGCCAAAAGATTTCCACCGAAAAAATAATTCTGCAACTTATTCAAATTCGAAACCGGAAGGGTTTAATTGCTATTTTATATTTTAAAACAAAATAATATAAAAAACTGTATTAAAAATTATCTGTAATTAATAAATGTACATTTTCTTTCCATTCATACTTTTTTACTCAAACTTACAAATAGTGCCAACCTGGTTGCGATAATACGTAAGTACCGACCAAATTGCTTGAAAACGGAGGCAACTCTATGTAGATATTTTTCTGTTATTTACAATATAGGTTATTACTTTTTGTGCTCTTTTAACGGACTTCAGATTAACTTTGATTTGGGTTTGACCGTGGAGATTATTTTCAGTATAAACCCGTAAACTGGGAGTTGTTTGTATCATGATGCAATGCTGAGGAGCTAGCAATGTTTTAGGTCAAGACTGTGGATTCAAACTCAATCTTACGATGATGTGCTTCCTTAGTATCTCAGCTGAATTCCACCTTGGCTGAAGTGAAATTGTAATATACATCAATAACCAATCAAATGTTTGCATTTTGCCAATCAGTCATTAGGGTTTCAAATTCATTTGACAAATACAACGGGATTTTCCAATTTGCGTCTTAGTAAGAGCAGATTCATTCTATAAGGACTTGCATTAACGCAAGATGTTTTAAGAACTCCAATTTGCGTCTTAGTAAGAGCAGATTCATTCTATAAGGACTTGCATTAACGCAAGATCTTTTAAGAACTTCAATTTGTGTCTTAGTAAGAGCAGATTCATTCTATAAGGACTTGCATTAACGCAAGATGTTTTAAGAACTCCAATTTGCGTCTTAGTAAGAGCAGATTCATTCTATAAGGACTTGCATTAACGCAAGATGTTTTAAGAACTCCAATTTGCGTCTTAGTAAGAGCAGATTCATTCTATAAGGACTTGTATTAACGCAAGATGTTTTAAGAACTCCAATTTGTGTCTTAGTAAGAGCAGATTCATTCTATAAGGACTTGCATTAACGCAAGATCTTTTAAGAACTTCAATTTGTGTCTTAGTAAGAGCAGATTCATTCTATAAGGACTTGCATTAACGCAAGATGTTTTAAGAACTCCAATTTGCGTCTTAGTAAGAGCAGAGTCATTCTATAAGGACTTGCATTAACGCAAGATGTTTTAAGAACTCCAATTTGTGTCTTAGTAAGAGCAGATTCATTCTATAAGGAATTGCATTAACGCAAGATCTTTTAAGAACTTCAATTTGTGTCTTAGTAAGAGCAGATTCATTCTATAAGGACTTGCATTAACGCAAGATCTTTTAAGAACTTCAATTTGTGTCTTAGTAAGAGCAGATTCATTCTATAAGGACTTGCATTAACGCAAGATGTTTTAAGAACTCCAATTTGCGTCTTAGTAAGAGCAGAGTCATTCTATAAGGACTTGCATTAACGCAAGATGTTTTAAGAACTCCAATTTGCGTCTTAGTAAGAGCAGATTCATTCTATAAGGACTTGCATTAACGCAAGATCTTTTAAGAACTTCAATTTGTGTCTTAGTAAGAGCAGATTCATTCTATAAGGACTTGCATTAACGCAAGATCTTTTAAGAACTTCAATTTGTGTCTTAGTAAGAGCAGATTCATTCTATAAGGACTTGCATTAACGCAAGATGTTTTAAGAACTCCAATTTGCGTCTTAGTAAGAGCAGAGTCATTCTATAAGGACTTGCATTAACGCAAGATGTTTTAAGAACTCCAATTTGCGTCTTAGTAAGAGCAGATTCATTCTATAAGGACTTGTATTAACGCAAGATGTTTTAAGAACTCCAATTTGTGTCTTAGTAAGAGCAGATTCATTCTATAAGGACTTGCATTAACGCAAGATCTTTTAAGAACTTCAATTTGTGTCTTAGTAAGAGCAGATTCATTCTATAAGGACTTGCATTAACGCAAGATCTTTTAAGAACTTCAATTTGTGTCTTAGTAAGAGCAGATTCATTCTATAAGGACTTGCATTAACGCAAGATGTTTTAAGAACTCCAATTTGCGTCTTAGTAAGAGCAGATTCATTCTATAAGGACTTGCATTAACGCAAGATGTTTTAAGAACTCCAATTTGCGTCTTAGTAAGAGCAGATTCATTCTATAAGGACTTGCATTAACGCAAGATGTTTTAAGAACTCCAATTTGCGTCTTAGTAAGAGCAGATTCATTCTATAAGGACTTGCATTAACGCAAGATGTTTTAAGAACTCCAATTTGCGTCTTAGTAAGAGCAGATTCATTCTATAAGGACTTGTATTAACGCAAGATGTTTTAAGAACTCCAATTTGTGTCTTAGTAAGAGCAGATTCATTCTATAAGGACTTGCATTAACGCAAGATCTTTTAAGAACTTCAATTTGTGTCTTAGTAAGAGCAGATTCATTCTATAAGGACTTGCATTAACGCAAGATCTTTTAAGAACTTCAATTTGTGTCTTAGTAAGAGCAGATTCATTCTATAAGGACTTGCATTAACGCAAGATGTTTTAAGAACTCCAATTTGCGTCTTAGTAAGAGCAGAGTCATTCTATAAGGACTTGCATTAACGCAAGATGTTTTAAGAACTCCAATTTGCGTCTTAGTAAGAGCAGATTCATTCTATAAGGACTTGTATTAACGCAAGATGTTTTAAGAACTCCAATTTGTGTCTTAGTAAGAGCAGATTCATTCTATAAGGACTTGCATTAACGCAAGATCTTTTAAGAACTTCAATTTGTGTCTTAGTAAGAGCAGATTCATTCTATAAGGACTTGCATTAACGCAAGATGTTTTAAGAACTCCAATTTGCGTCTTAGTAAGAGCAGAGTCATTCTATAAGGACTTGCATTAACGCAAGATGTTTTAAGAACTCCAATTTGCGTCTTAGTAAGAGCAGAGTCATTCTATAAGGACTTGCATTAACGCAAGATGTTTTAAGAACTCCAATTTGCGTCTTAGTAAGAGCAGATTCATTCTATAAGGACTTGCATTAACGCAAGATGTTTTAAGAACTCCAATTTGCGTCTTAGTAAGAGCAGATTCATTCTATAAGGACTTGTATTAACGCAAGATGTTTTAAGAACTCCAATTTGTGTCTTAGTAAGAGCAGATTCATTCTATAAGGACTTGCATTAACGCAAGATCTTTTAAGAACTTCAATTTGTGTCTTAGTAAGAGCAGATTCATTCTATAAGGACTTGCATTAACGCAAGATCTTTTAAGAACTTCAATTTGTGTCTTAGTAAGAGCAGATTCATTCTATAAGGACTTGCATTAACGCAAGATGTTTTAAGAACTCCAATTTGCGTCTTAGTAAGAGCAGAGTCATTCTATAAGGACTTGCATTAACGCAAGATGTTTTAAGAACTCCAATTTGCGTCTTAGTAAGAGCAGATTCATTCTATAAGGACTTGCATTAACGCAAGATGTTTTAAGAACTCCAATTTGCGTCTTAGTAAGAGCAGATTCATTCTATAAGGACTTGCATTAACGCAAGATGTTTTAAGAACTTCAATTTGTGTCTTAGTAAGAGCAGATTCATTCTATAAGGACTTGCATTAACGCAAGATGTTTTAAGAACAATCTTCGAAAACTCTCTGTGAGAAGAGGGGGGGGATATCAGGGGCACGATGAAGCTAGGGAATGGAGGATGGAAAATCAGAAGGGTAAAAAATCATCCATCAAAAAACAAGACACGGTCTCCAGCTATGTGGTACAAGAATACACCGCATCAAAGCAAGCGGAACGATGTTATGCGCCCCCTGACGAGAGAAAACATAAGTGGTGGTGGTTTCAAGTCCTGTCCGCAACCCTTCCTCCGGCGCCACCTACCTACCCCGTGCAAAAAAAGGGGAAAAATGATTAACTGGTCCATTGGTTTTTGGGCGGCGCCTCCTTCCTTACGGAGGATTGGCTTCGTCACTTGACTGCTACTGCAGTAAATCACGATGCCTCGTGTTTTGTTTTGTTTTTCACTCATTTTCCCTTCCACGCCTTTAGTTCTTAGTCTTACGCTCCCCAGAACAACTCTTTTTAAAAAACAGTGTTCTGGAATAGCGAATTCTCATAGCTGGAATTTGAATTTCTCAGTTAAAGTTCAAGACCATTGCAAAATATTTATCGAATTTTGAAATCCTATAGCTTTCCGAGTTATGGATCGATTTGATGTTCACATAGCAAAATAAAACAAAAACAAAAATCCTTGATTTTTTTTTAATTTGCTCATGATTCATATTTATTTTAAGTTCTGCAAATCTTCGTACTACACGTTGTGTTCCAGTTTCAGAATGACTAGACTACGACAGAAAGCATTTAGTTGTCACTGCACAACATGCATTTCGATGGCAGATACAGTGTCTGTAGATAGAACAAGCAAAGATGGAAAAAAAACAGCAGAGTCCACAGTATAATTTATAAATCTATTTTGTGTCTCGCCTCTCAATATTTCTCCCAGAGTGATCTAACATTAAGTGCAGGACAACGATTCAGATGTGAAGCATCCATTTCCTCATGAGGGTTGCACAATTTTATAAATTAAAGGTAATGTTCATTCGATGCAGATGTTTTAACAGGCAATCATGGCCAGTAACAAAACGCAAGATAGCGATAGAGTTCTTCCTAGGCCATAAAATGGCAATACATTTTTTAAAAATATATTAGTAGTCCAAAGGGTCAATTTCCCCTGAAGGACTCTTATTTTCGTTTTGGCATTTTATAATACAATTTAATGAAGAAAACATTTCTATCTTACTGATATTTTTGGTTTTCTATAACACTATTTTTACGATAAACAGCTTCAACTATCATAGTTTTTTCGTTCATTTCAATAAAGATTATACAAAAAAACAGGCAATTTTTTATAAATCCATTAAATTAATGTAAGATCAATGTGCAAGATATGTAAAATTTCACCATTAATGAAAAATGACTTTTGTATTTAACAATAGTAATAAATTCATTTTATTCAAAGTGAAATGAAACGTACATATTTGTATACACACCATACCTGTAGTTCCTTTCGCAGCTGTATTATTTCGCAAGTATAAGCATTTTCGCAAGTATTATTTCCGCATAATTGATCTTAAAGATATACTTTCAATTTGTCAAATATAATTTAAATAAAGGAAAACATTTTTTCAAAAACATAAAGTGAAATTTCGTGTTCTGGTTACTTTTACTTCCTTGTACAAAATAAAGAAAGCATTATATGCCCCCAAAATTTCGGGTATAATATTTGAACAGGAATATCCATTATGAACTTTTCGAATCCATTTCGACTTTTTTTTTTTTTTTTTTTTTTTTTTTTTTCCTGTGCGTGATATCTGTACGCACGGATAGAATAAAAATGTTTTTTTCCAAAAAGGATTGTAAAAAGGATTAAAAAAGGATTTTTTCGTGACATCTGAAAGTATGAATGTATCTTGTATAACTCAAAAACGGATAGCCTCAGAACGTTGAAAATTTATATATGGGATTGATATATAATAATATATCTTTGTCATAATATATCTTTATTTTCGCAATCGTTGTTCGTAGTTATATACAGTGCAAGATTTACGTATGAGCTACACAAGCTATAGCTTAGGGCCTCCACTTTCTTAGGGGGGGGGAGCAAAAAATTTAAAATATAGTATAAATATAGTGTTAAAATATATCATAGCAGACTTAAAAAGGGGTCCCATATTTCAAAAAGCTTATGGCTCAGCAATTATAAATCCGGCTCTGGGCGTATACTTCCAATTACAGAAAGGTTTTAAATGACAAAACTATTCATGTTTTGGCAACGTCAAAACTTTTTCGAAGCTATTTGTCGAAAAGTTGTTTGACTTCTGAATTAGCGTAAGCTAGCTTTTAATGAAGTCTCCCGTTTCCTGTACTTATGTTTGGGAAAGTTTTATACTCGTTGTGTATTCTTTGTCTCAGCGTTATGAACGGAAACTTCCGTATGGAAGAGTGGATATCCTGTACATCAGGGTTTTTTTAAACTGTGGGTCGCGACCCCCAAGGGAGTCGCGGGACCTGCAGCAGGGGGTCGCCGAAAATTTTAGCAGTTTTGATATTTCTTTAACTTATTATAATAATTTTACAATTACCACATATTTATATACAATGTATCTGAAAATAGGTAAAAATAAGACAATACAGACAAAGAAAAAGAACGAAAAGTTTCGACGCATTCTTTTTATAATATAAACGTTTATTTTCCTTGCTTTGCACATGACGCTGTCATTTCGTCTGTTACTTATTTAAAATTTTTTCACATTGTTCTATGTCTTAAAATTAGAAATTAAAGTTAATGACCTAAAACTGCAATAGTATATTGTAGTAACAAGTGAAAAAAAAAATTTCTGCAGCTTTTAATGTATCCGGTTTCGTATTGGATGTGCATTGGAAGAACAGGAATCAAGGTACAAAGTGAAAGACGCATTTTTAAATTATTATAAAAAATTCATGACATTTTGAAAAACTTTGAAATTTCAGGGGTAAACCTCTAAAGCTTGGAGGGTTAAAAAATAAAAATAAAAGAATTTTGACACCTGTACGATAAAACGTACGATGTAGTTGACCTAGATATTTCATTTCAAAATCTGCAAGTTTTGAGAAATCGGTTAATTAAGTTAGAATAATTCGGAGAAATAAGTGTAAATGAAGTGCAAAAAGAAATGTGTACAATTTAATACGCCGTGCAAAGAAATAATGAGGTGTCCACAACAGATTGTTTTTATTATTACTTAGATTAGCACTGAATTTTATTATTATTATTATTATTATTATCACTTAGGCTAGCACTAGCACTGAAATTTGACAATTAAGCTCACATACTGAAAACTGTTTCGAAATTATCAGTAAATTACTCATTAAAATTAGACTCATAAAGAGGCAATATTTCTTAAAATTTAAAATAATAATCGAAAAATAAAATTATTACTTGCTACAAGAAAAGCAACAATTGGCTTTTAAATTGAAGTAAAAAAATGTCTTCTGTGTTTAGGCAAATGAAAAATTAGGTAATTTCGAAGCAGGAGAGATGAAAAATGAGTAATGTCCTCCCCGGGACTCGAACCTCGGACCTCTCGAATACGCGCCGAGCGTGCTTACCGTTACACCACGAAGGCATGCTAAGAACCCGGGAGAAATACCTTATACATTGTCTAAGAGCGATTTATATCACATTATATGAAAACGCAATGCTTTTAATGCCGTGAAGACATTGCAAATGAAGTGCACAAACGATCCACTGAAAAATTACGCAGTTGGTCTTGTATCATTTGTAAGCTTTATTTTTATTCTTTGGTTATTTTTTATGTTGAATATTATCTGAAGTTCAACTGCTACATCTACTTAAATGCAAGTTAAGTGAATTTAAATGACGAGGGAGAATCTAAGTTTAGAGAGAGGGTTGTGGTAATTTGGGATCAGAAAGGGGTGACCGTGTTTCTTCAGGCTGATGTGTTGACTGTTGGTGAGTTAATTTTGCATTTGCAATACATTTTTCAACATAAATATTATTTTTGAAGGGAGAAGATAAACTCGGAATTTTTTTTTTAATCTAAATTTTTTCATTAATTGCATATTTTAATTAAAAGAACTGCAATCGCAAGAGCAGATTAAAGTACTTATATTATTTACCGATTTAATAATTATGTTTATGTATAAAATGCAGAATTAAAATTATATAATTTCTTTCCATATTGATGAAATTATTTTTTCTGGTGGTATTTTTCATTATGAAAGAAAAACTTGCTTCAGAATTGCAGAAATAGTATACGGTAACTTAATAACCTCGCTTGCCAATGAGACTGGCAAGCAATGGCTGATATTAGAAAGAAGCTATGAAAGACAGAAATTTAAAATTTTATTTAGTTCCCCATTTTACCTTTTAAAATTTAAAAAAGAAAAGAATAAAATCTGAAAGTTTTCAGATTCTAGGTTACGCCCAAAGGGGCGTTTTTTTTTAACGTTTTGTGAGTTACCTTTGTAAGGTATTTCTCCCTTCTTCTTAGCATGCCTTCGTAGTGCGGTGGTCTGTACGCTAGGCCGATTTCAAAGGTCCGTGGTTCGATTGCCGGAGAAGGCGTTGCTTATTTTTCATCTTTCTTGCTTCCAAAAATATACCTAATGTCTCTACAGAGGCGCCCGAACTAAAAGGGTGTTGGATGATGATTCTCCTCACCCAGGATTTGGCGATTGTGTCTCCTAAAATCCCCAATCGCCCTTTTAAAAGGGGGAGTATATAAGGTATTTCTCCCGCCTTCCTAGCGTGCCTTCGTGGAGTAGTGGTCAGCACACTGAGCCGGTATTCTAGAGTCCGTGGTTCGATTCCCGGCGAAGGCGGTTGCTAATTTTTCATCTTTCCTGCTTCCAAAAATATACCTAATGTCTCTACACCTTTATTCATTAAATATCACGTTCTTCGCACTTAAACCATAAAATGCAAACCAACAGCAATATCGCAAAATAATTTTAATCTTTAGAATTTCCAATACACAGTCTGGCGCGCTGGAGATAATTTTTTTTTTTTTTTTTCTCCGTACATTGTTTCCATTGCTAGCTTTAAAATCGTTGAGCTTGTTAATCATAAATTCGTTTAAGTTTTACAAATATGTAAAAAAAAATTTCCAAATTTGGGCTTCCAAATGGTATTCGGGTGGAAGCATACGTTATTCAAAATTTGATGTCTCTAGGTACCGTCGTTTTATCACAATGCGAGAAACATACATACATTTATGCAGATTCTTCATTATTTAATTTGTTTAAATATAATACAGGGCTATAATATTTGGTGGCAACAATTTGAAAAGTGAACAGACATTTAAAATTTCCAACGCAAAATGCCAAAACGAAACTAATAGCCCTTCTGGGCTAACGCCTAAAAAAAATTCCCTATTTCATATAGCAGTAGAAACATCGCAGGCCCTTTAAAAATGGATCTTTGGGACATATGACCCATGTTCTCTTACATAAATCAGGCCACCTGTGTATATTAATTTCTTTTGAAATTGCGTGTTTTGCAAATGCAGACAGAATGTAGATTTCTCAGTCACCTATAAACGGGAGGTCATCAGTGCTTGACTCCAGCATTTCCTACTCGATTTCGGCGCGAAAGAGCAGGCAGCCGAAAAGTAATCCCTTTCTGAGAGAACATCCAGAAAAACGAGGCAGAAAGTTCCACCCACGGATATCAGGATTTGGTCGTGGGAAAGCGAGTCAAGAAAGGGGCGGCTCACCTCGCTAGCAAGTAGGTTGAGGCTGACCTCTGGCGGCACGGCTCTACATCAATTAAGAGTTCTTTTCCCTCGACTGTCTTTTAGATGCGCTCTCTCTTTCAAAAGGATGGCAGGGGGTTCCTCAGGCTTTTGTTGCGGAGTGATTTTTTTCTCTTTTTTTTTTTAGTTATCTGCTTCTTTTCGGAGGAAACTTGAGGGGGTAAGGAGTAGGGAGGTTGTCTCACGATGGAAGAGTGCGATTTTTCTTTGTTTTTTTGGGGAACTCGTAATCCATCTTTCGTTGGATTCCTTTTCGACGCCTTGCCGGTGAGCCAGAGATTGGACCATTGTTAATTTCTTTTCCAGGTACTTACTGATTTGCATTCTGTTATTGCGAAAGGTCCAATCTTTCGCAGCATCTGAATGCAAAAACTAAGTCTATTAAACATAACATACGTGTTAATTCTAGATATTAACAGCTTCAGTTCGTGGGATTTACCATATTCCTCATTGGAAATTTAGATAGATATTGTTTTGTTCACTCCATTTGAGAATTCAGAAGAAAAGAAAAGTCAGTAGAATTATTAACTCAGTAATGCTATCACTGCCATGCTAGTGACCGAGAAAATGAGCTTATTGCTTACACATCTTCGGAAGGACCTGTACGTACGTATTATCTCGTCAACAGTGAAAGTTCGCGGAGATTCTATCAAAGTTGCGCCAATCGTTTCTGCTGACACCTCTTTGTTTAATAAACAATCACTATTCGACTCGCTTCATTTTTACTTCCTTGTACGAAGTAAAAAGGAAGTATTGTAATCGCGAAAGGTTTTAGGCAGCATATTTCAACGAAAATATCCATTTTGATCGGTATCGAAAGCAATTTAACAATGTTTTTGCGTGATATCTGTACGTAAGGACAGACTAAAAGACTCGTTTCCTCCAAAAAAATTATAAAACTGCTTTAAAATTAATTCTGAAGAGAATTTTTCGTGGCGTCTGTATGTACGTACGTATCTCGCATAACTCAAAAACGAGTAGCCTCAGAACGTTGAAATTTTGTATATAGGACTGCTATAACATGTAGATGTGCACCTCGTATTTTGGTTGCAATCGGCCGCACCAAACATATATAAATATATTTATATATATATCCACTCTGTTACCCGGCTCAGTGATCTCAGTTTCTTTACTCTTATATGTTTGTAAATTGTACATTTTTTGCTTAAAAAATGATTGAATTATGTTGTTCTTATCTTCCGGTTAAGGTTTTTATGCCTTTCGTAAATCTGTATGCAACATTTTTAGAATTATCAACAATTTTAAAGTTGTTTAAGTGCCGCTAGTAGATAGAAAATGACAGTTCTGCGACAGGTGGGTCAGTGGGTCAGGGGGCGTGGTCAATGACATCACAGAGGGCGGGGCCAAAGGCAACGTCATTACACTAGGAGGCGTGGTTTCGAGTGGAGTTGAGTTGTTGGTAGATTGCTGGTTGAGTTGTAGACCTCCTGCTTTTCATTTAAAGTTAGTTTTTTAAATTGGCAACAGGAAATATTTTCTGCATCTTAATTTTGATGAAATGGCGATGCTGCCCTCTCTTGACGAAAAAGGGAATTATATGTTTTAGAAATATATTTTTAAGTCTGGTGTTAAATTATTCAATGCGCGACTCTGAAAACAATGTAAAAGAAACAAATATAAAAAAGACTTTCCTTTAATGGAACTACAAAATATTTGTTTTTATTACTCAATTTTATTTTGATACTTTTATCTTTTCTAGTTTTAAATGAAACTTTAACTTATTTCTTAGGTTTTCTGTTCATAATAACATATTCATTTACTGTCATATTTTTTTAATACTTAACGTTTCTAATTTGTAATATTTTATTTAATTTCCACATACTATTTTTTTCATACCTTTCATACCATTTCAGCATACCCTGATTTTTAACTTATATATTATATTTCACAAACGTTCCCGCACATGCTGTTTATTTGTTACACTACTTAATTTTAGATGCACACTTTTTTTAACGTTATAATGTTCAATATATTCTGAATTTTAACTTCATTTACTTTTTTAAAACCATTCTAGTATTCTATACACACTTTAACTTAGTGGTTTGAAATTCTATTTAAAAAGAAACGTTTATTTTTCGTGATCTTAGTTCTTTTACTAAATTTTCTACAGAATTTCTAATTTCTTTCACATGTTTAACAATATCTTCCTTACATTACCGAATATTTTTTTAAAAAAACTTAAGTTTATAACTGTTAATTGCTTTTCTTACGTTCATGATTTCCCTTCTGTGTTTATATTTCTTAATTCTAGTTTAACTTATTTATTATAATGTTTTTATTTCTGTCTCATCACTCGTAATTCCAACATTTTATCCCTTTTTATTCATTTTAACGATATGGATTGTTTTCATTTACTCCATATTCAAATATTTCCTTACAATTTTTATAATACTTGTTTTATTCCTCGATCATAATAGATCATCTACAGGTTTTACTCAGAAATTTCCATTCACAACTTTACAGTTTAATACCATTTATATCTAAATGTATTTCTTTCTCATATAGTTTTATGGTCTTCAAAGTTTCTAACATCATATTTAGTTTTAAATCCCGATTACCTTTAAGCGTGTTGATAATTTTCATTTCTAATTTTACAACCACGTTCAGTGTTTCATCCACACATACCAAAATATTTCTTACATTTTCTGATATTTAGTCTATGTCATATTTCAGTACTTCAAATGAATTTACACTGCTCACACTATTATTTTTTCATGTTTTAGAGACACTAACTATACTAATTTTACTATTTTTCCTGCACTAATTGCATCTATGTCAGCACTCATGATAAACTAGCAATTGTTTTGCATCACATGCATAAAGAAATTCTTAAAACCAAATTTTTCAATATCGTACTCAAATTACTGTTTTCCAAATGGGAATTACCAGTATTCTTTGGTTTTACTCTGTTACATCTTTTTAAATTTTAGCATCTTACTTTTAATTCTAACATACATCTTTTAAACAGTTTTTTCTTTTAATGATAGCCTTACCTTATTTGTTCAAATTAATTCTTTCATTCACCTTCTTTACTACCTTTCAGTACCTTCATAATTCACTATGCAAACGCAATGTCTTTCACTGACATTCTGTTTAATAATACCACAAGTTTCCTTAATTGACAAAAAGCGAATTATTTCTCATTTCAAAATAGAACTACTATATTTTTGCACAAACATTTCCTTTATCCATTCAAGCCACCCCTTAACCTGTAACTGACGTAGCGATAGGAAAGGAGATTCTTATCATATGCTCTTTCGACATTTGAGGTTTCTAGAACTTCTTTGACAAGTATATCAATACCATCAGAAAATATACTTAACACTTTTACCCAGTTTAAAGGCAACATACTGTTATAAGAATGGTTTTAGTTAAATTTATAACACAAATAAACGCATTTTGTGCTAAATAGGCATAAACATTTAGATTCAGAATATTTCTTTTTAATCCGATGTAAGACTTGAATTTCATTCATGATACGGATTGTCTCTTGATTTTCTTTTTGTTTACCTTACACTAATAGAAAATTTTTATTTTACAAGTTCAGCTTTTAATGAAATAGAAATAAAAACTACGATACACCTGCTGTTTTTAAGAAAAGGAACTTTGATATATTTCTGGAAATGTAAATGCTTTTAGAGTTTTCTTTCAATAACGTTGATTTTCATTACTTTACTAACTTCAATAATTCTCTTATTAGCTAATATGAATGAAAGAAGATTGTCAAAAATGTGACACAGTATAATTCTTACGAACATACATACCTTTACCAGCATACAGATATTACCGATTGAAATGAAGAAAGATACAGATATTTTACTCCAATCTACATTAAATTTAAAAAAAATATTTAAACTTTCATACATTCCAAAGAATAAACGAAAACTCAATAGATATTGTCATGTTTGTATATATGAGATAAAAGTTTTATGAATGGTATTTAAAGTAATGCTTAGAACTTCATAAAAGCGAACATTCACTATGTTAATACACATATCATCAGTTATTTACATTAATCAATGTAATATTAATCATTACATATACTATATGCATATATATTTAAAGTTTAATTGTCTTACAATTGAATAATTAACTATTGAGAGAAAGAGGTTCATATCTTACACTATTTAATTCACATGGAACAAATTTTTCCATCAACCACATTGAACCACGTTTATTAAATTCGCCAAAGCTCTTTTATTTCTGCATTTTCACACTCACGACACATTTTAAATGTAACTATTGATTACCATTTCAAACACCGATATCATAACTCAGTGTAAAACTACATCATAACTCATTTTTTCCCTACTAACTACAATTTTATATGTTCAAGAAGTACATCTAAGACATGATCATTTTCTATGTTCTAGCAAATTGATTCAATTGCGAACATACTATTAAGACTTGCGATTTTAGAAGACTTGCATGTATTAACGATGTCAACGTTTCTTCGTTTTTGTAAGATTCGCATCAAATCATGTCACATTCGAATGTGGTGTAAGAGATCACTTTTTCTTTTAAACACTTGTAAACAATGGATGCAATTTATAAGAAGAGAAGTATCATGCTGTTTCAAAACATCATCATCAGCATATTTCTGTTTCTTTTGACACCGGCAACATTTAAAAAAAAAGTTTCGTGAGATATTCTTCAAATTCTGTTTTACTTGAAAAAATGTCCGAACTTTCAATACGATGTAAAGTTTCATATTGTTTTAAATTCTTATGCTCACTAAATATTTTTTATCACGATTTACTCTTAAAAGTAACTTTATAAGTTTTCATAATACATACAGAAGTGAAGGAAGACCCTTGATCAGTGCTGCACGTTATCATGATAACGTGAAGTCTACAGCGCTTATCAAGGATCTTCCTTCACTTCTGTATGTACTGTCAAATTTGGAATAGCAACAACAACCTTAAGATAATACATTCTTTCGCGTATGATTATCAGAGTTTTAGAAATTTTCCATTACTCTATCATGATAAGTGGATGATGCTTTTAAGATTCTCCTTATGCATATATGTAATATCGAGGTTCAGAATAACAACATTAGGACACTATAACTCTTTCCCACTATCCTATCATGATTATTTTTACACATATGACGCCGGAAAGACTGGCTTCACAAACAAGACATGACAAGAATGTATTACGATAAGTGTTGATGAAATCATTTCGTTAATGTATGTTTTAGATAATTTTTGCTATTTAAGAATGCTACGTATTTCTATATCATTCAGAATTGTCGTTAGATTCAAAAGCGAATATGAGGAATATATGTGATACGGAGTTAAATGTGGAATTATACGAAGAATTTTATTCACGAAATGAAGCTGATATTTTGCTAGATGAACTATCAAATTATGATTTTAAAAATATTAGTTTTGAAATTAATGGGACTCAGTATGTTCCACGAAGAAAAGTACTCGGTTTTGGTGATGAAGGACTTAGTTACGAATTCTCTGGAACGAGCATTTGTGCAGAACCATGGACTCAAACTCTTCTAAATGTAAAAGATTATGTTGAAACGATAACTGGAAAAAAATATAATTTTGCTTTATTGAACTATTATCCTGACGGAGTGGCGAAAATTTCAACACATAAAGACAATGAAACTTGTCTCGAACCTGAAAGTAATATACCTATCATCAGTTTAGGTGCAAAACGTCAAATGGTATTTACCAGGCGAAATTTCACATCTCGAAGCGTGGACTTAACTCATGGAACTCTCCTTGTAATGAAACACCCAACGAATCAATTTTGGATGCACGGAATACCCTCTCAACCTGACGTTAAAGATCCTAGAATTAGTATCACATTCCGAAACATAAAAATTTCGAAAATTAAAAAACGACGTTGGAAGATAATGAGGATGAACTTCCAGAGGATGACTGGTTTGCCCACTATATGAAGTCTGTTCCTGAAAATATCTTCATGCCGAATAATCGAGAACAGAAAAAAGAAAGTTCGAAGTTGATTGCACAGTGGACTCTTGGTTGGGGATATTTTGTGTCCATAAATCAGTTTAAAAACAGAATGAACATTCATCTACGTGAATGTGTGGAACAAAATAAAATATTATACCCTACTACACGCGGTGTTGTTATAACTCCTGCAACATGGCAAGAATTTTCCTCAAAAATATATGAATTTAATCTTGTCTATATGAGTGCCAGCATCATTTGCAATAATGAGTTGGTAGTTTTCAACAAAGAAGGTGAGTGTATTTTTCAACAAGTTTTTAAACAAGATGAAAATTCTTTTAAACTAAAACCTACATACCTAAAAGTAAACTGTGATATTTTAAAAAAATTGAAAGAAATTATTCCTGATGTATCTAATACTTTATATAAAAGTATTTTTGAAATTATTTTACCGTTGCAAATCAAATGTAAAAACAATTGTTCGGATATGGTAAGTGATGATGATGAACTTTTTAAAGAACTCATAAACTCTATCAAAACTGAATTAAATTCAGTGATAAAAAAGCTATATAAATGCGAAGGTTGCATTGTAAATCATCCTTCACAAACAAGACATGATTGCATTATAATAAGTGTTGAGGACAGAATTAAATATATTTAAAAATGAAGATATATTTTTATGTATTAATTTTAAAAATATAAGAGATTCTTTAAGGCAGAAAAAAATGTTTCATTTATTTTGTAATAGGTTTTTTGAATCGAAATGTTATGAAGATTATAAAAATGCACTAATATAAGTACAGCTATTCTATTTAAATTTCTGTCTTTGGTTGATGTTATGAGTATTTTTTTTTTCATTATGTTTTTTTTAATAGAAATATATTGAAATTTTAGTTTTAATTTTAAAGCAAACATGTATATCAAATATCAGTAAATGGATATTGTTGTTAATTTGATATTAACTAATGAAAGAAAATTCTAAGTATTCTAATCTATTTTATGTATAATACAGAAACTTGTTCTTTGGAAATAAATAAATGTATTTAAATAGAAAAGCTTCTTGGTGAAATGAATGTATTTTTATTTTTTATAACAATTTTTTTAAGTATTGTATGTTTACAGTGCAGTATATGCTTCAAGTGATTCATTCGTGTTGAAAATTTAAGAGTTTATGAAGCGATTATTCGCTGAACTTATGTGATATATTTGTAAGGTTTCTCGAATACGAGTAATCTGAAGAGATATTTGAAATCTCATGAAAGAAACATCAGATGTAGTGTATGTCCTAAGAAATTTAAGTTTGTAGTTTGAAAAGTCGCCTTAGAATTTTGTAGTGAATAATCGCAAGTTCTTTTCATGTAAAAAGGATATGAAAACTTATAAAGTTACTTTTAAGAGTAAATCGTGATAAAAAATATTTAGTGAGCATAAGAATTTAAAACAATATGAAACTTTACATTGTATTGAAAGTTCGGACATTTTTTCAAGTAAAACAGAATTTGAAGAATATCTCACGAAACTTTTTTTTAAATGTTGCCGGTGTCAAAAGAAACAGAAATATGCTGATGATGATGTTTTGAAACAGCATGATACTTCTCTTCTTATAAATTGCATCCATTGTTTACAAGTGTTTAAAAGAAAAAGTGATCTCTTACACCACATTCGAATGCGAGATGATTTGATGCGAATCTTACAAAAACGAAGAAACGTTGACATCGTTAATACATGCAAGTCTTCTAAAATCGCAAGTCTTAATAGTATGTTCGCAATTGAATCAATTTGCTAGAACATAGAAAATGATCATGTCTTAGATGTACTTCTTGAACATATAAAATTGTAGTTAGTAGGGAAAAAATGAGTTATGATGTAGTTTTACACTGAGTTATGATATCGGTGTTTGAAATGGTAATCAATAGTTACATTTAAAATGTGTCGTGAGTGTGAAAATGCAGAAATAAAAGAGCTTTGGCGAATTTAATAAACGTGGTTCAATGTGGTTGATGGAAAAATTTGTTCCATGTGAATTAAATAGTGTAAGATATGAACCTCTTTCTCTCAATAGTTAATTATTCAATTGTAAGACAATTAAACTTTAAATATATATGCATATAGTATATGTAATGATTAATATTACATTGATTAATGTAAATAACTGATGATATGTGTATTAACATAGTGAATGTTCGCTTTTATGAAGTTCTAAGCATTACTTTAAATACCATTCATAAAACTTTTATCTCATATATACAAACATGACAATATCTATTGAGTTTTCGTTTATTCTTTGGAATGTATGAAAGTTTAAATATTTTTTTTAAATTTAATGTAGATTGGAGTAAAATATCTGTATCTTTCTTCATTTCAATCGGTAATATCTGTATGCTGGTAAAGGTATGTATGTTCGTAAGAATTATACTGTGTCACATTTTTGACAATCTTCTTTCATTCATATTAGCTAATAAGAGAATTATTGAAGTTAGTAAAGTAATGAAAATCAACGTTATTGAAAGAAAACTCTAAAAGCATTTACATTTCCAGAAATATATCAAAGTTCCTTTTCTTAAAAACAGCAGGTGTATCGTAGTTTTTATTTCTATTTCATTAAAAGCTGAACTTGTAAAATAAAAATTTTCTATTAGTGTAAGGTAAACAAAAAGAAAATCAAGAGACAATCCGTATCATTAATGAAATTCAAGTCTTACATCGGATTAAAAAGAAATATTCTGAATCTAAATGTTTATGCCTATTTAGCACAAAATGCGTTTATTTGTGTTATAAATTTAACTAAAACCATTCTTATAACAGTATGTTGCCTTTAAACTGGGTAAAAGTGTTAAGTATATTTTCTGATGGTATTGATATACTTGTCAAAGAAGTTCTAGAAACCTCAAATGTCGAAAGAGCATATGATAAGAATCTCCTTTCCTATCGCTACGTCAGTTACAGGTTAAGGGGTGGCTTGAATGGATAAAGGAAATGTTTGTGCAAAAATATAGTAGTTCTATTTTGAAATGAGAAATAATTCGCTTTTTGTCAATTAAGGAAACTTGTGGTATTATTAAACAGAATGTCAGTGAAGGACATTGCGTTTGCATAGTGAATTATGAAGGTACTGAAAGGTAGTAAAGAAGGTGAATGAAAGAATTAATTTGAACAAATAAGGTAAGGCTATCATTAAAAGAAAAAACTGTTTAAAAGATGTATGTTAGAATTAAAAGTAAGATGCTAAAATTTAAAAAGATGTAACAGAGTAAAACCAAAGAATACTGGTAATTCCCATCTGGAAAACAGTAATTTGAGTACGATATTGAAAAAGTTGGTTTTAAGAATTTCTTTATGCATGTGATGCAAAACAATTGCTAGTTTATCATGAGTGCTGACATAGATGCAATTAGTGCAGGAAAAATAGTAAAATTAGTATAGTTAGTGTCTCTAAAACATGAAAAAATAATAGTGTGAGCAGTGTAAATTCATTTGAAGTACTGAAATATGACATAGACTAAATATCAGAAAATGTAAGAAATATTTTGGTATGTATGGATGAAACACTGAACGTGGTTGTAAAATTAGAAATGAAAATTATCAACACACTTAAAGGTAATCGGGATTTAAAACTAAATATGATGTTAGAAACTTTGAAGACCATAAAACTATATGAGAAAGAAATACATTTAGATATAAATGGTATTAAACTGTAAAGTTGTGAATGGAAATTTCTGAGTAAAACCTGTAGATGATCTATTATGATCGAGGAATAAAACAAGTATTATAAAAATTGTAAGGAAATATTTGAATATGGAGTAAATGAAAACAATCCATATCGTTAAAATGAATAAAAAGGGATAAAATGTTGGAATTACGAGTGATGAGACAGAAATAAAAACATTATAATAAATAAGTTAAACTAGAATTAAGAAATATAAACACAGAAGGGAAATCATGAACGTAAGAAAAGCAATTAACAGTTATAAACTTAAGTTTTTTTTAAAAAATATTCGGTAATGTAAGGAAGATATTGTTAAACATGTGAAAGAAATTAGAAATTCTGTAGAAAATTTAGTAAAAGAACTAAGATCACGAAAAATAAACGTTTCTTTTTAAATAGAATTTCAAACCACTAAGTTAAAGTGTGTATAGAATACTAGAATGGTTTTAAAAAAGTAAATGAAGTTAAAATTCAGAATATATTGAACATTATAACGTTAAAAAAAGTGTGCATCTAAAATTAAGTAGTGTAACAAATAAACAGCATGTGCGGGAACGTTTGTGAAATATAATATATAAGTTAAAAATCAGGGTATGCTGAAATGGTATGAAAGGTATGAAAAAAATAGTATGTGGAAATTAAATAAAATATTACAAATTAGAAACGTTAAGTATTAAAAAAATATGACAGTAAATGAATATGTTATTATGAACAGAAAACCTAAGAAATAAGTTAAAGTTTCATTTAAAACTAGAAAAGATAAAAGTATCAGAATAAAATTGAGTAATAAAAACAAATATTTTGTAGTTCCATTAAAGGAAAGTCTTTTTTATATTTGTTTCTTTTACATTGTTTTCAGAGTCGCGCATTGAATAATTTAACACCAGACTTAAAAATATATTTCTAAAACATATAATTCCCTTTTTCGTCAAGAGAGGGCAGCATCGCCATTTCATCAAAATTAAGATGCAGAAAATATTTCCTGTTGCCAATTTAAAAAACTAACTTTAAATGAAAAGCAGGAGGTCTACAACTCAACCAGCAATCTACCAACAACTCAACTCCACTCGAAACCACGCCTCCTAGTGTAATGACGTTGCCTTTGGCCCCGCCCTCTGTGATGTCATTGACCACGCCCCCTGACCCACTGACCCACCTGTCGCAGAACTGTCATTTTCTATCTACTGCCGCTAAGCCTTTTTTTATGGCGGCCATTGATTGTTTACATTTGAAACAGCAGACTAGTGGATTTGTTGCCAATCTAGAGAAACTTAGCTTCGCAAGAACAAAGATAACGCCTTCATTTATTATTACCATTTAAATCATGCTTAATCCTTTCTGGAATTTTTTCGAGGAAATAAGCGTTTAAGATTTACTTCGTAATTTTTAATATAGATATTTTGAATTTTTATGTATTTTTGCCTTCTCGCGAAGTGAGAACTGAATTAATTGAATGAGAAATACTCAATCGTCTGTGAAAAAGTGTTTCTTTTTTGCTTTGTTTGCTTAATTTCTTTTATACATCATTCTAGCTTTATTATAGTATTTGAATAGAACATGTGGCAACGATTAGATAATTCTATTCTTTAAATGATATAAATTTTCTGCATTAGGAGTTAGAATATGAACGAAATATAATACTGTTAAGTGAATCTAGCTCCAGAGTGTCGCTATGGTAAACAAATACTAGAGTGAATTTTAAAGAGTGCATTTATTCTATTGTGGTTTATGCGCTGTCGGCGAAGTAGATTTAATTCAATCCAATAAGTTTAAATGAAATGCAAGAAAAAATGCGTATAATTTAATATTCCGTACAAGTCATGTGGTGTACACATCAGATTTTTTAGCTTCATGACAACACGTTTGTCGAATTCTGCTATTTTGTCAGGCCTTCCGATTCTACCTGAAGCTCTGTTTAGAATGGCTATGAGTACGAACTTTCCGTAGGTTGTTGTTCTAAGCTGTTTCTGTTTTGTCTGTCATATTCAGTTGAACGGTGTCTGCCTTTTTCCGTGATTCCTATTTCCGCTGTTGTCAAAATCATTCCTGTTTCCGCAAAATCATCAGTCTTCATTATCCCCCTTCCTGAAGGGGTTACGTAGTGGGGGCGAAGTGGACCATGGCCTCTTCCAAAATTTAGGAAAGCAAAACATTTTTAAATTTAAAAAGAAGAATTTTTAAAAGAAATAATCGAAAAATATTTACGATCTCATATCTTTGCATAAATGAAGATAATATTGTATTTGAAAGGAGAGAGAGAGAGAGAGATGTTCAAACTCTGCAATGATTTTGGCAATGAACTAAAAAATTGTTTCCTAAAGTAAAAAACAATATTCTTCCAAAATTCTGCATAAAAGTAAGTTATAATAAAATCTTTCAGAATTCGTTTTAAAACAACTTTCTTTCTTCTAAAACAACGACTTCTTTGGTATTTAATTGCACTTTTGCAGCTTTTAATTCTTTCATTTATGCAAATCCAATAAACGACATTTTCCTTATTTTTATTCTGAATTCGATATTGATAACCTTTATAAAGGGCTAAGTGTTTACTTTAAGGGGACTCATACACCTTAAAACTCGCAAGATCTTCGAATATGTGACTGTTGCAAGAATTGGGATAACTTATTTATTTTAAAAGCAGTTACTTTCAACTTTTTACAGCGACTACATAATATAGCTGCTTTCTGAAATAGTAATCAGAAAGTTTGTGTTGCCACAAATATTTTTATAATTTAATCCGCTTTGTGACAACATTTTTCGTCATGTTTCCAACTTGGGCGCACAGTTTAAAACATTCTGTTGCATAATTTTATTCCATATTTAATATGTAGCTTTTATAACATTTGGAAACTACTGGGAACCTAAAATTCTAAAAATTTCATGTTAAATTTTTATTTTATTTTGAGTTGAGTTTATAAAATGTATTTTATTAAAAAAATCTGTAATGTTTTCGTCCATAAAATTTTTCAATATTAAAATATTCATCAGATTTTTGGTTCAGTTAGAAAACAGTGCCCATATAAAGAATTCCATCCAATTTGAAGTATGTACCATTAGCCATTTTTAAAATATCATGCGCGCAAGGTGGAAACATGGTGAAATATTTTGTCACAAAGCGAATTAAATTACAAAAATATTTGTGGCAACACAAACTTTCTGGTTACTAGTTTCCAAAGCAGCTATATTATGTAGTCAGCTGTAAAAAGTTGGAACTAATTGCTTTTAAAATAAATAAAATATCCGAATTCTTGCAACAGTCGCATATTCGAAGATCATAAGGGGTTTAAGCTGTATGAGACCCCTTAAATAAAAAACAATATTCTTCCAAAATTCTGCATAAAAGTAAGTTATAATAAAATCTTTCAGAATTCGTTTTAAAACAACGACTTCTTTGGTATTAATTGCACTTTTTCAGCTTTTAATTCTTTCATTTATGCAAATCCAATAAACGATATTTTCCTTATTTTTATTCTGAATTCGATACTGATAACCCTTATAAAGGGCTAAGTGTTTTTTCCTTTTAGTTCCAATAACCTCTAGAACATTCATATTGATTAATACAAGGTGTTAAAATAACAGTTCGTATTGTAGCAGAATTACAAATGGAATGAAACTTAAGATTTCAAGAGGAGCCTAAACTAAGATACGTCTTCAATCTAAGGAAGACTAACTTATTCACAAAGAGACTGCCCAGCTCTTGTTAATGACTCATAATAACATCTCCTGAGCAGCTGTGTGAGATGTAATCTCCGATTTCGCGGGTACAGGAAGAATTTTGAAAAACGCGGAAACAGAGCTAATTCCAGCTGAACATATCGTGTTTTGCCAATACTAGCGGGGCAAAAGTGATGCAAAGGTACAGGTATGAAGCTAGGCCAGAGCACCTCCGTAGTACCACAGGCAGTTGAGGTATTGCTGAACCTATCTAACTTTAAGCTTTCCACCCCAATTTTGAGGCAGAACACCCCGGGGGTGGTTCAAGGATCTCCCGCCCCTCTTCCTCTACCATCAACCACTTGAGAGGGCTTTATGAGATCACTGATTTCTGGTACTATTAGTGTACACAAGTTATACTTTGTCCTCATTGCCCAGATGACATCCCACTGTCTCGCCATCACATCTTCAGCTGCCCAGCAATCCAGACCAGACTGTTTAGCATCGGCATTGAAGACCCAGTGGACCTGCTTTATACGGATAGAGCTACCGAGGTTGCAGAAGCTGTCTTTGACAGCTTCGAAGCTATATAATTGCACTTTGTCGTAGACACGACATCATCATCATCATCAAGTCATACTGAGAAGAGACTGTCCTTGAAAAAGTTGAACAAATGATGCTTCCAAAAGTCTAAATGTATATACAAAGCACGTGGGCGGAAAGAATCAAACCTTTTATATTCTGTAAAAAAGGGCGGCTAATTTTAATTTGCACGTAGGCAGCCGACGGTCTAGGATCGGCATTGTGTTCAATACACTTTTTATGATAAGATCCCATAACTCTGAAAGTAATCTATTGCTTACTATTCTACAGTAAGTAGATTCCAAATTTTAGCCCAAAGGACAAGGACTATTAATTTCGTTTTGGCATTTTGCGTTGGTTTACTATAAAAGTCTGAATCACTTTACAGATTGTTGCCACCAAATATTAGAGGCCTGCATTATATTTAAAGAAATTAAATAACGAACAATCTGCATGAAAGTATGCATATTTCTCGGATTGTGAAAAAACGACGGTACCTAGAGACATCCAATTTTGAATAACGTAGTCCTCCACTCGAAAATGGGCATTTGAAAGCTCAAATTTTTGGAATTTGTTTAATTATCTGTTTCATATTTTGTAAAACTTTAACGAATTTTTGAATAACAAACTCAACGATTTTTTTTCCTGATATTGCTGCTGAATTGAATTTTATGGTTTAAGTGCGCAGAACATGATATTTAATAAATAAAGAACATGATATTTAATAAACAAAACGTTAAAAAAACACTTTGGGCGTGATATAAAATCTGAACGCTTTCAGATTTTTTTATAATTTTTTTTTTTTTAATTAAAAAAAAAAAATTTAAATGCATTGAAAAAACACAACTGCAGCAATTAATTTACATCCTAGTTCATAAAAACAAAAAACCCACCACTGCCCAAGCGGTAAAGTCGCTGAACACTGGTAGCTCGTTCCGGGTTCGAATCCCAGCGAACAGGCTGTCTGCATGGCCGTTTTTGTAGTTTTCTGCATGCGCAACGTGAATAAGAGCCAGTTTCACTTAGAAAGTCGGTCACGAACGCAACCGTCCTCTTTGGCAGAAAGTCCGTGCCATGATCAAATAAACCAAACTAAACCATAAAAACAAAACATAGCTTATCGAAAATCAATCACGGAAGCGCACATGTTATTAGTGTGTTGTTATGTCATGCTTGTCCATAACTGGTGCTAAATCGCATTCCTTGACGACAGCTTAATGATAGAAGGGATAATACGTAAGTACCGTTTCTGATTAAGACACTCTGAGAAGCGTAGGCTCAGAATTCTTTCAGGGGTCTGTTTTCATGAGAGAAAAACAAGATTATGAGGAGTTATAGGAAGATGTTCGGGCTCTTCAAAGTATAGGATCTTAGGCCTGGGTCTTGTGTACCTATTACAATAAATAGGTCCTTAAGCATGTCTCACTTGCATTGGGTGATCCTGAGTGCCGACGATTGTTGCTTTTTCATCCTTACTGCTCCGAAATAACCTTTTATGAACGCTAACTTGTCTTGTTACAGTCAGTCATCTCTACCCATCATTTCCTGCTAACATGTAAAATATGAAGTGCGTGATATCAATAATTGAGAAAATCAAAGTACCACTAAGCAGAATCACTCAATCTCTATCTCGAGATGGAAACAAAATATCACTTGATAAGTATACTGAGCATATAGCATAGTATGTAATTCAACGACATATTTTGGGAACATCATTTATTCCCTCTCATAATAAGAAATAAGGATTATTGCATTGCTATGACAAACTAAAAATTTATAGACATACTTCTTGCACATCCATCTTCTTTGAAAAAAATATCCCGTACAATGTTTCATTAGTATCCGCTCCAGGATCCACAACATGTGATAAACCAACAGTTACCAATTTTGACAATCAAAACTTACAATTTTATAAATGTACTAGCAGCTTGGCTGCCAGCCTTCGTCTGGCTTTTAAATGTACCGGGAAAATGGCTGAAGGGAACACCAAACGTTAAATTTAAAATCTGCGTAGAATTTTACTCTGCAGAACAACTTCATAAAAAAAAGTTATTCCGTATAACAAAATTACAATGAAATAAGCAATATCCCTTAATACAAATATGAATTATCCTAATAAATAAATTAACCAACTTCCCTTTGCAAAATCTTAAGAACTCAAATGGTATAAAGGACGTTAAGAACTTTGTTTCCTAAAAAAATCGCTCAAAACGTTTCAATAGCTTAAAAACAGTGAAATGAGCAATAAATAACATAAAAGAATACAAAAACAAAAATTCTGAAGAACAAAGTATAATTAATGATATTTTATCTTATATTTTCAAGAGAAAAAAATTACAATGAAATAAGCTATATCCCTTAATACAAATATTAATTATCGTAATAAAAAAATTAACCAACTTTCCGTTGAAGAAAAAAAATCATGCAAAACTTTTCAATATTTTACAAACAGTGAAATAACCAAAAAATAACATGAAAGCAACTCAAAAAACATAAAATTCCGCGCAGAATTTTACTCTGCAGAACAACTTTATAAAAAAAAAATCAATAAAAATGTATTATACATATATAAAAATGGCAATGAAATATGCCAAACTCTTAAAAACAGTGACATAAGAAATACGATGAAAAATTGTTGCCAAACCCATATTTCTAAAAGAATGAAACTATTCAAAATGTATTACATGCAGGGCTTAATTTCTAAAATTTGAAGTGCCGGAGCCCTATGGAAGACCTTCGGAAAAGGACAAGAATAAATAAATAAATAAATGACTAATCAAATGATTAATAATTAAATAATTAATTATTAAAACAATTAAACAATTAATTATTAAAGCAACTAAACTAACTTCGCACTTGACTCTACGATGATGGCTTTTAAAAGAGATAAAACGCAAGTTATTTCGTTTTGCAAGATTTGTGACCATATTTGAACCTAATGATCTGAAAATATAACGGGGGAAGAATCAGAGATCAAAGCAACTTCTAAGATTATCTTAATTTTTAGGATTTGAATTACATTTCTGAAAGACCTGTTACCCTTCATTTGAATGAAAAATTTGTTTCCTATTGTATTTTCCATTAAAATTGAAATGAAATTTAAAAAAAATTAAAATCGAAAAGAAAATCTGAAAGGTTTCAGATTTTAACAGTTGCCCAAAAGGGTTTGTTAAGGTTTTTTACGCTCTCGCTAAGCTCTCTACAAGTCTGCAGTTACATTCACTCCACTTTTTTTTTTTTTTTTTTTTTTTCTTTTTTTTTTTTTTTTTTTTTGGTTACAGTACAGTCGACTGTACATTAGGTACAGTTCGACAGCAAAAGTAAAAAAAATTAAAAGCGGCGTAGCAGTAAACGTTCAGAATTCCCGATGCAGTCTTAAGTGTTGGCATGGATTCTTCTGTTTTTTTTTCACTCTTTTCTCAGTTCTTCGTATCAGTGTTCATTTCCTTACAAAGATGGCTTTATAAAACTTTTTTGTCTTCTTATTATTAACGTTTTATGTGTAAACTCTTTGCGGCACAGTGTGTCCGGTCTGGACACACCTAAAAATTTCCTTCTGTACGCACAGAAAAACTGAATGAAAAAGGATTGATAGGTTACTCTGAACCTTCTTTATTTATAGTAGATGGCAGCTCAACACAAACCACTCCATATATTTTAATTTTAGCCATGTTTAGTTTTTTAACACCCCCATTTTTCAAAGAAATCTTCCAGATTTTTTTTAGTTTCTAAAAGGAATTGTTTGGAAAGAAATTTCTATGTTATTTTTTTGGCTGTATGTTAATCTCCTTATTGTATATTAGTTTTTAAATTTTTACCTTGAAATCTTGCCTAAAATCAAACGGCGAACCCTAGGTGTGCCCAGACCGGGCTCACCGATCATCTAGGACAACTGAGAGTCTGTATTCCTTGTTTCTCCGCATCTCATCGGTCAGTTCATTGGCAACAATGCTCGCTTCAAGCACTCTTTTCGAAGCTCTATTCAATCAGTGTGCCCACTTTGGCCACACCCACAGAATTAAAACGATAAGTGTTATCCTCACAAAATTTTACTTGTGTACTCCTCTAAGCCTAATTAGACTGCTTACCCCCCTTTTTTTATCAAAACTTTAAAAGGTAGCGTGCCGGAAAGGGTTAACGCCATATAAAACTCAATTCCACAGCAAAATATTTAAAAACAGCATATCTTTAGAATTTCCGATTGACACTCTCGCGCGCTGCAGATAAAAATGTTCTTTTCCGTGGTGTTGCAATGCTTGCTTTGAAATCGTTGAGTTTATTAATCAAAAATGCATTAAAATTTTTTAAAATATGGAAATAGATAATGAAAATTCAAAATTTGGATTTCTGGGTTTTGAATTCGGGCTTTCGGGTGGAGGATTATGTTATTCAGAACTGGATGGCTCTAGGAGTCGTTGTTTTTTCACATTGCTACAAAAATGCATACATTTCATGCAGATTCTTCATTAATTAATTTCTTTAAATATAATTCATGGCAATAGTATTTGGTGCAATAATAAGTGATAAGCCGTTTATATTGATTCAACGCAAAATTCCATTCCGAGACTAACTAACGTCCTTTTTTGGGCTAATAATTATTGCTTTAAAAATTTCATTAATTTCATCAAAAGTAAATTATTCCGTTATATCCAAACTCCAGGTATTGAAACTACTTTTATTTTTATTTTTATTTTTCCTTCTCTTCTGTTTTTTCTTTTTCTTCTCTCCCTCTCTCTGTCACTTTCTCTCTTCCCCTCCCGGCCCTTTTTAATATTAATATCGTCAATATCTTCCGAAAATGCATCAATTTTGCTCTTAACACTCAGTATCAAGAGGATCCTTAGAAGTCCACCAAGGATCGAGTTCATGAAACTCCAGAGCAGAGTGACCACCAAGCAAAAATATTTGTGCTAATTTACCAAGAACGAGCACTAAATGTGGAAAGAAAATTGCTACATTTATATCTGCTTTTGTTTCATTCTCTTAAGGACATTTTACAATATTACCGCCTTATTGCAGCAGATGGCTCAACCTAAAATCGCTAAATTTCCATATAAGCGAAACAAACAGAAAAAGTTCGAAACTAGCCTTATTTTAATCATCTACCAATCTTTTATTAGTCCAAAGGAGCTTTGTCCCTGAAGGGCTATTGTTTTCGTTTTGCGATTTTGCGTTGAATCACTATAAATGTCCGTTTCACTTTTCAAACTGTTGCCACCCAATGTTAGAGTCCTGCATTATATTTGAAGAAATTAAATAATGAAAAATCTGCATAAATGTATGTCTATTTCTCGCATTGTGAGAAAACAACGGTACGAAGAGGCATCGAATTTCGAATGACGTAATCCTCCTACGAATACAGGCATGTGGAAGACCAAATTTGAAATTTGGAATTCTTTTTATGATCGATTTCATATTTTGTAAAACTTTAACGAATTTTTGATTAACAAACTCAATGATTTCAAAGCGAGCAATGGCAACGTTGTGCAGAAAAATCATTTTTATCTCCAGCGCGTGAGTCTCTGTATCGGAAATTCTAAAGATATGCTCGTTTTAAAACTATTTTGCGATATTGCTGTTGCACTGGATCTTATGGTTTAAGTGCGAGGAACATGATATTTAATAAAGAAAGGTAACATATAAAACGTTAAAAAACGCCCCTTCAGACGTGATTTAAAATCTGAAACCTTTCAGATTTTAAAAAAAAATATTTAATTATTTAATTTCTTTGTTTTCATACAGATATTTTAATTATTTTGTATGCGAGTTTCCGTTTAGAACAGAGTGAGTTTAATTGAAAACTATGAAAACACTCATTTTTCCGAGTGGCAACAGTCTCACGCGTCGGAGATAAAAATGCTTTATTTCGAAAAGTGTTGCCACTCCTCGCTTTCAAATCGATGAGTTTATTAATCAAAATTGTGCGTTTTACAGAATATCAAATAAACGTAACATTGAGAAACATTAAACATATTATTATTATATAAGATGATATTCTGACGTTGAAGAAAGCACGCTATTGCACGTGACGTCACTATTTGACGAAAATTCTTCATTAATGTAAGCATTTTAGCTGCTGTTGGCAACTTTTTTCTTTCAGGTTAGTAATACTGACACGCTATGTTATTGCCAAGTTTATTCTTTTACCAATATTGAGAAAATGTTGTTATGTTACATTAAATTTAAATCATGACGTCATACGTATTAACCTGAAGTGTCAAAAACTTTTTGTTTCCTAATTCGGCAATAACAAAATTATTTAGGAATTGATTGTTGCTTGGAAAAAATGGACTAATTTCTTTCCTATTGAAATGTTTCCATACATTTGCTTTTCAGGCGTAACCATAGAACTTACAAATTCTGCTTTGGCTACAGCCCGCTAGTCTTGTTTATAACCCTGTATTGGCAGTTTCTGGTGAAAAATGCAATCTAAAGATATTAGAAAAGAGATGAGGTTACCTATACTAAAACTATTTAATTAATTGAAGCAAAGCAAGATCTAATTTTTACTAAAAGAATATCAGATTAACAAAGTGAAAAAAAAATTAAAAATCTGATTATTAATTAACCGATTTAGATTAGTTTTATTGGTAACTTAAATATGCTTATCTAAGTATACTCAAGTTAATAAATTTAAATATTTTGTTGAACAGCTTTATAAAAATGTTACTGTTACAGTGAAAACAGTAGAAGTTGTAGTGAGCTCAATGTAACTTTAGTAACAAAGCGTTGCTGTTATTTCACCACCGTAACTAAACTCAACTCATCACTGCAACTGCAAAGTCATGAGCAACAGTTGAGACTCCAACGAAACTATAGATAGTAATTAAGTTTTGGTAATTTGCGTTAATTATTACTTTGGACTTCTTTATATATTTACTAATAGCATTCTATTTACTAATTAGAGCTTCTTGTCCGTTGGGCAAACGAGAAATTCCATAAGTCTGTGATATTGCGTGGCCCCAACTTGCCCGCAACAGTAGTAGTGACTGCTATGAACTGGAAATTACACAAACTCTTAAAAAGGGTTTAACTCCCTTTTTATTCCACTTTAGAAGTTACAGATGCGTTCACTTGACGCTCACAAACTACGCCGACCTGGCGGTTAAATAAAAATAAGAAAGTACAACTAAAAATGAATAACAGGATGAATAAATAACAAGTCACTACCTACGAGGCAAACGTGACTAACTTAACCGCGTTTTAAGATACAGCTGAGATTTCAGCAAACTTTCTGAATAAGAAGTTGAAAGATTCAACTAACTGCCAAAGTAGGCACACAGGCCGAAACGCGCGGTTCTTAAATTTCTACCTAGCAACCTTCACGCTCGTGAATCAAGAAAGCACACATACAAACTCGTTTCCCTGCTATTTAACTCAAAATACTTCTGCTAAAAATTTGAATACTCTGCGCGTTCTACTAAAATTTACATACTCTGGAATTGGCAATTCCAGGGGAAAGTAAAGGCTTGACAGGAAAGATAGCTTAAAATAAATGTTAGTTAAAATAAACCCTACAAGTCTTTTACACGCCTGTCGTGAGAATGAAATTCTCTTATCTCATCACAGTCTATCCTCCGAATGTTCCCAACTATAAATCGGAACAAGTTCAAGAACTTTCATATCCTTCCGCATATTCATTTTTTTTTTTTTTTTTTTTTTTCCATCAGTCCCTCCGAGGGTAAATTAAGATAAAAATTATGCTAATGAAGGGTATGCATAACCTCATGAACGGGGCACAGGAATTCCCCAAGTCTCCGAACGAACGTGAGGTTTGTGGAAAGTCGTGCTTCCTTGATCACGATTTCGTAAGTGCAGTATTGATTAGGCTTAGCGATAAGCGATTTTGCTCGAGCCTCCCCCATTAAACAAATTTTGTTCTTCATTCTAGTAGCAGAAATTTAGCTGAGTCTTCGAAAATTCGGAAAGAAAGCAAATTTTATACGAAACTTTGTTTTCTGTTTACAAACCCTGGCCTCTAAGTTAATTTGTTATATGCTTTGCATACGGATACAATATGATTTAGCGCCGGCAAAGTTTCGAAGAGATTTAACAATTTGTTTGATGAATTTGTAACTTTCTTGTCCATTAAAAAAAAATAAGGATTTTCCTGAATTGTGAAATGAAGAATGGTTAAACAGTTTCTTCTTTTCTGTTGACATGCTAACTTATTTGAGAGAACTAAATATTGCTTGCAAGGAAAAAGTAAAGTTCTAAAAAATCGGAGCAATTCTGCTAAAACTTAATTTATTTTCTGAAAATTTAAATGACAAATAGTTAAATCACTTTCCAGCATTACAATCACGAAGAGAAAAACTTTAAAATTGATGAATTTGTTATGCACATAAAAATAGTAAAAGTACATACTCAGTGAAGCCTTTTAAAGACTTGCAAAGGGGGGAACAAAATTTAAAAAAGAGGGAAAAAAATATCACCGATAAGTGCGCCGTTTAATTTGCAGTTAGTAATAATTAGTTTGGTTTATTAAGATTACGGCAAAGCACACTGCCTAAGGGGTGGGATGCATTCGTGGAGGACGTTCTAAGGGAAACTGGTTCGTATACACGTTACACATGGGGAAACCACGAAAACGCCCATGCAGCCAGCCCGTTCGCGGGATTCGAACCTCGGACCGAACTACCAGTGTTCAGCGACTTTACCGCTCGGCCGCTGGTGGGCCTCGTATTAATTAGAAATGATTGACTGCCCGTCGGATCATTTGCTAGAGGATAAATCTCATTCAAAATAGTTAAGGATTTTTAATGGTTCCTTAAATGAAAATAAATTAAAAACATTCCTGGATTATGTCAAAAAGTATTTAGTTTTATTTAATTATGGCAAAGCACCGAGGGCTCTTTGCTTAAGGGTAGGGATACCTTCGTGGAGGACTTTCGAAGGGAAACTAGTTCATTCAGGTTACCCACTGTGAAAAAACACGAAGACATCCATGCAGCCAGCCCGTCCGCTGGGATTCGAACTACGGACCGAACGACCAGCGTTCAGGGATTTAACCGCTCGGCCACTAGCGGGTTAGTTTTATCTGGAACGACAAGTTTATGTGAAAGTTTTTTTTTTCCCCTTAATCCCTTGGGTACATTTGACGTCTGAGACACGTCATTCACTTTTTTTTTTTTTTTTTTTTTCCCCTCCTAGGAGCGGTTGACGTGTCTAAGACGTCAAACCAAAAATTAAACTCTTGGGTACATTTGACGTCTGAGAGACGACATTCACTTGTTTTCCCTAGGAGCGGATGGCATGTCTAAAACGTTATTTGAGGTTATGCACAATTCTGTTCATTTCATTGTAGCTTGTATCAGTCATAATAGAAGGGCCAATTACAGTATTTCGGTGAACATTATTTGCGATACACTGCCCCGTTATGTCAAAAGCAAGGAATATATTTTATGATAGTGATAGCGAAAATGACTTTGAGAAATCTAAAGAAGAATTGTTTAGTGATCCTGAAATTCACAATTACAATGAAATACAAAGCGAAGGTGATGAAGACGATATTGAACTAGAAAATGATGACAATTGTAATATAATATCAAGGTTTCGAAGACGCACAAGACGTCTATCGGGCAGTGATAGTGAATCTTCTCGTGAAGCAGTACCAGAGGAATGGATTTGGGAAGAAGAAGAAAATGTAGCCGATATAAAAAGTTTTTCTGAAATATCTGGAATTAATCCTTTGAGCCTGCGTAGACTAGGTGGTAATCCTTCGTCTTTAGATGTTTTGAAAGAAGTCTTGAATGAAGATTTTTGGAACACTATAGAAGAGACGAATAGATATGCCAGACAAGCGATAGAAAAAGAAGGTTGTACAAAAAGAAAAAAAAAAAAAAAAAGGTGGTTTCTGCAAGTTCTGATGGAATGAAAGCTTATATTGCATTATGCATCTTGATGTAGCACATGAGGAAGCCAAAAATGCATATGTATTGGTCAAAAAGATATGCAATAAGTACTCCTATTTTTGCCAGCAGCACGCGATAGGCTTTTGATATTTCAAGTTTTCTACATTTTACGGATAATGAAGAGGAAAATAAAGATAACAGAATAAGAAAGATTAGAAATATAGCGGATTACCTAAATACTATTTGTTACATTTATACTCCTAAAGTGAAGTAGCTATTGATGAATCGCAACCAAAAATTATATCCGTTCCACATGCAAATATTTTCTCAAATAAATCCGTACCCAAGGGGTTAAATGAAATACACGAAAAATAAATACCGGTCATAAATTACGGATGAAAATTTACATTCGGTATTAAGGGTTGCAATAAGTAAGTAGGAACTAAGTTTGGATGAAATAATCGTAAACGAACGGGTATACGTTAATTAATAATGGTTTTTATAACGCAGTGTTTAAAATAAAAATAATATATCCAGAGCTATAAATCTATGAAATGTTTGATTAATCATCGATGCCTTTTTGTTTTTGGCGTAAATTTTATATTTATTAGGTTGACCACCCCCTCCCAGTGCACAGCCGTCGTGATCTCGTGTTTACCGTGTTCTGGGGCTTATTTAAAGTAAACAATGTTAAATTATGCATATAAATGCTATTTAAAATTGTAAATAAAAAAAATTACCAGGAAGAAGTGTTCCACTTCCCCTTTCAATCGGGTCCTGACAAGCAATAGGGGAACTGCAAAAAATGCACTAGAAAGATCTTTTGAGCCATAGTCAAAAGTATTTGTCCACTTCTGGTCTACAGCAAAGTGTCGTAGGAAAGTAAGAGCTTATGCTTACCCTCAGAGTAGGAACGTCTAAATTCCTCACATTCGCAAAAAATTTACTAGAAGTTTTAATAAAATCAAATTAGCAGCAGTTTATCAAAGCCTTGTACTCCATTTTTTAATTTTTGTACAAGCAGTTCAAGTTATACAAGTGTAATTAAGATGTAAATGATGTGCGATCGGCTTTCAATATGGCTTCTTAGATATATCATATGAAAACACAGTTATTTCCTAACATTGAAAATGTGTCATTTTAATATAATTTAAGAACCATTAAATTATTTTCTAATTTTTAAGAATTTGAAAATATAAGTTAAAAAAATTGCAACGTAATAGCATATTTGCCTTACCGATATGATGATGTAAATAATGAAATCACATAGTTTATTTTAAAATTCACTAAAACATTTATTTTTTAACACCGGCCATCCCGCAAATGATCCACCTGAATCTGGCATTCGAAATAATTTAGTACGAATCGGAAAAAAAAAAAAAAAAAAAAAAAAAAAAAAAAAAAAAAAGGAAAAAGAAAAAGAGCCTTCTAAAAGAAGGGAGAAAATACCAAATAAAACAAGAAATCATTCTAAAAATATTACAAAACGCTTACAACGTTTGTAATGTGTCACGTGTTCCAACTAAATGCATTTTTTAAAACATTTTTTCCACCCAAACTTTTTGCACGTTCGAACGAAAGGCAGACGAAGGGGGAACAAATGAGGGGGTAAGCAACAATGCCAGTGAATATACACACTCAAAACCGTTGTTCGAACGATAAAGTACCGCACGCAAAAATCTCATTGCCTCGGACTTTTTTGTTAGTTCCCCCCATTTTCTTCCTTCCCCCTGTATCTCATCGTGAATTTCGGGAAGGTAGAGTGGTTGGGTGATGCCACCCGGGTGATTTATTTGCATGCATCCCCCTTTGGTTCACATTCAAATAGGCTTCCTTTTCCAGATTTTGATTTATTTTTAGGCGAAGTTGTAAAAGAGGTTTTCTGTTTTATTGAATGATGGGCGGGGGAAGGGGAAAAAACACGGACTTCTTTTCTTTAGGTGATATGCTTCAATTACAAGTCATAAGTCGAAATTTCATGAGTTTTTTAACCAAAATTAGTTTCAAATTAAAAGCTGTTTAGTCTAAATAATGAAAAGCCTAAAGTGCCTGCAAAGGTAGTGAAAGACAACATTTTGCATATACTCCTTAGATCAAAAGTATCGGTAATGATTTATTCAAAATATGCACGTGCGAAAAATCGTTTGCAAAGTTTTCCCAGAAGTTATTATGACTGACATTCGTATTTTATTCCCTTTTAGTATTTCCAAATAAATTCCTTTTCAATTCATTAAGAATTTTTGCACTAGCAATTTTTGAATATGGCGAACATAATTTTGTTTTCGCAATGAAACTTCTGCTATGAAAATATCTGAAATGTTGCTTTGAGGACTTCTCAATGTAGCGACTGCAAATATAAATTATTCAATCAAATCATCTTTTCTTTGCTATTGATGTTCAAAGAGCGTAAACATTATTTTTCGGACATTCTGTCTTTGTTTGTCATTGCCGCTACCGTGCCACATGCCAATAGAATACAGATTCTTAATTGCCCTGTACTACATAGAGACAAAACAAATGCATTTATCATTGGCCAAACACAAAAAGCACTACAGTATGAAATCTGTGCCCAACATTATTTCTGTTTGAATGGTGGCAAATCAGTAGATCTGGCTGGCCGATCCATGCAGCGAATATCCTCACTTTCCACGCAGCCAGTTTTCCTTAGAAAGTCCTCCACGAAGGCATCCCTCCCCTTAGGCAGATAGCCCTCGAGGCTTTGCCATAATCAGACACACACACACCTCACTTTCCAGGAAATCGTCGACCACCTAAGCCGTATGTTAACCATTATCTACGGGGAAAAGAGTGGTATTTTGGTGGTATAGTCCAAACCTACGTATGCCTTACCAAATTACCTTCCCATATACACAATCCGACGTTGAAAATCCACTACCAAGAAGGAATGGCTAGGAAATGATGAAACTAGGCAAACAGATAGAGGCACTCCTGTTCGGGTCATGCTTCTTGGTGTTGCATTTTTAATGTCGGGTAGTGTCCGCTATACAAGGCTTAAAAACATAAACGACAGTTACTTATCTCTTCAAAAATGGCTACCGACTTTATTTGATGCTTCTGTAATCAGGTATTTGCAGTGAGGTTGTGTCAAAATACTGATATGGACACCATATGTCTTTCTTGTACAGCCTATTAAATCATACACACTTTTGCTCCACTTCATGTAAACTTATTTTCTCAAATTTCGTTACAGATATATTTCTAATTCAATCAACTCAGTTCTCTCTTCGCGGCAAGGCGAAAATACATAAAAACTCAATCTTCATTAAAAATTGCAAAATACAGGAAAACATTGTAAGGATTATGTTAATTTTATTAACAGTTAAATTTTAAGTTCCTTTCCTGTCAAATTCTTAACTTCAACTTACTACTTCCGGCCAGAACGTAGTTTTCGAATCACATCTGAGTACATAATGAGGAAGAGCGGTATTTAACCGCGAAGTTCTTTGGTCTTAGCGAGAGAGAATCACAGTTTCTGATTTACGCGCGTCTGCCTTTTGGTCACTCTCTCTCTCTCTCAAAGCTGTTATTACGCTCGGCCATACTCAGGCCCTTGATAAGCTTCGCAGTCATCTAGTATTTAAGGGGCCAACTGCATTAGAAACTTGATAGTTTCGGCTATATTTCTTTAGTTAATCTTAGTTTTAGTTTAAATTCTTAGTCTCTTAAGTTGAAGCCCAAGTGTCGGCTTTGATTGTACACTCCAAGACGGAGTTTTGTTAAATCTTATTGGAATAATAAATTCCATCTTGTTGTTCTTGTCACACGAACTTAAGCGATTATTCGCTAACTAGTTCTTAAGATTCGTCACTTTCTACAGTAACTGAGATTTGCACAGTGAAAATGTTACAACATAAAACACCAAGTACAGTTTAAAACAGTTAAAAAGACAAATTTTGAAATTAAAATTAGAGCTTCTATGCAAAAACAAGCTTTTCTGCCAGCGGGCAGGAAGCCAACATTTTCGGTGCACAAAACTGAAATTTTACTTTTGGTCACACTGTGTAAAAGGACACTGAAATTGTTGCACCAACTGAATTACCTAATCTACTAAGATTTTCAAATGTAAACAAATGGCGGCGGCGTTAGTCTTAGTAGTGCCAATTAAAATTTTAAATTGTTGATAATTCTATAACTATTTCAAACAGATTAACTAAAGGCATAATCTTCTTAACCATAACATAAGAATAACCCTAAACTCAAGGTGTTACTAATTTTATGTTTCGCTTGGCATGTTTCTTTTCTGTTTTCATATAATATATATATATATATATATTGTGCGGCTGATTGTTACCAAAAGTGCACAACTACATGTTATATCAGTCTAATATACTAAATTTCAACGTTCTAAGGCTACTGGTTTTTGAGTTATGAGAAATAATACATAAATACGTACATCTCGCACAAAGAAAAAGGGGGGAGGGCAGTTTTATATCTGGCGTTCTACAAGGCCGATTGATGAAATTTAACTTGCGTTTTGCATGTCTCGAAAGCTCGACTCAGAATATATGTTATATTTATTTACATATAACATTTTAACATAGGTATTTTGACACAAAATATGACTTTCTCTGAAATGACATTCTCTGAAATCTATATTTTTTCCATATTTCAAGTCTACGACTCAAATTATGCCTAAATATAAAATTTTGCAAAATTTGGTGAGAAAGTTAAGGAAGAATTTAAAAATTTATGTTGGCGCCTTTTTTCAGTTTGCACCAAGAATAATTAAGTTGCCGACATTCTTAATTTATAGCAACCTATTTTCCGGCGTTATTACCGCTTGTAAAACATTTGCCAAATTTTGAAACACGCGAATATATATATAAATTCGCATATATCTTCGGAAATTTTGAATAAAAACTGTAGTGTTTTTTAAGTATGCCTAGAAATACAGGTACTTTAAGAGGACTGCAAAAATTTGATAGGTTATAATTCAAAAATGTTTTCGAAAATTTTTTAAAAAATATAAAATTTTTAAAAAATCAGAAAATAGCTGCGAATTTTATTTGGATTGAACCTAAATTTCGAACTCTGAAAGAAGAAGTCAAGTAAGTTTAATTTAAAAAAAAGACAGATTAATATATATGTACCAAAATAAATTAACACTAAGAAGCTGAAATTTTGAGAGCTAATTTTTAAAAAACTACTCTTGCGAGTTTTACGAAACTTAGCACTTTGACAAAATTTGAGGCGTAGAATCAAAGTATGGAAAAAAAATTGGTATGTCATTTCAGAAAAAGTCATTCAGAAATTGGTATGTCATTTCAGAATTGGTATGTCAAAAAATTGGTATGTCATTTCAGAAAAAGTCATTCAGAAATTGGTATGTCATTTCAGAATTGGTATGTCAAAAAAATTGGTATGTCATTTCAGAAAAAGTCATTCAGAAATTGGTATGTCATTTCAGAATTGGTATGTCAAAAAAATTGGTATGTCATTTCAGAAAAAGTCATTCAGAAATTGGTATGTCATTTCAGAAAAAGTCAGTATTGTGTCAAAATATCTATGTTAGAGAAATGCTATATATAAATCATATATACAATAGAACTCCAATTATAAATCATATATACAATAGAACTCTGTCTATCCGAATCGCTTTCAGAATTTTTCAGAATCAACTGAAGAAGAGAAGGAAAAGGAGAAAAAGGAAAAAGAAACTCAAGAAAAGGAAAGGGAAGAGACAGGAGAAGATGAGGATGACGTGTCACTTGCGGAATTAAGAAACATTCTTTTGAAAATTCCTCAATGTTCAAAAATTAATGCTGAGGATACAGTAGAATAGATGGTTGCGATTCGTCAGATCCTAATTCTAAATGATGAACTTATTGAAAGTGTGAGAGAAGAAAGCGTCGAGGAAGAAAATGACCTTAATGTCGAACTTGAAGCAGACACGGGACGCATATTTCACAAGTGCACATCTGTGTAGCCACCGAGGGAGTGGCTTCTAGGATGGACCAATGAGCATCCAGTAATATTTCTGTCATGTCACCTGACCTTTCCCGTGCTTTAAGATTTAAGCAAGATGGTTGAAAATACTCTGCCACGCAATTTTCTGTAAAAAATGATTAAAGCATCGTCGATTGCTTCTGAAACTTTTCATTGCGAAGTTAGATCAAATATAGGCAATTATGAAGAATACAAACACATGTTGGATACTTCGCAAAAATATCGATGTGAAATATTACTTAATAAGTGATAAATATAAGATAAAGAAAGAAATATGTGATAAACATCTGAACGCAAATGCAATCTTTACATAAAGCTATGCGTATCAGAAAAATATTTACACCAATTATATATGTAAATAGAAGTGAGCGCTTTTTATTGCAGTCTATATGAAAAAAAATTTTCTATAATAATAACCAATGCAGAATTTTATTGAAAGTGAAATTTACTAATTTGCATTCGTATACATTTAGTGTGTTAAATTTCACATTTAATAACTGCTACACATGTACTGTCTACACAAGTACTCATCAAGCAGAGTGAATTTATCTTATTTACAACGAGTATATTCAATTTATTCACATATAACTTTAATTTTAACAATGAATATAATCAGATCATATGTATTCTGAACCTCACACTTTAAAATTCAAAAGAATGCAAGCACTGAAATAAGAAAACACTAGATTCATTGTAGCACTTTCAGTCATTCTCATCTGAATTAAAAAAGTATACACTTGAAATCTCTTAATCCACATAATATGCCGTGAACATCAATCCAAATATTAATGCCTGATAAAAATCTTGAAAGTAAAATGTCAGCGATTAATTAAACTCAGAAAATTAAAGCACTACAAGATTTCTACTATTACGCCATATATTTATAACTTCGAAACAAATGCAAATTAAAACGTAAACAACATACGCTCCCATGCACGAAGATTTAGCGTCACAAGAGCAATAGCAGCTCATTGGTCCATTCTCGAAACCCCTGCCTCAGTGGCTGCGTTGATGTGCACTTGTGAAATATGCACACGGGACCATCAGCTTGTGAAGCGTTTGCCGGGCTTGAAATTGCGCTGAAGTGAATAGAGCGTCAGCCTGAGTGTGACCACATGCAACTTATCATTGTCAAGCGGACGCGCGACATGGCTGCCCGAAAACGGATGAAGACAGTCAAATAGTTTACTTTGACGAGATTTCAGCAAGCAATGACTTTCAGCACTTGTAAGTACTGTAGGGTGCGCTATATAACATGCACGTAAAAGTGTTCTCTTTTTATTTTAATTAGTTAAAACCTCTTTTCCTTAAAAAAATAGTTTTTTTTTTTTTTAGTCCAAAGGGGCTTTGTCCCTGAAGGACTATTGTTTTCGTTTTGCGATTTTGCGTCGGACTCATAAACGTCGGTTCACTTTTCAAACTGTTGGCACAAAATGTTAGAGTCCTGCATTATATTTGAAGAAATTAAATAATGAAAAATCTGCATAAATGATTGTCTATTTCTCGCATTGTGATAAAACAATGGTACATAGAGCCATCGAATTTTGAATGACGAAATCCTACTGCGAATATGGGCATCTGAAATCCCAAATTTGGAATTTGTTTTATTATAGATTTTATATTTTGTAAAACTTTAACGAATTTTTGATTTACAAACTCAATGCTTTAAAAGCGAGAAATGGCAACGTTATATAGAAAAAAAATACTTTTATCTCCAGCTCGCGAGACTGTGTATATCGGAAATTCTAAAGATATGCTTAATTTAACATTATTTTGCGATATTGCTCTTGAACTGAATTTTATGGTTTAAGTGCAAAGAACATGATATTTAATAAATAAAGGTAACACTCTAAACGTTAAAAAAACGCCCCTTTGGACGTAATTTAAAATCTGAAACATTTCAGATTTTTTTTTTTTTTAATTTATTTTATTTATTTATTTTTTTTTTTTTCCAACATATACTAAGTACGTACAATTATTAATTAAAGTGTACGCAGACCCTTTCTTCGGGGGAAAAAATCCATTTATCCGAATTTTTGATTATCCGAATGGGGTTCGGTTCAAATTGATTCGGATACTTTTTTTTTTTTTTTTTTTTTTTTTTTTTTTTTGTGTGTGTGTGTGTATGCAAGTGTACGTACAAACGTCACGAAAAAAAATCTCCCTTTAATCCAATTTAAATCCATTTTAAAAGAGCCCTTCATTCTGTCGCTTATTCTGTATTTTAAGTATAGATATCACACAAAAAAATCGTTCAAATGGATTCTAGAGCTGTCAAAATGGATATTTTCGTTGAAATATGATACCCGAATGTTTTCGCGATTACAATACTTTCTATACTTCGTACAAAGAAATAAAATCAGTTGAACTAACACGAAAGAAAAATCCTATAAAGATAGAGGTGGAAATCAAGAAATTACCCTACGAAATGACTGATCATGTTCCCCTTCTAAGCATACATAAATTTATGATCTCGATGTTGGCATACTAAGAACTACATGTAGAAATTTTTCTTTGATAAAAAGCAAAATCACTTTTGGTTACATGTACTTACTTCATTACATATATCATAAATATAATTTATGTTATTAGACAAAATAGTATTCTTTTGTTAAAAAAAAAAAGAATTACAAGAAGAGTTGAATGAAAATTCTAGGAATGAAATTTTGAGTTATGAAACCAGCCTGACCTCAAAGGTCTTCCTTTCTCAAGTTCATGTTCCTAAAACAGCATTTCGCTGTTCGGAAAAAGGTCATATTTTCGCTTGTAACTTCTCAACTTTCATTAAATAACTTTATTGCTTAACTCTTTTATAAGATTTAAAGGAAGAGAATCAAAATAGGAAGAACTTGAATTAGTTCTTTTATTTGCTTACTTATTTTACAAACCTTAGATTCTAATTCCAAAAGCCGAAACATACACATTCTCCAGTTTGGAACAAAGGATTCCTTCCTTAAGCACCCCTTTCTTTCTTCTTTAGATGCTCCACTGAATATACAATTGAGGCCTTTCCAACTACCCCATCCTCCGTAACCAAGAACGACAGGTGACAACGAACTGTTACCCCCCTCCCGCGAAGTAATAACAAAATGAGCTGTTACATCACTGTTGCCCAGCACCCCCCCCCTATATTTAGCTCTAAACATACTAACATTCGCGGCTCTTCACATCGAGATCTTTCGGCGAGTTAGCTCGAAATTAGTAGTTCCGGCCTGGTTCCTGCCCCAGTGCGAGAAGGTGGCACTTAAAATACCCGAACGTGGTATTAACTTTAGGTGCAAATTGCAGTCCGGACTGCAGTAAATGACAGCACGCGAATGCTCGCCACACCCGAAGCCCACCAGGGGGCGTTACGCGACGTTGCCACTCAAATCGGGACAAAAATAATAAAAAAAGAGAGCGCTGTTTAATAACGTTAAAAAAATAAAAAAAAAAGAAACTCTTTGCGGACATGATGTTTTGAGAGAAATTTCTTTTTTTCAGAACAAGAAGTTCCGGAGTTCATTTTCAGGTGTATTGTAAGTGAATGATTTTGAAAAAGTTGTAGGGTTTATATTTATTTTAACTAACATTTATTTAAAGTTTAAACTTTCTTTCCTGTCAAGCCTTACTTTACCCTGGAATTGCCAATGCCAGAGTATGTAAATTTTAGTAGAACGCGCAAAGTATTCAAAATAGTCAGCGGAAGTATTCTGAGTTAAATAGAAGGGAAACGAGTTCGAAAGTGTGCTTTCTTGCTTCACGAGCGTGGAGGTGGCTAGTTAGAAATTGAAGAACCACGCGTTTTGGCCTGTGTGCTTGCCTCGGTAGATAACTAAATCTTTCAACGTAATATTCAGAAGTTTGCTGAATTGTCAGCGGCATCTTAGAATGCAGTTAGGTTAGTTACGTTTTAGAGAGCCTCGTAGGTAGTCACTTGTTATTATTCATTTTTAGTTTCTTATTTTTATTTTACCGCCGGGTCGGCGTAGTTTGTGAGCGTCAAGAGCACGCATCTGTAATTTCTAAAGTTGAATAAAAAGGGATTTAAACCCTTCTCAAGACTTTGTGTAATTTCCAGTTCATAGCAGTCACCACTATTGTTGCGTGCAGGTTGGGAGCGCGCAACATTCCAAAGTTATTAATCCTCTTGTGGGCAGTAAGTTAAAAATTTCGAAATAACTTTATTTCATAAACTGCAAGAATTAATTCTGAAAATTGAAAAAAATAAATAAATAAAATAAATTTAAAAAAAAAAAATCTGAAATGTTTCAGATTTTAAATTACGTCCAAAGGGGCGTTTTTTTAACGTTTAGAGTGTTACCTTTATTTATTAAATATCATGTTCTTTGCACTTAAACCATAAAATTCAGTTCAAGAGCAATATCGCAAAATAATGTTAAATTAAGCATATCTTTAGAATTTCCGATATACACAGTCTCGCGAGCTGGAGATAAAAGTATTTTTTTTCTATATAACGTTGCCATTTCTCGCTTTTAAAGCATTGAGTTTGTAAATCAAAAATTCGTTAAAGTTTTACAAAATATAAAATCTATAATAAAACAAATTCCAAATTTGGGATTTCAGATGCCCATATTCGCAGTAGGATTTCGTCATTCAAAATTCGATGGCTCTATGTACCATTGTTTTATCACAATGCGAGAAATAGACAATCATTTATGCAGATTTTTCAATATTTAATTTCTTCAAATATAATGCAGGACTCTAACATTTTGTGGCAACAGTTTAAAAAGTGAACCGACGTTTATGAGTCCGACGCAAAATGCCAAAACGAAAGCAATAGTCCTTCGGGACTGATATCCCTTTGGACTAAAAAAAAAAGTCAATATTTTATATTTTTTGGAGCAAAGATTTTTGTTTTAATGTTACTAAACAAGGCTCCATCTATTTCTATAAATATCTAAAATTAGTCACTTATATTGAAAAAAGAAATCTTTTTACCAGACGAATATTGTGATTTTGTTTAAAACTCTTGGTAATGAATTATGACACTAAAGGTTTTCTTTTCTTCTGTCTGAGTCCCTTAAAGAATTTCACAAACCCTTAAGAAAATTACGTGTATTATTAATGCAAAGTAAAATGTAAAATATCTACCTTTCTAATAATAAATTAACAATAACTCATTTTTTAAATTTGAGCATCCTCCGCCTCTCATTCGGCTATGTCTGCAAGTTTACAGTTTACACGCCCATCTACCACGTCAAGCTGTTACGGAATTAAATGCTATACTTTTCACAGAACAGTTTTCTCAGAATGGTTTAATTTGAATGAAATATTTTCACAAGCTTTCGTTAATTACATTAGAAAAAAAAATTTAAGGTAATTCGATTTTATTCGGTTAAGGTACAAAAATTAAGATCAAAGTTTATTGTATTATTAATATTAAAATTATGCATTATTTCTTTTCTTTTTATAGAGCTTCTTCCTAAAATACTTTCTCAAATATGGCATGAGTTTTTGGTTTCTGAGGCATCTTTTACATCGAAAAATATAAGTCAATTTATAATTAATGCTCTATTTGGTTCATTTTAAATTAGAGAATTATTAGAAATTAGCGAAATACTTTAAATAGTACTTAACATTTCTGAAAGGGAATAAAATAAGTATTCTATTTTTAATTAACCCAAATAAGTAAAACGTGTAAGCCCAAAGTGATTTTTTTTTTCAGATATATATAATTAAAACGATGAGTTTAAAATGAGCAGCAGTAAAGCCTCTTCTCTAAAAAATTTTAAAAGGTACATGTTACAATAATATATGGATGTGAAAAAAATTTATTTTATTTAAAACATTTTGGCATTTGGAACATAAAATAAAAGTAGCGAATACTCTATCAAGGGTATCGAAAGGCGTATACAATTTTAAAGGTACCGTAAGGTATTTTTCATTCTTTAAGCATAACATTTTTGTTAAAATCTATATTTTTGTAGTTCAACAGCTTAGCATTTTATAAAACAAATTCATAATCAAAATCGCTGTTGTTAGTTATCGAAAAATAACCAAGATGTGATTTTTGCGTAAATGTCACTAAACTATACAAATCCATCACACTATGAATGTTTCTTTCATGCGAAAGTGTCCCTTTTTCGATTTGTATGGAACTGTCGTGTGTCGAAATACTATCAGAACACTGTCAAGCGAGCTTCTGAATGTAAACAAAGAACACCCCATCTGGTGACCGAAGCTTCGAAGCAGTGCTTCACTTCTAGTGCCGGTTGACCACTCTTTCCTTTCTTACCTCCATGGCTGAGAAGAGGGGGTAAAAGTGATTTATTCGAAAGACGATTACAGGGGGAGAGATAACTTATCAAAGGGAGCCGAACTGCTACCGGTCGATGGCGGAAGGAATTTTTGGACGAAACGTCATTGGGCGAAAAAGCATATACATGCCATGCAGTAGTTTCCTATTCCTGTCTTTCGAAGGTAAAATACCAGTGAAATGCAGCTGAAGAATTGTTGATATCTGTAAAAATTTAGGTGATGAAAGTTACTTCCTCAGAATTAAACTGTATGATATCATTTAAGTTTCTTATGATTTTATGAATGCAATTTTTATAAAACATTTATACATGAGTATAATTTTTATACACTACTCCATACAGAACAGGCAATACCAGGAAAAGTTTCTTCGCAAGACACCGCAAATATCAGAATATTTTTTTAATGTAACGCAAACGTTTGCAGTTTTCCATCAATGGATTCACCTGAAAGTGTTACTTATCGATTTGGAAGTGTTACATTATTAACTGAGACGGTTTTACAGTCAAGTCATTCTTTAAGAAAACTGCCATTAACACCAAACTATTCTAATGAAAAGTGCAGTACCTAAGGGATGATACAGTACTCCAGAAAGCTGCAAACTACGAAGACTGCCATCAACATCAAACCAATGTAACGAGTAGTGCAAGAAGGATACGATAATCCAGAAGCGGCAAACTATGAAGAGTTGCATCAGCACCAAATCATTGTAACGAATAGGGCAACAAGAATACGGTAACCCAGAAAGCGGCAAGCTACGAAGACTGTCATAAGCACCAAACCATTGTAACGAATAGGGAAAGAAGAATACGATAATCCAGAAAGCGGCAAACTACGAAGACTGCCATCAGCACCAAACCATTGTAACGAATAGGGCAACAAGAATACGGTAACCCAGAAAGCGGCAAGCTACGAAGACTGCCATAAGCACCAAACCATTGTAACGAATAGTATCAGAAGGATGCGGTAATCCAAAAAGCAGCAAACTACGAAGGCTGCCATCAGCACCAAACCATAGTAATGAATAACGCAGGAAGGATAAGGTAATCCGAAAAGCGGCAAGCTTCCGTATGTCTGATTATACCAAATGGCTTTATACAGTATAATTACCAACGGGGATAGGCTAATAATAGCAGGCATCCTCTGCAAAATGTCCAGGTGATTCTTGGTCAGCATAATCTCTAAATCTCTCCCCATTCAAGAATCTGTGAGCCATGCCTGATCGTGGAATGAACGCTGTCTAATGTCTTCGCAGCAAAAATGAATTCGAAACTTTGGCAGTAACCATGTGTTCTACAGTACTCCAAACAGACTCGAACAACTCGTAAATCTGTGCCATGTGGAGTTAACTAAAGTACCGCCCAGGGTTAACCGCACTTCCAAATATTCTGTGCATTTAGCCACAGGACACACATGACAGTTTTAAATCAAAACTGTTTGTTCTTCCCAAATAACTTTATAAGGTATTGCACAATTGGTATACATTGCACAATTTTCACGTCTTTCACGCCTCCTGCTTCAAAAAATACTTAATGACTCTACAAGTGGGACCAGAACTAAAAGGTTCTGGAGGATAATTCATCATCACCAAAATTTGACGACTGCGTTTCCTCATCCCCAGTTCCCCTTTGGAAGGGAGAGTATATATAAGACATTTTCTCCCTCCTTTTCGCCTCCCTTCGTGATGTAGTTGGAAGCACACTCGAAGCGTATTAGAAAGGTCCAGAGTTCGAGTCCTGACAAAATCACTGCCCATTTTTCACGTCTCCTCCTTCAAAAAATACCTAATGACTGTACAACTTCTGTAACTGTACCAAGTTTAGCGTCATTAGAAACATTTCTCACTGCACTGTTTGCATTTTCTGGGCAGAGCAACGTATATTTATGTGTTGCTACCAAACACATACTCAGGAGCTTATAAGGTATTTCTGCCACCTTCTTAGCATGCCTTCGTAGTGTAGTGGTCAGCACGCTCGACTCCAATTCGTGAGGTTCGTGGTTCGAGTTCCGGCGAGAGCATTGCTCATTTTTCTTGTCTCCTGCTTCGAAATAACCTAATGTCTTTACATGGTGTATTCACTTTTATTTTAGTCGTTAAAGTTGAATGTATTTTTATGATACAAATCTACAATTCCTACAATCTTCATAAAGTAATCATTTACAGAAGCAAGTCAGAAACACACAGCAGCTACCAACAAAGTGTATTTATAAAAGAATTTAATAACTTATTAATTTTGTTAGTCTTTTAGTCCAACCACTGAAATCATCGAGGCGATTATTCGAAAATTGTAGATAAGCAGGAAGTCACAGCAGGAGGCAGGAAATTCATTTCCAGTATTTACATATTCTTGACATTTAGGAGCAATTTTCATTTCACACATTTAAGCTTAATATCTCACATGCTTGTCTAGTTAGCAAAAGAATATTTTGCCAATTATAATTTTTCTCTTGGTTTTACTCCCTCGTTTTACCATTGCTTTCAAGCAAATGTTCTCTTTCAAACCATTTAATTTTATCGCAGCTGTGAGTACAGAATTGTTATAAAAAGTTATTGCATTTAAATTTTTATTACATTTATTTATTTTTTTTTTAATTCTGATGTGGACACCACGTGACTTCCTTGTATGGGCTATTAAATTATACACAATTTGTGCTGCTTTTCATTTAAACTTATTTCCGCGAATTATTCTAACTTTATTAACCGATTCCTCAAGGTTAATAAAAGAATAATAAAAGAAAGAGTCTGTCTGTGCGTGTGTGTATCTTTCGTTTGCGCTGCGTGTAACTTAATAGACCCACGGCTACGAAATTTGGTACATAGGTGCATTTAGCAAGAGCCAGTGCAGCTCGGAGCGATTTTTTCGAAATTCGAATCCAAATTTTATTATTTTATGTTTTGTGACGAAATCGCGTCATTTTGAGACATAATGGGGAATAGGACATATACTAAAGCGAGATTTTACTCTACGCCATTTTCACATCGTCATGAAACGTAGGCACTTAGCTATTTTACGAGCTTACAATAAATTTCGTGTTTCAATAAATCGATTAAATTCGAATTTATTTAACAAAGGGAGCTTAACACCTTTTCAACGGGATTTTTTCTAAAAAAGTTTATTTTTAAAAATGTACAATTTATTTATTTATTTATTTGGACACGTTAAACTTTCATCCTTGCGACTGCTTTTACAAAAAGAATTTTGAAAAAATGATAATATTTGTATTTTTAAAAAAAAATTTAAATAAAGCTTCGGAGTACACTTCTCATGTGTCACATCTTTAAAAATATGATATTGGCAACAATTTTCCTTTCTTATTGTTGTTGATAGATTTTTGATGAAATCGCATCATTTTGAATAGTTTCATTCTTTTAGAAATATGGGTTTGGCAACAATTTTTCATCGTATTTCTTATGTCACCATTTTTAAGAGATTGGCATATTTCATTGTCATTTTTTATGTATATAATACATTTTTATTGACTTTTTTTTTTGATAAAGTTGTTCTGCAGAGTAAAATTCTGCGCGGAATGTTTTGTTTTTTGAGTTTCTTTCATGTTATTTTTTGTTTATTTCACTGTTTGTAAGATATTGAAAAGTTTTGAATGATTTTTTTTTTTTCTTCAACGGAAAGTTGATTATTTTTTTATTAGGATAATTAATATTTGTATTAAGGGATATAGCTTATTTCATTGTAATTTTTTTCTCTTGAAAATATAAGATAAAATATCATTAATTATACTTTGCTTTTCAAAATTTTTTGTTTTTTGTATTCTTTTATGTTATTTATTGCTCATTTCACGGTTTTTAAGATATTGAAAAGTCTTGAGTGATTTTTTTAGGAAACAAAGTTCTTAACCTCCTTTATACCCTTTGAGTTCTTAAGATTTTACAAAGGGAAGTTGGTTAATTTATTTATTAGGATAATTAATATTTGTAGTAAGGGATATTGCTTATTTCTTTGTAATTTTGTTATACGTAATAACTTTTTTTTATGAATTTGTTCTGCAGAGTAAAATTCTACGCAGTTTTTCCCTTCAGCCATTTTTCCGGTACATTTAAAAGCCAGACGAAGGCTGGCAGCGAAGCTGCTAGTTCTTTAAAGATCTTCTTCGGGAATTTTGATTTTGATTGATTGATTTTTTTTTAAATATTTGACTCGAAATAAAAATCAAACGTTTAAAAAAATTAAATCTAAAATTATGAAACATTCTGTAATTCATATTTTCGTCTACTTTGGTGACCAATTCACAGGAATACCCTTTTTTTTTAATAAACACGAAATTTATTTTTTTAATACAAAATGGGAAAAAAATTCATGCAAACAAATCAATTGATTCAACTGTTATATAAAATCATACTTAATTAAAATTTGGATTTAAAAAAATGAGAGCACAAACGGATTTAGAACTTTTGAATGATCGTTATTAAAGTGTACATCTCAGATGGAAAATTCGTCACAAAATAGTGGCGAATAAAAGAGTTAAAATTTGGTGTCCCAGACTTTAATCCTAAAGAATACAATGCCTTTCATTTCCACACTTATCTGAATCTTTTTGCAAATTAAATATTACAAATTCTTCAACAAAATGTCTGCCAGCACCTCATTTTAAGTTCCTCGGCTGTCTGAAACGCCTAAATGACTCACAGTTATTCTGATGATTAAAAGATAGCTTCTTCCACGGAGGCAGATGAACTAATAAAAAAGATGTATTGCATTCTGGGAAAAGAAAAACTATCGCCATTTCTTAACTTCACTTCGTTTCTTTTTTCTCACATCTTAATCGGAGACTCGTCTGCTAGCATAATACAAGGTATTCCATCATTGCTTTGTGCAAATGTCAACAGCTACTTGTAATTAATCCACGCGCCGACTTTCGAAGAATTTGAACGTCAGACTTGGCTCTGGGAGGGAAACGAAACAATTTTTGCTTTACAGAAGGATAATGGAGCTCTTAAAATGTGGCAAGTAAGCATTGTTGTATCGAAAACTTTTAATGGTTATTGTAAGCTAAATACACGGAACCTCAAGTGCTTTGGGTGATTGGGAACCAAATAGGAAGATTTTTCTTTCGAATTTAAATGTCTGGAGAAACTCTGTATATTAGCACCTCCCGGCAAGGCTTATGCAGATTTCATTTCTGAGAGTAATTTCCAATTATAACCGCATTTGAAATCGAATTGCAAATCTAATCTACCTTGCCTAAAAAACGTTTACTTACTGTTGAACAATGAATAGATTACCACTGCAAACTAACACCATAAAGCAAATGTGTCTGCAAAAATGCAAAGAAAATTCTGCGGGACAGAAGCATTGATAGCTGATGATATTATAGTAATTGGGAGTGTGTTTCTATTTAAAACTACAGTTATTTTCGTTGAGCGGATAGGTCACTAGGGTTCATATACAAGGAAAGTTTTTTATGACTGCCCTGTATAAATTAATTGCATCTGCAATTAAAAAATAATTTTCTTAGAACGGGGATAACCAGGACCAAGCGATTTTCCTTTCACAAACTGGGCAACGAAGAAACGGCGCTTTACAAAAATTCACTGGGTACACACTGCAGGAGCTTTTGCATAATATCTTGTGCGTCATAGATTGAATGCACAAGTCCGATGATAAGTTAATAAAAATTTATTTTTATCAAAAGAAATATTTTAGAACTACTTGAAATTTTCCATAGAAATATTCGCACAGGTGTTCCCAATATCGCACGGTATAATGAGCAGTACTAAGAATCAAACTACTAAGAATGTTAAAAACAACCCAATGTAAAGCGCATCTAAAAGAGAAAGCTAAGTCAGATTTATCTGTTCACGCGGAACTGCTACTCGCAACAACAATAACTAAGCAAATGAACTCAGATGCCCTCTCTCCAGACGTTTATAGCTTCCAACCGGCCCCCGAGATATTTCTAGTACTTTCTGCACGCAAAACATATTAACTATTGTGGTTTAATTCCTTCAAATAAAACATCTGTCTCCTAATTCCGTGAATTCTTCGAGTAGAAAGGCATTCTCCCCCGAAATTATGTCTCACTTTTCTCGAAACCCTAGAATAACATTCTTGTGAACACCTGCATTGAATACTACATACCACCTTTGCAGAATTATTTACTCCCTCAAGCATTTCCCCAACACACATACTGTTCCTCTTATGGCTTGTCAATTCAGTGTACCATTGTTAGAAAGTCTGGGGAAAAATCTCCGAATGAACCACTTTAAAATGAGCATCGCACATATATCTCTCGGGTTTCTTCTTAAAGTAAAGGGTACTCGTTATACGTCGAATATAGTAAAGTGATAAGTGACGGAGGGCGTGGGCACCATCCGTCTACCATGATGGTCAATTGGTATAGCGCCACGTCCTCCCTTATCTAGAGTCCGGCTTGAGGGGCCACACGCGAGCCTCGCACAGGACGCCCTGTCCCAACGCCCGGACCGTACCGTCAGCAGTCATGCCGACCAAATGCCAACGGGGTGGACTCCCGTCCAAAGTGTCCGGGCCCAGCGTATATTGAACTCCAATAAAAGTTAACGTGGACGAACAGAGGCAGTAATACATTCGTTTGATATCATTGTGCATAAGTGCCACTCAAATGCATAATAATAATAATAATAATAATAAAAATTAAAAAAAAATATTTAAAAAAAAACCTAAATGCATGAATACCTGAGAACTTATTGCGTGTGCATTTGAGTACTGAGTACAACGTTACCTGGATACTGAATACATTAATTTTAGCATACTTTTGTAACATGTTCATTCGTACACACCGACTTAATTAACCACATAAATACGCACATAAATACACACATAAATACGCTGAGGCGTAAAGGTGACTAAACTTTTATGGAAGTTATTTGTTTCAAGTTAGAAACTGTAGAAAGTGATCTTCATGATGTGGGCACCTTTACGTTCGGCCACCCCTGTGAAGGTTTCTATCATTTCGAGCAGTTTTCGACTTCCATTAAAGTTGCCAGATCCTTTATGACCAAGCACCGTTATGAAGGCTTTCCTAAAAAGGAGCCTTCAGGAAAATGCTGTCTTCTTTACGCCGTGCCATCTTTATATAATTGGGGCTATTATTTGCTATTCTGATAAACAAAGCAAAGGAAAACTCTACTCGCACTGCAGTGGTCGCACCATCTTAAAGGTTCGTTGTTTTTTACACGTTAGAAACTTATCTGCGTAAGCGTGCTGGTAACTTTATGTACGCATTCTGGTGGTGGTGGTGGTTTTTGCCATTTCGACAGGTTGCTGACTTACTTACCACCAGCTGAGTTCCTGTACCGCCTGTTATACGACTATCAGCGTTTGTAATCAATTGCTAGACATTCTATTGTCGCTAGGCCTACCGAAAAATCTCTACAGAATATTAAAATTTGTAGCGGAATTCATAAAAGATGGGTAATTGTGACCTGTGGTTGTAAAGAGACCCTGTCAAGACTTTCATTGTGCTGAATGAGGATTTTAGCAGTGTTTTATGCATTGTGATTCTGAGTTAACAGGGCATGTTTACTCTAGAAGTCAGTGGTAACTTGGATATAAGAAGTTATTCTGATGCATCCTACTGAACGATATTAACTAGGTATATTAATGGGGGAATGTAGTGTGGCAGGCCTCCTCGCGGTGCACCCTGGGTTACGCTAAATCTGCCACAGCATTGCCGCTTGTTGATGGCTCCTAGAGATCCTCCAACTGCGGTATTTATGGGAATGAGATGGTTGATATGCTTGCGAAAATGGGGGCTACGGTTCTCCAAAAGCCAAAGACGAGTACAAGCCTCCAGTTTATTAAGCTTCTGACATCACTAAAGAGGTTATCACATATGGCTACAGTCTCTGCTAGACGGAACTTTTCTGAGAAACGAGATCCTGGTAGCACCGGTTTAAACGGGAGGATGCCTAGAAAGAAGAGCCCCGCCGAAAGCGAAGTCCCGCCTAGCTACGGAAGCAATGTTGCGGTTACGTGGGATTTTTTCAAACCTCGCCGAAAATGTTTCGGCCCCGGGTAGAGACAACCAATCAGAAGAAAGTTCTGCTTCTGAAGGATCATGTGATCCCAATTTGAGCGATAATCGATTACTGTTTGGCGTTCAAATCTTTGTAGTAAGGGAGAATAGTAACCTAGCTACGTGTGTTTCCTGGAATTGTGCGGGTTCTGAGAATTGTCCCTTTCGACGTCAAGTCCCGCGTAGCCGAAACATAATGTGATTGGGAACTAACATATCAAAAGACGTTTCGAGATTTTGCCACTCGGGCTTGTGAGGTCAAGCTTTGGAGTGTTCTCTCATCAAACCCAGCTTTTGTTCCTGACCACCCGAGAACAGTTGCGGTTGCATCTTTTAGACTATTGACGGGACATGACTGTCTACAGAATCATTTATTTCGAATTGGACTAGCTGATTCGCCGTTGTGTGTTTTATGTAATAGTGGACGGCCAATGACGGCGGAACATTTGGACGAGTGTGAAGCACTGGCAAATTTTTCTTGTAGATTTCAGCGCTATTGGCAAGCAAGGAATTTAATGGCCTAACGGCCAATGTAACTGGCATTTGACAAATAAATAATATTAATGCACATTATATGTGCTGTTCGTATATTTGCAGAGTCCCTGTATACTATTTGTTTGTCAAATTCATAGTAGTCACTTATTTACGGTTCGCTTACAGTTTGCTAATGTATAGTGTGCCTGATAACTGAAGGTGATGCCGAGAAGTACAAATCAGTACATTGAGTTGGAAATTTATGTGTTCATTAAAAACCATATGCGGTTCACTTATACACAGAGCAGCATTTTATATCTGCTTGTCATTTTGTACTGGTTACTGGTACAGAACACTTGAAGATGGGACTAGAAAATATTAATCTCATTATACCACCACTCAGCTGCTAGATCCATGCTGAGAGTTTTTTATTTTTTTTAAATTTAGATTGCTTTTAGATTACTACGTAGTCTATGAGAGTTTTAAGTTTGTTTTGTGGTAGCTTACTCTTTTGAAGTTGTTTCAGCCATACCTAGGCATTTTCAGCTGTATACGGTCGGAAATGTAGTTCTTTGGTGAGTTCGCACTGAAACATGTAGTGTTCGATGGTACCTGCTGAGCCATGTATCTGCCATATATGGCATGAATGGAGCAACAGCCATATAAATAAGCTACTGCCACATAAAATAAAGCAACAACAATATTCTCATAATATTAATGCTTATAACTGTAACCTAAAATCTATAAGAATATTAATTTACGAACTTATAATTTCTCTGTGTTATTGTTTAATCAATGCGACTTCTTCCTTCCAAGGTAAGAGCGAAAAGAATTTCCAGAATTCAATTCAGCAAAATCATAACTACCACATTTCAAAAGATATGGTAATGCTTTTATCAAAATATTAGAAATTAAGTATTTTATGATAGGTAAATAGTTACAAATACAAAGTAATCTTATATATGTATTAGATAATATATGCAAGCTATTTATATTTGTCAACATAATCAATTATCCTTACTTGGTAAACGCTGCCTAAGACGCGCCACACATCTCAAGGATAATACATGGCCTCAGAAAGATTTTATCAGAGATCTTTTTTTTTTTTTTTTTTTTTTTTTTTTTTTAATGCAAAAGCCTGCTTTTCAGAAGCTGTATGCTTTCTCCCATGGTTAAATCTCGAAGTCGGGTCAATATTTCAGTTATTGGCCTTCGCTTTTCGAAATATCCGTCACTCAAAACTTTTTTTCTGCGTTTTTAACCAAGGTCGCTGCCTCGTAGAAGAATCATAAAAAAATGAAAAAATATCCTCTTTGACCAGTTTCGACAACATCAATTCTTACCCCCATCTTCATCTCCCCCGTTCGAGCATTCTCGTTAATAATCCTGGCTGCACCTTTTGCTTATTATTACACCGTTTTCTTTACCACGACACGCCCGGTTTCTAAGCTTATTTTTTTATAAATCGGACAGGACTTTTTGCCACCTGTGCGTTCTGTAATTTTCTTCCTTTCTGGGGAGGAATTACTGCTACCGCGGTGGCAACAGAAGCGTAATTGCAGTGGTTCTTTCATTATTCTTTTTCTTTCCTTTTTTCTCATCTTCCCCCCTCCCCATCTCATCATATACGCGGTTTCAGAATTTTAAAAGGAAATAATATTCGGCAGTTAGGATTTAGTTTATACAACGTTGTGGAGTTAACTTTTATTTATATCACATTATTGTATAAAACAAACACATCTCTAAAAAAAAAGGGGGGGGCGAACAAAATCTGAAAGGTTTTTAGATTTTGAATTACGTACAAAGGAGCTTTTTTTAGCATTTTGTGTGTTACCTTTATTTATTAGTTCTTGGCACTTAAAACATAAAATTCAACTTAAAAGCAATATCGCAAAATAATTTTAAATTGAGCATATCTTTAGAATTTCCGATGTACAGTGTCACGCGCTGGAGATAATTTTTTTTTTTTTTTTTTTTTTGTTTGTTTGTTTGTTTTTTATTCTGTACAACGTTGCCATTGCTCGCTTAGATGGCTCTAGGTACCGTTGTTTCATCACAATGCGAGAAACATACATACATGTATGCAGATTCTTCATAATTTAATTTCTTCAAATATAATACAGGGCCATAATATTTGGTGGCAGCAGTCTGAAAAGTGAAACGGACATTCAGAGTGATTCGACGCAGAATCGCAAAACGAAAACAATAGTTCCTCAGGGACAAAGCCCCTTTGGACTAATGAAGAATTCTGAAAACAAGTATTATGAGCCACACATTTTTTTACAAAAATAATTAAGTATTAGCATAAACAGGACAACTACTGTAACATTGAAGACTACCAAAATTCGTTATTGAAACGTAAAAAACAAAGCGCGAAGAATACACTGAAGTGTCAAAAAGGGGTAAAATCGAAAAATCACTACCACAACACAAACATGTTTTTAGCATTAGAAGCCTAAATGCTAGGAAATACATACCATAATAAAATTTATGGCAAGGTCTGGACAAGAACTCAGATTTTACAGACTATTACGTTTCTCAAAGCCAGAAAATATTAAAAATCTACAATGCTCTGACAAGGATTCGAACAATATTTTTTCCAGTTTTAGCTTGTAGTCATTTACACCAAAAATGCACGCATCGCATAAGGGGTAAAGATAATGTCTCACATTCGCGCTCCCTGAAGACTGACTGGGGAGAGGAACACGACCCAGTAGACCAATTACAGGTGGTGATAAATCAGCACTTACCATGTTTTAGCTTTCTCTTCACTACACATAGGTGATGCCCGAGGATTATTAGATTTTTTTAAACCGAAAAACGTGAAAAATTAGTTCAAACTTCACCGGGATTCAAACCACGGATTTCCCCAATGCTAGCTGGATGTGCTAGTCATCTATACCAGGAAAGCACGTAGGGGGAGGAGGCGGCAGTTTCTTACAATATTTCTTCAATAAGGGGTGATACAGCTTCTACTTTTTCTAACTTTCTAATATGTTTAAGTGCTTAGTTAATTGCATAGAAATGATTAATAGATTTAGTAATTGTTCTAAGTAAGAAACAAATCTGCTAGCCCTTATTGAAAACTTAAAACATAGACGAGATATTTCGTTCGTTAGGAATGTTAGCTAAGCGCTAGGGACGAGAAATTTCGTCTTCCGCATATTCCATTTTATTGCAGTATATGTTATTGCAGTATGTGCTAGTGTCACGTACTACAATAACATACTGCACTTATGTTTTCATGTTATTGCAGTATGTGCTAGTGACATTTTCAGATATGCCTTTCTGCGCAATTTTTCCGCGCAATTTCCGTGCAATTCTTATTTCGGCAAGTGTCCAAAGAATTTCAGTTTCACAAGATCCAAATAGTTATCTTGCGAGTTTGCAGCCTTTCATAAAAAGTAAACACAAGTTTTTTTAAAGAGAAATATATTGTCTGTAGCTCTGTTAGAATTCGACAAGAAACTAACTACCAGTGTAAAACATTCGCATCCAAATCTGCGCACAGACACTGTCGCAAATGTCGACTTTAGCCGCGTGAAGACAATCAGGTGATTTAAAGCTCCGTTTTAATCTTCCAGTTAAGTAACACTGAATATAAAAGCTGGTTTTAAATAATAGCCTAGAAAATTTACACAATTTGTGTATTAACAGAACATTCTCAGCTATTTGCAAGATTACCAGACACAAATTTGCTTTCAAGTATAAAAATATGACATTCAGAAGAAAAGATGCAAGTTTTGGCTCAGGCCCTTGATTTACACAAGCAATACGGCTAGCAAAGGCTAAAGCCTATTCAAGTATTCAAAAGCTGGCAGATAGTAGTATCGAAATAGTCAGCGATCGCCATAAAAAGCATAAAAACCCTTAAATTCTAGAAACTCTGTCCTTATATACAAAAACTAATTTGGATCCTGTTCGGAGCCGGCGAAAGCAGAAGCGATTGTGTACGAATTAGAAGCGATTTAAAAATAGTAAAATAACTGGTTAGTAAACATAAAAACCCTACACCCACATGACAATACATAGTATGTTATGTTACATAGCTTCGGACTTTTCTACCTAAAAAGATTTCAGAATTAGGGTGGACTGCGCAAATTCGTACGTCTGACGTTTAAGGAGACTGTATACCTTAGAAACCGAGATTTTGGTCAAAAAACTCTTTTTTTTTTTTTTTTTTTTTTTCTTACGCGCGATGAAATTTTTATTTCTTGTGTTTCCAAAACTGTTTGAATTTTGTTCCTACGTTGATTTAAACCGAAGTTACGATACTTTATTTGGCACCTTGTAATCGAAAAGCATACCAGAAGTGCACAAGCCGTAAATATTTAAAAGTTGGTGTGTCAGAGTTGTTTACTTTTATTTTCGGGCCTTAAAACTTTATCTAATTGCATTTTAAAGATCCAAAAGTATTTTTTATGATGGCAACAAAAAACAAGTTCTATCATATTTTCAAGCTGTGTGTTATGAATTCACTAACGCATTTTCGCTCGTGTTTTGATTCTGTGTTTACATTGCTGATAAGCGCTTTATTTATTTAGGTGCTACTTTGGTAGACGGTTGCACGGATTTTGGCGACTTTTTGGCGATTTTTTTTTAGCGAGCGATACAACTTATGGTAAGCCCATTGCTAGACAAGTTATTTATGGTAACCGATACTTTGTAGTCATTGTATTTAAAAAAATAATACGTTTTATTATGCATAAATTCCGTGTTTTAAATATTATTTATGACTTCTAAATAATAAAAATGAATTTAATTTTGCATTTTTATTTTAAATGAAAATTTTATTGTTTATGATATTTTATGGAACTTTATGTTGTGAATGATGTAATGAATGACGTCACATTATTTTTAAAGTAATTGCTTTAATATCTATAAATTTAATCTAATGTTTTAAACATTATTTATGGCTGTTAAATATTAAAACACAATTTAATTTTGCATTTTTTAAATATGATTTTATTATGAATGATTATCTAAATAATTTTAATTCTAGGCGTGATGTAATCAGCTCCCTGATTGGTTACTGAATATTTGTGCATTACCGCGCCATTTTAAAATTTTATTATTCATCTCTTCGAATTCCTCAGATTTCAAAGTGAATGGATTTCTCCGTTTCGAAGATGAATGTTGTTATTGGTAATTACCAAGAATTATTGGTATCGGCATAAAAAAATTGCCGTTTGAGACCTTATTTTGGCCAACCTGGATTTCCTAATCAAAGATTTATTTATTGTTACAAGGGTCAGAGGAAATTTATTTAAAATTTTTGGAGGAAACCTCGCTAATTGCTTCTTCAATGAAGTGCGAGAAATGTGGATAACAGATGAAGATTTTTTTTTCTTGTTTTCTTACTTTACTCCAAAAAATACAAAATTAATGGTCTTTAAATAACTCAGCTTCTTCATTTTTTCATCGTTAATTACTTTAAAGCCAAAATTAAATGCACAAACTTAAAAATTTAAAAAAAAAAAGTGTTCCAAGGTATACAGCCCCTTTAAGATCTAAATCGCAACCTCTTGCCCTTTGATCAAGATGAAATTTGTGGACCTGAACTATCTGCAATTCGGATCAGGAGAATTAGAAATAACAACAGACGTTACTTCTAAAATTATCATAGCTTTAAATTATTTTGCATATTAATCCAAAGAAGTCTTTTATTTACATGCAGCACATTTAAGGTATTTTCTACTACTGGTGTTATTAGAAGCAAATTCAACGCGTCTTCGTCCAGGATTCTCGTACCGGCACATTTGTCACATCTCTAGCATCAAAAATCCTAATGGCTTTACACACAATAATCTAATCATTTCATTATCAAAAACAAATAAGGAAGTTTTTCATAAATTTGCTTTATTATTCATTAGTCCAAAAGGGCTTTCTCCCTGAGGGACTATTGTTTTCATTTTGCTATTTTGCATTGAATAACTCTGAATGTCTTGTTCACTTTTCAAACTGTTGCCACCAACAATTATTGCCCTGTATTATATTTACAGAAATTAAATAATGAAGAATCTGCATGAATGTATGTATGTTTCTGGCATTGTGATAAAACAACGGTACCTAGAGCCATCCAATTTTCAACTAATTCACTAACGCATTTTTGCTCGTGTTTTGATTCTGTGTTTGTTTACATTGCTAATAAGCGCTTTATTTATTTAGGTGCTACTTTGGTAGACGGTTGCACGGATTTTGGCGACTTTTTGGCGATTTTTTTTTAGCGAGCGATACAACTTATGGTAAAGCCATTGCTAGACAAGTTATTTATGGTAACCGATACTTTGTTGTCATTTTATTTAAAAAAATAATATGTTTTATTATGCATAAATTCCGTGTTTTAAATATTATTTATGACTTCTAAATAATAAAAATGAATTTAATTTTGCATTTTTATTTTAAATGAAAATTTTATTGTTTATGATATTTTATGGAAACTTTATGTTGTGAATGATGTAATGAACTACGTCACATTATTTTTAAAGTAATTGGTTTTAATATCTATAAATTTAATCTAATGTTTTAATCATTATTTATGGCTGTTAAATATTAAAACACAATTTAATTTTGCATTTTTTAAATATGATTTTATTATGAATGATTATTTAAATAATTTTAATTTTAGGCGTGATGTAATCAGCTCCCTGATTGGTTACTGAATATTTGTGCATTACCGCGCCATTTTAAAATTTTATTATTCATCTCTTCGAATTCCTCAGATTTCAAAGTGAATGGATTTCTCCGTTTCGAAGATGAATGTTGTTATTGGTAATTACCAATAATTATTGGTATCGGCATAAAAAAATTGCCGTTTGAGACCTTATTTTGGCCAACCTGGATTTCCTAATCAAAGATTTATTTATTGTTACAAGGGTCAGAGGAAATTTATTTAAAATTTTTGGAGGAAACCTCGCTAATTGCTTCTTCAATGAAGTGCGAGAAATGTGGATAACAGATGAAGATTTTTTTTTTCTTGTTTTCTTACTTTACTCCAAAAAATACAAAATTAATGGTCATTAAATAACTCAGCTTCTTCATTTTTTCATCGTTAATTACTTTAAAGCCAAAATTAAATGCACAAACTTAAAAATTTAAAAAAAAGTGTTCGAAGGTATACAGCCCCTTTAAGATCTAAATCGCAACCTCTTGCCCTTTGATCAAGATGAAATTTGTGGACCTGAACTATCTGCAATTCAGATTAGGAGAATTAGAAATAACAACAGACGTCACTTCTAAAATTATCATACCTTTAAAAATGTAATATTTTGCATATTAATCCAAAGAAGTCTTTTATTTACATGCAGCACATTTAAGGTATTTTCTACTTTCTTTCCGTATGGTTTAGTGGTGTTATTAGAAGCAAATTCAACGCGTCTTCGTCCAGGATTCTCGTACCGGCACATTTGTCACATCTCTAGCATTAAAAATCCTAATGGCTCTACACACAATAATCTAATCATTTCATTATCAAAAACAAATAAGGAAGTTTTTCATAAATTTGCTTTATTATTCATTAGTCCAAAAGGGCTTTGTCCCTGAGGGACTATTGCTTTCATTTTGCTATTTTGCATTGAATAACTCTGAATGTCTTGTTCACTTTTCAAACTGTTGCCACCAAATATTATTTCCCTGTATTATATTTACAGAAATTAAATAATGAAGAATCTGCATGAATGTATGTATATTTCTCGCATTGTGATAAAACAACGGTACCTAGAGCCATCCAATTTTTAACAACGTAAACCTCCTGCGAATATAAGCATCTGGAAGCCCAAATTTCAAATTTGGAATTTGTTTTATTATCGATTTCATATTTTGTAACACTTTAACGAATTTTGATTAAGAAACTCAAGGATTTCAAAGCGAGCAATGGCAACGTTGTACAGTAAAACATTTTTATCTCCAGCGAATCTGCTGTGTATCGGAAATTCTAAAGATAAGCTCATTTTAAAATTATTTTGCGATATTCCTTTTGAACTGAATTTTTATGGTTCAAGTGCGAAGAAATGATATTTAATAACTTATGATGTTAGGAGGCCCCAACTTGTCAGCAATAGTAGTAGTGACTGCTATGAACTGGAAATTACACAGACTCTTAAGAAGGGTTTAACTCCCTTTTTATTTCACTTTAGAAATCACGGTTGCGTTCACTTGACGCTCACAAACTACGCCGACCCGGCGGTTAAACAAAAATAGAAAAATACAACTAAAAATAAATGACAGGATGAATAACTAACGAAGTCACAATCTACGAGGCTCTATAATCGTAACTATCTTAACCGCGTTCTAAGATACAGCTGAGATTCAGCAAACTTTCTGATTAAGAAGTTGAAAGATTAAACTAACTGCCGAAGTAGGCACACAGGCCAAAACGCGCGGTTCTTAAATTTCTACCTAGCAACCTTCACGCTCGTGATTCAAGAAGCACACTTACAAATCTCGTTTCCCTTCTATTTAACTCAAATTACTTCTGCTAAAATTTGAATACTCAGCGCGTTCTACTACGATTTACATACTCTGGCATTGGCAATTCCAGGGGAAAGTAAAGGCTTGACAGGAAAGATAGCTTAAACTTAAAATAAATGTTAGTTAAAATAAATATAAACCCTACAAACTAAATACACAAAATGTTAAAAAGAAACGCCGCTTTAGAAGTACTTTAAAGTCTGAAACCTTTCAGATTTTTAGTCCAAAGGGGCAAGTTGCCCAGAATTTCGTTGTGGCATTTTGCATTGTTTCACTACAAGCGTTGTTTATTTATTCATTTGTTTATGTTTTTTACTCTAGCGTAACTTATAGTTAATAACCGCGCCATAGCAGAGATGAATATGTTAAGAAATGAATCATCTTTTCCCCTTAACTGTTAACCAGTTTTCTGCGATTGAAAGTACCAAACTTTCTCTTGAACAGATAGATTAACATTTTAGAGACAAAGGAGAATGGAGCGAGGACAGTTTAACACACGGAAATCTCGAACCGGATGAGGTACACCTGGTAACGTCGGAAACGGATATTCTAAAGATGACAATACAGCCATCAACATTGTCGAAAAGCTGAGAGGATGACTTCGGTTGTACGAAAAATACACCTGTTGTTTTAATCAATAGATACCCCTCGCTGTTCAGAACATTTAGCTTTGAAAAAAAAAATTAGAAAAATTTAATATGTTAGTTTATATTCCAGTTTAAGGGGTGTTAGAACCCTAAAAATATTCAAAAAATGGTGATTTCGGATTTTTGCATTTAAAAATTCTCTACACTTTTATCTTTCTAAAAATACCATTCTTTAATTTATATGAAAATTAGAGCTGTAAAAAATCTAGTTTTAATTTGTCATTGAATGCTTTGATCAATGAGGATTTTTTACATTTAAAAACGCGTTTTTCTCCAAACGTGATTTTTTTTATACTCAGTGTACCTTTTTTCAGGAACTACTGCTCACAGGTATCTGCAATTTTTATGGCTTATTTATTAGGTTTCCTAATATTTACTGAAATGGCCTTTTTGTGATAAACTAAGAAACATTTTTTTTAAAAAATTATGTGAGAAAAGGGCTAAATTTTACTATACCTAACAAAATATTCTGTAAATTACTCTAAGATTCAAAATGTTTCAAAAGCTCATTTCAGTATAATCAGATAGGTATACTTTAATTGCACAAAAAATTTCAAGTGTGTATCTACAGCAGATTTTGAGAAAAGGTACATCGAAAATGGCCAATTTAGCATTGCCGGTATAGGGGTTGCTGATACCTCTTAAAAGATATCATAAGCTGGCATTCTTAAAATATGATGTAAATGAATTTAACAAAAATCAGAATCAGATTTGTGTTTTTTAGTCCAAAGAGGCTTTAGTCCCAAAGGGCTATTAGTCTCAAAATGGCATCTTGTGTCGTTTCACTTTCTGTGTTTGTTCACTTTTCAAACTGTTGCCACCAAATATTGGAGCCCTGTGTTACATTTAAAACGAGTATGGAATGAAAAGCACAAATTTCGAGTTTTGGAGATCAAAATAATTACTCTCACTTCCTTTTCAATTTGGATTTCTCAGAAGCTTCCGAAATTTTCTGAAAAGTAATCTCTTAATGGCACGCTGTACATTCCGCTCCTGATTGGAAGTGAAACCCACTAGCGGCTGAGCGATAAAGTCGCTGAACACTGGTAGTTCGGTCCGAAGTTCGAATCCTGCGATCGGGCTGGCTGCATGGGCGTTTTCGAGGTTTTCCCCATGTGTAACATGTATACGAGCCCTTACAAAGTCCTCCACGAAGGCATCCCTCCCCACAGGCAGATAGCCCTCGAGGCTTTGCCGTAATCGAAATCAGATCGCATCACCTTTCGAAAAAAAAGTACTGAATCTGCATAGATATTTTGAGAAATTCTATAAAATAAAGATTTCTTGGAATTTAGAATTATCGATTGCTTTTTGATAAAGTCATCCTTTCTATGAGTTTTGATTGATTTTTAATTGTGCGTACAATTTTGATTTTAATTGTCAATAAACTTTTTTTTGTAATCTAAACTTTAAAGTCAGAAACTGGGCTTAGTAAACATTATGCACCATAGACGATTACTGTACCTGAAATTACTGCTTTTTTAACAATACAGTAGTATCATACAGGACCTCCGAAAATGAATGGTAAGCTTTCATATCGTCTGTGTGAATGAAACATGCAGTATTTGAAATTGATTAAAAGTGTTTATATTTAGTTCAGCCACTCATAACTATTATATGCACCTCCTTTTATTGTGTAAACGAGGCTCCAACGAACGAGAAATGTTCGCCATTTTAAATTTTCAGTTTCCTCTCAAGTTCTTAAGTTCTTCTCTCAAGTTAGGTCTTCGTAAATCAATTGTATGATATAACCCGTAAGATACTTAATTATAAAATTCAATTGTTGCATTCAATGGAATCCCAGGAGATATATATAGAACTTAGGGAAGGAAGTGGCACGTATATCTGCTTACATCTGATAGCCACGAGGTGTCCTCGCCCTCCGTTACCTGTCACCTGTTAATTATGGATAAAATGGATTTTTGAGGACTACGGAAAATTGAAATGGCGAAAAATTCTATTTTATTAGTGCCTCGTTTAGGTAATAAAAAGATGTACACATAAAAGATTTGAGTGATTCAAGTAAATATAAGCACTTCCATTCCATTTCTCATACTACGTGAAGCATTTTCTCCCTCCTTTCCGCATGCCTTCGTGGTGTAATTGGAAGCAAACTCGACACGTATTCAAGAGGTCCAGGGTTCGAGTCCCGCGAGGGCATTGCCATTTTTCACGACACCTGCTTTAAAAAAAAATTAACCCTATGTTGCATACAAATAATCTAGGGAAGTTAAACGAAAATGTTTGTATTTTTTCTACTTAAAATAACCTTAGAAATAATTTTTAAAAAAATTAAGTTTATTCAAATTTCGTTTTTAAATAATTGCTACAGTTTGTGGACTACAGGGAACAGCATGCATATACGTACATGCATACAAATCTGTTCTCAACGATTTACGGTCATTGCATTTGAAATCATTTCCTGCCTTGTTTGCAGTGATCATTACCATCTTCTAAATGGTAAATCTACAACTGACACGTACATACAGATCCCCCAAAGTACCTTCATTTCGTCGATTGTGATTGAATTCATTTTGCTACGATTTTGTAACTTGTACCTATTGGATTCAAATGTCAAATGTTCTAGGAATTCCTTGCCAAACATAAACATTTCCAGTGGTGTTTTGGCTTGATAAGCAGTCCAATTGGGTTTCAATTCACCTTTTCGGTAGATCTTTATCTACTCACTCCACAATTTTCTCGAACTGGCATTTAAAATAAAATGTCTAAAATGGCTAATTATGAATAAAAAATGGCAGTATAAGAAAATGTAAGCAGTATTATATAATGTTTACCATGAGAAATGGTACTAACTTGGAAACAGAAGTAGCAGCCATTTTCCAAATAGCATTGCTTTACTTAGTGATGCTATACAGCCATCTAGGATCGACAGTTGAAAGTTCTAATAATATAGAATGAATAAACACAGGAATGGAATCTGTTAAGGCATTTGCAGAAGAATAAACAAATTTAAACTTTTGTCTACTAGAGTGGACATGATGCAACAAAGGGTTAATGGCGCTACAGTGCCGCTTGAACTAGAAGGTGGACGATAATTCGCCACTACCAGGATTTGGCGAGTGAGTCCCCTAATCCCAAGTCACCCTTTAGAACGGGGAGTATATAAGGTCTTTTTTCCCTCCTTTCTGCATGCCTTCGTGGTAGCACAGTCGGCGCGTACGATATGTCCAGGTTCAAGTCCCGGAGAAGGCATAGCTCATTTTTCAAGTCTTCGGCTTTAAAGTAACTTAATAACTCTACAGTGGCTCCCGAATTAAAAGGTGGTGGATGATGATTCTTCACCACCAGGGTTTGGTGATTGGGTCCCTTCATCTCCAAGCGCCCCTTAAAAGGAGGAGTATATAAGGCATTTTGTCCCACCTTTACGCGTGCCTTCGTGATGTAATTGGAAGCAAACTCGGCACGTATTCGAGAGGTCCAGGGTTCGAGTCCCGGCAAGGGTACTACCATTTTTGACGTCATTTGCTTCTTCCCCCCCCCTCAATTTTTTTTCAGTTCATTTCACACAATGCATATTTCATACAGGCCTCGCGAAACTCCACTATTCACTCTCGGAGATAATGTAGTAAAAATCCTCACATTCTGCCCTTGTGCCTCTTTTAAAAGAAGCACTATTACGCAGCTATTCAAACATTCATGTTACATTCCCATTCCTTTTTTCGTCAGCATCAAAAGAATGTCCTCTAACCACTTAGCAGTAATGCGAGGAAATAGCCACGAAAACAAAGAAGGGATCTTCATTAACATCCTTAAAGACGATAAAGCCTTTCGCCCGAGGGTAAAACCTTTCAGTTGACGACCAAAATCTCAAAAAGCTACGAAGCAGATCCTTTTAATTGCTTTGAAATTCCATCGATCTTCTTATAATGCAAGAAGAAAACAGTGGATTCGTCACGCGAGTGAATACACGGACGGACAGAAGGCTGAAAGGAAAGAACGACGGATAGACATAAACGGAACTTCATTAGAAAAAAATGGAAAGTGTTTGGTCACTATCTTCTCACAAAGGGAGAAACTGTGTCGAAATTTAAAACAAACAGAAAAAAAAAAAAAAAAAAAAAAAAAAAAAAAAAATGAAGATGGATCATAGGGGTGATGTTTGGGGAATACAAAAGGTGCCGAAATTTTGCATTGGCTGTAACACTACAATATGGACAAATCTGATGTATGTTAACTCGGTTATTTCTAAATAATAGTACTTCCGATGTTGAAAGCACAATCGCCAAAATTAAAGTACTTCCGTAATGTTATTTTCATTGCAAAATAGAAGTAAGGCGTACAAAATTACGGTAACAGCTTTTTATAGATTTTAGTTATCACATTTTTTTTTAGCTAAAGGGTTCTTAAACCCAAATCTCAAAACGGCATTTTTGCGTCGTTTCACTTTCTGCGTTGGTTCAATTTTCAAACTGTTGCCACCAAATATTATGGCCTTGTATTATATTTAAAGAAACTAAATAAGGAAGAATCTGCATGAATGTTTCTTACATTGTGAAAAAACAAGGGTACCTAGAGCCATCGAATTTTGAATAACGCAGTCCTCCGACTAAACATGGGCACTTGGAAACCCGAATTTTGAATTTGTTTTATTATCTATTTCAAATTTTGTAAAACTTTAATGGATTTTTGATTAACAAACTCAACGATATCAAAGCGAGCAATCCTCTCTTTCTCATCCGCAACCTCTCGACAGTCTCGACAGAACTGACAGATTTTAAGTGCCTCCATTCCGCGAAGATCTTTTTTACCAAAAGCACCCCAATTTGAATTTGAATCTCAACAATCATCATGGTAATCAGCCTTTACTAATCGACTTACTATCTTAGGTTGCTATAACGAAAAGATAATACAGGAACAGAAATTTCAAAAACATATCATGCTTTTCTTTGATCCGAATGCATGCGCGGCCCGAATCCCAGTGAGAACACAGTTGATTTGGGAAAAAACTTTATCTCTCAAGTTCTATTCAGTTTAACCACTCAGATGCACTTGAAAAAGAACATCATTTTCCATAATCAAGAAAGTAAGGTAAAAATTACATCTTACATGCAGTTCCTTGCATATAATTGGTAAGAAATAAGTAATAAAGAAGACAAGGAACGTTAGATCTGTCTTTCACAGTTTTTAATTTTTTACTAATTTAAAAGGGCTGCAGCCAAAGCAAAATTTGTAAGTTCTATGTATGCCTGAAAAGCAAATGTATGAAAACATTTCAATATGAAAGAAATGACTTCATTCTTTCCAAGAAACAACCAATTCGTAAATAATTTTGTTATTGACGGACCATGAAGCAAAAACTTAACAAACTCTATGATTTGATAGCGAGCACAACATTTTTATCTGCAAAGTGCTAAACTGTTGCCACTCGGAAAAATGAGTGCGAAAATTAGTGTTCTCAGAAATTTTAATTATTATATCGACCGATTAAAGTCGTACGAGGACGGGAACAGTCAAAATAGCTTCCTACGAATTTTTTGAATAGGAAATAATATATTTAATATAATGTAATGTACAATGTTACTTTTATTTCATATTTTGTAAAATGTAGAATTTTTTTATTAACAAACTCTACAATTTGAAAGCTAGCAGTGGCAACACTTCTCAAAGTAAAGTAGATTTTTATCTCCAAAGTGCGAGATTCTTGCCACTCGGAAAAATGAGACCGACAATTAGCGTTTTCAGATTTTTAATTAATATCTCCGCTAATTAATGTCGTACGAAGATGAGAATGGTCGACATGGCTTCCCAATGAACTTTCCTTAAATACTTCACTTGCATAAACCGCTATGCAAAAACGCATCTGGTAGGGAATGGTATAAGGAAAACGAGAATAGTGAACAAAGCATGTTTAAGCTTAAAATAACTACAGAAACGCAGTTTATTCTGTAGTAGTAGTAGTACAGTAGAGTTTATTCTGTAGAGAAAGAAACTCTACAGAATAAACTCTACAGAATTATTGAAATTATCTTAATAATATTATTTGTTAATGCCATTTATAACTTTGTTTATTCATTTCTGATGACATTTATTTTTACATTATTTCAGTGTTTTTAGTCCAAAGGAGCAGTTTGCCCAGAAGGACTATTAATTTCGTTTTGGCATTTTGCGTGGATTCACTAGAAGCGTTGTTGCACTTTTCACATTGTTTCCACCAAATATTATCGCCCTGTATTATATTTAAATAAATTAAATAATGAAGAATCTGCATAGATGTATGTATATTTCCCGTATTGTGATAAAACAACGGTACCTAGAGCCGTCGAACTTTTAAAAACGTAATCCTTCTCAAATATGGGCATCTGGAAGCCCAAATTTGAAATTTGGAATTTATTTTATTACCGATTTCACATTTTGTAAAACAAACATTTCACATTTGATTGTTTCTAATTTTTGATTAAGAATCTCTAGGATTTCAAAGCAAGCAGTGGCAACGTTGTACAGAAAGAACATTTTTATCTCCAGCGCGCGAGACCGTGTCTCGGAAAGTCCACAGATATGCTCAGTTTAAAATTATTTTGCGATATTTCTCTTGAACTGAATTTATGGTTTAAGTTCGAAGAACATGATATTTAATAAATAAAGCTAATACACAAAATGTTAAAAAAAAAAAAAAAAAAAAGTCCCTTTGGACGTAATTTAAAATCTGAAACCATTCAGATTTTTTTTTTTTTTTTCATTTTTTTTTAAACTTTTGAGTACTAATTTAATTTGCGTAATGAATTAAATTCGTTCTCCCGTATAAACCGCTTCAGAATACGGGTAAATTGTTCATAGGATTTTTCTATTGATTAAAATGGGGATTATTCCTCTTTATTGTTCTAACTGCCGGCAGATTACTCGTGGTTACTAAGGACTATTCACTGATTACTGATTTACCAAGGACGTCATTCTCAGTATTACCCCGGTTAATTGGGAGTTGATTTTGGACTAAAAATGAGACTTCAAATTGATGAAGAAACAGGTTTCTCAGAAGAGTTTATCCGTAAATTATTTCACCCAACAAGTGAAAGGAATACCTATAGTTAGCATATTTAATTTTGACAGAAACTTTCTCTATTTTGCTCTGTAATAGTAATTTGATTATTCCAGTTCTACCCAACCATTTTAGATTTCCAGTCAGGGGACCCAGCGTACTTTTTCGTAAGCATAATTGCCAATATAAAAAGAAAAAGAAAAGGGGAAAATGCAGAAAGCATACTTTATGCCTCACACTCACACTATGGGCGAATTAACCGAGTGTTTTGCAAGTAAAATAGATTTCCACCATAATTTTTTTTTTTTTTTTACAAAAAGTTTTTCAAAAGGTACCTATTTTATTTCAATCCCCCCCCCCTCGTTTCGCCTTTTCCGTGCCGTTTTCTCGAAATTTAAATATAATTCATTAAGAAGGGGAAATAAATGCAAAACACGTATCCAGGCCAACGACGTTGGAATCCTTTCCCTTTCTTTTTTTTTAACCTCCCAAATGCTTTTATTCCAATTTCTTCCTCTCTCTTCTTTATTTTTTTTTTTTTTTTAAACTTTGGATGTAGTGGGAAGCGAAAAGATCGAAAACATGTTTGGATGCATGGGAAAAGGGGTTGTAAAACACGCGAAATAGTCGTCGGAAGACGAATAAGGTATTCCGATGGTTTTTTTGAAACGCATTTCTAGAGCTTATCGCGTTTCTAAGAAGAGAGAACTGTTAGAAATAATCGGTTTTATTTAGAAGACGCAGACGATTTGTTGTTCAATTCCCTACATCCGAATTACGTTACGTTGGCTTTTCTTAACTTAACTTAGCTATAAAATACTTCAGCACTCAGAAAATTCGTAAACAGAGAGACATAAAATAATTTTCTGCCGTGAAGTACGCAACATATAGAGACAGTTTTGTTATTTGTAATAATTTTTCAAATAGTCATAAATATCGACTGGATGCATAATAAATTTAATGCATTTACGGAAATTAAGTATATTGTTAAAAGTGCAGAAATTAAGTATATTAAGTATATTGTTAAAGAAATTAAGTAGAGTATAATAGAATAAAAGACTCTTTTCCTCCAAAAAAATTATAAAACTGCTTTAAAAATGAATTCCGAAGAGAATTTTTCATAGCGTCTGTACGTACGTACGTACAGTGGTATCTCGCATAACTCAAAACTCGCTTATCTCGCGAGTAGCCTCAGAACGTTGACATTTTGTATATAGGACTACTATAACATGTAGATGTGCACCTCGTATTTTGGTTTCAATCGGCCTCGCCAAACGTATATAAATATATTTATATATATATCCACTCTGTTACCCGCGTCTCAGTGATCTGTTTCTTTACTCTTATATGTTTGTAAATTGTACATTTTTTGCTTTAAAAGTGACTGAATTATGTTGTTCTTATCTTCCGGTTGAGGTTTTTATGCCTTTAGTAAATCTGTATGCAATATTTCTAGAATTATCAACAATTTTAAACTTGTTTAAGTGCCGCTAAGCCTAATAATTTTTTTGATGGCGGCCATTGCTTGTTTACATTTGAAACAGCAGAGTAGTGGATTTGTTACCAATCTAGAGAAACGTAGCTTCGCAACAACAAAGATAACGCCTTCATTAATTATTGCGAATTAAATCATGCTTAATTCTTTCTGGAATTTTTGAGGAAATAAGATTTACTTCGTAATTTTTAACACAGATATTTTGAGTTTTAATGTATTTTTGCCTTGTCGCGAAGTGAGAACTGAATTAATTGAATGTGAAATACTGAATCGCCTGTAAAAAAACTGTTTCGTTTTTTATTTTTGTTCTTTGGTCAATTTTATTAATTTGGTCAATTGGTCTTTTATATATCGTTTTAGATTTATTATAGTATTTGAATAGAACATGTGGCAACGATTTGATAATTCTTTAAATGATATAAATTTTGTGCATTCTGAGTTATAATATGAACGAAATATAATACTGTTAAGTGAACCTAGCGCCAGAGTGTCGCTATGGTAAACAAATAAAGTGAATTTTAAAGAATGCATTTATTCTATTGTGGTTTATGAGCTGTCGGCGAAGTAGGTTTAATTCAATCCAATAAGTTTAAGCGAAATGCAAGAAAAAATGCGTATAATTTAATATTCCGTTCAAGGAAGTCATGTGGTGTACACATCAGATTTTTTTTAAGAGCTATAGCATTCAGGGACAACAGCCAGGTAAACTTTGAAAGATTACTATTTACATTAATAAGAAAGGGAAGTGGAAGCATTTCAGTGTGAAAGTTTTGGTACTATTAAAACACTTAGTTCTTTTTATGTCCCAGGTAATTATATGGGAATTAAGAATTTGGGGAATTGAAAAATTCAAATTGAGATGTAAATTGAAATGTTTTTAAATTTAAGTATTGTATGGAATAAGTTAATTTTATACTACCTTAGTTTAGATTTGATAATCAGAAATATAATATATGCTATTACAGCATATTATACCTAATGTTTTCATCATTTATTCCTTCTCTTTTAGTATATTGTTGAAAACAGCAGATAAGTTGTAAAGCATTTTCATATTTTCAAATTCAAAGTTTTTGGGTTCTTTTTTAGTATGTATATATATATATATTTCTTTAAAATTTAATTAATATTTAAATTATTCTTAAATATATATACATATATATTTATAAAAATTGTAGAAAGCTCGCCTAAAAGTTACCAAGAGCTGCTGCTCCAAAAGGTTTAAAACGTTTTCAAAAATTAATACACATGAAAAGCAAATCATTAGACATGTAAAACATAAATAAAATTAAAAAACTGAAAAAGTTAAAAAGTAAGCGGAAAATGGTAAATTAGCCAAATTCGACTTCCAAACAGGCTTTTCAAGGGAAATTTCATTTATTTGAACGTCGAATCAAGCTAACCCCATTACGCGTTTCGCCGAAACAGACAATTGAAACTTTTTCGCTAAAAAAATTTTTTGACAAAGTGTCTTGGTAATTTTAATAGTCTCAATTCTCTGTTCCAATTTCCCGACGCGTCCGCTCAGAATGACACATTAAGGTGTTAAAATATGTTAATCAAAATCAAAACATCCTAAATCTAGTCTAAAATTAAAATCAAAACGAAAATAAATAGCGATGAGCTATTAGTCCTAAAAATACAAAAACATACGGGCTGGGCCTGCAAGCTTAAAGATTAACAATTTAATTATAAAATAATAGATTTTAGAAAACTGTAAGAAAACCTGTAATTAATATAAAATAAAAAATTAAGAAAAGAAACGAACAAACTCAGTGGGTCTTGCTAAGACCAAGAAAAAGTTGTAACAAAAGAAACAAAAAACTGACCTTTGGCGATGCAAATCTGTCCCTCTGAAACTTGTTTAAAAATGGCTGCTAACTTCTAGCGTCTTATTTTGGATGACGTACGGAGGGGAGCGAAGTGCTGTGGGCGTTTAGCCAATGCGAAGTGATTTTCGTTGTCTGCAACTCGTCTCCTATTATCGAAGGGGGCCGGAAACCTCGGAAACCGTGTAAAGATCTCAAAAAATGGCGCTTGGCTTGTAGTAGGATGGAAAAAATAGCAGTACTTCATGAAGTGAAACTTTCTAAAGGAAGCTTACGCAGTCGGACATCTTTTGCATCATTTGTTAATCGTAAAACAGGAAAAATATTTATATGGCATGGATGTAAATCAGCTACCATGGATGTAAATCAGCTACTTTTTTTTTTTTTTTTTCAAATGACACAGTAAAAGTTTCAATAATTCTTCAAACTCGGGAATTCATTTTAATGGCCGAATTCTTAAATATGCTGAACGAATAATTTTCAAAATAACGCGTCAAATCTATTTAATAAACATAGTTTTAACTTATTGCAACAACACAAAATTTTAAACGAAGCTATACGTATAGTAACATTTAATAACAGAAAATACAGTAGAATGCACGTGGTTTATTATTCTTAATTAACTTAGTTTGGGAATCGAACATATTACTGTTTCGTGAAGAATTTTCAGATTTTTCCACATTTCATAGCGAAACATTCCTGAGAAGAATATGAAGATCCATTATTTTTCAACTCCTTTAATAGCTATTATACTTTGTAAGATAAAAGTGTAGTTTCGTCCTTCGGGTCTTGAATTTTTAACTGTATCTTCATCGTAGTAGAAATGCGCAGTTAGAGTACAGTTGCGTAAGTCGCACCCAGCTAGCAAAAAATAGGTATAAATCGCAGGATCTATGAAAAAAATAAAAATTATGTGTGGTGTTAATATCTTGTGTTGTCGCTGCTGATATTTATTAGAATAAAATTCCACTTCCAAAATACTCTCTTGGATAAAATTTATGAACACGAACTTAATACGACTTAGACAACCAGTATTCTAAGTCCTACCACCTAGAGTCTTGCTATGCTTAAAATTGGAGAATTATAATAAGATTTGCTTTTATTCAGTTAATTTATTTATACAATTAATTACAAAAATAAGCACAAAGACATTGTTTTCATTTTCTTGTCAACTTCAGCATATAAATCGTGTACCGATCCTTTGCATTTTAGGAACTTATAGGGTATTTTCTCCCTCTTTTCTGCATGCCTTCGTGGTATAATAGCTAGCACACTCGGCGCGTATTCGATAGGTCCAGGTTCGAGTCCCAGGGAGGGCATTGCTCTTTTTTCACGTCTTCTGCTTTAAAATAACTTTAATGTCTCTACAGTGGCGCCCGAACTGAAAAGATTCTTCACAACCAGGATTTGGGGATTGGGTCCCCTAATCCCCAGTCGCCATTTAAAAGAGGGAGTATATAAGGTATTTTCTTCCTACTTTCTCCATGCCTTAGTGGTGTAACCATGGAGGTAGGAAAGGGAGGAGGGGCCATTCCGCGCTAGAAGTGAAGCACTGCTTTGAAGCTTGGGTCACCAGACGGGGTGTTCTTTGTTTACATTCAGAAGCTCGCTTGAAAAGATTCTGATAGTATTTCGACACACGACAGTTCCATAGAAATCGAAAAAGGGACACTCTCGCATGAAAGAAACATTCATAGTGTGATGGATAATAGCAATTTGTATAGTTTACTGACATTTACGCAAAAATCACATCTTTGTTATTTTTTCGATAACTAACAACAGCAATTTTGATTATGAATTTGTTTTATAAAATTCTAAGCTGTTGCACTACAAAAATATAGATTTTAAGAAAATTGCTAAAAGAGATCTGCCAAAATTTATTTTCTAGAAGATTTGAAAAGTTTGAAACTTGATGGCTAAATGTAAATATAAAATTATGTATGTTAAAATATTTGTAATTAGGCACATAGGTCAGATTAAGTTTTTATTAAATAGAGTAACGCATGCAAGGGCTATCTGCCTAAAGAGAGAGATGCCATCGTGGAGGAATTTTGAAGAAAAACTGACCTTTGAGTGGGTATTAAAAATAATACTTATAATTTTCATTCAAATTATATTCATATATATTTTTTATGTAAAACTTTCGGGTGTATGCTAAATTAGTGTAAATTACTTTACACGAAAAATATAATGAATGCACAGAAATTAAAGATTTGCACATGCCGGAAATGATAAATAGGAAATATGTATGGGTATTTATGCATGTGCTTGCAAAAAGCATGTATCTGCCTTTGACAAAATACTTAAATATTCATTAAATTATTTATAAATGTATTTGAAATGAAGAATTTATTCACTTATAAACAACTGTGAAAGTACTGTGAAGAAATCTAATGATTAAATGTATCTAATTTATAATGATTATAAATGTTATCTAAATATATAATAACCTTAATATTGAATTGTAAACATAAATTGAAATCCTTTTGACAAATACGTTATAAAACTATTTAAGCAAGAATTGTTCGTATTGGAAAGCAATCTGTTAAAAGGTATTGTAAAGCAAATGCTATGAGATGCGCACTTAAGAACGTAATAAAGAGTTTTGGAATATGTATTGTTGAAATGAAGGGTAAAAAAAAAAAATCTGATAAGTATAATTAAAAGAATTATTCCCTTTACATTTTATAATAACTCAGTTACAAGTTTTAAATAATACTTAAAAAAAATAAAATAAAATAAAAAACTTATTTTATTCCCTTTCAGAAATGTTCAGAGAAAGTCAAATACTATTTAATACTATTTAATACCTATTTAATTATTAGGTGGTGTGGTGTGTGTGGTGGTGTATTTAATTATGGCAAAGCACACTAGGGCTATCTGCCTAAGGGGAGGGATGCCTTTCGTGGAGGACTTTCTAAGGGAAACTGGCTCGTATACACGTTACACATGGGGAAAACCACGAAAACGCCCATGCAGCCAGCCCGTTCGCGGGATTTGAACCTCTGACCGAACTACCAGTGTTCAGCGACTTTACCGCTCGGCCGCTGGTGGGCCTATTTAATTATTAGGAATTAGCGAAATACTTATTTAAAGTATTTCGCTAATTCCTAATAATTCTCTAATTTAAAATGAACCAAATAGAGCATTAATTATAAATTGACTTACATTTTTCGATTTAAAAGAAGCCAAAAAATCATGTAATATTTAAGAAAGTATTTTAGGAAGAAGCTCTATAAATAGAAAAGAAATAATGCATAATTTTAATATTAATAATACAATAAACTTTGATCTTAATTTTTATACCTTAACCGAATAAAATCGAATTACATTAATTTTTTTTTCTAATGTAATTAACGAAAACTTGTGAAAATATTTCATTCAAATTTAACCATTCTGAGAAAACTGTCCTGTGAAAAGTATAGCATTTAATTCCGTTCAGAATGAAATGTTGTTTAAAAATATGTTGTTTTCACATACTTAGGACTCTGAAGTGTTGTATAAAAAGAAAATATATACATTTATATGTATATTTGCGACGTAATTACAAAATATTTACACCCGAACGCGTCAAATCCCATAGAACTCAATGGTAAATGACCCAATGTTTTGGTCACCACGTAGGGATCGCCGGTGCTTCAGAGCAGGGTACTGAGAAACTTGTTTAGGACGACTCCATCTTACTTCCTACCTCCATGGGTGTAACGGTAGCACACTCGGTGCATATTGGAGAGGTCCAGGTTCGAGTGCCTGCGAGGGTATTGCTCATTTTTCACGTGTTCTGCTTTAAAAAAAAACCAATGTCTCTACAAACTGAATCATATTCTCTTCGTGGTCTTTCTCGCAAATATTATAGGTAGAGGAACACGGTGGGAAACAATATGGTTGACTAGGGGGGGGGAGTCGTTTTGCCGGAAGAGGCACAGTTGGCCCGATGTTACGCATACGTAAGCGGCGGTACGACTTCCGCAACCTTACCCTATGTAGACAGATAGATAGGCAGATAATCAGATGCATATTTACATGAACAGACTGAAGAATATGTAAATAGGTATAGTGGTGCTTAGACAAAGGGACAGATAGGTAGGTATCTTGCTGAAGCTGCTAAATAAAAGATACATTTCTGTTTGACATTAAGTAATTTATTATTGACAACATCTCTCTCATACGAATAGAAGGAATAGAAGTTTCTCATACTTTTGTTCTGTTAGCCATTACTTCTCAATCATTTGTTTTCCAAAAATAACTCAAGAACTCACTTTTTACTGTTGCAAAACTAAAATATTGCCAATAAATCCATTTTCCTTGAAAAATTATTCTGATGAATAACTTGCATTTAAATAACACTTAAACGACAAGAAGATTTAACAAAAAATTTTGTGAAATATAAGTAGACTTGTCTTCCGGTTTTTTTCAATTATGTCACTTCGCTCCCATAAGTCTTTCCTTTTTTACGAAAAAAAAGTTTCTGAAAGAGTTTTCACTTAAATGGGACTTATTTTTATTAATACAGTAAGACCCCGCTTAACGCGGGGGATACGTTCCATCAAAGTAGAGCGTAATGCGAAACAGCGCTAAAGGAGGCTATCTTTACATGTAAATATTGGGGTTAGGGGAAGATGGCTAGGAAATTGGTTAGGTATTAAATTTAAAAAGTATGTTTTTTTAATAAAAATAAAACCAAACATTTATTTTTTAAAGCCCAAATTAATACCACATTATTATTTCTTGCAAAAATAAAAACAAAATATAAATAACAAAACGAATATTCTTAAAAAAAAAAACAAATAAAATTCTCAGTCAGTCATATTTAGTCAGCCTTCCGCGTTTTCAGTGTTCTGCCTTTTTGTGACAAAAGCATCTAATGTTGTTTGCCCTTTTTCTTTTGCGTTGTTCTCTTAAAAGTTCTTCATAAACGGATAGAGCATCTCTAACACCACGCCTTACTTTTGAGCTCCTGTCAAAATTCGGATCATTTTCAATGAATTGATCCATTATTTCAGTTATGGTAGACAAACTCCTTTTTACAAACGCCATCGAAAGTTCTTTTTGCTCTTCTTCTGAATCACTGCTGTCAACATTTTTGTTTTCTTCTTGTTCAGTTAATTCCTTGAGTTCATCATTAGAAAGAATAGCCGCTGCTTCTTGAATTATTTCTTCGACATCTTCCACATTTACCCTTTCAAAATATTTCTGTGCAATACCGCACCAAACAAGAAATGCAAGTACACTCTTTCGGATATGTATTTGAAACCTATCGCTGCATAATATTTCGGGGAATCCCCGTATGCTGCGAGCGATTTCGTGGAATCCCCGGGTTGAAATAAAAGAGCGCTAAACCGAAACAGCGCTAAACGAAACAGCGTTAAGCGGGGTCTTACTGTACATTCACTAATTTCGCTTCTAGAAAGTGAGATTATAGAAAATGTTTCGAGGAAAATGAATTCATCGGTTCAGAATAGTTAAAAGGACTACCAATATTTTTGCTTTCAATAAAAGAATAACACTCATGTAATGATGCTGTCCTGGAGGTAAGGACCAGACACTTTCGATTACTTCAAAAGAGCACAATTATATCGTCACTAGACAACATTCTTCTTGTACCTTAGCTCACTTGTCTGACAATAACATCAGAACAAGCACTGGAAAATCATTGTGGCAAGGAGTGGAAGATTGCACCTGTCGTTCACACCATAGACTGTATGACTGTACGACTTCGCTCAGTTCTGTCCCCAATTTTGATGAAGAGCATCGCAAAAGCATGAGTCCGGTGGTCTCCCGCTCCTCTTACCCTACCACCAACGTCGCGAGGGGACTTTCAGCTCGCTGCATATTTAGAGCGCCCCCATGCCGCACAGACGCTGTACACTTACAAACACCCACGCCTTCTCCGGGATTCGAACTTGGGCCCTTCGGTTCCCACTCCTTTTGTCCTACCACAAACCTATAACATTTACAAACTGTACATATCTACATTATTGTAAATTACTGTACAAATGTACATTATTGTAAATTACACTGTGCATTTACCAACATCCATGCCTTCTCTGGGATTCGAACTCGGGCCCTTCGGTCTCCCACTCTACTTCTCATACCACCAACCTCGCGAGGAAACTTTCGGCTCACCGCATATTTATAGTGCCCCCATGCCGCACGGACACTGTGCATTTACAAACATCCCTGCCTTATCTGGGATTCGACCTCCATAGTATATCGCCAGCCAAATGTTGCCAAATAGGCGATTTCTCGCCAAATGTGGCAATCATGCCTTCCTTTGCCATTTTATGGCAACCCTAAAACTGCTTTGCGGAAAATCGCATTTCTTAACAATATTACGCAAGCCTTTATGACATTTTTCCGTTCCTGCAAATTAATATTGTTTCAGCCTTTTTAACCACTCTATTAAAAATCCTAGAATTTTTCCAATTTAGAGCACAGTAATGAATTCAGAACCGTCCGGTAACACCATTTTTATCATTATAACAATTAGAAGTCAACAAAGAAAGAGGAAAATAAGTTCCTTTTTTACCTGAATGACCCTCATGTTGAGTCCTGTCTCTTGAGCAAGTTGTTCCCTTATGTGCCTTGTTGGTTTTGGAGTAGCGGCAAAGGCAGCTTTAAGTGTCTCTAACTGCTTTGCTTTGATGGTAGTGCGAGGTCCTCTCCTTTTGGCACCACCAGCTCCTTCATCGTTGGAAGAAGGACCCGCAGGTCCCACTGCGCCCAAGCAGTCCACCGGAGCCATGTCTTCGGGGGCGCTGTGATTGTTATTGGTACTACTGTTGTGAGGACTGTTGGCACCCGATCCTCCGCTTACAACGTCACGGTAACGTTCGACGCTGGAATCTCCATCTAAAACTCTTTGTGGACTTCCACTGGGATCACCCAAGGATTCTTCAAACTCGGGAGAATCCAAAGGAGAACTCGAAGAAGACACTGCAGGTAAAAATAGATAATAGTATTTGAAATAGGATACCTAATGAAATCACAAAATTCAACTTTACATAGTTTGCTAAATAGTGTAATAAACATAACAATGTACTGGCACAGTGTAACAAATGAAATTTCAATGAGAGGACAATTGCGCATTACCTAAAAAAACATTCATGGTTAAAAAATGCATAGCTGGCAATTGTTTTCCCTCGTTTTATTAAAAAATGCTTTAACGAATTTTTTAATAACAGATTCAATGATTTCAAAGCGAGCAATGGTAACACTGGGAAGGGGGAGGAAAACATTTTTATCTCCTCGCGAGAGTATGTATCGGAAATTCTAAAGATATGCTCTTTTTAAATATTTTGGGATATTGCTGTCGAATTGAATTTTAGGGTTTAAGTGCGAAGAACATCATATTTAATAAGTAAAGGTAACACACAAATCATTAAAAAAAAGTCCCTTTGGGTGCAATATAAAATCCGAAAGCTTTCAGATTATATATATATATATGTAATTTCAAGATGCTTATTGAGGAAGAAAGGCCTGTTTCAAATGGTCTCAAAATTAATCAAGCAATTTTCAAAATTAACAATGATCTAAAATTTAACCTTTTTAAATTTTATAATATTTATGTGCATATACTGATTAATCTACATAATACATAGACAGCAATAATACAAGCAGGAAAGGAAACTAAAATGTTCTCCTTCCGCCTTTTGGATACACTTCCCTTTTTTAAGCTACATTTCGATGTATGCATAAAATAAACTTCATATATGGCATCTAATAGTCAAAGATCATTGAATATGCACAAAATTATGCGAACCTATTCTATGACTACTTTATGATTCAGTATCGTGTATACAAACTTCTGGGAGGAGCAGGATAACCGAAGACGAATCAGAATGAAATAGCAATGCTCTTTTGGAAGTGCCGTCTTCATATGCTAGTGTGCAGAAAATACGATAAATAACAGAGCAAACATGTAATATAACCTTTACGAAGCTAAAAGTCGCAAAAGGTGTGCGAGGTTCTGGTATAGGGACGTTTTGAAATCGCGGACGTTTCGAAAGATTCCGGATCTCCTTTGAACAAACGACATGTATAACAAGATCCTTCTGACTTGTATATCTGGCGATAACAAGATCCTTCTGACTTGTATATATGGCGGTAACAAGATCCTTCTGACTTGTATATCTGGCGGTAACAAGATCCTTCTGACTTGTATATCTGGCGGTAATAAGATCCTTCTGACTTGTATATCTGGCGGTAACAAGATCCTTCTGACTGGTATATCTGGCGGTAACAAGATCCTTCTGACTTATATATCTGGCGGTAACAAGATCCTTCTGACTTGTATATCTGGCGGTAACAAGATCCTTCTGACTGGTATATCTGGCGGTAACAAGATCCTTCTGACGGTCTACGAGTTTATCATACACCAGACCTGTCAAGTAACCAAAGGAAAAGAAACTCCAAGGAGGACAGTTCCGACGATCAAATGCAGGCCAATGAATGGAATCACCCTACCCAATCTTCTGCTGTACAAAGCGTCGCATTACAGCTCTCACAAATATCATAACCGAAATAAGCTGGGACTTCATTATGCTGGAACACATATCATGACTTTTGGATTTGTTAGTCTTTGAAGCGCTCGGGCAGACTTCCTCCAAAAAATCTTATATCACCATCCTTCCAAAGGAACAGGCAAGAAATATTGGAGTATTAAATGATCCCACCACCATACAATGCCGGACAACACATTAACAGCAAACTGGTGTTATGTTTTCCTGGTAAGATTTCATCAGATATAGCTGAGTGCCAAATAACCTCTCCATTATTACAGATCTTGCCTCATTGATTCCATTTTGGAGCATATCATAGACATTTATAAATGTATGGCGGACGATCTTTAGAACTTCAGAACTTTTAGGAAATCCAGGAGCATGACGTTTTAAGATTTGTGAATTGGAGTATGAAAAAGGAACAGAAGTTTAAGAAAGCAAATTTAAAAGAATTGTAGAATATCTGGATATTTAACGTAGTAGAACTTCGCATATCCAGACTAACTGTAATCGAGTTCATTCGAATGTTCAAAAACTTCAGATAATTACATTATTTTTTTTTTCATACGTAAGCATTGTTTACTGTAATGTAAATGAAGGCGTTTTACTTTTCTTTTCTTTTTTATTTTTCTTTTATTCGTTTAAATTCGTTTTCATTCGTTTCACCTTTAAAAAAAATATTTCCATAAAAAAAATATGCAGAGTAGCTTTTCTCGACAAAATTAAACTATGTTATTTTTTGTTTGACCAAACAATTGGCTTTTTTATTGTTTCAATTAAAATAAAAGAAAGAAATTAATTTTTATTTCCAAGGCAGTACTTATTAAATAACTGGGTTATAAATCTAAATAAATAATCTTGTTTCCGTTGTTTTTGCGATACTAAAATTAAAGACAGCAATATTTTTATTGTTTATTTCTACAGTTTATTTTTACTCTGCTAAAAGTTTACTTTTAACTCAAATAAAATAATAAAACTAACAATATTATACATAACTTTAAAAAAATATATGTATTGCATATTGTATATTGAATTTCCTTTACATATTATATAATTAAACGAGTAGATTAAAAGCTCGTAAACATATTAACAACACACTTTATTTTAACTGGTCAGAAAAAAGAAACAATTGATCAGAGTAAAGAGAATTCGGAATATTTTGTAGCCGGATAATTACAGTTTTTTTTTATTACACTTAGTATCTGGATAATGAGAGTTCCAAATATTTTATATAAGAATAATGGAAGTTCCGGTGTTTGGTACTTTGGATAACTGGGATTCTGTATCAGTATTACGCTTGCTTCTTCGCACCTTCATAAATAGGACCTCTTGTTTATGCATAATAAGCTCTATACTTCGAAATTTAAGAAAGTCTTGGATAAGAGTGAAACAGCTTTGATTAAGGGGGCTCATACACCTTAAACCCCTTAACACCCATCGAATATGTGACTATTGTAAGAATTGGGATATTTTATTTATTTTAAAATGAATTACTTCCAACTTTTTACAGCTGACTACATAATATAGCTGCTTTGGAAACTAGTAACCAGAAAATTTGTGTTGCCACAAATATTTTTGTAATTTAATCCGCTTTTTGACAAAATGTTTCGTCATGTTTCCACCTTGAGCGCATGATATTTTAAAACTGGCTAATGGTACATACTTGAAATTGGATGGAATTATTTATATGGGCACTATTTTCTAACTGAACCTAAAATCTGATGAATATTTTAATATTAAAAAATTTTATGCACGAAAACATTGCAGACTTTTTAAATAAAATACATTTTATAAACTCAACTCCAAATAAAATAAAAATTTAACATGAAATTCTTAGAATTTTTGGTTCACAGTAGTTTCCAGATGTTATAAAAGCTATATATTAAATATGGAATTAAATTATTCAACAGAATGTTTTAAACTGTGCGCGCAAGGTGGAAACATGACGAAAAATGTTGTCAAAAAGCGGATTAAATTATAAAAATATTTGTGGCAACACAAACTTTCTGATCACTATTTCAGAAAACAGCTATACTATGTAGTCAGCTGTGAAAAGTTGGAAGTAATTGCTTTTAAATTAAATAAGTTATCCCAATTCTTGCAACAGTCACATATTCGAAGATCTTATGGGTTTTAAGGTGTACGAGTCCCCTTAAAAATAAATATGCAAGAATTGTCGAGTTTTAAAACATGAATAATGCTAACACTAACATGTCAATTTCAATTAAAATTTTAAAAAATAATACGGAAGTAACATTAAATATTTTATGAAACAAGTCAAACGGGAGTTTGGGGATAAATCGTATGTTTCTTCCCCTCAATTTGCTCCAGAAATGAACAACTGTTCATCGAATAAAAAAATATCTAGGCGTAAAATCTTGTACCGAAAAATGGCGCGAAAATATAAAAAAGGTCTAGAAATTCAAGCAAAAATATTTGTCTTACAATTTATAAGTGAGTGATTCTATACGAATCATAGATGGAGAGTAATATTTTATATTTGATCTTATAATATGGGGTGATAATTAAGCACATTTCGTTACTTAGTTCACATGCACTTCAGGATTAAACATGAAGAAAAATTTGCAAGAAAAGTAATGGGATTGCACACCTTGGGGTATCAGAAACCCCTATACCGGCAATGTTAAATTGAGCATTTTCAATGTACCTTTTCTCAAAGTCTGCTGTAGATACACGCTTGAGATTTTTTGTGTAATTAAAGTATACCTATCTGATTATACTGAAATGAGCTTTTGAAAAATTTTGAATTTTAGAGTAATTTACAGAATAATTTGTTAGGCATAGTAAAATTTAGCACTTTTCTCACACAAAAAACTTTTTAAAATTTTTTATTCTAAGTTTATCACAAAAAGCTCATTTCAGTAAATATTAGGAAACCTAATAAAGACATAAAAAATTAAATTTAAATTAGCTATAAATAAGCCATAAAAAATTTAGATACCTGTAAGCAGTAGTTCCTGAGAAAAGGTACATCGACTATAAAAAAATCACGTTTGGTGAAAAACGCGTTTTTATGTAAAAATCCTCATTGATCAAAGCAGTCGATGACATATTAAAACTATATTTTTTTACAGTTCTAATTTTCATAGAGATTATAGAATGGTATTTTTAGAAAGATAAAAGTGTAGAGAATTTGAAAATGCAAAAATCCGAAATCACAATTTTTTGAAGATTTTGGGGTTACAGCACCCCTTAAATGAAGAGGCCAATGTGGCTAAACCAATCTTTTTTTTTGGGGGGGGTAGCTGTAAATAGCTCTATTTATTTAAATCAATGTTTTAAGAATGATTAATTCCTTTCGTCAAACATTGTCACCGAAATGAAGATATTTTGTTTCGGCCAGACTTATCAATCAGTCATTATAAGAAAGACCGCTGCCAACTCTTTGAGTAATCAGAAAACTGATTTTATATCTGATTCCATTAAGATTCATAACGTACCCAAGCTGAAAGGTGCGGGACGATTCAAGAATTTTATTAAAAGTAAAAACTCCAAAGAAAAAAAATCTGATGTGTACACCACATGATTTCCTTGCACGGAATATTAAATTATACGCATTCTTTCTTGCATTTCGTTTAAACTTGTTGGATTGAATTAAATCTACTTCGCCGACAGCGCATAAACCACAACAGAATAAATGCATTCTTTAAAATTCACTCTAGTATTTCTTTACCATAGCGACACTCTGGCGCTAAATTCACTTAACAGTATTAATAATTATATAACAGTTAACTTATATAATAATTATATAACGGAAACTAAGTTAACTGTTACATAATCCAATAACTATATAACAGTTAACTTATATATTTCGTTCATATTATAACTCATAATGCACAAAATTTATATCATTTAAAGAATAGAATTATCTAATCGTTGCCATATGTTCTATTCAAATACTATAATAAAGCTAGAATGATGTATAAAAATTAAGCAAACAAAACAAAAAAGAACAGTTTTTCAAAGACGATTGAGTATTTCTCATTTAATTAATTCGGTTCTCACTTCGAGAGAAGGCAAAAATACATAAAAACTCAAAATATCTATATTAAAAATTACGAAGTAAATCTTAAACACTTATTTCCTCGAAAAAATTCCAGAAAAAATTAAGCATGATTTCATTGGCAATAATAAATGAATGCGTTATCTTTGTTGTTGCGAAGCTAAGTTTCTCTAGATTGGCAACAAATCCACTAGTCTCCTATTTGAAATGTAAACATCAATGGCCGCCATAAAAAAAAAGGCTTAGCGGCACTTAGACAACTTTAAAATTGTTCATAATTCTAAAAATATTGCATACAGATTTACGAAAGGCATAAAAACCTTAACCGGAAGATAAAAACAACATAATACAATCATTTTTAAAGCAAAAAATGTACAATTTACTAACATATAAGAGTAAAGAAACTGAGATCACTGAGCCGGGTAACAGAGTGGATATATATATAAATATATTTATATACGTTTGGTGCGGCCGATTTGAACCAAAATACGAGGCGCACATCTACATGTTATAGCAGTCCTGTATACAAAATTTCAACGTTCTGAGGCTACTCGTTTTTGAGTTATCCGAGATACGTACGTACGCACGTTCGTACAGACGCCACGAAAAATTCTCTTCAGAATTAATTTTAAAGCAGTTTTATAATTTTTTTGTAGGAAAAGAGTCTTTTATTCTGTTCTTACGTACAGATATCACGCAAAATCATCGTTAAATTGCATTCGATAGCGGTCAAAATGGATATTTTCGTTGAAATATGCTGCCTGAAACTTTTCGCGATTACAATACTTCCTTTTTACTTCGTACGAGGAAGTAAAAAACGAAGACTAAAATGATTCTTTTCAAGAGAAATTACCCCCAGCTATTATTCCGAAGGGACAGTACAAGTCTTCAACAGACCAAAAGAGAGTTTACAAAGCAATTTAAATGTGCATATCGAAAAGGAACTTTTTGAAAAGCATTCTGATGTGGGTCTCAGTTTTATACGAATTTTAGTGTTTTCTTTAAAATATTCTCAAGTTTGGCTTATTTTATCTAGGATGTTCTTTGACATCTTGGACAGCTGTAGATTGACCACTACACTGTCAATCACGCGAATGAAAATTTTCGTAATGAATTTGATTTATTCTGATCCCCTATAATGGACAACAAGCTCGAATCAAGTCATCGCATCCAAGTAGGATAAAACATATTCGTGGCAACTCTTGGGGAAACACTGTCAACCAAACACTGCCGCTTGAGGTGATTTGCATAGAGAATGAAGATATACTTTTCCTACCTACCCCAGCGCCCGATGTATAAAACATGAACTTTGGCATGACGTCACTCTTTCTACCCCTCTGCGAGGAAAGGGAATAAATCTGGGAGATTTTCAATGAAGAGAAGGATTAGTTCCATAGTTGCTGAATTGTTCAAATCTTTTGGGACATAAAAGAGGACGAGTTGCTGCACCTCTTCAGATAGTAGAAATTTTGGAGCTTTTATGAATTTATACAGCTTCCAATCGTCTGCTCATAAATTACTTTCATTTAAAGAAAATTGTTAAATGATTCATTATAATATTCTCTGATTCGTTGGGTGATGTTTTACAGATATATCTGATGCACATCATTTAATTTTATCATAAGTTACTTTAACAAATTAGATGACACTCAAAGTCGAATCCTGCTTAACCGGGAACGGATTAACCGGGTTGCGATAAAATGAGCTCCGGCTTTTAATAAAAAATAATTTTATCTGCTGCGAAATGGTGAAAAATTACCACATAAACTAGCAGCGTGAAACAAAACTGTCTACGGAATATACACAAGAGGTAAATACAAATTTGTGGGATAACAGCAGTGATGCATATGATTATATAATATTCGAGAGTTGTTTCGGTCCACAATAGCGTGTGTTTTAATTGTACTTAATACACAAATATTGTACGCTAAAAACAAAAATATTTAACTGACGTTTTTACTCAAAGTTCTACATTATTTAAGTTCTGTTGTAAATATTGTTCAATTTCTTCATTATTTATTCTTCCTTATCTACAGTACGTTCTTTTGTGCTGAACACTGGTTCAATTCTCATGCAGCCAAATGAAATTATTCTCTAGAATCTGCTTGAAAATACAGAAAAACTGCTAAAGGTATTTTTCTGTTATTAGTTTCTGTTATTCAACTTTTTTTAAACTGCTTAACTACTTTGATTGTGAATTAACGGCGAATGACCTTCCTGACCGCTGTAAATCAGGAATTCATTGTAAATTCTGCACATTCTAAATACTTTATATAATTTATTTATTTGTGCAGTATTACAGTGTGCGTAGGGCTTACCCTTTTGAGGCAAAGTCAGATTGACTTTTTTTGCTACATTAACTACAGTTGTGCCGAAGGAAATGGCTGGAGTTCTAATCAGAATTTTAAGAAAAAGTCATTTCAAAACATAACTAACAACAAGGAACTGTATTTTAAATGGATTTTTTTTTCTTCAAAATTTTCGATAGTTTAAAATTTAAAAAAAAAATATTTTGCAATTACTTGTATTTTTGCCTCGGATTCCGTTTGCAGAATTATGTTGTTATTCATAGATGTAGCTCAATTTAAACTTCTGTATTTCTGGCTTGTATAAGGTAGTAAAAAAATCTCATTTAAATATACAATAATTCTTACTGTAAAAACCAGTCATAAAAGTTCATTTTTAAGGTCCGTCATACAGAATCATACCAAATATTCAGCTGCTATTTACCATGATGACCGGAAAAATGCCCACAGGAAAAAAACCCACAGGAAAAATGCTCACAGAATAATGCTCACAGGTATAAAAGCTCACAGGAAAAAAGCCCACAAGGAAATATGCCCACATAGAAAAAAGCTCACATGGACAAATGCTCACTTAGGAATATGCTCACACGAAAAAAAGCTCACATGAAATATGTTCACATGGACAAATGCTCACTTAACCTTTTCAGTGGCGGTAAATAAAAGCATGAAAACTGTAGTAAAATTTTGCATGTACTGTAATATTTCATACCACTGCCCCTTTTTTTCCTGTAACTGCCAATAATTATTGTTTCTTTACTCTATTTTTGCATACTGTTTATGTGTATCGATAGAAATTGATGTTTGAATGAAGTTATTCAAGTTTGTAGCCAAGAAGTTTTAAAATTTATGCAGAAATTTAAAATTTTAGAAATAAAATTAACATTTTTAGGCACTTTGATGATGCCTCTCAGTTGAACATAATGAAGCAGCCCTCGAGAAATCTCCTAAGATCTAATCTCCTTCGCGAAAGCTCTCATAACGCACTAAATTCATTATTTAATTGTAGCCATCCCAATATGTGGTTTTTATTTGACCGACTGAAAAAAGATTTAGCCTCTCAACGTTAGTTATTAACTAATGTAAATACAGGATGTACTGAAGTAAAAAAAAAAGAAAAGAAAACATAAAAACTTACATTTGGTAATCGTAAACCATGTAAAAAAATATGATGAAATCGATGATAAAATTAAATATTTTAAGTAATTTAAATAAAATAATCATTCTAAATTCTCATTCATTATTCATTATTCTTCTAAATGTTTATATTATAAAATGTGTAACTTATATTTATTATTATTTTATTTTTTAACAATTAAAATTGTAATAATTTTTCACTGTATAATTCTGTTTCATGTTTACTTCCTTTCTCCTCTCCTTTTCTTAATTCAAAACGGTCCATTTGTTAATCTTGTGTAACAACTGAATCTACACATAAGTTATAAAGGTTTTGAAATATGTATACCATAGATGTTTTGATATAATTTTTCTTTAGAAAATTCAACTAGGCGAACGATGTTCAAATCGATTAATTATTGTTTCATTAATGTAAGGATATTTGTATGTGAATTATTTATCAGTGGGCTTATTTCCATGTGAGCATACTTCTGTGTGAGCTTTTTTCCGTGTGAGCGTATTTCTAAGTGAGCATTTTTCCATGTGAGCTTTGTTCTATGTGGGCATATTTCTATGTGGGTTTTTTCCTGTGAGCATTTATACCTGTGAGCATTATTCTGTGAGCATTATTCCTGTAAGCTTTTTTCCTGTGGGCATCTACCATCTATGCAACCAGGCAAGCATTGCCATCGTAAAAGATATTCTTTTTTATGGCGGGCATTTTAGGCTTTGGCCATTCCTAAGTCCAGAAGAGGGGGTCATTTTATTATGGAGGCACCTAATAGGCGGCCACCGTTACTTCCAATCAAGGAACAGACAATTTATATCCATGCCTTCGCCGAAGAATAAACGGAAACAATAGAAGCTGTCTGAAAATAACATTGGGTCAAATCCAATATTCGAAGAAAAATATTAAATTTAATTGATTGGGGGTTAATAAACAATTTTGACCGCCTACATTGTCAAGGGGAAATATGCTGCTGGTCATTCATTGTTTTTGTTATTTTAAATACACTGTTAACCTTCTTGTGCAAATTATAACGCATTTAACTGATTACCGAAAAAAACTTTCAATGTTGCCAGATGTGTTTTCGAAGGATGACAGCGTTAATAAACTGCCTCCCAAAATTTCAGGAGAAAAGAGTTTTAGGATGTACTTAATTTCCAAAAATTTTCAAAATAATGTAACCGAAAAAAACTGATGCATGATATTGATTTCAAGAAATTTACTGCACATTACATCATTTTTGCATATTAAGCCATCTCTACATATAATAAAAGAAAGAGTCTGTCTGTGTGTGTGTGCATCTTTCGTTTGCGCTGCGCGTAAGCTAATAGATCCACGGTACGAAATTTGGTTCATGGGTGCATCTAGACAAAAGTCAGTGCACGTCGAAGCGATTTTTTCGAAGTTCGAATTAGAATTTTTTTAATTTTATGTTTTGTGACGAAATCTCGTCATTTTGAGACATAATGGGCTATAGGAAAGCGAGATTTTACTCTACTACTCCATTTTCACATCGTCATGAAACGTAGGCACTTAGCTATTTTACGAACTTAAAATAAATTTCGTGTTTCAATAAATCGATTAAATAAGAATTTATTTAACAAAGGGAGCTTAACGCTTTTTCAACGGGATTTTTTCTATTTTCCTTTCTTATTGTTGTTGATAGATTTTTGATGAAATCGCATCATTTTGAATAGTTTCATTCTTTTAGAAATATGGGTTTGGCAACAATTTTTCATCTTATTTCTTATGTCACTGTTTTTAAGAAATTGGCATATTTCATTGTCATTTATATATGTATATATAATACATTTTTATTGATTTTTTTTTTGGATAAAGTTGTTCTGCAGGGTAAAATTCTGCGCGGAATGTTTTGTTTTTTGAGTTTCTTTCATGTTATTTTTTGTTTATTTCACTGTTTGTAAGATATTGAAAAGTTTTGCATGATTTTTTTTCTTCAACGGAAAGTTGGTTAATTTTTTTATTAAGGTATATAATATTTGGATTAAGGGATACATCTTATTTCATTGTAATTTTTTTCTCTTGAAAATATAAGATAAAATATCATTAATTATACTTTGCTTTTCAGAATTTTTTGTTTTTTGTATTCTTTTATGTTATTTATTGCTTGCTCATTTCACTGTTTTTAAGATATTGAAAAGTTTTGAGTGATTTTTTTAGGAAACAAAGTTCTTAACCTCCTTTATACCATTTGAGTTCTTAAGATTTTGCAAAGGGAAGTTGGTTAATTTATTTATTAGGATAATTAATATTTGTATTAAGGGATATTGCTTATTTCATTGTAATTTTGTTATACGTAATAACCTATTTTTATGAAGCTGTTCTGCAGAATAAAATTCTAAGCAGTTTTTAAATTTAACGTTTGGTGTTCCTTTCAGCCATTTTTCCAGTACATTTAAAAGCGAGACGAAGGCTGATAGCGAACCTGCTAGTCTTTAATAAAAACAATATAAGTTAAACGTTATAGAAAACAAAGAGAAGCCTACTTCTGCAAGGATAATTAACTAAGAGACATTTTATAAAGTTTTGATAAATCTGTAAAGAACATTAGGCTTTTCTGAGAAGAAAACAAAAGCTGTACCTTTCCGGAGGATTTAATCCACGAATCTTCCAGTTGCAGGCTAGATATCTAACCCACATACACCACTATACACTACCACATAAACACGGGGTAATAGAATAATTCCCTGTATTAGCGCCCTCTGAAAAAAAGTGACAGCGGAGAGGGGCGAGACCCAGTCGACCTAACCTAAGAGACCAGCAGTTGCTGTATATCACATTTTCAGTAAAGGCACCGCTGTAGATATCTCTATCACCGCTTTTTCGGAGAAGGGAACATAAAAAATCAATTGGGTCTTCACGAGGGTTCGAACCAGGGTCTTCCAATTTCCTAGCTGGAAGTTCTTAATACTTACCCCACGAGAGCACGTACGCAGAGCTTAAACTATGCTGGAGAAAAACAATTTTTTTTCCTTCATCATTCTGCTTAACAACTGGCTGGAGATCGAGATCGTGAACAGAAATTGTTGTAATCTTCTGTTTTTCCCCCCCATATATACACATCCTTCCTTAAAATTTCTGTCATATTCTGTTAATGTTTACATCATTCTCTCTCTCTCTTTTCATTAGTAACGCTTTAAACATTTTAACTTCTTTCATTCGTATTTGAAAAAAAGAAAGAATTTTTTTTTTCTGTCATGTCTTGAAATACGGCAGTTATACTATACATTAAGTGCTTAAATTCAACTGGAGCCCGGTTGAGCTATTTCTTAGTTTTTGAATGAAACTGGAGCTCCAGACGGAGCATCTAATAAAACGAGGCCTTTGTATTTCATTTCATTACTTAACTATTAACCATTAGTTTAATCACTTATTTGCGAAAAGGGCGTTAGCTCAGAAGGGCTATTAATTTCGTTTTGGTATTTTGAGATGGTTCACTGTAAATGTTGGTTCCTTTTTCAAATTGTTGCCACCAAATACTAGAGCCTTTGTTATATTTAAAGAAGTTAAATAATAAAGAATCTGCATAAATGTACGTATGTTTCTCGCATTGTGATTAAACAACGGCACCTAGAGCGATCCAGTTTTGAATAACGTACGTCTCCCCCCGAATATAGGCATCTGGAAATACAAATTTGGAATTTGTTTTAGTATCTATTTCATATTTTGTAAAGCATTTATGAGTTTTTGATTAAGAAACTCAACAATTTCACAGTGAGCTGTTTCCAAAGTTTAAAGGAACAGTAATGCAGACAGTAATGCTATCCTAGAATATAAACTAGTAACGTGGCCTTCAGCAGGTGGAACATGCCCTAACTGAACAATCTAAAACCTTCCTTTTAAATACTACCTCTTTCTACCCCGTTTAAATACACATGAGATAAAATTAGCATGCTGGCGGGAAAATGGAAAGGCAGAAATGACAGTATAGACTCTAAACACATAAAATAACTGGTTAATTTAAATATCTACCTTACAAAGTTTAGATTTAAATTTAATTTTTCTTTGGGAGTACAAACGAAGCAGCTGCAAGTATCCGGATCAGTTCATCCCGGCGGATAAATATTCCGGATATCATGTTATTTGGCTTATTGATTAATGCAAAGCAGTCGAGAGCCATATGCTTGAGGAGGGAACGCCTTTGATATCTGAAGTCTGAATTAACTGGAGTGTTTCAGAACTGTATTCATGCTCCTATTATTCATAAATCTAAACGAACACAAAATCTATTCATTTTCACAGCAGGGCCATACATTTATTGTACTTGTCAGGACTATGTGTCCTATGCATACTCTTGGCAAACATATTGGTGACAGTATCAAGGTCCTGATCTCGAACAGTGAGCTGAAGGCAGCTATGTTCTCGTGAGTACTAGAAGAACTACAACGTAAGAAGGGTGTAAAATACCCTTTTATTTAAATCACTATTTACAGCAACTCCCAGCTCGGGAGTGATAACAGAAAAATAAAAACCGCGCTTGGGTCTAAACTGAACAATCAAACAATTTAAAGTAAAGCTTAAGTAGACATTTAAATAGGCGCTGTTCTCAAAGCTTAAACGCGAGTTTTGGCCTATCTATGGTGCGTAGCAAGCCTTAGCTAAGTAGTAAGGCACTTAAATCACTTCAATAAGTATTAGAGTAATAGCGCTAAAGGCGTAAGAATTTAAATACTAACTAGTCTGGCTAACGTCCACCGAGCCGAAGTGGTCTGAGACTAAAAGCTCTCTCACACTTGAGAAGTTTTTCACTAACCTTTAAATACAAAAACTTGGCTCCAAAACAAATTAGCATAAAGCTGAATCGCGCGCTCATTCTGAAGGGAAGTTGAAATAAGAGTTTACAGGAAAGGGTAACTTAAAATAAAAAGAAATTTGGTTAGTTTAAATTAAAACCTTACATACTTAGTAATAAGCATAGCTGAATATGGTTATGCATGCCAGTGCCTTGGATTTACACAACAGGATCCACTTCTTCAATGCAACAACTCTTCTTAACAATCAAGATATTGCCGCCATCTGCCAGATACAAATGTTGTGATATGTAGAGTGTCCTGTCTAGCATTCGCAACCGTCTGATGTATTGCATTTTAAAGGTTATTAATGTAAGAAAAGATACGAGTGAAAATTTTCAGTCTCGTAATAAAAATGCCTGCCAAAAAAAAAAAAAAAAATGGAGTTGGAGAAATTGAAGGAGAACCATTGAATACCACCAAATAGAGAATGAAGTTGGCCGGCAATGCAAAACCTATTTTTAACGAAGGAAAATGAATGCTCAAAATTCGCTCACAATGTACCTAACATCTCTTCTCTACATATAATAAAAGAAAGAGTCTGTGTGTGTGTGTCTTTCGTTCGCGCTACGCGTAAGCTAATAGACCCACGGCTATGAAATTTTGTACTTAGGTGCATCTAGACAAGAGCCAGTGCACCTCGAAACGATTTTTTCGAAATTCGAATTAGAAGTTTTTTTTATTTTATGTTTTGTGACGAAATCGCGTCATTTTGAGACATAATGGGGCTATAGGAAAGCGAGATTTTACTCTACACACTCCATTTTCACATCGTCATGAAACGTAGGCACTTAGCTATTTTACGAACTTAAAATAAATTTCGTGTTTCAATAAATCGATTCAATACTAATTTATTTAACAAAGAGAGCTTAACACCTTTTCAACGGGATTTTTTCTAAAAAAGTTTATTTTTAAAAATGTACAGTATATTTTTCTTTGATTTTTGGACACGTTAAACTTTTATCCTTGCGACTGCTTTTACAAAAAGAATTTTAGAAAAATAATAATATTTTGTATTTTTAAAAAAATTTTTTTAAATGAAGCTTCCGAGTACACTTCTCACATCTCAGATCTTTAAAAATGTGATTTTGGCAACAATTTTCCTTTCTAATTGTTGTTGATAGATTTTTGATGAAATCGTATCATTTTGAATGGTTTCATTCTTTTAGAAATATGGGTTTGGCAACAATTTTTCATCGTATTTCTTATGTCACTGTTTTTAAGAGATTGGCATATTTCACTGTCATTTATATATATATATATATATATATATATAATACATTTTTATTGATTTTTTTGATAAAGTTGTTCTGCAGAGTAAAATTCTGCGCGGAATTTTTTGTCTTTTGAGTGTCTCATGTAATTTTTTATTTATTTCACTGTTTGTAAGATATTGAAAAGTTTTGAGTGATTTTTTTAGGAAACAAGATTCTTAACATCCTTTATATCATTTGAGTTCTTAAGATTTTGCAAAGGGAAGTTGGTTAATTTATTTATTAGGATAATTAATATTTGTATTAAGGGATATTTTTTATTTCATTGCAATTTTGTTACACTTAATAACGTTTTTTAATGAAGTTGTTCTGCAGAGTAAAATTCTAAGCAGTTTTTAAATTTAACGTTTGGTGTTCCCTTCAGCCATTTTCCCGATACATTTAAAAGCCAGACGAAGGCTGGCAGCGATGCTGCTAGTTAGTAATCTAAAAAAATGCAATTCATCCAGAGACTGCGAATGTTACTGAAAACCCTCTACATAGCTTCAGTTGCCCTGTGAGTGGGCACCAATATTTTGATTGTCTTGGCAGTTAATGTCCAAGACGTCGTATTGTTGAAGTGAGGCCTATTTTATAAATCCAAGATACTAACTTTCCAAACTGTTTTCAAATACGCCAAGAATTTTATTTTTCACAAATTTCAAGCTGTTTCGTGTAGCTAAAGAAAAACACACACAAAACTGGTTAAAGTGTGCATTTTTACTTCCTTGTACGAAGTAAAGGAAATACTGTAATCACGAAAAATTCAGGGTACCATATATCAACGAAAATATCCATTGTGACCGCTATCGAATGCAATTTAACGATGTTTTTGCTTGATATCCATACGTAAGGTCAGAATAAAGGACTGTTTTCTCCCAAACGAATTATAAAATGATTTAAAATGGATTCAGAAGACATTTTTTCATGGCGTCTGTACTTACTCACGTACGTATGTATCTCGCACAACTCAAAAACGAGTAAACGAGTAACCTCAGAACGTTGAAATTTTGTATATAGGACTCCTATAGCATATAGTTGTGCACCTCCCTTTTTGGTTGCAATCGGCCGCACCAAAAGTGCATATACAGTATATATATATATACCCACTATGTTACTCCGGCTGAATGAGCTCAGTTTTTCAATGCTGGTAAATTGTGCATTTTTTGCTTTAAAAATGATTGAACTATGTTGTTCTTATATTCTGGTTAAGGTTTTTATGCCTTTAGTTAATCTGCATGCAACATTTGTAAAATTATCAACAATTTAAAAGTTGTTTAAGTGCGGCTAAGCCTAATTTTTGTTTACCATAGCAGCCATATTTGTTTACATTTGATACTTAGCAGAAGAGTAATAAAATCAGTTTCTGCACCCTTCAAAGTTCTTTCACGAGTGGGACCAAAAGTAAACTTTCAGTTTTGTGCATCGAAAAAGCTGTCTTCCTGCTTGTTGGCGAAATTGCTTGCTTTTTGCGTAGAACCTTTAATCGTAATTGTAAAAATTGTTTTTTTAGTTGTTTTAGCTGTATTTGGTGTTTTATATTTTTCTATATCTTTCAATTTTCAATGAAGATATTTTGAGTCTTTATGTATATCTGCATTGCCACGAAGTCAGAACTGAATTAATTGAATAAGAAATATATCGCTAATGAAATTCGAGGAAATAAGTTTAAATGAAATGCAGGAAAAAATACGTATAATTAGATATGGAAGTCACGTGGTGTTGCACATCAGCCTTTTTTTTTTTTTTTTTTTTTTTTTTTTTTAAATTATTACATGCCTAAATTTTGAAATCGAAACAGTTTGAATTCGGGTCTCATTCTGAATATCCCACTACATAACAGTACCTTCATAATTCATTCGAATGATTCATATTTCATTCGAAAAACGTAGGTCTGAACGGCTATTTTAAATACTGTAAAGGTTAACGAAAGGTCGTAATCGTATGCATGGAGAGGGAAACAATTTTTTAGCACAGAAACCCATTTTTAGCTTTCTCACTTCCAAACGACACGATTCGATGAAAGTTCGGGTACTTCTGCAGAGCCAGCGATCAATCCATAAAACCATCTTCCCATCCTAAGAGGAGGAGGAGCGGTGGTGGAGCAGAGGGAGGAGGGAGGTGGAGAAGAAGTGGAGGGATTCAAAGAGCAGGTGTTTCTTGACAGAGAGTAATATCGCTTCTAAAATACCTTCATTATTTCTCTCAGGGATTTGACAAAAACGGTAGGTGGAAGAGGAGCTGAGACACCCGTACCCCAAACTTTCCTCAAAAAATCAGCCATCCGTTGGGGTTTTTTAGAATACGTAAGAAGCCTTCATTCATGTGTTGAATATAGGGTAGTGGGCTAAAGAAGACAGACTTATGTTTCATTCGATGATCAGTGGTAAAATAATGAAGAAAAATTAAGGGAATCATAATTCAAATTAAGTGATGGTTTCAACAAATGGGAAATTTTTGCTTCACTTAAGGAGATTAAATTACGCTCTTCAGTTAAAGAGATTTAAAAAGAAACCAAAGGGCAAAATCATCAAAAATGAATCAAATCCATGCGGGATGTTGAAGTAATGGCTGGGGTGAAACTAAACTACAGAGGCTGTTCACACATTTTTTAGACGATATATATTGTATTCAAAAAACTAAATTACATAAAATTCTTGTGTTTTAAATGTTCTATTTGACATCCCTTATTCTGAACTATCTTTCGACACCGCAATTTCCAGGATAATAATGCCTTTTGAAGTGGCAGACGAGGTATTCTATCCCATTCCTCCCGAACAGCTTTCCAGAGTCCTGTTAGGGTTTTGGGACAACGTTTGGATAATGCAGTTTTTAAAAGTCCGAAAGCACAAAAATCCGTAGGTGACACATCGGGAGATTTAGTAGGGATATCAGTGAAAGGTATGGCCTTGATACCAGTTTTTTGTTCCATTTCTTTTAGGAAATTTACAGTGGATTTTGATGTGTGACTGCTAGCTTTGTCCTAATGGAGTCTCACAGATGGATGGCACTGTGGGTAAAGCGATGGTATTTCATTCAGAAAAATTGGCAATAAAATATGTTCCTGATAGTATTTGGAGTTAATCTTGACATTTTTTGCACTTTATTTTTAACTTGCCTATATAAGAAAAACCAGCAACAATCATGAATCCCTTAGAAAAACTTTCTTTCGATTCTTTGAACCATGTACTTGAATTTTTTTCTCCCCTTTTATGATAATAAATGGCTCTTTTTTTGTTATACAATAATTTAAATACACCCATGCTTCATCTATTGTGACAATTGTTTTCCATTTTTCTTTGGATAAGTGTTTCTCATATAGAATTCTGCAGCGTGTCCTGCGTTGAGCGATATGCTTTGGAAGAAGACGATGCACATTGCGTTTTTTCGCTTTCTTAAGATTTAAATCAGCGTTTATCATTTTGTTTAAAGTGGACGCCGAGCATTTTAATGATTTTTCAACTGTCCTTTGACTAGGGGGATTTTCTTTTAACATTAAACAACGTACCTTTGCAATAGTCGAAGATGTCCGTTTTTTCCTTGGATACTTGCTTGGAATTTTCGTCCCACTTGAGGCTCCAATTTGACGTTTTTTCCTTTCTTGTTGATGATATTACCTATCGACGCTTTAGATATCACAAAATCATGACTCTCACATCGTTTTTGGATAACGGAGTATGCATATTTCTCTTCGGAAAGAGCGTAAATCTAGCCTTCGAACCATTGCTTTGTTAAATTCGCCATTTTGAATAAAAACAAAGCTTTCAAGCCACAGACGATAATTTTGACTTTTAAAAACATAGTACAATTGCAATTACTTCTTTTGCAGTAAACGACTTTTTATTACCACTTACCAAAATCGTCTAAAAAATGTGGGAATAGCCTCTATAAAAATAAAATCTGTATTTTGACAAAATTTGAGGAGGCTTTTAAATAAATTCCCCTCCCTCCGGTAATGAATATCTGGCAAAAATCGTTCCTTCTAAAATTAGGGGAAGGAATTTTAGAAACAAAATGGAAAATTTTATGAGCACGTCGTATAGTTTACTTAAGTTGATACATCATTTTTTATGTTAAATCATTCCTACATTTCCACTTTCCATCAGCTGCACCAGAAATGCAAATCAAGTAATTTTAAACAACGAACAAGAAGTTGACTGAGAGAATGTTGAAGTACCCTTATGACTCTAACTCTCATATCTTACCTCTCAGAGTGTTGGGTTGATTTTTGGCTTTTACATTTCTTGTAATTTCGTTAAAAGACCCGCCAGTATAGCAGCCAGGCTCTTCATATCTAATTTCATATTTATTTGATTAATATTTCAAACACTGTTACTTTATCAACTCGCAAGAAATGGACTTTCTGTTAATAATTTAGTTTTTGTAACTTCAAGCCGAAGTAGAATTAAATGTTGTACTTCCTTTTACCTTTACATTTATTGTAATGACTTTGCATGATAGGATTCTAAGTTAAAGATGAGACAAAAATATGTCTTATGTTCCGGGAAGGACACCTAGTGTTTAGTTAAATGAAAAAGATGCTGTTCTGAAGTCACAGAAATAGGGCTTTGATCTCCAGTGTTCTGAAACGATTTCAAGACACAGATGCCTCCTCAATGGGCTTAATATGCTTTAAAATAGTAGTAATGCACCTTTTATCTTTAATGTAATGTAAACAGGTTAATTTTAATTGCATTAATGGGCGGTACTTTTTTTTTCTTGTACAATAGTAGTTTAGTTTAGTTTACGAGTGTGTTGCAACCATCCTGGCCGATCATAATCGGCCACATGGTTAACGCAGCACACCCGACACAGGCAAGCAAAAATACAGTTAACCCCTTTCCGGCACGCTACCTTTTAAAGTCGTAGTTTTGATTTAAAAAAAAAGGTAGGCAGTCTAAGTAGGTCTAGAGGAGTACACAACTAAAATTTTGTGAAGATAGCACTTGTCGTTTTAATTCTGTGGGTGTGCCCAAAATGGCACACTGATTGAACAGAGCTTCGAAAAGAGTGCTGAAACGAGCATTGTTGTCAATGAACTCATCGATGAGATGCGGAGAAACAAAGAATACAGACTCTCAGTTGTCCTAGATGATTGGTGATCCCGGTCTGGGCACACCTAGGGTTCGCCGTTGCACTTTAGGCAAGATTTCAAAGTAAAAATTTAAAACTAATATAAAATAAGGAGATTAGCATACAACCAAAAAAATAACATAGAAATTTCTTTTCAAACAATTCCTTTTATACCCTAAAAAAATTTGGAAGATTTCTTTGAAAAATGAGGGTCTTAAAAACCCAAACATGGCTAAAATATATGGACCGGTTTGTGTTGAGCTGCCATCTACCATAAATAAAGAAGGTTCAGAGTAACCTATAAATCCGTTTTCATTCAATTTTTCTATGCGTACAGAAGGAAATTTTTAGGTGTGTCCAGACCGGATACACTGTGCCGTAAAGGGTTAAAAGATAAAAACAAAAGATTAAAATACAGATTAAACAGATTGTGTATCTTTAAAAATACACTCACACAAAACAAAATAAGGAAAATCATAAGCATAATCGGTTAGAAAACAAAAAATAATAAAACTACACATAACTCACTCACCCAACACATAAAATCGTAAACAAAAGAAAAACTAAAATATTTAATGTCCTATTCCTATGATAGTCTTGTTTTCATTCACAATCCTCATAATTTCTGTTGCATAGCTATTCAAGAATTTTCTTTTTTCAATTACATTCTGTTCATTTATTTTTTCAAATCTTGTCCTCACACTCTCGGTCAGTTTACATTCTTCCATAAAATGAGCTGCATTTTTTCGTACTTCCCACAAGCCAAGCATTGATCATTTCCCTGGAGATTAAAACGTTTTAAATAGGCCAGGTATCTACCATGATCCGTGATAACTTGAATAGTATCTATATTATTAAATACATCCATTTTTCTTTTTATGGCAAAAATTTTCAAGTAACCCTTATTTTTATTTGCACCATTCCATTCCCGAGCCCATTTCTCACTTATACTTGCTTTCTTTTTTCTCAATGTAATTCTTCCGGAATCATTAATTAGCGTCATAAATATCACCCTCTCCTAGGGTTGCCTCTTTTGCTAGCATATCCGCCCTCTCATTTCCCGTAACACCAATATGTGCATTCACTCAATGAAAATATATACCATTTTTCTCTCTTATTTTGTTATAAATGTTTTTTATATCCAAAAGAAGTCTATTGCTTGGTTCCGGATTTGCCAAGCCTTGTAGGGCCAAGAGAGCATCAGAATAAACATGTATTGTTTTAAGTTTTTATAACTCCACCGCAGTGCCTCTCTAATTGCAACCGCTTCAGCTTGATACACTGATTTATTTCCTTCTAATCGTATATTTCTATTATAGATTTCGACTCCGTAATAAAAAATAACAAAATCACTGCACAATAGTAGTATAGTTTCTGACTTTAATGTATAGTTTAGGTTGTATAACTGTTTTTACAATACTGCCTACCTAAGAATCTTTTACGCGGAGTTACGCCTAAGATGTTGCCAAGTTATAGCCCTGAACTGTTCAGCAACTTCAGATACAGACAGGTTGAAAATGAATAACCAGTTTGTTTAACCATTCCTGATAGGCTGCACTAAAATGAAAATATAGCAACCCAAAACACAATCAGTAGTCTGTCAACGAAAGAGCTTGATTGACAAGACTTTAAACCGATTTATCTTGCTGTGGATCACAATATACAAAACTAAGTTTAACTTCACATCCCACGCTATCCTTCGTAAGCATTTAAATAAACCAACTCGCCCAGCAAATGAGAATGGTGGTATAGCTTTCGACAAATACAACTGGCGCCAAATTTCAGTAAGCGTCATCCACTTCGATAGACACAAGTTACAGATAACCTTTCTAGCAGCCGCCCAGTCGGTATAGAGGTTAGGGACTGCAGTACCAAAGGTCCCAGGTTGAAATCCTGGAGAAAGCCAGGATGTTTGTAAATGCATTGTGTCTTTGCGGCATGAGGGCACTCTGCATATATGTCCAGCTAAAAGTCCTCTCATGTGGCTAGGGGGAAGGGAAGAAGGATGGGAGGCCTTCGGACCACCTTTGGCATGATCTCCCTCAAAATTGGGGTGAAAGTAGATATTCAACCTCTTTGAGGCTTCAGTAACCATTCTTTCATGAACTTCATGGACAAGACATCATCAACAACCTGTCTAGCTTTTAAACTCTTTCGTATGTTCTTCCTTTGTATAAGCTTCTGAGCGAATGTATGAGGCATGAACCAAAAGAAGATAGGATAGGATTTAATTTATGTTTAATGTGGCTCGGGGGAAGGAGAGAAGGATGGGAGGCCTTCGGACCACCTTTGGCATGATCTCCCTCAAAATTGGGCTGAAAGTAGATATTCAACCTCTTTGAGGCTTCAGTAACCATTCTTCCATGAACTTCATGGACAAGACATCATCAATAACCTGTCTAGCTTTTAAACTCTTTCGTATGTTCTTCCTTTGTATAACCTTCTGAGCGAATGTATGAGGCATGAACCAAACGATGATAGGATAGGATTTAATTCATGTTTAATGTGGCTCGGGGGAAGGGAAGAAGGATGGGAGGCCTTCGGACCACCTTTGGCATGATCTCCCTCAAAATTGGGGTGAAAGTAGATATTCAACCTCTTTGAGGCTTCAGTAACCATTCTTTCATGAACTTCATGGACAAGACATCATCAACAACCTGTCTAGCTTTTAAACTCTTTCGTATGTTCTTCCTTTGTATAAGCTTCTGAGCGAATGTATGAGGCATGAACCAAAAGAAGATAGGATAGGATTTAATTTATGTTTAATGTGGCTCGGGGGAAGGAGAGAAGGATGGGAGGCCTTCGGACCACCTTTGGCATGATCTCCCTCAAAATTGGGCTGAAAGTAGATATTCAACCTCTTTGAGGCTTCAGTAACCATTCTTCCATGAACTTCATGGACAAGACATCATCAATAACCTGTCTAGCTTTTAAACTCTTTCGTATGTTCTTCCTTTGTATAACCTTCTGAGCGAATGTATGAGGCATGAACCAAACGATGATAGGATAGGATTTAATTCATGTTTAATGTGGCTCGGGGGAAGGAGAGAAGGATGGGAGGCCTTCGGAACATTTTTGGCATGATCTCCCTCAAAATTGGGGTGAAAGTAAATATTCAACCTCTTTGAGGCTTCAGTAACCATTCTTCCATGAACTTCATGGACAAGACATCATCAACAACCTGTCTAGCTTTTAAATTCTTTCGTATGTTCTTCCTTTGTATAACCTGAGCGAATGTATGAGGCATGAACCAAAAGATGATAGGATAGGATTTAATTTATGTTTAATGTGGCTCGGGGGAAGGAGAGAAGGATGGGAGGCCTTCGGATCACCTTTGGCATGATCTCCCTCAAAATTGGGGTGGAAGTAGATATTCAACCTCTTTGAGGCTTCAGTAACCATTCTTCCATGAACTTCATGGACAAGACATCATCAACAACCTGTCTAGCTTTTAAACTCTTTCGTATGTTCTTCCTTTATATAACCTTCTGGTCTGAGCGAATGTAAATAACCAAAAGATGATAGGATAGGATTTAACTTATGCTTAATGGTTAGTAAAAACTTAAAAATAATTTTTGCTAATGTTTTGGAAGTAGTTTAAAGTCATAGATGTTGGATAAATAGCAATTAGAAAAGTTCTGACCTAGAAGAACTTTGCAGTGTAATGTTACAACTGAAAATAAAATTAAACAGTTGAAGCTATTCTCTGTTTCCTGTAGTCTTCATTAACAAGTAAGCGTTCGATCCTTACATATGCAGTCGAATGGTTAAAATGGCAACCCAGTTCTACGGGGCAGTGTTACAACCGCTGTATTTAACACAACGCTGGCTTCAATACTACATTAAAAAAAACACTTTAGTAATTTTGATCGGGAAAGCCCTAAAAATTGTCTTTTTTGTTCATAAGCAAACCCACATAACTTGACACATCCAACCATAAAGCCGATATACACTGGTATGCAAAAATTAAGGACGAAGTCGAAAAATTAGCATATCAGCTGAACGAAGAGGCAGAGCGGACAGAAAGACCAATCAGGAGATTAAGTAAGGTGATGTACGGTAGCACATGCGCAGATATGCAGGTAGACGTAATGGGGGAGTGTCTGAGTAGTATAAAGCATGTTGTCGGTGTAAGATCAGTATTTCTGGCAAAGAGATTGCACGCCGTATAACAGTTAAAATCACACCGAGTTGCTGCCTCAGCGAGAAATGGCAAATAATCAATCTGTTAGACAACATCTGGATGCTTTTAACCGAGGTCGAATCATTGGGAAGTTGGAGGAAGGCCGCAGTGTGACAAGTGTGGCTGCAGAGTTCGGAATTGCTCACAGCATCGTTTCACGACTTTAGAGACAATTTCAAACTACAGGAACAGCTATTCGGGGGTTTAGTAGTGGTCGTCCACGAGGAACCACACCCGCAGATGACCGGTATATTGCCTTACAGGCCAGAAGAAACAGGCGGCAAACAGCGGGAGAAATCGCTAGACACACGACACAGGCGACTGGACGACCGCTATCGCGTTTTACCGTGGCCAGAAGACGGCACGGTGGTGGTCTGTTTGCACGACGCCCTGTACGGTGTGTACCTCTAACGCCTGCCCATCGGAGAAGGCGTTCTCTGTGATGCCGGGAACACCGCAATTGGAGAGACAATGAATGGGGACGAGTACTCTTTACAGATGAGAGCAGATTCAGTCTGAGTAGCGATTCTCATCGCATACTCATCTGGAGAGAGCGGGGAAGCCGCAATCATCCCTCGAACATCATTGAAAGGGACAGGTATGGAGGTGGCGGTGTTCTCGTTTGGGAAGGCATCATGCTTGGTAGTCGTACAGACCTTCACATCTTCGACGCAGGTTCAGTCAACGGGACCCGTTATTGTAACGAGATTCTTCTTCCATATGTGCGTCTTTTTAGAGGCGCTATGGGTCCGCAGTTCCTTTTCATGGACGACAATGCACCATGTAATCGCACAGTAGCTGCCGAACAGCTCTTAGAGAGTGAGGATATTGAACGTATGGATTGGCCGGCACGATCTCCGAATCTCAATCCCATCGAGCATGTATGGGATTTTCTAGGCAGATGCTTGGCAGCTCGTACCTTACCACTAGTAACGATTCCGGAGCTTCGATTGGCGCTGCAAGACGAATGGGCAAAAATGCCTCAACAACTCATTGACATCCTCATTCTCAGCATGGGCAGACGCTGTGAAACCTGCCTAGCAGTCAGGAGAGATCATATTCCCTATTAAATACCGGATGTTTCTTGCTGGACACCCATCACAGTGATGCTTTGGCCTTCAGTCGCATTGCGCTCCATGCTACTTTTTCAATAAAGCTTCTTTTTATCCCTCTGATTTCTCTTTTAGTAAGTGTTGCTTACATTACTCATGTCCTTACGTATTGGGGATCTTACGGTATTAAATGTGTTGATTTGGAAAGCTTTTGTACAAAGTTATATTGAAAAAACCGTCTCGTCCTTAATTTTTGCACACCAGTGTAGTGTATTAGTCTTGGAAACAGTACCTTAAATCTTAACACGAAAAGTTTTGAAATACTCTGCTTCTAATTACATAATTATACATATTTACCTACAAGTATTAATTAATGTGGAATTAGCAATTAACTATTAATAATTTTATATGTTTACTTTTTATTTCTTATTCTCCTAATCTGAAATAACCTTAGATTCAAGAGGTGTTTAAACCAGGGGGATTTCATAGCTTCAGAGGGGGGATGCCATCAGCCTTTTATTTACCTGTTCTAAAGTATTTAGTTTTATTTTGTGAATATAAAAAACTACTTTTGTTTAATTTTTGGTATTTATTAAAATGTTCTATTTTTTTCTTGTTTACTTTATAAAACGCATTAAAAATAATTTAAATTTAAATATATGTTTATGTATTTTTCGAGTTTTGGAAGTGAATGAGAGAATGATAGTCTAGCAATGGTGAAAGGAGTGCATGGAACTAAAAAGAGTGAGAAACCCCTGCTCTATCAGGTCTACGAAATCATCGTGGGGGAGAGAAAGAAAACGCCTGTCATTAGTCTAAACCTTGGGCACCTTATAAGTAGAAATTTTTGATGAGACCTATTCCATTTTTTATGAAGAACAAACACGGGGAGATGAAATCCATCGGAGTTTTAATCTCCTTTCTTCTGCCATCAGTTTCTCCAAGGAACTTTCGACTCGTTAGTATTTTAAGGGTTTCAGTGCCTAAAAAATATTATACACGGACAAATATGCCTGCCGTCTTAGAAGTTCGGATCCTGGCCAAAAGATTTTTCAGCCTTAAAATTCAAAATTTTCTATTTAATGAGATAGTATTTTAAGTCCTTGCCTCAAAGATATTTTACATGGACATCCATGTCTTCTTAGAAATTCGGACCCGAGCCAAAGGATATAGAAGCCTTAAAATTCAAAATTTTCTATTTAATGAGATAGTATTTTAAGTCCTTCCTTGCCTCAAAGATATTTTACATGGACATCTATGTCTTCTTAGAAATTCGGACCCGAGCCAAAGGATATAGAAGCCTTAAAATTCAAAATTTTCTATTTAATGAGATAGTATTTTAAGTCCTTGCCTCAAAGATATTTTACATGGACATCCATGTCTTCTTAGAAATTCGGACCCGAGCCAAAGGATATAGAAGCCTTAAAATTCAAAATTTTCTATTTAATGAGATAGTATTTTAAGTCCTTGCCTCAAAGATATTTTACATGGACATCCATGTCTTCTTAGAAATTCGGACCCGAGCCAAAGGATATAGAAGCCTTAAAATTCAAAATTTTCTATTTAATGAGATAGTATTTTAAGTCCTTCCTTGCCTCAAAGATATTTTACATGGACAGCCATGTCTTCTTAGAAATTCGGACCCGAGCCAAAGGATATAGAAGCCTTAAAATTCAAAATTTTCTATTTAATGAGATAGTATTTTAAGTCCTTCCTTGCCTCAAAGATATTTTACATGGACATCCATGTCTTCTTAGAAATTCGGACCCGAGCCAAAGGATATAGAAGCCTTAAAATTCAAAATTTTCTATTTAATGAGATAGTATTTTAAGTCCTTGCCTCAAAGATATTTTACATGGACATCCATGTCTTCTTAGAAATTCGGACCCGAGCCAAAGGATATAGAAGCCTTAAAATTCAAAATTTTCTATTTAATGAGATAGTATTTTAAGTCCTTCCTTGCCTCAAAGATATTTTACATGGACATCCATGTCTTCTTAGAAATTCGGACTCGAGCCAAAGGATATAGAAGCCTTAAAATTCAAAATTTTCTATTTAATGAGATAGTATTTTAAGTCCTTGCCTCAAAGATATTTTACATGGACATCCATGTCTTCTTAGAAATTCGGACCCGAGCCAAAGGATATAGAAGCCTTAAAATTCAAAATTTTCTATTTAATGAGATAGTATTTTAAGTCCTTCCTTGCCTCAAAGATATTTTACATGGACAGCCATGTCTTCTTAGAAATTCGGACCCGAGCCAAAGGATATAGAAGCCTTAAAATTCAAAATTTTCTATTTAATGAGATAGTATTTTAAGTCCTTGCCTCAAAGATATTTTACATGGACATCCATGTTTTCTTAGAAATTCGGACCCGAGCCAAAGGATATAGAAGCCTTAAAATTCAAAATTTTCTATTTAATGAGATAGTATTTTAAGTCCTTCCTTGCCTCAAAGATATTTTACATGGGCAGCCATGTCTTCTTAGAAATTCGGACCCGAGCCAAAGGATATAGAAGCCTTAAAATTCAAAATTTTCTATTTAATGAGATAGTATTTTAAGTCCTTCCTTGCCTCAAAGATATTTTACATGGACATCTATGTCTTCTTAGAAATTCGGACCCGAGCCAAAGGATATAGAAGCCTTAAAATTCAAAATTTTCTATTTAATGAGATAGTATTTTAAGTCCTTGCCTCAAAGATATTTTACATGGACATCCATGTCTTCTTAGAAATTCGGACCCGAGCCAAAGGATATAGAAGCCTTAAAATTCAAAATTTTCTATTTAATGAGATAGTATTTTAAGTCCTTGCCTCAAAGATATTTTACATGGACATCCATGTCTTCTTAGAAATTCGGACCCGAGCCAAAGGATATAGAAGCCTTAAAATTCAAAATTTTCTATTTAATGAGATAGTATTTTAAGTCCTTCCTTGCCTCAAAGATATTTTACATGGACAGCCATGTCTTCTTAGAAATTCGGACCCGAGCCAAAGGATATAGAAGCCTTAAAATTCAAAATTTTCTATTTAATGAGATAGTATTTTAAGTCCTTCCTTGCCTCAAAGATATTTTACATGGACATCCATGTCTTCTTAGAAATTCGGACCCGAGCCAAAGGATATAGAAGCCTTAAAATTCAAAATTTTCTATTTAATGAGATAGTATTTTAAGTCCTTGCCTCAAAGATATTTTACATGGACATCCATGTCTTCTTAGAAATTCGGACCCGAGCCAAAGGATATAGAAGCCTTAAAATTCAAAATTTTCTATTTAATGAGATAGTATTTTAAGTCCTTCCTTGCCTCAAAGATATTTTACATGGACATCCATGTCTTCTTAGAAATTCGGACTCGAGCCAAAGGATATAGAAGCCTTAAAATTCAAAATTTTCTATTTAATGAGATAGTATTTTAAGTCCTTGCCTCAAAGATATTTTACATGGACATCCATGTCTTCTTAGAAATTCGGACCCGAGCCAAAGGATATAGAAGCCTTAAAATTCAAAATTTTCTATTTAATGAGATAGTATTTTAAGTCCTTCCTTGCCTCAAAGATATTTTACATGGACAGCCATGTCTTCTTAGAAATTCGGACCCGACCCAAAGGATATAGATGCCTTAAAATTCAAAATTTTCTATTTAATGAGATAGTATTTTATACGAAACCTAAATCTACCAGTTTTCGTTTCATCTGCTGAATGCGTTTTAACGATGTTGATATTTTTTTTCTACGTTAATTATACATATATCGAATTCCTAATCATAAGAATACCTTCAATAGAATGAAGAGTAACTTATCAATAAGAACTTCGTTAGCAGAGCATCGCATAAAATCTTTAATTTCGTGTATTTTTACTAAATGGTATCAGATAACCAAAGTTATCACAGCCAAAGACTCTACCTTACTTGATTTCCTTCTTCATGGAAATACGAGCGTCAAGAAGTAATTCACTGTGTAGTATTTCTGAAACAGACTGTATATTCGAATTTAACATGCGCCATTTTATTGCTAATTATATTCATTATGGAGCCCACCAGCGGCCGAGCGGTAAAGTCGCTGAACACTGGTAGTTCGGTCCGAGGTTCGAATCCCGCGAACGGGCTGGCTACATGGGTGTTTTCGTGGTTTTCCCCATGTGTAACGTGTATACGAGCCAGTTTCCCTTAGAAAGTCCTCCACGAAAGGCATCCCTCCCCTTAGGCAGATAGCCCTAGTGTGCTTTGCCATAATTAAATACACCATATTCATTATGGTTTCTTGCCAATACGAATTTATTATGTACTGTTTTATTACCAGTCATGTGCACTGTGTGTTCTTGTTAATTCCAAGCTACTATATACCATTTTATTAGCAGTCATGTTCTCTACTCTCTTTTGTCTATTCGAATTAGTGTACCATCATGTACCATTTTGATACCAAAAATGCATAAGATGCTTTCTTGCAAAATTAATGTAACTATGTGCCAATTTATTTCCAAACGTGTGCATTATGTATTCTTGCCCAATTCGAAATTCGCTGCTCTATTGTTAAACATGTGTACTATACGCATTCCTATAGTCAGAATTTACCATATGTCTCTAAATTATTAGTAAACATGTCCATTATTTATTCATACTCATTTTCCAACTTGTAACAGATATTTCGACTAAAACATGATATTCATTCCATTGTTCCTAAGTTTCATGTAAATTTAAAAACTCATATATTCAAAGGTCAAGCTTGAACTGCATTTTCGTTTCCAGCAAACGTCAGAATTGACTGCATTATGAGGAAAAAGTAAAAATCACTTGACATTTTGATGGAGTGCTGACGTTCTGTTTCAAGGAAACAGAGATGTTCAGATTGAACTAAACGCCCTATTTAAGCAATTACTGTTATCTAGTTTTGTTATAAGGTAAATTCATCTTACTTATGGTTCTGTAAATTATGCTGAATTCAGAAAATACACTTGTTCAATAATCTGTATTGTTCTACTTGAGTTAATTTTTCCTCCATTTTGCGTACTTCTGCGTTTCTCAAATACATAATCTTCTGCGGGAAATTTTATATGGTGGAATAAAAACGAAATTTAATTATTATTTCTTATACAAAGCAAAGGAAATATTGTAATAGGAACAAATTTCGGGTATCATATTTCGAAGAAAATATGCATTTTGACAGCTCTGGAATCCATTTGAGAGATGTTTTACGCTGGACATCTCTGCGTACGGATAGAATAAAAGACTTTTTTTTTTCCGAAATGAACTTAAAATGGATTCAAAAGAGATTTTTTTTTCTGTGACGTCCTGTACGTACGTTTATATATTTGTAATAATAAAATTACATAGTCAAGAATACACTTGAAATTCTAACTGTATGTTCTTTTCATTTTTAATGGCGACGTTCTCTTATTTGAAAGTACGTGGAATTAAATCCACAGCCCCGTAGTTAAGTTGTTTTTCCCGCCTTTTCTACACGTACAGTTATAGAATGTTCTGGAAATATTTAAAGCGAACTGGATTGGCTGACGAGGCTGACGTCATTTCTTGGAAAGCTCCGCCTTTCCAGAGGCTATAAAAGGACTCGCAAAAGGACTATCGGGGGTTTTTCTTAAATGTCACGATGCAGTAAACCTTCATACAAAATGTTATTAGTAGTTCTTTTTTATTTACTCCGGATATCTGATTTTGTAACTGCTATTTCTCCTGACTAATAATAAATGAATCCTGTTTTTTAAACTTATCGTCTGATAATTTAAGCTACGACTACATTTATGATTCTTCAACAATTTATTTATTCCTGACAAAAGCTGGTACATCATATATATATACATGTATCTCGCATAACTCAAAAAACGAGTAGCCGTAGAAAGTTGAAATTTTGTATATGGGACTGCTATAACTGCATCTCCCTTTCTGGGTGCAACCAGCCACATCAAACGGATATAATAAGATAAATGTGATTACAAAATAATTCTTTTGGAAACAAAAAGCAAGGATTAGCAAGGATTTTTGTAGAAGAGAGATTTCAATTAATTTCAAGGTTCCTCCCCCCTGATGAAGTGACATTGAGATTGATAGAATTCATCTTCTTTTTTGTTCATTTTCTTTTAATTTCATAATTTTGGAAGAAGGGTTTTACTTGTTTGAAATGTTTTGGTAAAGTTAAACCTTTAATTTTGTGCACTAGGTTTTTTATCTTTTCGCCCGTTGGCCGAACTGCTTGTTTCGGCGTAGAAAGTCTAATTTTAATTGTAAAGATTGTTCTTTGAACTGTTTTTAACTGTATTTGGTGTTTTAGGTTTTTCTGTATTTTACAGTTTTTCATGAAGATGTTTTGAGATTGTGCGTATTTTTTGACGTGCCGCGAAACGACAACCGAATTGCTTGAATAAAAAATATCTCTCTCATAAAATTCGAGGAAATAAATTTAAATGAAATGTGGCAAAAGAATGCGTATAAACGGCACAAAGAAATCATGTAGTGTCTACATCAGATTTAAGAAAAAAATTTAAGAAATTCTTATTGAATGTATTTATTTTTTCAGTTTGAACTAGATCCGGAAATTATCAATATTTATACCGAAATTAATAAAAGTAAGTTTTTATTCAGAGAGAAAGAGATAATCAGAAATTTCAATCACCGATTTTACCATTTGTTAAGATTAAATTTATTAAGATCTAAATTTATTATTGTTATGTGCTCCCCGAACAAAATCACCTCTGGGACAAAATAGAAAACTGCTGCCAACTTCCGCTGCTGTTAACTATCTGTCATTTATCCTTTATGTTACAAAAGAACATGACTTATTAACGAACCGAACAGTAAGCGCGATTCGAAAACAGAATATACTTTTGATAATACTTAAAATTATCAAAGTTTATTAACTGTGTAAGGTATATTTTAATTTCAAAGTGTTTTCCTATTAATTCTTGTTTCCACTTATAACTCCCTACCAGAATAAATTTTTAGAATGACGTTGAATGCTAATGAGTTAGAGAAAGTATTTAAGGAAGGTTCAACTTACTTCGAGAGAGAGAGGTAGAAATCCTGAATAGCGCGTGTTTGCCATATCAGACTAAGTCTTTCTAGAAGTTGTTACGCTCGGCCGTATATTACCTGCCTTTATTATTCGCCGGCTAGTTTAAATTGAGGGCCAATTATTTTAGATACTTGTGTTAGCTTCGGCTAAATCTCTTAGTTAGTTATAGTTTAGTTCTTTTTTCTTATTCTAAGTTTAAGCCCCAGTGGAGGCTTTGTTGTAAGTCCGAGAAAGGGGCCAACTGTTATTCTTCGTTGAGTGAAATAAAGTGTAGTTTAAGCCTTCTGGAGTCTATATCTTTAGTTATTTGAACTCAGCGATAAGTCGCTGAGTTCACTAGGTTCCTTAACGGTCATTTTAGTAAAAAGGTGTGAGAAATTTGGCGCCCGGAATTTTAACGGACTTTATGGAGTTAGGAAAAGGAAACAAGAAATGATAGAAATTAAAATAACTGTTATAAAATTAAAATATATCTTACAACTGCACTCATTACTCAAAGCTGATTTTCTAATGTGTAGATTTATGAGGTTATATCAATGCAGGCACGTAAAAAGTATACAGTGTTCTCGCCAAGACCCCGGACACCCCCCCCCGCCGAATAGTGTCGAGAGTGCTTCCAGTTATACCAAAGAGGGATGCATAAAGGAGGAAGAAATTATGTTATAACTTCTGTATCATTAACCATTTATAAAAGCCGTATTTTACGTTTCTTGGCTACGGAATTTTTCGCAGATTTTCCCATCACATTTGTGTACATCATTTGTATTTCAAACTTAATATCGTACTGTAATAATCAAAATTAAAGCTAGCAATGAAATCAGATTAGTCTAGTCATAACTGTAGAGTGGGAGATTATAATTGTGCATGCATTTTTCTCTGTTTTGAAAATTTATTTAAACTGCAAAGATATGTTATCAGGTGACAACAGGGCAATATTTTATATAAAAAGTTGATAGAAATATCTATACGAATATCCAGCTGGTTTTCATTTGAACAAAGTTCAGGTTAGTAGGATTTAATCTTAAAATTCCGATTAAATTCAGATATAACTTTCCAAGATTTAGAATGAAATTATGTGCCATTAGGAAGAAAACTAAAACACTAGATTTAGAGACAATTCTTAAGAAATACACAAAATTATAAAACCGTTTCAAAATAGAAGTAAGTATATAATTTAATCTAGTTGAAGCTCACTCAAAATCGATCTATCGTTTAATCGTTTATTAAATCGATCTACTATGTTTATATATACGTTTCACTCGTATTCGTGCACTTTTCTCATCTTGTGAAAATGTTTTCCTTATGTTCTATTTTTGATCCGATAACAGCTGTACATGTCACTGAAAAAAGGAAAAAGAAAAGCAAAACTATATTAACATGTTTTATGCATTTACACAAAAATGAAATAGTTTAGACCGGCAAGGCCGTATATATACGGCCTACAATATTTATGGGATGTCTGTAAGAACGTATATATACGTGCATTTTGAAATATGTCCAAGAAATTAAGGCAATATATTAAAGGTACATAACTCCAGCTACAAAAGTACCACGGGCCTTTTGAAATTAAAATCAAGAAAATACCTCTTTCTCATAGCGGTTTTCGGAAATTTCTGCTTTCTTGGTGAACCCCCGTTTTTGTCAGAGGGTTAAAAAACAGCAGGTTGAAATGCAGCAAATAAATTATGAACTAGTACTTAATGTTAATTATTTTGAAGGAATCCTAATTACTTCAAAAATTCTAATTTCCGAAGAACTATTATTCTCATGAACGTTCTAAATTGATTTCAATGGATAATAATTGTCCTTTCCAACAACTTATACGTGTAAGTTGATTCTCACACTAGCGACATGTATTTAAAAAAAATCTAATAATTTAGAAATTAACAAAAGAATATGGGCCGCCTAATCCCCAGTCACCCTTTAAAACGGGGAGTATATAAGGTATTTTCTTCTTCCTTCCAGCATGTCTTCGTGGTGTAACGGTAGCACACTCGGCGCGTATTCGAGAGACCCATGTTCGAGTCCCGACGAGGACATTGCTCATTTTCCACATCTCCTGCTTCAATGACTCTGCAAGCTAAACAATCACTTAAACTTCCCAGGCTGCAGAAATGCTTCGCCTTTACCTTTGTCCTCAAATAAATAACAAAATTAAATAAAAATAATATCTAGCAAGAGGCTTTGAATAAGCATACATAAAATAGTAAATTAAATACCTAGTAACCTGATTTCTAATTAAGTGCAACTTTAATTATTAATATTAACAAATAACCAGAAAATTTACCGGAACCAACAGAGCAAAGCATCAAATGGATTTTTCGAGATACCATACTCAGGCTGAATTGCCAAATTCTCTCTTCTTAATGACATTTTCCCTCTCTGTTTTAACCCAATTTAAGTTACGTTTCTGGTGCAGCTGACGGAATAAACAGAAGTATAGGACAGGAGATAAAAATAACATGCTAACTAATAAAATAAACCTTAAAAATGGCATTCGTTTGGAACAAAACTAGAAACACATTTAGTTTGTGTTGATATTTCTCCATCAATAATAACTTGCAATAAATATTTACAAAGATTTCATTCATTGACGGATAAAATATTTTCAACTGACACATGGCTCGAAGCTTCCAAACTTACTAGTCCAAAGGGATTTGAATCCCGAAGGACTATTAGTTTCGTTTTGGCATTTTGCGTCGGACTCAGAAATGTCGGTTCACTTTTCAAACTGTTGCCACAAAATGTTAGAGTCCTGCATTATATTTGAAGAAATTAAATAATGAAAAATCTGCATAAATGTATGTATATTTCTCGTATTGTGATAAAACAACGGTACATAGATTCATCGATTTTTGAATAACGTAATCCTCCAACGAATATGAGCATGTGGAAGACCAAATTTGAAATTTGAAATTTGTTTTATGATCGATTTCCTATTTTTTAAAACTTTGACGAATTTTTGATTAACAAACTCAAGGATTTCAAAGCGAGCAATGGCAACGTTGTGCAGAAAAAACATTTTTATCTCCAGCGCGTGAGTCTCTGTATCAGAAATTCTAAAGATAGGCTCGTTTTAAAACTATTTTGCGATATTGCTGTTGCACTGGATCTTATGGTTTAAGTGCGAGGAACATGATATTTAATAAAGAAAGGTAACACACAAAATGTTAAAAAACGCCCCTTTGGACGTAATTTAAAATCTGAAACATTTCAGATTTTTTTTTCAGTTATTTATTTTTAATTTCTAGCACTTTTTTTCGTGTATTAAAAAAAAGAAAAAAATGCGTTTCGGGAGGAGGGGAGGGATTGGCCCCCAAATGGGGATTTGCGAAAATTGGCTCTCTGCCCTCCAGAAGGGTCAGAGAAAGAGGGCGGACTAGTGATTCATGCATCGATGAGTGCAAAAACCGCTGAGGATATCACTAATATAATCACAGCCCATAGCAACGGATAAACAAGCTGAGACTAGTTTATTTTATCGATACCTCTTTATCAGAAGAGAATTAATAAAACAAACTGCTTTGTTGTAAGATTTTAAAGAAAAATAAAGTTCTCTTTTCAAATACATTCAAATAAAATAATATCATCCATATATGAGAATCACTTAACCCAAAATTAACACATATTTATTTTTATATGTTTTTGTTATAACTAATCCTCCTGATCTAAATATAATACAGACCAGATTCACGAATTTATCATAACTAAGAAAGAGAAGGTACCTCCAGCTGTTGGCCGAAGTGCATCGATTGACGCGGGATGATTTCTTCTGTCTTTACCATCAACTCTCGAAGGGACTCTCGGCTCGGCGATATTTTAAGGGCCTTCATGCGGCAAAGACATTATGCATTTGCAAACATACATCACTGCGTTCACAGAGATTCAACCTCGAACAACTTTGGACTCCACGATGCTTTTATGGCTCCCATATCGAACAGATACTATGCATTTACTGACATACAACCCTCCGTTCAACGCCCACCAGCGGCCGAGCGGTAAAGTCGCTGAACACTGGTAGTTCGGTCCGAGGTTCGAATCCCGCGAACGGGCTGGCTGCATGGGCTTTTTCGTGGTTTTCCCCATGTGTAACGTGTATACGAGCCAGTTGCCCTTAGAAAGTCCTCCACGAAGGCATCCCTCCCCTTAGGCAGATAGCCCTCGAGGCTTTGCCATAATCACACACACACACACACACACCCTCCGTTCAACAAGATACGACCCTCAGCTCGTATGGCAGCTGACATTGTTAATCAACATACCGGCCAGAATTTTTTTTTACGTACACGCGTTACGGCACGAAATTAGAATTTTAATTAACTCCAGTTCAAGAGGGCTAATATTTTGATAGAACGTTTTGTAGATCTAAACTGGGAAGATCAGTTATTCAGGTTAAATTCATAGTGTGAGGAAACCTTTTTGCCACCCAAAATGATGGTCGTCAGGTTGAATTACTTAAGTCTGGCAATTAAAAGTAAAAATTAATTGGAGTTAATTCCCAAACACGAGAGCTCAGCCATAGAACAATTTGTTCTCATTCTAGATTCAAATAATTGGTGGGAGGGGGGGGGGTAAAAAGAGGCTTTTCATGAAGCAGGGCCACCATTCACCGAAGATAAGCTACATTCCATTCAGTTTGTTTCCGAAACTGGAAAGTGAAACCTCTAATTACATTGTATAATTATTTATAACGATATTTAATGATTCTCTTTTCAAAATATTCGTTGTATTATACTATGAGTTTAAATTGCAAGAACTAAATTTACTGTACTTGGAGAAACACCTTAAATGTGACAGGATAATTTTCTTAAAAAAAAATCAGAAAGCTTTCACATTTTATATTACGCCCAAGCAGACGTTTTTTTTTTTTTTTTTTTTTTTTTTTTTTTAATAATTTAAGTTTTATGTGTTACTTTTATTTATCAGATATCATGTACTTCGCACTTAAACCATTCAATTCAATTCAAGAGCAATATCACAAAACAATTTAAAAAGAGCATATCTTTAGAATTTTCCCATACACAGCCTCGCGGCGCTAGAGCTAAAAATGTTTTTCCCTCCCTGCAGTGTTGCCATTGCTCGCTTTGAGATCGTTGAGTTTGTTAATTAAAAATTCGTTAAAGGTTTACAAAATATGAAATAGATAATACAAATTGCAAGTTTGAGCTTCCAGATGCCCATATTCGAGAGGATGGGTTACGTTATTCAAAATTTGGTATTTCTATGTAGCGTTGTTTTTCCACAGTGTGAGAAATGTATGCACATTCTTGCAGATTTTTCCTTATTTAATTTCTTTAAATATAATGCAGGACTCTAATAGTTGGTGGCAACAATTTGAAACCTGAAACACTATTAATAGTGAACCAATGCAAAATGGCAAATCGAAATTAATAGCCCCTTTGGGCTAAAAATAACCTGTCTGTCATAATCGCCCAGTATTGTCCTAAGCTTTCATCAAGGACGATCTAAATTTGATATTAATCATTATTCTCAAAATTTCTCACGAATGCTTTCACTTAGAAAATATGAAATAGATGACTGAATTTTACAAATTTCGTAATCACCCTATTTTCAGTTAATACACCGGTATCTAAAATTAACGTTACAGACACTTTTTTTTATAATTTTGTTATATCTAGATTATAACTAAAAATAGCTACCATAACACAATAGAACCTAGGATCACCAGTGCCTCACCTCACAAACAATTCGTTTCCCGAAAAAGTAATCCCTTAACAAAAAAATACTTCCGATAAAGAACAGTGTCTCGAGTTCCGAACACTCGACCATATGATTTTCAGAAGTTTTTTGAGGTAATTTGTGACACATAATTAACACTCGGGATATTCTGAAAACATAATTTAATTAATTCTCGTCAGCAAAGCCTAGCAGCAAGTGACTTACAAGAAGATGAATTCTGCGTGAAGGAAATTGCGACAGGTTGGATTTCAGGCAGATACTTCTAGCGCACAAACACTTAGGACATTTTTTTTTGTTATGCACGGTATTATGTTTCAAGGTAAAACCATGGGTTTGGAAATTAATAATAAAAAAGTGGAAGATTTACTAAAGAATCATAAAAATGAGCTCAACAAGAAAGAATTCATAACAACTCATGCAGCAGCAAAAGGCAATTGTGGAAAAAATGTTGATAGAAGAAAAACAGAAAAAAAAAATATTTAAATTAAGTCCAAAGGGGCTTTTTTTAGCGTTTTGTGTGTTACCCTTATTTATTAAATATCATGTTCTTCGCACTTAATCCATAAAATTCAGTTCAAGAGCAATATCGCAAAATAATTTTAAATTGAGTATATCTTTAGAATTTCCGATACACAGTCTACTCGCTGGAGATAAAAATGTTCTTTTCTGTACAACGTTGCCATTGCTCGCTTTGAAATCCTTGAGTTTGTTAATCAAAAATTCGCTAAAGTTTTACAAAATACGAAATCGATCATAAAACAAATTCCAAAATTTCAAATTTTGTCTTCCAGATGCTCATATTCGCAGTAGGATTACGTCATTCAAAACTGGATGGCTCTAGGTACCGTTGTTTTATCACAACGCGAGAAACATACATACATTTATGCAGATTCTTCATTATTTAATTTCTTCAAATATAATACAGGGCGATACTATTTGGTGGCAACAGTTTGAAAAGTGAACCGGATATTCAGAATGATTCGACGCAAAATCGCAAAACTAAAACAATAGTCCCTCAGAGACAAAGCCTCTTTGAACTAAAAAAAAAAATCCTAATTTTCTGATTCGCAGAATTTGTGCAAAATGGAGTAAGATGCAATGTTATAATTCACCGATGTCGGCCTTATTAAGCAATAGCAAGCTACAGCGTAAGAATTTTCAGGGAAAATGCCATGTCTCAGTTAAATATTTTAAAACATGTCTCACATCCTGTAAACAATACTATGTAAGAAAGTAAAATTTCCCTTCGTTAAGTGATTACACTTTAAAAACCAGCACCAAAGATTTTAAAATCAAAAACTTTCCATTCTTTGAAACACAAATAGATATTGTTTCAAGCTCAAACTACTATATTAGAATTTACAGAAAAGGTAATTGAAATAATTACTGCAATATCTTCGTAAATAGATTAAATTAATTGAAAAATTGTATCCTTACCGTGCTGCTGTTGCTGCCTGTTAAAGTCGTCTTTGCAAACGAACCGAGTCTCATCCAAGACATAAAATTCTTCTCCAGTAGATGGCTGCTTCCTGCAAAGGAGACACGTGAAACAAGCCACGTGATAGACTCTCCCTCTCGCTTTACGTATCAGGTCTGTCGGGCAGATGCCTTGAGAACAACCACCACACTTAGTTCCGAATCGTCTGCGAAAAATAAAACAATTATCTTTCCGAAATTTACAAAGAAATAACAACAAACTACTACTTAGAACATGTAATATACAACAGAAAAATTCTGCATGTAAAGCACTGAGATGTAGATCATAAAAAAATGTCAGACAAGATGGGGAGAGGCAAGTACAGTAAGACCCCGCTTAACGCTGTTTCGTTTAGCGCTGTTTCGGTTTAGCGCTCTTTTATTTCAACCCGGGGATTCTCCGAAATTGTGCGCAGCGCTAGGTTTCCAAATAACATATCCGAAACAGTGTAGTTGTGTTTCTTGCTTGCTTGGTGGACGCATTTTTATCATTTGAAACATTTGTTGACATTATTGTAAGTTTAAATTTGTATAATACTATAACGATTAATACAGTGACAAATATTATGATCTTTAGTTTTTATCATGGGTGATAATAAAAACAAGAAAAGAAAGCAACCAGAAAAAGCATTTCACTGGAAACTCAAATGCAAGTGATTAGAAGATTAGATTCTGGTGAACGTCAATCTCAAATTAGCGCTGCATTGATTTTGGCAACTTCAACAATAAGGACAATTCTTAAGAATAAAGAAAAAATACTGTCATCGGCAACTGCAACTACGTCGAGCTCTGCAACTAGAATTACCCGTTCTAGAAATAACATTATAGAGGAAATGGAAAAACGACTGTCTATATGGATTGACGACGAAATTGAACGCAATATGCTATTAAGCCAATCTATCATAATGCCTTCTTAACAAAAAGGCAGAAAATTGGAAACCCAGAATAGACTGAATGATCTGACTGAGAATTTTATTTGTTTTTAAAAGTATGTGCGTTTATATTGTTTTTATTTTTGTAAGAAATAAATGTTTGATTTTATTTTTATTAAAAAACATTATTAAATTTAATGCCTAACCATTTTTTATCCGTCTTCCCCTAACCCCATTATTTACATGTTAAGATAGTCTCGCTTAGCGCTGTTTCGCATTACGCTCTACTTTGATGGAACGTATCCCCCGCGTTAAGCGGGGTCTTACTGTAATCCGTTAAAATTCATAAAGAAAAAACACCAATAATGAATTAAAATTAATTAAATTTATCTTTTAATTTTATAACTTTATTAAATCAATTTAAAATTCATTAAACAACATTCTTATTTTAATAGTGCCACTAAATTAAGAGAAGTATTAGAATTCGCAGAAATTTAAGGAGTTTTATTGCAATCATTGTTGTTGCTGCTTTTGTTGTTGTTAGAATTATGTAATTGTCTTTCACTTCCGCTCACCACACACAAAATATCTGATATGGACGCCACATGACTTCCTTGTATGGCCTATTATATTATTATACACAGTTTTTGCTGTATTTCATTTAAACTTATTTCCTCGAATTTCATTAGAGATATATTTCTCATTCAATCAATTCAGTTCTCATTTAGCGGCAAGGCAAGAATTCATAAAAACTCAAAACATCTTCATTTCAAAATTGTAAAATACAGAAAAACATAAAGTACAGCTGAAACAGTAAAAAAAAAAATATATATATATATATATATAGTTAAGGTTAGAGTTTCTACGCCAAAACAAGGAATTCGGTCAATGGTTAAGAAGATCAAAATTTTCAGTGCATAAACCTAAAAATTAACTTTCGGTCTCACTGTGCAAAAAGACAATGAATTTGGTGCGCCAACTGACTTAACTCACTGTTCTATTAAGAATTTCAAATGTAAACAAATGGCGGTCATTTTAGGCTTAACTCGACACTTAAACTTTTAAATTGTTGATAACTCGACAACTATTGTGTACAGATTAACTAGAAGAATAAAACCTTAACCGAAATATTAGATCAACATATTTCAGTCAATTTAAAGCAAAAAATGCACAATTTACGAACATATAAGAATAAAAATCCTCAGCTTACCAAGCAGGGTATATGCATGTATATATATTTAAGATTGATCAAGCCGATTGCAGTGAAAATGAAAAGTGCACAAGTACGTGTTATAGCAGTTCCATATACAAAATGTCAACATTCTGCGGCTACTCGTTTTAGAGTTATGCGAGATACATGCATACGTACGTAGGTACAGGCATCTGGAAAAAATCTCATCTGAATCCATTATAAGTTATTTATTTCTCCCGCCTTCCTAGCGTGTCTTCGTGGTATAGTGGTTCTGCACGCTAGGCCGGTATTCCAGAGGTCCGTGGTTCAATTCCCGGCGAAGGCGATTGCTCATTTGTCATCTATCCGGCTTTTTCAATTAACCTACTGTCTCTACAGTGGCGCCCGAACTAAAAGGGTGTTGGATGAGGAGTCTCCACACCGAGAATTTGGCGACTGGGTCCCCTAAAAAACCCAGTCGCCCTTTAAAAGAGGGTAGTATATAAGGTATTTTCCCACCTTCCTAACTTGCTTTCTGGTGTAGCGATCAGCACACTGAGCCGGTATTCAGAGGTCCGTGGTTTGATTCCTGGCGAAGGCAATTGCATATTTTTCAATCTCTTTTGCTTTCAAACTATCCTAATGTCTCTACACTATTTTAAATCGATTTTACGATATGTTTTGGAAGAAAGAGTCCTTTATTCTGTCCGTACATAGAAATGTCACACACAGAAAAAAAAAATCATTCAGCTAGATTCGAAAGCAGTCAAAAGTGATACTTTCGTTGAAATTATGATGCCCGAAATTTTTCTCCATTGCTTCCTTTGCCTCGTACAATGAAGTAAAAATAACTCCAAAGTGTCCTTTTATCTTTTCACTCTAAGGAATTTATAATATTTAAGTTGAATTTTCTTCTCTAGTGAACAATGATTCTCAAAAGGCTAACACAAACTCATATAAGCTCTAGAATGGAAATAAAATTCCACTTAAATTCTACATGTTTAAAACGAACTCCATATTTGTAAGAAACAAAGATGATAGCAACATTTTAATATAATATAGATGAACTGCGAACATCATACCATAAGAAAAACTTTCACCATGATTCCTAATCAATAAAGAGATTCCTAATCAATAATGAGTAGACCCTTAGTAATGATGTGCTGTTTTTGATATAACTACATTGATTCAGTTTTCATTAGTATGTAGTTTATGCACAGCTAGTTTTCTTTAAACTATCTGCCATACATATTTTCATTCTTTTTGTTTGGAGTATCCATTAGTAATGCTTATCAGGACTTGTGTCCCTCTTGAATTGCTTTGGAAACATGAACTGTCCTGACTCGGAACAGGGAGCTTACTCAAGCTATGTTCAATAAATTGTGAAGTAGACAATACACACAGGAAGGGTATACGAAACCCTTTATTTTTCTATCTTTACAAGTATTTCCGGAACTTAGGAATACAGAGACCAACCACTTGTGGTCTGAACGTAAGAATATAAAACTACTAACTAAAACTAACTTTGAATTAGTATACAAGTGCCTAGCATTAAGATTGGCCTTTATTTAACAAAGGTCCGTATATAGTACGCCGAGCTGCTAAAACTACGATACGTTTGAAATTATCAAGAGGACTAAACCTCTGGCCTTGAAGGCAACCAGCAACCGAGTGAAAACTCGTAAAACTACTATGGCAAGCGGCTTGCTTCCAATAACTCCTCCCTCTTTCTTGCTTGGCAAAAAACCACAACTTAAGTACTTGGCGTTAGCAAGACAAATTTTGCATAAATAAGTTAAAGCTTTTAATTCTGGCCGGAAGTAGAAAATAAGAAGTGATAATAAAGATTTAAAATAAAATAAACGTTAGTAAAAGTTAGGATCCTTACATGCTAACCGTATAGATTATATAGAATTATTTGACCATGTTGAAAATGATTTTATGATGAAGTCTTGAATAGGGTGTTTACTATTAACGTGTACCTTTTATGCTTATTATTATTTGAATAGCTATATTGGTAAAGATATGTAATATTTATCTCTACATTAAAATTTATTAAGCTGAATAAGCTGAATTAAAAAAAAAACTAACTTCGCTTTGACTGAGTATTGAATACGAAACGCCTTCTTCAGACGACCTACGTGTATAAAAGACGTGTGACCTACGTGCACGTTTATGAAGTTCCAGAATGACTACAGTGTCCAGAAGTTCCAGAATGACTACAGTGTCCAGAAGTTATAGACTACAGTGTCCAGAAGTTCCAGAATGACTACAGTGTCCAGAAGTTCCAGAATGACTACAGTGTCCAGAAGTTCCAGAATGACTACAGTGTCCAGAAGTTCCAGAATGACTACAGTGTCCAGAAGTTATAGACTACAGTGTCCAGAAGTTCCAAAATGACTACAGTGTCCAGAAGTTCCAGAATGACTACAGTGTCCAGAAGTTCCAGAATGACTACAGTGTCCAGAAGTTCCAGAATGACCACAGTGGATAATGACGAATTTGCAAAAGAAACAGTTCCAAAATTACCACAGTGTATAATGAAGAATTTACAGAAGAAACAGTTCCAGAATGACCACAGTGTGGAACCATTTGATTGGTAATGATCTCGAGATTTTTCCAAATTAAAAATGGAGTTTTATAAATGTTCCAGATCTTTTATGCCAGAGTATTGTGAGATTTTTGTCTTGGCGAACAACGGATGGCCTGCCTAAAACTCCCAGCACCCCGCTGAAAAGGCATACTTATGCAACGACCGCATCTGAAACTGGTTGCTGATTTCAGTAGCTAATCGATAAAGTACCACCTTGCGGCAGAAAAGATCCACGATTAAAGAGACAAGGTCTCTGCCATCACAGTTGATTAGCTAAAACTCTTGGTTATTAAATGGAAGCCACAAGTGGATGCCTGAGTTGAATATAATCATGAGACATCCTAATCCCAGACAATGGAAAGAAACTAAAGAATGTTCACTGTCGCATTACGTTTGCTAGTAACGTATATCCCAAAACTGCTCGAATATAAATCATTACTTATTATACAAACTATTCGAACATGATCGCTGACGTTGATAGGGTAGTTATAAAGTCCTGCAAAGATTCTGGGGTCAAATCATAGACGAAGTCAAATTTATCTAAGACATAAGTTGTAAGGATATTAAGTTTTACTAGCGTTTATTTTATTGTAAAACTGTACTACCACTTCTTATTTTCTACTTCCGGCCAGAATTAAATGCTTTAACTTGTTTATACAAATTGCCTTGCTAACGCCAAGTACTTAAGTTGTGGCTTTTTGCCAAGAGAGAGAGAGGAAGGAGTTATAGGAAGCAAGCCGCTTGCCACTGTAGTTTTACGAGTTTTCACTCTGTTGCTGGTTGCCTTTAAGGCCAGAGGTTTAGCCCTCTTGTTATTTGCAAACGTATTGTAGTTTAAGCAGCTCGGCGTACTACATACGTACCTTTCTTTAAATAAAGGCCAATCTTAGTGCTAGGCATTTGTATACTAAGTTAGTTTTTAGTTTTAGTTAGTAGTTTTTATATTCTTACTTTCAGGCCACAAGTGGTTGGTCTCTGTATTCCGAGGTTTCGGAAATACCTGTAAAGTATTGAAAATAAAGGGTTTCGTATACCCTTCCTGCTTGTGTTGTCTATTTCACACCTTCCTGAACATAGCTTGAGTAAGCTCCCTGTTCCTATTCAGGACCATTCATGTTTCCAAAGCAAATCAAGAGAAATACAAGTCCTGATATAGTTAGCTCTAGGAAATGAAACTAAATTTAAAATCACAGATTAGCTATACGAAGCCAGGTTAGATTATTTGAATACGGCAAAGCAAACGAGGACTATCTCTGTAAGAAAAGTAATTCTCTCATGAAGGAATATCAGAGGAAAACTCGCTCGTATTCATATTACACGGGGAGGGGCAACTACGAAAACCCTCCATGTAACCAGCTCGTTCGCCTGGGTTGAATTCCTAGCATTCAGCATTCTTAACCACTAGGCGAATAATGAGGCCCATGAAGACAGACTATATCCAATTATTGCCTACTACAACTGTAAGATTATTTTGGGGTAGTATATACTATGTTGGATATTTCTTGGATTAAGGAACGGTTTAGAGAGCTACTTCGTCTTACAGATTGAGCGAGAGGTCACGGACAGTTGACCTCACTGACCATTAGCCGCCCTGACACTGGATAATGACAAATTTGCAAAAGAGACACTTAGTTCCAGAATGACCACAGTGTGGAACCATTTAAATGGTAATGATCTGGAGTTTTTTTCCACCCTGAGAGAGATGAAGAAATAAAAGGGAGGAAAAAAAAAAAAGCTCAGTTTTGCAGTTATTATGCCCTTTCTTTACAGTCAACTGTTTTCTTCAAGTTAATGACATTTCGTGGCATCGTAAGCACTGGACTGTTCAGTAGTAATTTTTAAAGAGTTTTGTGGAAGGAAAGGAAAAAAGGTCGGTTTTTGCGTAAGCAGTGGGAGGAAGAAGAATTTTACAGTCAGACACTTTTTTCTCTAGTTTCCCGCAATTTAAAGTCTCGCTCCTCATTGGCTACGGTGATTTGCATGGAAGACTTTAAAGGTTTCCAATTCAGCTATCAGAAATTAATGGTTGGCCAGCTCATTAAAATTTGTGATTGAACTGTTGTGCAAAAACAAGACTGCGCAAGTTTCTTTCCATTTTAAAAAAAGGAACGTTCGAAAAGAGGAAACCTTCAACATGATCAAAAATTTCGAAATATCCTTTACTGAAACAATGTAAAACATTTTTATATATATAATATATATATTTAATTTCAATTATTGTGATTTTTTCTATTGATGGATAGAGGTTTTAAATTTCCATTGATCGACAGAGATTTAAAATTCCGATAGAGATAAAAACTTTCGAAATTTCTTTTACTGAAATAATGTAAAATATTTTTTAATATATATAATTTCAATTATCGTGATTTTTTTCTTGATCGATAGAGGTTTTAAATTTCTATTGATCGACAGAAATTTAAAATTCCGATAGAAATAAAAAATTTCGAAATATCTTTTACTGAAATAATGTAAAATATTTTTTAATATATATAATTTCAATTATCGTGATTTTTTTTTATTGATCGATAGAGATTTTAAATTTCTATTGATCGATAGAGATTTTAAATTTCTATTGATCGACAGAGATTTAAAATTCCGATAGAGATAAAATATTTCGAAATATCTTTTACTAAAATAATGTAAAATATTTTTTAATATATATAATTTCAATTATCGTGATTTTTTTTTATTGATCGATAGAGATTTAAAATTTCTATTGATCGACAGAGATTTAAAATTCCGATAGATATAAAAAATTTCAAAATATTCCTTTACTGAAATAATGTGAAGTATTTTTTAATATATATAATTTCAATTATCGTGATTTTTTTTTATTAATCGATAGAGGTTTAAATTTCTATTGATCGACAGAGATTTAAAATTCCGATAGAGATAAAAAATTTCGAAATATCTTTTACTAAAATAATGTAAAATGTTTTTTAATATATATAATTTCAATTATCTTGATTTTTTTTATTGATCGATAGAGGTTTTAAATTTCTATTGATCGACAGAGATTTAAAATTCCGATAGAGATAAAAAATTTCGAAATATCTTTTACTAAAATAATGTAAAATGTTTTTTCATATATATAATTTCAATTATCTTGATTTTTTTTATTGATCGATAGAGGTTTTAAATTTCTATTGATCGACAGAGATTTAAAATTCCGATAGATATAAAAAATTTCAAAATATTCCTTTACTAAAATAATGTGAAATATTTTTTTATATATACAATTTCAATTATTGTGATTTTTTCTACTGATCGATCGAGATTTTAAATTCCTTGTGTTAAGAAAAATAGGAATTCATTTACGAATAAAAATAATGAAAAATACGTTTTGTTTCGTTTTAGGAATAATAATGCTTAATTAAAGATTTAGTACAGATTTAAACTTTTGAAGTAAGATTTTATTTTTATTTTGAAATTAAAAAAATTCATAGATACACTTTGTCTTGCCATACATTTTTAAAAATAAAAAGTGGAAAGGGGGGGAAAACGCTTCAGCGAAGAATGAAAAGCAAATAGCGCAGCAAAAATTACTTCACATGACAAATATTTAAATACGTGTTTGTTCATATTCTTTCTACATCTTTCTCGGTCGATCCGTATTAATAGGTAGTTAACAATTTATTTAAAATTATTTAATCGCTACCACAGTATGGCATTAATATAATTCGAATTCTTTTCTCAAAGAGAATTGTTGATATGAAGCATAAAATTTAAGAGAAGTTTAAATTATACCGAAAATTTTTAATTCATGTAATATTATAGCTAACAAACTCCTCAAAAAGGTGAGATTACCTGTTTTCTGAAAAGTATAGCAGTGGTATTAACAGGTCTGGTAACAATATTATCATGTCTAACGTGTTAACATATTTGTTACAATATATCATGCGTTGCGTATTATTCATGCCGATGATTAATTATCCTTTTCAAATCCTGTTAAAATAAAACTCAAAAGAAATACGCCAAAATAAAACATAAAATTAGCAAAGCAACATGTTTGTTAAATTTAGACAAGAACTCAATCGATTTCGAGGGCAAACAGGCGTAGACAAAACCTCATGTGTACACCACATGACTTCCTTGTACGGAATATTAAATTATACGCATTTTTTCTTGAATTTCATTTAAATTGATTGGATTGAATAAAATCTACTTCGTCGATAGTGCATAAGCCACAATAGAATAAATGCATTCTTAAAAATTCACTCTATTTGTTTACCATAGCGACACTCTGGCGCTAGGTTCATTTAACAGTATTATATTTCGTTCATATTATAACTCAGAATGCAAAAAATTTATATCATTTAAAGAATTATCTAATCGTTGCCACATGTTCTATTCAAATACTATAAATAAAACTAGAACGATGTATAAAAGAAATTAAGCAAAGAAAACAAAAAAAAGTTTTTCACAGACGATTCAGTATTTCTCATTCAATTAATTCAGTTCTCACTTCGCGAGAAGGCAAAAATACATAAAAACTCAAAATATCTATATTAAAAATTACGAAGTAAATCTCAAACGCTTATTTCCTCGAAAAAATTCCAGAAAGAATTAAGCATGATTTAATTGGCAATAATAAATGAAGGCGTTATCTTTGTTGTTGCGAAGCTAAGTTTCTCTAGATTGGCAACAAATCCACTAGTCTCCTGTTTCAAATGTAAACATCAATGGCCGCCATTAAAAAAGGCTTAGCGGCAATTAAACAACTTAAAAATTGCTGATAATTGTAAAAATATTGCACACAGATTTACTAAAGCGCATAAAATCCTTAACCGAAAGATAAAAACAACAAAATTCAATCATTTTTAAAGCAAAAAATGTACAATTTACCAACATATAAAAGTAAAGAAACTGAGATCACTGAGCCGGGTAACAGAGTGGATATATATATAAATATATTTATATACGTTTGGTGCGGCCGATTGCAACCAAAATACGAGGTGCACATCTACATGTTATAGCAGTCCTATATACAAAATTTCAACGTTCTGAGGTTACTCGTTTTTGAGTTATGCGAGATACGTACGTACGCAAGAACGTACATACGTTCGTACAGACGCCACGAAAAATTCTCTTCAGAATTCATTTTAAAGCAGTTTTATAATTTTTTTGAAGGAAAAGAGTGTTTTATTCGGTCCTTACGTACAGATATCACGCAAAAACATCGTTAAATTGCATTCGATAGCGGTCAAAATGGATATTTTCGTTGAAATATGCTGCCTGAAACTTTTCGCGATTACAATACTTCCTTTTTACTTCGTACAAGGAAGTAAAAAAGAGAAAATCTTGTAAAGAAAGCTGGTGTTCTTGATGAAGAAAGACTTGTACATGTTTGCCCTCGAAATCGAGTGAGTTCTTGACTAAATCTATGCCAAACACAAAATTTCTGCTTTGCTAATTTTCTGTTAAAATAAATTAAGCTATTATGCAGTTTAAATTATAAATTTGCTTTACAGGTCTTTTTCTCGGCATCTTTGATTAACAGCTGAATTTAAAACAACATATTACGTCATGACCAAATTAACCTTCTAAAAACTGATTTTCTAAATTATTCTCGATCCACCAGTGGCCCCGAACGGTAAAATCGTTCCACAGCGGTAGTTCCAACGTGGGTTCAAATCCAGACGAACGGATTGGCTGCACTGGCGTTTTCGTGGTTTTTCCCGATGTGTAAGTGTATGCGAGCCACGAAGTTTGCCTTAGAAAGTTCTAAGTTTGCCTTAGAAAATCGCTCCACAAATGCATCCCTCCCCTTAGGCAGATAGCTCTAGTGTGCTTTCCCATAATTAACTAAAACCAAATTAAATTAGATTTAAAAAAAAATAACTTAACAGTGCTAATCCCAAAAACATGTAAAAAATGTATGTTTGAATCGCTAACCACTTGTAAAATAAGATAAGAGATGTGAGGTAACAGAACCTCGCCTCCTTGTTAATGAAATAAACCTTAAACCTTACCTTTAAATAGATTTTAAATGAGACTCTCAGCTATAATGTCTAATTATTATGCTCAACATATGTGAATAGTAATATTATGCATAAAGGTTTATTTTAAGAATGAGGTCTGTTAACAGCAAGGAGTTTCCAGAGATCGGAGTTCGAAGAAACATTTATTTTGAGTATATGTATAAATGGACTCAAAAGCTCTATAAATACGCTAAATACGCTGAAGAAGTTGGTAAAAATACACTGAAGACAGGAGAGATGGATGTAGTTCTATGTTTTAAGGAAAATATTTTTGGTCGGGCTGCAGTGTTGAAAGCTTGATGGGAGCAGGTAGTGTTACCTAAAAGGAATTTTCTAAAATTAACAAAATCCATTTTCGTATTTGAAACAATGATTTAAAAAACAGTTCAAGAAATAAGAATCCTTGAAAGACAAAATGAAAAAACTATGAACCTGCATCACAAGTCGTCCACGATATGGTTATGGAGCAGGTTTCCCTCGATTTTTATTTTCATTATTTATAAAATGCTAAGAGTCAGACACCCCTGAAATATAATTTTTGTAATACTGTTTACTCAGGTGTATTGAGTGAGAATATTTAAATATATCTCCAAAAAGAACAGAATTATTGAAACACTGATTTTGTTTAAAAATGGGCTGCATTTTTTAAGCTTTCAAATTATCTTACATGAAAAAACTTTTCCGAAATTTGTGCTATACGTATTTTAATAAAATTAGGTTCATTTAACTATTTAAATATATTTGTAAATATATACGCAAATTTAATGTGTTTGCAATTCAGTGATGCGTGTATGTTTATTTGTTTTATATATTTGTAGGATTCCTCAATGCGGAGTTACTGTTGAACGTGAAGAATCTTAAGAACCGATAAGCGAATAATCGCTTGTGTTCGTGTGATAGGAAACAACAAGATAGAAGGGTAAAATAACCCTTTATCATTCCAATTATGGCTTAACAAAAATCCGTCTTGGAGTTGTACAATAAAGCCGACACTTGGGCTTGAACTTAAGAGACTAAGAATAATACTAAACTAGTCTAAACTAAAGGGATATAGCCGAAGCTATCAACATTCTAACTGAGTTGGCTCCTTAACGTTAATACACTGCGAAGCTATCAAGGGCCTAAAGTACGTCCGAGCGTAATAATAGCTTACGAGAGAGTAGCCTAAAAGACCGAAGAACTTTTTCTAAGACCGAAGAACTTCGCAGTTAAATACCGCTCTTCCTCATTATGTATTCAGACGTGATCCTAATTTTTGGCCGGAAGTATAGTAAGTTAAGAATCGACAGGAAAGAAAACTTTAACTCAAAATTTAACTGTTAATAAAATTAACATAATCCTTACATATTTATAAGCCTGATGTAATTATATATAGTTTTTGCCTTTAAATAAGGGCAGAATTTTATTTTATAAACAGTATTTCGTTATTGCACCTGAATTTCTACATAATACAGGTATAAGAATTACACTACGCAATTCATGCATTTCCATTCCGTGTAGGTTCCATGAAATTCATGCATTTCCATTCCGTGTAGGTTCCATGCAATTCATGTATTTCCATTCCTTGCAGGTTCCATACAGTTCATGCATCTCCATTCCGTGTAGGCTTCATACATGTCATGCATTTCCATTCCGTGTAGGTTCCATGCAATTCATGCATTTCCATTCCGTGCAGGTTCCATACAGTTCATGCATTTCCATTCCGTGTAGGTTCCATACACTTCATGCATTTCCGTTCCGTGTAGGTTCCATGCAATTTATGCATTTCCCTTCCGTGTAGGTTCCATACAATTCATGTATTTCCATTTCGTGCAGGTTCCATACAGTCCATGCATTTCCATTCCGTGTAGGTTCCATACACTTCATGCATTTCCGTTCCGTGTAGGTTCCATGCAATTTATGCATTTCCATTTCATGTAGGTTCCATACAATTCATGCATTTCCATTCCGTGTAGGTTCCATACAATTCAGATGCACTTCCTTCCAAATTTAATATTACAATTTAAAGTCTTCTAAAAATATTTTTAGAGGTTTTCTTTTCGGTACGTAGAATCATAAACACCTTATATATTCCGTTCAGGGCATAGAATCATAACCACCTCTTATAAAAATATATTTTTTATGCCTCAATTTTAAAATTGCATATTAAAAAAAATGCAGCTAAATTATTTATTAAAAATGTGTAATTGTATTCGCAATATTTTGCTATTGGTATGCAGAACAAATTAATCTAAAATACAGGATATCTTTTCATTTAAGCAAATTATCAGCATAAAACAAAAATAGCTACGAGAAGTAAAGAAAGAGGAAACTGTTTTTCTAATACCATTTATAATTTAGTTCTCTCCCCCTAATGATATTTGTTTGCCCGTTATTTGAGCAACGTTCTTTTTATTTTTATTTTATTTATTTATTTTTATTTATTTATTTATTTTAATTTTATTTGGGAGAGGGGTAAGTAGATTAAATCATTATAAGACTGCTTAAAAATGTTAAATTGCTTTAAAAAAAAGGCGTATTGTCATTTTTTCAACATTTCACGATTTGAAAATTCATCTTAACATAAAAGGTGGCATTTTACGTATACATATTTTTTTCATAATTTTTTATTATTATTATTATTATTATTATTATTATTATTATTCACCAAAACCGTTTACGTTCTCACTAATAGATATAACATATCGCAGTTTCTCTTAAGCTCAGAAACATTCTTAATATCACTACTCTTATGCTTTAAGCTCTTGTAGCGTCAATATAAAATTTCTGATTAGAAAAAGCTGCGAAACAATGTCGCTAATGAGAAGAGAGAGATTGCTAAAAGCAAGAGAAAATAGAAGCTAAACAGGAAAATGTATTTAAGTGTGGAAGAGTCAAATGCTTTGGTCAATGATAACCATGGTCTCCTACTGTCATTTGTATAACCATCTGGAGGGGAACAACCTAAAAAATATGCGATTCTGGGCAGTGGCCTGTAACCAGAGAATGTGTTTGAGGCTCCGAAATTCTTCCCATCCGTTTAGTTACCACCCGTTATAAAAGCGTATGCATATACAATATAGCTTGTTTCAGTGTCTGTGTTTCATATTGTCCATAAGCTGTTTGTCATTTGGCGTACTTTTCGGAATTTCAAAAGTCTTTTTACTTCTTTGTACGAAGTAAAAAGGAAGTATTGTAATCGCGAAAAGTTTCAGGCAGCATATTTCGACGAAAATATCCATTTTGACCGCTATCGAATGCAATTTAACGATGGTTTTGCGTCATATCTGTACGTAACGACAGAATAAAAGACTCGTTTCCTTCAAAAAAGTTATAAAACTGCTTTAAAATTAATTCTGAAGAGAATTTTTCGTGGCGTCTGTACGAACGTATGTACGTACGTACGTATCTCGCATACCTCAAAAACGAACAGTCTCAGAACGTTGAAATTGTGTATATAGGACTGCTATAACATGTAGATGTGCACCTCGTATTTTGGTTGCAATCGGCCGCACCAAACGTATATAAATATATTTATATATATATCCACTCTGTTACCCGGCTCAGTGATCTCAGTTTCTTTACTCTTATATGTTTGTAAATTGTACATTTTTTGCTTTAAAAATGATTGAATTATGTTGTTCTTATCTTCCGGTTAAGGTTTTTATGCCTTTAGTAAATCTGTATGCAATATTTTTAGAATTATCAACAATTTTAAAGTTGTTTAAGTGCCGCTAAGCCTAATACTTCTCTTGATGGCGGCCATTGATGTTTACATTTGAAACAGGAGACTAGTGGATTTGTTGCCAATCTAGAGAAACTTAGCTTCGCAACAACAAAGATAAATCATGCTTAATTTTTTCTGAAATTTTTTCGAGGAAATAAGTGTTTGAGATTTACTTCATAATTTTTAATATAGATATTTTGAGTTTTTATGTATTTTTGCCTTCTCGCGAAGTGAGAACTGAATTAATTAAATGAGAAATACTCAATCGCCTGTGAAAAACTGTTTCTTTTTTGTTTTGTTCGCTTAATTTCTTTTATACATCATTCTAGCTTTATTATAGTATTTGAATAGAACATGTGGCAACGATTAGGTAATTCTATTCTTTAAATGATATAAATTTTGTGCATTATGAGTTATAATATGAACGAAATATATAAGTTTACTGTTAACTTAGTTTCCGTTATATAATTATTATATGAGTTAACTGTTATATAATTATTAATACTGTCAAGTGAATCTAGCGCATGAGTGTCGGTATGATAAACAAATACTAGAGTGAATTTTAAAGAATGCATTTATTCTATTGTGGTTTATGCGCTGTCGGCGAAGTAGATTTAATTCAATCCAATAAGTTTCAATGAAATGCAAGAAAAAATGCTTATAATTTAATATGCTGTACAAGGAAGTCATGTGGTGTACACATCAGATTTTTTCACGAGGTGAGGGTATCTGAAACAGAAGACACTGAGTGAATACGGAGTAAAATAGAGTCAGCGAATACGGAGGTTTTGTTGTATCTCCTGATGTTGTTGTTTTGTTCATAAAATTCACGAAAGAATGGTTGCCAGAGCCTCAAGAGGATGGACATCTATTTCCACCCCATTTTTAAGGAACAGCCCCTCCCCAAGAGGTGGTCTGAGGGTCTCCCACCTCTCTCCCTTACCACCAATCTACACGAGAACACTTTCGGCTCGCCATATATTTTTGGTGCCCCCATGTCACAAAGACGCTATACATTTACAAACATCCATACCTTCTCCAGTATTCAAACTCCGGCCCTTCGGCACCATAGTAGGCTTCCCTAACCACTGTATCATCTGGGCAGCGTTGTTGTATCTCTCTCAAAGTTGTGTAGATTTACAGTTGAATCAACTACTGTACTTATGAGGTAGCTAACTTAACACCAGAAAATGGTCTGATAAATATTAAGAGAAAGTCTTTATACACTTTTGTTGCACTTAGAAAAATCCCTAACGTTTTTTACTTCCTTGTACGAAGTAAAAAGGAAGTATTGTAATCGCGAAAAGTTTCAGCCAGCATATTTCAACGAAAATATCCATTTTGACCGCTATCGAATGCAATTTAACGATGTTTTTGCGTGATATCTGTACGTAAGGACAGAATAAATGACTCTTTTCCTTCAAAAAAATTATAAAACTACTTTAAAATGAATTCTGAAGAGAATTTTTCGTTGCGTCTGTATGTACGTACATTTTCGTGGCGTCTGTACATACGTACGAATTTTTCGTGACGTATGTACGTACGTGCGTATCTCGCATAACTCAAAAACGAGTAGCCTCAGGACGTTGAAATTTTGTATATAGGACTGCTATAACATGTAGATGTGCACCTCGTATTTTGGTTGCAATAGGCCGCACAAAACGTATATAAATATATTTATATATATATCCACTCTGTTACCCGGCTCAGTGATCTCAGTTTCTTTACTTTTATATGTTGGTAAATTGTACATTTTTTGCTTTAAGAATGATTGAATTTTGTTGTTTTTATCTTTCGGTTAAGGATTTTATGCGCTTCAGTAAATCTGTGTGCAATATTTTTACAATTATCAGCAATTTTTAAGTTGTTTAATTGCCGCTAAGTCTTTTTTAATGGCGGCCATTGATGTTTACATTTGAAACAGGAGACTAGTGGATTTGTTGCCAATCTAGAGAAACTTAGCTTCGCAACAACAAAGATAACGCCTTCATTTATTATTTAAATCATGCTTAATCCTTTCTGGAATTTTTTCGAGGAAATAAGCGTTTAAGATTTACTTCGTAATTTTTAATATAGATATTTTGAGTTTTTATGTATTTTTGCCTTCTCGCGAAGTGAGAATTGAATTAATTGAATGAGAAATACTCAATCGTCTGTGAAAAACTGTTTCTTTTTTGTTTTGTTTGCTTAATTTCTTTTATACATCATTCTAGCTTTATTATAGTATTTGAATAGAACATGTGGAAACGATTAGATAATTCTCTTCTTTAAATGATATGAATTTTGTGCCTTATGAGTTATAATATGAACGAAATATAATACTGAAGTGGAGTCATCACTTTTGCGCAACACAAAAAGTGAGAATTTTAGCTGATTTTCGAGTTTTAATAAGTCAAATTGTTTTTGTCATACATATATGAAATTTTCAGTGTGTCATCTTTATGACACACTGAAATGACTATCTTTCTTTATTTATTTTACTTAATAGTGTATAAGAGTTTGTTTTATAAAGAAAAAAACTAACAGTATTTTCCGAAAATTTAAAATTTGTACTGAAGCACTGCACGCAAACTGACAGTAATACAAATTTAGTTACAGTAATAATTTTTAAGTGAATCTAGCGCCAAAGTGTCGCTATGGTAAACAAATACTAGAGTGAATTTTAAAGAGTGCATTTATTCTATTGTGGTTTATGCGCTGTCGGCGAAGTAGATTTAATTAAATCCAATAAGTTTAAATGAAATGCAACAAAAAATGCGTATAATTTAATATTCCGTACAAGGAAGTCATGTGGTGTACACATCAGATTTTTTTAAAAGATGTAAAGCAGCAAAATCTATGCACTGCTTTGACTTCCATAGCAAAACACTTTTCACTTCAAGCCATTCCATCAAGATCTGCGCTATATGACACCGGGAGGTCAAAAAATCAACGCGCGAATTACCCACTCTTTGTCAACCCCACCCTTGGCTAATACGACCGGGCATCCAATTTCCTTGCGGTAGGGCAAATTCGCCAACTCGCCTCTTCTTAACAACATCGAATTAAATCCCCCCTCCCCCTCTCCTTTGGGCAAACAAGGCTCGGCGAGACCTTTATATGTCTAATAACAACCGGAATCCTCGAAAATCGCTAATAATAATAAGAAAAACAAGAAACGCAGAAGCAGGAAAATTGGTCTCGGCGAGGTATTTCTTTATCGCACAAGGCACCCGGCAATTATGCGACATTTGAATTAAAAGCCTTGAAACTACCGGTGATACGCCGAACCGCGATGCGTTGCGCGGAAGATATGTTATTATTCGATAGAACAGGGGCCGCTCCTCTCTGGATACCTAGCACTCCCATATGCAGAGTAAAACGTGATGGAATTTAGGAGAAATTTGTATTTTTGTTTTTCATTTTCCAGCCCTTTTCTTAACTAGCGAATGCAGTCGAGAGAGGAGTATTAAAAACTGGAGATTGGATCTGTGATATATTAGGAAATCGAAACGCAGATTTCGAATGATATTTATTCCACATATGTAATTTCCTGTCTAAGTATCAGGTTTGGTAACCATTACGGACCTTAATCGATGTCAAAAAGAAGCAAGTACATTCACAACTGTTAAGAAATAAAAATTTATTTCATAACAGCTTTTGAATGATGTTATGATAATTATTTTAGGCTTAATTCGAACACTATTCTATTTGCTCTGGTTCGTATCCCTTGTATTGACTCAGACCATAAAGTTATGCAAATTAAAGCATGAGCAAAAGAGATTAAAAAGTTAACGAAGATTAATTACAACTCAAACTTTGTTGAGCAAAGAACTGCCTCGCTGCTCGTTGTTCGTAGGTGCTAGTATAGGAAGGGGGAGTCTGTCTAAAACGATTTTGGAATTTATTGGTCGAAAAGAGAGCTGTGCCAAGATAATTTTTTCACCTAAGGCACAGCGGTAGATACGCGCCTCTGCATAAAATACAAGATGTCCGGTTCCTTGGGCTGGAGGAAGTAAAAAATACATATATATATATATACATATGTTACCGTGAAAGACCGAAATTGGAGAATGTCGACTTTTACCGGAGAATATCAAAATTCACCAAATACGTCGGTGAAAGACCAAATATTTCCCTACATTTCTTGTATATTCAGACCCTCACCGATGTATGTCGATAATCACAGATATGCTCCGGTGAAAGTCGAAAAGAGAGGTCATAAAGTGCCATAATAGTTTAAGTTGTTGCAATAAATAAGATTTGAATCACATAATTTAGTAAGTTTTTTATTACTGTTACTTTATTTTCTCATTTAGAAAGTACTGTACAATTAAGTAAGTTTTTAACTTCTATTATTTTCCTTTCTCATTTTGAATGTACTGTGTGTTTTAGGTTCTCATGTTCTTAAGTTCTTATTTCAAGTGTTCTCAGGTTCAGTGTTCCTCCTTACTTGCTTTGGGACATTAAATGACCTGACTCGGAACAGGGAGCTTACTAAAGCTGTGTTCAATAAATGTGGGAAGTAGACAAGATACACAGGAAGGGTATACGAAACCCTTTATTTTTCTCTCTTTACAATGATTTCCGGACTTCGGAATACAGAGACCAACCACTTGTGGTCTGAACCTAAGAATATAAAAATATTAACTAAATTCTAACTAAACTAACTTTAGATTAATAAACAAGTGTCTACTTGAAGATTGGCCGTATATTAACAGAAAGGCCGTATGTAGTACAGAGAACTGTTAACACTACGATACGTTTAAAATTATCAAGAGGATTAAACCTCTGGCCTTGAAGGCAACCAGCAACCGAGTAAAACTGCTATGGCAAGCGGCCTGCTCCTAATCACTCCTTCCTCTCTCTTGCTTGGCAAAAAGCCACAACTTAAGTACTTGGCGTTCGCAAGACAAATTTGCATAAATAAGTTAAAGCTTTTAATTCTGGCCGGAAGTAGAAAATAAGAAGTGATAGTAAAGATTTAAAATAAAATAAATATTAGTAAAACTTAAGATCCTTACAGTGTCAAGTGCGTTTATTCGCGACTGAATGACGGAGAAGAAAATATAATATTGTTATATGTTCAATGCCACATTGACCGGTGTAAGTCAGAAATGAGAGAATTATTTGGAAAATATTTCGGACATACACCAAGAGACTATGTGAATGTTGACATTCACCGGTGAAAGTCGACATTCTCCAGATTTCGGTGTTTCAACTCAATTCATGTTAATGTAATAGATTCCACTAACTTCTAAATTTGAACTTTTTTCAGCTTTCTATACCACTTTGACTGTTTTGTTTTCACTTTGAAATACTAACTAATTAAATATAACTATATCCATCCATATGTATTTAGATATATTTCAAAATCTAAATTGATCATTTAATTTATGTTGTATTATAGAGAATGTCAATGTTTGAATTTTTATCTTGACCTAATGAAACTCTTATATAATTTTTAGTCCAAAGGGGCAATTTGCCCAGAAGGATTTCGTTTTGCCATTTTGCGTGGATTCACTACAAGCGTTGTTTCACTTTTCAGATCGTTGCCAACAAATATTATCTCCCTGCATTATATTTCAAGAAATTAAATAATGAAGAATCTGCATGAATATATGTATGTTTCTTGCACTGTGATAAGAAAAAACGGTAGCTAGAGCCATTCAAATTCGAATAACGTAATCTTCCATAGAATATGGGCTTGTGGAAGCCCTAATTTGAATTTGAAATTTGTTTTATTATCGATTTCAGATTTTGTAACACTTCAACGAATTTTTGATTAACAAACTAAGCGATTTAAAAGCGAGCAATGGCAACACTATACGGAATAAAAATACATTTTTATCTCCAGCGCGCGAGACTCTGTATCGGACGGAAATTCTAAAGATATGCTCATTTTAAAATTATTTTGCGATATTGCTCTTGAACTGAATTTTATGGTTTGAATGCGTAGAACATAATATTTAATAAATAAAGGTAACACAGAAAACGTTAAAAAAACGCCCCTTTGGGTGTAATATAAAATCTGAAAGATTTCGGCCTCTTTTTTTTTTCCCCCTATTCTTTTCTTTTTTTGAGGTGGAACTTTAAATTTTCGGTGCTAAAAAAGTTTGTTTATTTGTGTCATTTATGTCTATTATTTGACTTCATTATTCAGTTCTTCTATTGTTATAGTTATTAGTTATTTTAAGAGAAGAGTAGTGAGAAGAAAGTTAAATGGCCCATGGGACTCTGGAAGAAAGTAATAAAGGAGTGGAAGGCTATATTAAGCGTAAGTGCAGTTTCCGTAAGCGAAGCGTAAGCGTGTCACGCTAGTTATATTGTGTATTTCCGTTATGTTTCATCTTGTTCTTGTGAGATTTATCTCTACCATGCACTTCAGTGACAATGAATACGCCTTCATCGCAGAACATTTACGATGCTAGATGAATCAGTTGGCTGAATGGTTTGTTTCTGTGGTTTTCCCTATATATCACGTGAATCGGAGCCAGTTTCCCTTAAAACGCCCTCCATGAAGGCATCCTCTCTCTTACGTAAATATCCCTCGAGCTTATCTATATTCAAATAACTTAACCTAACCGACGATAATTGCAATCTTAACGATTCTCAGACGTAATTTTCTTATTAAATTAACCAATTTTATGTAATTTAAGTGAAAATAACAAAAATATATATAGATATGTTAATTTTATGATACATGTATTGAAAAAATAATTTTTTGTTAAATACGAAATGCACAAATATATTTTCATTCTGTACTATAAAAAGTCATCTTCAAATTAGAAAAAAAGATCAGCAATCGTTTTTGATGACATCTATGAAACTTTAATAAACAGGCTACATTCGTTTGATTTTTTAGAGGGGGGAGGAATTAGAAAGCAAAAAAAAAAAAAATCTGCAGTTTGAAAACTATAGCTTGTAGTCTAATAACTCAATTTAAGAATTTACTATTAAAATCAACTTTTAAAAAATTATCATTAAAAGACTTGAGAAATACCTTTTGATTTAAAAACTCTAGTTTTTGTACTTATTTTAATGCAAATTTTTGTCCAAAGGGGCTTTGTCTCTGAAGGACTGTTGTTTCCGTTTTGCGATTTTGCAAACGGAAATCAATCGAATAACCCAAAATGTCCGTTTCACTTTTCAAACTGTTGCCACCAAATATTATCGTTCAGTATTATACTTGAAGAAATTAAATAATGAAGAATCTTCATAAATGTATGCATGTGTCTCACATTGTGATAAAACAACGGTACCTAGAGCCATCCAATTTTGAATGACGCAATCTTCCATCGAATATGGACATGTGGAAGATCAAATTTGAAATTTGGAATTCGTTTTATTATCGATTTCATATTTTGTAAAACTTTAACGAATTTTTTATTAACAAACTCGGCGATTTAAAAGCGAGCAATGGCAACACTGTACGGGGGGGGGACCTTTTTATCTACAGCGCATAGAACTGTGTATCGGAAATACTAAAGATATGCTCATTTTAAAATTATTTTGCGACATTGCTGTTGAACTGAATATTATGGTTTACGTGCGAAGAACATGATATTTAATAAATAAAGGTAACACGCAAAATGTTAAAAAAAAAACCCGCCCCTTGAGACGTAATTTAAAATCTGAAATCTTTCAGGTTTTCTTTTTTTTTTTTTTTTTTTTTATTTAAATAATAAAATGTTGCAACAGACTTAAGGGGACTCATACACCTTAAACTCCTTATGATCTTCGAATATTGCAAGAATCGGGATATTTTATTTATTTTAAAAGCAATTATTTCCAACTTTTTACAGCTGACTATTTAATATAATATAGCTGCTTTGGAAACTAGTAAGCAGAAAGTTTGTGTTGCCACAAATATTTTTGTAATTTAATCCTCTTTGTGACAAAATATTTCGCCATGTTTCCACCTTGCGCGCATGATATTTTAAAAATGGCTAATGGTACATACTTCAAATTGGATGGAATTCTTTATATGGGCACTATTTTCTAACTGAACCAACAATCTGATGAATATTTTAATATTGAAAAATTTTATGGACGAAAACATTACAAATTTTGTTAATAAAATACATTTTATAAACTCAACTCAAAATAAAATAAAAATTTAACATGAAATTTTTAGAATTTTAGGTTCACAGTAGTTTTCAAATGTTATAAAAGCTATATATTAAATATGGAATTAAATTATGAAACAGAATGTTTTAAACTGTGCGCGCAAGGTGGAAACATGACGAAAAATGTTGTCACAAAGCGGATTAAATTATAAAAATATTTGTGGCAACACAAACTTTCTGATTACTATTTCAGAAAGCAGCTATATTATGTAGTCAGCTGTAAAAAGTTGGTAGTAATTGCTTTTAAAATAATAAGTAATCCCAATTCTTGCGACAGTTACCTATTCGAGCATCTTATAGGTTTTAAGGTGTATGAGTCCCCTTAAAAAGAATCGGATTTTAAAAATAAAAAAAATAAAGTGCGGGACTTCCGAAACCCCTCTCGGAACTCCGAGTGTCACTAAAAAGGTAACGAAACATTTTGCCATCGCGCTTGCCGGTTGCTTTCGTTATACTGGGCCCACCAGCGGCCGAGCGGTAAAGACGCTGAACACTGGTAGTTCGGTCCGAGGTTCGAATCCCGCGAACGGGCTGGCTGCATGGGCGTTTTCGTGGTTTTCCCCATGTGTAACGTGTATACGAGCCAGTTTCCCTTAGAAAGTCCTCCACGAAAGGCATCCCTCCCCTTAGGCAGATAGCCCTAGTGTGCTTTGCCATAATTAAATACACCACACCACACCACCACCGTTATACTGGTCCGCTACCAAATGCAGAAAGAAGAGACAACGCAAAAGAAACCCACACCTCGCATCTCTGTACCATTTTTCCAGAGGTTCTTTCTAGCGACAGGAAAGCAGTGAACGAGCCGAGAAGTTTGAGCTGCTGAACAATGCGGAGTTAATAAGCGAGACCGAGAAAAGACCGCTTTTTTGTTGTTTAACATTGAATGTTGCCGCTCATATGACTTTCGACGCAAATTGCGACGTTAATGACTTTGTAGATGCTATTTTCTTATTAAAGCAACTGGCTGAGTTTTATTTCTCACTGGATAAAGCGGAAAGATCTTTATACATTGTTCGTTCGGTCTATCGGCAGTTACTCTTTATTGATAAAAATGGAACCATTTGCTACGTTCTTTTTTGGTTTGGTAGTTTTATATTTGTAGCTTTATTTATAGTGAAATCACATTTTTGCGTTTAAGACAAAATGTCAGAATTTGTAAATTAGCATTAAATTACTTAAATGGTCATTTACACAAAAATTATATACTCTTTATTGACAAATAGCAGCTTCGCTGCCAGGCTTCGTCTGGCTTTTAAATAAACCGGAAAAATGGCTGAAGGGAATACCAAACGTTAAATTTAAAAACTGCGTAGAATTATACTCTGCAGAAAAACTTCATAAAAAAAGTTATTCCGTATAACAAAATTACAATGAAATAAGCAATATCCTTTAATACAAATATTAATTATCCTAATAAATAAATTAACCAACTTCCCTTTGCAAAATCTTAAGAACTCAAACGGTATAAAGGAGGTTAAGAACTTTGTTTCCTAAAAAAATCACTCAAAACTTTTCAGTATCTTAAAAACAGTGAAATGAGCAATAAATAACATAAAAGAATACAAAAAACAAAAAATTCTGGAAAGCAAAGTATAATTAATGATATTTTATCTTATATTTTCAAGAGAAAAAAATTACAATGAAATAAGATTTATATCTTAATACAAATATTAATTATCCTAATAAAAAATTAACCAACTTTCCGTCGAAGAAAAAAAAAATCATGCAAATATTTTCCATATCTTACAAACAGTGAAATAAGCAAAAAAATAAATAAATAAATAAATAAATAAATAAATAAATAACATGAAAGCAATTCAAAAAACATAAGATTCCGCGCAGAATTTTACTCTGCAGAACAACTTTATAAAAAAAATCAATAAAAATGTATTATATATGTATAAAAATGACAATGAAATATGCCAATCTCTTAAAAACAGTGATATAAGAAATACGATGAAAAATTGTTGCCAAACCCATATTTCTAAAAGAATGAAACTATTCAAAATGATGCGATTTCATCAAAAATCTATCAACAACAATAAGACAGGAAAATTGTTGCCAAAATCACATTTTTAAAGATGTGAGATGTCAGAACTGTACTCGGAAGCTTCATTTAAAAAATTCTTTAAAAATACAAAATATCATCATTTTTCCAAAACTCTTTTTGTAAAAGCAGTCGCAAGAATAAAAGTTTAACGTGTCCAAAAATCAAAGAAAAATAAACTGTACATTTTTAAAAATAAACCTGTTTAGAAAAAAATCCCGTTGAAAAGGTGTTAAGCTCCCTTTGTTAAATAAATTCGTATTGAATCGATTTATTGAAACACGAAATTTAGTTCGTAAAATTGCTAAGTGCCTACGTTTCATGACGATGTGAAAATGGAGTGTGTAGAGTAAAATCCCGCTTTCCTATAGCCCATTATGTCTCAAAATGACGCGGTTTCGTCACAAAACATAAAATAAAAAAAAAAATCGAATTTCGAAAAAATCGCTTCGAGGTGCACTAGCTCTTGTCTTAGGTGCACCTATCTACCAAATTTCATAGCCGTGGGTCTATTAGCTTATGCGCAGCGCGAACGAAAAACACACACACACACACCAGACAGACTCTTTCTTTTATTATATGTAGAGGTTTTCAAGTGTTTTTCATTTTCAATTTTAAAAATAAAAATATTTCTTTAAATTTAAAATTTGGCAACTTTAAATGAGCATATTTGTTTTTTAATATATGCTCGCAAAAAAGTAAGTTAAATTAATAGTAATTTTTTATCTATCACTGAATTTTTTTAAATGAGCTAAATTAAGCAAGTGAAATTTCATATATAAAGATTAGTAATACCATCAAAGTAAACTACTTGATATGAAAATACAATTATGCAGTTTGTTAAGCCCGTAAATATAATTTCAGTTTAAAGTAACACTCTGTAAATCTGCCAAATAAAGTAAACTTGTTAAAACGTGTTGTTAAGCATATTTATTAATTGTTTTTTTAATTAAAAATGTTTTAAAAAAATTAAATCTGATGGTTAATTAAAATTTAAATCACTATGAGTAAAATTAATTTCTTAAGCATCATTTGATAAAGTGGTGATAGTAAAAATTAATTTATAGCAAAATTTAGATTTGAAACATTTTAGAAGAGTAAACATTTAATTCAAATTTCATAAATTTAAATGTAATAATTGAACAGGTATAAAAGTTTCTTCTCTTATTTTATTCCTTTTAAACCTGCAACTAATAGCGGATCCCAGTAACAAATATTCTTCTTCGAGTAAGATAAATAAAGATAAAGCAAAAACCATATAAAACAAGCCACTTTGGGTGTAATATAAAATCTGAAAGCTTTCATTTTTTTTTATTTATTTATTATGCTTATTTAATATATTTGCTGTATAAGATTTGGCAACTACAAATACTTCCAGACAACTGTGACAAAACAAGGATTAATTTGTCCCAATTATCCGATGCTTATTTATCAGATAATTGGGACATAATAAACATCGGATTGATGCAATATCAATTTGTCCCGATTATCCGATTATTTATTTTTGTTCCAATTAACCGATGGTTATTTTTAACATTTATTGCAGCGAGTTTGTTGTTAGACAGTGAACACAGTTGTTTTGTAGCCTATATACATAACATATATCGTGACAGAAACTTTTAAAAGAGTACGCAACGCTTATGTTATTCTAGTATTAATCAATGTAGTGTTATAATTTGAAAGGTAAACTAAAATTTTACATTTCAAAGAAACTAATAGATTTCAGAACTGGCAATTTACGAGCCACTGAAATGATTTAGACATGTGCAATTTAAAAAATGGAAAGACTAAATAATAGACTCTTACAACATAAAAAACAATGCTAACATTATATAGATTTGAATTGTTTATTGAAATGAGCTGTAAAAAAGCGGAGAATTATATTTACAGATTTTTAAAAACATCCTATGGTCGTTATTTTGCTCCCATGATTATCCTTATGCAATATCTCCCAAATTTTTCTAAATTATTTAGTTGCTACATTTTAGAACCTCACTTTATCGCTGCCTATAGATGTAATTGCAATTTGAGAAGGTAAGAAGCTAACGCTATTCGTCGAGAAAAATGATTTGTATTTAAATTAAATTTATTTAATTAATTAAATTCAATTTATTCTTATGAAACATATATGTAAATAATATTTATATTATCTGCTAATTATAAATAAATATGGAACGATATCTCTCACGGCCACCGCCTCCCTAAAACCACTACCTCCATGAGACATCAGTATTGAATATGAGTAAATAACATTATTGAAAATCACTGATACATTCATATTCTGTATAGTGACCACCTCCTCAGAAAACTGATGTCGTTTAGTTTGCGAGTGGTCGTCTTAGGGAGGTTTCACTTTCAACTTTCGAATAAAAGCTCGTGTTTTTCGAAGAAAACCTGAATCGGATGAAAACTCTGAAAGCGGATTTTGCACCTTAATTTGGTATGTACAGGGACTATAATATGGGAATAATAACATTGATGGGAAAGGTAAGTGACTCAGACTTATGAGTTGTTGACTTCTACTTTCACTTGATAATGGTCTGATTACGAATAATAAGTGAATCAAAATAATAACACATTTTTGCATTATATAACCAATAATAGTATTATAGAGACATTAGGTATTTTTTTAGAAGCAGGCAAGATGAAAAATTAGCAACGCCTTCGCCGGGAATCGAACCGCGGACCTCTGGAATACCGGCCCAGGGTGCAGAACCACTACACCACGAAGGCACGCTAGGAAGCGGGAGAAAAGCCTTATGTACTCCCCTTTTTAAAGGGCGACTGGGGTTTTTAGGGGACCCAATCGCCAAATCCTGGGTGCGGAGAATCATCATCCACAAAAGACGAGGAAGACGGGAGACGGGAGAAATAACTTATAGTATAAGCAATAATATAAACAATTCTTGAGATTCTGTTAAACAGGTGCAAAAGAAAAAAAATTGAGTAGATAAAATATGAAAGAATAAAATACATGTAAATACACGAGCTTGAAACTAAAAATATTTATCGAAATCTTATAGATATAATATACAGTAAGACCCAGCTTAACGCGGGGGATACGTTCCATCAAAGTAGAGCGTAATGCGAAACAGCGCTAAACGAGGCTATCTTAACATGTAAATAATGGAGTTAGGGGAAGATGGATAGAAAAATTGGTTAGGTATTAAATTTAATAATGTTTTTTTAATAAAAATAAAACCAAACATTTATTTCTTACAAAAATAAAAACAATATAAACGAATATATTTATAAAAACAAATAAAATTCTAAGCCAGTCAGATCATTCAGTCTATTCTGTGTTTCCAATTTTCTGCCTTTTTTTTTTTCAAGAAGGCATTATGATAGATTGGCTTATTGGCATATTGCGTTCAATTTCGTCGTCAATCCATATAGACAGTCGTTTTTCCACTTCCTCTATAATGTTATTTCTAGAACGGGTAATTCTAGTTGCAGAACTTGACGTAGTTGCAGTTGCCGATGACAGTATTTTTTCTTTATTCTTAAGAATTGTTCGTATTGTTGAAGTTGCCAAATTCAATGCAGCACTAATTTGAGATTGACTCTCACCAGAATCTAATCTTTAATCACTTGCTTTTTAGTTTCCAGTGAAATGCTTTTACTGGTTGCTTTCTTTTCTTGTTTTTTATTATCACCATAATAAAAACTAAAGATCATAATATTTGTCACTGTATTAATCGTTATAGTATTATGTAAATTTATACTTACAATAATATCAACAAATGTTTCAAATGATAAAAATGCTTCCGTACAGATCCTCACCGCACCAAACAAGAAACATAACTACAAAGTTTCCGATATGTTATTTGGAAACCTACCGCTGCGCACAATGTCGAGGAATCCCCGTAGTTCATTCTGCGAGCAATTTCGGGGAATCCCGAGGTTGAAATAAAAGAGCGCTAAACCGAAACAGCGTTAAGCGGGGTCTTACCGTATACTATTTTGGATATATGGTCTTATTCAATTAAGATCACTATTTCCCTATAGGCTATGCAACTGAAATTATCAATGGCAACTACTTTCATAATTACATAATTATAATAACATTGTAACTGCAAAGCTACTGCCTAATCCAAGTCCAGTTACATGCTCTGATTAGATTTTGCCCGACTTTGAGTTGATTAGCATGGTTCTCAGTTCGGATAAGCATATATCAGCTAAGTTTTGTTAATTTTTAGTACTTTTAAGTGCTGATTTGTAGTCTTTTTCTTATTTTGTTTCCTTTCTTTATATTTTTCTCCCTTTGCCAAGTACGTCGGACATTTACAGTCTAAACGAAACAGCGTTAAGCGGGGTCTTACTGTATATAAGAATATATATAAATATAAATAGATGTATCTGTTGTATTGTAAAATCCATTATTGAAGAGTCATTAGTGAAAACAATACGCATAATTAATTACTCAACTGAACACGAAATTTCTGAAATCAGTAGTTATAAATGAAAAAATCTTTTTTTTTCCGAGACAGTTGTCAGAGAAATTTTCGAGAACGATAACAAGGGGAAAAAAAATCGAATCTTCATTATAAGTGGTCATGAATCGATGATTTCAGAGGACACTTTTTATAATTTCAAGGGCAGTTTCCTGTCTAACCACATCAATAAGCAAAATAATGAAGGCTTATTCTAAAATAAAAAAATTCCTTGTATTTCAAAGTACATTTTGACTAACTTCTGATTAATTGCAATTATCTAAAAAGTAGAACGTACATCCAAAATTTGTAAGGAAAGAAATAAAAGTAACTGTTTTACCATATATATGAAGGCCTTAACAAAAAATGAATCTCTATAAAAAAAAAAACTTAAACGCAATATTTTGTTTTAAGTTATAAAAGTAAGGTTTTAAAATGATGTATAATATGGTAATAGAAATAAATATTTATCACTCACATTACCAAAATATTTTTCTTCTAAAATATAACATTTCTTTTATTAAAAAAAAAGCATTTCAAATTGCGTAGCAATATTTATTTAAAATGACTGCGCAGGAATGTAAAGCACATATTTATGTAACAATTATTACTACAATAATGCAACTGCAATGATTAACGAACTTACGATGGTTTACATAAAAACGCGAGCAACATATACCCTCACCAAAGATTAAAAAGAAATTTAAAATTGTGTATAAACATGCACTAAAAGGTATATTCAAAATGCAATACCCTAAAATATAAAACTATATTGTATTTCTATAATTATTTTTATGATATTATTTAATAAAATAAGAAAAAAGTAGAAATTCTTTACGTTTCAAAAATAGACTGATCTTAAATTTTGCACATTCTGTCTGTCTAACATATCGTGGATTCTGCGAGATTCCTTTTTCTAATGTTGATTCTTCCTTTTGAATTAAAAAAACAAAAAATTATACTAATATAACTAGCGGGCAAATCCGCCAAAGCAATACTTATAAGTTCTATGTACTGAACTGAAAATAAGATAAACTGTTAATTTAATGTGCTATATACAAAATCGCTTGCTGTGACTAAAGCAACATTTATGAATTCTATGTACAACTGAAAAACAAAGTACATAAAAACATTTTAATATGAATGAAATTAGTTCGTTCTTTCCAAGCAACAACCAGTTCGTAAATACTTTTCTTTGTTGCCAAACCAGGAAACAAAATCTTTAGACACTTCAGGTTAATACGTATACGTACGACGTCATGATTTAAATTTAATGTAATATAGCAACTTTTTCTCAAGGTAAATAAAATAATCAGCGTTGCACTAACATACCGTATCAATTATCTCAATCTGAAACAAAAACGTTGCCAACAGCAGCTATTTATTTAAACGAAATTTAACGGACGAAATAAAACGAACGAAAATTAACGAAAAATTTTCGACATACAATGACGTCACAAGAAATCGCGTGCTTTCTCCAACGTCAGAGTGTGACCTTGTATAAAAATAATATAGTTAATGTTTGGAAGTGCTATTTTTCCTTCGTATTTTGTAAAACTTACAATTTTTTTATTAATAAACTCTACGATTTGAAAGCGAGCGGTGGCAGCACTTTTCGAAATGCAGCAGATTTTTATTTTCAGCCCGCGAGACTGTTGCCACTCAGGAAAAAGTGAGAAAAATTAGCGTTTTCAGAGTTTTTAATTAATATTTTGGCTGATTATTAAAGTCGTACGAAGATGATCATAGTGAAAACGGTTTTGCAGGGATTTTTAAATCCGGTAGTACCTCTATCGAAACTCAACTCCCTGCCGTTCCGGAGGAGATAATGCCTCACACAAACAAAGATACGCACATAGATTTTAACAGTATATATTGTTATTGTTTAACTATATATTGAAGTATATGTTAATAATAATTTCAAGAAAATACTGAAATGTTTCTCTTAGTTTTGAAAAAATAAAAGTTCGCCTTGCTTAAAATCAACTTCTGTTTCACTGAGTCCTACTTGAAGTTTAAAGAAACACTTCTGGCTACATTGTAAAGACCTTAGTTTTATTCCAACCAATTATTTTTACTTTGACTTTCCTTTTCCTCCTTATTTCAGTTTCCTATCGAAATGTAAATTTTAATTACGTAGTATGCAAAATCTAGCTGTGTTCAGAAGCAGTATTTAAACTGCGTTTCAAGAGTTCGTGAGGAGTAGCAGCCGAGTTAGTTCCGAGTTTATGCTGCGTGTTTTCAAATAGCTCTTTAGTTAGTGTTAGCCACCTTCTTCAGATTATATTGAAATTCTAGGTTCGGCTTTGCTATCTGAAGCTGATTTAGCGATTTAAATAAATAAGGAGCCACTCAAGTAACCATCCTAATTTAATGTGACTTTACATTTTTATTTTCTGTTCAATTTACTTAGTCACAAATGGTGGTGATTGTGAGCTTCGAGTGAATGCAAATTGTGCTAAATTTAGTTCAAATAAAAAGGTTATTTAAAACCTTCTCCTGCAGTATTTGTTCTGCAAAGACATAGCGAGTACATCGTCTACAGTAGGGTATACAATTTATGCTCCCAAAAAGACATAGATTCTACAACATTACATACCAATAAATCTTAATTATTTAAAAAAGGCCTAAGAGAAGCTTGAAATAGCTATGTTTAGACAGAAGTCAGCAACTTGTATTATAGCAAAGATAATTTTGGGAATGCAGTTATTCAGATGAAGATTCTTTCTTATTAAAAATACTGCAAGATAAAATTAAATAAAAAAAAGTATTTAGCATTTAAATAATAAATAAAAAATAAATGAATGAATGAAATAAAATCCGAAAATTTTCAAATTTTATATTACGCCCAAAGGGACATTTTTTTTAACGTTTTGTGTATTACCTTTATTTATTAAATATCGTGTTCTTCGTACTTAAACTATAAAATTCATTTCAACGGCAGTATCACAAAATAATTTTAAAAAGAGCATATCTTTAGAATTTCCGATACACAGTCTCGCGTGCTGGTTATATATATGTATATATACGTATATTTTCCCTCGTACAGTGCATTGCTTGCTTTGAAATCGTCGACTTTGTTCATCAAAAAATTCGTTCAAGTTTTACAAAATATGAAATACGTAATAAAATAAATTCCAGATTCCAAATTTGAGCTTCCAGATACCCATATTCGAGTGTAGAACTACGTTATTCAGAATTTGATATCTCTAGGTACCGTTGTTTTATCACATTGCGAGAAACATACATATATTCATGCATATTCTTCATTCTTCATTATTTAATTTCTTTACACATAATGTGGACCTCTAGTATTTAGTGACAACAATTTGAAAAGAGAAACGCCATTGTATAGTGTACGACGCAAAATACCAGCACGAAATTAATAGCCTTTCTGAGCAAATTGCCTCTTTGGGCTACAAATAGCGAAAACATTTTAGCGTTATATTTCTATCGCTATTTTCAGCCTTATTTCTATTGAAATAGAACGCTAAAATATATTTAACAGTCTTAATAATCACTTTCAGTTTATTAATAACTGAAATATTCTTAGTAAAATTAGCAGTTTGTAAAACTTATTATTCGAGAGCAATTATTAATTTGAAAATTTTTCCTATTCTGAAACTTAGTAGATTCTGAGAGACAACCCATTTTATGGATGCTTTTATGAGAAAATTTCGAGTTTTAAAGTTACTGAAATGCAATATTCACGTGATATGTATATAAAGAAAGTTTAACTGATAAATTGTGCACAAGAGGGTATTACTGGAGTTGAATAAAGTTACAATATATTAGTATTACGCTGTAAGCTGCTTTGTAAAGTATTCTGTGCTTTACATTATACTGGACAATTTCTATTTCTGTACCTCGTCTGTCTCTTATTCCACGGTAAAAAATTATGTTTTTTAGGCTTAACTCGTGAGCCGATAGAATGAAGAAAATGTACTATAATATTACGAAAAGTTTCAAGCGACAATTTTATAGAAATATTCATTCTATAGAAATATGTTAGTGTTCTGTATAAGGAATGAAACTTCGGCTTAAATCACGCATGCGTATTTGCTATCATTGTTGGAGGGGGGATATAAAACGTGTTTGGACTATTGTATTTCAACATGTTACAGTTCGGTTTCAGTAAGAGTACTATAAAGTATTTTCTCCCTCCTTCCTGCATGCCTTAGCGGTGTGACGGGTAGCACACTCGGCGTGTATTCGAGAGGTCCAAGTTCGAGTCCTGGCAAGAGCACTGCACACTTCCCACATCTCCTAATGCCTCTACAGTACAATTTGTGACTTTTATAATCCGTTTATAATTTTGATTTTCAAAAGTCATTTGATACAGCCGTGAAAAGTGAAAACCAGGATCGGTGGATATAGACGCATTGAATATTAGTTTTCAAACAGTTTTTTCCCCCTCCCTACACTGCTAAACAACGTGCTGTTATGTTTTAGAAGATAACTGAAAGATTTTATTCTGGTCCATGTTGGCTGGCAGAAATTTTTGCTTTTCCAACACACGATTTTTACTTCCTTGTACGAAGTAAAAAGGAAGTATTGTAATAGCGAAAAGTTTCAGGCAGCATATTTCAACGAAAATATCTATTTTGACCGCTCTCGAATGCAATTTAACGATGTTTTCCCGTGATATCTGTACGTAAAGACAGAATAAAAGACTATTTTCCTCCAAAAAAATTATAAAACTGCTTTAAAATGAATTCTGAAGAGAATTTTTCGTGGCGTCTGTGCGAACGTATGTACGTACGTACGTATCTCGCAAAACTCAAAAACGAGTAGCCTCAGAACGTTGAAATTTTGTATATAGGACTTCTATAACATATAGATGTGCACCTCGTATTTTGGCTGCAATCGGCCGCACCAAACGTATATAAATATATTTATATATATATCCACTCTGTTACCCGGCTCAATAATCTCAGTTTCTTTACTCTTATATGTTTGTGAATTGTACATTTTTTGCTTTAAAAACGATTGAATTATGTTGTTTTTATCTTCCGGTTAAGGATTTTATGCTTTTAGTAAATCTGTATGCAATATTTTGAGAATTATCAACAATTTTAATGTTTAAGTGCCGCTTAGCCTAATAATTTTTTTAATGGCGGCCATTGCTTGTTTACATTTGAAACAGCAGTATAGTGGATTTGTTGCCAATCTAGAGAAACTTAGCTTTGCAACAACAAAGATAACGCCTTCATTTATTATTGTGAATTAAAATACGCTTAATGCTTTCTGGAATTTTTTCGAGGAAATAAGGTTTTAAGATTTACTTCGTAATTTTTAATACAGATATTTAGAGTTTTTATGTATTTTTGCCTTCTCGCGAAGTGAGAACTGAATTAATTGAATGAGAAATACTCAATCGTCTGTGAAAAACTGTTTCTTTTTTGTTTTGTTTGCTTAATTTCTTTTATACAACATTCTAGCTTTATTATAGTATTGGAATAGAACATGCGGCAACGATTAGATAATTCTTTAAATGATATAAATTTTGTGCATTCTGAGTGATAATATGAACGAAATATAATAACTGTTAAGTGAACCTAGCGCCAGAGTGTCGTTATGGAAAACAAATAAGAGTGAATTTTAAAGAATGCATTTATTCTATTGTGATTTGTGCGCTGTCGTCGAAGTATATTTAATTCAATACAATAAGTTTAAATGAAATGCAAGAAAAAATGCAAATAATTTAATATTCCGTACAAGGAAGTCTTGGGGTGCACACATCAGATTTTTGATTTAAAGCGTAAACAAGAGCGCCACTTTTAGGTGTTAATAAATATCACAATATTTGTTTCATTTATGATGAATCAGCAATCGAGCGGCTCCCAGAAGCCTCTTAAACCATGAATCATTGTAATCTCTTCGTATTTTACTTCATTAGCCTCCAATTTCCAAACAAAATAATAAGAGCCTCACTCTGCCCGTATAAGAGTACCTGTTCGCCAAAGTTGTAACCGATGGGCCGAAAATCACAAAAAGAAAAGGAAAGAATGAAATAAACGAAACCCGGTTTTCGTGGAAAAACGATCTTGACAGTGAATTAATCATAACTAAACGTCGATCCGAAACCCGCGCTTTAGGGAATTATGGGATTCGCAACCCCTAATTATTTGATAAAGAGACGAGTGATTTCAGTCGCAGGGGGGAAGGAGCAAGGGCGAATCGTTTAATGTCGTTGTCGTCCCCAGAACATCGGTTCTTCCACCTCGGAACCCCAATCGGACTCGCTAGCTCCTAAACAGTCGAAGTGAGGCGAAGTCCCTAGAGGTGCAACGAGGCCGAGCGAATGTATATCAAGAGTATTATTATTCTAAGGTTTCGCTCAGGTAGCAGTGTTGGCAATCAAATTATGGGACTCAGCCTCGTGCGTCACGTTTAAATGAGCTTTATATTAAAACAAGAACAAAACAAATGCAGTCATATCTGCTTAATAAGTTCTCGCTTAAGAAGTTCTCCCGTTTAAGAAATTTGTTCACGAAATTCAAAATATATTCCACAATGTTAAATTTTCTAGCAGGAAATCCTTTGTCTTGAAGGCTTTTGTCGCTTATGAAGTTCGCTTTCGGGAAAACTTTTCCTTCTTTTGGGAAGCAGATTTCTTTTTAACTTCCTTTTTGAAGAATTGAGATCTTATTAATTTTCTTCATAAAATAGTTTGGCATTACGTATGATATATATGTAACTTATTAAAATGATTGTTAGATATAATGGATTAATGTTTGGAAACTGGATTACATAGAATTTTTTTTTGGGGGGGGCGGGATAGAAGTAAAAACATGCATGATTTATAACAGTAGTTTTTAAAATTTCAGGTATAAAATATATCGTTAATGCACTTCTAAAATAAATTATATTTAATTTGAATTATTGTTGCAAAATATTGTTTGGTGAATTTCAGTGGTCATGCATGTTTTTTTTCCTAATGATATTCCTTTTTTTTTGTGCTTATTCTACAAATTTGGTGAACATTTTCATTTTTTGAACTGAAACTTCTTCAGGAATATATCTAAATTAAGCATAATTTATTTTAATTTTCAAATGTTTTAATTAATTATAAAATTTTTAATTATTATTTGCATAAAGAACTTCATTTAATTTTAAAATTATATGAAGTTCTTTAAGTATTTAAAGTTAGAGGTGCCATATAATTAATTTATTTATATACTTTTTTGAAACTACTTCCTTTAGTACTGTATAAGTACTAAAATGTTTAGTACTGAACTGTAGTTAGTAAGTGTTTAGTACTGAACTGTAGTTCCTTTAGTACTGAAGTAAAAACATGCATGATTTATAACAGTAGTTTTTAAACTTTCAGGTATAAAATATATCTTCTAAAATAAATTATATTTAATTTGAATTATTGTTACAAAATATTGTTTGGTGAATTTCAGTGGTCTATAAAAGGCATGTTTTTTCCTAATGATTTTCCTTTTTTTGTCGCTTATTTTACAAATTTGGTGAACATTTTCATTTTTTGAACTGAGTATTAGAATCGCGAAAAATTTCGGGACCATATTTCAACGAAAATGTCCAAAGGGAGCGGATGAAATGGATTTCTTTATAGAGCAGATGAAATGGATATTTTTGAGAGCGGATGAAATGGATTTTTTTTAGAGCGGATGAAATGGATCTGTTAGTGTTTTTGCCAAAAATGATATAAATTCGATTTAAAATGGATTCAGAAGAGATTTTTTTCCCTTGACGTCTGTACGTACACACGTACGTACGTATGTAGGTATCTCGAATAATTTAAGAACGAGTAGCCGTAGAACGTTGAAATTTTGTATATGGGACTGCTATAGCATGCAGCTGTGCACCTCACTTCTTTGTTACAACCGACTGCACCAATCGTATAAATATGTATATAATTAAAAGTTAAGTTGTAACAAACTTACAAACAAAAAAAACAAAAGAAGATCAACTTTCAAACGAAGTATCTAAATTAATAAGTAAATTGGAATAAAAGCAAGGGAATTCCTCTATAATATAAATAATTGCATATTTTTCGATGTTGTATTAATATGAATTCTTTCTTTAATTGGATTAGTTTTGATACTGTGCTAAACCTCTTATACGCGGTTGCAATTATATTCCAATTTGCTAATTAATTTAGATGCTTCAAGTTTATTCTATTTCAATCCTGCAGCTATAGTGCAGGACGGGTTTAAAAAAAAATTTAATTCGAATTTCTAGCCTATTGTATTTCTTTTTATATAAATATGTAAAATATCAAATCTAGCTTTCAAATAACAAATTAATAGCCCATCCGTTTCATTCTAAAAATAACAGCTATAAACTTTACTCGCTGCAGTTCTGATGCGCATTTACCGATGAAATCTGAACCCAAAATCCTGTACATGAATCTTGTCATGTGATCTGAAATGGAATTCGGTATAAAAAGGGTAATTACGTCACAAGTTCCTCTTCTTCTTTTCGCTCGTCTCCTCTCTTGCTTTCTGCTTTGTCGCTAGCTACGCAAAGTTTACTTTCCTTAATGTGTCTATTGTTTAAGATGTAAGCTCAACAAAATTGTGGGGTGCTAGCGCACCCACAGTGATAATGTGCATTATCGAAAAATAAAATGATGCGTGGAATTTACCGTTATGTGTGTTCTTAAAGTGTCATCTTGCTAGCTACACAGCAAAGTAGCAGTCCTCTCCAACGCCCTTCCATTGCAACTTTCCCGAAGCCATCTTATTATAATAATAACGCAGTTTTGTTACATCTAATGAAACAGTTTTATCATATATATATATTGTCACTCTGTTACCCGGTTCCGTGAGTCCAGTTTTTTTATCCCTGTACTCTCTATGATGAGGTCGTTAAATTACCCCAGCAGGCAGAAGGGGGAAATTTTGTTTCGCACAGTTGGGTCATACCGTTTGCAACCACCTAACCAACCAATGACAATGATTCTATGACCTTCATCCAAGTTCAGGAAACAATCTACTGAAGAGTTTGTAGGCATAATGCTAACTGCAGTAAATGACAAAAAGTATGTAACCAAATTGAATCTTTGGATATTAGAAGAAAAGAATCTTAAATTAATCTTAACTAATCTTTAAGAATCTTAAATTATAAAGTAGCTCTACAAAATGCCGATGAATTTAGTCTACATTTGGTTTGACAATTTCCTCTGCACTTTTTGCTTTTTGAGTTTCTAGATTAAAACATATCATTCTTCCTGTCAATGACAAGATCTACAAAAGATAAAGTTCACACGCTATGTCAGATCTGGTAAATCACATGGAACGCTTTCTTAAATGAAATTCTGTATGCATGTCGCAAAGAACCACGGTAGGTGACCACAAATGAATTATTCATCATTCGATTGTGTTCTATAAAGGTAATAATAAAAGCAAGGGAATTAGCCTGCCTAGTAAATTGTATTTTAGAATTTTTTGCCCCTGATCAACACATGACTTCCTTTGTCTCCTTGTCGTAAAAATTAATAATCAAACTCTGATCGAAGTACTGACCTAATATCAAGATTGAACAGATTTTATGTAAGGAACTCTAAATGTCCGTCCGAACATACAGAAATAATTTAGGCGGCTGATTACTTTTTCAAATTTAAAATTTTTTCGATAAAAAATTATTATTATTATTATTTTGTCATTAGCAACAGTTTTGTGAATTTATTCAGAAGATAAATGAGATGTTCCTAATTCGACAAAAGCCTAACTTTCATCATTTCTCCCTTCTTTATGCATGCCTTCGTTGTGTAGCGGTGAGCACACTCGGCGCGTATTTGAGAGATCCAGATTACAATCCCGAAGAGGGCGTGCTCATTTTTCATGTCTTGTACTTCAAAATAACTCTACAGTGGTGCCCGAACCAAAAGGTGGTAGATGATGATTCTTCACCACCAGAATTTGGCGATTGGGTCCCCTAATCCCCAGTCGTCCTCTAAAAAGGGGAATATGTAAGGTATTTACTTCCTCCTTTCAACATGCCTTCGTGGTGTAACGGTTATCACACTCGGCGCGTATTCGAGAGGTCCAGGTTTAAGTCCCGGGGGCGGGCATTGCTCATTTTTCACGTCTCCAGCATCCACCCCCAAAAAAAATCATAAGGATTCTACATACAAATACTTCTCTGGGAAAGCCACAATTCAGCTGGTACCAGGTTAGGAGATGTGGGGTGGAGCCTTGAATAAACAAAATCTTTTTGATCTTAAATGATACAAATAATGGTCTTACCTGCTGAGAAATTCATCAACGCTGAGATAAGTGTGTTGAAAAATTCTGAGTACTTTCTGAAAAAAAATGCTAACCATATACCAAAATTATTTCTCAGAGTTAAATGTATTTTTGAATTTCTCTATGTATTTTTATTGACCTGGTCACTTTTTTTTTTTTTTTTTTTCCTTTCCAATTTTGATTTTAAAGACACATAAAAAAGAGCTGAAGCAAAACAACTATTTTATAATTAACCAGAATAACTATACCAGAATTAGTCATCTATTAGATTTACATCAATATTTGTACATCATGTGGAAATTTTGAAAATTCTGATGCTCTAACAAACTAGCCACGAAACATCACATTGATTTAAATCTTCGTGTTCCTGTTCCCTCACTGGAAGCTCTTTTATAGATATGATGCTAAATGTTTTTGGAACAGAGAATATCAGGCCTCACCAAAAGGTTTCTTCCTACAATGTTTCACAGAACAAAAGTTGATCAGTTTTCAACGGATTTTGAAGTAACTTTGGCTGAACATGACAATATTAAAAGCTAAGTGATGTGGACTTGCTTTAAGCGCTTTGTGCAGCTGCCTCAGCGGCGATGAAAATGTACAGCCTATTCTTCTTGAGTGCAATTCATCGTATCCAGCAAAAGAAGATATTTTTAGGCAACTTTGGCGCGCCCCTCTGTATCTTGAGCACTAATATTTCCTGAACTTTTTCGGACTAAAGGGGCAATACCTGTTTTTCAGAATTTCATTCTAAATTTGGATTATTGAGTATTCTTTATTTTATTACTTTTTATTTTATTTTTTACTTATTTATTTATTTATTCTTTTTATTTATTTTTTTAGCAGTGCTACTGTACATTTTTTATTTATTTTGTTAGTGCTATAACTTACCTGTGTAGCCTTTGGTATACTTTGTGGAACACGAAGAGTTGAAATTAAAGTTAGGAAAAAAAAAACAAAGAGCATTTACCTTTAAACCACATATTAAAGCAAATTGCTCCAAATTAACTGTGCATTTTATATATTTCAAAATGCTTAGAGTAGCCCTTTAGCAAAAAGTAGGCTTCAATTTTAAAAATGAATTGTTTAAAATACATAAAACTTTATTAAATGATAGGGATCATTTGTTGAATGAAAAGAATTTGAAAATTCAATTAAAAAAATGTTTATATAAATATACACAATATACACACACATATATATATATGTGATGTACCAGCTTTTGTCAGGAATAAATAGATTGTTAAAGAATCATCAATGTAGTCGTAGCTTATCAGACGATAGTTTTAAAAAACAGGATCCATTTATTATATTTCAGGAGAAACAGCAGTTACAAAAATCAGATATCCGGAGTAAAAATAAAAAGAATTACTAATAACTTTTTGCATGAAGTTTACTGCATCGTGACATTTAAGAAAAAAGCCCCGATATTCCTTTTGCGAGTCTTTTTATAGCCTCTGGAAAGGCGGAGCTTCCACGAAATGACGTCAGCCTCGTCAGCCAATCCAGTTCGCTTGAAATATTTCCAGAACATTCTAAAACTGTACGTGTAGAAAAGGCGGGAAAAACAACTTGAATACGGGGCTGTGGATTTAATTCCACGTACTTTCAAATAAGAGAACGTCGCCATTAAAAATGAAAAAAACATACAGTTAGAATTTTAATTGTATTCTTGACTATGGAATTTTATTGTTACATATATATATATATATATATTCTAATTCTAATTCTAATTTTCTAATTCTAATTTTGCAATAGTCCCTTAATATTCTAATTTAATTGTGTAGGGTTTCCTTTATTTTGCATAGCAAATTATTTTAAGTTTGAAACCTTTCTTGAACTTCTCATTTTTTCCTCGCCAGGGTGTAAATTTAAAGTTAAATGAAGTGAGTACTGAAACGGGTGTGTCTCTGAGTTTATTTAGAGTGTATTTTCGCTACCCAGCGCACGTTTCGTTCCTATCTCAATTAGATATTTGAACTGATTTTTATTCTACGTTTAAGTTTAACACAAAGATCGTGCCTTTCTGTTATTAGTTTGAATTAATAAAGGGTTATTTTCGCCTTGTCTTCTGTGTTGGTAATTTATTCACACCTGAGCGAGAATTCGCCAGATTCACTGTGGGATATCTAGTTTAGTTTATGTGGAACAGAAGAGACAGATCTTACAACTGGATATTTTCCCTCCCCATTCTTCTCCATAAAGCTGAATGGCACAGCTAATTTAGAATTTAATTATTATTATCACCTCATCAATTTTAAATCGCCCTCGTCCGAATACACGCCTTTATATGCAAAGATCATTTTTAATTCCTACTTTTATCTCACACTCTCTCTATATCTTATTCAAATTTTCAATCTTTAATAAAATACTTTTTATTCATTCACTCAAGTTCAAATACATTTTTTAAAACTTGTAATGGATGACACTGGATGCTAATAGAGTTTTTTCACATATTAAAGTCAATTCCTACTTATTTATTCATATTTATCGGAACTAAAGATGTGCTGTTTTTATATATATTATTAGACTTGCAAGTAATGACCTTTTATTAGGAATTATCACGTGCTGTAAAAATTAATTTTATAACAACTTATAAATAATAGTGCATGACTGTGATAAATGGTATTGTAATATTTAACAAAAATAAGTGGCAACAGTAAGAAAGAGTTCTAAAGATTTTGAAAATGTATGGAATTGAAGAATTATAGTTTTATAAATATTAGTACATGACTGTTGATAAATGAGATTGTAATATTTAACAAAAATAAGTGGCAACAGTAAGACAGAGTTCTAAAGATTTTGAAAATGTATGGAATTGAAGAACTGTAGTTTTATAGAGTTGGATGAAGCGGATATAATGTTCCATGACTTCGCGAAGTAAGTTGCGAAGCACTGTAGATTATGCAGTAATATATCTAGGACGAAAACTCTTCGCAGCAGGTGTCGCCTTGAACCGTGTGAAATCATTAGATGGAATATTAATTTAAAAATTGAACTGCTCGAAACTCGCTGGAAAGGTCCCTTGCAATAATGAAGCATTACAAGAGATGGGTAGAATGAGAAATTATAGACCACCATCAGCTTCATAAATTAGAAACGAAAAAATATTAATAATGTTAATAAAAAGTAACTAAAATAAAATTTTTCTTTGTTGACCCAAGTAAGAATTGACTTTAAAAAAAATTTTTTTTTTTTACTTGTTTACGCATAAAAGTCTTGCGTTGCATTTTGATTACTTACACTGGCCAACGTAATTTACGTTTCTTTCGTTGCTTGTACAATTTCTCTTAGATGTTACATGCTTAATTGACCTTAGGTATAACAACTAAACAGAAATAATATAGAATTCTTCAATTACTAGAGTCAGAATGGAATTGCTAGAATAAGCATTTTTATTTTTCACGCGAGTTGAGACGCTGATACTGCTCACGCTGAAAGTTCGAAGTCTTCACTCAACCCAAAGCTCAAAATGAATAATATATAACTCACGCAACTCCACTTTCCATTTCTGAAATAGATTACTTCATTTTTATTCTTTTAACGGCGCACTGTATGCATATAGAATGTTACAGGATGGCTAGTCATAGCAAAACCGCCCAACATGTCTCGGTTTGTGTATAAAACAATTTTCTAAGCCACTGTACTCACAGACTTTGCCGTAATCAAATAAATCAAACCAAACACCAAACTTTATCACAATACCTATGCAGGTCTTTTACCATACGATGCTGGTCTCAATATTTGGGAAAATTCTTACCAGCCGTTAGATACTTTAAAAGAAATTTTACTTTAGGAACAATATTTCTTGGAGAATTACAGAGTTGAGTACAAAATTATTTTCTACGTTAAAAACATAGTCTACTTCTTCGATAGCGCATAAACCACAATAAAATAAATGCGCTTTTTTAAAATTCACTATATTTATTTACCGTAGCGATACTCTGGCGCTAGGTTCACTTAACAGCATTACATCTCACTCATTTTATAATTCAAAATGCACAGAAATTATATCAGCTGAAGAATTATCTAACCGTTGCCACATGTTCTATTCAAATAGTATAATAAATCTAAACGATGTATAAAAAAATAAATGTGCTTTTTAAAATTCACTATATTTATTTACCGTAGCGATACTCTGGCGCTAGGTTCACTTAACAGCGTTACATCTCACTCATTTTATAATTCAAAATGCACAGAAATTATATCAGCTGAAGAATTATCTAACCGTTGCCACATGTTCTGTTCAAATAGTATAATAAATCTAAACGATGTATAAAAAAATAAATGCGCTTTTTAAAATTCACTATATTTATTTACCGTAGCGATACTCTGGCGCTAGGTTCACTTAACAGCGTTACATCTCACTCATTTTATAATTCAAAATGCACAGAAATTATATCAGCTGAAGAATTATCTAACCGTTGCCACATGTTCTCTTCAAATAGTATAATAAATCTAAACGATGTATAAAAAAATAAATGCGCTTTTTAAAATTCACTATATTTATTTACCGTAGCGATACTCTGGCGCTAGGTTCACTTAACAGCGTTACATCTCACTCATTTTATAATTCAAAATGCACAGAAATTATATCAGCTGAAGAATTATCTAACCGTTGCCACATGTTCTATTCAAATAGTATAATAAATCTAAACGATGTATAAAAGAAATTAAACAAATAAAAAATAAACAGTTATTCACAGATAATTCAGCGCTGCTTACCTAATACGCATGCGCTACTCAATAACATTCTCCTCTGTGCGAAACAGATTGGCGACAGTATTTTCTATTAATAAGCACTTATTTCCTCGAATTTCATTAGACATATATTTTTCATTCAATTAATTCAATTCTCAATTCGCAGCAAGACAAAAATTATAAAAACTCAAAATATCTTCATCAAAAATTGAAAGCTGTAGAAAAACATAAAACACCAAATACAGAAAAAAAATTAAAAATAAATTTTTACAATTAAAATTACAGTTTTTTACGCAAAAACAAGCAATTCGGCCGGCGGGCAAGAAGACAGATTTTTCGGGGCACAAAATTGAAAGTTTACTTTCGGTCTCACTCGGGAAAAAGACACTGAAGTTGTAGAAACTGAATTAATTTGTGGTGGACGCTATGCTGAGTCAATATATTGGATAATTTAATAACTTCAAAAATAATTCCAGAATGGATTAAGAATAATTTAATTCGCAATAATAAAAGAAGACGTTACTTTGTTGTAGCAAAGCTCAGTTTCTCTAGATTGGCAACAAATACACTATTCTGCTAAGTTTTAAATGTAAACAAATGCGGCGGCTATGATAAAAAAAATTAGGCATAGCGGCCCTTAAACAACTTTTAAATTGTTGACAATTCTACATCTATAACATACAGGTTAACTAAAGGCATAAAAACCTTATCCGGAAGATAAGAACAATAGAATTCAATCATTTTTAAAGCAAAAGAATTCACAATTTACAAACATATAAGAATAACAAAAACTGAGCTCACGGAGCCGAGTAATAGAGTGGATATATGTATACATAATTAAAAAGCTAGGGAGTAATTACTATATAAAAAAGACCTATTTGGTCTAAAAACTTTTTGCGCAATATGCTGCAAAATTAAGGAAATGAGAAGAAGATAAATTGTAGTTAGCTCGCCAAAAAGTTACCAGGAGCTGTGGCTCCAAGAAAAAGTTCAACACAATATTTTTTAAAAAACAATGACATCGAATGTTGAAAAATTAGGTTACACGCGAAATAAAATGTATAATATAAAACACAGCAAAATACCCATCAATGTGATAGGTGAAAAGTTAAAACATATAAAAAAACCGATCGATGGTACAAGTTAAAACTAATAAAACAAATAAAAACATATGAAAAAACATAAATTATAAAGCGGAAAATGGTAAATTAGCTCAATTCGAAGTCCAACCTGGCTTTTCAAGGGAAATTTCTAGTTAAACGTCGAACCAAGCCAACTCCATTACACGTTTCGCCGAAACAGACAATTGAAACTTTTGTGTTACGAAAATTTTTTATAATTAGATGAACTGTCCTAAAAAAAATCTTATAGTCTCAATTCTCTGTTCCAATTTCCCGACGCGTCCGCACAGAACGACACATTAAGCTGTAAAAAATGTAAATGCAACTCCGATGTACAGCAATATTTAAAATAAAATAAAATAAAAATAAATAGCGGTCTGCTATTAGTCAAACTATACAATAACGTACGGGCTGGACCTGCTAGCTTAAAGCATTAAACCTTTATAAATTTTAGAAATCTGAAATTAAATTTAAATGAAAACAAAAGCTGTGGGTCTTGCTAAGACCAAGTATTTTTCTTTTTTTTTTTTTTTTTTTTTTTTTTTTTTTTGTAAAAGAAACATAAAAAACAGACCTGTGGCTATGCAGTCCTCTCATCGTGAAGCAAAGCTGAAAAGGGGTTGTGATTCCCCTCTGTGTCCTTCAACGCGATCCCACTCGTCGTGTGACGTAAGGCTGGGGAAACAATGTCACTGGGCAACAGCCAATGTGATAAGACTGTCCGTTGGTAGATGTATATATTTATATACTTTTGGTGCGGCCGATTGCAATCAAAAATGGAGGTGCACATCTACATGTTATAGCAGTCTCACATATAAAATTTCAACGTTGTGAGGCTATTCGTTTCTGAGTTATGCGGAATACATACATACGTACGTAGAGACGCCACGCAAAAATGTCTTCTGAATTCATTTTAAATCAGTTTTATAATTCGTTTGGGGGAAAAGAGTCTTTTATTCTGTCCTTACGTACAGATGTCACACAAAAACATCGTTAAATTACATTTGATAGCGATCAAAATGGAAATTTTCGTTGAAATACGGTACACGGAATTTTTTGTGATTACAATACTTCCTTTACTTCGTACAAGGAAGTAAAAATGCTTGCAGCATAACGTGCAATTTAATATCATTCTGGCATATAGTAGGCAGTAAATATCAACATGGAAGTCTTTGACATGCTTTGCAATTCATTAAATTCCTTTCCAAAAAGGTTAATTTTTTTTCAAAGGGCTGTTCTACATATGGCTTTATATATCATCTACAATTAACTCCCGAGTTATGGGAGAGGACATTCACGATTAATTCGAAGGTCGTTATAAAAACACGAAAAAGGAGAATGACTCATGCTGCTATAACATGTAACTGAGTACCTTCTTTTTTGGTTGCGATCGGCGGCACCAAATGTATATCGCTGATCAAATCGCTGAACACTGGTAGTTCAACCTGGGATCGAATCCTGGAGAGAGAGCAGGCGGCATGATTGATATTTCATGGTTTTCTCCATGTGTAACGCGGATTCGAGTCAGTTTCCATTAAAAGGTCCTCCGCTAAGGCACCCCCCTTAGGCAGGTAGCCCTCGAGTTGCTTTGCCTTAATCAATTAACCTAACCTAACCTAACCTGTTACCGGACTCGGTGAGATCAGTTTTTTAATTCTTATATGTTGTTAAACTGTCCATTTTTTACTTTAAATGTGACTGCATTGTGTTGTTTTTATGTTTCGGTAAAGGTTTTTATGCCTTTAGTTAATCTGCATGCAATAGTTGTAGAATTATCAACAATTTATAAGTGGAGCGAACCCTAACGAGGCCGCCATTTGTTTACATCTGAAACTCTTAGCAGAATAGTGAATATTTTCATTTTGGGGACCAAAAAAATCTATTTTCAATAAGGATGTTTTGAGTTTTATGTATTTTTGCTTTGCTACGAAGTGAGAATTGAATTCATTGAATGAGAAACATATCTCTAATGAAATTCGAGGAAGTAAGTTCAAATGAAATGCGGCCAAAATTTCGTATAATTTGATAGACATTGCAAGGAAGTCATGGTGTGTCCACATCAGAAAAATTTTAATAGATAAAGGCAGGTTATTCTGCATTACGATTAATCTGACCCCAATTAATGTGGAGGAGTTAACTATGTTATCTTTCATTCAACAATTAAACTGATAGAAATAATAGTTTTTAGCTCAGTTTTTGAATTTAAATAAAATCCTAATTTAAGAATTTGAACTAGCTCGGTATGGAGTTTAACATTTTACTTGCCAATATATACATTTCGGAAAGTTTACAGAAAGTTACGTAAATTTTTTAGCTTGCGAATTTTACATAGTAAACCATCCATTTTAGTTACTACTTACGTGGAATTAATTTTTAAGAAATTTGTTTGAACGAGCTATTTACTATATTTTTTTATTATTTGTTGCAAATAGATATTTAGGACACTTGTTATTTCCTTTCAACTAAACTCATTTCTAACTTAAAAAAACGGAGGGCGGCGGCAAAAATTGTAAATAAATTCAAAATTTAAACACTCTAATATTTTAATGGAATTGTAGAGATTAGCTTAAGAAAATAGGAAATGCGAATAAATTTGCAAAAGACTGCAAGAAAATGTAATCGAGAATTTTTTCCGCTCATAATCATTGCACATTTTGTCCAGTTAGAATAAAAAGCACAAAAAAAATATATCAGTATTTTAAACGCACGTTAATTCGACGTGCAAACTGCTAAATGCTGTATAGAATAATTTGAAAACGATAAATTTTGCATAAATAGGCCGCTTTAATACTAAACAATGAATGTTTTGTACACACTATTATTATAATTTTCAGGCTCACCAACGGCCGAGCTGTAAAGTCGCTGAACACTGGTGGTTCGGTCCGAGGTTTGAATCCCGCGAACGGGCTGGCTGCAGGGACGTTTTCGTGTTTTTCCCCATGTGTAACGTGTATGCGAGCCAGTTTCCCTTAGAACGTCCTCCACGAAGGCATCCCTTCCCCTAGGCAGATAGCTCTCGAGGCTTTGCCGTAATTAAATAATCTAATCTATTATAATTTTTTACTTATATGAAAAAACATTAGTAATTATTTCTAATAAGCCTTAATTTTTTACAGTATTAAATAGTTGAATTTTGTTATTAATTAATAACTTATTAAGTAAATCCTTCATTACATAATATCACTGAATAATTAATGAATTACTAATAACTTCGCTATTAAACATTATTTCCAAAATAAATTGAAAAATAAAGCAGAGTAATTAAAGTTTGTCCTTTTTTTTGTAAATGAACTTTCTTTACCTATAATGAGGTTCTAAACTAAACACAAACAAAAAACTAAACTCAGTGGCGTAACAGCCCTAATAGGACCAAGGCCTGCAGTGCCCGAAATCTGTTTTCTTGACCGTGGGCCCCGGGGTGTGTAAGCATATGCCCTGAACAAGTGGACAGCTTGGGGTAGCAGGATCCCCAGTGTTTAGTCCCCAAGTGAACTTGGTACTCATTTTATCGACCCAAGCGATGGAAATCAAGGGATGAAGGGCTGAATCGACCTTGCACAGCCCGGTGATCGAACCCCGGCCCTGTGGTGTTGCTGCGCGATGCGCTTGCCACTGCGCCACCGGTCCTCATAATGAGGTTCGCCAGCTACTTTGATTTCGAGCATACAAAGCGTCAAATAATTTTTGCCTCTCATTAAATATTTATATAGTTATCCCCTATTTATTGATATGCTTCAAGGTTAACAACAAGTTGTAAGGAAATAATTTGAAATCCTGTGAATAATGAAGTTATTTTACTGATATTTCTATAAAAAAACTTTAAGATATATCTTTCTATATTTTTAAACAAACAAAGTTGTCTCTGTTGTGAAGGAAGCAGATTTAAAATCAAGTTGTGGATAATCTATTATGAGTTCTTCAGAATCATTCATTTTTTTACCTGTTCGCTTGCAAGATCTACAATATTTCCATTTAAAGAAGTGTTGCTTCTTTGGAGCCGTTCCAAAAATAAAAGCTCTTTCGAAAAGAAATACGTAACGAATTCTAAATTTTTACTGAATTTTTTGTAAAATGAAAGATACTTTCCTGAATCTGATGATACAGCTCTACTAGAAATAATACTGTATCTGGTTCTACATAATAAAAAGGGAATTTCGTATGACTGGCACGTGCAAATTTATTTAATTTAACTCGTATTAACTTCTAACTCGTCCCCTGCTGATATTATATTGAGTTCTCAATTTCTAAATGAAATTCACGAGGAAAAAAATTACATTTTTATGCCTGTTTTTGAATTTTTGAAATTTCGATTATTTTTGCACTTAAGTTCGCAAATGTATAAACTCAATCAGGAAATTTTATTTTTTACACATTTCTTAGAATTCCCCTCCTCGTGACAAATTGTGGCTCATTTAATGTTAAAGCCTTGGCGGCGTAGAACTTTAATTGTCTGAATCAGTTTTCAGATTGCTGCCACCGAATATCATCGCCCTGTATTATATTTAAAGAAATTAAATAATGAAGAATATGCATAAATGTATGTATGTTTCTCGTATTGTGGTAAAAATTCTCGTATTGTGGTAAACGGTATATAGAGCCATCCAATTTTGAATGACGTCATCCTACTGCGAATATGGACATCTGAAAGCCCAAATTTGAAATATGGAGTTTGTTTTATTATCTATTTCATAGTTTGTAAACCTTTAGGGAATTTTTGATTAACAAACTCAACAATTTCAAAGCGAGCATTGGCAACACTATGATTAAAAAAAAATTATCTCCATCTTGGGAGACTCTCTATCGGAAATTTTAAACATATGCTGTTTTTAAATATTTTGTGATTTTGATATTCAGCTTAATTTTACGTAAGTGCGAAGAACGTGGTATTTAATTAATAAATTTAACACACACAAAACGTTAATAATAAAAAGACAAAAAAAAAAGTTTTACACGCCCTCTTGCTAAGAAAATTGTACACTGTTACAATAAAGATAAAAGACCGAAACAATAAAAAAGTTTCGGTCTTTATCTTTATTGTTAATACAGTAAAAAAGTAATCAAAAAAGATAACTTCAATAAAGATAAAGACCGAAGATAAAGACAGAAACAATAAAAAAGTTTCGGTCTTTATCTTTATTGACCGAAACAATAAAAGACCGAAACAATAAAAAAAGTTAAAAAAGCCTATAGAGATATATATACATACCTGCTGATAGAGTATATTTATACCTAATGAAAGAAAAGGGAAACACACACTGCTTGTGGGCGAACGTAAATATTTGTTGATACAGTGTCCATACTTAATTGAAGCGCAGACCAAAATATACTTCCATGAATGAATGTAAAATTTAAATAATTTACTATAAATTGTGATATAAAAATTTTATCTTATTAAAGCAAAGGTAAAAGCGTGCTGCCTACGGGCACACGTAAATATTTGCTGATATCATATCAGGTATACATATTTAAAGCACAAAAATAAACATACTACTTAATGACGAAAGCAATTATTTGTTGATGTAATATGTATATTCATTAAAGCAAAGGATTAAATATAGTGCTTATGGATATAAGTAAATATCTCTCGATACGATATCGTACTTATTTAAAGCAAAAGACCGAAACAATAAAAAAGTGTGTGCCAACATTTTACATTTTATCAGGAATTCTAAAAGCATGCTGCTTTTAAAACATTTTGTAATTTTACTGTTGAATTATATATGGTATAAGAGCAAAGAAAATTATGCTTAATAATAAAGCTAAAATGATAAAAAGAAATGTGTTAGCGAGAGTTAGTGCAAAAGCAGGTTGATAGCCTGAGACCTTAGCGAGAGCATAAAAAAATCTTAACAAACGCTTTTGGGCGAAACCTGAAATCTGAACCCTTTCAGATTTTTCTTTGCTTTTTATTTTTAGAGGCTTTGTCCCTGAGGCACTATTGTTTTCGTTTTGCGATTTTGCGTCGAATCACTCTGAATGTCCGTTTCACTTTTCAAATTGTTGCCACCAAATATTATCGCCCTGTATTATATTTGAAGAAATTAAAGAATGAAGAATCTGCATACATGTATGTATGTTTCTCGCATTGTGATAAAACAACCGTACCTAGAGCCATCCAATTTTGAATGACGTCATCCTACTGCAAATATGGGCATGTGGAATACCAAATTTGAAATTTGGAATTTGTTTTATCATCGGTTTCATATTTTGTAAAAATTTAACGAATTTTTTATTAATAAACTCAAGGATTTCAAAGCGATCAACGGCAACATTGTACGAAAAAATATTTTTATCTCCAGCGCGTGAGACTGTGTATCGGAAATTCTAAAGATATGCTCAATTTCAAATTATTTTGCGATATTGCTCTTGAACTGAATTTTATTATTTAAGTGCGAAGAACATGATACCCCTTTGCCTCGTTAAAAAATGCCCCTTTGGACGTAATTTAAAATCTGAAACCTTTCAGACTTTTTAATTTTTTTTCTTTATGTTTTTATTTTTTTATTATGAATTTACATCTTTTGATCTAAAAAAAAATTAGATTTTAAAGAAATTAATCTAAAGCTGCATCAGCCATAAGCTGAAGTTATTTTCTGATAAAATATTATACGAAATTACGAGAAGAAATCAGTTGGCTTTAGAAGTGCAGCTGATTTTCTTCAGATAGTTAAGACTAGATTAACTGATTACGACAAAGCATACGTTAAAAATATGCCTAAAGGAAAGGATAATTTTCTAACGAACACTGGCTCATATTCACATTACACATGGAGAAAGCAACGAAAACATCATTGCAGCCAATCCATTAGACATGATCAAGGGCATACGTTCCATGTATCGAAACAATCCTAAAATTATCGTAAACTTTAAACGTATAACGTATTTTTCCCGCCTTCCTAGCGTGCCTTCGTGGTGTAGTGGTTCTGCACACTGGACCGGTATTCCAGAGGTCCGTGGTTCGATTCCCGGCGAAGGCGGTTGCTATTTTTCGTCTTTCCTGCTTCCAAAAATATACCTAATGTCTCTACAAAATAGCATTAAGAAACAGAATTAATATAATTAAATTTCATGAGAAAAACTTGCTAACAGCCGTATAGGTAAAATGCTGAATACAACATATATTCGAATGAGTTCAACCTGGATTCGAATTCCGACGAAATTACATGGGCGTTTTTGTGATTTTCCCCATGTGTAATATAAATGAGAGCTAATTTCTTTTAAAAGTCATCTACGAAGACATCTGGCTTTAGCGGAAAGATCTCACTGTCATTGTTTTAATTAAAATCGACCAGAAACGGCAGTAGCTCACAACATTCAAATTATTAAATTATTATATTCAAATTATCAGTATTCAGACTAAAGAAATATGTCTATTTATTTTCATTCCTTATCAGTAAGAGAAATTTTTCTGTTTTGCTTCTTTTAATATGGCGAATCATTACAGAAAATCTGAGTTAATAAAAGAATTTTTTCATTAGTACTTTTAGTTGAAAGTAAAATAGAACTGGTAAATAGTAAAATAGATAGTAAATAGTAAATAGCTGGTAAATAGGGTAAAATAAAAATAATGGTAAAATAGAGCTTTTACTGTAAAATAAAACAGAGGTGGGTTTATGTGTAATTTTAGAAAAGTAATTTAACATAATGACGAATTTTAACAGACATGGTCTCTACCTGATTTTTAACAGTTTCTTTGGTTTACACAAATCAAGAAATCGTCAACAGGAATTTTCCTACATTTGTAAGCAGTTCTTTATTTCAGGTACTCAGGGGATGATACTAGGCGTTTTGCCGCTGTCCGTTGCTTCCTCAAATTCTAAAGTTTTCCCGCCCAGTACGCCCAGCTCAGACGCCGGCCGTGACTTGTGTAGATGTCATACGAACAGATATTTTCCTTCACCTGTATACGATATGTTTATGCTTTTGTTTTAATTAAGAATAGAGGTTTAGCAAAACAGTTGCTTTCGGCTGTAAACGGTTAGCTAAGTTTATTCTTTCGATATAGTGTCTGCAGATTTACGTTTATCGATAGACAATATGGTTATTCTTTTGCTTTAAATAAGTACGATATTGTATCGAGAGATAATTGCTTATATCCATAAGCACTACATTTTATCCTTTGCTTTAATGAATATGCATATTACATCAACAAGTAATTGCTTTCGTCATTAAGTAGTATGTTTATTTTTGTGCTTTAAATATGTATACCTGATATGATATCAGCAAATATTTACGTGTGCCCGTAGGCAGAACGCTTTTACCTTTGCTTTAATAAGGTAAAATTTTTATATTACAATTTACAGTAAATTATTTAAATTTAACATTCATTCATAGAAGTATATTTTGGTCTGCGCTTCAATTAAGTATGGACACTGTATCAACAAATATTTACCTTCGCCCACAAGCAGTGTGTGTTTTCCTTTTCTTTCATTAGGTATAAATATACTCTATCAGCAGGTATTTATATATATCTCTATACGCTTTTTTTTTCTTTCATTGAGTGTAGATAATCTGTACTTAATGACCCTAAAATTTGTAGAAAGTGAAATGGAATTTTAAAGGAGTTCTACGAGAAAAAAGAAGAAACAAACAAGCAAAAGTGCAAGGATTGGTACGTTAAAAAAAACACTATATACCTAATTTTGCATGAAAGGATTAGTCTACATTTACAAAATGTTATTATAACCCGTTATGTAAGTTTATCGTATATGATTGATTGTGTTGAGGAATAACGCCTCCAAGCAAAATTTGGGTTTTCTAGTTATTAAGATTCTTCAAAATATGAAAGAAAAAGTAATAAAAGTCACATAATCTATCGTAAAAACTCGTAGAAACTTTAATTTCTCCAAAAATGAAACGTTGGTTTAAAAAAGTAAATAAATACGAAACTGAAAGCCTCCAGATTTTATATTACGCCCAAAGGGGCGTTTTTCTTCATTCACACACGCATAACGTCTCGAGAGCATTTGGACTAAAAATTTTTAGAAACAACGGATCTTTAGAATTTCCGATAGACAGCCTCACGCGCTGGAGATAAAAAAGTTTTATTCCGTACAGTGTTGCCACTACTCGATTTGAAATCGTTGAGTTTTTTTAATCAAAAATTCTTTAAAGTTTTGCAAAGTATGAAATTGATAACGAAACAAATTCATTCAAAAATCGGGTTTCCAGGTGCGCTACATTATTCAAAATCTGATGGCTCTAGGTACCATTTTTTTCTCACAGTAAGAGAAACATACATTCACGCAGATTTTTCATTTTTTAACTTCTTTAAATATAATACACGGCGATAATATTTGGTGGCAACAATTTGAAAAGTGATTCAAAATGCCATTCCGAGACTAGACTAGCAGCCCTTCTGGGCTAACGCCTCTTTCAGCTAAAAAAGAAAGAAAGAAATAAAAACCAAAAAGAAAAAAAAATTCTCTGATAATAAACCAAAAATATCCATTGCAAATAAAGACCATGAGTTACTTGAGTAATCCTGAGCATTCTTCGTAATAAAAGTAGAATATTAAGTTCAGTTCACAGGAAATTGTTATTGAAAGTGCTTCATATGCATTAATATTTATAAAAAATATATATCATAACCATTATTGTTTTTAGTTGTAGCAAATAATTACACAAGTAATTTTTTTCGATTTTCTTTATTTCCCCTCTCCCTCTGTATGTGTGTGGATGTACGATTGTGTGTACATGTGACTTTACCTTCCTAACGATGGAAATGTTTAATCGTTATTTTCGATATTCTGACGCAGATTAATTAAACAGATAATAAATATTTAAAGCTTACAAATTGCATACAGATATAACGAGGATGATGTATGAAGTCTCGTTCGAGAATAAAGAACTTATTATATAATTAATTAAAATAATATTTATATATTAAGCATAATCCATTTCTTCGACTAACCAAAAAAAAAAAAAAGATAATTGCATAAAGTTAAAATATAATGTTGAACACGTATACTACTGCCGATAGGACAAGATTAAATTTAAGCACTTTGTTAAAAGATTTTACTTGTATAACTACAATAAAAGTTATTTTTACTTCAACAGTTTTTTCTTCGAATGGGTTATTACGAGTTTTTACGAGTTTTTTCTTCGAATGGGTTAAAAATTTTTACTTTTCTTTCAGCTCATTGCACAGGTAGTACTAATGTGGAGGCTATAATTCGTTATGAAATCAACTACGTGATAGAATTCACACGCAAATAAAGAATTAATTTTCAATAACCAATGCATTAAATCTTTATTAAAAGTCTTTTTATCTAATGCTAAACTGACAAGACTTTTTATGTTTATATTCGGTAGTATATATAACCTTCGCTTTGTTATATGAAATTTGAATTTCTACAGTTTGGATATTTATTAGCCAGTGCAAAACTGCATTTGATTTAAACTTTACAGGAAAAACGTGTACACAGTTGGAATTAACGAACCCTGTGGAATCATAAGCAAAATTAAACAAAAACACTGCTGTAACACTTCTCAAATACAGTGACCACATCTTTAAAATGACTTCCTCTAAAAGTGTTCAGTACTTATGATCGTATAAATATACTGAATGTGATACTGACAGTCACTTTCTGAGACGACTACATCTAATGAAAATCTTTTGGAATGAAAACGGTTCCAAAAGACTTCGATTTTCATTAGATGTTAATAAAAGTAACTCATTAGATGTTAATAAAAGTAAATAACGGTAACAAAACCTGTAAGTCTACGGTTAACAAAAGACTTTTATTAACCGTAGACTTTTATTTACATGTATTAACTTAAAGATTTTTATTAACCGTAGACTTCAAAAGACTAACCGTAGATTATTGATTTAGAAACAATTCATTATATATAAGCAGTTTTTCATATATATTATTGATAATTTGTTATTTTCGAAAAAATATGCTTGATATTTTTGCTGAAAATGAAACAGTATCGAGATACGTTTGATAGTATCCAAGAAATGTAAAAAAATATAGAAAATAAACGTGGTGCTTAGGTCACTGGAATCGCTTAAAATACCCTCAATTAACTAGTATACCAAAGATTACATAACTTAAAAACCCATTAATATCCTCAGTTAAATAGCATGCCACAGATTGCATAACTTAAAAATCCATTAATACCCTCAGTTAAATAGTATGCCACAGATTACATAACTCAATCCATTAATACCCTCAGTTAAATAGTATACCACAGATTACATAGCTTAAAAATCCATTAATACCCTCAGTTAAATAGTATGCCATAGATTACATAACTCAATCCATTAATACCCTCAGTTAAATAGTATACTACAGATTACATAGCTTAAAAATCCATTAACACCCCCAGTTAAATTGTATGCCACAGGTTACAAAACTTAATAATCCATTAACCCTCTGTAAAATAGTGTACCACAGATTATATAACTTAAAAATCCATTAATACCTAACATCCATTAATACCACAGATTGCACAACTTAAAAACCCATTAATACCCTCAGTTAAATAGCATGCCACAGATTGCATAACCTAAAAATCCATTAATACCCTCAGTTAAATAGTATGCCACCGATTACATAACTTAATCCATTAATACCCTGAGTTAAATAGTATACCACAGATTACCTAACTTAAAAATCCATTAATACCCCCAGTTAAATAGTATGCCACAGATTACAAAACTTAAAAATCCATTAACCCTCTGTAAAATAGTATACCACAGATTATATAACTTAAAAATCCATTAATACCCTTAAATAGTATGCCACAGATTACGTAACTTAAAAAATCCATTAAAAACTGTTGTTGAGAATTAGACGAGGTTGTTCTTACCTGTAAAAGTCCGTCCGACAGAAAAGTTTGCCTTCCCGGGAGAAGCACTTGTCAGCCAAGGTACCTTGGCAGTCCCAGCACTTGACGCATTTGGCGTGCCATGCTCTGTCTTCCACTTTCAGTAGGAATCGGTCCAGTATAGGAGAATCGCAACCAGCACACACTACCATCTTCATGGTTGCTTCATCAATTTCAGCTGCTTTCAACGACAGTTTTACACAACTTTTTCTCTAGCTGACCCTTGTTTCAGCTTAGCTCTAGTGTACACTAAATTTGCTGTATTTCTTCGAAATTTATCAAGCATTTAACATAAATGTCTTTTTACACAACTGCAGTTCATGGCGGTGAGCAAGGGATAAGAGTAATCTTATTAATTTCTTCCCTTCACATGTTTTGGATTTATTTTTACGGCTGCGGAAATATCCATAAATCTTAGCAAAGCATTCATCATTTATTTGAAAGTTGTTAAACTATAATTTTTTTTATTTTGTAATTGGTTACATTTTGGAGGCATTAGACGTTTATACAGATTCTTCGGAAAACATCAAAAGCCTGAAATATGACTCCTTAATTCTTCTTATTCTTACCTCCAATACTCAACATAAGCTTGTCATTTATGCAGCATTTCGATTTACGGAGACGTTCTGTAACACACGTCTACTCGGTGGGATGTTTCATGAGGTGGTATTTTTTTACTTATGTATTTAGACGTGAAGTAAGTAATCTTTTCAAAAGCACTTTGGCAAAAGTATTGACCCTTTTATTCCCGCTCTACCCCTTTCTATACACTTGAATCTGGTTCACACTTTTATGTCGTAGGACTTAAAACATTCTTTTCTTGGTTGCAGTCAGGAAATAATTATATTTCTTAACTCTTTAGAACACTGGACCACGAATGCACTTTCTGAACAACTTCTTACCCACGTTCATCTAAACACACGTACTGCTGACGCGAATTCGAGTAGCTCGCATAGTCAATGCCAGCTGTAAAGTCTCGGTTAGCGATCAGTTCGCTTTTCCGCTGCAGACTTTCACTAGCTATCGAGTTATGGTGATGCGGTTTGTCAAGAACCAGTTTTTGTGTGACGAGCGTATCAGGTTTTCGTGCAGCCCGTTGGCTCAGCTCCGAACTCGTACACTGATGGCAGCGTGCGATGCAGCTGTAGGCGGGATCAGAAGGTAGGTGGAGTCGTAGGCGGAGCTTCGGCAGTCTTGCGACGTCAATCTGCGTCACCCGTACCTATACCGTAGTTTTTTCCCTACGCACTTTAGTTCGAATTGCAACTCGGGGTGGAATTCCGTTACGGAAATTTTTATTTATTTAATTTTTTATGATGGAGATTAAGATGTCGAATTATGAGAAACGTAAATGTTTAGAAATAGATGTTTCTAAAAAAAAAATTCAGTTCTAGATGTCCTAAAAAAGTTTAGTTTTTTTCTTAAAAAAATTCAGAAATAGATGTTTCTAAAAAAAATTCAGTTTTCTTTAGAATCCGTAGTTATGAATTTGGACAAATTATGAGTCTGGAAGGGAAGTATCTGGTTACACATCATAAAAAAAAGAGCGGAAGAAAAAGAAGCCTCCAATATACTAAGCAATAACTGTTTCCATCAATGGACCATATTTTCCTAACATGAAAACTAATTCGTATTTAATTTAATATAGGTACTACTAAATTAATTACGAAGTATACATTCGTAATTAATTTAGCAGTTTCTAAAAAATAGAAATTGTACAAGTAGAAGGAAACTAACGGATGTGTACCATATACTATCCAGTAGTTTTCCCATTAATGGCCGTACTTTCCATCAGCACGTTATTTATTTCTATCTAAAATTATTTAGAAGTTACTTAAAAGCTCTAAGCTAGATCATACTGTATTTTAAGTTGTTTCATGAATAAAAAATATAAAATCACGTAAATAAATTAACAAGTGTGAGTTTACTTTCCATAAAAAAGAGAAAAGAAATCAAAATATTTGAAGTTCGGATTGCTTTTGAAAATATTGACGGAACATCTTCCGCAATTGTTAATTTTATCTCATTTTTATTTTTAATTTTTGTTTACTTATTTATTTATTCTACATCAAAGTAGTTCAAAGGTCTCACGATCTTAAAAATACCTGATGTGGATATCACATGATTTCCTTGCACGTGATTTCCTATTAAATTATATATATATATATATATTGCTGCACTTCATTTAAACTTATTTCCTCGAATTTAATTAGGTGTGTTTCTCATTCAGTCAACTGAGTTCCCACTTGGCGGAAAATCAAAAATGCATAAAAACTCAAAACATCTGTTGAGGCTTGAACTTATACAGAAACTTTAAATACTTATTAATATCGTTTTATTTGTTTTTTGTTGTTTAAATGATTGGCTCTGACTCCAAATTAATCTTTATTTTTACAACTCTGTTTCATCAAATAACGTCAATCCACGTTTTGAATCAAAAGAATCTTTATTTTCGTTTTTATCAGAATGTAAACAACACTTTAGAACACTTTACTTTTTTCATTAGTAATCTTTTGTTGCCATTCCAAGAACAACAAAAATTGCATAATTTTTTGTTGCCATTCTCAAAACAACAAAAATTGAATAATAATTTTGTTGCCATTCTGAAAACAACAAAAATTGAATATCATTAGTAATCTTTTGTTGCCATTCCAAGAACAACAAAAATTGAATAATCTTTTTGTTGCCATTCTCAAAACAACAAAAATTGAATAATAATTTTGTTGCCATTCTGAAAACAACAAAATTGAATAATAATATTGTTCTAAAGAGTTGTTTACATTGTGATAAAAACGAAAATAAAGATTATTTTGATTGAAAACGTGGATTGACGTTATTTGATGAAACAGAGTTGTGTGGTTGCTTGCTAAGTTCTTTTTATAATAATTTAAATAGCAAAAATCAAAAAGCAAGAATCACTATTTTCCATATATAACATCTTTATTATTCTTTGTAGCCCTCACTAACTCCTTACTGATTTTATGGCATGACAACCTTCTGAAACTAAACTGAAACTAAAGGTGAAGTGAAAGTAGTAGTCATTATCTAGTAGAAGTAGTTGTAGTTATTATGACAAATAATAATTGTTGCCTACATCACTCCCCTACCAGTAACAAAGTTACGTTACTCTGAAAACATGGTGGGAGAGAAGATACAAATATCTATACAAATAACACTGATACAAATATATAAATTGAAATTATGTACACAAAAAAAAATATAATTAAGTTTTAAATTAATATGAAAGAGTTATAAGTTCAAGAAGAGTCAATAACGTCATTGAAACGAACTGGAAGTTTTACTTGTCTTCCACATCGTGTTAATTTTTTAGGTTGTTCTAGTTGCTGACTTGGCACTGATGTTTGCTTACTTGGCACAGATGTATGATCACTTTTTGAAGTTGGAGACAAAAGTTCATTAGGTTGTAACACATAAGCTGATTTTAACCTATCCACAGAGATACTAACTTGTTTATTTTTAATTGATAGAAGAAAATATTTCGGGGTCCTTTGCAGTACCAAAAAGGGTCCTTCATATGGGGGCTCCAAAGGTTTTTTTACTCTGTCAACCCGCAGAAACACGTGCGAGCATGTGTACAAATCTTTTGGGATGAAAATCTTTTGTTTACATTTGGATTTGGATTGATAGAGCTTTAAAAGGGCCATCTGATTTCGAAGATTACTTACAAAATTATCATTAGATATTGGCATGTTTGATTCTTCAAAGAATTCGCCAGGTAATTTAATAGTTTTGCCATAAACCATTTCAGCTATTGTATACTTGCAGTCCTCATGTAGAGCAGCTCGCAAACCCATAAGAACTGTTGGTAATGTTTCTGTCCAATGAAGAGAATTATGACATCTAATAGCTGCTTTTAAAGTACGGTGTAGACGTTCAATTTTCCCATTACTCTGAGGATGGTAAGAAGTTGTATGGTTTACTTTTACTCCACATAGCGAAGCCAAATTTCGAAACAGTTCCGAAATGAATGGAGTTCCTCTGTCAGTAATAACACAAGAAGGTACACCAAATCGTGTTATCCAATGTTCATAAAAGGCTCTTGCTATATTTTCTGCTGTGATATTTGATAACGGTACCACTTCCATCCAAGAGGTAAACCGATCAATACACGTCAAACAATAAGTGTATCCATTAGAAGGTGAATAAGGCCCAATTAAATCAATGTGCACAACACTAAATCTTTCGTCTGGTGCTTGATATTGAGAATATTCTGATTTTGTATGTTTAGTTACTTTATTTTTCTGACAATCGATACAAGTTTGAGCCCACTGTTTAACATCTTTTTTTATATCCGGCCAAATGAATCTTTTAGTAATCTCTTTTACAGTACTTCGGATTCCAGGGTGAGCTAAACCATGAATTGCATTAAATATTTTCATCCGAAAAGTTTGAGGTATGGATGGTCTGATATTAGAAGTAGAGGTATCGCAATATAAGAGTTTTCCTGATGGTAATTGGTGCTGTTTAATATGCAATGATTTGGAATGTAATTTCAACTGTTGCAGTTCATTATCATTAATTTGTGCATCTGCTATCAGGTCAAAATCAACAACAGGTGAATCGATGTCCTCAATCCTAGATAGGCTGTCTGCAACCACATTGTTTTGACCACTTATATGGCGTAGGTTAGTAGAGAATTGTGAGATATATTGTAACTGTCTGAGTTGTCTGGGAGATGCTTTGTTATGATTCTGCTTAAAAGCAAACGTTAAGGGCTTATGATCCGTATAAATAGTAAAATCGCGGCCTTCAAGTAAATGTTTAAAGTGTTTAACGGATAAATATATACCCAAAAGCTCGCGATCGTAAGCGCTATAATTTTTCTGGGCATCATTAAGCTTTTTTGGAAAAAATGCAATAGGTTTCCATCCATTGGGTTCTTTTTGTTGAATAACTGACCCAATAGCCAAATCGGATGCATCTGTGAGAAGTGCCAGAGGGTAATCCGAATTGGGGTAGGCCATCAACGCTACTTGAGCAATATCTTGTTTACATTTTTCAAAACTTTTTCTGGTTTCATTGGTCCATAGTATTTTACGTCGATCTTTTTTTTGTAGATCCTTTCAAAAGTTCATGAAGAGGAGCTTGAGTTTCTGCGGCATTTTTAATGTAATTCCGATAGAAATTGATCAGTCCTAAGAAGGAACGAAGTTGGTGTATAGTTTCTGGAAACGGATATTCTGTGATAGCTTTAATTTTTTTAGGTAAAGGTTTTGAACCTTCAGCAGATATTTGATAGCCCAAAAAGTCTATTACAGGTACTCCCAAAACTGATTTGCTAATATTAATTCGGAGACCATATTTATCTAAACGCTGGAAAATTGTTTTAAGATGTAAACGATGTTCTTCGTCGCAAGAAGAGGCAATCAAAACATCATCCAAATATGGAAACACAAAGTCTAGGCCATAAAAAACTTCATTGATGAACCTCTGAAAGGTCGCGGGGGCATTTTTGAGACCAAAACTCATGACATTGAATTGGTAAAGACCAAAAGGTGTGATAATAGCAGTTTTTTCTTTATCTTCATCTGCTACTGGAATGTGAAAATACGCTTTAAAGAGATCAATTTTAGAAAATATAGTTTTATGAGTTAAAATATGTTGAAAATCTTGAATTCGAGGAATGGGATAACGATCAGGTACAGTTAAATCATTCAGTCTTCTGTAATCCCCACATGGACGGAAAGAACCGTCTTTCTTTGTCACTATGTGTAGGGGACTTGCCCATTCTGAACTGGACGGACTAATGATGTTATTGTCCAGCATATATTTGAATTCTCTTTTAGCTATTTCCAACCGTTTAGAGTCTAATGGTCTTGCTTTACAACTTACAGGTTGTCCTTGAGTTATAATATGATGTTTCACATTATGCTTTACAGTAGAAATAAGAAAATTTGGTTTTGTTATACTAGGATACATAGCAAATAAATCAGAATATTTACAGAAGCTGCCCGTTGTATTTACAGTTTCATGAATAGAGATGGGTGCGATGTCACCATAAACTGCAAGGTTTGTCACACCATCAATTAGCCTTTTATGCTTTATATCAATCAATAAATTGAATTTATTTAAAAAATCTGCACCTAATATGGGTTTACTAATTTTTGCTACAATAAATGGGAATTGAAATTCTCGGCGTAAACCAAGATCAAGAATTAAAACTTCTGTACCAAAAGTATCAATTTCTGTATTATTTGCAGCATATAATTTATAGTCACTAATAAGTTTGTGTTTAGAAGTACGAGGAATAAGGCTTACCTCTGCTCCACTGTCAACCAGAAAACGTAAACCTGTTTTTTTGTCCGTGATAAATAAGCGGAATTTACGGCAATTTTCTTTATTTACAGCAGCAGAGTCTGCCGCTAATTCTACTGCTGATTTTCGTTTTCCGGGGAGTTGTTTTTCCATGCACAGGGGGGTTTGCATCTATCAGGAAAACACTTTTCTCGAAAACGAAAGTGGAAATAACAGTACTTGCCATTAGGGTTATAACGGCTCCGAGATTTACTTCGATTATTAGATGATCGACTGCTATTTCTTGAGCGAGAACGAGAATTTCTGGTAACAGTTAGTTTTTCGACTTTATTATCCAAAGCTGCAATTTGTTGTCGTAATTCAGCAATAGCATCTGTTCCTGGAGAAACAATACTGCTGGCACAGTATAGTTCTTGTTTTGGTTGCATTTCGATGATACGATCCGCCATCAGAGCTAGTTTTTCGATATCTTCATCACTAACGATTAAAATATTGCGCACAGTATCTGGCATTTTCTGCAGAAATAGTGTTTTAAGAACTTTATCCGAAATGCCATCGGTAGCAAGATTTCGCATTTTTTGCAAAAGTTGACTAGGTTTACTGTCTCCCAAGTCTATGCCTGTTAGCAGTCTCTGTAAACGTTTATTTTCACTTTCTTTAAAAGTGTTCAAGAGACGTTCTTTAGCAGCAGTATATTTGGTTTTGCTATTATCCCTTATAATATCCCATAAACTTTCTACAAATTTTGCTTCCAATTGCGATACTAAGTAGTTGAATTTAGTTTCCTCGGCAGTTATTCCACAAATAGAAAACTGTGCTTCTACTTGATAAAACCATATCTCTGGCTTTTCAGCCCAAAAGGGAGGTATTTTAACACTTACCCGTGCTATTTCTTCTTTAATCGCCGATTCTTCACTTTCTGACATATTTATCAATAATACCGAGGTCACCAAGTATGTGGTTGCTTGCTAAGTTCTTTTTATAATAATTTAAATAGCAAAAATCAAAAAGCAAGAATCACTATTTTCCATATATAACATCTTTATTATTCTTTGTAGCCCTCACTAACTCCTTACTGATTTTATGGCATGACAACCTTCTGAAACTAAACTGAAACTAAAGGTGAAGTGAAAGTAATAGTCATTATCTAGTAGAAGTAGTTGTAGTTATTATGACAAATAATAATTGTTGCCTACAGTTGTAAAAATAAAGATTAATTTGGAGTCAGAGCCAATAATTGGTGACCCGGACGTGATATGAACACGCAACCTTCTGACTGCAGATCAGATTATCAGTATTCAATTTTTGTTGTTTTCAGAATGGCAACAAAATTATTATTCAATTTTTGTTGTTTTGAGAATGGCAACAAAAATATTATTCAATTTTTGTTGTTTTGAGAATGGCAACAAAAAGATTATTCAATTTTTGTTGTTCTTGGAATGGCAACAAAAGATTACTAATGATATTGTTCTAAAGAGTTGTTTATATTTTAATAAAAACAAAAATAAAGATTATTTTGATTTAAAACGTGGATTGACGTTATTTGATGAAACAGAGTTGTAAAAATAAAGATTAATTTGGAGTCAGAGCCAATACATCTGCATTAAAAATTGTAAAGCATAGAAAAACCTAAACCACAAAATACAGTTAAAATAGTTATAAAAAAAACAATTTTTACAATTAAAATCAAAATTTCTACTAAAAAATAAGCAAGTCGACCAGCGGGCAAATTTTTCGGTGCACCAACCTGAAAGTTTACTTTCGGTACCACTAGGCAAAAAGGCACAGAAGGAGCAGAAACTAGCTTAATTCACTATTCTGCTATTTCTAGACCAAAGAAGCAATTCGACCAATCCCCAAGAAGACCAAATTTTTGGTGGACAAACCTGAAAATTAACTTTTCGTCCCACAGGGTAAAAAGACACTGAAGTTGATGCACCAACTGAGTCAATTCATTATTCTAATAAGAGCTTTAAATGTAAACAAACGGCGGCCTTGTTAGACTAAACTCGGCACTTAAACTTTTAAATTGTTGATAATTCTACAATTACTGCATGCATATTAACTAATGGCATAAAAACCTTAATTGGAACATAATTCAACATAATCATTTATGAAGCAAAAAATGCACAATTTACCAATATATAAGAATAAAAAAAAACTGAAAGTACAATTTGAAAATTTCTGCGGACTTTATGAGGTGCTTCTCCCGCCTTCTGTCAGCAGGGCGACCATTGTTGCAGCTTCTTTTGACGCTGCAGAAGAAACACGCACGGCTGCAGTGGTCCGACGAACGACGACAATAGACATTGACACCACGTTCGTCAACCAGAAGTGCAAATGTCAACTCAGTCATCAGATCATTAAGCTCACAAACCAAATCATTGCTGCCCAAAGATCCTGCATCTTAAAATGGATACCGGCTCATGTAAATACTTTTGGTAATGAGACGGCCGATGAGCTTGCAAAGGCATCCCGTAATTCTCCTCAGCCATCCAACTGCCTAACCCTCGTTGATGCCAATGCAGTTGCCAGCCAAAGACTAATCGGTCAAGTTAAAGGAAACTCAATCTCGGAATCGAACTGTGACAGAGCCATATCGACTATCATAACCAGACTTAGGACAAATCACTTAAAAGAGATGAGGAATTCTGCAGACGGATAGCGTAGCTACACCAACATTTGTCCTCATTGCCCAGATGACATCCCACTGTCTCGCCATCACATCTTCAGCTGCCCAGCAATCCAGGCCAGACTGTTTGACATCGGCATTGAAGACCCAGTGGACCTACTTTATACGGATAGAGCTGCCGAGGTTGCAAAAGCTGTCTTTGACAGCTTCGGAGCTATATCATTGCACTTTGTCATAGACACGACATCATCATCATCATCACCACGTTCGTCTTTTACGATCTGTGGTGCCCATTCTGCGTACAGCATCATGATGGACGTATACTTGTTTGGAAGCACTGAGGAAGAACAAAAGTTGCTAGCTTGCATTCGTCATGGTCATGTATACCCAACATTTGGCGTGCTGGTATGGAGTGGCATTGAGTACACATTCCGATCACCTCTTGTTCGCACAGTCAGTAATGCGGACAACTAGCGTTACATTTCTGACGTGTTAAGGTCCTTGGCTGTGTTTTGTCTTCGAGGACTGCGTCAAGCTATCTTTCAACAGATATTAGTATACTAAGATATAACAACCATGATCTCAATAATTCTGGTTTCGAGAGCCTTCACTTTTGGCATGCACCTAAAGTCTATCTTCCCCAATGGAGGGCTCAAGTCATCATAGACGTTGGCTACTACTAAGGCCGGAATCGGTAGTCACTTTATTATGGAGGCACCTAATAAGGGAGTCACAGTTGCCTCCTATGAAGGGATAGACAAATTACATACATGCCTTCTCCAGGATCCGAACCTTGGCCCTTCGGTACGGCAGTCAAAGTCACTAACCACTTTCCCGTCTAGACGTCGCATGTATCTAAGGTACTCTTCTTAATTGGTAACGAGAAGATGCAGATGGTGTTTTGATGTAAAGGGGCATATGGTTACGTTATGGTCTGGCGTTTCTTGAGTTTCCGCATGCTTACTAGTCTGTATTTCTGATGGTAAACCTGCAGAAGTATCTTGAGAATGATCTATGACCTGTTATGTTGGTGTCCGCCGATAACATCGCGGTGAAAACATCGCGGACAAAAACATCTCGGAGAAAACAACGCAAGGAGAAAACGTCGTGCTACAAAACATCGTGGGAGAAAACATCGCAAAGAGAAAACATCGCAGTACAAAACATCGTTGTCGAAAATATCGTGGTAAAAAATAAAGTATCTACAAATGATCGCATGACGATAACATCGCAGACATTCTTTTTTCGGGTTTTAATAACTGGAAATGGATATTCCCATAATGATTTGTGAGCGCAAGATGTGAAGAAGGATAATTTTTACTTTCACATTTTTTAAATAACTAATAAATTTTTGCTGAAAAAGTAAGAAGGAAATTTAAGCATAAATAATTAAATGCAACTTATAGCTTATACTTTTCATTAAAAATTACCAGTAAAAGCATTACAAAAATTATTTATTAATGGCCTTTGTTAGTTAACTATGTCGGTTTAAAATTCCATTAAGTGCTATAAGTTGCATTAATTTTCTATGCTTAAGTTTCCTTCTTATTTTCTCAGCAAAAATTTATTAGTTAATAAAAAATATGAAAGTAAAAATTATCCTTCTTTCCATCTTGCGCTAACAAATCATTATGGGAATATCCATTTACAGTTATTAAAGAATGTCTCCGAAAAGCATGTCTGAAAAAAGCATATCTGCGATGTTATCGTCATGCGATGATTTGTAGATACTTTATTTTTTACCACGATATTTTCGACGACGATGTTTTTTAAACTGCGAAGTTTTTGAACCGCTTTATTTTCGACGACGATGTTTTGTACCACGATGTTTTAGGACTGCGATGTTTTCTCGTTGCGATGTTTTCTCCCACGATGTTTTGTAGCACGACGTTTTCGCCTTGCGTTGTTTTCTCCGCGACGTTTTCGTCCGCGATGTTTTTGCCGCGATGTTTTCGGCTGTAACCGTTATGTTACAACTGGGCTGCGTCGTGGCTATATTTTTCGTTCCAGCTCTACCGCTGGCATACAGTTGAATACGAAACGGACTTATTCAGTATTACAGTTGTCTTTCTATCATTTCTGCTACTGGCTTGGATAAGCAGTAGACGCTTTAAATAGGAAACAGACAAAGAGTGTTTTTGTAATGTTGTTCATATACTCCAGGCTGCATTCTTTGCCGCGGTATCGGCTTTCTCATTTTCAATTATTCTAGCGAGAGCTTTGACACAATCTCGATACTTAGATGATTCTCCGGATATCCTGCTATTGCTAACTATTGAAGATCTGGGGGCTTAATTTTAGATGGAATGTAGTACTAAGAGGCTTTCAGAGTATGTTGATATTGCTCATATAGATGTTTCAGCGATGTATGTTATGGCTTTGTTTAGTGATAGGGCTTTGGCCTAAAAGATGCTATTTTAAGGGAAAGGTGGCCTTGAATTTCGATAACTCGAACCTCTTTATAATTAAATCTTTATAATAAATGTCAGAAAAGATGCTTCCCGCATTTTTTTTAGCATTAATTTCGTGAATATTTCTTCAGCTATCACGAAGCATTTTCTCCGAATTAACTTTGTTAATTCGAATTTACAATTCCTGTATCACAGCACTGAATAAATTTAATGTTTATTTCTTCGAAAAATATAAGACCAAAGAGCTTATCTTTCTGTAACTCTCAAGTTTTATGCCAGTGGAGGATAATTCTATCTTTCCTTTCTGTACTCTAAAAAGCAAGACAAAGCCTTTAAAATTGCTTCAATTGAAGAAATTCCTGTTAATCTTCTACCTCTATTAGGATGAAAACCAGCCAATGAAACTATATATTTTCTAGGAAGAACCATAATTTAAGAAAATTATCATACTAACGAAGAAAATAAAGCCACTCGATGAAACTCAAGAAACAAGTTCCGAACTTCACAATTTCATAACAGTTGGGAATTCATTAAAAGTAATTGAATTCTGAACTTCATTCGAACTTTTTTTGGAAGTTGCCATTTCTATTGCAATATGTGTGGCTTTAAGGGATACGGAAATTGTGGAAAATATAAAATCCTCATCAGAAGACGATGATGAAGCAGAATTATAAGAAGGTCGTGAAAACGTAAAAGTACCCGTGTTTAGATCTCTGATTTTCTAACGCTCTGCACAAAAATAAAATGGGAGGACAGTTCTATATCTCCCGTTCTACTGAGCGGACTGGTGAAATTCAATTTGTGTGCGTTTTTCATGTTTCGAAAGGGCGACTTAGGATATATATTAGATTTATATATAGCACTGCTCTAACAGAGGTATTTTGACACGAAATCGGACTTTTTCTCAAATGGATTGCCTTTTTTTTTTTTTTTTTTTTTTTCCATATTTCGATTCTATGATTCAAATTATGCCTAAATATTACATTTTGTAAAATCTGGTGAGAAACTTACCGAGAAAAATTTATCTTTACCCCCCCCCCCAGTTATGTCAAGAATAATTCACTTAGCAAAATTTTTAATTTATTGTAATCTATTTTCCTTGGAAAGAAAGGTGCATCATTCGTTCTTTCAGATAATTTGAACAAAATGCGTAAGCCACATTTGGTGTTATTATAACTCGTAACAAAAATGCCAAATTTCAAAATGCGCCTATATATGAATTCTTGTACATCTTGGGAAATTTTGGATAAAAATCTCTAATTTTTGCACGCATGTCTAGAAATACATCTAGTTTAAGATGGTGGTAAAAAATTTTATATGTTATAATTCAAAAGTTTTTTTCGAAAAACTAATAAAAATTTCTAAAAAATACAATTTTTAAAAATAAATCAGAAAATATCTAAGAATATTATTTGGATTAAAGCTTAATTTCGAATAGAGAAAGAAGGAATCAAGCAAGTTCAATGAAAAAAAAAAAGAGATATTAAAAAATATATACCAAATTCAGTTAACATTAGGGAGCTAAAATTTTGAGAGCTAATTTCTTAAACATTACTCGTGCGACTTTTACAAAACTTGGCAGTTTAGCATAATTTCAATAGTAGAATCCAAATATACTATATATATATAAAAAAATCTGATGTGTACACCACATGACTTCCTTGTACGGAATATTAAATTATACGCATTTTTTCCTACCTTTTATTTAAACTTATTTCCTCGAATTTCATTAGATATACATTTCTCATTCAATTAATTCAGTTCTCACTTTGCGGCAAGTAAAAAATACACAGAAAATATTTTATTAAAAAGTGAAAGATATAAAAAAGGCATAAAACACCAAATACAGTTAAAACAATTGTAAGGATTATGTTAATTTTATTATCAGTTATATTTTGAGTTAAACTTCTTTCCTGTCAAATTTTTAACTTACGACTTCCGACGAGAACGTAATTTTAGAATTACGTCTGAATACATAATAAGGAGGAGCGGTATTTAAACTGCGAAGTTCTTCGGTCTTAGCGATAGAGTTACCAGGTATTCTGTTTGGCACGCGTCTGCCTTTCTAGGCTTCTCTCTCGTAAGCTATTATTACGCTCGGCCGTACTTAGGCCCTTGATAGCTTCTCAGTCAATTAACGTTAAGGGGCCAAATCGGTTAGAATCTTGATAGCTTCGGCTATATCTCATTAGTTTAGATTAGTTTTAGTTTACTTCATAGCCTCTTAAGTTCAAACCCAAGTGTCGGCTTTTATTGTACACTCCAAGACGGAGTTCTGTTAAATCTTATCTGAATAATAAAGGGTTATTTATCCTCTATCTTGTTGTTTCTTGTCACACGAACTCAAGCAATTATTCGCTTATCAGTTCTTAAGATTCTTCACGTTCAACAGTAACGTAGCATTTACAAAGTGAGGAACTCTACATAATTATAAAAAACAATTTTTACAATTAAAATTACAGTTTCTATTCAAAAGCAAACAATTCGGCCAGCAAGCAAAAAGGCAGATTTTTTTTGTGCACGAAACTTTAAGTTTACTTTTGGTTCCACTCGGCAAAAGGACACTGAAGGTGCAGAAAGACTTAACTCATTATTTTGTTAAGTTTCAAATGTAAACAAATATGGCTGCTGTAGTAAAAAAAAATTAAGCTTACCCGCACTTAAACAACTTTTAAATTGTTAATAATTCAACAATTATTCCATGCAGATTATCTAAAAGCATTAAAACCTTAACCGGAAGATAAAAACAACATAATTCAATCATTTTTAAAGCAAAAAATTCAAAATTTACTAACATATAAGAATAAAAAAAAAAAAAAAACTGAGTTCACGGAGCCTAGTTACAGAGATGCAGATGCAGCAACCCCTGTATTTCTGATGGTAAACCTGCAGAAGTATCTTAGTTCCACTCGGCAAAAGGACACTGAAGGTGTAGAAAGACTTAATTCATTATTTTGTTAAGTTTCAAATATAAACAAATATGGCTGCTATAGTAAAAAAAATAGGCTTACCCTCACTTAAACAACTTTTAAATTGTTAATAATTCAACAACTATTCCATGCAGATTATCTAAAGGCATTAAAACCTTAACCGGGAGATAAAAACAACATAATTCAATCATTTTTAAAGCAAAAAATTTTTTAATTAAATACAGTTAAAACAATTGTAAGGATTTTATGTTAATTTGATTAAAATTACAGTAAGTAATGTATATGTATATACAATGTATATGTATATACGTATATACTTTTCATGGGGGCGATTGCAACCAAAAACAAAGGTTGCCACAACTACATGTTATAGTAGTCCTATATACAAAATTTCAACGCTTTGAGGCTACTTGTTTTTGAGTTATGCGAATTTCATACATACGTACGTACGTACATTTTTAAATCAGTTTTATAATTTGTTTGGGGAAAAAGAGTTTTTTATTTTGTTCTTGCGTACAGATGTCACGCAAAAATATTCTTAAATTGCATTCGATAGTGGCCAAAGGGGATAATTTTCGTTGAAACATGAAACCGGGAATTTTTCGTGATTACAATTCTTCCTTTACTTCGTATAAGGAAGTAAAAATAATCGGTATATCATTTCAGAAAAAGTCCGTTTTTGTGCCATTATTTGCTTCGATTACTGCTCCATAAAGTTATTGAATCCTTAAAAGTGTTAAATAGTTGTCAGATTTAAATACTCCTTAAAGTATAAATTACCTTTTCCGTACTTAAATTTCTATTACACATTTTAATAAAATAGTTTTACTTTAAGAATTTTTAAAATTAGAATTAAACACGACCAACATTTCATATTTTTATTAATGTGTATTTCAAGTCATTAACTTTGCATGCATTGTTACTGTAAAGAAATTAAAGTCTCATTATCTCGAAAACCTTTTGTATTAAATATTCTGTTTATGTGAAAATTCGAGCTATCGAGATTTGCCTGTAATTATATCAATGTGCGAGATTTTGGAAAAATTGAAATGAAGAATGAATTAGCGAAAGAATGAATAAAAATCTGATGCGTACACCACATGACTTCCTTGTACAGAATATTAAATTATACGCATATTTTTCTTGAGTTTCATTTAAATTGATTGGATTGAATTAAATCTACTTCCTCGACAGCGCAAAAACAACAATAGAATAAATGCACTCTTTAAAATTCACTATATTTGTTTACTATAACGACACTCTGAATGCACAAAATTTATATCATTTGAAGAATTATAGTTGTCACATGTTCTATTCAAATACTATAATAAAGCTTTGCCAACAAATCTACAATTCTGCTGTTTCAAATGTAAACAAATATGTCCGCCATGTTATTTAAAACTTAACCGCACTTAAACAGCTTTTAAATTGTTGATAATTGTACAAATATTGCTTCCAGAATTACGAAAGGCATAAAAACCTTAACCGGAAAATAAAAACAACATAATACAATCATTTTTAAAGGAAAAAATGTACAATTTACAAACATATAAGAGTAAAGAAACTTTGATCACTGAACCGGGTAACAGAGTGGATATATATATAAATATATTTATATATGTTTGGCGCGGCCGATTGTAACCAAAATACGAGGTGCACATCTACATGTTATAGCAGTCATATATACAAAATTTCAACGTTCTGAGGCTACTCGTTTTTGAGTTATGCTAGATACGTACGTACGCACGTACGTACATACGTTCGTACAGACGCCACGAAAAATTCTCTTCAGAATTCATTTTAAAGCAGTTTTATCATTTTTTGGAGGAAAAGAGTCTTTTATTCTGTCCTTACGTACAGATATCACGCAAAAACATCGTTAAATTGCATTCGATAGCGGTCAAAATGGATATTTTCGTTGAAATATGTTGCCTGAAACATTTCGCGATTACAATACTTCCTTTTTACTTCGTACAAGGAAGTAAAAAAGAATTAATAAAACCTGGAGGATAATATCCTGAAAATGCGAACGACGATACAGCGAGAAACAGCTCTACTATACTCTGAATATATATATATATATATATATAAAATACTGCCTTTCACGACTTTAAATTGCGCTTTCATTCAAATAGCGTCTGCTGCTGCTACAATTCTATTTCCGGATTCATCCATTTTATTTTTCTTGTTTTTGATTCGTTCTGACGGGAAGGTGAGGGGTCGAGCAAGCAGCAAATGCGCGAGTCTCGCGAGGCGTCCATCTAAACGTAATGCATTTACACCAACACTCCACCGCCTTCCCTGAGTTCGGACGCGTTCGAAATGCAATATTCTAACTCGTAATGAGAAAATGTCCGCTCTCCGTGATTGCATTTGCATCCTGCGTGAAACAGGAATATCCCCTTCTCTCTCGGTGCCTTACTCACTGCGAACGTTCGAATTGTTTGTCAGAAAATTTTGTTGTTATGAAAATAAAAGTAAGGACGAAAATTTAGAGATAACTCTGTTTAACACTGTTCACAGATGGGGACCAAAGTGGTCTTTGTGTACAGACTAAATGAAAACATAATAATATTAAAAATCTCAAGATTTTATTATGTGGTGAAAATTTGATACGAAGATTTAAATGTCAAATTAATTTTTCTTGTGTTTTTACTTTTTACTTCCTTGTACGAAGTAAAGGAAATATTATAATCACGAAAAATTCCGGGTTTCATATTTCAACGAAAATATCCGTTTTGACCGCTATCGAATGCAATTTAAAGATGTTTCTGCGTGACATCTGTATGCAAGGACAGAATGATGAACTCCTTTTTCCCAAACATATTATAAAATTGATTTAAAATAGATTTGGAAAAGAATTTTTCATGACGTCTGTACGTGCGTACGCATGTATGTATGAATCTCGCATAACTCAAAAACGAGTAGCCTCAGAAGGTTGAAATTTTCTATTCTATATAAGATTGCTTTCAATTCTATATAATATTGCTATAACATGTAATTGTGCAAATCCCTTTTTTGGTTGCACGCAGCAAAAGTATGTATATATGAACAGCTGTCAAAGTTTTTATGTTTTCTTTCAGAAATCTTTCATATTAATAAAAATACAACATTATACAAAATTAAGACTGAAATGCAAGACAAATAACTTGCATAATCAAGTTAAAGTCTTTTTAATTTTTGCAAAAATATAATTAAATACTACCCTACAATAATAAGAGAAAAAAAGAAAATTTTTGTTTTAAAATTTGTGTGTATGTGTGTGTGGTAGCAGTTCTGTGCCAAACTATGGTAAGAGGATAGTGACTGGTAAAGAATATAGAAAAACCCCAGTCTCATGACCATAGTTGAATCTCCTAACAAATAAAAGAATAAAAAATTTTAAGAGGGTTATTCCTAGGAGGACAGTGTGGTGTGTGCTATAACTTGTTGTATCCTCCCTAAAGAGAGGATGCAAGGAGTAATACACATAGTGTAAAGCCTAGTGTCGGAAGAAAAAAGAATAAAAACATTCGTCTTTGAATGAAAAATCTGGCTGAATCCAGATATCGTCACACTCGATGTCACTTTTTGCACTATAAACACTATAAGACTGTTGAGGTGGGCATCACAGTTTAGCGAAGACAACTCATTCAGAAAAGAAAACATCAGTCTATTGAAATGTAGCATGAAATGAGCTATTTGCGTGAAATGAGTTAATCACTGGAAACTTTCATGGCGCAACCGGCCAAAAAAAAAAAAAAAAAAAAAAAAAAAGACGAAAGAGAAAACACAGTTCTCATCACGTTGCAAAGAAGGATGACCTTGAACACACGGCATTAAAATTAAATCACTTTTCAAATGTTTTCTTTCGCAATCATTGGTAATTGTAGTAAGCTAATCCACATGGAGAAACGTCCGCCTTTTGTCTTAATGTAATGATTTTGAATGCGCAGTCTAAGCATACTCTTAATTCAGTCAAACCCAGTCAGTCCACGTTTACGAGTTCATGTTTACGAGTAGCGCATGCGCATTAGGTAAGCAGCGCTGAATCGTCTGTGAAAAACTGCCTATTTTTTATTTGTTTAATTTCTTCTATACATCCTTTTAGATTTATTATAGTATTTGAATAGAACATGTGGCAACGATTAGATAATTCTTCAGATGATATAACTTTTGTGCATCCTGAGTTATAAAACGAATGAGATATAACGCTGTAAGATGAACCTAGCTAGGATATCGCTATGGTAAGGGCCCACCAGCGGCCGAGCGGTAAAGTCGCTGAACACTGGTAGTTCGGTCCGAGGTTCGAATCCCGCGAACGGGCTGGCTGCATGGGTGTTTTCGTGGTTTTCTCCATGTGAAACGTGTATACGAGCCAGTTTCCCTTAGAAAGTCCTCCACGAAGGCATCCCTCCCCTTAGGCAGATAGCCCTAGTGTGCTTTGCCGTAATTAAATACACAACACACAACAACAACGCTATGGTAAATAAATATAGTGAATTTTTAAAAAGCGCCTTTATTCTGTTGTGGTTTATGCGCTATCGACGAAAGAGATTTAATTCAATTCAATACGTTTAAATGAAATGCAGGAAAAAATGCGTATAATTTAATATTCGTTTTCTTGGAAACCAACAGTTTTCCAATCTCATTTTCGTCTAGAAAACATACAATACTGTCTCAAAGAACAATGAAGTGATGAATATCATTAATTATCTTTAGACAACCAGCGCACCTATATAATGCAGTATATAAGTGCCAAATGCTTCTTCATTTTCATCACAAAATTTGTGAAGGAAATTGTAAGATTTTCACTGTGTGAATCTCAGTTACTGTAGAAAGTGCGAATCTTAAGAACTAGTTAGCGAATAATCGCTTTAGTTCGTGTTACAATTACCAACAAGATGGAAGGGTAACTAACCCTTTATTATTCCAATAAGATTAACAAAACTCCGTCTTGGAGTGTACAATCAAAGCCGACACTTGGGCTTAAGAGACTAAGAATTAAACTAAAACTAAGATTAACTAAAGAAATATAGCCGAAGCTATCAAGTTTCTAATGCACTTGGCCCCTTAAACACTAGATGACTGCAAAGCTATCAAGGGCCTGAGTACAGACGAGCGTAATGACAGGTTTGAAAGAGAGAGTGGCCAAAAGGCAGACGCGCGTAAAATCAGAATCTCTGATTCTCTCTCACTACGACCAAAGAACTTCGCGGTTAAATACCGCTCTTCCTCATTATGTATTCAGACGTGACTCTAAAACTACGTTCTGGCCGGAAGTAGTAAGTCGAAGTTAAGAATTTGACAGAAAAGGAAGTTAATAAACTGTTATATATTATAACTGTTAATAAAATTAACATAATTCTTACAAAATGATCCCGGAGAATGCTAGGCTTAATGAGGTTGACAGGTTTTATTACATTATTTACTTTTCTGAATTAGTTTGGTGCTTAAATAATGATATTTTTTACTTATTTATAGGAAATTTTGGATTTTACTGGTAATGATTTTCATTTCTTTACTGTCTTTGAGAATTTGGTTCTAAATTTCGCGCTTTTGATCTATAATATACGTATATATGTACGTATAATATATACGTAAACAAAATTAAAAATTTTAAGTACTGAAAAAGTAGTTAATGCCATTGACTGTAGATTAACTGACTTGTCAAGGAAAGTAAACCAATCTGCTATCAATTAACAATAACTAAATTAAGTGAGAGTGTTTCGTCTTTTTGCCAAGTGAGGACCAAATTATTATTCTGTTAGAACTAGATCATAAATCTCGAAGAATACTCAATTAATAGAAAGATATTAGTCCATCTAAGCCAAAAAATCTTTCATAAACAAAATAAAATTAATAAGATAATATTTTCAATTAGAGTTACTCGTTAAGAGTATAACTAAACGAGATCCTTACATAAGGAAAAATATTTCCCGACACTTTCATTTTCAACACAAATTCAAAAGTAAAAACAAAAGTTACATATTTTTTAATTAAGACAAAATAACACGCCGAACAGATATTAATTTAGAATTCAAACAACAAATAATCAGCGTCATATTTGCAAATTTTCACATTTTATTTAAATTTGCAAATATAACGTTGATTTTGGTTTGAATTCTAAATCAATACATACTTTAATACTAAATCGTTAATTTCAAAATTTCGAAAACAAGATCAAAATTGTTAATCTTTTAAAGTTTAATGAAAAGTAATTGTTTAGATAGTAAGATTACCACTGTTTAATTTTTGTACATAAGTTTTGAATTAACATGCATAAAAGCGAAGGTGTCGGGGGACATTTACTCAAGTATTTATAAATTTTACTACATAAATTGCTTTTCACTCAAACTTTGTATTAGCGAAAATGCTTAATTCAGAATGAGTTCTTTGGTACTCTACTTTGGTTCTAAATCCCATCACTTCACTGAACTATTTGGCCTAACTTAATTTGCCAGTTTGCCATCACCATTCTTACCTGAGTAAAAGACGAAACACCTTCGTATTTATTAATTATTGTTCACTGAACAGGAGTTGGTTTGTTCCCCTTGAAAAGTCAACTAATTTCCGATCAATAGCGATGATTACTTGCTTTTAATTTAATTTCTTTTTCAAAGTTTGAAATTTTGTTATTCATGATTTAATTTAAGTCCCCATAAAACATTTTCAATAATTTACATTCAAGTTACATTAAAACACAGTTTTCGGAATTAGACTTCCTACATATGGGTTCACTCTTTTTTGATACTTCTACTAAATTCATATTAGGAGATAATATAATCAATATTTCTTTAGTAAATAAATTATTATTATCTTACTTTGCAGCTATTTTTCTTTAATTATATATATACATATTAGAAAAACTTGTTTTCGAACTAAGTGAATTTAAGATCTTTCAACATATATATATATATATATATATATATATATATATATTTGTAATAATAAAATTCCATAGTCAAGAATACACTTAAAATTCTAACAGTATGTTCTTTTCATTTTTAATGGCGACGTTCTCTTATTTGAAAGTATGTGGAATTAAATCCACAGCCCCGTAGTCAAGTTGTTTTTCCCGCCTTTTCTACACGTACAGTTATAGAATGTTCTGGAGATATTTAAAGCGAACTGGATTGGCTGACGAGGCTGACGTCATTTCTTGGAAACTCTGCCTTTCCAGAGGCTATAAAAGGACTCGCAAAAAGAATATCGGAGGTTTTTCTTTAATGTCACGATGGACGTGGTGCTATACTAATTAACCGTATGGTAGAGGCATAGTGCCCACGTCCCCCGTTCCTTATCCTTATCCTTATCCTTAATGTCACGATGCAATAAACTTCATACAAAAAGTTATTAGTAATTCTTTTTATTTACTCAGGATATCTTATTTTTGTAACTGCTATTTCTCCTGAATAATAATAAATGGATCCTGTTTTTTAAACTTATCGTCTGATTATTCAAGCTACGACTAAAGCTGATACATCACATATATATATATATATATACGTTTGGTACTGCCGATTGCAATAAAAGGGAAATGCGCAACTAGATGTTATAGCAGCCTTATATGAAAAATTATACATAGGGTACGTACGTACACTGCGGGTAAAAAAGGTAAGACAGTTCGATGTCTCCCCTTCTACTGGCCCGATTGACAAAATTCAAATTGTTTGCTCATGTTTCGAAATCGCAACTTAGGAAATATATTAGATTTATATATAGCGTTGCTCTAACATAGGTAATCGGCCTTTTTTATTTCCAAAATCCATATTTGGATTCTACAACTCAAATTACACCTAGATATTTAATTTTAGAAAATTTGGTGCGAAATTTACGGAAAAATTCAAAAATTTATCTTGGCGCAATTTTTTTAGTTTGCGCCAAGAATAATTCACTTGGCGAACTTCTTAATACATGGCAACTCATTTTCCTTTCCATTGTGCCGGAGCGGAATAAAAAAGGCACCTCTTTCTTACCTCTTTACATTGTACATGAGCGGAAAAAAAGTCAGATCTTTCCCACTTTCAAGTAATTTTAGCAAAGTGTCTAAACCGTATTCGATGTTTTATTGCTTTCAACAAATATTCCAAATTTCAAAACGCGCCAGTATATAAATTCATGTATATCTTCGGAAATTTTGAATAAAATCTGTAATTTTTTGCAGGTATGCTTAGAAATATGTCTACTTTAAGATGATGGTAAAACGTTTATGGATTATAAATCAAAATGTTTTTGAAAAATTTATAAAAATTATTTAAAAATAAAACATAAATAATAGGTGGATTTTATTTGGAATGAACTTGAATTTCGAAATGTGAAAGAAAGAATCAAATAAGTTTAATAAAAAAAAACAGAGATTAATAAATATATACCAAACCCAATTAACATTGAAGAGCTAAAATTTTGAGAGCTAATTTTTTAAAAACGACTCGTGCGATTTTTACAAAACTTGGTAGTTTGGCGTAATTTGAGTCGTAGAATGGAAATATATCGATAGAAAAAAATTGGTCTGTTATTTCAGAAAAAGTCCGATTTCGTGTCAAAATACCTATATTAGAACAATGCTATATGAAAAACGCAAGTTGAATTTCGTCAATCGGCGCAGTAGAACGGGAGATATAGAGCTGTCCCCCCTCTTTTGGGGGGGGCGCAGTGTACGTACAAACATCCCGAAAAATATCCCTTTTGAATTCATTTTAAATCCATTTTACATCCCTTTTTGGAAAAAAGACTTCTTTATTCTGCCCGCACGTAAAGTTGCCACGCAAAAAGATTTTCGTAACGGATTCGGGAACGGTCAAATGGATATTTCCATTAATTAGACGCGAATGACGGGAAATTAAAACCAATTTCAGGACGGTTCTTCTTTATCGATTCTTTATAATTCTTTTATCGATTATTATTATTTCAGGTGCCATAAATTTTTCGCGATAACAACACTTCCTGTATTTCGTACAAGAAAGTAAAAAACAAGCTAAAATGAATTGAAAACTGTTAAACGACGAGTTTGATGTAATACAAAAGCTTTAGAAAGTGTGTGATATACTGATGAAATGCTGAAATATTTATGTTCTGCAGAAATAATCTCAAAGTGTGATTACTTAATTGATGCTAGTTAGGCACTAAGCATCGGGTAAATGCAAATGAACACATCTGACTCGATTAATATCAATTCGATTAATTTTTATCTTAGACTAGCAGCTTCGCTGCCAGCCTTCGTCTGGCTTTTAAATGTACCGGGAAAATGGCTAAAGGGAACATCAAACGTTAAGTTTAAAAACTGCGTAGAATTTTACTCTGCAGAACAACTTCATAAAAAGAAGTTATTACGTATAACAAAATTACAATGAAATAAGCAATATCCCTTATTACAAATATTAATTATCTTAATAAATAAATTAACCAACTTCCCTTTGCAAAATCTTAAGAACTCAAATGGTATAAAGGAGGTTAAGAACTTTGTTCTCTAAATAAATGACTCAAAACTTTTCAGTATCTTAAAAACAGTGAAATGAGCAATAAATATCATAAAAGAATACAAAAAATTCTGAAAAGCAAAGTATAATTAATGATATTTTATCTTATATTTTCAAGAGAAAAAAATTACCATGAAATAAGCTATATCCCTTAATACAAATATTAATTATCCTAATAAAAAAATTAACCAACTTTCCGTGAAAGAAAAGAAAATCATGCAAAACTTTTCAATACCTTACAAACAGTGAAATAAGAAAAAAATAACATGAAAGCAACTTAAAAAACATAAAATTCCGCGCAGAATTTTACTCTGCAGAATAACTTTATTAAAAAAAATCAATAAAAATGTATTATATATATTATGTATATACGTAAAAAGCAAATTTAAAGTTAAAATAGAAAACATATAAAAGATTTAATTTTCGAACTAGTATTATATATATATATTTATATATAGATATATATATGAAAATGAAATATGGCAATCTCTTAAAAACAGTGACATAAGAAATACGATAAAAAATTGTTGCCAAACCCATATTTCTAAAAGAATGAAACCATTCAAAATGATGCGATTTCATCAAAAATCTATCAACAACAATAAGACAGGAAAATTGTTGCCAAACTCACATTTTTAAAGATGTGAGATGTGAGAAGTGTACTCGGAAGTTTCATTTATCATTATTTTTTTTTTTAAATACAAAATATTATCATTTTCCCAAAATTCTTTTTGTAAAAGCAGTCGCAAGGATGAAAGTTTAACGTCCCCAAAAATAAAAGGAAAATAAGCTGTACATTTTTAAAAATAAACTTTTTTAGAAAAAATCCCTTAAAGGAAAAGGTGTTAAGCTCACTTTGTTAAATAAATTCGCATTTAATCGATTTATTGAAACACGAAATTTATTTTAAGTTCGTAAAATAGCTAAGTGCCTACGTTTCATGACGATGTGAAAATGGAGTGTGTAGAGTAAAATTTAGCTTTCGTATAGCCCATTATGTCTCAAAAGGACGTGATTTCGTCACAAAACATAAAATAAAAAAATTATAATTCGAATTTCGAAAAAATCGCTTCGAGGTGCACTGGCTCTTGTCTAGATGCACCTATGTACAAATTTCGTAGCTGTGGGTTTATTAGCATACGCGCAGCGCGAACGAAAGACACACACACAGCAGACTCTTTCTTTTATTATATGTAGAGATGTTCGTGTTTTTGGAATTTTTAGTTCTAGGTAGCGATGGTATTCTAAGCGAAGATGAAAAGATAATCAAATGCACAGGCGAATTAGAAAGAGTTTTAATATTTTTAATAATTAAATAGATTTAACTTTAAAAATGAAAAGGAAATGTTCGTGAAGAACTAGACAATCCTCTTTTCCCATTTATAGACAATTCTAATGTCAATTTATATTAATTTTGTAAAGTAAACTTGAACGCTTTAATGAAATAGCCTGTCAATTAATTTAAAATGTCAGACATGTTCGCTAAATGTTATTAGAAGACTTCAAATTTAGAAATTAAGCTGAAGACAAAGAAAAATCTTTGGCGTTCCTAAATGCCTTTAAAAAGTAATCAAAAAAAGAATCATTCAGTCACCCTACAAAAAATTTGGAAACGCAAGAAGTATTTTTTTTTTTTAAATGCAGTAAATGGCTTTGAAAAATCGCAAAAAGTAATAACCGATTCAGAGCACAGTAGCAGCATATCGATCTAAAATTAGAGAACACTTCGGTAATAGAATTTAAGACCCGTCCTGAAATTGGTTTCAATTTCCCGCCATTCGAGTCTCGTGATTGACGGGTCCATTGCCATTTCCATTAGAGGCAGCAAATTACTTACGGGATCTGGCAACCTCGAGAAAGCGTCGTTCGAAATTCCGTCGGAAATTGTATTTTCCGTGCGAACTATTTTCAAGCACCTGATTAAGGCTTAAAAGGGTAATGGGAATTTCGATAATATCATCGGATACATTACAGATAGTAGATAATTGGCAATGCCATGAAAAGAGTCCCGCAGGCTTAAATATTCTATGGGTAGAGTTTTGATGTTTCCACGCCTGAAAAACCATCTTTTAAAATGTTCTAAAATCTCAAATGTGAAGGGAGAGTAATAACTAATAAAAAAATATCTGATGTGGACACCACATGACTTGTACGGAATATTAAATTATACGCATTTTTTTTCTTGAATTTTATTTAAATTGATTGGATTGAATTAAATCTACTTCGTCGACAGCGCATAAACCACGATAGAATAAATGCACTCTTTAAAATTCACTATATTTGTTTACTATAATGACACTCTGAATGCACAAAATTTATAGCATTGGAAGAATTATCTTATCGTTGCCACATATTCTATTCAAATACTATAATAAAGCTAGAACGATGTATGAAAGAAATTAAGCAAACAAAACAGAAGAGAAACAGTTTTTCACAGACGATTGAGTATTTCTCATTCAATTAATTCAGTTCTCACTTCGCGACAAGGCAAAAATACATAAAAACTCAAAATATCCGTATTAAAAATTACGATGTAAATCTTAAACACTTATTCCAGAAAGGATTAAGCATGATTTAAGGCCGACCAGCGGCCGAGCGGTACAGTCGCTGAACACTGGTAGTTCGGTCCGAGGTTCTATCCTGCGAACGGGCTGGCTGCATGGGTGTTTTCGTGGTTTTCCCCATGTGTAACGTGTATACGAGCCAGTTTTCCTTAGAAAGTCCTCCACGAAGGCATCTCTCCCTTTAGGCAGATAGCCATAGTGAGCTTTGCCATAATTAAATACACCAACACCAATTAAGCATGATTTTATTCGCAAATAATAAATGAAGGCGTTATTTTAGTTGTTGCGAAGCTTAGTCTCTCTAGATTGGCAACAAATCTACAATTCTGCTGTTTCAAATGTAAACAAATATGTCCGCCATGTTATTTAAAACTTAACCGCACTTAAACAGCTTTTAAATTGTTGATAATTGTACAAATATTGCTTCCAGAATTACGAAAGGCATAAAAACCTTAACCGGAAGATAAAAACAACATAATTTAATCATTTTTAAAGCAAAAAATGTACAATTTACAAACATATAAGAGTAAACTGAGATCACTGTGCCGAGTAACAAAGTGGATATATATATAAATATAGTATTTATATACGTTTGGTGCGGCCGATTGCAACCAAAATACGAGGTGCACATCTACATGTTATAACAGTCCTATATACAAAATTTCAACGTTCTGAGGCTACTCGTTTTCGAGTTATGCGAGATACGTACGTACGCACGTACGTACATACGTTCGTACAGACGCCACGAAAAATTCTCTTCAGAATTAATTTTAAAGCAGTTTTATCATTTTATGGAGGAAACGAGTATTTTATTCTGTCCTTACGTACAGATATCACGCAAAAACATCGTTAAATTGCATTCGATAGCGGTCAAAATGGATATTTTCGTTGAAATATGCTGACTGAAACTTTTCGCGATTACAATACTTCCTTTTTACTTCGTACAAGGAAGTAAAAAAGAAAAGAAAAAGAAAAGTAAAAGAAAAAAAAAAAAAAAAAAAAACTGCTAATGTTGCTGAATCAAAATTCGACATTTTCTTTTTTAGCCCAAAAGAGCTTTAGCCAGAATGGGCTATTAGTCTCGAAACGGGTTTCACTTTTCAGATTGTTGCCATTAAATATTATCGCCTTGTATTATTTTTACAGAAATTAAATAATAGAGCATCTGCATGAATGTATGTAGGTTTCTCGCGCTGTGAAAAAACGACGGTATCTAAGGCCATCAAATTTTGAATAAATAGTCCACCACTCGAACATGTGCACCTGGAGGCCGGAATTTTGAATTTCCAATTTTATACTTCATATTTTGGAAAACTTTAATGAATTTTTTTATCAAAAAAAATCAACGATTTCGTAAAGTATTAATAATAAATCCGTAACCGTAAAAGAGAATAGTAACCAATTTTTGTTCCGTCTTGACGTCTTAACTAGAGGTATTACAACCAAAGTAAAATCAAAATAAAATATTTGTTAACACGTCAATCTTATGGTTGAGAGTAGAAAAATAAATTTCTTAATCACGTTTAACGTAAACTGAATCAATGCCTAATTACATGCAAAGAATCTTTGACGGCAGGCTAGTGCAAACATCAGAATTACAAGGTAATGTAAACAGTCTGCGTAAGCTGCCAAACGCTCTTCGCTAAACTTTGAAACTTAATTCTTCTTTATATTTTTCATGGAAACTGATGAAAAGTATGGAACAAAATAATACGAAGATAACTGGTGGCTTTAAATTAAACCGTATTATATAAGTATTGTTGCGTGCGTACGGGTTCGTTATGAAATGAATGCACAAGTCCGATGAAAAATGAACAAAAATTTATTATTATCACAACAAAAATGCTTAAATTTTCTCAAATTATCATGCAGTATTACAATATCTCACAATAGTTATCTTTTAACTACTCAAATGTCCAATAGAACGTAATTCAAAACAGCTAAAGAACGCTAATCCGCGAATTCGCTACAATCAACAACAGTAGTTTTCTAAACAACAACAAACTAAGCAACTACTACAAACTGAGATGTTTTCCTCCTTTTATAAGATTTTAAAATCACGCGCTAGAATTTTCCAGCACTTTCTCGAAATCAAAAAGAGATATTTATTTATTTAACGCACGCGCTCTTGTATTTTTAAGTTTTCCGGCTTAGCTTTCTTTTAATATTCGTCACGCGCTGCACTGCGCGAGAAATAAAACCATTTAATTTATAATTGAACTAACATTAGCTTTTTAAATACCAAATTCGTAACACTGCCCCCTTCCCAAGGACTGCATGTCCCGGACAGTACAATCCCTGGACAGGAAGCTAAACTTACAACTGTGGCATAAATGCAACTGAGGCATAAACATTACATTACAATATCAAACAATATAAACAATAAATGCAATAACTAACTTAAACAAATCAAATGCTATCAAATACTAAATACAAAACAAATACTAAATACAAATCAAATACTAAATACAAATCAAATACTAAATGCAAATCAAATACTAAATACAAATCAAATCAAATACACATTTATAAACAAAAAGGACCATGGTCTGATACTATTTACAATTATTTACATTACGTACTATGGCCATAGTAATGAGCTAACCTGTCGTAATGAACGACTTTAGGTTTAGAGTTCGAAGACTTACGAATCCGAACCACGACGTCATTCAGTCTTTTTAGGACTGTATACGGGCCATCCCAAGGTGACTGTAATTTCGGACAAAGTCCTTTCCGTCGAGTCGGATTCCACAATCACACCTTGTCTCCTTCGTGGAACTGATGTTCAGTAGCTCTTGTGTCGTAGCGGGTCTTGATCTTCTCCGTCGCCAAGTTGACTCGCTCTCGTGCCAAGTTGTGCATCACTTCAAACCGGGCCTGGAGATCTTGAATATATTCCTCAGACGATGAAGGAGCATCCGGAGGGCGGCCAAACAATAGATCACAAGGCAGACGAAGGTCACGACCGAAGAGCATCTGTGATGGAGAATAGCCGGTAGTCTCGTGGACAGCACTGCGGTAAGCCAGTAAAAAGAGTGGTAATTTCTTGTCCCAGTCCTGTTGGTTTCTGGAAACCACTAATGAGAGGTTATTAAGGATGGTTCGATTGAACCTCTCTACCATGCCGTCCGACTGGGGATGCAATGGCGTCGTTTGAGTTTTGTCAGTGCCGAGTAGTTTGCATAGTTCTTTGATTACTGCCGCGGCAAAATTCCTTCCCTGATCGGAATGTAACTGAAGAGGCACTCCGAACCTGGAAACCCAGTGCTGTATCATTACCTCAGTTATTGTGACAGCCTCTTGATCAGGAATAGGATAAGCTTCAGGCCACTTGGTGAAGTAATCAATGACAACGAGTATGTATTTGTTGCCATCAGCAGTTCGTGGCAGAGGTCCCAGGATGTCAAAGGCGATACGTTCAAAAGGCGCCCCTACGTTGTAACGTTGCAGCTTGCCTCGGCTGCGTCTCCTCGGTCCTTTCCGACCTGCACAGGCATCGCAAGATCGGCACCACTTTTGCACGTCATCCTTTGCATTATTCCAGTAAAAGCGCTCACGAACTCTCTGCAAGGTCTTCATTATTCCAAAGTGACCTCCAGTAGGGGTGCTATGTAACTCTTTAAGGACATCAGGAATGCGGGATCTTGGAAGTATAAGTTGCCATTGGAACGTCTTCCCATCATCCGATTCGAATTTCCGGTATAAGACGCCGTTTCGAATGTGAAGTGAATCCCAGAGTGCCCAATATTGTTTGGTTGTAGGACTACAGATAGAAATGTCCTGCCAGGTAGGTTTTCTGTTTGATGACTCCATTAAATCAATTATGGGTTTAATGTCGCGGTCTTCCAGCTGGTCTTTCCTGACTTCATCATCACTCCACGGTTCTCGATCAGCCGATGTTGATGTTGTAATTTGTCTTGCGGAGTCAGCAGCTCGTATTTCGCTTCCACTCTGGAACAATATCGGCAGCTTTCTTGGCAAGGTCTTCTAGACAGGGCGTCGGCGTTTCCGTGTGATAATCCCTTACGATGACGGATAGTGATGTCATATTCTTGGAGTCTCTGTATCCACCTGGCTATTTCACCCTCAGGATTCTTGAAATTTAAAAGCCAGGTCAATGATGTATGATCGGTGCGGAGCAGGAATTTTCTGCCGTATAGATAGTGATGGAAATGTTCTACAGCTTTGACTATGGCGAGCAACTCTTTCCTGGTGACACAATAATTCCTCTCCGGTTTAGACAGGCACTTGCTCCAGTACGCCACTACACGTTCTTGGCCGTCTATTTCTTGGGACAAAACAGCACCAACACTTTCATTACTCGCGTCGGTGTCGAGAATAAATGGTCGGTCAAGCTGAGGATACGTCAGGATTGGAGCAGATGTTAAAGCCTCCTTTAAGTCGTTAAATGCATCCTCGCATTCTTTTGTCCACAAGAACTTCTGGTTGCTCTCTGTCAGCTTGTGTAGGGGTCTTGCGATGGAAGAAAAGTCCTTCACGAATTTCCTATAGTAGGTGCAAAGCCCTAGGAAGCTTCTCAGCTGATGGACATTTTCGGGACGTTTCCAGGATTTAACGGCTGATACCTTTTCAGGATCCGTGCGCACACCTTCTGCAGAGATGACATGTCCCAGGTAAGTCACTTCCTTTCGGAACAATTTGCATTTAGCGGGACTCAGCTTCAGATTGGCTTCTTTCAGTTTCTGAAGCACCTTCCTAAGATTTTCTAAATGTTCTTCAAAACTCTTTCCGACGATGATGATGTCGTCCAGGTATATGAGGCAGGCTTCGTAGGAAAGGCCTTTCAAAACAGTTTCCATAAGACGTTCGAATGTTGCCGGCGCATTACACAGTCCAAACGGCATCACCTTGAATTGCCAAAGCCCTTGTCCCGTAGTAAATGCCGTCTTTTCTCGGTCTTCAGGCTGTATTTCTACCTTCCAATACCCACTCTTTAAATCAAGTGTTGAGAACCATTTGCTTCCAGAAAGAGCGTCTAGAATGTCGTCAATTCTAGGAAGAGGGTAACTGTCTTTCTTCGTAACCTCATTCAACCGGCGATAGTCGACGCAAAATCTTGTTGAGCCGTCTTTCTTTCTGACTAGGACGATGGGAGATGCCCATGGACTTACTGAAGGCTCGATGACATCGCCTTCTTCCATATCTTTTAACAGTGTTCGCACCTCTTCCTGTTTAGCAAACGGTAGACGTCTTGGATGTTGCTTGATCGGGGGTTGATCACCGGTATCTATTCTATGTCGTATCAAACTAGTTCGACCCACGTCAGAATACGAGCGAGAGAAAACAACTTGAAGATCTTTAACGACGCGATCGGCAGCATTCTTCTCTTCATCGTTTAATTGCGCATTCTGAAGTAACTCTGATGTAATGCTTTCTGAAGACACGGATTCTTGGATGTTACTCTTTCTTTCATAGGTGGTTACTGGAGTACATGTCGCAACCACTTCACCTTTCTTAATAACTCTCGCCTTCTCAGTTACATTGGCGACTCTCACCGGGATAACCGTTCTGGATAGGTCGACGAGTGTTGAGGCTACTAGTACTCCTTTTGGGCTATTACAGTTATTGGGATATTCTATGATGCCGTAGCGGAAATTTCTGTTTTCGGCTATGGATCCAGGAAGTAAAATTTCTGTTCTTGCCGGTATTGTGATATTGTCTTATGCTATGATTTTATGGACAGATTTAACTTCATCATTGACTCCAAATAACGCTATGTCCTCAGATGTAGAATGCAATTCTTTATTTTTAAAGTCCAAGGAAAAATTGTATTTCCTTAGAAAGTCCAATCCGAGTATGCAAGAATCAGTGATCTCTGCTACATATGCCGTGTGATGGTAAGCGGCACTTCCAAACGTGATGTTAGCATTTACTTTTCCATCGATGTTGATCTTCTCACCGGACACAGTCTGTAGGGTAACGCAGGGCGGCGTCCAGATAAGTTTGCTTCCCAGTTGTTGAGCCAAATCTTTTCGGATGATGGTAACGTTGGCTCCTGTATCTATCGTCATATTGCAGGGAACTCCATCAATATGTCCTATTATGAAAAGTCCATTACTGCCGCCTCTCACTGCAGAAATCTGAAGCGCTTTAAACTGGGGCTTTTCATGATCTGGCAACCTCCGCCCCGCGAGATGGCCACTAATTAGTTTCCCTGCTGTTTGTTAGGAGCGGTCTTAGCATCCGTGCCCTGGAGTGTTCTGCAGTTTCGTCGGATGTGTCCTTCAGCACCGCAGTTCCAGCACTTTACGGTTGGTTTCTTGTCACCAATATTCTGTCTCAAGGCGTTCAGTTGTCTAGTTAAATCGTCTAGACGAGCAGTGACTTGATCCCCTGGCTCCTGGACTTGAGCAGCTCTGACTGGATGGCGGACTCGACGGGTGGCTTGCTGGGCTGCCTCAAATTTCATGGCATACACTAAAGCGCTTTTCAGATCTTTAACATCCGCCATTCGCAGTGCTTTCTGTATTTCAGGGTCCCGGATGCCATCGATGAAATATTGCAGGGACAGGATTTCCCTTGTTTCTGTCGGGCACTCCGAAAAGGCGTGATGTGACAGCCTTTCAACATCCATGGCGAGCTCCTGAAGCGTTTCGGTGAGCTTCTGTTGACGAGATTTTAATTGGAGCCTGCTGTAGTCTTTTAAACATTTCTCGCCGAAGCGCAGCTCCAAAGCGCCGGATAGAGCTTCGAAATCTAGCCTTTGATTTTCGGGAAGCGTCTGCAGGATATCCGCTGCGTCTGCTCTCAGAGAAGCGGCGAGATGACAGGCCTTAGCTTGGGAATCCCATCCATTCGCATCCGCAACGATAGAAAATTGTGTCCTATACACCTGCCAGGAGGTCTTCCCATCATATGTAGATAGTTTCAGAACGGAACGAGCAGGCATCGATAAAAATTTGAAACCTTCAGAATTGTTTCCTACCGTCGCTATGCACTTCTTTAGGCTGTCAACTTCTTTGGCGACGGCAGCAGAAACCCTATCATCAATTTGTTGTTCGACGGCAGAAACTCTTTCTTCAATTTGTTGTTGGAAGGCCGAAACTCTTCCTTCGACTCGTTGCTCCACAGCCGACACTCTATCTTCTATTTCATCTTTGACAGAAGAAACCTTTCTTCAATTTGCCCGACTTTATTTTCGACAGCTCCTATTCTGTCTTCCATAGTCTCAAATTTATTTTCTATTACGCAGGTTATTTCTCTTTTCATTTCGTCTTGACCTGCTTCAATCTTTTCTTGTACAGCTTTTATGTCTTCTTTAAAAGTTACTTGACCAGCTTCCAACTTTTCGTGAACGGCTTCCATTTCCTTTTTAACGGATCTCATCTCTCCTTTAACGGAATCTTGGCCCAATTTCATTTCTTCCTTAACGGAGTTGACGGCCCCTTCCATCTTTTCTTGGAAAGCAGCAAATGCAGTCATCATTTGCCTGAATTGTTCTTCCATCGCTCTTGTTATTGGCATTCAAATCCCACTTCTGACACCAAAAATTGTTGCGTGCGTACGGGTTCGTTATGAAATGAATGCACAAGTTCGATGAAAAATGAACAAAAATTTATTATTATCACAACAAAAATGCTTAAATTTTCTCAAATTATCATGCAGTATTACAATATCTCACAATAGTTATCTTTTAACTACTCAAATGTCCAATAGAACGTAATTCAAAACAGCTAAAGAACGCTAATCCGCGAATTCGCTACAATCAACAACAGTAGTTTTCTAAACAACAACAAACTAAGCAACTACTACAAACTGAGATGTTTTCCTCCTTTTATAAGATTTTAAAATCACGCGCTAGAATTTTCCAGCACTTTCTCGAAATCAAAAAGAGATATTTATTTATTTAACGCACGCGCTCTTGTATTTTTAAGTTTTCCGGCTTAGCTTTCTTTTAATATTCGTCACGCGCTGCACTGCGCGAGAAATAAAACCATTTAATTTATAATTGAACTAACATTAGCTTTTTAAATACCAAATTCGTAACAGTATTTATTTCTGAACATGTACACTGTGGGAAAAAAAAAAAAAAAAAAAAAAAAAAAAAATGGGACAGTTCTATATATCCCGTTCTACTGCTCAGATTGACGAAATTCATATTGCGTTTTTCATGTCTCGAAAGCACGACTTAAAATAAGTATTACATTTATATATAACATTGTTCTAATGTAGTTATTCTGACACAAAATCGGACCTTTTCTGAAATGACATGCCAGTTTTTTTTTTTTTTTTTTTTTTTTCCATATTTCGACTCTACGACTCAAATTATGCCAAACTGCCAAGTTTTGTAAAAAATTGCACGAGTAGTCAACATAAATCGTCATCAGCATCTTCTGTCTCCATAATCATTTCGTATGAACAGGCAGTTGTCAGATTTACTTTGGATCATGCCAAGTTTCTTTAGCACGTCTGTAAACTTGACATTTCAACATCGTCCAGCTTATTCCAAGCAGTATAAAGGTCGAAACATCTTGCATACACGCTTATATTCCGTCATTATAGCCTTCGGGTTGATGCATGTAGATCTTCTCAGTTAGGTCACCGTAAAGGAATGCCGTCTCCACGTCAGTTTGATATAACTTGAGATTCTCCTTGGCTGCCGTCGCAATTAGAGCTCGAATAGTGTCATAGCGACACACCGGGCTAAATGTGTCTTCATAGTCGATATTCACCGTCTACAGGTACCCTTTTGCTACTAAACGGGCCTTGAATCTCTCGATTGAGCCATCGGGATTTGTCTTCACCCTGTAAACCCAGCGATTGTCGAGTATTTAATATCAGTTAGGTGACTGAACAAGTTGCCATGTTCCATGCTTGGCATGCGAAGTAATTTTTTCGTCCATGGTGTATTCGTCCATGGCGTCCAATCGGCGTATTCAGAAAACTTCGTTGCTTCGGCATATGTTTTAAGCTCTTGCAACTTCAGAAAGCTGTTGTACACGTCGTAGCCGTTAAATGTGACGGGCCGTTGGATAGTTGAACGGTCTCGCAATGCACGCGCGATCATCTGTGTTGGTTCATCTTCATCAGTGCACAGATCACCAGCCCCCTGTGTGTCTGCATCATCGTGTGCATCTTCCAAAATAAACTTCATACCGCTTGATAGACCGGTGTTAGATGTTAATTTTGAAGGTTGGGAAGTAGGGCCGACTTGCTGTTGGTTGAACGCTGCATTGGCACCTTTTATCGTATCATTCCTTGATAGGATGAAAATGCGATACCCATCGTCATCACAATAACCAACTAAATAGCCCTTTATAGCCTTGTCATCTAATTTATCTCTGTTGACATTTGGTACATGAACTGTGGCAGTTGATCCAAAAACTCGAATTCTGTTGATTGCCGGCTTGAGTCCAAACTATTCCTCAAACAGAGATTTTCCCGTAGTCTTACTTGGTCCGGTTCGATTGAGAACGTAGACAGCTGTAGATGCTGCTTCTGCCCACAGGAACTGTGGTAGGCTTGATCTAGTGCGAACTGCATTCATTATTGTACGATTCTCTCTTTTAACCAATCCGTTTTGTTCTGGTGTATATGGCATGGTGATTCGCTGCTTGATGCCTGCATAATCAGTCAGTTTCACCAATTTATCATTGTCAAACTCACGACCACCGTTTGTGACCAGTCCTTTTACATTTATACATCTTTGTTGGTCCGAACAAGAAACTGCTTGATTTTATCCACAGCCTCGTCTTTATGTCTCAGAAATTCTATAGATCGAAACTTAGAGTAATCGTCCTTAATCACTAACATGTACTTCTTTTCCACCTCTTGATAAGACTGGAGATTCGAGTAAGTCTGCGTGTATTATCTCACCAGACTTTTCTGTTTTGAATCGTTTTGGTTTAAATGGTCGTCGATGTTGTTTACCATACGCATATAACTCACAAAATAGTCCATCGTCGATAAAATCAATACCATTTTGGCGCAGGTACTGTTTCACGTACTGTATTCCTTCATGCCCAAGTCGACGATTCCAAAGTGATAATGGCAATTTTGTCATCGTCTTCATTGCTGTCTCAGGAAAAGGAGTTGTCATTTCGTTGTCAACCAAGTAGGCTGCAGCAGCAGAACCCCTTTGTGGCTTGACTGGTTTTGCGCGTAATTTAAAGAGTCCATTTCATGAACATGGAGCCTCTAAAAGTATATTATCTGGGTCTCTTGAGAAAGAAACGACAAATCATATCGTCTGAATATGAAAGTTCGAGATTCCTCGCTTCATTGCCTTCGAAGCTGATAACAAATTTTTGCAATTTCTGGTGCGTACAATACATCAGTGAGTTCAATAGTTTTTTGTACGTTTCCAACCGTCGAGCACATGTCAGTGTTCCCACAGCCGTATGCTGGTATTGTCTGTTTGTTACCGACTGTGATTTCTGCTTGTTTGTTAAAGTGACGGTACGTCTTGAAATACTCGGCTGAATTTGTAGTATGCGCTGTAGCCCCATTGTCTTTAAGTCACACATTTCGGCCACAACCATCTTCTTGACAAGCAAACGCACTGCATTGAGTATTTGCAAAGAAGGTCTCTGTTTTGCCATTCATCGTGGTTGGCATGTCAGGGAAAACTGGGCAAAATTTACCAATATGCCTGGGTTTATTGCAACGAAGAATGATGCCACTGAAACCTTTCACACCACTGGTCTTACTAAGCCTGTTCATCATTTTGGCATTATTTGTCGTCAAGGATTGGGATTGGCTGACCATCTGAGGTTTTTTACCACCCTTCTTCAATTTCTTTCCACTATGTTTTGCGCTACAATTAGCATTTGCCACAAATTTTATCGTACTTTCGTTTCTAAGCTCTTGATTTCTTCTTTGCAGCCGCATGTTGATCTGTTCGATCAGTTTTCAGGTGACTTTTCCATCTTTGGCATTGAGTCCCACTGTGATTTGAACTCGATATATTCGTCATCAGGAAGAATAGATAAGATTCGCAGTGCTAGCAAGTTCTGCAGTAACTTTCTTTAGCCGCTCAACTCTTGCTCACGTTGAAGATTCACCCACATTGTACGTAAACGTGCGAGTGATTGCATTACACTTTCGTCTTTCTCGATCCGAAAAGTGAAAAACTGTTGCAGAAGAGTGTCCAGTTTCACAAAATTACTTAATAACTCATTCCATATCGCTAGTGCAGAATTACCATGCATACGGATCAAATTTAACACATTCGGTGACACACTTGTGCGAATGATCACAGCACCTTTCGTATTCGCCTTTGCATACGCTTTTGCAGCTTCGTTGTACTAGCGAATCGTTTTTTCATTCGCGCCTTCTGCCGGCGTTTTTGGCTCGATGAGGGAATTCTCGAAGATGCCCGCACAATCGTTGAGCACAAATAAAGAGTTTATTTCAAATTTCCAATCAGTCCAGTTGGATAAACCTTCCAATTTTGTACACTGAACAAAATTTTTAGCTTCCATATTACGTCGTCATTAACCAGGAAATATGCAGGAAAAAAAAAAAAAAAAAAAAAAAAAAAAAACTATCGGTACACTGTTAGCGTCTACCTATACACTGTTTAGGTGGAAATGTTGAAATTATAAACGAAAGTGAAAAAAATTCGTGGTACTTTTCCGTTTCGCCGGCGCAAATCTCGCCAAGCAGACTTTGTTGGCGACAACATACAGTATATACATAAAAAATGTTAATTCTAAGAATTTTTTTTATTTTTTTATTTTTAAGGCATAAACATTTTAATATGGTTTAAAATTTTGTAAAAAGCCAATAAATAAAGACAATAAATTTGTAAAAAGACATTAATTTAAGAAATTACTATGATTTCATGGTTCAAAATCCTGATTCGCCGGTTCGTATCACGTGGCCCCAAGTGATCTCATCTCACGTAAACTACGCTACTAAAATCTAATTCGCTCAGTAATTATCTACATTAATTTCAAGTTAAATCTTAATTTGGAATACAAGTTTAAATGCAAGAATTATTTCAATTCGTACGAATAGCTTACTCAGAAATTATGTAAAACCGCAGTGCTTTACTTCGCTAGTGCATTCTCATTAGAATTGACGAATTTAACACTTCATTTCGCGTTCGGATGAGCGGTGTAATTGCGTTCTAATTGACTTAATTACCGTGAATTGTCTTAGGTGATAAAATTTAAATATCATGTAAAAATTCTATATTATTGTATGCCAGTATTGAAAGAAACAATCTGATAAGAAATGGCTTCAACTTGTTTTGAAAGTGAGGTGTAAAAGGTTACCAGCGAAGATATTCCGTCTGGCATCAGTTAAACCATTATTGGCGACTTTATCGTTTGTGCCGGCAAAACGGAAAAGTACCAAATCCGTGAGTCAAATACGTCAACATAGCCATCGCTACTTTATTTATAACCCATAACTTGTTATAAAATTAACAAACAAAGTAATGGCTAATTTAACTTTTGGACTTTATTAACAAAAAAGGTAAAGAGAACTTACGTACGTCTTGTTGTTTACATGACAACTTTTAGAATGACAGAAACAACAGTGATGCCAAATGCATAAAACATAATAATGCAACAAAACAATGATGCCAAAACATCAATTAATTGCTCGATTCTCAACAATCCGTTTTGCTAAAGCTTTCGTGCAGTTCTCGCGTTGTTACACCTAATGCAACCAGTTTTTCGCAGGAACATTCTAGGGCTTCTTCGGAGATCATTCGATTTCCATTTTCCAGAAATTGGCAGTAAACCCTCTTAAATACGATTTCGGTTTGATAGCATTGCAAATTAATTTGTAATTGTCCAGTGAAAATTAAAGAAATTATAGCACTACTTAAGTGCACTGTAATTTCGTGATTACTAGAAAAATAACGCTTTAAGTCACCGTAGCTAACCTACATTGTAAAGCAGAAGCGAAAGCAAACTTCATGCATGCTAACGATATCGTTTACAGCTAAACCAACACCGAAAGAAAGTCAATCCGGCCTAATTAAAGAGTTCAGTTTTCGATTTCTGTCAATAGATGTCAGCACGAGTCTAAGTGCAGCCAAAGAGAGTTCAGTTTTATCATCGTCTGTAGAAGTAACTTCGACAAAAAAATTTAATTCATATCGGAAAATATTTTTATTAAATTCATTGCTACACTTACGTAAACAGAACACGTTTAGAAAAAATCTTTCTACTTTTGATAAAATTTTATAATTTTTATTTATTTTGAATGATACTATCAAAGGCGGCGCCGGCCAACAAATTTAATAAAAGGGCCTTTCAAGATCAGCTTTTCATTTTCTATCAATGGTAAACGTGAATTAAGAAATGAATCAACATTTTTAATAATTAAATTATATTTTGATCAAAATTATATAATTAAAAATTAATTAAACATGTATGCTTAAAATTAATTAAAAAATTACCTTTTTAACATCTGATTTTTTTTTTACAAGTTAGATAAATGAAAGTAGAAATCACTTATTTTAAGTCAAATATACATAATTTTCGACTGCTATTAATGTCAAGTATCAGAATTCTTTCTTGTGACATACTCGTACGCAAATAAGTCGCAATTAATTTTAGTTTGGAAATGATCTTTCACCACTAGAAACAGCAACAGACAAAATCAGTATTTTTAGATTTTTTTTTCCCCTTCTTCTCCAAGCTGTCAGTTTTCCCTTCGACTTTCTTTATCAATTTCTGATGAATTTTGCAGGAAAGTAAAATTACCATAGTGCAATTTTAGTGGTTAAAAACATACATTTAAGGATCTCCATGCAATATCTAAAAACATATAAAATCCATGATTTTAAATTTGTCTTCTGGTATTTACAGTGATTCTCTTGATATTCACATTGCAAATGATGAGTCTTTTTCCTTCTCCAGATTTTAATTTCAGATTTAAACTCAAATTTCCCTTAAACATCTTCACTAAATTTTTGGCAATTTTAAGCATATTTCTGTGATTAGAACCTGATTTGTATTTCTAATCAAAATGTTTATTTCTCATCAATGGATTCAAAAGTAAGTTTAATATTCAGTCTTATCTTGAAGGTGTTTGCTGGTGCAATTTATTCCTTAAAGAATATTGTGCCAAATTATCATACAGAAAATAAATTTGTCTTTAATTTTAAAATCTAGTGCTTTATGTTATACTGCTACGTTAAAAATGTTGTCCTTCATTATTTTATAAAATGTGTCAACAATTATTCACGATTTTTATCTTTGAATTTGCAATTTAAACTTTGAATATTAAAAGTGGATTAAAAGAATTGCTTAACTCTCTGGTGAAGAAGCAAAGAATGAATAAGTTCTTAAACAGGAAATAGCAGAGAGAAATAAAATAACAGTTTTATGAAATTCGGGAAATGAATAAAACAGGTACACTGTGGAAAGAAAAAAAAAAAAAAAGAGGACAGTTTTATATCTCTCGTTCTGCTAGCTAAATTATTGAAATTCAAATTGCGTTTTTCACGTTTTGAAAGCACGACTTAGGATATATATTAAATTTATATATAGCGTTAATCTAACATTGGTATTTTGACACAAAATCGAACCTTTTCTGAAATGTCATGCCAATTTTTTTTTAATTTTCCATATTTCGATTTTAAGACTCAAATTATGCCTAAATATTAAATTTTGTAAAATTCGGTGATAAATTTATCTTGGCAAATATTTTTCAGTTTGCGCCAGAAATAATTTACTTGGTGAACTTCTTAATTTATAGCAACCTATTTTCTATTCCAGGGGTTCTCAACCGGTGGTACGCAAGAGAAAGATAGGTGGTACGTACTCTTTACTATTAAATTCAAAAATTAAAAGCCCAACATTCTGATTTAGTTTTTTCTCTTAACACTCGTAAATTTATGCGATCTGAGCTTTATTCAAGGGTGGTAGTGGTGGTACTAAAAGTTTTCAATTTCTGTTTAGATGGTACGCCTTAGTCAAGAGGTTGAGAACCTCTGATCCTTTTTAGTCAAAAGGGGCTTTGTCCCTGAAAGACTAATGTTTGCGTTTTGGCATTTTGTGTTGAATCACTTTAAACGGCGCATCACATTTCAAATTGTTGCCACCAAATGTTAGAGACCTGCATTATATTTAAAGAAATTAAATAATGAAAAATCTGCGTAAATGTATGTATGTTTCTCGCATTGTGATAAAACAACGGTACTTAGAGCCAACGAATTTTGAACGACGTAATCCTACTGCGAATAAGGGTACTTGAAAGCCCAAATTTGGAATTTGTGTTTTATTATTTATTTCATATTTTGTGAAATTTTAACAAATTTTTTATTAACAAACTCGACGATTTAAAAGCGAACAACGGCAACACTTTACGAGGGGGGGAGAACCTTTTTATCTCCAACGCGCGGAACTGTGTGTCGGAAATTTTAAAGATACGCTCATTTTTAGTCCAAAGGGGCTTTGTCTCTGAAGGACTATTGTTTTCGTTTTGCGATTTTGCGTTGATTAACTACAAACTGCGAATCACTTTCCAAACTGTTGCCACAAAGTATTATCGTCCCGTGTTATATTTAAAGAAATTAAATTATGAAAAATCTGCATAAATGTATGTATATTTCTAGCATTGGGATAAAACTACGGTACATAAAGCCATCGAATTTTGAATGATGTAATCCTACTGCGAATATGGGCATGTGGAAGCCCAAATTTGAAGCTTGGAATTTGTTTTATTATCGATTTCATATTTTGTAAAACTTTAACGAATTTTTGAATAACAAACTCAACGATTTGAAAGCGAGCAATGAAGACAATCTACGGGGAGGAAAAAAAACCGTTTTATATCCAGCGCGCGGAACTGTGTATCGGAAATTTTAAAGATAGGCTCATTTTAAAATTATTTTACGACATTGCTGTTGAACTGAAATTTATGGTTTAAGTGCGAAGAACATGATATTTAATAAATAAAGGTAACACACAAAACGCTAAAAAAACGCCTCTTTTCACGTAATTTAAAATCTGAAACTTTCAGATTTTAATTTTTTATCCCCGATAATTTTAGCATTGTTCGGATACATGGAACGTATAAAAATCTTTTCCCTTTTAAACTAAAAGATCATCTTATATCAGAAAAGTTCAATCCCTTAGAAAAACTTTCTTTACCATGTACTACCATGTACTTAAATTTTTTTCTCCCCTTTTATGATAATAAATGGCTCTTTTTTTTTTTTTTTTTTTTTTTTTGTTACAATAATTTAAATACACCCATGCTTCATCTATTGTGACAGTTGTTTTCCATTTTTCTTTGGATAAGTGTTTCTCATATAGAATTCTGCAGCGTGTCCTGCGTTGAGCGATATGCTTTGGAAGAAGACGATGCATATTGCGTTTTTTCGCTTTCTTAAGATTTAAATCATCGTTTATCATTTTGCTTACAGTGGACACCGAGCATTTTAATGATTTTGCAACTGTCCTTTAACTAGGGGGATTTTCTTTTAACATTAAACAACGTACCTTTGAAATAGTCGAAGATGTCCGTTTTTTCCTTGGATACTTGTTTGGAATTTTTGTCCCACTTGAGGCTCCAATTTGACGTTTTTTTCCTTTCTTGTTGATGGTATTACCTATCGACGCTTTAGATATCACAAAACCATGACTCTCACATCGTGTTTGGATAACGGAGTATGCACATTTCTCTTCGGAAAGAGCGTAAATGTAGCCTTCGAACCACTGCTTTGTTAAATTCGCCATTTTGAATAAAAACAAAACTTTCAAGCCACAGACGATAATTTTGACTTTTAAAAACATAGTACAATTGCAATTACTTCTTTTGCAGCAAACGATTTTTTATTACCGCTTACCAAAATCGTCTAAAAAATGTGCGAACAGCCTCTGTATAAGTTTTGCCAAGGTTTGTCTGACACCATTCTAAATCTCAAAATAAAGCTATACCACGTTACTTTAGAGACAAAATCTGTGCAAAATAACATCAACAAGAGAAGTTATCCCAGCTGTATATAAGCAAATGTTCTATGATATATATTTATGTAGGTATATTTATGATATATTTTATTATAAATATAAAGATTAAGAATTTTTCTACACATGCATCACTATTACGTAACTCTATAGTTAAAGCCAGGAAACATTTGTAAGCTAATCTCGGGTAGGTCCATGGCAGGCTTGGCGTTTTATGCATTTTCTAATCGGAAAAGTAGATATGAGGCAAATATCATTTAGTAAGCCTTCTGAGAGCATCTCTCGAGCAAAATACTTGTCAGAATTAATTAATTAGCTTTTAAAGGTACATTAAAAACACGATTCTATGAAGAAGAGGAAAGTTCCACAAAGCAAAAAAATTTTCTAAGGTACAAATTAGCAGGAAATCCAGCCTTAGTCCTACAAAGTTTTATTACAGCACTATTAGATTTATTGTTTTAAACTCTAATTCATTTACTCAGAAAAACCATTCTATTGAGAAATTTTACATTCTTATCATTAAGAAAAAAATATTATTATGTTTTTATATGACTACTTCTTTTTACACAACATATTATTTTATAAAGCCAAATAATAGATACATAAGACTTAAAATGCATATTAATTGTGTAAATCATGTTTTGAAATTTTAATATATAATTAGGTGCTTTAGTATTGGAAACAAGATTTTGTAAGTAATTATTTTCTTTTCACAAGACATACTGTGTTTTTGTCTAAAAACTGGCTGGTATTTTCTAGGGAAGAAAATCTTTTAGAACACTTTTGCTTACACTTCTGTTTGATCTATCCCTTAGAAAATTTTATGAATATCATGATGTTCATTGAACAATGCTACTAAGGCATTAATTTTATATCATTATGCACAATGGCAAATAATCTGAGGATGACTAAATGGTTAGTCAACAAGACAGTGACTATTTCTGGTGCTTTGTATTAAATCAGACCTAGCTTTCATAAGTATAATAAAAGTATAATAAAGTAAGTATAATAATCTGAGATAGAGTTAATAATTTATCACAAATCAAGCTGACTGCTTTATGTAATCTTAAACAATGCCTAAGACATATGGAATAGCCACTTTTATAAGGAATTACCTAGTGTCTTTCTAATTTTACAGCTGATATCACTCAAAACAGCTTTATATACCTTATCATGCACATGAAGTATGTCATGACGCAAAATTTTTTCCCAAGATGATGATAATGTAAGTCAAACCTCCAGCAATGGACACTTCACGTTATCAGATATACTCCATTAATAGACAGTTCCTGACTTTCCACGTCTTTGAAGCAAAGAACCATTATACACATATTTAGCAATCTTGTAACTGTCCAGTAGTGTGTGGTTTTACTGTACTTCATTTTGTTGTAATAAGCATACAAGATACCATTAATTAAATCTTCAAAGATATCCCTGCCTCTATGATAATGAAAAACTGCAGTTGCATATCATAGTGTCACACTTATTTTCCATCTGTTAAAATATTAATTTGATCCAAGCACTAATACTTAAGATAAAATAACAAGACGAACAAGTATTAATTTAGAAGTCAAACAACAAAACCTATGTTAACTTCAGTACTACGGTTTACCATAAACCTTCAGTTTGCCTTCCACCACTCATCAAATCATATTATCCGACTAAACAAAAGTTAGTTTCATTTTATTCCTATGTTTTTCATGCACTTCAAGTTTGCTCCTCCAAACTGTCTTTTGATCAAGAACTAAATTATTTAAAAGCAGTAGCTATTGACAGGAGCTTTTCACCCAGCATTATTAATCAAGCAGTTAAAACATTCTTATCTCAGAACACCAAAAGGCACACTCTTGTTTTAGGATATTAAAAAAATTATGTTGTCATTCCTTTCTTTCCTTCAATTAGCCATAAAATTGCACATATTTTACAGAAATTTAACTTTCAGGTCGTTTATTCTCTTATCAATAAAATTCTGAGTTCCATACTCAAGGACTCTGGATATAAATTCCTGGGGTATTTATTTACAGGATTCCTTGTCAGTGTGGTTTAATTTACGTTGGTTAAACTAAGAGAGCCTTGAAATTTCAGGTAGAAGTATATTTTAGGGTCCCCCTTGGCAGTACATGGATACTGAGTTTGTGCAATTCTTTGACTTATTATTTTGGCTTGCATAATGGCAATTTTTGGCCCAAAATCGCCGCTACACAAAGCCAAAATAACAAGACAAAGAAATGCACAAACTCGGTATCCATGCACTTATCGACCTATTTTCACTTTAAAAAAAAATCCCCGAATTGCACAAAAATGGCATTGCGCACTCCCTTGACTTTATCCATGTACACGTCAACTTATTTTCACTTTTAAAAAAATCCAAGAATTACACAAACTTGCATTGCACACTCTCTTCACTTTGTCGATGTTCAAATTGATATATTTTCACTAAAAAGTCAAAGGAGCACCCAATTCTACAATACAGGCAAACAAAAAGTACACAATCTCAATAAACTACATTTTAAACCACACAATAAAACAACAGAAAAAACATGTTATACATTTAAGGTCTACAAAAAGTAAATATCCACTTACAATATTTAGATGTTCCTTCGTCTTTAGTCTGTGGCACACAAAATTCTTTAACAGCATCCAAAAACTTCCTAAAATTATTTGAACTCAAATCCGTATATCGGCGTCGCCACATCTGAACCTTTCTTTCTACAAAATCATTCAAATCCATCTAAACGGTTTTTACGTTCAACTAGATGCATATCCTTCCTACATACAGAACACTTATAATGGCAATTAAGTAAACCTTCATTTACACAACAGTCAATCAACGCTCTTTTCTCCTTTCGTTCCAAATCGTACAGAAACTTCAAATTAATCTTACTACATTCAGCCATTCTACCATCTAAACAATAAAACCAACACACACCACAAAAGTGCTTACAGAACATCCCATGATTCAAAATTTTCCAGAATCATGCACCCGATTACATCACAATAGGGTTTCCATAACATTCAACTACTCAGGCTACCATAAATGAAACAACAACTTAGCCATAATACAAGGGGTACATTAAAGTCTACTCTAACCAAATTTCGCATTCAAGAATATGAAGCATGTGTTAGGAAAAAAGAAGTCCTCTGTTGCCCAGCATTGTTGGTCTGAAAATCACCCATTCAATTTTTCTGCAGCCAAAATTATTCAAAAAACATCTTTCATTGGTGAATTAGATTTTCTAGAGGTGTTTTACATTCAAAACGGTCTTTCTGTTATAGTTAACGACTCCAATTCCAATTCATCTTCGCCTTTAAGGAAATTATGTTTTAGTTCTCATTTCATCAATAGATGGTGCCAGTAGTTTAACTCCTGTCCAGCCATTCTTATCTAATCACTATTACCTCATTCATTTGCGCTTTGGCAGCTGAGGATGATGGTTTGGTAAAACCATCGAAACTAGTCCTGTGAAAATTTGCAAATATAACACTGATTTTTGTTGTTTGCTTTGTATGTATTGCTTTTGTTGTATATATTGTTTGATTATGCTTTGTATATATTGTTAATGTTTACTTCAAGACAGCCTGGCTATTTCGTAATTGTAAATCAATTTAATTGCAATCTACTGGTGGGTGGGAAAAGTATAAAAGAAAATTACCTAATATCAATGTGTAGTCAACTCCATTGATGATAGCATGGAGTCATAAGGAGCTATCTATCCTGCATTAATAATTTTTTATATAGAAAAATTCAATAGTCTTATGAAAGTACTCGCTCTTTCTCTTAGATAACTGTTAATCAATAATATAAATTCTTGCATGAAGATGAATTATTTTTCAATCACTATTTGACACGATGAATTAATTAGTTTTAAAAGTTTTAATTAATTATTTAGTTTTAAAAGGAGACTTGTGTGGGTTTGCAGTCAAATGGTTGCAGCTAAAGTATGTGGATGTCAGCGGAGTTTAGGATTTAGATTGTGGTTTTCGTGTATTAAGTTAACTTTGGTGGAAGTTTTTATCGTTACTTTTGAAATTTTGAATCACAGAAAGATATGCGATATAGAAAAATCGTGGTACTTTTGTTGACAGACGTTGTGTGACTGGCGAAATTTTATTCATGTATGTATTATGATTTCAGCATTTTATTTTATTGTTTTTATTTTGTAGAATGTTATGTTCATTATTTTTTTACTATGAATTTCTGTTATTATTTGAATTGTTTGCAATTTATTTTAGTTTATTTTGCTGATTTGTGCGCAATGCCTAGATTGTGCAATTTGTAGATGTTAAGTTTAAACAGAATGCTGTGTACATGGTATTCTTTGAAATTTATTGTTGTTTTGTTAATTTGTATTAAAGCGAGGTGTGTGTAGTTCATAGATTCTTTCACTGCCTAGATTGTGCAATTCGTAGATTTTTTAAAAATTAAAACATATTGCTGTGTACATGGATTCTTGTCAAATATTTTTGGTTAGAAACTTTTTCCTATCTAAATTTTTTTGTTTTTGTTTTAGATTTTTAGCTTAAATTGCGTGTTCAAAATGTGGTTTTTGGAGACATTTTAAGCTTAAAGTTCGAAATGTAAACAAAAAATTTAGATAGTAATATGGCACCGTGGAGTTTTTCGCCAAAAATGTTTGGCATGAAATTTGGCGACCTGAGGGCGCATATAAGAGTAATTCCACATTTTTATCTTCAGCACATGAAGCTATTGCCATTTGGAAAAACATAAATCTTTAAATTTTAACTAACAAATTCGGCTCTATGAAAGCAATGTGTTGCCAATGCCAGAAATAAAATAGTTTTATCTTCCACATGCCAGTGTATTGCCATTCAGTAAAACCTAAGATGCTTACAGATTTAAAGGTTACTGAGTTAAAAACTTATTTATTGTGAAATAACATTAGCTGGGCTCATAACAATCATTATACACATTTTTTTTTATGATAACTATTTTGGGTGTCTAGCAACGCAAGTGGCTATTTTTTAAAGAAATAATATAGCGAACATAAAAATACATATGGGAACCTCTAACCTCTGGGGAATTCTGTATGCCAACACTTAAAATTGCATCAGGAATTCTAAACATATGCAGCTTTTAAAAATTTTGTGATTTTATTGTTGAACTGTGTGTATCATTAAAAATTTTGTGATTTTATTGTTGAACTGTGTGTATCATAAGTGCAAAAAAAACAATGATTAATATAAAAAAAAAAAAAATAAAAAAAAGACTGGTAGAATGCGAGCTCTGAGAATGTTAAACCTCAACTTTTTTTGGTGATGAACATCAAAATCTAAAAACCTTAAGCTTTTTAAGTATTTAAAAACATTACAAAATCACAAACATTTTCTTTTGGGATTAAATAGAATGAATTATTTTCATTTTTAAATGGAATTTTTAACTTAAATTTTAAAATGATTTATGATATGAATAAGGTATAAACACACTCGGAACAGATGCAATTTTTTTCTGTTTATTTTAAAAATATCAAACTATAAAAACACCAACAAAACATTAAAACTAACAAAACTTAAAAAGATACCAACAAATAAGTAAAAAATATAGAAAGCCACTGGAACTCCAGACAGAAACCAACATAGACTATAGACCAGAAAACAAATTATATATAATATAAAATTTATATTTGTTTCATTCTTAGTTGTTATTTCTTGCATGTGAAAGTTTAGTGATCTGTTGCTCCTTCACAAGATTAGTAGTGGTTCACTACATTGATGTCTGTTCTTGCCTTTAGTGCATCATAATTGTGGAAGTTTTTGAATGTTGCCATGGGAAACATTATTCTGGAAAGATTTCAGTTTGATGTACGAGATTCTTCCCCGCATGAAAAACATGTTTTTTAAGGCGATTCATTTTTCCAAATGCCGTTTTAACTATATGAATTTCCTTTATAATGAGAATACTTTAGAGATTGCTTCTATTTCTGTTTCATAATACTAGACAAGACAGTTCATTTTAGGCTTAAAGAATACCATTCCTAACAGTGCTGCGTTTTATCTGCTTTTGTGCAGAGGAACTAATTTGTTCAACTAGTGAATAAACAGCTTAAAATCTGGCAAATGGCAAAATACCACGATTGACTGGAATAATTTTATGAGAGAAGTTGACTGGTATTTGTGAATGTTATACATTGATATGTTCGAACTAGAAGTTAAGTCTTCCGTATCCAATTAGAGTAAAAGAAAATGCGTAATATATTTTGTTACGGTGGTTGACATCTTCTTCTCCCTCTTTTTTCATCTCTAGGACTGAATTCTCAGTTAACTCCAAAAGACCTATATTTGATTTAAAATACCCAAAAAGAAAGATAACTTTCATAAGTTATAGTATGTAGTACAACTCGATTTTCACGGCAACAAGATTTACTTGCATATAATTTGTGGCTGCCATACCTCCGCAAATGATTTTAACATGGCATCAAAATGTTTATCTTTTCCAAAGAATTTCCATCATATGAATTTAAAAAGGTATGACTCTAGATGATGTCGAGCCACACCCCTTTGCTTTTTGTTTCATCATTTAATAGAGCTCCACAATCTTTCCACATTTTGGATGCAAGCACTCACTGTTGGATGGAGAAAATTAAAAGTGTGACTCACACTTAAATGGCTGTAACCAGCCTTCTTAAGCTTCTCTTTCACAGACTTGCCAACAATCTGAACATATTGTTAATTCTTCCACTATTTGGTCCATAGTCATGTTTTCAAATCGGGAGATTTGGAAACTGAACAAGAAAGCACTTACCACTTTCACACATTATCCACCCAATATCCACCTGTTATGGAAGTATCCGGCCAGCATCGTTTTTTTGGCACAAGAACAAACTCTCGTCAATTTCAATTATTTTGTCAGAACTACCTACTATCCTTTAGGTTGTCGTAATAATATAATGAACAAACTTCTCTCATAAAATCGTGGTATTTTGCCATTTGCCAGATGTTAAGCTGTTTATTCACTACTCAAACAAATTAGTTCCTCTGCACAAAAGCAGATAAAACGCAGCACTGTTAGGAATTGTATTCTAGAACGACTACACCAATTTTTGGATCAAATGCTCTTTCTTTTTGTCTACAACTTTTCACGTCACACCTTCACATACTTTTGTTTACATATAGTTTTATTTCGTAGACATTTGTACACATTCCATTGCAAGGTATATCTTTTTCCTAGAAAAATTATACATCTACCTTACTCCTCGGTAAATTGTCAACATTTTTTTACAATGTTTAAACTGAAAAAAGACTCTTGATATCATAGGCTTTGTCAAACAGAAGTCAAAAATGAAAGTACCACTTTTTACATAATTTGGAAAAAAATTTTACAATGTTTAAATCAAAAAAAGAAGAAGAAGAAGGGAAAAAAAAAAGACTAATACAGTATCACGCAGTTCTTTAAATTTGACAAATAAAAGTCAAAAATGAAAGTACCACTTTTTTACATCATCAGGTAGTTTAGCCATGAAAATTAAGTCATATCCAATACGTAAAGAGTGATGAAACAGTCATGCTTCAGTATTACAATGGTAAGATATTTCAAGGTTATGATCCACATAGCATGTTCTAGTAGGTTATCTACTACATCTATAGATGTCAACAATGCATAATTAGAGGCAGATAGTGAAGAGTAACTATTAATGAATGTCTTGAAAATGATTTGCGCTGAACTACGAAAGCTATGATGAATCAAAGACTGCATCATAGCTTTCGTAGTTCATAGTTTAGTAGTTTCGTAGTTCATTTCATAGTTTTGCTCCAAAACATGCATATTGTCTTTGTGGCATCGACAGTATCATTTGAAATCAATTTTTCAACACTAAAACACTTTGGGTTAAATCTTAAGACAGGCCACACCCTTTATGACAAACTGGGAAAGTGCGCACTACTTCGCAAGCTTCTCAAAATCACCAACTTGAATATAACAAGTCAAAGAATTGCACAAACTTGGTATCCATGTACATATAGACCTATTTTCACTTAAAAAAATCATAAGAGAATTGCACAAACTTGGCATTGCACACTCCCTTGACTTTATCCATGTACACATTGATACGCGCCATAACCAAAATTGTTCGTGCTAAGGGATCTAACCACACTTTGTATTTAACTATAGTCTATTTTCATATGAGTAAATCTAATGTATGAACTCCGCCTTCACTTTTGAGAAAGCTTTTAAAATATTCTGTATTTTTTGGTACATTTCTGTTATCATTATTAGATTCAGAAATGCATGTACTTATGTATGTTATTTTGTATGTGCGTATATACATTTTCTAAATCCTACCCTGATAACAGAAAAACACCTTTTTTTTTTTTTTTTTTTTTTTCCCAATTCTAACTTTTATATAAAATTAGAAGCAGAAATGTTAAACTATGAATTTTAATTTTTTGTGCCTTTCCTTCAAAATCACGTACTGAATCTTTGAAACTGGCGAGTATTAAAAAGGGATCACATTTTTTTCATTTGAAATCATTCCTTATTGAACTATAATTTTCTAAACTATTCCAAAATTAATTTTTAAACTGTCCAGGACATATAAATAAATACCAGTGAATAACTAATCAAAAGATATGTTTGTTACTTTCCAGTTATCTGCAAGCCTACATAAGTTGGCCAAAACAGTAGTGAATTGTTTTATTAGCTTGTATTATAGCTCAAAAAGCATTGTTATTGTCTAAATAATAAAAAAGAAGCATTTAATAAGAGATATTAATTTTATGAAGGAAATCTACATAGCCAATACTTACATTTTTACAGCCAGTAGAATGATAAAAATACAAAGCATATAAAGCTACACATACTGTCTTTCACAAGAACTACTCTTGTCAATGTATCTAACTAGCAGCAGTCTTTTAAGTAACAAGCCTACATTTCAAACGGGGGTAAGTCATGGAAGTTTCACAAGGCAAACCAGAAGCACTTACCACTTTTATTACAGCAAGTATTTTACTAAGGCAAAAATTAAAAAGCATGCATCACCAATTCATAATTAAAGGCATTACGATGGGAAGCTTAAATGCATTTTTGGGTATGGATAATCAAAAAGTATTAAATAGTTTTTCCATTTTTGAAAGAAACTGAATTTTTTTTAAATGTTGTATTTCATTCATATTTAATTACTGAATTGATAAATAAACCAAATGCATTAATTTAGTTGTATTTCTATAATGTTTAATTACAACAGGCTCAGAGAAAAATCAATAAGAATTTTTCAGATTTTTCCATTTTTAGACATTTTCATCAGGAAAGAGGGAGAAGATATTGGTTTAAAATGCATGGGTTTAGGTAAAATCCTTGGTATATGGTACAGTGTTGGCACGATTTTGAAAACTCTCGCCAACACCAAAATGACCCATTTACTACTCATTATATTGCCAAATCCCATGTGCACCATATAATACGATTAAACCTAGTTTATATTCTATACAACATATTTTAAAGTCAAACCATAAAAATAAAATGCATAAAAGTGTGAAATAAACTCTTTTTTACATGACACACAGTCTACATGAGTGGCTTCTATTATGCTGAATTATGTTATTGTGGCTGTAGTAACAGGTATATCACACCTTTGTAAACTGGGCATTACATAAATGACACAGACCTGGTGCTATATGATTTCTTGGCATCCTCAACAGTGGAAAGGCAATTATATGCTAAGAGGAAATGACAGCTCTACACCTGCAATCCTAAATACTACATCACAAAAAAATTACATTTCAGGATTCTGAACTGTTTATACATCACTTCGAAGAGTAAAATTCAGAGTAAAGGACTAAAATTTAGCTAGATATATACTGCTTTATATTTTTCTTTTATGTGAAAGACATCTTTTACACTATGGACGTGCAAATATTATTTTAAAATCAACCTTTCTTCAAAATGAATTATAGGTCAACTTGGCATATACAAAGTTCCTCTCCTCAGTGATTAAATGACCGATTTATTAAGTACTTATATCAAATTGCATATTCTTAACATACATAATCAAGTATGGACAAGTCTTTATTCACATTGATAAGCTGATATTCTTATTCACTTAACTTCCCATCCAAAAGACACGAGGCATTTTCTCTTCTGTGTGAATATGCATATGTGCCTTCAAATTATTCTTTTGTGAAAATGACTTATTACACACCTTACACACATGTGGTTTCTCCCCTGTATGAGTAAGCATATGAATGTTTAAACTACCCTTTACACTAAATGATTTGCTACATATGTCACACACATGAGGTTTCTCTCCTGTATGGTTAAGCATATGCTGGTTCAAATTACTCTTTTGTCTAAATGATTTGTTACATACTACACATACATAAGGTCTTTCTTCCGTATGAACAAGCATATGTGTTGTCAAAATACTCTTTATTCGAAATGCCTTGTTACACACCTTGCACACATGTGGTTTCGCTCCTGTGTGAATAGTCATATGCCTGTATAAAACACTTCTTTGTCTAAATGTCTTCTTACATACCTCACATACATAAGGCCTGCCTCCTGTGTGAAGAACCACATGAACATCTAAACTACTCTTTTGTTTAAATGACTCATTACATATTCCACACACTTGTGGTCTCTCTTCTGAATGAATGAGTGTATGCTGTTTCAAAATACCTTTTTGTCTAAATGTCAACTTACATATCTCACAGGCATGAGGCTTCTCTCCTTTGTGAATGGTCATATGCCTGTTTAAAACACTTTTCTGCCTAAATGTTTTGTTACATATGACACACATATGCAGTCGCTCTTTTATATGACTATGCATTACTTATCTTTAAAATACCCTTTTCCCAAAAGAACTGTTACCATATGTCATACGTACGAAGTAATAAATAAGAATATGCTTTAAACAGCCTTGACATACGATTTGCTATGTGCCTCACAATGATGTTCATGTTTTGCACAGATATAAATAGGATGAACTAAATTCTATCGAAATTAGGCTTTAGATGCATCAACATTAGATTTCTGACCATAGTACACGTGATTACCTCTCTAAACATATTAATGTACGTAAGACTTCAGACTTACCAATTATGAAATGTGGTTACAGAGTTTTAGCAATATCAACAAGTTACTTATTGCCACTACATATATATAAGCTTCATCTACTTGTTCAATACATATTGTTTCGACTTCAGATTCTGAATAATAATCAAGGTACGTTTCCCATATGACATAAACACACACTTAAATAATAACTTTTCAAAGTACTTTTCAGATGCATCGTTTATGTGAAGATTCTGTACTGTAGACAGACGTCATAACTTTATTTGGAGAATCTTTTCACTAATATAACTCATGAATGGTAGTAAAAAAATTATAACATAATTTGACATTTTGGATCGTAGTCCGGCAGAACAAAGAAAAAACGCTGCACATATTTTGTCACTGAGGAAGAAAACTTTATATTAATTTGCAATAAAAACTTTAATTACTCCATATTTAAAGAACGTAATAATTTAAAGAGTATCTCATGCGAAGGACATAATACAAAAAAATCTTCCAAACTAAAGTTGGGTTGCCAGATTTTACGAAATACAAATGAGTTTTGCAGATTTTAGAACGTGGCATGTAGGGCCCTGTAACAAACTATAATGAGTAGCTCTGAAATTAATTAATAATACAGATTGAGTGTCAAAAAAGATGTAGAAAGATCTTTTTACTCGACTTCTGATAACAATATGGAAGGAAAAAAAGAGGAGTAGTGCAGTAGGAGGTGTGGGAGGAAGTCAGGTTCGCGCTGGGGTGAGGTGAGGTCAGTGTCGTTACAAATTTTGTGACAAGTGGGTGAAAGACCGCTGAGTCAGTTTAGCGTTAATGAGTCAATTAAGGTTGTAATTCTTATGTGGGTAGGATGTCACAAGGGTACCGATGTTTTTCACCGGGATGCAGGGAGTGTCTGAGAGTGCTAATAAGGCTATTACTGTGGGTTTGTACTGAATGAAAGAAGTTGACCGTTAATCGTTTAATATACTCTTTAATAAGTTCGATTTGAAGGTCTCTGTGAATGCAGATGTTTGGAATATACCAAGGAGCATTGATAATTTCTCGTAAAATTTTATTTTTCAGAATTTGTAATTGTTTAATATTGGTTTTAGCTGCATGTCTCCAGATCGGAGCTGTATAAAGGAGGGCTGGACGAAGTATGGAACCATATAAAATTAATTTGTTTAAAATAGATAAGTTGTTTCTTCTACCAAGAAGAGGTCGCATGGTAGCTGTGGTGATTTAAAATTTTTGTGCTACAGAGCGGAAGTCGGTTCTGAAGGTAAGTTTTTGGTCTAGGCTGACTCCAAGGTATTTAGCTTCATTAATCCAGTCTATTTCTTCGTCAAATATTTCAGGGGGTGGAGGATAGTATTTCATGTTTCCTTTACGGAAAATTATTGCCTTGGTTTTATCAGTGTTAATTTTAGTCCTCCGAAGGGTGAGCCATTTTCCAGTTTTATGAGATAGTTTTGGAGTTGGTTTCTTACGGTGATTGCCGTGCAGGCTTTAGTAAGTATAGCGGTGTCACAGGCAAAGAGTGTAAGATGAACAGAAGGGTCTTTAGGGATGTCTTTGTGTATAAATATTAAAAAGATACGGCGAAAATGCCGACCACTGTGGGCACCAACTTTGGTTACTCTGGTGGTTGAGTAAGCAGTACCGATTTTGATCCTGAATGTTCTGTTGCTGAGAAAAGAGGCTATTAAGCGAATAAAACGAGCTGAAAAATTGAGAGTGATTGTAAATAAGGCCGCGATGCCATACCCTGTCAAAAGCTTTCTTAATGAATAACCAGAAGGCTCAGCCTACTGGAGATTTTTTGAATTATTATTATTATGTTTATGATCATTTAAAATTATATAGCGAGCTAGGACACGTTAATGGGCAGTTTCAAAGAGCATAACAACACAAGGACTCAAATACAAGAGATAATCACAAACCGTCGACCGTGCAAGCTTTCGCTACCATCGGGCGGAGATTCGGTCAAATTTGCGTCAATCCTTCCAGAAGAGTTCAGAACGAATTGGCAGCTTTTTATTTAACAAACAATCAATACTCAATCCCTTTCGTTTCTGCGCTTCGCAAAAAGGCGTTCCCCGGTTTCTACTGTTTTGTTAGGCTCTTCGATTTCCCTAGAAACGGATATTGTTCGGAGAACAGCCTTGATACCAAACAAGGGAGAAAAAGCTTATTGTGGTAACTCAGACTGATTGTCACCGATCATCTAATGAAACAGCTGCGATTCTTTTTTCCTGTCCTTTACCTCTTCTCCGAACATTTCCCTCATAACTTAACTAAGTTCTGGATCACCTAGAAAACGACTGGATGTAATGCGCTGATTTTTTTGCTTAAACGCTAAGACCTAACGACCACGGAGGCAGAGATTAGGAATTTACTCCTACTTGCATGCTAATAACTGTTACCCACATGGCATGCGCACCCGGCAATATTTTCTCCCAGCACTGTGTATTACTTTAGGATCAAACTGCATCGTCAAAAACTGTTTTATATTTTTTCTTACAGAAACGTAAATATATCAATATAACGTATTCAAATGTTTGTTTGTAGCACAGAAACTGCATGTTAACAAGGCACATGCAAGTTAGTATAAAAAACTAATTTAAATGTTTCTGTATTCATATGGGAAACATCTAATATAAATTCGGTAAAAGCTCACAATACGCTGCATTGATTCACTTATTTGAAGTCCTGTCAAAACCAGGAAATTGATAATCTGACCAAACAGAAGTATATAAAATATTAGTAAATTCTGACTAAATAGAAATATATAAAATATCAGTAACTTCTAAAAACTTTCAAACAGTGTTTTAGAGGAATCGAAAGTTCGTCTGACGTAACTTATGTAACATCATTGCATAAATTTACTATTAAAAACTAAATTCTTTAGCATACAATCAAATTATTTTTCAATGAAGTGTTTCTGGAAATTGTGACATACTTATATCACACATAGAGAGAGTATGCATGAATATTTTCAGAAAGATAATCGTGTGTGTTTGTACTGTATATAAAAAGCTAATGTGAAGCTTCCAAAATTTAAGAACTAGATTTATATTGATGCAGAAAAGACACATCATTGCGAGGTATGTGGCAAATTGAACAAAACGAAGTTATATCTGAATTAATGAAAATAAATTTTTAAAATGAACTTATGTGAAAAACTTGTATGGGTTAAATTACAGGTCTTAGGAAAAAAAATGTGTATTTAAAAGCATAGGTAATGATTTATGAAAAGACTACAAAAAATTTGTGGTATGTAACAAGTTATTTTAACAAATGAATAATCAAGAAAGTCAGAAACCTCATGTGTGTGAGGAATGTAACAAGTCAATCGGAAAAAAGTATAATTCAAAAATGCGTATGCTTGTCCACACAGGAGAGACCTCATATGTGTGGATTATGTAATAAATCGTTTAAGCAAATTAGTTCTTCGAAGGAGCATATGCTTATTCACAGAGGAGAGAAACCTCACATGTGTGAGGTATGCAACAAGTCATTTAGAAAAAGATGTCATCTAAATAGGCATATACTTATTTACAGAGGAGAGAAACCTCATGCATGTGAGCTGTGCAACAAGACATTTAGTGACTTAAACCACCACATTCTTGTTCACACAGGAGAGAAAACTCATGTGTGTGAGATATATAACAAGCCATTTAGACAAAAAATGATTTAAACAAGCATATGCTTGTTCACACAGGGAAGAAACTCCTGATGTTTGTGAAAAGTGTTACAAGTCATTTAGATGAAAAAGTGACTTTAACTACCATATGCTGGTTCACACAGGAAAAAAACCTCATGTGTGTGAGATGTGTAACAAGATATTCAGAGGAAAAAGTGCTTTAAACAAGTACAGTCAAAAGTCGTTAATTCGGACACCCATAATCCGGACCTCAAAGCTACAAACTTTCTGAGCATGCGCGTAAGACCTTTACGGCTGCGAATATGTGTGTCCGCATGCGTAAACGCGTTTAATGTATAACGGACGGTATAAGCTAAGCTAAAATTATCTAATTCAGTTAATGTTGCCGATTGCGTTGTTCCTTAATCTTTGAATTGGATCCGGCTTATTATTTTTCGCAGACTGTTAGAGCAATTTTATAAAAGTAAGCTTGAACTTTCGATTATGTCAAATAGAATTTCCGATATATATTTACTAATATGTAAAGGATCTACAAAGCGAAAGTATGTTTCGAAGTACATTAAACAAAAGTGGAATTGCTGCAAAAAATGACCTAACCATTCTGAAATCTGTTTATCAATTTCACGCTGCTCTGCGGCGGGGAAAAACACCGCGGCGCGCAATGAATTGGAAATTGATCTGTCAGCACTCTCCTTATCTTCAGGGCAGATGTTTTCATTTTATTTGGCTTATAATTCCTTATTAAATGTAGTATTTCATCTCGATGTACTCCGTCTTTGATATGATTTAAATCAAATTCCTCGTCATTATAATTCGCCTTCGATAGCGAAGAAAGTGACAGAGGTTATTGAAAACGAAAAAATTTCGATTGACAAATTAGTCGGTATTCTCGACACAGCAATTATAGGACTTGAACAGCGGAACTTTGTAACTGAACAAGAAATTATGTCTGTTTATAGAATTAAAGAGAAAGTATTATCACATAAAACGAAGCAACTTAAACAACTTACATTGAAAGAAATGTTTAATAAAGTAAACAAATAAATATTAAGCTTTTTTTTTTTTTTTTTTTTGTAAATTTTGATACTTTTTAGATCATAATTGTTCTTTATTTCATAAATTACGGTTTCATATTTTTAATTTCATAATTTCTGCATGCCATCTTACCGGATTTAAACTGATGATCTATAATCCGGAATCGCCGAATTCCCGACGAGTCCGGATTAACGCCTTTTGACAGTATATGCTTGTTCACACACAGGAGAAACCTCATGTTTGTGAAATGTGTTACAAGTCATTTAGGCAGAAGAATGCTTTAAATAAGCACATGCTTTTCATACAGGAGAGAAACTGTATGTTTGTGAAATGAGTTAGAAGTCATTTAGACAAAAAAGTTACTTAAACAACCATATGCTTGTTCACCCAGGAGAGAAACCTCATTTATGTGAGGTGTGTAACAAGTCATTTAGAGGAAGAAGTGATTTAAGCGAACATATGCTTGTTCACACAGGAGAGAAACCCCATGTGTGTGAGATGTGTAACAAGTCATTTAGGCAGAAGAGTGCTTTAAAAAGCAACACATACTTATGTATACAGGAGAAAAATCTCATGTGTATGAGGTGTGTAACAAACCATTTAGACAAACAAACATAAGCTTGTTCACACAGGAGAAAAACATCATGTATGCGAGACGTGTAACAAGCCATTTAGACGAAGAAGTGATTTAAGTGAATATATGCTTGTTCACACAGAGGAGAAACCTCATGTGTGTGAAGTATGTAGTACGTCATTTAGGAAAATGTTCAGTTTAAAGGAGCATATGCTTATTCACATGGGAGAGAGGCCTTATTTTTGTGAGATGTGTAACAAGTCATTTAATAAAAATTGCTTTTTAAAGAGACATATGCTTGTCTATACACAAAAGAGGCCACATGTGTGTGAAGTATGTAACAAATCATTTAAAGAAAAACATATGCATATGAATCTTCACATGGGAGAAACCTCACATGTATGAAATGGTTTACAAGTATGTAGGCAGAAAAGTGGTTTAAAGGAACACATGCTTATGCATACAGAGAGAAACCTCATGTTAATGAAATATGTGCCAAGTCATTTAGGCATTATAGTAGTTTAAACAAGCGTATACTTATTCAGCTTCATTTGTGTGGTGTAACAAGTCAATAAAAAGTGCATTTTTAAGAGATATATACAGTTTGATCCTAGTATATGGTACACATGGGATTTGGCAACATGATGATGAGCAGTAACTATCAAGAAATGTTGGATGCAGGAAAATTCAAGATAAAGAATGCTCTTTACCCTGAATGCATATCATGGTAGAAAAGCCATCTTAATGAAAGTAGAAATTTCTGTTTTAAAATTAATAAAAACAGTTATTTGATTTGTTATCAAAAGAATACATTGTTTAAATTATGTAAAATTTTGAAAAAAAAAATGCATATTGGGCCTAAAAACCGATGTATTTTCATACGGCTTTAAACAAAAAAAAAAAAAAAGAAGTAAAACATCTTAAATGATAATAAAAATTCTATTTATCATGAAATTTAGTGAATCATACTGCAGAAGTCTGAAAAAACACATCCCTCTTTATATAGTTTAATAATCAACAGATAGAAGTTGGTTCTCTGATAAAAGCTTATTAAACAAAAGGACATATGATAAAAGCTCATTAAACAAAAGGACATCTGATAAAAGCTCACACACATAAAAAAACCCACCGTGAAAGTGCCTATATGCATGGATGAAAGCATACTTGATTTTTTTTATCAAAATAAAATATATTTGTTATTGTAATTATAAACATTTGACTTTTGATGTCTAAAAAATGATGCATGGAAAACCTGGTAACAGATATATTAAATAAGTTAAAATGGAAAGATTTTGTGTCTGTCTGTTTAGATATCTTTTCTCATATTTTATTAGGTCAAAAAGAAGCTTTTAAATTTAAAAAAAATTATTTTTTTTATGTGTATCAAAATGAAAAAAAAATCATTATGTAGTTTTCCCATAGCTATTTTTAGCATTATATGGCTAAGAGTGATCATATGTGTTTTCTGATATTATAAAATGTGTGAGATATTATTTAATCAAAGAGCAGAATGAATTATTTTTGTAGCTGTAACAATGTATTTTCAAACCTCTTTTAGTTTTTGAGCTGCAGTAGAATTCAGTATCCTCGAGGACTTAGATATGTTTACTAAAAATGCATTTTACTTTTTGATCATAATGCAAAGCAGGGAAAAAATGAATATAAATACTAAAAAGTATCACTATTGTCTTTAAATGCAAAAATATTGTTCATTTTTTCCCTGGTTCATTTACATCATATAAGAGTTTGGATTCATGGTCTAAAATTTTAAAATGATGGTTATTCATTTTCAAATTCTGCAATGTAGAACACCAATTTTTGCAAAATTCTTAAAACTGCTTTTTTTTTTTTTTTTTCCAGTTTTAATGCTTCTATTCTTTTATACACAAAAAAAGTAAACATAGGCATATATTCTTTGTACTCTTCTTTTAAGAACAAAGGCATTTAACTAAATTGCTAGAAGTGCTATAGGAGGTCCAATCAGCCGTTAGGGATAAACTGTGAGAGGTCTGGCCAATTTGATCATAAGAAAATTAAAAGTAATGGATCAGATATAACGCCTTGGAAAGCTACTATGTTTCCTTACAAATTTTGCTGCCTTTGTGTTACTATAAATAATGCTTTAATTTGTGCTGAGTTAATATAAATTGCTTAATATGGGACGTCCTGAAAAGAGAAAGCATGAATTGAGAAAAAGAAAAAAACCGAGACTTCCATTTCCCAAAAAATTTGCACATTTTCTAACGAAGTGCTACTAGAAGCATTTTCGTTTTGGAAAAAGGTAAGCAATCTCTTTTGTTTTGGAAAAAGGTTTTTTAACACTTTTGTATAAGGTAAATTTTTCAGAGCAACTTTATTGAGCACTACACTTGGTAAAAATAATGCTCCAACTTAAAAAACCAACCTGTACACCTAACTAAGACGAAAATAAAATTTTACACTGGTATTTTATTTTGAATTGCTATGTCTTATATTTAAAAAGCTTAATTTTTGTCCAAAGATAATTGCTACAAAACATGGCTGAATATAAAAGGAAAGGTAGGCAGTTATTTGGTTGTAGGCACTGAATATTTGAATTCCATCATAATTAGATAAACACCTGCCCATGTGCCTTTTATGCAACAAAACTTTAAGCAATGAAACCATCCAAGCTAGAGGATCACCTCAGAAGGTGTCACTCTAATAAAATAACTAAAGATTTGAAATATTTTCAAACATTGAAAGAAATACTCCAGGAGAGACACATGGTGGACAGAACATTCAATTTGACATCAAAAAAGAGATAATGATGGTTTGCAGGTGTCTTACAATACACTATAGCAAAACCAGTAAAGTCACATAATAGTGCAGAATAGCTAATTTTGTCAACTATTGCAGAAGTTTTATTGTTCTAGATAAACCTGCATATGATGACCCTTAGGGCATTCACAAGAATTCCTTTGACCAACAATTCAAAGACATGAATGATGATACTGAAAGCTTCTTGTATAATTTTTTGCAAATGATCCACTTCTCCATAAAATTGGATCAGCCAGCTTTACCTGGTAATGAAGTACTACAGTCAAAAGTCATTAATTCGGACACCCATAATCCGGAATGATCTATAATTCGGACCTCAAAGCGAAAAACTTTCTGTGCATGCGCAGCATTGGCACATGCGCACAGGCGTTTTACACGTGCACATAAGACCTTAACTACTGTGCATATGCGTGTGCACAAGTGCAGAATACGTTTTCGCCTGCGCGTTTAATGTATAACGGATGGTGTAAGCTAAAATTATCTAATTATCTATTTCAGTTAATGTTTGCGTTGTTCCTTAATCTTCGAATTGGATCCCGCTTATTATTTTTTGCAGACTGTAAGAGCAATTTTATAAAAGTAAACTTGAACTTTCGATTATGTCAAATAGAATTTCCGATGCTGGAACTTCCAAAGGATTTACAAAACGAAAGTATGTTTCGATGTCCAACAAACAAAAAGTGGAATTGCTGCAAAAAATGGATAAAGACATGAAGAATGTGACAGAGAGGTTAGTGAAAACAAAAAAATTTCGATTGACAAGTTAGTCGGTATTCTCGGCACAGCAATTAACGGGACTTGAACAGCGGAACTTTGTAACTGAACAAGAAATTATGTCTGTTTATAGAATTAAAGAGAAAGTATTATCACATAAAACGAAGCAACTTAAACAACTTACATTGAAACAAATGTTTAATAAAGTAAACAAATAAATATTAAGCTTTTTTTTTTTTTGTAAATTTTGATACCCTTTATATAATTGTTTTTCATTTCATAAATAATGGTTTCATGTTTTTTAGAATTTAGAATTTCTGCATGCCATCTTATGAGATTTAAACTGATGATCTATAATCCAGAAAAATCAATAATCCGGAATCGCCGAAGTCCCGACGAGTCCGGATTAACGACTTTTGACTGTATTCTTATTGGCATAGTTCACTATGTTATGGATCAAGAAATACGTGAAGAACTATTTCTCGTGAGAACTTTGACAACACACTAAAAACAAATCAATATTCAATGTTCTGAGAGATTATTTCATGGAAAAAGTCATCCTTTTATCAAAAGCATCACTTTTGATAAAAGTTTAATGATTTAAATATAGCATCAACAGAAGCAGATGGAGCATCTGCTCTCTTTAGTCAGTATTACGATTTTATAAGCCATTTTAAATAAAATGTACTCGGTGTGTCAGCGCTGCAATACTCAGCACGTTCACTGCATCTTCCATCAACATTTAGTTGCTAAAAATCTGAGCGACAGATTGCATGTGTTTAATTCTATGTTACTGATGCAAATTTGTGAGGAAAATCAGAACTTTCACCTTCACGCTATGTATGCTAGCTGTCAAAAAGTTTGTTTTATAAGAATTTTTTTAAAAACTTTTTTAGACTGCTTTAGAATTTTTGTATGTTAAAGGTTATACTTTAGAAGAAAATTTAATCAGATAGAAACCAGACGTTACTTATTTAACATATCAGTTTACTAAATTTAATGAGACTAATTTGCAGTTACAAAATGAAAAACTAAATTTAATAAAAACCAAGTCCATCACTGTAGCTTTTCTTGCCAGAATTAACCAAATGAAGCAAAATTTTGGAGGCAATAATTTTCTGTTTCCCGATTTGTCACAGACAAACTGCTATGATGATGACACTTTGGCCTATGTTTAACATTTAAGTGCCTTTCACACAGACTTTAAAACTAGACTTTAGGATGTTTTCACTATGGAAATATTACAATGGATTATCAATCTATATGGTGACACTGAAGAATCAGATGTCATGTTACAAGAAGAACTGTAATAAGCACTAATGAACTTGGAATAAGCACTAATGAAGAACTCAAGATGCAGTTTAAAAAAGGATATCAGCAATTCTGGATTCAGAGAAACATACCTTTACTTATCCTGCATTATGGACTAAGTTTTTGCTAGCCTTTCCATCTTCATACCTCGAGGGAAGGAGCTCAGCACAGCTGCTGATTTTCTTACATTAAGGGGAAAATAAAAGAAATATTGAAATCACTGGCCAAGAAGATTTACAGTTGCACCTGATTAATTTGAAGCCAAATATAAAAAAATCTGATGTGTACACCACATGACTTCCTTGTATTGGAATATTAAATTATACGCATTTTTTCTTGCATTTCATTTAAACTTATTGGATTGAATTAAATCTTCTTCACCGACAGTGCATAAACCCCAATAGAATAAATGCATTCTTTAAAATTCACTCTAGTATTTTTTTACCATAGCGACACTCTGGCACTAGATTCACTTAACAGTGTTAATAATTATATAACAGTTAACTTATATAATAATTATATAATGGAAACTAAGTTAACTGTTATATAATCCAATAATTATATAACAGTTAACTTATATGTTTCGTTCATATTATAACTCATAATGCATAAAATTTATATCATTTAAAGAATAGAATTATCTAATCGTTGCCACATGTTCTATTCAAATACTATAATAAAGTTAGAACGATGTTTAAAAGAAATTAAGCAAACAAAACAAAAAAGAAACAGTTTTTCACAGGCGATTGAGTATTTCTCATTTAATTAATTTAGTTCTCACTTCGCGAGAAGGCAAAAATACTTAAAAACTCAAAATATCTATATTAAAAATTATGAAGTAAATCTCAAACACTTATTTCCTCGAAAAAATTTCAGAAAAAATTAAGCATGATTTATCTTTGTTGTTGCGAAGCTAAGTTTCTCTAGATTGGCAACAAATCCACTAGTCTCCTGTTTCAAATGTAAACATCAATGGCTGCCATTAAAAAAAGGCTTAGCGGCACTTAGACAACTTTAAAATTGTTGATAATTCTAAAAATATTGCATACTGATTTACTAAAGGCATAAAAACCTTAACCGTAAGATAAAAACAACATAATACAAACCTTTTTAAAGCAAAAAATGTACAATTTACAAACATATAAGAGTAAAGAAACTGAGATCACTGAGCCGGGTAAGAGAGTGGATATATATATATAAATATATTTATATATGTTTGGTGCGGCTGATTGCAACCAAAATACGAGGTGCACATCTACATGTTATAGCAGTCATATATACAAAATTTCGAAGTTCTGATGCTACTCGTTTTAGAGTTATGCGATATACACACGTACGCACATACAGTCATACAGACGCCACGAAAAATTCTCTGCAGAATTAATTTTAAAGCAGTTTTATAATTTTTTTGGAGGAAACGAGTCTTTTACTTTGTCCTTACGTACAGATATCACGCAAAAACATCGTTAAATTGCATTCGATAGCGGTCAAAATGGATATTTTTGTTGAAATATGCTGCCTGAAACTTTTCGCGATTACAATACTTCCTTTTTACTTCGCACAAGGAAGTAAAAATGTGTAGTTAAAGAATGAGGTTTACCCCTCCCATTAAAAGTACTGTTTTATTTTTCCCTGTGTGTGTGTGTACTTATTTTAAGTAAGAATCCTGCTACGTACTAATATTACGGATGAATACAAAATATTATTAATGTTACAGATTTGTATTTTTGTCATTTTGATTAATAACGGCATATAAACAAAAAGGTTTACATTTTTTTCCCCACTTTATAGTAAACCTTACCAAGTGAGTAGCTCTGTGTTGCTGTTAAAAACATGTTTAAAAATTCAGTATTGGGGTAGCGTTCCAAAATCACATTCAGCCACTGTAAAATTTCACCTAATAGTTGTCACTACCAGGTTAAATTTCACATTTCCATACACTTTGCTATCATCTGAGCGCTTTGGAATGCATTGCGTGAAGCTTTAACAATAACGACAATTTCACCCTGTTTTGCAATGCTCAAGTATATATATTACATTGTTTGAAGTGGTTTTGGAACGACTCCTAGGAAGAGGCTAAGAAAAACAGAAAAAATCGGCAAGTGGTCTACGGGACAAAAAAGTTTGGGAACCTCTGTTTTAGAGCAATGAATCAGAAATGTTATTTAAATTACACCTATAGAATACGCAACAAAAATGATTCACAAAACCAAATTTAAATTTCAGTTCCCTCTCTCGCAATAAGAATTATTAAGCAAAAGTAGAAAAAATGCATTTATCTTTTTTATTTATTAATCATATTAATCAATCTGGTTACAAATATATCAATTATTTATTTATTTCAATAAATAACTGTACAAAAATAATCATAAAATTCAGTGGCGGGATTCAGTTTTAAGAACCAGTTTGCTGCCTAAATAAGGAATAAAATTAGCTACTACATAACAATAGCTTAAAATAATATAAAAATTCAATTTTTAAAACCGGGTCCATTCAATTAAATACATTAAGAAGCGATTCGGCCCTTTATGCAAACTAGCTGAATCCCACCATTGACAACATTCATACCTAATTATACATTACAATACATAATATTTAATCATGTATATAATTGCTAAAAGCACTACTAGATGACACGAGAATGAAGAAACATATTCATTTTATATGCACACTCATACACACTCACTTTCACACTAATGAAGAGATAGAAAAATGTCTGATGCAAAATACAAATATGAGCAATAAAATTTAAATTCAATCATACTGCTATACGACAAGCATATAGTTATACCATACAGATAAAAGTTCCTACAGCAATTAAAAAAACACAGAAAAGAAATGCTATATGTAATAACTTATAAGAAAAGACTGAGATACTCGCAATTATGGCTGATCTAATATTTAATTTCATTAACACACATTTAAGCCAACACAGATAAATCAGCACAAAAAGCATGCCTATTCTTGAATAACTACATCGATACCTTATACGGTTTTTAAATATATTTAGTAATAGATGCAGCAGCAGGCATTAGCAAGTCGGCAGTAGCAAAGCCAGAGAGAGATGGAAAATGCAACAAATCTAAAACAAAAGTTGAGTTCGGAATGATTTATTTTGGCTCAAATTTGTCACCACAAGCTAATATTAACTTAAGAACATTAAGATAGTTCTCATATTTGAAATTATGTAAATATTTGAACTTTAATAATTATGCAAGAATCATATGACATGGATTAATTTTGAAATAGTACATTTCAAAGAGATTTATTTTAAGCAATTATTACTTTTAGGGTGAAAAGAGAATACTTAAATTAAAACGGAGGGATTACTGAAGTTAAAGTTAGAATTTTTATCTTAAACACACACATATATATTAATACAAATTATGTTAGATAGATAGCAATGTTAGATAATCAATAGTTAAATATTACATAAATAATCAATAGAAATAAAGAATTTATTTAACAACTAATTTTTTTTCTTTACGATATGTATGATAATATAACAATTATGGCCAAAAAAAGGGGGGGGAGAGAGAAAGAGAGATTGCATTAAGATAGTTTTCTAAGTGTACAACAGAACTACAGGTGTTTGAGGTCTAGTCATCTAAGTAACTTGTTCACCTTGTGACACCAAAAAAAATTTACTGATAATTTAAGTACTTTGAATTTCTTCATGGATTTAAGAAAAACAGGTATATTTTTAAGAAAAATTAATTGAATGCATATGGCATGTAATACAGTTTATTAAAAGCTAAATAATATGCCATACACATTCACTTATTCTACTTTACTTCATGCAAATAAACCATTACTCTGCTACACGAAAAATAAAAACAAGATTATGCATTTAATTTTAGGGCCAATGTAAAGAAAAATTAATATAGTTTTATTTTACTTGAAATGGAAATAAATAAGTTTGTTGCTTATCAAAATGTATAACTGCAGTGTTTATATTTAAGAAAAATCAGAGGATTAATGTATAACTGTTAAGTTTAAATTAAGAAAAATAAGAGGATTTTATTTTTTAATTGTTGAAACAAAATAAAACTCCCATGTTCACATTACAAGAAACACTTCTTTGTATTTATGGAGAAAAGGAAGAACTCTTTCTGTTCAAGATAGTCTGAATAACTGGAGTCCTACTACATATATTGCATACACCTTTTTTATAAATGAAATGGGTTTGCTAAATGTTAACAGATATATCTTTGTATTTGTAGGTTATCAAGAAATTGCTATCAAAAGTGCCAGAAAAGCATAACTTGCCAATATATTTGCTTCCTTTTTATAACCATGTCCTTAATATTTGATGTACAGCATAAGAAAAACTCTTTTCTCCCTGATTTCAAGTGCATAAGACATAGAATTACAAGATCACAGTTGATAAATTCAAAAGTTTCAGTGATGAATATTCTTTTGTTTGATGAATCTGTCCCTCCCCCACCTACTGTTAGTGACAACTAGGCAGTATCCATCAGAAATAAAGAAAGTCAGCCTGACTGCCACCATAGTTATTGTACAGCAAGCAAAGTAAGTGACACACAAAAATAGACTGTTATTGAGAAAAGGAATAACTTTATATCAGATTCATTAAATTCTGTTTCTGTTTTTACTTTCTCTCACTAAATTTTTCAGGATTATTTTTAAACATTTTAGTATATGTACAGTAGTATATGTACTATATGAAGCAGTATATGTACTTCTTCATAATTTATAGCTCTAATTTACTTTTAAAGAATTAATTTATCTCTTAAATTCCAAGAATATACCATTTTATAAGATTTATAATAAAACCTAACAGAAATTTCTTGCAAATATCTGGACGATTTTTATAAAATGAATAAATTTCTTTTTACTGTCATGTATTACATTATCTCAGTCCAGAAGAATTATATTGGAAGAGCTATACTGCTGGATTTTATAAACATTACACAGATTTTAAGAATACAGTACATCATATTTACATATATGAACAACGATTTTAAAATGCTGAATTTCATATAAAAATCACTCCAGCTTTGTGAATTCTGATTATAAAAAAACTGACAGAATTTGCATTCAGCACAATGCTCTTATCTTAAAAATTAACAAATGTATTATGCAAAATACAACATATTTATTACATATTGCTATACTCAGCTGAAAAAGGCAGACCTTTATAATTTTAAAATTTATTATCTGATCACCAATTGACTCTTCCGTCGGTGTGGCAATCTGTGAAATATCATTTGAAGTTGCCTATACAATCAATAGAGTAGCAATGTTACACACATGTGCCTTACTTCTTTAGTGCTCCTAGCAGTAGAAAGAACAAAAATTTGATTGTAAGATGAAAACCATTGATCCCAGGGGCAAGAAATGTACCATTTGGTCCTGTCCAGTTTCCAAAAGATTTTATATTATTTTATAAAGTTATAATGAAGAGTATGAAAATTGCATATAAAAAAACTTTATAGATAACTGGAACTGAAACCTTTTTATATTATTTCCAAAATTTCTGCAAGTTTCAACGAAATGGCTAATTGTTAAAAATCATCCATGGTTAGGATACATATTAGAAACCCCACTCCACTATCTTTCCATAAAGGAAAACAGTTTTGCATTTTCCATAGATTTTTGCACTTTTAAAAAGTGGATTCTTCAAATGTCGACCTACCTCTTTGGACTTTGGAAAGCTGTTCGAGAGCAATGGGATAAAATACCTCTTCTGATACTACAAAAGATATTACTGTCTTGGAAATTAGAGTATAGAAAGATAGTGAAGAATAAGGGTTAGAATATTTAAAACACAAAAATATTAGGTAAAATATTTCTGTAAATACAATGAAAATCATCTAAAAAATATGCTAACAGCTTCTGCATGATATTAAATCACAAGAGGAAAAATGAATGAAATTTGCCTCCTGTGCAGAGACAAGTTTTCAATGAAAGAAAAACTTTGCAGCAACCTTAAAAATGGAAATGTAGATAAGGTATTGTATGAGTGGTTTGTATTAAAATGATAAGACAGAGTTCATGTTTCTGGGCCGATGCTTACTCTAAAAGCAAAAGATTCTTTGAAAAGCTAAATGCTTGCAAAGATTGCAAATTTCCAAATGGATGGCACGCTTGTTTAGAAAAAAGTTATGGAATTCACAAGCTTGATATGTCCGGTGAAAAACATTCGACTGATAGAGAAGATGTTGAATACACTGCTTTTTTCGAAGACTTTGTAACATAGCACTAGACAATATTTATAATCCAGATGAAATGGATCTGCTATTTCATTGTCTTCCGACTTCAAATTTAGCAGGTGCTAATGAAACATCTATTTGCGGTTTCGAAAAAGGTAAGTACAGATTTACAATTTTGGCCTGTGCCAATGAAACTAGATCACACAGACAAAAATTATTGATGACTGGGAAATCTAAACATCCTCGAGCACTGGCAGGAATCGTGGATCTCCGTGGCATAAACACATCAAAAGAATGCTTGGATGGATAAGGATACTTTTTTTTACTGGTTCAAAAGCACTTTTGCGCCGTATCTTGTGAATGAGTTGAAGTCAAAAAGAAAACCTAAAGACAGCCAAATCGTTATACTCACTGATAACTGCCAAGCACATCCTCAAAAAAGAAACTATGTTTATAGCAACATCAGAATGATGTTGCTTTGATCCAGCCAATGAATTAAGGAATTATCCAAAACTTAAAAATGATTTATCAAAAAAATTTTATGAACAGACTTGTGAATGCTGAAAGCCCCCTGACTTAATTTCAGTCATCATTTTCAATAAAAGATTCCATTTAAGGGCTCATGAATTCTTAGAATTCCGTTATAAATTGGACTCGTAGGAAAGGATGGTAGAATATTTTTTTTTCAGTTAACTTTTATTCATTATTTATTATACAGTTAACTATTATTATATCTATTTCAGTTAACTTTCAGAATCATCTGATAAATAATTTGACAGTTTTAAAACAAAAGAACTAGGTTTAACAAAAATATTAAAAGCCTTAACAAGCAAAAACATAGCTAAGAACCTCTGTTTGATACAGAGACATGGTTTGATAGTGACAAAAATTAACCTGTAACAGAAATGTTAACAGAAGAGAATTTAATTCAAAATGCATCATTATAAAAAGAAGAAAAAAATATTTTTGGGACGATGCAAAGAAAGGTCTTTTGACACTTTTGCTATTTTATGAAAAAAACTCTCAACACGCCAAAGGAGATCTTTTGGGACTGCCTTTCATTAGAAACAGACACTTATGGGGGGGGGGACTTTCACTGAAATAAACAGACATTTGCAATTTATTCAATCGAATGTCAACTGCATCAGAATAATGTTAATGTATTATGGATTTATGAATTCCATTAATTCTGGAAAAATATAAAACAAAAGTATTTCTCAGTTCTATTAAATTCATTCTGATTAAAAGCCTTACTGTTATTTAAAAAAATTGGTATTTAATGTGCTTCACCATGGACTATTTTTGAGAAAACATTCTTCCAAAAAATAAAACTGCAGCCAAATAGTGCGAATCAGCACCAATAATGTATATACATAATATCACAACACAATCATATGATCTTTGCTTTAGTATTACGTAAACCAAATTAATTCTTGATAAGCTGGTTTACTTTTTGTACAGAAGATTATAAGTTAAGTAAGTTTCTCCCCACAGTTTAAAAAAATGATTTAAAACATGTATTTCCCAGCCATAGTTAATGGCTTGAAAACTGTTTGTTAAGAAAATCTCAAATGCTAAATTTACCTTATTTATGACATATTTTGTTCATTTGGATAGAAAACGGGGTAAATAAAATTTTTTCTCTTAAATTCGTAGTCAAAAGGTTAACTGCCTCAGCATGAGATTTTATTTGAAAATTAATATATAATGACGATGTAAATTGCAAAATTAATAAACGCGATTTAAGTTTTTTTAGATGCTACACAACTTGAATCATATGATTCTAATTAAATGAAGAACAATCTATTCCCTTTAAGCATCTAGTGAAATGATTGATGCACATTTGGTGGCATCTCTGCCAATTTTTATGGTTGATGACATTTTATAATCGAATGAGAAGTTTTAATTTCACATGCTGAAAGGCCTACAAAATACATAGGATTTTATGTACAAAATGAATTTCTTTTCAAAATCTTACATAATTTTAAGCTTTTAATATTTAAGCTGATAATAAATAAGATGATGGTTTTTATAATTTTAGACCTGAAATTTCTTCCATTCACATGGTTTTTCTACCATGAATTGCATTTTGTATGTACTCAACTATCTGGAATTTGGCCTTTTCCTGAGCATTCGGGATAGTAGAGTATTTACTGCATAAAATGCACCTTTTAGATAAATCATTATTTATTTTCTTAAAACAATATAGATTGTTTAATATAGTTTTAAACTGCAGTTTAGCAGAATATACTTCTTATTTTGATAGTAAATTTTAATATTTTTAAAATGGGAGTTAATTTTTAATTAGGAATTCAGTATTCTCTGAATTTAGATAATTTACATTTTAATGTTCAATTTATGTCTTTTTTACAGTACTTGCATTAAGATAATGCACTTAAAATGGTGCACAATATCAAGTAACAGTCTCCTCAATATTTCCTATTTTTACTTTAATTTTTAACATTTTTTGGTGTTTTAATAAATATATGAAAAATGAATTGCTATCTCGGAGAAAAACCACAGTTAACTGGATCACAATTTGACCACAGCTACCGAACAGTAAAAAATAAAATTTTATATAGAATAACAATTAATTAATGCAAGCAAAAGCCTTAAAACACTGCAAAATATGCATACAGTAAAGCTATTTAAAAAAACCATAATTAAAACAAAATTTAAAATAATTTTGGATAAAACAAAATCAATCTTAATTTTTTTTAAATGCTATTACAATTATTATTATATTGCACTGTCATATTAAAGGAATGCATCTTTCATTACTTATATGAATAATAATTCTGTAAGATACATCATCAAAAACATATAAATGTAAAGCACCACATTTATACCTACCACTGTTAAAGTAAGTAAAGTGTACCTTGCACAAAAAAAAAAAAAAAAAGGGGGGGGGGGGTTACACTTCTATATCTCCCATTCTATTGGACCAATTGTCAAAATTTAACTTGTGTTTTCTATGTGTCGAAAGTGCAACTTAGGACATATATTAGATTTATATATAGCACTGTTCTAATATAGGAATTTAAAAAAAAAAAAAAAAAAAAAAAAAGGACTTTTTTTGAAATAACATACCTATTTTTTCCATATTTCGATTCTCTGACTCAAATTATGCCAATATGCCAAGTTTTGTAAAAATGGCATCAGTAGTTTTTAAAAAATTAGCTCTCAAAATTTTAGATCCTCCATGTTAATTTAATTTGGTGTATATTTATTAACCCATTAGCTGCTGGTGTTGCATTGACGCAATGGTCAAAATAAATAATTATATAAATATAACTACCTAAGATATTTTATACTAACAGATGATTTTGTGTAGGGAATATTATGAAGATTATTTCTGTAAAAAAATATTTGCCTCTAACAATCATTTTGTTTATAATAATTAATCTCATACTCTAAGCAAAATTTTCAACCGGGTATTTTTGCTGAAAATATTTAACGAAAGAGTCGCCGTCTTTATGAGTGATCTATTTTTAGTCAAGGTCACCCTTTATCAGAACATTACATCAGTCAGATGTTTATATTTGTGTTGAGAAGGAAGGGAAAACAGGTGTTGCGCTGATGCAACGTCAGCAGGAAATGGGTAGTCAATCTCCTTTTTCACTCATTCCTTTCGATTTCTGGTTGTTTAAAAATGCCTAGAATGAGGTATCTTACATTAGAAGAAGCCCTTCAAAGATTTTTTGATGAAGAAACAGATGATGATAATGTTAATAATGACCAGAATGAAACTGATATTGTTGTTATTCCCCCAGAAATTGCAGGAGCTAGTGACGAAGAAGAAAGGAATGGCAATGTTTTAAATAATGATAACGATATTTTACCAAATGATACTGCTGGGGAAGTTGAAATTCATGTAAGAAGTAAGTTTCAGCCTTCTAAAAGCATTTATAGTCATACTAAAAAGTTTAAAAGGCAGAAGACTGAAATCTTGAAGTGGATAAAAAAGGAACTGTTAGTTATGTCTCAGTAAGAACATGAAGAAAGAGATAGAAGAGAAATTATAAAAGACAAAATACAAGGTAAAACTAGTGCACAGATTTTCGATTTTCTTCTTGGTTTAGACATTTACTTTCTTCTCGTTGAACAGACAAATAAATACGCTCAAAAAAAAAAAAAAAAAAAAGTTTATTGCATCTGAAGCCTATATGAGAAGATTTATTGGAATATTATTGCTTACAGGATATCATTCTTTACCTCAAGAAAAAATGTATCGGTCTTTTGATAAGAACGCTTCTGTTCTTGTTGTACGAGAATCAATATCACGTTTGCAGCACAGGAATATGAAGCAGAATTTGCATTTGACAATAGTCAAATTGACAATACTGATAAATTATACGAGGTGAGACAGTATCTAAACTTACTAAACATCACCACTTTTTACTACCTTAAATATAAAGTCTCTTTTAGATATCTACTTTAAATATAAAGTCTCTTTTAGATTTCAGATGCGAGAATGCATTATTCCTTTTGCAAACTCCTACTGAGAGTGTAGAATTAGCCAGAAATAGATCAGCAACAGGAAGACCTAGTAAATTCAGCATTCAAAAACTATTGAATGGAGACGGTAGGCATTTTATCGTACGTTGATAACAAAAGACTTTGTTGTAAAGAGTACCATAGCCAGACTGTTTATAGATGCAAAGTATGTAATGTAGCTTTACATCATGATTGTAATCAAGCTTTTCATGCTTGAATCTTTCAATTGAAATAATCTGTATTTGTAACAATGTATATTTTAATATTAAATTAATTACAAGTAAAGTGATTTGTAGATTTATAAAACGTTATACAGCTAAAAAGAAATCCTGCACTCCACTCAAAAGAAACATCACACGAATACAATCCTCCTCACTAAACATCCATAGTCTTATTCCGCTGACGTTGCGCGAAGGTAACACTCGCTTTTTCCACAGATAAGAGCATTTCTTTTTATTTTCAATGTAAATTTATGTTATAAATGCTTAATTTAATATTTGTTATTATTTTCACGAGAAAAGAAACATTCCTTGTAGTTCTGGTGGTTAATGAGTTAATAACTCTTTTTTTATTAAGCTTTTTTTATTAAGCTGTTACATTTCAAAATTTAGATTCATTCCAAATAAAATTTGCCCATTTTTTACAATTAATTTTCTAAATTTGTATTTTAAAATAATTTTTATAAATTTTTTGAAAACATTTTGAACAATAACCTATAAAATTTTACCATCATCTTAAAGTACATGTATTTCTAAGCACACCTGCAAAAAATCAGTTTTTTATTCAAAATTTCTTAATTTTTTCTTATTCTTATATGTGAATTTACATATTGGCACGTTTTAAAATTTGGCATATTTGTTATAGGTGATAATAACGCCAAATGTGGTTTATGGACTTTTTTAAAATTATTTGAAAGTATGAACGATGACTTTTTCAGTTGTACAATGGAAAAAAAAAAAAAAAAAAAGGAAATTAAAACAGGTTGCTATAAATTAAGAAGTTCAACAAGTGAATTCAACAGTTCAACAATTTTAAAATTTCTCCATAATTTTCTCATCAAAAATTACAAAATTTAATACCTGGCATAATTTGAGTTGTAGAGCTGAAATATAGAAAAAAATTGGTACGTTATTTCAGAAAAAGTCCGATTTTGTGTCAATATATCTACGTTAGAACAATCCTATCCATAAATCTAATATATATTCTAAGTTGCACTTTAAAGACATGGAAAATGCAAGTTTAATTTCGACAATCGGTCCAGTAGAACGGGAGATATAGAACTGTCCCCCCTTTTTTTGTGCAAGATTGTTAGAAATGAATGTGAATTACAGTTCCAGTCAATATGTTAACTTGTAACACACAAAATATGAAAATTTCATAAAAGATGATTAAAAAAACTTTGTAAAAGAAAAATATGTTATTTTATAGCACGATAATGCAGAACTAAATCATTAGAACTTTTCCATATGAAGTGCCTCACAGTTCGTAAATCCATATTAGGATCTAATACCTAAAAGGGAAGAAAGCAAAAACATTAGCTTCCAGTAAAATTAAACAATCTTAATTTGAACATTAAAAATAATAGTAAATAACCTAATTCATAAACAAAATTATGGATAACTTTACACAGATAAATTTAAGATATTTCTTATAAGCATGTAATCATGAACAAAAGAATGAAATATGCTTCGTTTGTAACACGGCAGGCTCCTTTATACGAACAGACATTAAACGTGTTCTTTGTTTCCAAAATTTTAATGTATTAAATTACTTAGGTGCATAAAGCATGAACAGTAATGAAAAATATATGTAATCTCAAAACAATCTAACTTATTAAGACACAATAACACGCCAAATAAATACTTATTCAAAAGTCAAACAACATATATACAAATAAACAAAATATAACGCTGATTTTTGTTGTTTGACTTCTGAATTAATCTAAATTATGTTTCAGAAATTGTTATAATATAAAGCTAATTATCCTAAAGAAATTATGTTCATAATGTAGAAGCTATATAAAGCACGCTGGCGAAATATAAGCCATTTTAGAGCTTCGAGAAAAATCTTTTTATCAGAACAGTCAACATTTGAAAAACTACGCAGCATGTAAAAAAATTGAGATTAATCTAGGAACACTTAGTTATTAGAAAACACCAGCAGTATAGTTCCAACCATAATTTAACTAGATCTGGCACCTTGATTCCACAACAGATCACAGATAACCTGATTAGTTTTCATGGCAGAAGTAGCTTAACATGATTATATATTAGTCACCTTCAATGAGAGTTTTTGAATTTAATCAATTTCTTAACTTATTTTAATAACTTCAGACGAATGGAACTATATTTCACAGAGAAAACCTTTTTAATTAACAACAGATTTATTTATTTAGCATTCTAAACATATATATATATATATATATATATATAACTTATTTACTAAAGAAATATTGATTATATTATCTAATAATATAAATTTAGTAAAATGTATCAAAAAGAGGGAACCCACATGTAGGAAGTTTAATTCCAAAATTATGTTTTAAAGGAACTTGAAGGTAAATCATGAAAGAAACTTTTTAAGGGACTTGAATTTAAATCATGTATAACAAAATTTCAAACTTTGAAAAAGAAAGTAAAAAATACATAATTATCGCTATTGATCGGAAATTAGTTGACTTTTCAAGGGGAAAAAACCAACTCCCGTTCAATGAACAATAATTAATAAACGCAAAGGTGTTTCATCTTTTACTCAAGTAAAAATGATTATGCCAAACTGGCAAATTAAGTTAGGCCAAAACTGTAGTTCCATGAAGTGATGGGATTATAGCCAATGTAGATATGAAAGAACTCATTCTGAATGAAGCATTTTCGCTAATACAAGATTCTTTAAAATTTTGAATGTATAGCCAATTTATTTAGTGAAATTTACAAGATACTTGAGTAAATGTCTCCCGACACTTTCACTTTTATGTATGTTAACTCAAGGCTATTTTTATAAAAATAAACATAAGAAACAGTAGTAATCTTAACCGGAATAATGATATAAAGTAATTCAAAGTAATTGAAATAAACATGAGAAAAATAACAAACATAACTATGTTATCTTTGCAAAAACAAATCAAATCAAAGTTGAAAAATTGAAATATACAGGGTGTTTATAAAGTCCCGGACACATTTTAATGTTTAATAACTCATAAAATAATAAAGATAGATTAAAATTAATAACATAAATGGTTAGATAGACTCAAAAAGTTTCATGACCATTGTCAATGAACTTTCCCATGTGCCTCCTTCGTCGCACGGAGAATATCAAGTCGATATTCAGTTTCACGCCAGCTACCGGCAAGCATGTCAGCATCCACAGAGGCTATTGTGGTTGTAATTCTGTCTTTTAGGTCATCAATGTTCGACACTCTTCTCCTGTAAATGTTGTCCTTTACAAATCCCCAAAGGAAAAAGTCCAGCGGCGTTATATCAGGTGATCTGGGTGGCCAAGGAATTGGACCTCCTCGCGTAATCCATCTTCCTGTAAAATGGTCATTCAAAGAACTACGAACGATGGTACCCCAATGAGGTGGTGCACCATCTTGTTGCAAAAAGACATCTGGCTGAAGCTCTTCTAGTAGTGGAAATACGAAGTTTTCCAACATGTCTAAGTATATGACTGATGAGACTGTCTTTTCTGTAAAAAAGAAAGGCCCCAATGACTCGGTCATGCATTAGTCCACACCACACATTAACCTTTGGGGAATCCCTCTGTTTCACAGTATTCATGGGGGTTTTCAGATCCCCATATGTGCACATTATGGCAATTAACAATGCCAGAAAGATGAAAGGATGCTTTGTTGGAGAACATTATGCGCTTCAAAAATTCAGCATCATCTTTTATCTTCCTTAGCATATCTGTTGCAAAGGCCATCCTTCTAGGCCCATCATTAGGTTCCAAAACCTGAACAATTTGAACTTTGTATGCATGCAGTCTTAATTTTTTCTTAATAACCTTGTACGCCATCGAAATTGGCATATTCAATTCTCTTGTCGTTGATCTCACAGATCTTCTAGGATTGTGTAAAAATGTCTCTCTGACACGCTCAATATCAAAATCACTTGTGATTAACGATCACAATAGCATATGTTTGTAATTCAAAAGGAAAGATAATTCCAGTTCGTGCTATTATTGATAACAGCAGCATATCCATGGATGCCAACTCTCACTTTCAAATGCCGCTAGATACACCTACAAAAGTAGCTAAAATTTAAAAAAAAAGTATAATCCATATTCCATAATAGGTTTTGTTGCTCATCCTTTTTTTAAACTGTATCTTCATAAAAATATAATAAATCTGAAGAGCCTGATGTAGGCACGGTTGGCAAGTTTTGAAAGTTAGTCAAGCTCTGTTTGATGCAGTTAGTGTCGTTAGTTCATGTAGAGTTCCAGGGCTTGCAACCCAGTTAATATACTTTTAGGATCCAAAGTGCCATTAAAGCACCAGAGGTGATAAGTTATTTTGTATCATTGTAAGTTTCACTAGATGCAAAGAATATGTTTTACTTGAATTTTTACACTTTTGTATATTTTATCTTGTGACCGCAGTAAGTATTAATGAAAGGCAATAACTCGCTTTAATATGTAGAGATAATTTTTAAGGGTAAGCAGTTAGTTATAAATAATTAAATTAGGTAGTTAGATAACCTTAAGCATTATGGATTTACATGGCCACCATTAAATTTTATTTTCAACAATATTTGTTAAAAATGCCCTATTAAAATCAAAATCTAATGAAATTTCACAATTTAAAATACATGTAATTTATGACATTGATTCTTAAGGGGAGTTGGAAACCGACAATGTTAAATTGGCCATTTTCGATGTACCTTTTCTCACAATCTACCGTAGATACACGCTTGAAATTTTTTGTGTAATTAAAGTAAACCTCTCTCATCATACTGAAATGAGCTTTTGAAACATTTTGAATATTAGAGTAATTTATAGACTATCATATTAGGCATAGTAAAATTTAGCAATCTTCTCACAAAAAAATTTGCGAAATATTTTTTTCTTAGTTTGTCACAAAAGGCTCATTTCAGTAAACATTAGAAAACACAATAATTAAGCCATAAAAATTTTACATGCCTGTGAGCAGCATGTGAGCATTCAATGATAAATTAAAACAAGATTTTTTAGTTTTAATTTTCATAGAGATTAAAGCATAGTATTTTTATAAAGCTAAAAGAGTAGAGAATTTGAAAATGCAAAAATCCCAAATCACCATTTGAAGAATTTCGGGTTCCAAAAACCCTTAAACGACAATTACACATTAAAAGCTACAAAACATTTATGTTTTATAACAATTCTCAACAAAATATTTATCCGTCATTTTAATTTGAAGCCTTCCCAAACATTTTGGCTAGTTTATATAGATTTCCTTCTCTTTAAGGATCTTTTTTAACATCTTTTTTAACAATTAGAGATTTGTCTCAATATGCAAACCAGTGTTCTCGCTAGTTTCTACGTGCTTTATCTCCTAACTTGTCAACCTCTCCACAATGTACCTATGAGGGTTTACTTGGTCTGGTAAAAGTTAAATAGCCCCAAACCCCTGACAGACGTGAAGCATATTATCGCTATGTCTGAAAGTAACTACAATATCAGACAAAGGTTTAAATAAGCCTCTTATTTAAAAAGCACTTAGAACATAAAGGCATGTTCTGATGCTAACAAAATCAATTACAGCTAACAGTGACGTAATTAAACAAGAACAGTCTAATTCAAACTAAAAATGTATAGTGGTCAAACATTGTACAATTTAATTTAAATTTAATCTGGCTCAGTAACTCTATTATATGACGAAATAGACATGGAAAATTAAAGTGAAGACTGAAATCATAAACAATTATGTAATTTAAATAATAATAACTGCACATATCTTTGAAGAATAATTTTCTTTATGTATTCAGTTTCTTTCTTCAACATGTTTCCTTTTCATTTTAGATTTTTTAGATTTAATTAAGGATTTATATTTTTCCAAAAAAAAAAAAAAATGCATTTAGAATGTATAGAAAAAGTGGCTAATTTTAGTTCTTTAGCAAAATGAGCATTTAGAAGAAATATAAAATATATATGGTAAAGGCCGGTCACAGAGCTGATGTGGCAGAATTTTTAGAATTTAGTGACACACCAAATAACAAAATCTAGAAATGGCAAAACTTTTAGAATTTAGAGCAGGCATTGGAAGCAGAATTTAGAAAGGCACTAGGCAGCAGATTTAGGAGCCAGAGAGGGTGCATCAGGTGGGAAAATGCCTAGAGCCAGCTATGTGTATGATTCATTAAGACATATTAGATGAATCTTTTAAATTTAAGTTTTTAATTTCTTTATTAATAAAAAAAACCCTTTCTATAATGCCTGCCCATGCCATAATGCATGCCATTACAAGCATTTTTGATATTTTCCATGCTTGTGTCTCGTGAAAAGTAGAAAAAATAAAGGGAAGATAAACATGTTAAGATTCTAGTATCAGAAGTAAAACATTCAAATATTATGTTTTCATTGTTCTTCTAGTAAAAAAGTAAGTTTTCTCCAAAAAGTAAGAAATTCATTGCAAACTTTCTGTAAAATACATCCATTACGTGTTGATACCATGGAGACATTTTTCATTTTGTCACATATTTCTCGAATCTCCTAGAATCGAGGGTCTATAAATCTTGCCTTCAAATCCTTCTACACCTTCCAAGCTGCAATGTCTAAAATCATAAAGAAATATTATCCCCACGAATTAATTCTGTAACAGCAAAAAGACAGAAATATTTTGGAAAAGAAAGGTGGAAAAGAGTGTAAAATTAATTTTATAGAGAAAACTGATGCCCATTCTGAGACAATTACATGGGAAAAATGCGTATGAAAAAATTAAAAAGAAGACATTTTTAAATAATTACATAGCAAATTTTGCTTTTGCTATGTACTGTTTCTTAAATTGTACTTTATAGCATTACACCTTGTTTATTTTTCAGATTCAAAATATTGTATAATAAGTGGCCAAATTGGAACTTTATAATATGATAGCGAAAAATAAAAATGTTTTATTTTAATGTTATTTTTTAAATATAATTTCAATATATTACCATTATTTTAATGAAATTTATCAATGTTACGATGTTTTTAAAAAAAAAGTATCGAAAAATTCCCAGACCTCGGAATTAAAAATTTTCTATAAAAACTGATCTTAAAATTGCAAAAATGTTAATAAGCCGCCAATTTTGGACCGTTTAATTAAAGAATTCACAGCCTCAAAAGTGAAAAGCTCTTTGTTAGAAAAAATGAATTTTGAAATGATTATGTTTCACTTCTCAAAAAATCGAGTATCCCATCATTTATATTAGACACAGAAACAAATTATAGCCCATGAACCCATTCAAAAAATAAGCATATATGTCAGTGAAACGCCAAAAATATTCCTACAAAATGCTAATTCACACTCAAAATGGTAGTCGTAAAAACAGACAGAAATTTCAGATGATTGAAATTAAGGCCCTTCTGCTGAGTTTGGCCAAAATTAAGAACTTTTAAGGGCCAAAAATCGATTCAAAAAAATCTAAAGACTTGGGACTCTTAAGGACTATACGTACCCTGTTCCTTTTTTGCCAGCTTGAGCCGAAGCCAACTTTAATAATTCGCGAACATAGATTTCTACCAGTAATTCGTCGTGTGCAAATCGAGATTTTAGCTGCTTGATAGCTTCTTTATAATTTGCACTTGTCGGAGGATAACTATCTATGAACTCTCTCGCTGGGGATCCAACGACAGTTGCCTGCAATACGTACTGAAATTTATCATCATTATCTATATTTACATCTTCGTTGATCTTCTTAAACTGTCTCCAAAATCCTAATCAATTTCGGGTCTCCTTTCACAGACGCCAGTTGTTTGAAATTAATTAATTTCTTAACTTATTTTAATAACTTCAGATGAATGGAAATATATTTTGCAGAGAAAACCTTTTTAATTAACAACGTGCCTATTTATTTAAAATTCTAAACATATATATATATAAATAATCATTCCGTACGTTATCACGCTCAAAGCATATGTACACAAAAAATCACTGTTGCCACAAAAAATCTACATTATAATGAACATATTATGTTATTGTGTATTAATTGAGTTTGTGCATGTTGTTTAACACACAGGTTTACTTAACCATACATAATCAAAATGTTGCAGGTGAATCATATAGTAAGATCTTTAAGTTATAATTCTGATATAACTTAGGTTTTAAGTATGATTTCATCAATATTGCTGCAAAACTATATTGACAGCAATCACAGCATCTTACTAAAAAACTCATCATGCATAGCTCAACATCTGAAAGGCAATGAAAGACTGCACTTCTTGAATAATGTGCTAGAAATTACTGAAGCATATGGTAACATAAAAATTTTGCTTTCTTCACTGCATGTTTTACACATGCATTAACCATTTCTCTGCTCAATAAATTTCAGTAAACTATCCCTAAACTGCATATTTTTATTACTATAGAATTTGAAAGAAAACTGCATTTTTAGATGATTATATATGGAAAATCACCTGTATATCAAAAATGAAGTATATATACAGAGATAAAAATTACAATTACCCTGTAATGTTGATCCTGCAGAGCAGAACTGGCAAAAATACTTTGTTTCATTTCTTGTCTTGTTGCCTATTTTTTTAGAACAGCAGAAAACACACTAGAGGGTTTTTTTTTTTTTTTTTTTTTTTTTTTTTTAAGATGGAGGAACAAAATTCTAAGAAATGGTAATCTGTTAATTACATGGTATTTGACCCATTTTTGTAATGACTTTCTAATTATATGTTTTTTTGTTACCTTACACAGCATATCCACTGCAAAAAAAAAAAAAAAAAAAAAAAAAAAAAAAAAAAAAATATGTATAATTTTATTTGGTATCATGGGTTCTCAATATTTTTCACCTGAATGCAGGCAAAAGTTATTTCCTTGCTATGATCATTCAACACAGTGATTAGTTAGCAGCCCAATAACATTTACAAGATCATCATCAAACAAATTGCTCGAAGAACTGTATAACACAAAAATCCTGATTATGTAAAACTGATGACATCAATGTTTGGAAATTCAGAAGCATATATGCTTGAGAACAACTTCTTTCAAAACAAAATAAAATCAGAATCAATTAAGAAAAAGGTTTGCTGATGATCAGCTGATTTATATTTTGCTCCTGTCATCAACAAATATTTCACCTGATGTGGAGAAGCTATCACATAATAAGCAAAAGCAAGTGTCTCATTTATTTGAAATGAATTTGCTTATTTTGCTCATTTATTTAAAATGAATTTGCCTTAAATCTCTAGATGGCCCTCCTCTGAGACACTGCATAGCTGCTCCACCCTTATTCCCTGAAAAGCTACCAAACCCTGTCCTTAAAACCAAGCAAACTGTCTCATAAAGAGAATTATCTAAAGATGATCACAAGCAGATTGAAAAGTAGCTCACCATCATAAATTAACAATTACACAATAAGATAAAAAATGCACAATTACATTTTTTCATACGAATTAACAAAAACCAAGACAGAAAACTAATACAACTATCACAGCAATCAACATACACATGCACAGTTGAAAAGTAATGATTAGTAGTCTGTCTTCTATGAGCTAAATGAGAAATGCCAAAAGAAAGTATTTATAAATAGTGAAGAGAAAAAATTATTCCCATTTTGGGGGTGGGGGTGGGGAGGTTTGCAGTATTCTTGAATGATGACTAACATACAATAAAAAAAGCATATGCGGGGTTAAAATGACGTGAAAAACAAAATAAAATGGCATTTGAAAACATAAGTGGGAGCCTTCGCAGATGACCCGTCTGCTTCACCGGTTTGCAAGCTGGAATGAATGGCTTGGTCAAGTTTGCCTTCTTTCATTCTTTCTGTAGGTTTGTTGTACTTCTCAGAAGTGATGTCTATATATGGTAGGTCGAAAGAAAAGTCTTTGTTGCAACACTGTTTAAAAGTGATTTCTAGCACTTTCCAGGTTTTGGCTTTGTCCCATTCAATTATTGAGTTTAGATGCTCTAAAATGTATTAATCAAAGATGTTCTATTTTTATTGATTTACTTGTCGGCAGAGAATTGCAAGATCTCTACCAACCAGTAAATCAGTACAAGGTTCAATGTTCCTCGGAGCATTCAAACACAATAAGTAAATGAGAGAACATTTAATCACCTCCAAACCCTGGTATGAAAGCAGCCTCAAAATTCTAGAAGCGTTAGAAATCACCACTTAATTGTGTTGCAATAGAAACATTCCATATGTTTAAACATGGTTTTAGAATGCCAGCCTTGAATATTTAATATAAATTCAAATATAAAAGATTTTAACATATTTAGATATAAATAGACAGTATGATGTAACACTGTTCAGAAAAAAAAATTAAATAACCTTTTTAAGACTTTTTTATGATTTTATTTATAATGAGAGACACAAAGAGTTACATTAATTTCCGCATTCTAAACCCTATTAAGTACTAGGAAAAGGAAAACTTTATTAAAAGTTCAAATAATCAAATGAATTAATATAACTTTTAATACAATTGATTTTATTATATAGCAAAGCAATCAGCCTTACTTGATCCTGACATAAGAGTTCAACTTTTTCTTCTGCAATTGATGTTCGTTCTTCATCTTTTTCAGATTCAGCTTTATCTTGTCCACCAGAGCCTCCTGACTGACTTGCTGTTTGAGACCCTGCATCGGAGCCAGCTCCCATAATTTTTTCATAAACATGTTCAATTACTTTACGAACTTGAAGCATATCACTCGCAGATAAGCGTTCTCTAGAAAAAAGCAACTGTTTATGGTTGAGGAAATAACTAGGAAAAAACACTGGGATAAGATATATGTGTCATTAGTTGTTGAGTGATCAAATTTGTTTTCTAACTATAAAGAAATCTTTAAAATCATTTCAGATCACAGCACAGCTAGAAATACCTGCTATGGTTTTTCTTGTGATTAACAGAATAAAAAGGGGGAAAATATTTCTTTTCACATGGTATAATACAATGTGCAACAGCACATAAAAATAACTAATGAAAGACTGAAACTAAGTAAAACTAGTTATTTTATTGTGCCCTATTTTTATCAGTACAAATGAATAAGCACATTACAACAACGTTTTTCTTTCTGCACCTATTAAAAAATAAATTATGTAAACAAATCAAAATCAGATAAATTTACCCTGTTGAAATTAACTTTCCAGTTCACTTTAACAGCATATTATTCAAATATAAAAATATCTGAATTAGAATAAGAGATTTGAATGATTTGGCAAAGAAGTGATTATGTATGCTCACTTATTTTTACAAAACAAAATAGGGACAATCTGTGCCCACATTAAGGAACTGAAGGAAGAGTATAACTCTGCATTACAAAAATTTTGTTAATAATAGTTGAAAGTCAGCAATTTTTTTTAAAAAAATATATAATTTTAGGCTTATTGATTCCGTCCCTTCTTTTTAAACTATGGGACTCTTCCCAATGAAGCACCTGCACTTATGATCCATTAGCTATTTAACTGTTTCTTCAACAAGCATGCTGTTTAAAATCCAATACATCAGGTATAAAATATTGCACCTCCAAGCATAACTGCAGGAGCACAAAAGCAATCAAACTTTAAAAGCTAACTGAACTCCTGTGCTTAGTTTTAAAATAGCAGATAGCTAAATTAATGACTATATCATCCAGGCAACATCTGGCTAAACTAACCACTATATCTTTAGGAACATAACCCTAAATTTAAATAATCAAATGATTATATCTTTCCACTGCCTATATCAGGGGTAGTCATCCTTTTTACACATATTGCCCATTTTGTAGGTAGTAAAATTTCCTTATGATCCACCGGTTTCACAGTAACTTAGTTTAGCGTAAATGCAAAGTAATTTTTCGAGTGGAGGCTTAGTAAAAATATATATATTAAAATTATCTATTCATTTATACTTTACTTATATTTATAAGAGATAAAAAATTTTATGTCCTGCATAGCTAGCCAGGTTTCATTGGTTCCAATGAACTTTTTTTTGGTTAGTAATCCTTCACTAGCAGGAAAAAGAGAAGTTTGTTTTCTTGAAAAATTTCTCCTAGCCTCACACTTTGTTAAGATGTCATAATCTTTTATGCATGTTATAGTCACAGAACAACACCTAAGAGAAGTAGCAAAGCCTCATAAAGGTATGGAAACAGGAGAGTTGAGCTTGGGAGAACCAGGGTTTGTACACATTTCTGCACATGGTACATTAAGTATTTTTAAGGACCATTAATAAAAAAAAATAAGGACCTATCAGCAACTGGGAGCTGAATAAATTCAATTAAAATTCAATCAACTTATGTCTGAATTCCGTTTTTGTAATAACCCTCTAAGAATAAAATAGATCCGTAAGTAGGATGCATTCTTATTAAACATAATTTAATAAACATAACTATAAAACAAATTTGAGAATAAAATCCACTTTATAAAAGTTATCAGGTAGCATTAAATGTTTTACACGTATAATAGTTGGACATAGTTTAAAAGATGATTAGGGACATTTTATTTACGTTTTACCTAACAGTTAGCTTTATGTTGATTTTTTCGTTTATGTCTCATTTTGCCATGTACTTACTCTAGAAATTTAGTAAATAGCAGGTAGATTTTATGTCAAATGGCATAGATTAAAATAACAAATAAAATTATAACCAGCATGATTTGTAACAGAAGATTGGCTGTTGCCAGTGCTGCTGCTTGCCCAGAGACAGATCTGTTGTTCAAAACAAATCTGAAAGCCAGATATAGTTTTGAGGTTGGCAAGTTTTGGAAGTTAGTTGTGCTCCATCTGACGCAGTTAGTGTTACAGCTTCATGTAGAGTTCCTGGCATTGTAACCTAGTTAATATATTTTAAGGTTCCAATAAGCCACTAATGCACCAGAAGTAATAAGTTGTTTTGTACTATTTTAAGCCTCACATTAATTTTTTAATTAGAATAAGTTTTACATTAATTTTTACATTTTTGTGCTGTATCTTGTGACCACAGTAAGGATTAATGAAAGGCAATAACTTGATTTAAAATGCACATATAACATTTAAAGGTGAGCAGTAAGTTACAAATAATTAAATTAGGTAATTAAATAGCCTTAATCATTATAGATTTACATGACCACTATTAAATTTTATTTATTTTTAAAAACATTTGTTGAAAAAGCACTATTAAAATCACAATCTAATAACATTTCACAGTTTAAAATGCATGTAATTTTAAATTGTCAGTTTTAAATCAATGTCATAACACTGATTCTTAAATGATATTAGAGTAATTCTACATTAAAAGCTATAAAAAATTTATGTTTTGTAGCAATAACACATAAAATATTTATGCATCTTTTTAATTTAAAGCCTTCCCAGACATTTTGGCTTAATTTATATCAATTTTCTTCTCTTTAAACATCATTCCTAAGAATTAAAAATCTGTTTCAATACACAAACCAATGTTTCCACTAGAAGTCACATAAAGGTTCTTTTTAAATAAACCTTTTATTTAAAAAGAACTTAAAACATACAGGCACGTTCCTATGTTGACAAAATCAACTACAGCTTGTGGTGATGCAATTAAACACAAACAGTCAAATTCAAACTAAAAATGTGAACTAGTAGTCAAGACTACATAATTTAATTTTAATCTAAGCTGGCTATTGTCGTAACAAATTCAAATGTTAGCGGCGCTTACACAAAGATGAATAAATTACAAATTATCAGAGCTGGCAGAGACTAATACAACATCCAAGTGGAGGGCAAAAACACTCTGTCTTTCAGTCCCAAAACCTCAGTTTAAAAATTATCTGATTTGCATTACAGTGAGGAAACGGAAATGGCAACTTATAGTCAAGGCTAAAATTATAAACAACTGGTTAATTTGCATAATAATAACTGCACATATTATCAATGAATAATTTTCCTCCTCTTTATGCATTGTTTCTTTCTTCAATTCATTTCCTCTTCACTTTGGAATTTTTGGAATAAATTAAAGATTTCTGTTATTCTAAAAAAACAGATGCATTTAGAATGTACAGAAAAAGCTGATAAATATGAAATGATGTATAGTAAGGGCTGGTTTCAGGGCCGATGAGGATGAATTTTTAGAATTTAGCAATACATGAGCAACAAAATCTAGAAATAACAAAACTTTTAGAATTGAGGGCAGGCAATGGGAGCAGAATTTACGATCCACGGAGATTGCATCAGGTGGGACAAATGCCTTGTGTCAACTCTGTGTATGATCCATTGACACATATCAGGTGAATCTTTTAAATTATCAGTTTTCAATTTCTTTATTAATAGAAAAATTCTTTTTTTATAAATGTCTGCCATGTGAAAAGATTAGAAACATTTTTGATATTTTCCATACTTGTGTCAAGTGAAAAGTTGAGAAAATAAGGGGAAGAAAAACATGTTAAGAAAAAGACTTCTAGTATCAGAAGTACAACATTCAAACATTATGTTTTTATTGTCCTTCCAAAAATTCTCCAAAACGTAAGAAAGAAAAATTCCCAAATCTCTGAATTAAAAATTTTCTACAGAAATTAATCTTAAAATCGCCAAAATGTTGATAAGTCGCAAAATTTAGAGCCGTTTAATAAAAGAATTCACATCCCCAAAAGCAGAAAGTCATTTAAATGCTCTTCATTAGGAAAAAATGAAATAATTTTGAAATGCTTATGTTTGACTCCTTGCTCAGAAACCCAAGTATCCCACCCTTTACAATAGAAATAGGAACAGTTTATAATCCATGAAAACTTTATCAGTGAACTGTCAAAAATATTCCGCCATAACGATAATTCACACTCAAAACAGCAGTTGTAAAAACAATAGAGAAATTTCAGATGATTAAAATTAAGGACCTTTTGCCGATTTTGGTTGAAATTAAGGACTTTTAAGGATAAAAATTGATCCCAAAAAAACCTAAGGACTTTTAAAGGGCTGTACGAACCCTGGAGAACAGACTTTCTTCATCGAATGGATAAAAGCCTTTACCACCCACCATTAAAGCTTAAATTGCAAACTAATGTGTGGTAGGGGCCAGGTTGACTATCCCTAGTCTATATGATACTGAAATTCCTTTACAGTCATCTCCTGTTACTTTATAAAATCCTACACAGAATTTTTATACCAGTAAGAAGTTCACAGCAAAATATCATGAATATAATTAACATGATATAAAAATCATATTATAACTCCACAAAGTGTCTTAAAGACAGGAAAATCATAGCTCTTTACATATTTATGGCACTGATATAGAGTTTGCTTAATTGAGGCAAAGTTATCTCCTTATGCCTTTGTGCAAGGCTTTCTAAAGGAAACTGGTTTATGTTCATGTTCATTATGAAAGCCATGAAAACACTCAAGCAACCAGCCTATTTGCTGGGATTTAAATCCATGTCAATTTCCAGCGATAGCTTCTTTTATTATGTCCTTATTTACACAGCATGGTTGTCCACAGTGGACATAATTTTTCAAGGCTTAAATTTCCATGCTTACACTTCTCAAACCACCTTTGAGATATGGTATCAGAAACAATATGTTGTTCATATACAGCATAATTTACAAGCAGTCTGACTAACAGTCTTTTTTAAAATAAAAAAGCACAGTACGAAAAGAAAATAAACTCTGTATGAATGAAATGGGTTCTCCATTCTTAAGCACTGCACTGAAACAAAAATTATGCAACAATACATGCTAGAATTCCAGAACGTAAGGAGAAAAGACCATGTTTAAACATTTGCTTCGATTAAGATCATTTCCTATCAGCAGTAATAAAATAATTAGAAGAAAATGTACTTCAATTTGAAAAACCGCAGAACTTTCTGGATGACACAATATATCATCACGAGTAGAAGATTTTCACAATGATGATATTTACTTTCAAGGTAACAAATCGGTATGGTAGGAAAAAATTCCAAGTTTTATTATTATTTTTAATATAAAATGCAGAGAAACTTCAGTTTGTAAATGGGTGGCAATACAAGAATTACTGATCAGTAATTCTTGTATTGCCACCCATTTACAAACTTAATAAAAAAAATAAATAAACTTACTTTCTTAAAGGTTTTGCACCAGATGATTGATGAGGCAGAAGATAAAAAGGAATCTTATTGAACCTTGGCATATTTTTCTTGAAAAAGAAAAAGTGCATTTTTAAAACAGGTCACAATTAGAAGTTATATGTTTCTAAATTGATATCAATAAATATTTGCAATATGACTAAGGAAATTGAAAATTGTAATATTAAGATTAATCGTACTTTCTAAATTTAATGGAATGTACAATGAAGTTGCAGTATTAGATCAAACTACGAACATTAAAACTTAAAATGTTGTTTGATTGCGATGCTCATTTTTCATTTTTTACAACAAACACACAAAACAAATTTAAAACTTTGGGGCTGGGGATGAGAAAAGAACTGTTTCTACAATAAATGTGAGAATGTTTCAAAACATACATAATCATAAAAACATGCCAAGGATGTTTCCAAGAGATTTCTGAGGAGACTTTTAACATTATTGATAGATTTTGCCCCATTTGCTTAATTTTATGTATTAAACGTGGTTGCTTGGTACGAAACTTTTTAAAATCAATCTATATGAAGGAAGTGCCGAAGAAAACCCCATGAACACATACAACAGTGAAATTGCACCAGATGAGTAATGATGCTATGTTCGATACTGGCAGACTGCTGTCTATCCATAAATTTTAATTAGAGGTACAATGGCTGTCTGCATAAGAATTTAAGAATACAGAGCAACCTCATTTTAGACATCCTGTGCAGAATGGAAGATAGCACCAGCAAGATGTAGCTGCAAGTGTGAAAAAAGGTCTGAAGAAGCAATTTTGGAGGTATTTCATTTAGAATGGCAAAAGATCTCATTTCAGTTCGTACAGAGTCCAGCCGGTGAATGCAGACACATGTGGTTTCGGATTATCTTGATGGAACACTACCCTTTTGCCCTGGAACTCAGTTCGGCATTTTTCCTTGATAGCAGTGCCAACACGGACTAGCAGCTCACTGTGCATCTTACTGTCGATGGTTTTACCTTTTTCCAGATACCCTTCGTGGATAATACAATAGCTATCCTGCCAGACACAAAGCATGACCTTTTTGTTAGTCAAATTATGCTTTGCGACATTGCTGATGGGCTCTCCAGGTGCAGACTAACCTCCTTTACATCCTGTATTGTTGAAATAAATCCACTTTTCATCACAAGTGATGATCTAATCCAAAATTTTGCCCTTGCGTTGATATTCAAGCAGATTTGTGTATGCCTGAACATGTCTGTCTTTATTTGCTCAAGTCAGCTCATGTGGCACCCAGCGACTGAACTTGTACTTCAAGTTTATGCGATGCACAGCATGACTAATGGACACAGCACTAACACCTAACTTTTTATAAGTTATTTCTATCTCGAGTGGTTGCATAATAATCTTCCTCAACAAGTTCTCACAGGCGGGCATCATCAACATCAGCTTTGCTTCTTGAATGTCAAAGGCCTTGTTTTTGAACTTTTGGTACCAAACCTTTACAGTATCATATTATATGACATTAACTGTACACATGGTTTGGTGGCATTCTGTAGCTGCCTTTTTGCAACAGAACTGGAAGTAAATGATGGTTCTAATTTGGTAGTGTGATAGTTCCATTTCAGACACCTTAATAATAAAGATATTTTTTATAAATTTCACAACACAGTATTCTAAAGCAAGCCTCTTTCTTTAAATAACAAAAATCATTTCACAAACTATGATTAAACACGCCAATGCGAACTGTTTGTCCAGACGTGGCAGAAAACTTTCAATAAAACCCGATATTTACATAAAAACACTCAAACATTTTTAAACTAACAATGAAAGGCAAAATTTTTCTGATACATACAGGTAGTTATCAAAATAATGGAAACACCGGTGAATAAAAATGACATCTAAGTATGTGTTTTCATAAGCAATAAAATATAATCCTAGCTACCAGTTTTATTATTTTTTTTTTAATATAAGAAATATATACCTCAGTAACATGAGACAGCTCTAGTGAAGTTGTAAACCTCTTGGATTTTCATTAGAAGCATAAAATGTCAGATCTCATAGTTTCAAAGAGGCCATATATTGTAGGAGCCCGACTAGCTGGAACAACTGTGACTGAAACATCCGAGCTATTTAGGTGTTCCTAGAGTTACAATGTCTACAGTCATGACAAGTGTACATACAGCACAAAAGAAGTTTGACAAAGCAAAATAGTGGACAGAAACAGAAGCTGAATGAAAGAGATCAATGGGTGTTCAAGCGGGCTATAATGTCTAAAAATGAAACAACTGCAGCCAAAGTGACTATACAGCTCAATCAAGCAAGTGAATTCTCCAGTGTCAATAATTACAGTTAGGAGGCATCTTCATAAAAAGAATATTTACGTCACAGTAGCAATTCCCAAGCCACTTGTCATGAATGTTAATGTCAAATATTGTCTACAGTGGTGCTACAAACACAAAACCTGATCGATTGATAAGTGGAAGACTGTTATATGGTCAGATGTATCATCTTTCACACTTTTCCCTACAGCAGAATGCATGCACATTTGGAGAACACCTGCAGAAGCATACAATTGTGATTGTCTCTTTCCAGCTGTCAAGCATGGAGGTGGATCCATCATAGTAGGGGCAGCTGTGTCTTGGTTTTCTGCTAGCCCAACTGTAACCCTGCAAGAAAGGATCAGTGGGGAAAAGTATAGAGAAGTTTTAGCCAAACAGGTCCTTTGATGGAATTTTCTAGGATGATAATGCTCCTATTCATGCAGTGAGACTTGTCCAGTCTTGGTTTGATGAATATGAGAATGAAGTGAAATATCTACCTCGGCCTGCACAGTCCATCAATCTCAATATAATGGAACTATTATGGTCTGTTTTAGAATGTTCGATCTGGAATTGATCTACTCCATCAGCATTGATATACTCTTTCAGAACTTTTACAGTATCTCCATAAAGAATGATATAATATTCTTCTACACACTATTCAGCACTTGTATGATTCCATTCCCATGTGAATCCAAACTGTATTACATGCCAAAGGCAGTCCTATGCTATATTAATAAAGAATTCCTTAGAAATCCCACGCTATATTAATAAAGATTAGATTCTAGAGTGTTTCCATTATTCTGATAATCACCTGTATATACATATATGCAAACACAGACAGGCAAGATATTTTATATAACATTAGCAAAAACCCAAAAAATATGTTAAAAATTACATACTGCTACAACAACATCTGTTACCCATGCAGGAACAGTTTCATGAAGCAATAATTCTTCTGTTTCTCGTCCAGCATCCCCTACTAAAAGTCTCAAAAGAGTGCGACCACCAACTTCACTATAAGTTTGAAATGATTTCAATAAAATAACATATATATTTTACATGACACACAATGTTTAGACATTTATAATTAAAAGAAATCACCAGGCAGAAATTTCATACCAAAAAATGCCCTCATCTAGCAGATATAATTGTAATATACATGATCATAAAATATACACAGGATTCATTCTAAAAAAATTAATGATCTTTCTTTCTTTTTTTTTTTTTTTTTTTTTTTTTTAATCCAAAACAAAGCTACATTTATTTCAGTTTTGGTTAATATATGAAAAATATAAAACTAATAGGCTAAAATTTTAATCAGTATTCTGTTTTGTTACCCAATAAATATGATTCTATTACTATGAGATTATTGGGTGCTGTAACTGGGTACATAAGCTGTGCAATTAATCACGTCTTGACAACATTTACAATTTTTCGTATGGCTTGAAAATAGTCAAATCAATTATTTTCTATTCATTTAAATTAGAATCTTGGCACCAGTATTTTTAAAACTACTATACCGATTTTCACAATTCAACGACAACTGATTTTTTTTAAAAACTAAAATATTACATAACTTGTTTTTTACTCGTTTAAAAGGTATCTTTTGAGAGCAATAACTTATTAAAACTTTAAGATCCAAAAAAATTGAGCAACCCACAAGTATTCTTGGCCAAATTTAATAATTCACTGATAACATTGTTCATCGTCAGATAAAGATTTTTTTATACCGCCCAACCAGGACAGTTGTTAGTGATGCTGAATGCATACCAAAGGGCCCGAGTTAAAATCCCAGAGAAGACATGGATATTTGCAAATGCACAGTGTCTGTGCAGCATGGAAATGCTCTAAATATGTGGCAAGCTGAAAGGGTGTAAGGAGAGCTGTATAAAAATGGTGGCACCTAGAGACACCAAATTTTGCACACACAGTCCTTAACCCAAACATATACACCTTGAAGAAGCCTTATTTTGAATTTTTTTATTATTTTGCATTTTGTGCAAATTTAATGAATGTTTGATTAAATTCAGTGATTTAAAAGCAATATGCTACCATTCAATGATTCATAAAATATTTTTGTTTCAAATTTAATCAGAAAACTCAGTGACATAGAAGAAGTGTGCAGCTACTCTGCAAAACAGACCATATTTGCCTTTTGAATTTAATCATATTGTGGAAAAATGGCCTCGCTTAGAACCACCCAATTTTGAACAGGCATTATTCTCCACTCAAACATGTGCACCTCAAAACCCAAATTTTGATTTTTTTAAAAATTATTTCATATTTTGAGAAACTTTAAAGAAGTCTTGATTAAAAACTCAGCAATATAAAAGTTTTATGTTGCCATTTGGTAAATCATAAGATATGTTTCAAATTTGATCAGAAAACTCGGCGAAAGAACTTACCACTTGGCAAAATACAATACATTTGTCTTTTAAATTTAATTAATAAATTTATTAGCTGGATTCATTAAAATCATTATCTACTTTTTGCCTTTTTTATAAATACTTTTTCAGGCAGCTGGCAGCAAAAGTGCTTAGTTCAAATTATAAATTTATTAGAGATTTCATAATTCACTCATACAAACTAATTATGAAATCTGACACACATTCACCACTGAAAAAACAAAGCATGAAAAAGTGTCCAGAAGTTCTAATCATAGAAATGCAAAGAAAACAGTGGCAAACAGAATAATGACAAATAAAAAAAAAGCAAATCAGCAGTCAAGCAACCATGCAAGCCTACATGCAATGCCTACAATAGGCCCACAAAGCTGTTGAAAAATGAAAGCAGACTGATTTGAGCACTTTCTGGTTACCCGAAAACTACTTCATTTCCTGTTGGCTAGTTTTCTGCATGACTGCCCTAATATGAATCCATGTATAAATAACAATCAAGTAAACTTTAATAAATACAGCATGTTTATATCAGTTGATGAATTATTTGTATAGTAATATAAAAATTCTAAATTTGGAGGAATATACACTTTATTGAGTATTGAACCAAGATGCATATTTCCGATCACGGATTTCTATGAAATAAGAAAATTTCATAAAAACAGTTTCAGCACAAGGGAATTTTTTTAAAAATATAAATAAAAGATTTAGTTCTTAATACAGTGCCTATATACCAAATGTAAATTTTGCTTTAATAAATTACATACAAAGGGTTTCATCTCTCTGCATGCTAAATTTGTGGGCTATCATAAAATTAATACACTGACTCTTCGAATACCTAACATTTAGGACATTTTGATCAAATTTAGTAAGAAAACTGAAAAGAAAAGACTCACTCTGGAGATTAATGATTTAATATCAGATAAAAGTAGCAGTTTTGAGTAACTACAGTAGCCTCACAATTTTACGAAACTCTTAGAGACCTTAAGTAATGTTCATCAAATGCTCAAACTGGAGGCTTTCAAAAATGCATAGTTGACCTAGTAGAACTATTATAACTATTTTTTAATTTATTTAACTATTTTTCTTATAATAACCCTCTCCATAAAATAGTAACTTCATTATAAATTCTTGTTCTGTAAAATTCTGAAAATATGGCAGAAAAACTGTTTACTGATGGATTTGCAATCCAAATGGATACAGACTGAGAAAGATGGACAAAAGACTTAAAATTATTGAAACACATGTAAACCTGTTTTGCATTACATAAGCTCCATGCAATGCACTCCGTTCCAAAACAGAAAGCTATTATTAAAAAGGTTCTATACAGATATAGATGAACAAATATATCTTCAAATCATTAACTACAAAAAAATTTTACTTTTTGACAAAACAAGAAACTTCAATTTCAATACTAACAAATTAATAAATTGGAACTCCAACATATCCAAAAAAGTAATAAACAATACTATAATTAATCAAATACAATGTATTAAAACTATATGCACAGATACAATAGATTTAGAACGCGAAATTTTGATCCTTATCAAAATTCTCAAAAATAATCTAATTCCCTTTCAATTTATCAACCATTGCCTTAAAAGAGCAGGCGTTAAATACTCACTCTAAATCATTTAACTGATAGGGATATGATAATTTATTCCTAAACCTGAGAAGGCGGTATAAGTTGGATGACTATCAGTTGAAAGATTTGTATATAGTGTAATTACTCAATTGTATATATTGTAAAAAGCTAATTTTCTTCAGACATATACTGTTACTAAAAAAATGGGCCTATTTCCTGCCTTTAGACTGTCTATTAGCTCTTGGACAGCGAAAATGCCTTTTTCCTTTCTTAAATTCTTAATCATTGCGACACGACAATTAGCCAGAAATTAATTAATTTCCATTCACTAGTATTTTCTAAAAAATCTTAACAGACGGTCTCTCTCAGATGAGAACTCCACAAAATACATCCCTCAAGAATTCCAAGTCCCACCCACTACCATAAATTACTTCACCCAAGTCTTACCGACTGATATTATTCAAAGCCCCTACTGCCGCTAAGAATTTTCGGACACCCTACACTTCTGAGTCAGACACAAAGAGAACACTTTGCCAACTCCCCCACTAGAAAGAATGTAAGTTACTTAATACCTTTCTGGCCTTTATATCTTCATGTACATTCACTATCTTATTTATATTATTTTCTATATTATTTTTATATTATTTTTATGTTTTCTTTGATTTGTTTTTACAAAGTTTGCATTATTTATCTTTTTTATAATCTTCTATGTTTATTTCAACTTTACTTTGAATTCGATTTCATAATGACAATTTCCAATGTTTAATTTCTAGTAATAATAATAATATAGTACTCAAATACATAAAGATGATAGTGTCGGGGACGGTTACTCGAGTTTTACAGGATTTCTCTACAGTAATTGATTTTTACTCCAAATTGAATTGACTAAAATGCTTCATGAGAATAAGTTCTTTGAGTAGCAACTATTTGCGGAAATATTTGGCCTGACTAGAATTGCCGATTTGGCTTTAACTTATAACTCGAGTAAAGGCGAAACACTTTTATATTTACGTATTTTTATCAATTATTGTTCATTGAACGGGAGCTGGTTTGTTCCCCTTGAAAAGTCAACTAATTTCCGATCAATGACAATAATTACATGTTTTAATTTTTCCTTTTACAATTGAAATATTATTCTTCGTGATGATTTAACTCCAGTCCCCGTTAAAACATTATTAACATTTTGCTTTCAAATTACTTCAAAACATCTTTCAAAATATAACTTACCAGTATGGATGCACACTTTTAAAATAATTCTACTTTAATTAAACTTAGGAGATAATATAATCAATTAATCAATACTGTTTAGGAAATAAATTATTATTAACTAACTTTGCAGCAATTGCGCAAGTAATAATAACTTGTATTCACACTAAATGGATTTAAGTTCATACAACATTTGATATGCTAAATAGCAGCTATTAGCGCTATTTATCTCTTACATAATGTACCCACTTTATATATTATCTCCATCCTTTTTAAGTTTTAAAGTTCTTATACAAAAACTTTACTGTATTGAAGGTTAGCAGCCTCCTTACTTTTATATCTTGCTAGTTTAACTCATATTGAAATCACTAAATGTCATTCCACTAGATGACAAACTTGAAAATTTAACGCCATGCCTGCAACAGGTAAACCCAAAAAACAATTTCTATGAAAAACATTTAACTGTATTTACATGATTACTTGCGGTACTTGACATATTAAATATATAGGACAGACTAAAAACAATCTTAACTTTCGAATCAATAACCATAGAGCTCAAATCAAAAAATTCAACGCACAAAAAAATAGCATTAAAATAAGTACACCATCACAACTTAATACAGCAGAATTAGAACACTTTAAACACCATGACTTCAACTCTATTCAACTTCAGATACTAGATATAATACCCAATCACAAAACACGAATTTTTCAGGAATCTCTCTATATACTAAAACAACGTTCACTTTATCCATATGGACTTAACACTTATATACATAGTCATAGAGATACTTCTAAGAAGTCTATTTTCAGCCAATTTAAACTCTACAGCATTAAAACGCAAAGAGGAAAAAGAGGAAGCAAAATAAAAAATAATGCGAGATTTTTATCCACTTTGAATACACTTGCATTGAAAAAACAATTGAAATGTTTTTTTGACTCAGACTGCTTTCCCAAGAAACTTCTCAACTGGTTACACTCCTGTACTAATAAATTCCTTATCAAACTAAAAAAATTCATTCAAGAAAGCTACGACGACATACAAATCATTAAAGACGTGATTCTTGATTTTAGTCTTTTCAGACTCTCTAATAGTCTCACTCAACGCAAAATTTATTTTAAAGTCAATTTTCTGCATCCGCAGTTTGACAATATTCATTTCTCAAGAATCATCAGAGATTGTAAAGATTACTTCCCCGCAGTTGACACAATACCAATGATTGCATTTAAATATCAAAGGACCTTAAGCAACTTGCTTACTAACCACCATGAAATAGATGAAACTGCAGAATGACACTGTAAGACACCAATTTACAGCAATTACGTAGATTCTCATCACCAGCACATAATTACTGGCAACCTGAATATCATACAAAACCATCAACTAAAAACACTAATGAGTTATGGTACAAAATTTAGACCAGTCAGAAACATTACTACAAACTACTGTTACAAGACTTTTGAAAACAACATCAACGAATTTATAGTTAAAGCAAGCTATCAACTGAATTTACCCATAGATACCTTCTTAAAATGGAAAGCTAAAATTCTTCAACGCATATCCACAGAAATCAGTCACCTCAAATTTAAAAGTACACTGAATTGGTCGCAACTTACATCAGATATTAGTAAATTAAAACAGCTTTTTACTATTACAAAAATAGATAAAGCAACTAATAACTTTAGCATTATATGAAAACAATTCTACACTGAGATTATTCATAAAGAACTTCTCAACGCAACTACTTATCAATCAGCCAACCTTACAGAAACATCTATAATAAACAGGATTAAAACTTTTCATAAGAAACTGAATACTACTTTCAATGCTAACTACAACAGATTTACTAATCTTTATGCGATTCCCAAATTCCATAAAACACCATTAAAATTTAGATTTATAGCTAATGGAACTAATAATTACAAGAAAAATATAGACTATTATTTTTCAATTCAACTTAATAAAATCTGTAAATTTATATTTTCAATGATTGTAACACTAATCATAACTATTGCTGGATCATTCATAATAACACTCCTGTCATTAATACCATTCATACCATTAACATCCAAAACATTAACTGCTATGATTTTGAAAACTTATATACCTCACTTCCTCTAGAAGAAATCTATACCAGTCTACTTGATCTACCAAAACTTTTCCCTAATATACTCAATATCATGACTCTTGACAAATGGAAAACCTACCTAAAATGCACACTTTTTCATAACTACATCAAGTTTCAAAATCAACTTTTTAAACAAGTCAGAGGATTGCCAATGGGCTTACATTCCAGCACCTCGATCTGTAATATCTTTTTATTTGTCAAAGAATTTAACTTCCAAAAAAATCTACAATCACAAGAGTTAAATTACTACAAACACACCTACAGATATATTGATGACCTTATTACAATTAATAATTTTGGTAAAATTGAAAACTCCGACATTTATCCGAATTGTCTTAAACTTAATAAAACTAATAATTCACAAAATAGCATAGACTTTCTAGATCTTCAAATCATTAACTACAAAAAAATTTTACTTTTTGACAAAACAAGAAACTTCAATTTCAATACTAACAAATTAATAAATTGGAACTCCAACATATCCAAAAAAGTAATAAACAATACTATAATTAATCAAATACAACGTATTAAAACTATATGCACAGATACAATAGATTTAGAACGCGAAATTTTGATCCTTATCAAAATTCTCAAAAATAATCTAATTCCCTTTCAATTTATCAACCATTGCCTTAAAAGAGCAGGCGTTAAATACTCACTCTAAATCATTTAACTGATAGGGATATGATAATTTATTCCTAAACCTGAGAAGGCGGTATAAGTTGGATGACTATCAGTTGAAAGATTTGTATATAGTGTAATTACTCAATTGTATATATTGTAAAAAGCTAATTTTCTTCAGACATATACTGTTACTAAAAAAATGGGCCTATTTCCTGCCTTTAGACTGTCTATTAGCTCTTGGACAGCGAAAATGCCTTTTTCCTTTCTTAAATTCTTAATCATTGCGACACGACAATTAGCCAGAAATTAATTAATTTCCATTCACTAGTATTTTCTAAAAAATCTTAACAGATGGTCTCTCTCTGATAAGAACTCCACAAAATACATCCCTCAAGAATTCCAAGTCCCACCCACTACCATAAATTACTTCACCCAAGTCTTACCGACTGATATTATTCAAAGCCCCTACTGCCGCTAAGAATTTTCGGACACCCTACACTTCTGAGTCAGACACGAAGAGAACACTTTGCCAACTCCCCCACTAGAAAGAATGTAAGTTACTTAATACCTTTCTGGCCTTTATATCTTCATGTACATTCACTATCTTATTTATATTATTTTCTATATTATTTTTATATTATTTTTATATTATTTTTATGTTTTCTTTGATTTGTTTTTACAAAGTTTGCATTATTTATCTTTTTTATAATCTTCTATGTTTATTTCAACTTTACTTTGAATTCGATTTCATAATGACAATTTCCAATGTTTAATTTCTAGTAATAATAATAATATAGTACTCAAATACATAAAGATGATAGTGTCGGGGACGGTTACTCGAGTTTTACAGGATTTCTCTACAGTAATTGATTTTTACTCCAAATTGAATTGACTAAAATGCTTCATGAGAATAAGTTCTTTGAGTAGCAACTATTTGCGGAAATATTTGGCCTGACTAGAATTGCCGATTTGGCTTTAACTTATAACTCGAGTAAAGACGAAACACTTTCATACTTACGTATTTTTATCAATTATTGTTCATTGAACGGGAGTTTATATATAATTATGCTTTTCTTTCTGAGAAAATTTGGCTGTTAAGCACTTATTAATTTAACTGCCATACCCACTACTTTTAAAGAATTTCTTCAAAAAAAAAATAAATAAAAATAAAAAAATAAATAAATAAATAAAATAAATAAATCCATGTACTATGTATGAATATTACACACTAAATTCCTGATACAATGCTAACTAATTTCTAGCCTTTCTTGAAAACCATAGTTTCTCTGAGTGGGGGGGGGGAATCTGAAAGAACACAGGTCATGTCATAAGGACAGTCCACAAACAGTAGGACAACTGAAGAAAGAAAATTTTGTCAAAAGCATAAACAATGTATTTACATAATTTCAGATGGCTATGGTCACTTTAAAAAGTATAGAATATCTAAAATATCAAAAGTATGGAGCTGAGATAAATTGCATGTTAATTATTTCGACTTTTTTACCTTTTCCACATTATATGCATACTCTCCCAATATCACCACTATTTAAGAAACTATAAATTTTGAATTTATTTTTGGTGGCCTTTCCATAATTGAAAGGAATCTATAGCAATGAGATTTCAGTGTTTTCTGCACAAGTTTTAACAAGCCTCAAATGCTCCTTCACTTTTATAACACAGAATTGTGATAGCAAATTACCAATATGTGAGACACTTTTCATGTATTTAAATTTTTATTATGCACACATAATTTGTTCTTCAATCCCATCATGATAATTAACATACTTTATCTCTGTCTGACATGTTTTCTATGCACAGCATAACACACAACATGTTTAAATTTTAGTTATCTTGGCACATAAAATGCTTAAAATTTGTCAGCAGAGATCTTAAAGATGGAATACTAAAGAGACACCAAAATATTTTGGAAATGGAAAATCTCTGAAAATTTACTACACCTCTTACTGAACTTATGGTCTTTAGATCACAGATTGATATCCTGAACTCCAAGAACATAAAACAGAAATTTTACAATTGCTATTACTGCAATTTAAACTATAAAGATTTTAATTTAACTTTAGCTTTGAATTGAATAAATGAAAATTACCTAAAGATAACAGGTGTGTGCTCAGGAACACTAAAATATGGATTTCCAGGTCTTTGTCTTTCACCATTAACAGGACCATCTGCTACAGTCCCTATTCCAATAAAAATTATTTAATACACAATACAAATATACAGGCCAAATAAGAAATTCATCTTTGAATGCCTCATGAACAGAGCCATTTTAAGCTGTCATAAAAATGTTACAGCTGTTTATGTCTGCTCTGTCATAAACACAGCCAGCTATGATTGTAACGTCCAGCTATAGTAAAAGGACCACTGTACAAAATGATATCAACTGCAGCACCCTATACCAGCAAAATTTAGAGCTTGGTGATTCTATCTAAAAAACTATGTTATGGGGGGAAAACGTCATTTATAAAGCTGTTATGATCAACAACTTGGTATTATAAGTTATGAAAAATAAAGGTACAGTATGTCCAAAACCAATATGGGATACTTTGTTACAATATTTGAAGAGTTAAGATGCAGGTACAAGTATAAAAATATAATTTAATGGATAAACATTATGCATTATGTCAACATACCAATGATATATATTATTATAATAAAACATGCAAATGGACTTAAAATAATAGGCCTACAAATTAATATCATGCCTATTTGAAGAAGTTGCAAATGGCTATAATGCAGATTTGTTTTCATGAATATATCTACATGCACATTCATCAAGATTGGGAAGGTATTATATTACTGAATGCATCAGTGATATAATGATGTAGATCTCAGAGATTAGTATATGATGTCATACACTTGGATCCTAGATATAATCCAGAAGAAGAAATCTACCATAGTGAGCCCTGGTGACTGCAGAGACTATTTCACAACACGGTAGCCAATGATTGGTTTTCCAAACTTTTGCTATTTTTGCTTTACAAAAAGTCTGAAATGTTAGCCTTAACCTCTGACACTTAATGCTATGTACTTGTAAGTGCTCCCTCCTCCTTTGGAAGTTTTGCATTTTGGAAATCATCTTGAGAAATATTTTCTATTCTTTCAGCCACTATGAAGCTATTTTCTTCAGTAAGTGAAACAACTTGTAACTACTTTGGAGTTTCAATAAAGGTTAAATTTTTCTTATTTCTGGTGAGGAAAATTCAAGAGACTGAGGATGAACCATTTACATGTAATAAATAATCTGAAAGTTTATGCAGTTTCTCAGATGTTAGCAGTGAAATATAGGCAGCTTTGGCAATTTTTTAACATTACTGATGACAGATCTTCCCATTCAACATTGAAGCATGCTACAATATTCTATTAATTGCTGCTTTTATAATTACTGCCAAATAAATACTTTTCCAGAGTCATTTAACCCATATCCATAACTGAAGATTAGTTCCTGGGTATCCTTACCAAGTAAGACTGCAATAGCTGGAATTCTGATGCTCTTCCATAAACAGGGCAGCAGCCACAATGTGCACAAGCCCACCAACGATAACAACTTTACATTGCAAACTGTATAAAATGTTGTAACTCATCATGTCTTTTTTTATCCAGACACATTTTTCACACAAGATTTGATGTCAGAACTGGAACAAATTTTTAAGCTCTGTAATCGAATTCTTTCAGAAAATAGGAACTATCCATAATGACAGATTTTGTTCAAATAATCCCAAGACAAAGTTTTAGTGCAAATGCAGCATTCAAATGTGACTGCAGCTAATGATTAGGCAACAAGGAAGAAAAAACTATGAAATCAAAACTGATCCAACAGAATTATTTACTCAAAAAAAGTTTTGCAATATTTTAATCAAAGATTCATGTTTAACCCTCTGGCTGCTCATCATTGTGATTTCCCCGGGCAAACTCAAATGTAGCAAAATCTGCTCATCCTGCTATTTCCGAGGGCATGTGTTTTTCTTCCTTTATTGAGGAGCGCACCCGTTTTTTCCCCATTTAACCACTGAAATAAATTATATCCAGTATTAGACGTTTAGTTTACGCTTTGGCCAACAGATATCGTTAACTGTCCACTAAACTGAGGTGTTTGAAGGCACGTGGTATTACTGCTCAAACTCAAATTTTTGCGGCTTTTTTCTCACAGAAATGGCTGCTAGAAAACATTCAGTGATTATCTTGATTATTTAATTAAATTATTGAATTATTAATTAGATTTACTGAATCTGGTGCAAAAAACTGTGAAGTTGGACTTTGCCTTGAACCCTGTTTTGAAGTCTATCATACTAAACTGCATTTCCAAGATATTTTTTCCTCAGTGCTTTATATTTTACTTTTTTATATTATGCAATAAATAGAAATTAACTGCAATTTGACATAAATTTATTAAAAAAAAAATTTTTTTTGGTGATAACATCTGAAATTGGTTTCTCTGGCAGCTTAGTTTCTCATGATAAAAAATCTATATAAAAAAATATTTTCTAGAAAGGAAAAATGCATTTTTCAATCCTCCAATATATATAGATTTAAAATATGGGGAAATAAATAAATAAATAAATACACAATTTTCGAAGCGATTTCGGTTCACAAATTGAGCCGTCAGAGGGTTAATCGTATTTTCAAGCAGCAATGCATGTTGAACACATCACTGGGTTAGATATTACAATTTCAGGCCATGTTTTGTACCAATATTTATGTGTGGCAACCACTGTTTTTCTGTTAATAGAAAATTACTACCAGAATTTTTAATTTATATTATGATTAGAACTGAAAGCAAAATTTAAGTTTTAAAATAAACTCATGATTTTGCTGTGAGTAAGAGGGAGAAAATATGATTAAAACATCAAAAGTGTGTTAACTGACCAGAAAGTAACGACTCTCTATAGTTTGATTCATATTCCTCTGTTTAAAAAGCTAAAAAAAACTTTTATTTTGCTTTGATTTATTTTTATCTCCTTTGTTTTTATTTTTCATTTATGACCTGAAATCCGCAAACCTCTAAAACCCATATAAACTCAGGTCCTAAGCAGAGTAGATTTTCAATTTTCTACTGTAATATGACAAAAATAACACAAAATCCTAAAATATATCTTGAAATAAAATAATATTTGAAAGAATGTTAATAAAATGTAACAATCATAGCATCATAGGAAACATGCAAGAAAACTACTGGAAATAAGATTATATCATAAGATTTATACTTATAAATTGTATTTTCAAGTATTTAAAATTATTTAGTTCCTTCATTGCAGTTGAAAGATTTTAAAATGGTTATGCCACACAAAAGAATTATTATTCATATAAATATTCTTCACAAATTTCTATTCAAAATTTTTGTAGCAAAGGTCAAATCCATGTAAATTCACAACTTATTTTTAAAATTAAAACAAAAAGTTACAAAAATTGCAAACCATTATCACCATTGTCTAACTCTTCATCGGCAGAGTATGTAGCAGGCCAGTGTTCAAGAAGAGCTTGAAGTAGTAATCCTCCTAAGTTAACTGCAATTGATATACACAGAAAATGCATTTAAATATAAAGTTTACAATAAATTAGTTAAATATAATTAAAATTCTGAAGAATAAAATCCCCAAGAAGAAAGCCTCAAACAAGCAAACTGTAAATGATATCAAAATGTTTCATGTTGAAAAGTGTAAAATTAATGAGTGGGAAATATTTTTCACACTAAAGGCAAGGCGAACAAAGATTATGCTATAAAATATTAAAAATATAAAGAAAGATTCAATCAAATACTGTATAATAAGCAAAAAATAATCAAAATAGTAAAACAGTTTCTCTTAAAAACCCCATTTAGTTTTAAAGCTTATTTGTGCTTCAACTTATTCTTCATAATAAAAAAAAAATTCCTACATTTTTAGTATTTAGAATTTTTACTTCATTTTCTATGTTAATATAAAAATGATTGCAAAAAGGATGCATTTAAAATACAAGAAATGATATCAAAACAGTACTTTTTAGATGATAAAAAAATCATTATCATTACACTTGTGAAAAATCATTACTTTCAGAAGAAAGAATGAAAGATGTCAGCTATTAAATTCCAACATGCAATTATAACCAAAAATATACAGGAAGCAGCAATGGCAAAAATGAAACATATATAAGAAAATAAAATGAATCAACATGATACAGGTTCAATAAATTCCTATGAGATGGTTTGGTTTGATTTGTGTGATTATGACAAAGCCTCAAGAGATATCTACCTAAGGGGAGGGATGTCTTCGTGGAGGACTTTCCAGGGGGAACTAGCTTGTATGCATGTTACACATGGGAAAAACCATGAATAAACCCATGTAGCCAGCCCATTCATGGGGTTTGAAACTCGGACCGAACTACCAGTGTTCAGAGACTTTACTGCTTGGCCATTAGTAGGCCTCTTGTGAGATGAACATAACAATCCTTTTGGTGATATCATTACAGACAGATGCCACCTTTCAATTTAGTTCTGAGTCAACTTCAACCAACAGAGATACATTTTTCATGTTCTACAGAAATTAAAGGAAGCATTACAGTATTGATATAAAAATCTTGGGGGGGGGGAGTTAATGCAGCGATAGTACATTTTTAAAGAAGTGGATGATTTCTTAAAGATAAGACTGAGTGATGTTCTTGTGGATTCTGCTTCAGAATTAAAACAGCTTAGTTCTAGCTAAATGAGTTTAAACATGACTGAAAATGAAACACATTCTGGATACCCAGCTGAAATCACAATATTGATATAATTGAAAAAGTTCAAAACATCATTATGGAAGACCAGCAAATGAAAGGTTCCAGAATGTTGAGATCATAGAAATCTCAAATAAATGAATAGATTAATATCCTAAACAAAACATTATGGATGAAAAAGTTACATGCATAACAGATACCAAGACAGTCAGTTGATAAAAAAAAGTGTAGCAGACAGAAGATTTCAAAGAAATGTTCACTGATGTTAAACCTAAATCTGCAGGATTATTATATTGATTCACAGATGAAATATGGATTATACATTGTAATTAAACCAATAAACAGAAGGTGCTCAAAGTATGCCAATGAAAGCAAAGATTGTTTTGTTGGCTGAGAAGATGATGACCCCTTTTTGGGAGATTTTTCAAGGAATCAAGACTGATTGCTTTCAGCGCAATAAAAATAATAATTGAAATCTGCTATAAAACATTACTGAACACCTGAAATAGAAATGGTCGAGACTGATGTACAAAAACTGTTCTCAAGATTTGCCCTTGAGAGTGTTCTCAGAGCAAAACCTCTTCCTATCAAATAACAATGCCATCAGCAGTACCAATATGTATTTGCAGCCTTTGATACAATCTATTCTTCTGATTGGATGAATATTGCAAATTTGCTTGACTAAGTGCAGACATGCAATTTTATCTCCCCAATTTGTTAAATTTCTCAGAAGTTTTACTTTGAATGTTGAATCAACAATTAATGTTTTCTTAATCTGATTTACTAGATCAGCAAATTTTACCTCTTTTATCATTCTAAACAAATATTCAGTATCATATTTTTGATATTTGAAAATTGTTGTTTATTTTTTTAAATTATTTCAGAAGCTTAAACCTTCGTTTTTTTAAGTACTAGTTGATGATATTCTGATATGTTGATAAGTAGATATTATTCTTAAAAGCTGGCAAAGAATCATTATTCAAAGAAGCTTGACTTGTGCTTTCATGTCACAAATTTTAATTAAAGATGGCAAGATACAAAAGTTCTTTAAGAATAACAGAGCGTGTTAATTTGTGTTTCGAATTGCAATAAGCTCCAGACCAAATGAAAGATAAAGATAATAATTTATTAAATTAGCATCTTAAATTTATTGCAAAGAAATCCCCGGGGAAGGGGGGAAAGAAATAACATAAAACTTCCTAAAACCTCATAATGCAAAGATTAACAATTTAAATACTTTTAATATTGCTATCAACTTCATGCCTGTTTATCTTTTACCCACATCTTTACTACAGATGGAAATTTATTTATTTCAAAACAAATATACAGATATTAATAATTTTTAAACTGTGATGGTTATTTTTGATTTTAATTTTTGATGATAAAAATTTAAAAGCACCATCAAAAGAGGGAGAAAGCATTAAACAGAAGTTACACATATTAAGCATTGCATACCTTTTGGATCAGGTCCCTCAGTAGGACCTAAGCCAAATTCCCTAGAAGATACCCAAGCAGCAAAACTATCTGGCTCATCCATATGAATACAAAGAAGCTAAAAAGATATTTAACAAATTGATGAAACTTATTACAAAGGTTACAAACATATTTTTTTGTCTCATTGAATTCAGTTTTATGAAATCTTTTGGAGCATTTAAAAAGAACATTTTATACATGTGACTGCACTAAAAATGCACATAGCAGATGGCTCAACTTCTTATATTTAGAAACAGTCACAATAAAAACTGGAGCAGTTAAGGGTGATAACAAAGCAGGTGAATGTGAATCCTCTTTTTCACATTTTATAATACAGACACTGCACACGCTTATAGATAGACACAACAAAGATTTTGTGAGAAAAATCGAGAACTAAGTATTGACAATTTTATAATTTCATAAAAGAAATGGTATCCATTAACACAAATTTAATAAGGTACCTCTTCCAATCTGGGATATAACATTGAAATACTGTTAATTCTACATATTCAAAAAGTAAGATAATGTCAATTAAAACTAGTTGCTAAATCCCAATACATATCTGAGAAAATATTTATAAAATTTTGATAGCCTGAGGCAATGTTTCTGAAAAGGTCTGACACATTTTTATCATTGTTTATTTCACAGTTTCCCAAAAACCATTCTTAAAAGATGCAAAACTACACAAAATTTACAATTCCTTCTTTGTAATTAAGATTTCAAACTGATTACATTTAATTACATTGGTGATTATTTATTAGTTACTTATGCAGAGTATTTAAGTTGTTTTTCAAGCTCCTAAATACTTTTTACAGTATGCAGCGTAATCCATAACATACAAAAGTTCACAGAAAAAACTGTAAAAATCTTATAGATCAAATATAAATATGAATTTAAGGAAAAGCTAATGAAGTGAAATTTTAAATATGTAGATCCACTAAAATTAAAATTTTAAACTAAAAATAAAATTTTTATTTTGCAAGCTCTTAATATTTTTTTAATAATTTTTAGTTAGTGATTTTTAAAATGCTATTTCAGAAATTTCTGAATATCATAAAGCTTTTTGTAACAACAAATATATTTTCTTGCATAGATAACTAAATCACACAACGAATTCGCACACAAAAAGAGAATGGTAGTATAAAATTGGAAATCCAGACACCCAATATCCAGAATGATTTAATTAGCAAATCTACGAACCACCAATCCAAAAAGTAAATAAATATATAAATAAAATTTAAATAATGAGAAAAATTAAGAATGGAGAATACTTAGCAAAAGAATGCAGGCTTCCATAAATGCCATTTTTTCATCCCACTAACTGAGATTCCCTGTAGGCATGTCACTTTCAAACACCTGCTGGCTAGGAAAAGGGGCAATGGATAATGACAATGAATTGATTGACATATTGATGCTGGCCAGAATAAAATTTCTGTGTTTGAGTAATTGTCAGGAGTTTAGCATTTTTCTTTCTGATAGAAACAATACGTGAAGCCTCAAAGTTGCCTTGTATACAATTCACTTTACTAGATTTGAAATGATCTAAAATGAGGAAATTTCCCAAATTCGGAATCGTTAAAGTCCTGGCAATTCTGAATCTCGGTTTTTGTACTATAGAAACATTTAGGAATAAAATATATCATATCATACAAAACAATATTAAAAATTTTTAACATACTAAAACAAATAAATTTCCATAAACATCTGCATTTATTCAGAAATTTTACTGCCAATAATTTATTGTGATAGAAATTTGGGTACTTTTCCACTTTGCCGGTGCAGGCGATAAAGTCGCCAAAAATGGTACACCTGATGCCAAATGGAATATCCTCGCTAACAACCTTTTACGCCTCATTTTCAGAACAAGTCGCAGCCATTTCTTATCAGATAGATTGTTTCTTTCAATACTGTCATACTATTACATAGAATTTTCACCAGAGAATTCAATTTTATGCCCTAAGGCCACTTGTGGTAATTAATTAGGATGCAATCACACCACTCAGCCTAAGGCAAAAATTCAGAAAAGGCAAAGTTAAGGGTTAAATTCATCAATTCTAATGAGAATGCCCCAGCGAAGTAAAGCACTGCGGTTTTACATAATTTCTGAGTAAGTTATTCGTACGAGTTGAAATAATTCTTGTATTTAAACTTGTATTCCATATTAAGATTTAACTCGAAATGAATGTAGATAATTACTGAGAGAATAAGATTTTTGTAGCGTAGTTTACGTGAGATGAGATCACTTGGGGTCATGTGATACGAACTGGCGAATCAGGATGTTGTAATATGAAAGCAGAGTAAATTCTTAAATTAATGTCTATTTACAAATTGTCTTTATTTATTGTCTTTTTACAAAATTTTAAATGATATTAAAATGCCCATGCTTCTAAAATACAAAAATTCTTGGAACTAACATTTGTTAAAATTTTTTTTATGTGTATACTGTGTGTTATCGCCAATAAAGTATGCTTGGCAAGATTTGCACCAGCAAAATGGAAAAGTACCAAAATTTGCTTAGGAGATTTACTCTCATTTGCATTTCCATATATACCAATTTTTTAGCACTATATGATAATCTGTCATCAAGATTTTATTCCATTTTCCTTGATACTTTCTTTCCATGTCTTTCACATCCTAATTAACTATCTCACCTTGTTTCCTGAAAACTGTGCCAAGATTTTCTGAAAAGTGTTCTTTTGTAAAAACAAAATCACAACTTATAATGCTCATGCTGAAATCAACCAGGCTTTGCATTTTTTGTATATTCCTATTACTGCATTGTAATTTGGGGGTATTTCTTTTTCCTTTGCTTAGCCATGCTTCCTTTTGAGTTTTTAACAGTAGCCTGAAATGCAATACCCTACAAACTGTTTTTGAAATTAAAAGTCCAAAAAAATTTTCATCCTTTTTCTTGACACGAGTTGCAGAAAAGAACTTCCAATCAATAAGTATATTTGAAACAACATTTTAGCCCAAAATGGCTATTAGTCTTGAAACATGATTTTGCACCATTACATTTGAGTCTGTTGCAATTGGGAAAAACATAAGATGTTATTATTTCATATTTAATCTTCTTGTTATTAATTAAATTAAACCATTTTTATGCAAACAGATGCAGTTTTTTTGAACTTTTTAACCTGATTGATTTTAAATACAAAATACATTTATTTCATGATATATCTAATTAAAACATTAAATAGTTTTACAGAATTACATTACATATCTTTTCAACTTTTAAATATATAGAAGACATATGCTTCTATGTTAGTCTAAATGCATACTCATATAGCATTCTATAAATGTTTCACTATTCCATTTGGGCCATCTCTATTGGCAATCTCTACTGATAATCCATACTAAACTTTAAAGCATACCTTTTAAAAATCTGAAACCTTTCAGATTTTTTAAGTTTTTTTTTTGGGGGGGGGACGAGCTTTATAAAACTATTTCGATATTGTAATTCAATGTAAAGAAGTAATGACAGCATGTTTTTAGAGCTGATTAATTATTTTTGAATACTTTTTCAATTCAAGTGATATAATTGTATGGAATGGCTAACTTTTTGTTTTTTAGAATCCCTACCTCCCTTGAATGTCACACTAAAATACATGGAAATTTTATGTATTTAGACTGCTGTCCAATAACATTCCAATAACTTTAAAGTAACTACATTATACTTCATTTTATCTAGCAAAAATTCAGTATTATATTAAGCAATTTAGTAAAGTACATTAAACATATCAAACAAATAGATTTACATTGTTTTCCAATATGATATAAAATTTTTCAGCTTCTAACATATATACCTAAAATCAATCTAAAAGCACTCTAAGATCATTAGAGATACCAATAACTTAATAATTAGATCATTTTCATTACTGCAACAGATATATTTATTGCATTCAGAAAATATAGATACCACTCTTTTTAAAAAGGTTTGTCCTATGTAGATTGTGTTCCTGATGGCAATAAATCTGTGCTTTTTTAATCACCAACTACAAAATTCAGAACTTCCTTTTTGGTTAATTCAGTTTTCTCATAAAAATATTCACTTCACACTGATCAAATAATATAAGAGCAATATAATTTACTGGAGGGTACTTGGACTTCTTGTTTTTTATCCATTGCATCTGCTTCATTCTCTGAGCTGTTTATTTTTGCAGGAGAGAAAGTGGCTCAGAAACAAGATGATATTCATTAGCTACCAGTCTTAATAATGAAGATGCATTCAGATGTATAATATCCTGCCCCCCAAACCTTGCACTGTAATTTCTAACATTCATCATTTAAAATAGCAAATATCATAATGGTCCTGCGATTTCTTCCAAACCGCTGAAACAGTAAATAGCGCTGAAGACTTTTTTTATATTTTTAGTAAAAATCTCAAAGCTCAAACACTATTTGGAATGTTTAGCCAAGTGTCCAAAGTTTCCTAATTAAATGTAAGAATAAGCATAATATCCTTTTTTATTGAAGCTTGCAATATTCTTTCTTTTAACACAATAAAATTCCCACAAATGCAATGGAATATATCTGTTTTATTCATATATTTGCTAAAAGCTATTTTTCACAAAACATTAATCATATGAAATGAATAAAAAGTTTCTTACGTAACAACTGATGCATCAATACTAAGTATGGTAAGGTAGTTACTGAAGAATTATTCAAACAGTCATTAGATTAAGAATGGTGAAACCTGTTGGATTTTGAAATGCATATTTCACAATTCCTTTATAAAAGCATAAAAAACCACATCCCAATTTTTTTGGTGACACCAACCATAATAACTTCAGAAACAATATCAATTATTTAATACATTAATTTCCTCTTTCAAAACTTCACATACATATCTGTTTTCAGGAATACTCGTATATCACTTCAAAAATTTTACTTAAATTATCTTGAATAATCTTGATTACAAGTGGCTAATTTTTCAATTAATTTGCTATGAAAAAACTGATGATGAAAATTGAACATGATTGCTTTTCTCTTTGGTTCCCATATAATAACTTAAATTTTAGTTCATGAGCTTATTACCAAATATTTTAAAAACGTTTAGTGCACATGTTTACATAAAAACAAACTGTTAGTTAAATTTCAGTTTGTTATACAAAATGCAGTTACTTACAATTCAGCAATTCATAATTTAATTCAGTTTATAAATGTAGCTGGTGTTATATAATCATTCAGATTATTTATCCCTACACAACAGGAGAGATATTTTTATAAAATTCCCTGCATTCTGACTAGATTTTTCAAAGATTGTTGTTTTTATTCTATATAGCTTTGTTTTTGATTTACTAAGTTAGATGAATATTCTTTGTAGAGACAATCTGACAGCTTAGATTTCCAAACTAAATATGAAACATTCTGCATTTACTTTCAGCTTTCAGTAAGAGAACGTTTAAATAGATTTCATTTCAAGTTGGGTATTACAGGTAGGATAAAGGTAGTTCCTAAAATCAGTCAAAGCCAAGTCTCTTAAGCTATCTGGGTACCCAGACAGAGCTGCTATGCATTTTGAATTTAAACACCATTTGTAACATCAAAGGAACACAATTTTCATGGTTCATTATTTGTGCTCAAACTATATATTTAAAATTAGTTTTTAGAATCCTTTGTTTCAGATTTTGAAAAATCCCCATCATGGAATGAAAATAGAAATTAAAATTCTAACCAGTATTTTACACCACAAGGTAAACATGAAAAATTTATTTGACAAATGATATGACAAAGTACCACAACACTCATACTTTTTTACTTTTCAACCAGCATCCAAAAAATTCATTTCCTTATCATATATGTTGGGTATATTTATATTAGCAGCTGAAATAATGAAATGAAGAAGACTCCATTTTTAAATGCGAAGTTGGCACCCTGACTATTGCCAAATTCCTGTTTAACTTTCATATATAATTTGTGGCTGCCATACCCATGATAATTTTTAATATAGCATCAGAAGCAACATCTCATCCCAAGGAGTTTCACCCCAAAAGGTAAGAGTCGTGATGATGGTATATCACACCTTGCTGATTTTTATTCTGCCACTTAGCAAAGTGCCACAATATTTAAATATTTTGCATATGAGTAGCAGTAGTTGAAACAACAAAATTTATGGCTCCAAGTAAAATGTCATGTTTTTCCCAGTTTCTTTGTTTTATATACTCGCCAACAATCTGAATAAATCATCAAGCCCTTTTGTATGTGTTTGATATTTTTTGCCACGAGTGTGGTTGCCTCTCAGTTCAGAACCTAAACGAGAAAGAATGCCAGTTTCCTGGCATAACCTGCCAAATATTAGTATGTGGAAGAACCCTGTCGGCTTTGTTTTTCTTCGTATGACTAGATTCTTGTTTATTTATGTTGCAATTTTTTCAGAACCACCTTTTAGTTAATTTGGTCAACATATTAGATACAGATAATACATCTCTCTCATAAAACTGTTCCAGCCAAGAATTGTATTTTCATGAAGGTTGAGTGTTGAGCGACTTCTCCCATTACTTAATTACTGTCAGTTCTTTTGCCTAACAATAAATAAATTACTGCACTCTTAGAAACCGCAATCTGAAACCACTGAAACAGTTATCAAACATAAGCTATTCCTTCATTTGAAACTTTTCACAATGTAGTTCCAAATGCATTCATTGATAGGCAGTTTTAGTTAATGGTCATTTTTGCATATCTAATTACCAAATAAAATGCATCTTCCTTGGAAAAAAGATATAATACTTTCCTTTTCTTCTTAGTACATAAAATAGCTTAAACACTTTTAAAAAATGGAAATACATTAAGATAATCTTAAGGATATTTTCATTAACACAAGAAATTATAATTATAAAATTTCACTATATAAATGCATGAAAATTTGTTTTCAAGAAAATGGCACACATATTAATAGTGAACTTACCCCTGTTTTAAGATCAACAGAAAACCAATTTGGTACATAAACAAGTTTGAAATGTTTTTTAACCTCAGCCTCAAAATCAACTTGACCCAGATCCTCCAGTTTTGATGCCTAAAAGACATAAGGAATAAATACATGTATAAGTAGTCTTCAAAGAAAATATTTTAAGCAATAGAAATAAAAAAGTAATGACATTTTCATTTATATACATATGTTATCATGATAGCAACTACTGCAATTTCATGAAATTTTGAAAAAAACAGATAGAAAATTGACTCAAAATTCATAAGGTTAAAGAATACAGAAATTTTATAGCCCAGCACTTATACTACGATCTCATGAAATTTTGGAAAAATTTTGAAATCTACAATTTATACTAATGATTCCACAAAAATTGGTATAGGATAGCTTTTCTCGCAAAATTTTGCAAAAATCTGGGATATTAACCTGTCAAATTCTAATAGTGGTCTAAAACTAAAACCATTAAACACTAGTAATCTATTCCAGATTCTATTTTTAGGCAACTGAATGGGCTGGTTGCATTAAGCTTTTGTGATTTCCTTCATGAAAATACTGGCCAGTTTCCCTAAGAAAGTTTGCCATGAAGGCATTTTTTCCTACAGGCAAAAATATCTTGTGCTTTACCATAATCAGACCTAAAGAGTTCTTTATCTTTCACTCATTTTCTTCTTGAACGCAATGTCAATTATCACCGGTAATGCATTTATAGAATTAATAAAGGCATCTTCACAAGTATTAAAATTATTTACTTTGCATTTTAATAGTTAGTAAAAGCACCTTGGCAACTAAAATTACTTTAATATGAAAAATATCCACAATTTTAACAGAAATTACAAACTCGAGAAAAATTTTTAATTTATAAATTTAATGGTAAGTTCCAAAATCTCACAAAAAATTCATGAAAATAATCATAGAAATTAGCAGCAGGACAAAATTTCCATATAAATAACTGCTGTTTTTCAATGAAGGTTTCATTTAAAATCTTGTCACTTAATTGATGATATCACAAAATGTATCTAATTTCAAAATAAAGACAGATTCAAGAAGTTAACACAATATTCATCACAGAATGTTTTTAATACACAAATCTGGCATTTAGAAAATAAAATGCTACTTAATTCCTCTTTTTCTCAGAACTATCAATAACTCTTTTTCAAAACTCGATTTTCTAAGTCCTATTTTTTTTATACAATATGACAGAAATTGCCATTAGCTGAACAGTTTAATTCACTGCAAGGATAGAGAGACCTTGATATATTAGCATTCATATTCATTTTAATAGTTAATTTAATCTTACTTTTTCTATACAATCTGACAGAAATTGTCATTAGCTCAACAGTTTAACTCATTGCAACAAGAGAGATTATCTTGATATCTTAGCAGTCATATTTTAATATTTAATTATTTATTCTATTTATTTATTATAGAATATATATTATTAATCTCTTATTAAATATTGAAAATTTTAAAACAAAACCTAATTTTAAGACCAGATGAGCAGGCTTCATTTAACTGTTGTATATTTTGATACTTAAGTAATCTATTAATTTTAATGAAATAAATTATACTATTTTTATGATTGTTTATAATGTTTTGGTTTACGTTAAATTGTACTTCTCCTCCTTCCTTTTATTTTTCTCTTCTTTGTTTACATTAACTATCATGTACTTTATTGTGCATATATATCTATTTATTCCAGTAATTTTGGACTAGATTTACTATATAAAATGAAAGCTGATAAATACAAAATCGAAATTTTGAGGATATCTGGAAAAAAATAAATTAAAAAAAAAAAAAAAAAAATTATGAAAATAAAGAATGTACGTTATGTAATTATTATACATTCCAGCATATAATGTGCACTTTTAATACAAAAAATAGGATTGAAGCTTACAGGTGTGCATTTATATGCCAGATATAAAAATAAAAAAAATACATAAATAAAATAAAAATAAATTTTGAAATAAGGAAAAGATAAGCATACAAAAATTAGATTTTTATATGAACTTAAATGCTGTTTATTTAGAAGAAATGATATACCTTATGAACTTAAAAATTTTCATTATTGGATAACATGAAAAGTTTGTCATATTTGTCTTCTATTATATCTTCAGGCATGTCATCGAATTTTGTTTCATCTTTGTCATCATTGTTACTCTGATTCATAAACAATAATTATCTCCACTCCATTTGGATTGTTAGATATACTACATTTTTTGAATGATTTTTGAATTATGCCAGATTTCATTTTAATCCATGCTTTTATTATCCACACTATTTCTATATTGTTATGAGGCATTTGGCCTTTTGCAAATGTTTTTTCACCTTCTAACATCCATGTATTCCACTGTCATTTTAAATTTTCTTTGAATGGTTTGTTGATACATACATATAAAGGATGAATTAATGGCATAGATCTGTTTGGAATAGCTGCCATTTCTGTATTACATTTTTTCGACAATTTCTTCATATTACTTGTTAGAGGAGATACGAATATGTCCCAAATTAAAAGACTTCCTGGATTCTTTATGGCAACAGAATGCTTTTGCCACACATTTCTTATCCAAAATTTGTGACCATTTCCATTCATTCATACTCTCTCATGAGCATGAAAATCTAGGAAATTACATTTTTGCATCATTGCTTTTAAAAAATAAGCATGGATTAAAATTTTGTACTGCCCGTTAAGTAGAAAAGCACCATGGTGAAGTAAGATTTTTTGTGAACCGTTGTTTTTAAGCAAATTCCGAGTGCAGCGCTACTAATTTGTATATATTGGAGGTTTACTCAGCTACTCTTACTTGGCAACATATTCAAATTTTACATGGTTTGGCTTATTTTTGAGGGAGTTATCACTATTTTTGTGATTTTTCCTTAATTTATGATAACCAGTGTATTTCATTTTCAACACTCATCAAACTTAAATTATTCAAACGAAATTGAGTAATACGATTTCTCAATTCATTTTTGACTAGACTGAGTGTTGAAAATGAATGCTCATTGCTTGTGTTAGTAATCATCATCGACAAGAAAATTATCCTTATTATTTCAATATTTGCGAACATTGTGAATAGTCTTATTATACAAGTATGTATGATATGAATCCCTCATCTGGCTGGTATTGATATCAATCCCAATCTCCTCATCAAACAACTGTTCATCGTCATCCAAGCAAATCATTTTTGTTCCTTTCACATCAATTATTTTATCTTCGATCATATCAAACATTAGTGGAATCAGGGACACCTTAAGATTTCTTGAGGTCCTAAGCCCCTTATGCAAAAGATTCCCACCTGAGTCCCTTTTATTTCATTAAATGTTATGTTTAATAAAAGCAATACGTAATAAAATGAAGTTTTGCTTTTACATTTTTATTTAAATTAAATAATAATTTTTGAAAAATATTTAATTATCTCTTCAAAATCAACTGTTAGTAATATTTCATTTTCAACACTCATTAAACTTAAATTATTCAAATGAAATTGAGTCATACGATTTCTCAATTCATTTTTTACTAGATTGAGTGTTGAAAATGAATGCTCACTGTTCGCATTAGTAATCATCATCAACAAGAAATTTCTTACTACAGTCAAAAGTCGTTAATTCGGACACCCATAATCCGGCAAAAGTCGTTAATTCGGACACCCATAATCCGGAATGATCTATAATCCAGACCTCAAAGCTAAAAACTTTCTGCGCATGCACCGCGTTGGCACATGCGCACAGGCGTTTTACGCGTGCACGTAAGACCTTGACTACTGCGCATATGCGTGTGCGCAAGTGCAGAATACGTTTTCGCCTGCGCGTTTAATGTATAACGGACGGTGTAAGCTAAAATTATCTAATTATCTATTTCAGTTAATGTTGATGATTGCGTTGTTCCTTAATCTTCGAATTGGATCGCGCTTATTATTTTTTGCAGACTGTAAGAGCAATTTTATAAAAGTAAACTTGAACTTTCGATTATGTCAAATAGAATTTCCGATGCTGGAACTTCCAAAGGATCTACAAAACGAAAGTATGTTTCGATGTCCAACAAACAAAAAGTAGAATTGCTGCAAAAAATGAATAAAGACATGAAGAATGTGACAGAGAGGTTAGTGAAAATGAAAAAATTTCGATTGACAAGTTAGTCGGTATTCTCGGCACAGCAATTAACAGGACTTGAACAGCGGAACTTTGTAACTGAACAAGAAATTATGTCTGTTTATAGAATTAAAGAGAAAGTATTATCACATAAAACGAAGCAACTTAAACAACTTACATTGAAAGAAATGTTTAATAAAGTAAATAAATATTAAGCTTTTTTTTTTTTTTTTTTTTTTTGTAAATTTTGATACCCTTTAGATCATAATTGTTCTTTATTTCATAAATTACGGCTTCATATTTTTAATTTTAGAATTTCTGCGTGCCATCTTACGAAATTTTAACTGATGATCTATAATCCGGAATCGCCAAAGTCCCGATGAGTCCGGATTAACGACTTTTGACTGTATTTCAATATTTGCGAACATTGTAAATAGTCTTATTATACAGGTATGTATAGAGTGCATTGATACTAATCCCAATCTCCTTATCAAACAACTGTTCATCGTCGTCCGCATTTCTAAAATTATATTTCTTATAAATCACCCTTTTTTCCATGTCTTATCTTTATTTTTTCTTTGGGTTTTCACCATCAGTAATTAGACATGACTTATGTTTTGATACTATTGACATTCTAAATTCAGTTCCTCCACATGAACACCTTATCATAAAATTTTGATATTTTCTCATGCCATTTTAATTCCACTCTCATCCAAATTACAAATATTAAAAAAAAAAAAAAAAAAAAAAAAAGACAGTTCAAATACCTCCTCATATTTTTTACCGCGTTTTTGTATGCTGTAAATTAGATGGTTGATTATTAGTAAAAAGATTTCTACTTTAAAAATTTCTGGCTGTGGTTGCCTTCAAAAGTTACATCTGTGTCTTTATCTCCTTCAAGGAAAGTTAACCTAGCATTGCATGGTCTTACACGCTTGTGAATATTTTGATACTCTTTAATAAAGATATTCGCTTGGCTTTTGACTCATAAAAATCAAGAGTCTCTTTTGAGTTTTATATATGCCAGTAAAGATTTTAACAATTGCTCTGTTTTCGACAAAACCATATTTTTACTCTGGATGAATAAATTCACTTTGTCAATATGAGTACAAATATCATTTCAAAAGATAGTTAAAAAAGAAGTTTCCAAGTTTTTTGCAGAAAGTTGAGTATCCACTATCTGTGACTCATCATTAATTAAACAATCAAGGCTCATGACAATTTCTGTATCTTCAGGTAAAGCTTTAATTGCATCTGAGGGGGGACGTTGTCAACATTCGTGATCATACTTAAGTCACACGTGCCCCCTGGGTGGTGCTAAATTGGGAATTGCCACAAAGTCCTGTGGCATACCGGGGTTTAGTGGGATGAGGTTCAGTCTGATGATGAATAATGACAACTTAACGGACTGCTACTTCCTAGGAAAACCGGCGATCGGGGGGAGGATCTGAAATTTCAAGGACCTCTGGTCTGGAGAGGAGGGGTCTTGGAGGAAGCAGCCGTGTAGAGGATACAGGAGAAAAACTGAGTTTTGCGTCTCAAGCCGCCAGATAGTACAGGAGCCCGGGGCAGCCTAACCAGCATGTCCTGGCTGCTCTATAATCTCTCCTGCCTTGTAGTTCCAGGTGATACCTGGGTGGCAGAGCAGAGGGGCTCTTGCGAGGTCACTGCTGGCTGCTAAATCCGGGGCTAGTCCTGGATTTAGAACTGGCTTTTAGAAACCGAACTGGCTTTTAGAAAATCAGAAGGAATTTTTCTCCCCCTTTCTTCAATCAGCTACCAAGATGGATGTCAAAAAAACAGAATCAGATAAAAGCGCATCTTCTAAAACCCCCCACTTTAACCACTGTAGCTCCTTCTAAGGGAGTGAATGTGCCTTTGGGTGCAGACACTCTTCTCTTTAGGACTACAGAACTGAACTGCTGGTGAGGAGGTGAATGTGCCTTCGGGCACTGATGCCTTGAACCCGGTGGGGGTGGATTCTGACTCCTCTGTCAGAAGTGCTGCGTCAGATACACAAGGGGATGCTCAGTCACCAATGATGGAGATTTTAAATGAAAGAAGAGAAAAGAGATAATGCCAGAAGGAGCGGAAAAGGTTGGAGAGGGCCCTGGAAGGTATCTCGATCACCGGGGAGAAGGGAGCGAGGGAGAAAACAGCTAAAGCTGAGACCTCTGGTATGACCTCGAAACTTGAGAAAGAGTCTTCCAAGCAATGAAGATTCTCCTAAGAGAAGACGCATTTCTGGTAACAACACGGAAATGGCCCTTAAGAAACAACACCTTTATAGTCAAACTGTGAGGAAGGCAATCACTCTGTGGGTCATCTGCAAGGATGATTCCAGAAACATAACGTCGGCGGATGCAGACTTCATCACTTCTGTGATTGATGACCAAATTATCAACGACTCCAACACCACTTGTAGGGTCCACAAGGCAGTCCTACAACCAAATGGTCTCAACATTGCGTGTGAGGACCAGGAGACTGTGAATGTCTTAAAGACACTAATCAATGATCTACCTGGCCCTGGAGAAAATCACCCTGGCTCCTGGAGACAGACCTCATCCTCGATTTTTCGCTTGGTTTCCTGGTAACAGGTCACCAAAAGATAATGTCAAGCTCCTTGAAGTCTGCAACAAGGGCCTGGATGTTAAGAAGATCGCCATCAAGGCAGTCATACCTGAAGACGGAGGTAACACTCTGGTGCTGGGAGTGGATCCTGAGCTCATGGATTACCTGGGGGCCCAGAACATCAAGCTTTTCTGTGGCGCCCGTGGCTCTGTACAGCTGAAGAAGCTGAGGCAACAGAGCGAGTCAATTCCTCCACCCAAGGATCCTCCGAGGAAACAGCTGATGGAAGAAGGGGAAACCGAAAAGGAGTCAGAACTAGACCCTTCTTTGGAGGCTCAGGGAAAGACCTCTGAAAAGGTTTCCCCCATCACGACTTCATGGAAGTCGTGGGTTAAGGAGGTGGCTTTTAACCAAGTCTCTCTCCTAAAATCCTTCAGGGTAAATTCTTAACTCTCATTTAACCAGTTTTAATGGTTAAGGTAAGTCAACTAAACCTGCAACACAGTAGAGCAGCTTCATACAATTTAGCTGCTCAATTAGGTAAACAAGGCACTTTTGTTGCCTTAATTCAAAAACCTTGGGTCTACAAGGGTAAAATCCTTGGTAGGCCCATGGACGCACACTTCTTTTCATCAGAAGGACATAATTAAAGACAAGGAACTAGCATTTACATTTCTAAAAATATAAAGGCTATGAAATTATCTCAAATCACATCAGAGGATGTGATTACTACTTTAACCAAGGACATAAACAGTTTACTAAGAGGAAACATTTGTTTCTGCTCGGTTTACATGGCTTATGACCTTAACATTCCACAAGAATTTATAGATCTTGTGAGTTTCTGTGAAATCAACAATATTCCTATGATTATTGGTGGTAATGTTAACGCTCACCATCTATCATGGGGCAGTTCTGATACCAATCCTAGAGGAGAAAAACTCATGAAACTTATAATGAACACCAACCTAACTTGGGTAAACAGGGTAAATCGCCCCACCTTTGTCAACAGAAGAAGAGAAGAGGTCATTGACCTCCCACTAACTGCATCTGATATCTATAATCTTATTGAGAATTAGCATGTAAGTGACAATCCCTCACTTTCAGACCATCGCCTTATACAATTTGGTATTAGGGATGAAATTCCAGCTGAATTTTTCAGAAACATTAAAAACACAAATTGGGACCTTTATAAGGACTCCCTGGTTTATAATCTCATTAACCTTCAGGCTTTAGACAATAATTGTTCAGTTGAGGAGCTTGATATCCAAGCAAACAACCTGACAAATATCATTATTGAATCCTATCATGCATCATGCCTTCTCAAACAAAGAAAGTACTCTTCTAGCAAGAGTCTGGTGGACCAATGAGCTTGAAAGCCTCCACCTAGAGGTTTAGAGAGCTCATAGGAAAGCAGTCAGAAATAACTCTGAAGTTAACTGGTCTAACTTTAAAATCCTATAAAGGAAATTTAAAAGTGAAATCAGGAAAACCAAATCCAACTCATGGAGATCCTTCAGCACAGATATTCAGTCCTATCATGAGACTGCCAGAGTATATAAGATTCTTAAGAGGTCTCAGGAATCTCAACTCTCATCGGTTATGCGACCAGATGGCAGTTATACTATAAACCCTCTGGATACACTATCGACCATGCTGATTTTCACCTGGGGAACACAAGTGTCATCTTTGACCCCCCATGAAAACTTATTGGAATGCCTTCATAGTACATTAAATTCGGATTTTGCTAAAACAATAGTGAACTTCGAAAAAGCTAAAGCGGCCCTAGATGTATTTCTTCCCTTTAAATCTCCAGGGAATGATAGTATTTACCCAATTCTGCTCCAGAAAGGCTGGGACATTTTTGGCCACTTTTTCGTGGACATATTCGAATCCAGCTTGGTTTTAGGATATGTTCCTAAGGTATGGAAAACTTCACGAGGTGTGTTTCTCCCCAAACCAGGAAAAGATACATATGAGAGACCAAACTCATTTAGAATAATCACACTAACGTCCTTCCAGCTTAAGTTGTTGGAGCGATTGATTTTCTGGCACCTCCAGTCAGATAATAATCTGAACCATATTTTTGGCTTAGACCAACATGGTTTTACACCTGACTTCTCCACTGAGTCAGCCCACACAAACTGGTGTGGAAAATTGAAAAAAACAATTATAGACGGACACTTTGCAATTGGAATTCTACTGGATATTGTAGGAACCTTTGATAACATCGGCTTCGAGGAAATACATAAAGCCCTCATTAGAAGTCATATTAACCCTATGATAACAAGATGGGTCATCTTTATGATTAAAAACAGGAATATCTGCATTAGTCTAACTGACTGTGAAGTAAAGAGAGATATTACTAAAGGGTGTCCACATGGTGGTATTCTTTCTCCATTCCTGTGGAACCTGGTATTCAACTCACTCTTAGTACTTCTACAGGAGGAGCCCGGCCTGTCACAGGCTTATGCAGATGATCTTATTGTGTTACTACAGGGTTTCGATATTGGAACCCTACACAATCAAGCTCAGCAAATCTTGAATAAAGTATCACACTGGGGTGAAACAAATGGCCTATCTTTCTCTGCTGAAAAATCAGAGGTCATAGTTTTCAGGTGGAACAGGAAATGGAAACTGGCAGATTTGTATCTAGGTAACCAGATTATCAGATGTAAGGAATGCGTTAAATACCTAGGATGTTACCTGGACAGTAAACTCACATGGGTCACCCATATAAAAGAAAGGCACATGTTCACTGCCACGCCTATCGAATTAATTTCTACCTTTTCGTTGGCAACATGCTTTTGAGATTTGTCGTTCGTAGGATTCGGTTGCTAAAAGCGTAGCGGTAACGGTTGTAATTATTATTTTATGCTTATTTGTACTCCTGAATTATTACTAAATGTTATATTATTAAATGTATTCAGTTTGGTTGAAATAGACCGAGAGTGGCTGAATTTATTAAGTATAATCAAAGTCGAAACTGCGTCATCCATGTCGGCGCCATTCTAATACGAGGTACATAAACAGCACAAATGTACGAATACTTTGTAGGTGAATCGTTGGCAAACAATGGGGGCCTTAACTCAAAATCTACTCTATGGATTTATACTGCCATAATCCGGCCAATGCTTTCTTATGGATGTGTGGTATGGATCAATGTTATTAACAAAAGCACATATGTAAACATTTTGCAGAAGGTGCAAAGACTTGCTTGTCTATGCATTAGTGGGACTACAGTACCCCTACTGGCGCATTAGAATTTTTACTGCAAATTCCACCCTTGAAACTGTTCTTGAGTGGAGAAGAAATTAAAGCAATGCATAGGTTGAATAAAAATGGCACATGGTGCCAAAGGACAGGTTTCAGTCATAAAAGCCACATTGACTTTGAATCGGCCTTGACTTGGGCAATGAGATCCCTATAATATATATGCCCAAAGATGCAATTACTAAAACAATAGCTCCAGATAAACTATTCTTAACTTATTTACCAAAAAGGAATGAGATAGAATCTCTAATTGACCTAATCCCAACAGGATCAGTTGAAAGCTACACAGATGGATCAAAATCCAATTTCACTGGAGCTGGAGCTATTTATTATAAGAACCAAGGGATCTGGAGATTTCATTAGATTTCATCTATACCCGGGTAAACTAGCAACTGTTTCCCAAGCGGAGGTTCTGGCAACCAATATGGTCGTCAAGGAGCTCTTAGCTAAGAATATGGTTGACAAGAACATATATATTCTTTCTGACACAGAATCAGCCATCCTTGCTCTGACTAATCATGTCAAGTTACAAAACTATATTTTGAACTATGCTCAAGATCTCAATCCTCTGGCTCAGGCCCATAACACCATTAGTTTAGTTTTGGTCCCAGGTCATTTTGATTTTGCTGGAAATGAACTAGCCGATAAAGTAGCTAAAGATGCTTCGCAACTACCCATGTCTGGCCCAGAGCCATTTTACCCAGTTTCATATCAAACTGTTAAAAAAGAAGTAAGAAGCTGGGTAAAGAACAAACATGACGATATATGGTCTAAACTACCAGACTGTGCTCATTCTAAATTGGTACTCAGTACACTTAACTTATCAGGTAAACTCATACATCTCAGTAGAACTAACCTACGGCAGGTAATTCAAATTGTTACTGGACATGTTTATCTGGCCAAGCATCTCAACAAATGTGGTCTTGTCAAATCTCCTCTCTGCTTTTGTGGAGAAGAAGAGGAAACACCTATTCACTTCCTGGGACGATGTCCAGTATTTTCTATTCATAAAAACAAATTCCTTGGATTTCCCTACATCAGTTTCGATCAGGCCCTTCTGTACAAAGGACTGTCTGGCATAATAGGGTTCCTAATGTATCACCTACAGGTAAGGTGAATTTGAAAAAAAAAAAAAAAAAAAAAAAAAAAAAAAAAAAAAAAAACAAGCAATGAGATGCCCTGTGAGCCCCCCCCTTTTTTTTGGCAAAAGAAACTATGCAGGAAATTCCCTCTCCCACTTGGCTTAAGGAAGCACCTCTGTCCTCCTTATTTAATTTATTTTTCAGACTCACCATCGCACCCTTGCTTGGTCAAGAGTTGGCATTTGGTGGTTTGGGAGGAATTGAATCGGCTCTTCATCTAATTGGGATGTTTTAACGATTTAACTGACCCCCTGAATTTAAAGATGGGATCTTTAACTAATATTATATATTTGGTGGTAGTTTGGGATCTTATCTTCTATTTACCTTACACGGGAATAACCATTTAAAATCTTTGTTTTAAATGTTCAAATGGCGGAAGAGTAATGGGCAACATTGCCTAAGCTTTTTTCCTTCTTTTTATAAGAAGGAAGCGCCACCATTGTTATGTTATGTTATTTGTATCTGCATGTGAAGACCGATGTGTTTTTGATAAGCTTTTCAGTACATTTTTATTTTTATCAAAATTCAAATTTAAAGCCAGTATATCTCAATAATGTGTTGACGATGAGAAAAAATTGTAGAGATTTTGGACAAAATCAAAGTAAATCCTTTAAAGTTCAAGTCAGTTTTCATGTTGTGAAGTAGCCGTATTTGCACGCTTCCAATCCCTGACTAGAGTTTCATCCATATTTCCAATATGTGGTAGTAAATGATTCTTTTTTTTTTTTTTCTCCCTTCATAGGTCAACAATATACTTCTGGAAACTTATCAATTTGTTGTCAAAATCTTTTGGAAGTCTTTGCAAAACTTGTTTTTTTTTCTCATAGAATTAAATTACTCCATGTCATAAATTGACTACACCAAAGTCTCTTTTAATTTCACTTTGGAGATTTCACCTAGGCCATCCTTGCTGCGGCATGATTTCCATTTTCTTTTCAAACTGAACGACTTTGTATTTGAAACCAACACTGTGTGTGTTTCATATGGCAGGAACCATATTTATTACTAAAAGGAAACTAGATCAACTGTATTTCAACTGACAGAAATGTAATTTACTAAAGCTTTCAATGTTCACTTCAAAATCATTTGAAGATTTCAGAAAGAGAAAACAGCTGATTCCTAATTCGTGAATTCAGCCAGGTCAGAAGTGCATTCCTACCCTAAATTATGTCCACCTTTTCTTGAAGCCCTAGAATATAACATTCTTGTGCAAACCTGCATTAAATACAACCCACCCTCATTGGAGAATTCTTTACTCCCTCAAGCATTTTTCCGACACACATGTTCTTCTCCTTATCGCTTATCAAATCAGCATACCAATGTTTGAAAAGCCTGGAAATAATCTTTGAATGAATGACTTCTAAAGTGCACGTGTATTTTGAGGTTTCTTCATAAAGAAAAGGGTGCACGTAATACAGTGAATATACTAAAAATAAAAAAAAAAAAAAAATGTAATTTGAAATAATAGGCGCAGATTGTATGCTAGAATATATGGCACTAAAAAAACTAGGCAAATTACTTATGCCCTTTGTTAAAATTATCTGAAATAATGAAAGATGATTTTTTTTTCTGCTCGTTTACAATGAAAAAAAGGAAAGGAAAATAGGTTGCTATAAATTAAGTTTACCAAGTGAATTATTCTTCGTGTAAACTGAAAAAAAATTTGCCAAAGTAAATTTTTGAATTTCTCTGTACATTTCACACCAAATTTTAGAAAATTTTATATTTACTCACAATTTGAATCGTAGAATCGAAATAGGGGAAAAAATTGGCATGCCATTTTAGAAAAAGTCCAATTTTGTGTCAAAATACATATATTAGAACAATGCTATATATAAATCTAATATATATCTTAAGTTGGGCTTTCGAGACATGAAAAACAAACTTGGTGAATTGGCTCAGTAGAATAGGAGATATAGAACTGTCTCTCCTTTCTTTTTTGCCATTAAAAAAAAAAAAAAAAATATATATATATATATATATATATATATAATAACAAGAAACATAAAGTAACAATAAACAAACAATAAATTACTGTGCTAAGTGTTACTTAAAAATAAGGGAAAATAGTAGAGTATGATGATGTTATGAATATGAGGCTAAATATGGATGTAATATTATGAATATATACATACACCAAGATAAAGAAAATATGAAATATGTGCACAAAATTAAAAGCAATTCATAAAAATTTAAATGTATACAGGAAATGAAAAAAAGCAAAACAACTATATATAACTGTCAGGTGGACTTTAGAAAAAAAAAATTAAACATCAAAATTTGATAAAGGCAATATACAAGAAATTAAACATACTTTTAAAACATCATACAGCTGAACATTGTTGTCAGTATCTTTGGTAAGAATATGCCTTTTGTCATTGAGAACAGCATAATGTCTTATGCTAGGATTTCCTACAATGATAAATATTTGACTAAAACATGAAAGAATTAACATATACAAATGAAACCAGAAAGTGCATTAACACTTTTGAAATGTACTGAATCAGCTAAATAAGCATTTTTGTTTTACCTTTGATCACATGATCAGGATGCTGGTTTAATGGAGGTAAAGTTTCAGTATCATAATCATCCATTCTGCAATTTCGATTATTTACAGACTAAAATAAATATGAAATAAATTAAACCCTAGAAAATTGCATAAATTTAAACAATTTGTTAAACAGAACAATAGAAAAAAGCATATCAAGAACAAAACATTCCCATGTAACTTCAAATATGGATCTTAATGTTCTTTGAAATAATCCAACACCCTTGAGTAATAATGCACTCCAAAAATATTCAAACATTATTTCAATATTCATAAATTAGCAGCTACAAAAGAAATGTGGTAAACTTATATACAAAGTCAAACATCAATACATCAATATAATACATGTACTAATCTATTAAATACAAATTAAGTTTGAACTAATACAAAAACTGAAAACCAGTAATTACCACTTTTATTGCCTTGAAATGAGAGAGCATCTATTTGCTTTTAAAATATCTGATTATGTTTATTATTATGTCTGAGATGTACATGGTACCTTTTTCTAAAACAGCTTGATTGCACTCACATTAACAGATTTTTTTCAGTTCATGGAATGTCAAACCAAATGTAGACAAGTGCACTGATATTAACATCACCAAGCGTAAATGTAAGAATAGAAAAGCCCGAGTCATGAGAAATAAATTTATTGCATCAAATAAATATGAAAAGAGGAAAAATGATGCAAGGTTAAAACAGGAGCCATGAAACTGTTAATTATCATTTAGCATTTCAGTTTTTTAATGCACAGTTTTACCACTTTGTACCACATCAATTTTGCTGACTCTAAAAATGATGATGAAAAGTGCTTTTCTAGCATTTAGTATGGCATTTCGCACTGTCTTACAAGGGATCAAATACTTTGATATGACAAAGCGAAATGTTCATAACCGCAGCTTGCAGTTCATCATTTTTGTCTTCAACAATCTTTATAAAAAATAATAATACTTTCACCAAACATTTTCCTCAGTTTTAGCCATTAATGTCTCAGCAAAAGCAATCGAGAATGCAATTTTAAACCAAAGTGATAGCAACTCCATCACCTAGCATTTGCCAAATTGTAAAATTCATCCCATTTACTGAACAATAATAAGAACAATTAACAGAAATTGAAAGATAGTGAGTTGCAATGTTTTGCACAATTCACCATATATGATTAATATTTTTCATGTATGTGAGGTTGAAAATATTAGCATACTTACACACATAATACCAAAATTTAATAAAAATTGGCAATTGCTTTTGGAAATTCCTTAATCCTAAAGAATATGCATAGGATGTTAATATATATGCATAGAAATATGCATAGGATTCATAACATCATCATGCAAATTTTGGTATGTTATGTACACCATTTGATTCTTTGCTGTTTATTTCAACTGAAAAAAAAAGATGAAATTTTTTGCAGCTAAATTTAGGAGTACATTCTTTGAACACAAAATCTTCTGGAGGAAACAGTGCAATACTTTTCTTAGAAGAACATACTAAAAATATTAGATAAAAGCAAGCTTACTTCTTTGCTCAAAATTTAACATTATATCTCTTCTTGTTAAATCATGTATGGATAAAAATATTTCCATAAGTTAGTTGATTCTGATGCACTTTTATATCAGAAAAATGAAAATTTTATTAGGAGGAAATAGTCCAATAAATCATTTTAAATTAGCAATAATTCATGTCAGTGTAAATCTGGAAATGCTTGATTGGATTATTACACAAATTGGAATAAATTCTGACAGTGATTAGTCAATAAAAGGCACAAAGTCCAAAATATAGATGTTCAATTTTTGGAATGATCCAATATCCGCACTTCCAGACTGCCAAACAAAAAAATAAACCATAGTAATGAAAATATTTCCCTTATAAAGTCTAGGAATGGAGAATATGATGATAAAAGGAAGCAGGTGTGCTGTAAATGAATTTTTTCCTATACTAACCCAGATTCCTGCATGCCACTTTCAAACATTTGCTTGCTAGGAAGTCATACCATACCCAATAAGCTTTGATTGACATTGCATTGATGTTGGCTAGGATCATACACTTCCGGTCTTTGAGTAGTTGTGTGGTGGAGAAGGGCCGGTGTTACTCATTTTGCCAGCCAACACAATCTCTGCAGATCCTAAATTCTGCTAGCCAGTACTGCCATAAACTCTACCATCCATCTTAAATTCTAAAAATTCTGCCATCCCTAATATTTGCTGCTTGGTGGTCTTCTAAATTCTAAAACGTTGGCCACCCATTTAATTCTCACTCCTGATACGACCACACTGATTGCACCAGTTCTGGTGCCAGCCATGTACCTGGGGAAATAGTATTTTCCTTTCTGATTTAAATAATAAGTGAAGCCCCAATACTATATGTATGCGATACCTTGTAGTCATTAGGTTTCTTGAATCGAACCTGGACCTCTTGAATACATGCCAAGTGTGCTACCATTACTCCATGAAGGCATGCATAAAGAAGGAAGAAAATAAATTAACATAGATTTAAACTGATGGATCTGAAATCCAAGATTGCGGAAGTTCTGATGAGTTTGGATCTTGGATTCTACTGCATAAGAAGAAAGAAAGGGGGGGGAAAAAAAAACTGCCAACAATTTTTTTTTTTTAAATAAAAAATATAATAGCCAGAAAATTATTAAATAACATTTCAAAACAAGACAAACTAACCCTAATTTTTCCCATACCAAAAAAGATAGTTCTCTTTTTATTTGTCTATACAAAAGCAAGCAGCAGTTGTTTTTTGCACATCAAAGGAAAAAATACTGCCCTATTAATTATAATGTCTAATGATATTTAAATGGACAATTATTCAAATTTCTCAACAAAACCTTGAAATCATATCTTTTAACAACTTGATAACAGAAATTGAAAACATTGACAGAATAGCAACATCACAACTGTAGCTTGAACACTTAATTAGTGGCTATGATAATTTTCTATTTATATATTTTAGGTTTGAATTTTTATTTATTTGCTAAATATTGCAGCAATTAATGAAAGAGCTATTGATTATCTGCAATAGAGTTATCCATTCAGTTTTGGAACAGGTGTTTCTTCTAAGGCTCTTAAAGCACTTTAAACTTTTAAATGAGTACACAGAATCAAGTCAAAGCCATTTACATTTAAAAATAAAGAGAACGGTGATGCTAATTTTCTAGAACAGTAAAAATACTTCAAAAGAATTTATAAAATGTACACAAAATGCTCAGAGAAATAGGAGAAAACTCTGTTTTACAATGAAAAATACTGGAAAGTATTTGTGCACAACATCTGAACCCAGTGAGCAAAATAATATAAATTCAATAAATCAAATATTCAAAATAGTTGATATATATATAAAATTATAGTTTAAGTTTATAATTAACATAAAAATGAATGAAATATTAAGAGATATTTAAGGCATAATGAAGGTTTTCTGTTTTCATAATGTGTGTACTCAGCATGCATTGGCATGCCTTTTTTAAGAGTTAATAAAAAAGTTGCTGCTTCATTAGCTTTCTGCATAACATAAGGATGCACATTATTTAACTACAGAAATTAAAAGTATATTCATTTCAAAAATCACTAGGTGCTGATGACTGCTACCATACATTACAAATCATGCCAAATATGGCAACTCACTATTTTTTCATGCAAGATTTTGATTTATTAATAATTTTCTTATGAAGGAAATGAGATTAACTTTATAATCCAGCAACTGTCAAATGATGAAGACTCTGTCATTAAATTCTTTCAGGGAATTCTGATGCCATTTATTAGTTCAAGCTATATTTTGTGCAACATTTATATCTGTTGTTGACCACAGTCACATTAATGGAAAAATACCCAAATTACTTGCAAATTAAATTTGTAAAATTATGTTTCATCATAATTATTATTCTCTGTTTTAAAGAATAACGTCATATTTTTGAAAGTTTAAATATAAATTTGAAATTAGATATAATCTAACAATAATTCATACATACTACTTCATCAGATATAATATAAAATAAATTAGCAAGAGAACAACTTGATGAAAAATATATTAACTTATAACTACATAAACATTTATTAAATTTCTAATTTGCAGGAATAAAATTCTTTTTCATTAGACTGAAAAAAACCTTCCCAAATTGGAATGAAAAGAAAATAATGAAACACAAATTCAGTTTTAAATTGATAATTTAATTCACAAATTACTTTCATACATCTTTCTTTAAAGTATAATAATAATAAGCTATAATGCAATAATATTACATATAAAAGTTACAAATTATTTTCATACATCTCTTTCTTTAACACTTTGAGGTTCGGTGCATAAAAAAAAAATTTTTTTTTTGGAAAAAATTACTTTACACATAGATAATTAGACCCTAATACAATGTTATTTCATGCAAAATAAATAAATAAATAAATAAATAAACCTTTAAGGTAATTCATGACATAGTGGGATACCGCTTGTCCCACTGTACACCTAGAGCAATAAAATGGCGTCTTTGCCACAGCGTAAATTCTCCTAACATGCTTATCTAAAGTGCTAGTTTTAACAACCAAATAAAAATGCAAGATATAAAAAACGTTTTTGAATAATTATCTAGAAAACATTAATCATATTCGCAAAATAAAAAATATTTTTTTCAAAAAAATTACATAATTTAAAAAAAATTGCTCTCTGTACGACTTTTTAGATATTTTTTAATGATTTCATAATAGATTCGAAACAGAGAAGATTTTCGCTCCATTACTTTATTTGCTACAGGTACGAAAATGAAGATATTTAGAAGGTCGTCATGATTTACATTTCACCTCTCTTTCCTCTGCTTAGGATATTTTTCTATGCTTACATATGCATTCAGTATTCAATGTCATTTCATGTTACAGAGTTATATTTTCATTTCTTTTGGTAAAAATACTAAATATTTTTCAAGTTTCAACATTATTGCAATTTATTAAAAAGTCTGCATTATCGACATATAAAACGAACATGATAATTGAATTAAAAAATATTTGAATGGTGCTGCCATCTAGTAGCAGCAATTCCAACATGCACGGTGGCATTTATTTGGCCCCCCTTTTAATTTCAACCATTCTTAATTAATATATATGAATTCAAATAATAATTTTTTTTTTTAGAAAAAGAAACTTTCACATAAAAATATTCATTCTAACACCAAAAGTTATTGTTCAGATGATTTAAATTGCATTAGAAATAAATAAATAATAAAAAAAAAAGCTGCTTCAAAATTAGACCTACAAAGAAATTTTATTTTACATTATTTCCATGAATGAATACTAGTGCTGCCATCTGTTATACATTTAGAGATTCTAAAAGGCATAATTGTCTGTATTTTAAATGGAATTTTGCAGATTTCATCTGGGAGTAAAAACTGATAAAAAAAGGTGGGACGCCAGTCAAAGGGTTAAAGTACTACTGCATCAGATAATAATAATAAGCAACAATAGTATGTATCAAAGTTTTTAAAAAAAGTCTCAATAATTACTAAAGAAATATTCTGAACTACTAAAAAGTTAAATAAACTCCCTTTCTTCATTTAAATACAAAACATTAAAAAAAATGAATAGTGGTGATGTTAGACAAACAAAAAAGCTACTTACCCAATTTTTTATACTTGAATCAGTCGTGGCAACCCACAGCGATGATGAATCTGGAGTTAAAATCATCTAAAATAATTTTTAGGAGAGGAAATTAAAAATATGAACTTTATGATCATGCTTTTGTTATGCATGCAATACACACTGTTTTGAAAAGGTTGATGATTTCTTACTTTTAAAACGGGTGCAGTTTCTTCACCTATCAAAGCTTTTATCTCTGTATTCCTTAAGTCTATTTTAAAAATTTTTCTGTCTCTCCCACCAGAATATGCAGTCGTGAAACTTTCATTTGCCTAAAAAAAGAAGCTATTTTAGGATGGTTTTAATATGTGAAATGCAGTCATGAAACTTTCATTTGCCTAAAAAAATAAGCTATTTTAGGATGGTTTTAATATGTGAAATAATACTTTTTTATTTTAAATTAATTGCTTTATTTTTATTTTAGGAATTTTTCTTTGTTCATACGCATTTGTTCACCACCCCATAATAAAACATACACTGGTGTGCAAAAATTACGGACGAAGTCGAAAAATTAGCATATCAGCTGAACGAAGAGGCAGAGCAGACAGAAAGACCAATCAGGATATTAAGTAAGGTGATGTACGGTAGCACATGCGCAGATATGCAGGTAGACGTAATGGGGGAGTGTCTGAGTAGTATAAAGCATGTTGTCGGTGTAAGATCAGTATTTCTGGCAAAGAGATTGCATGTCGTGTAGCAGTTAAAATCACACCGAGTTGCTGCCTCAGCGAGAAATGGCGAATAATCAATCTGTTAGACGACATCTGGATGCTTTACCTGAGGTCGAATCATTGGGAAGTTGGAGGAAGACCGCAGTGTGACAAGTGTGGCTGCAGAGTTCGGAATTGCTCACAGCATCATTTCACGACTTTGGAGACAATCTCAAACTACAGGAACAGCTATCTGGGGGTTTAGTAGTGGTCGTCCACGAGGAACCACACCCGCAGATGACCGGTATATTGCCTTACAGGCCAGAAGAAACAGGCGGCAGACAGCGGGAGAAATCACTAGACACAAGACACAGGCGACTGGACGACCGATATTGCGTTTTACTATGGCCAGAAGACTGCACGGTGGTGGTCTGTTTGCACGACGCCCTGTACGGTGTGTACCTCTAACGCCTGCCCATCGGAGAAGGCGTTCTCTGTGGTGCTGGGAACACTGGAATTGGAGAGACAATGAATGGGGACGAGTACTCTTTACAGATGAGAGCAGATTCAGTCTGAGTAGCGATTCTCATCGCATACTCATCTGGAGAGAGCAGGGAAGCCACAATCATCCCTCGAACATCATCAAAAGGGACAGGTATGGAGGTGGAGGTGTTCTCGTTTGGGGAGGCATCATGCTTGGTAGTCGTACAGACCTTCACATCTTCAACGCAGGTTCAGTCAACAGGACCCGTTATTGTAACAAGATTCTTCTTCCATATGTGCGTCTTTTTAGAGGCACTATGGGTCCGCAGTTCCTTTTCATGGACGACAATGCACCATGCCATCACACAGTAGCTGCCAAACAGCTCTTAGAGAGTGAGGATATTGAACGTATGGATTGGCCGGCACGATCTCCGGATCTCAATCCCATCGAGCATGTCGATCGATTTTCTAGGCAGACGCTTGGCAGCTCGTACCTTACCACCAGTAACGATTCCGAAGCTTCAATTGGCGCTGTAAGACGAATGGGCAGCAATGCCTCGACAACTCACTGACACCCTCATTCTCAGCATGGGCAGACGCTGTGAAACCTGCCTAGCAGTCAGGGGAGATCACATCTCCTATTAAAGACCGGATGTTTCTTGCTGGACACCCATCACAGGGATGTTTCGGCCTTCAGTCGCACTGCACTCCATGCTACTTTTTCAATAAAGCTTCTTTTTATCCCTCTGGTTTCTCTTTTAGTAAGTGTTGCTTACATTACTCATGTCTTTACGTATTGGGGATCTTACGGTATTAAATGTGTTGATTTGGAAAGCTTTTGTACAAAGTTATATTGAAAAAAACCGTCTCTTCCTTAATTTTTGCACACCAGTGTATGGAGAGTCCCGATTCTCAAATTTCACTTCAGTACTAAATAAAACACCTCATTAGAAAGAATCCTTTTAGCATAAATTTATGTGTTCAATAATTTGGCTCTATAGCTGCATATCTGCTAGGCATGCATCTCAAACCGAAACATATAGAAACATCATTGATTGTATAATAATATAATGTGCTTTACATTGATTGATTTTACACTTACTAGTATTTTATATCCCTGACCTCAATCTGGCAAATCATTATTTATTATATTTTGCTTTCATGACGGCATGTTTATGAACACATGACAACTTAAATAATGACTTATGCAGTAATGCTCAAACAATTTTTTTATATTAGTAACTGAATAATAAAGATAGACATAAATAGTGATGCCTAAACAATTTTTACATTAGTAATTTAATAATAAACATAGGCATAAATAGTGATGCCTAAACAAATTTTTATATGAAACAATGACAATGAAAATTGTCTAAAAATGTGAGAACAAACTCCATAAGCGGACACTTAAATTTTAGAAAAATAATGACTAGCATATACAGAGATTGTTTTCACATTTTTAGAATAATTTTGATGGGAAAATAAAATTGAAAATGTTTCAAAAGAATTATTTTGGAACAATTTACTTCTGAATTTAAATTATTTAGCATGGTTAAATATAATGTGCTTTACATTGTCATGTATGAACTACTTTTGGACTGAAGAAATGCTTTTTTCATCTTTTAAAGAGAAACATTTAATACAGAAAATGCTGTGAAGAATTAACCCTTTGGCTGCTCATGCCGCGATTTCCACAGGCAACTCAAATGTAGCAAAACCTGCTCATCCTGCGATTTCCGCAGGCATGTGTTTTTCTTCCTTTACTGAGCAGTGCATCCTATTTTTTTTCCCGTTTAACCACTGAAATAAATTATATACAGTATTAGACATTTAGTTTATGTTTTGGCCAACAGATATCGTTAGTTGTCCACTCAATTGCGGTGTTTTGAAGCCACGTGGTATTACAGCTCAAACTCCACATTTTGCCGCTTTTTGCTTAGACAAATGGCTGCTAGAAAACATTCAGTAATTATCTTGATTATTTAATTAAATTATTCAATTATTAATTAGATCTGTTGATTAGATTAATAATTAGATTTATCGAATCTGGTGCAAAGACTGTGAAATTGGACTTTGCCTTGAACCCTGTTTTGAACTCTATCATACTAAACTGCATTTCTAAGGTATTTTTTCCCCAGTGCTTTATATTTTCTTAAATTTTATTTTACTTTTTTATATTATGCAATATATAGAAATTAACTGTAATTCGACTGAAATTTGTTTAAAAAAATAATTTTTTTTTTGGTGATAACATCTAAAATTGGTTTTTCTGGCAACTTAGTTTCTCGTGATAAAAATCTATATAAAAAAATATTTCCTAGTATGGAAAAATGCATTTTTCAATTCTCCAATATATATAGATTTAAAATATGCAAAAAAAAAAAAAAAAATTTACACAATTTGTTATGCGATTTCGGTCCACAAATTGAGCAGTCAGAGGGTTAACATTTCTAATTACAAAATGTATATTATTTTTCACAATAAAAAGGAAGCTCAAAGTATTGTTTTCACATCGGAAATAAAAGTTAAAAAAAAATATCTACAAATGCTGTGTATTTTTATAACTATTTTCAACAAAGATTCTGGTCTTAATATATATATTAAAAATATTACAGTTCAAAGATCGGTTCCAGTGTCTTTAAATACCCCTGCACTAACAGCAAACAAAATCATAAATAAAGATTCAAACCTCTGAAAAGGATAATGCTCATGGTCTTTAATCAAGACAATGGTTTAATGCAGAGCATGTTGTTGAACTCCTTGCCAAAATTATTTAGGTGGAAGCAAATGAAATATATATATTTTTTAATTTGATGAATTATCTAAATGACTGCTGTTAAAAAGACAATCAATTTCCTATCATAAACATGGAAATGAAGATCTACAAATTTAATTTAAAAAATTCAAAGGAAATTTTAAAAAGATGATCAATGTTGAGTTCTTATAAAATTGAAAAATAATGTTAATAAAAATTGAAAAAAATGTTCAAATCAGTTACATTATTATAACATAAGAATATAAGACATATATACATAAGAATGAAATTCTATTTCTTTATTGCAGTATCTATACCATTTTTTCATCTAACTCAGTGAAAAAATGAAGATCTACAAATTTAATTAAAAAAATTCAAAGGAAATTTTAAAAAGATGATCAATGTTGAGTTCTTATAAAATTGAAAAATAATGTTAATAAAAATTGAAAAAAATGTTCAAATCAGTTACATTATTATAACATAAGAATATAAGACATATATACATAAGAATGAAATTCTATTTCTTTATTGCAGTATCTATACCATTTTTTCATCTAACTCAGTGAAAACAACTTTATCATGATAAAAGCTACTTTCCAAACTTTCCGAAGCATCTCCAATTTTTTTTTGGGGGGGGTGGAATGACATGACAAACATTAAATCTACATCCCTCCATATAAATTCAAAGTTCATTGATGTTTTTTCAATTAAGTAAACCCTTTCACAGTGATTGAAAATTACTTTCTAGATGCAAACCTTGGATATTAAAAAAGACTATGGAAACAAATGAAATAAATGAAGCAAAATACAATCACTACTTCAATAAGTGTCATGAAGTGTAAAAGAGGTTAAAACACAATATTAAATTTCAGATTCTTCAAAATGTCTTATGTTGAGCAAAGTATCCATATTTTAAAATCTTTATATATATGTTTATATTATCATGGCTAAGTTTACTTCATAAAGAAACATACCTGCAATGCCCAAACTCCTACATCATGAACTCGAATTGTTGCAACACACCGCTGCTGTCCGAGAGACCATAAACGAATGGTACCATCTGAACTCCCAGATAAGCACTTAAAAAAGGGGGAATATTTTGCTTATAAGTTTTTCTAAAGAGATACTGAATGCAATTAATTATCATAAAAAGTACAAATCTCTCTATATAAAATTCAACTTACTTTGTTTTAAACAATAAACATTACATATTTTTTATAGCTCTCATCTAATTTTAGAGGCCACTATTCTCACAAAGGCAGGAAGATTACTTAGCCAGTATTGTAGGTTTTAAACAATCATATAAGCATACTGTAGGTAAATATTTCTGTTTATATTTATTTTTTATTTATTATGTACTAGCCATTATTTCTTTAGTATTACTGTGAATTTCATTAACTTTTTTACCATTATTTATTACCAGCTTTATGGGCAGTTCTTGTACATTTTGTATAATTTTATATATGCGAGTAACTATTATACTTTTATATGCTAAATTAGTTTGCTATTCCTCAGTATATGATCATCTGCACACATATATATTGAAACTGAATAGACAGTAAAAGGAGAACCAAAGTTACAGCATGTGCCTACCATGTTATAACTGCTTATCAATTAAACTTTGGAGATAAATTCCGTCACGGAACTGGTGACATTTGACTCCATTTTGGAAGATTCTAGAAACAAGTTCTCAAAAACTGAGAAACATGTAAAAATATTATTTTCTTTTGCTATAGAATATTCAGCAGCCCCATTTTCCTTTATCAAAAGAACAAGTAGATGTTACCGTATTTGATGGCATATAAGACACACTTTTTTTCCTAAATTTGGTCTCAAAAAGTTACCTGCGTCTTATACGTAATTGCATTCAATAATTGTTTATTTGGCTTTTACGAAACGTGAGAACTAAAAGAAACCACGCTATTGAAACTTTTTTTCCTTGTGTGTGGCCGTCTAAATAAGGGTGCGTCTTATATGCCAGTGCATCTTATATGCCGTCAAATACGGTATTAGAAATAATTTTTAATCAGTTTCAGAATAGCATGAATGTATGAACTAAATTTGTAATTCTATTCTATCTTCTGAAATCTAACATTTGAACTTATAACAGTATGACAAGTTAGTTTAAGAATAGTAAATTGGTTTTTAATTTGCAACTTTACTTAGTCATGCAGCTCATTCCTTACAGGAAATTATGCAGATTTTTTATAAGAGAAGCATAGGAGTATAAATAGGTTTCTAACTGGAACAGCAGAGTTGCCTTTTGTCTGAAAGCGTCAGACCGAGCCTGTGCATTGAGCAAGCGAGAAGCTGTTTAATCCTAGTACATAAGATTCCTGAGAAGTCAGCCCACAATGGTAAACTGCAGTTGAAAGTTTAACTCCTTAATATTAAACAGAAGTTTGTACTTCCTCTTAGAGTAAAAACTGAATTGTAAATTTTATCCTGAAATTAATGCATAGTCACATAGGTTCTCTGCAATAAAATTTTATGTTAAGAGCTCATATAGAGACTTGTTAAAATTCAAGCTGAATTTAATTCAGTATTCTTGTCTGCATTAGCTCATTTCACTCTCTTCATGATAACTTGTGCAGGGAATTTATTGGCATCCAATAATTAGAATCCACAACGGGGTAAAGGTTATGATAAAAAAATTCTCAAATTTAACAGTATGTGTCATAACAGCAAATTATCCTATCAATGCATCCTATATGTTCAAGTCTGGGCTATACTATTCTAGCATTAGGATGATTAAAGTAATAGCTTTCAGTAGTGCTAGGGCGATCTTTAGCCATTATTTACAATAACTGTTTTGCTTAGTTTAGAAAAGTTCCTGTTTTCTTTTTCCTCTGGTCTATTTATTCAGGAAATCTACAAAAACTACTAATTCATATAGACAGTGTAATATACAGTGAAAACTGCTTAAAATGACCATGCTATGAAAATAAAAACTGCCTATTTTATTAATATAATTATTAATCAGATAGTATAAAATAAATACAGTTTTTTATTTGAAACTGCTACGACAAACCCATTTAACTACTAAAATAAATATATGTTCATTAAAAATAAGATAAAAGCAAAACAGTAAATGATATAGAATTTAACATTTCAGTTGATATTAATAGGCTTATAACCCACTCTGAAGTATTTGATGACCCATTTTAACATGAAAAGAGCCATAGATATATTAGCATTAACTAAAAGAAGCTTATAATAAAACTCCCATTTTCACTGCCATGAAGGCATTAAGCTGTATTTAACAGTTTTATAACATGAAATTTTTATAACATTTTTTACATGAATGTACTATTCCTAATTTGAATTTGAATTTTATAACATGTACTATTCCTAATTTAAAAAATAAATAAAATATAAAAATCTATTATTACTTTTAAGTATTTTTATTTTAGAATTAAACTTGCAATCATTTTTAATCATATCAATATATCTTATTTGATAATTAATTTTTTAACTCATTATTACCATTTCAACATTGGAAAAAAATCTGATGTGTACACCACATGACTTCCTTGTACGGAATATTAAACTATACACATTTGTTTCTCGCATTTCTTTTAAACTTATTGGATTGAATTAAATCTACTTCACCGACAGCGCATAAACCAAATAGAATAAAGACATTCTTAAAAATTCACTCTATTTGTTTAACACTGGCACTAGGTTCACTTAACAGTATTATATTTCACTCATATTATAACACAGAATGCACAAAATGTATATCATTTAAAGAATTATCTAATCGTTGCCACATGTTCTTTTCAAATACTATAATAAAGCTAGAACGATGTAAAAAAGAAATTAAGCAAACAAAATAAAAAAGAAACAGTTTTTCACAGATGATTGAGTATTTCTCATTCAATTAATTCAGTTTTCACTTTGCAACAAGACAAAAATACATAAAAGCTCAAAATATCTGTAATAAAAATTACTAATTATTAAAAATTAAATTACTAATTATTAAAAATTAAGTAAATCTTAAACACTTACTTCCTCGAAAATATTCCAGAAAGGATTAAGCATGATTTAATTCGTAATAATAAATGAAGGCGTTATTTTTGTTGTTGCGAAGCTTAGTCTCTCCAGATTGGCAACAAATCTACAATTCTGCTGTTTCAAATGTAAACAAATATGTCCGCCATGTTATTTAAAACTTAACCGCACCTAAACAGCTTTTAAATTTTTGATAATTGTACAAATATTGCTTCCAGAATTACGAAAGGCATAAAAACCTTAACCGGAAGATAAGAACAACATAATTCAATCATTTTTAAAGCAAAAAATGTACAATTTACAAATATATAAGAGTAAAGAAACTGAGATCACTGTGCCAAGTAACAGAGTGGATATATATATAAATGTAATATTTATATATGTTCGGTGCATCCGATTGCAACCAAAATACGAGGTGCACATCTACATGTTATAGCAGTTCTATATACAAAATTTCAACGTTCTGAGGCTACTCGTTTTTGAATTATGCAAGATATGTTCGTACAGACGCCACGAAAAATTCTCTTCAGAATTCATTTTAAAGCAGTTTTATAATTTTTTTGAAGGAAAAGAGTATTTTATTCTGTCCTTACGTACAGATATCATGCAAAAACATCGTTAAATTGCATTCGATAGCGGTCAAAATGGATATTTTCGTTGAAATATGCTGCCTGAACCTTTTCGCGATTACAATACTTCCTTTTTACTTCGTACAAGGAAGTAAAAAGAGAAATGTCAGCACTTTATCATTTCATGATTAGAAACACAGTCATTTTAGTTTTCCCTTACTGCTACAGTCCTCATTATTGACAACATTATTAATGAAACCAGAAGAGAAACATGCCAAGTGAAACATAAAATTAATAACACAACAACCTTGGAGTTTGTTAGATTTATGTCCAGTTCTCAATCTATTTCAAGGGCAAGCAGGTTTAAAGTCCCTCTTCATCAGGAGCAAAGAGTGCAGTCTTGCAGATTTATTTGCTCCTTATAAAACTTCTACTAATTTTATCTGACATTATTAATGTTTTCTACATCAAAAAAACTTTTAATCACATGTGACCAACATTCATATACATAGGGGCCAATTTTTAAGACTTATTTGAGTGCTACATGCATAGAATGTCCCTTTTTACTTAATTATTAGAACATGTCTTAGAATAATAAAAACATGTTATAAACTAACTAAAAAGGGGCTCACAAATGAAAAGTAGATTTTATACTGCATGTACACCAATTGAGATAATGGTTCCACAGATGCTTCTAAGAATGCTTATGGAGCATTTTGATTTACTGTAAAAGCAGTACCGAAGACTTAACAGTAAGCATGGAAATCCAAAGTTTCTCCATTAAAGCAAACAGCTACTCCATGATTACAGCTGCATTCCAAAGCTCTATTGGCACAGTTAATTGCAGGTCTTGATGTTAGAAGGACCCAAAAGTCTATTTAATAGTTTATATTCCATGGCAGAACCTACAAAACCTACAAAAGTTAAAATATATTTCAACAAAGGCATCATTTTATCTGATCAGAATCCAGCCTTTTTAAGAAAACAGAATTCACAGAAACTGCTTCATGCCTTTGGAGAAACTGAGATTATCCTAAGTGAGAAACTGAGGGCAATGCTTTTGAGGACATTATCCTCAGTTTCCAACTCATAGTGTCTTCTGCACAAAAGCATCAGAAGGACTTTAAATTAAAAACCCTGCTACTTAAGAACAAAGAAAATTCTTTAGTGTACTAATTATTATGTTAATACTTGCGTCCACGGCACACTCACAGTAATAAGTAAATTAATATAACTTGTATCCTAACTTTGTTTTCATGTTTGAATGATAGTTAAAAACATCATGAATATCAGGTACTTATGACAAGCAGAAGTTTTCCTAATTAAACATACTTAAGAGAAGGATATTTTTTTAAGAACTTCTTGAAGATAACCACTGAGGTTACTTCCAATAGTCAGGTAAGAAGTCACATAAGATTAAAAAATTTTGACTCCCAGCCATCTTCTCACTGGCAGGCATCTTAGTTCAAGTCACTTGCAGAAAAAAAAAAAAAAAAAAAAAAAAAAAAACTTCTTTGATACTTACAATGCTATATTTGGTAACTTCTTATTAATGAAGAATTTTAATAATTTAATTTTTTTTTATTCTGCTTTCAGCATGTATTTACTTTTCCTTTACGATAGACGTAGTCTGTTTATAATCCTTAATTTTCTGACATAACAGTCCAAAAATGTTTTGTATAGTTTTAATATTTTATATTACATCTTGATTTACACACTTTTTACATACATCGACTGAATACAAAATCACATATTATTAAAAGTATAACAGATCTAACACAGATAAATTTGTTATATTCCTGGAAATCTTTTGCAGGAAAATTTTTATCGGGAAGAGAGCTCTTCATTAATTAAATAAATAATTCTATTATCAGAGCAAAACATGATAAAAGATAATAAATTACATATTAAGCTACCTGTGTTCCATCCCTATTAATGGCTAGAGCTTTTACATTATCTGAATGTCCTTTTAACTTCATCAGCTTTTGACAAGTTCTAGGATCCCACACTCGTAAAACCTTTTCAGTAGAACCCGAAACAATGACATTACCTGGAGGATTCATTGCAAGACTATAAATACTATCTTTATTGCCTGATAATGATGATGCTGAAATAAAAAAAAATCGTGTTACTTGATATTTAAAATATATTTTAAGGATGCACATAGTGTCCTAAATATTTAAAATCATAAAAGCATAACAAAATATACAAAATTTATATGCGTTAATAAATACTTAATCCAATGTTTTGTAAGTATAAAACAGTGTCATACTAAAATGTCAAAAGCAGAAAAAAGAAGGCAGGATTTTATATGAAGAACCAAATACTCTTAATTAAAAAATTCTAACTTTTCAACATCAAAAGATAATTTAATTTTACTCATTTTAATTTTACATAAATTTATATAAATCAGAATATATTATTTGCTGAAAAATAAATTAGCAAATGCATCATAGAGAACTTTTAAATGAAACTGGCTCATGTTTATACGGCGAGGAAAATGGGAATTACATGGGGAAGAAATAACTGTCAGTCGGCATAGCTATAGATAGGTAACACTAGGCAATGTTTAAGGGCCCATTACTTTTATGTTTTTGAATATTTGAAAAGTAATAATAAATTAAATTTGTTGCCAAATCAATCTTTGATATTTTATATTAATAGATTTTATTTTCAATTCTGTGAATAAATTGTGTTATTAATTACAAAAGAGATTTATATGTTTTATTAGAAATAAAATTGAATGGTACAGCAGCCTGTGATGTTAGTTGCAGATTCCAGTGCTGTGTAATATTATTCTTTTGTTTCATGTTTAGACCCATCTGCAGTACAGTAGCATTGTCAGGCATGTACAATCTAACCAAAACAAGCGTGTTTTGTTTGTGATAATAATTTTGTATTTGTGTATACTTTGTTTTTACTTTCCTGTATAAAATAAATGAAGTACTGCAATCACAAAGAATTTTGGTTATCAGATTTCAACAGAAATATCCATTTTGACCATTCCCAAATCCATTTTGACTCTTTTTTTTCAATTGACGACTATACATCAGGGCTCATACACATTTCTGCACACGGAAGAAATGTGTAAGGACGTTTAAGGAAGATTAATGAAAAAAATTAAGGACCTATGAGCAAATGGGAACTGAGTAAATTCAATTAAAAATATCTAAGCCTGAATTTCACTTTTGTAACATCATCCTAAAAATAAAATAGATCCCTAAGTAGTATGCATTACTACTAAACATAAATTAATGAACATAATTACTAATAAGTTTGAGAATAAAATAAACTTTACGCAATTTATCAAGTAACATTAAATATTTTACACTTATAATAGTTGGTAATACTTGAAAGAAGATAAGTGGCATTTACGTTTTACTAACAGTTAGCTTTATGTTGATTTTTTATGTCTCATTTTGTCACATACTTAGTCAGTCTAGAGGTTTAGTAGCAGGTAGATTTTATGTCAAATGGCATGGGTTTAAATGAGAAGATCATAATCAGCATGATTCAGAGTAAAAGACAAAAGACTGAATGTTGTCACTGCTGCTGCTTGTCTAATGAGAGACCCGCTGATTAGAACAAACCTGAAAGGCCTGATGTAGCCCCGGTTGGCAAGTGTTGAAAGTTAGTCAGGCTCCGTTTGATGCAGTTAGTGTCATAGCTTCATGTAGAGGGGTTGTAACCCAGTTAATATACTTTAAAGTTCCAATAAGGCATTAAAGCATCAGAGGTAATAAGTTGTTTTGTATTATTTTAAGAGGGGTTCTTACCCAGTTAATAAACTTTAAGGTTCCAATAAGGCTTTAAAGCACCAGAGGTGATAAGTTGTTTTGTATTATTTTAAGTCTCAGTAGATTCAAAGAATAAGTTTTACTTGAAATTTTATATTTTTGTATTTTATCTTGTGACCATAGAGAGTATTATTGAAAAGCAATAACTCGCTTTAATATGTAGAGATAATTTTTAAGGGTATGCAGTTAGTTATAAATAATTAAATTAGGTCGTTTAATAACCTTAGTCATTATGGATTTACATGACAGTATTAAATTTTATTTTTTTAACAATATTTGTTAAAAAAGCCCTATTAAAATCAAAATCTAAAAAAATTTCACAGTTTGACATTGATTTTTAAACGATATTAGAATAATTACACATTGAAAGCTACAAAACATTTACGTTTTGTAACAACAACACTCAACAAAATATTTATCCGTTATTTTAATTTGAAGCCTTCCCAGACATTTTGGCTAGTTTATATCAATTTCTTTCTCTTTAAGCATCTTTTCTAACAATTAGATTTGTTTCAATATGCAAACCAATGCTCTCGCTAGTTTCTGCATGCTTTATCTCCTAACTTGTCAACCTCTCCACAAGGTACCTATAATGGTTTACTTGACCTGGTAAAAGTTATATAGCCGAAAACTGTCGACAGATGTGAAGCATATTATTGCTATGTCTGAAAGTAACTACAATATCAGACGAAAGTTTAAATAAGCCTTTTGTTTAAAAAAGAACTTTGAACATAAAGCCATGTTCTGATGCTAACAAAATCAATTACAGCTCGCAGTGACGAAATTAAACAAGAACAGTCAAATTCAAACTAATAATATGGACTACTGGTCAAAGATTATACAATTTAATTTTAATTTAATCTGGCTCAGTAACTCTATCATATGAGGAAATAGAAACGGGAAATTATAATAAAGACTGAAATCATAAACAATTGGGTAATTTACATAATAATAACTGCATATATCTTTGAAGATTAATTTTCTTTATGTACTCATTTTCTTTCTTCCACATGTTTCCTTTTCATTTTAGAATTTTTGGATTTAATTAAGGATTTCTGTTATTCTAAAAAACACTAAATGCATTTAGAATTTTCAAAAAATGCGGCTAATTTTATTTTAATAATATGAACACTCAGAAGAAATATGAAACATATATGGTACAGGCCGGTTAAAGAGCTGATGTGGCAGAATTTTTAGAATTTAGTGACACACCGAAAAAAAAAATTCTAGAAATGGCAAAACTTTTAGAATTTAGAGCAGGCATTGGAAGCAGAACTTAGAAAGGCACTAGGCAGCACAATTTAGGATCACACAGAGATTGCATCAGCTAAATGTCTAGTCAGGTGGGAAATGTCTAGTGCCAGCTATGTGTATGATGCATTAAGACATATTAGACGAATCTTTTAAATTGTAAGTTTTCAATTTCTTTATTAATAAAAAAATCCCTATCTATAATGCCTGCCCATGTGATAAGATTACAAGCATTTTTGATATTTTCCATGCTTGTGTCTAGTGAAAAATGGAGAAAATAAAGGGAAGATAAACATGTTAAGATTCTAGTATCAGAAGTAAATTATTCAAATATTATGTTTTCAGTGTTCTTCCAGACGTTTTCCAAAAAGTAAGAAATTCATTGCAAACTTTCTGTAAAATACATCTATTACGTGTTGATACCATGGAGACATTTTTTATTTTGTCACATATTTCTTGAATCTCCTAGAATCGTGGGTCTATAAATCTTGCCTTCAAATCCTTCTAAAATCCTAAAGAAAAATTATCCCCACCAATTCTGTAACAGCAAAAAGGCAGAAATATTTTGGAAAAAAAAGGAGGAAAAAAGTGTAAAATTAATTTTATAGAGAAAACTGATGCCTTTTCTGAGACAATTAAATGGGAAAAACCCTTAAAAAATTAAAAAGAAGACATCTTTAATTAATTACATCGCCAATTTTGCTTTTGCTATGTACTGTTTCGTAAATTGTACTTTATAGCATTATACCTTATTTATTTTTCAGATTCAAAATATTGTATAATAAGATGCCAAAATGAAACTTTATAATATAACAACAAAAAATAAAAATGTTTTATTTTAATGTTATTTTTTAAATATAATTTCAATATATTACCATTATTTTAATGAAATTTATCAATTACCTGTTACAATGTTATTACCTGTTACAATGTTATTACCTTATTACCTGTTACAATGTTTTTAAAAAAATCATGAAAAAATTCTCAGATTTCGGAATTAAAAATTTTCTACAAAAGCTAATCTTAAAAATTGCAAAAATGTTAATAAGCTGCCAAATTTAGAACCGTTTAATTAAAGAATTCACATCCTCGAAAGCGAAAAGCTCTTTGTTAGAAAAAATGAATTTTGAAATGCTTATGTTTCAATTCTTGCTTAGAAACTCAAGTATCCCATCATTTATATTAGAAATAGAAACAAATTATAACTCATGAACCCATTCAAAAGATAACCATATATACATCAGTGAATCTCCAAAATGCTAATTCACACTCAAAATGGCAGTCGTAAAAACAGACAGAAATTTCAGATGATTAAAATTAAGGACCTTCTGCTGATTTTGGCCAAAATTAAGGACAATTTTTAGGACTAAAAATCAATTCCAAAAAATCTAATGACTTTTAAGGGCTCTTAAGGATCGTACAAGGCCCTGTACATAGGGACAGAATAAAAGATTCTTTGTTCCAAAAATGGGCTATAAAATGAGATTTTCTGTGATGTCAGTTGCATAATTCATAACCAATTAGCCACAGAATGCTGAATTTTGATGTGGGACTGCTCTAACTCCCTTTTTTATTGCAATCCACAGGATTGAAACAATATATATACATATCCTATATGTAATAATAAATTGGTCTGAGGAGAGAATTTAATAGAACCCTGCATTGTAACTTTTAAAAACTCAGAACTCATTTTGTAATCAAAACATACCTTTATTAATTGTTGATTACTCTATGGCACGGCACAGCACAGTAGGGGCAATCTGCAACCCACAATTTTAATTACGACATATTACAGTTTTAATGAATTGAAGAAGTCAAGTGAAAAGATATCCTTTAGCTATAAAGCGTAGGCAACAAAAATGAAAGTGTGCATCTTGGACAGAGTATTTACAATTTTCAGAGCACTTTGTTTTAATCCTGCCCAGCAACTGAGCATGATTTTTTGGACAAAACACTCTTTTCTTTAAAACTATCAAGCCAAATTTGTGGAACTTACCCATGGGAAAGTGAAAAGTAAACATTGATAACTTATCCCATGTTCATTTTACGCAATAGGAATGCATGAGGTTTTCATAGTTTTCCATACACCTAACATGGATATGAGACAATATTCCCTCCAGGAAGTCTTTCATGATAATATCCCTAAGGCCACAATACAAAGTATCATTAACTGCCTGTTCACAATAACTTGGTTAATATGAACCTCACATCCTCTTTAATGAGAGACATCATACAATGCAACTTTTGTTTCCCATAGACGTAGGGACCGTTTCTGTGATGAAGATGCTAAAAAGACTGTTAAGAAGGGTATAATAGAATATATTCCTAATAAGGGACTCCTGAAATAATTTGAATAGTTGCATGAGAGTAGGCAAAATTACATGATTGCAGAATAGCAACTGGATGTAACAGGAAGAATTAAAGGAACAAATGTAAAAAAAGTGCTTTATGTTATTCCGTTAAGCGAAGTCCAGTGAAAGGTGATTGGTAGCTCAAGGCCAATGTCACCTCTTAGTTCAAAGATAATTCACTTTTGTTACACAGAAATGTGAAATTATTTGTACCCAGTCTTTCAGCATGTGTCAAAAAAAAGTGCAAGAATTTTAACTTCAAAGATCATACCAGTAGTTGAGTAAACTGTTTACATACATATGGTAGAAAATATTGTTGAAAAGGATTTGATGAATTATGAGAAATGGTATGAGAATGGGAGAATAAAAACAAAGAGACACTGACATACATCATCTATACAGACCCCAAAACAGCCAAAAGAATCAAATCAAGAATCTAGAAACAGCTCAAAGATACTGGTTATGTATACAGAAAACCAAGTCAAAGGCAAAAAATTCCACAACAGACTCTTAGGACCTTATTTGACAATGATTGCTAAAAGAAAATGTCAACTAACATCAGCTTAGATTCCAAGGAAGTTCACTGGAGCTACAGGAACTTGATTATTCAGATACACTATGAATGAATGGCTGCATAAAAGAAGGTTTTCATGGCTACAGCAACACAGAAAGGAGTCAAGTTCTCTTTAACGTTTCTCATTTTTGTTTGGAAAGTGATTGCAGATGTGCTACAATCTGAAGGCAAAATGCACACAATAAGCCTGAAAACATCAGTAAAAGGCTGTACGTGCAATGTTAGTGGAATCATGGTGTGAGTGGACATTACTTTGAACGATTCCACGGAGTTATGTATTCTTACTAATTCTACTACACTGAAATCGAGGGAAATGATGTTTTTGATTCTTATGTCAAGTTATTTAGAGGTGCAACTGGTGTCTCCTAATGAACTATTAAATTTGTCTACATCACATAGCATTAGTGACCAATTATCTTCAGCGTGAAGGAATCCAGCAGATGGAGTAGCCCATATAGTTTCTGGATTTAAATCCTATTAGCATGCATGAGACTCACTATGAAGCCTTCTATCACCACTGAAGACCTCAATGAGTACCCTTTAGGAGCTTTAAGACATTATTCACCACGAATACACTTTGTTATCATAGAAACTCCTTCACAATCTAATATACAGCATAGAAAATTGGGATAAAGCTTCAATCACGATAACCATACACCTTATTAATTCTTTCTATGTATCTTTAAAAAGTAGTAACACTAATGTTTCCCTACACTATTTTACATCGTATTTCCTGTATTTTTATTTATTTTTTGCAGAAATAGGCAATTTTGCAATTTGAAGAAACCAAGCATGACAGAATAAAGATTCATGCTCTTTGCTGCAAAACCATTCAAATTGCATGAGTTTTTATGATTGCTCTTTTAGTTTTTCCCACCAGTGTACTTGCATGCCATCTAATTTAGTAATACAACATCAATCCTTGAACTTTCCAAAGCTACTACATAATTTGAGTAGCTTTTGCTACAATGTCTCAATTCAAATTCATTCATAAAAATGTAAGAGTTTGAATTTGGTCTGTTCTTATTTTATTTCATTTTAAAAGGATCAGAAATGAGTGACAATGAAAAATGTTTAACTAATACTTAATTATAACTTTCAAATTAATTAAAGGTACCAGTTTACTGCAATTTGATCACTATAAGAATGAAAATTTCCAAATTAGAAGAAATCACTTCATCAAGAACAACCTAAAAATTATCATAATACAATTTAACAAATATGAAATTCATTTTTTCTTTTGATTCCATTTCTTTAAAGGCAACAAGAAACTAAAAATTGCTTAATTTGGGGATGGCTTATAAAATAATATCTAATTTAACACTTACTAGTGACAGTATTATTTGAAGCTGTTAATGCAGTTAATGTGTTTACATCCCACAAAAAAATAGCTCTATCAAGGCCTGCTGAAGCAACTTGTTCCCGATCTTTAGCATAGGCCAGTGCTTTCACATAATCCTACAATAATAATAATAATAATAATAATAATTCTTGTTATCAATTTATAAACATTAGTTCATTTGCAAGTGATTATGTAAGCAGGTAACTTATTACAATAGAGCATCAAAAAGCTATCTGTACTAAGAATTTTAGTGGAAGAAAGCATATCCTTATGTTATATATAGTCAAAACATTTATATAGTCAATGCAATCTGACACTGACAACTGAAAATGGAACACAGTCGTCAGAATTCTGCTATTGCATTTCTTTAGTTACAAGCAGATGCATTTATCTTAAGCAGGAGAAAGGAGAGATGTTAAAAGAGTGTTACAAATATTCAATAAAAATGCATAAGAAAGGTTTAGGTTATTTAATAATGACAAAGCATTCAAGCATTATTTGCCCTAGAAGGAATGCATTTGTGCAGGAATTTCTAATGGAAACTATGTGCCCTATTTATATTAAAGAGGAGAAAAATCCCATTCAGCTAGTCTATTCAGTTATCAGGAAGATAAACTTAGGTCAGCTATCAGTGCACAAAAGTCTTATCCGCTTGCCCATAGTCATTCATAAAAAGAATATTTTATTACAAACTGAAAAATATAGCTATTTATGTGTGAAATGAACGAAGCATATTTACAAAGTAAAAACAGAATATTTTCAGGCATAAGAAAATATTTATTACGCCATTAAAAGTCATCTCGGCATTATACTAAATGTGCATTTCCATTCTGTAGACTATGTAAGACAGATTCCCAAAATATAGAGTTTCAAATGCAAAATAATTAATTTATTTGAGTACCCATACCTGGAAATAAAAGATAGAGAGATTGTTCAAATTTCTACATCTGCTATGATTTGAATTAATATCGGAACATCTAGGAAAAATAAAGTAGTGAATGCTTAACCAAAACTATTTAATATTTTAAAATTTTTTTGTGTGTGTGATTATCGCAAAGCCTTGAGGGCTATCTGCCTAAGGGGAGTGATGCCTTTGTGGAGGAATTTCTAAGGGAATCTAGCTCGTATACACATTACACTAGGGAAAACCACGAAAACGTCCATGTAGCCAGCCCATTTTCGGGATTCGAATCTCAGACCGAACTAACAGTGTTCAGCGACTTTACTGCTCGGCCGCTGGTGAGCAAAACTATTTAATAATTTTATTATTTAAGTTTATACTCTAATAAGTAACTATACAAATGTTTTAGCACTGTAATCAATTTGTAGACAGGAGCAGAGGAATTCAATACTTTAGATTATGCCAATTGTGTTCTTTCAAATTTCTGCCATATTTCAATTTCACTTTTTTAATTTGAATTTCAAAAAGTCAATTGAATTTCACTTTTGTCAAAAAGAGTCAGTCCAGATAACAAAAATTCAGATTACTATCAGTAACAAAGATGACGATGATCGTTGATATTTTTTAAAACATAAAGAGGGTCATTCTTTCATGTTTAAGACTTAATGTTTTAAAAACTTTACAAAGGTCACCACAAGTGGTTAGATGAGTTACACAGAAAAAATGTGCATTCTATTCTTATTTAGTTTTAAATAAAGGTCTTTTTTTAGTTGTTACTTAGCAGTAATTTACTCAATGTCTACCAAGAGTCTGAACACAGTGGATGATTGCAAAATACATCACGTTATGACTTAACTTCAATCTTAAAAACGTCTCTTTTATAGCCAAATGTAACACATAAATTTTTATACAGTCAAAAGTCGTTAATCCGGACTCGTCGGGACTTCGGCGATTCCGGATTATAGATCATTAGTTTAAATCTCGTAAGATGGCATGCAGAAATTCTAAAATTAAAAATATGAAACCATAATTTATGAAATAAAGAACAATTATAATCTAGAGGGTATCAAAATTTACAAAAAAAAAAAAAAAAAAAAGGCTTAATATTTATTTGTTTACTTTATTAAACATTTCTTTCAATGTAAGTTGTTTAAGTTGCTTCGTTTTATGTGATAATACTTTCTCTTTAATTCTATAAACAGACATAATTTCTTGTTCAGTTGCAAAGTCCCGTAATTGCTGTGCCGAGAATACGGACTAACTTGTCAATCGAAATTTTTTCGTTTTCACTAACCTCTCTGTCCCATTCTTCATGTCTTTATCCATTTTTTGCAGCAATTCCACTTTTTGTTTGTTGGACATCGAAACATACTTTCGTTTTGTAGATCCTTTGGAAGTTCTAGCATCGGAAATTCTATTTGACATAATCGAAAGTTCAAGTTTACTTTTATAAAATTGCTCTTACAGTCTGCAAAATATAATAAGCGGGATCCAATTCGAAGATTAAGGAACAATGCAATCATTAACATTAACTGAAATAGATAATTAGATAATTTTAGCTTACACCGTCCGTTATACATTAAACGCGCAGGTGAAAACGTATTCTGCACTTGTGCACACGTATATGCGCAGTAGTCAAGGTCTTACGCGCACGCATAAAACGCCTGTTCGCATGTGCCAACGAGGCGCATGCGCAGAAAGTTTTTAGCTTTGAGGTCCGGATTATAGATCATTCCGGATTATGGGTGTCTGAATTAACGACTTTTATTGTAATACTAGCGGGCAAGCCCGCCAGCTGAGCGGGCTGAAGCCCGCTTATCATTGTTCGTTTTTAAAAGATATCCTATGTTAAATTTGGCCGGTATTGAAAAGTTGAACCGAACTACCATTTTTTAGCGGCATTCCGCGGGCTTCCCCCGCTTTTTTCACCTATGCATCCAGAAGTTACCGCATACACTATACATATGCGGAAAATCACGAAAACACCCATGCTTCCAGCCCTTTCGCGGGTATTCGAAATTTGGACCGAAATACCAGTGTTCAGCGCTTTTGGGCGGGAGCCCGCCCAAAACAGTGTTCACGTGTGCATGCAAAAGATACTGCGTACACCGTACACATGCGTAAAATCACGAAAACACCCCTCCAGCCAGCCCGCTGCCGATTCGAAAGTTGGACCGAAATACAATTTTTCAGCGATTTTGCGCGTGCTGTGCCCACTTTATTCACGTATGCATGCTGAAGATGGTGCATAAACGATACACATGCGTAAAATCACGAAAACAAACATGGAGCCTGCCTGTTCGCCGGTATTCGAAAGTTGGACCGAATTACCAGTGTTATGTGGCTTTGCGCGGGCTCTGCCCGCTTTATTCACATATACACCCAGAAGATACTCCATACACTATACACATGCGTAAAATCACGAAAACACCCATGGAGCCAGCCAGTTCGTCGGGATTCGAAATTACCGCATTACCAGTATTCTGTGCCCGCTTTATTCACGTATGCATCCATGAGATACTTTATAAACGATACACATGCGAACAATCACGAAAACACCCATGCAGCCAGCCCGCTCGCCGAGATTCGAAAGTTTGAGGGAACTACCAGTGTTCAGCGGTTTTACCCGGTATTCGCGCGCTGTATTCACGTATGCATCCAAATTTTATATACAGTACCCCGGAATTCGAAAGTAGGACCGAAATACCAGTGTTCAGCGATTTTGTGGAGCGGGCTGCGCCCGCTTTATACACATAAGCATGGAGAGGATACTGCATAAACGATACACATGAGTTAAAGGAAGAAAACACCCGGGGAGCCAGCTCGTTCGCCGACACCGAAAGTTGGATCGAACTACCGGCGTTAAGAGGTTTTGAGCAGGCTGCGCCCACTTTTATCACATATGCATCCAGAAATCACTTTATACACTATACACATGCGGAAAATCAGGAAAACACCCATGCAGCCAGCCCGCTCGCAGAGATTCGAATGTTTGACCGAACTACCAGTGTTCAGCGGTTTTACCCGGTATCCGCGCGCTGTATTCACGTATGCGACCAAATTTTATGTACAGTACCCCGGAATTCGAAAGTTGGACCGAACTACCAGTGTTCTGTAGTTTTGCGCGGGCTGCTCCCGCTTTATTCAAGTATGCATGCAGAAGATACCGCATACACGTTACACATGCGAAAAATCCCGAAAACACACATTGAGCCAACACGGTCGCTTGGATTCGAAAGTTGGACCGAACTACCAGTAATCAGAGGTTTTGAGCGAATTTCGGCCGCTTTATTCACTTATGCATCCAGAAGATGCTGCGTACACGAGGCACATGCGTAAAATCACGCAAACACCCATGAACCCAGCCCGTTCGCCGGGATTCGAAATTAGGACCGAACTACCAGAGTTCAGCTTTATTCATTTATGCATCCAGAAGACACTGCATACACAACAGATATGCGTAAAATCACAAAAAACATGAGTGTAGCCTGCCTGCTCACCGGGATTCGAAAGTTACCGTATACCATCTCAAAGGAGCAAAGAAAAATCTTTAATCTAAAAAAAAAAAAAAAAAGTGTGAATTTAATTTTTATTGGTGCGAACTTATTTAAAATATCATTTGCATTAAAAGATAATATCTAAATTAAGTGCACGTATCTAATAACATAAAAAAATATATTATTCCAAAAAATCAAATTTATTATTAAAAAAATAACAACATATTTTTAAAAAATAGCTTTTTCAGATTTTTTAATTAATATCCCAGCTGATTAAAGTTGTACAACTTCAAGAACGTCATCATTTAAATTTAATGTAATATAATAACTTTTATTCAATATCAATAAAAGAATTAACGTGACAATCATCCTAACCTGAAATTAAAAAAAAATTGTGAAAAGCAGCTGTTTATTTAAAATGCCTACATTAACGAAATATTTTTAAAATACAGTTAGGTAACATGCAATCACGTGCTTTATTCAACTTTAGAATATAACCTTGATTTGTATCTGCGGCGATTCAAGAAACTGTTGCAATCGGAAAAATGAGCCCGAAAATTAGCGTTTTCACAGTTTTTAATTAATATCTCAGCTGATTAACGTCCTACGAAGATGAGAATGGTATCATTGGATTCGTAGAATTTTTTGGAATCCGCAGACACCTGCCTCGAATTCCAACTCAGCGCCGTTCCATAGATATTTAAGAAAAAAGAAATTGACACGTGACCTTTCGCCAGCACAAATCTCGAGCGGAAGCAATTGTCATCCCCCGGCGCTTTCGAAAAAGCAATTTTATCTCAGCTAATTCCGAGACGGTTGCCACTCCGAAAAATGAAATAACGTTTTCGCAGTTTTTAATTAATAACTCCGCCGATTATTGTCGTACGAAGATGGGACCGGTATCGATGGATTCGTTGATTTTTTTTGAATACGGGGATATGCGTTTCGAATCGCAACTCGGAGCCGTTCCGCAGATATTCGAGAAAAACGAATTTGGCACTCGGCCAAATCCCTAAAATAGGGGAAACTCGTGAAATAAAGTGCAAAACGTAGGGAAATGTAGGGAGAAAATCAGTTTTTAATTAATATCTCGGCTAATTAAAGTCGCACAAAGATGCCGATGGTCAATCCGGCGAGCCACGGGCATTCTGAATCCAACGGTACCTTCCGCTAAGCTCTACACCCAGCCGTTCCCGAGGAGATGATGTTACAAACACACAAACAGACAGAGGCACACAGATTTTAATAGTATAGATTTTTTTAATATATGCATATGCAGTGTAATACATTTTTAAAATATCAACAAACATTAAATCATAAATATATATACTCCTTAATATAAAAATGACATAATATTGGCATTATTGAACCTATGTTCACATAAAAGTACATTCAGAAAATTTTACGATGTGGGTTAAAAAATTATATTTAGCATCAATTTCAAACAAAGTGTATACATATTGTATGATCCTAGATGGCCATCCGGTAGGTATACATCTACAAGGTATTTCTACCACCTTTTTAAGCAGGCCTTCTCCACCCCCAGAATTGGAAAGAAACCTACTTTTAAAGGGGGAACATATAAGGCATTTCTCCCACCTTCATAGTGTAACGTTCAGCACGCTCGGCGCATAACAAGTTTTCAGCCATGGTTTTCTGCGATTCAATATGAATCCATCTTTAAAAATATCTAAGACCCTTAACATCATAGAAAATATTGAATTAAGATTTGCTTTGTAACGCCTCTCCCCCAGTAATGCCCAAGTTTTACAATTTCATTTCATCTGAAGATAGTGTAGGAAGATAAAAATCTTGTTGCAAGTGATAACATTTATGAAGTTCAAATTTACTTCAAATCGACCACACAAATTCATTTGTTATTTGTTTTAAGAAGGAGAGCAGACGATTTAGCATAAATTGTTGTTACATCCACATTTAGCACTACACTATGCATTCACAAAATCCACCACCTTCCTAACTTCTTTCTTTATAGCCACTCAAGCATAAATGAACTTACATTCTTCCTAATCAAACATCAGTTAACAATCAAAAACATTCTGCAACTTTGTTAAAATTGCAATTTTAAGCTAATAAACTTGTAAAACAAACTAGAAATGCAAACAATGCATGACAGTAATATGAATTTATTCTTGAATTTTCTCCTGCTTTTTTAATGCATAATTATCTTAATTTTCAATTAAATTCTTAAATTCAGGACGTGAACTCTCCCCCATGATGATCAATTCCTGAAATTATTCACACCAAAACCTGTTTGCTCAAGCATAAATGTTGCTTTTTGTTCAATGCTTAAAAATTTTAGCTGAACCATTCTCCCACCACTCTTAGGGCAAAAAGAGAAATAATTTATTATTTATTCTTATTTATTTTGGCTCTATATTTATCCTGTTAATCTTGCTTGGAGTTGTTCTAGACATCATATGTTTGGCATGATTTGAGTGTCTTCTCTATAGCATGAGGGCAGACACAAAGAAGGCTCAAACATTTTTTCCCAGAATTCAGAAAGCGGTAGCAACGAACAATATGGAATAGAGACATCAGATCCTGCTCATAGAATTGGTTATTACTAATGCCAGCTGCTCTTAAGCACAGAGTATTCCAGAAGCTTTAATCTGAAAGAAAGTACTAATAAAAATGGTCACTTTAAGACAACTTTATGCAATGTGACAGTGAACATCTCTCCTCTAAAGCACAATACAGCTGTAGGGATCAAATTTCATCCTAGTGTGGTTGTAGTTCACCTTTAATTACTAGTTATGTAGAATACTACGAAAACAAAAGATATACTCTGCAATTTTCTTCTTCCTCAGTTTTAGACTGGCAGAAGTAATTGCATCAGTATTCACATCAACATCAGGAAGATTTTCATTATAATTAAGGAATATAACTGCAAGGCACAATTAGTTCACAACAGGCTCTCATCACATTGAACAATGTTGTTATCCACAGTATAATACACTGCCATTATTTATGAATAGACTTGTAGTTTATTATACCATTTAATGCCATCCCACACAAGCAAGATTACACTTGAGGCAGCTTTTAAACATTTCCAATTAAGTGCTATCTACTGTGCCACTTGGACTGGTATAATGTCTAGTCCTCTTAGATGAATGAAGGCTGGGAACTTAAGTAACAAAAGAGACCAGAAAATCAGAATGAATTTAAATGTACTTCATATTTTAAAATCTAGAAAGAGAGCAATATCGAGTTGCAGAACACTTATATGCTGACTGAAATACTTTATAAGTTTCTGCAGCTGTTTTATCAAGATGAAAACAAAACTGAGTGGTATAATATTAGTCACAAACATAAACACAAGCAAAATAGTATGTCGTGGAATAGTCGTCGTCTTTGGACTTAAAAAAAAAAAAAAAAAAAAAAAAAAAAAAAAGCAATAATGGCTTTAATAAATATTCAATGAAATTTTTGGTATAGCTTTTCTAAGTAGCATAAAATGCATATTTAAATAAAAACAATTTACTGATGTATTTTTGATTTTCAGGCATATATTTGTTTTGCTGTTGCCTTCATAAGAATTACCATATTTGCCACCGTATAAGGCACATTTTTTTTTTTTTTTTCCTATGAAAATAGGTCTGAAAAACGCAGTGCGTCCGATACTTGAGTCTTATACGTTGTTTGTGAAAGTGTCAAAGCTTCATGGGATGCTGTGTAAACAGAGATAGTGGTTAAATCATTTAAGAAGTGTGACATTAGTAATGCACTGGAAAGTACAGAGTACAATTTGTTGTATGAAGACTCAGATGCTGATTTAGAAGAGGTTTCAAGTGGCTCTTCATTTAGCTCTGGAGAAGACTGTCTGCATTTTCATGAAGGAGATTGAAAGGTGGCCTTTCCCAGATAAATTTGATATTTTTAGAAAGTATTACTTTGTATTACTTTATATTTAAAATATCGCAAATTTATTATAATGATCAGTAATAAAAGTTTTATCCTTAAAAAATGTGCATAAAAAAGGGGGTGCATCTTATATGCTAACAAATACAGTAAATCATTAAATTATGATTTGTACATTAAACAGGCAAATAACCCTATAAAATTTGAAGTTATAATAAAGATTTTTCATTTTATACATCATAACTTAAGCCATAATTTTTAAAGTCTTACAAACAGTAGCTACCAATTTACCTTATGTGTTCTTAATGTAGACATACAAAAGCCTTTATGAGCATTCCATACTTTAACAGTAGTATCACTTGATGCAGATATTACTATATAAAAAGAAATATTATTTTACAACTTTCAAAAACAAATAATAATTATTCCAATCAATATTTTATAACTTCCAAAATAATAATTAATTACCAAAATTATACTAAAGCAGTTAATAAAAGTACTTATAAGACATTTCATAAAAATTCCAAATATACAACAAATTATTAAAAGTATTAACGATATAAGTGCAATAAATGTATGCAAAAGGTAAAATATACAGGTCAGAAGATCTACAATGTTATCAGTAATTTTTATACATACAGACCTCAATTTTCTGCATTCCAGCATGAATTAGCCATGGGTTAATGAATAACACTTTATTATGAGGCAGCTAAACTTAAAGCACTGTAAGTGAAGTTATGATAATATGACAGCAAAGTAAAGCCAATACAAATCTTGATAAAGGTATAGCAAAATTCATCCAGGAAGACAGAACAGAGAAGTTCTGCACAGAAAATGACTAAAATTTTGCCTCAGGCATTTTGTAACAAATAATTTAGAAATACTTGAGGTGATTCAGTTAAGCAATTAATACCTACACAGTTTCTGTTAATACAGTATATTCAAAACACAAACCTGTGAATGCAGAATTATTTGGAATGATATGTCGCTCATCATTCCTTCATCATTATGAAGTTGTCCATTTCTCATTCTTTGAGCTTGATGGTTATTTCTGCATTTAGACAGGCCATCAAACTTTTCTTGCCATACAGTATTGTGCCAATTATAAAGTTCATTAGAGTTCCCAAAATAATATTGCTGTATACATTTCAAAATATTTAAATAATTTGTATCACATTGTAATAGTGTACACTGATTTATTTATTCAGTTATTTATTTGTTGCCTTTAGGATCTGTTTTGTATTTGTGGCCTTATCTTTTGCATGTAAGAATTTGTTCCTGGTATGAAATTGCTGATCTATCAGTTCTGAGTATGACAATGCTTAATTGTTAAAATTGCTCAAGTGGAACACATTTATGGGCCTGATGGGCTCCTCATGGGAATTAGAAACTGATTCTTCCCATTACTCTATCAACTAAATGGTCGGGCTTGAATTGTTGGGCCCATTTCAGTGCAGCGAAATTAATAAAAACCGTTTTTTACTCTTTATAGTATAGTACAGTCAAAAGTCATTAATTCGGAATGATCTATAATCCGGACCTCAAAACTAAAATCTTTCTGCGCATGCGCCACATTGACACATGCGCATAGGCGTTTACGCGTGCGCGTAAGACCTTTTACGACTGCGCATATGAGTGTGCGCAAGTGCAGAATACGTTTTCGCGTGCGCGTTTTATGTATAATGGACGTATAAGCTAAAATTATCTAATTATCTATTTCAGTTAATGTTGATGATTGCGTTGTTCCTTAATTTTCGAATTGAATCCGGCTTATTATTTTTTGCAGACTGTAAGAGCAATTTTATAAAAGTAAGCTTAAACTTTCGATTATATCAAATAGAATTTCCGATATATATTTGTTAATATGTAAAGGATCTAAGTGAAAGTATGTTTTGAAATCCGAAATCTGTTTATCAATTTCACGCTGCTCGGCGGGGGCATCGCCGCGGCGGGCGCGTAATGAATTGGAAGTTGATCTGTCAGCACTATCCTTATCTTCAGCGCAGATGTTTTTATTTTATTCGGCTTAATAATTCCTTACCAAATGTAGTATTTCATCTCGATATGCTCCGTCTTTGATATGATTTAAAACAAGTTCCTCGTCATTATAATTCGCTTTCGATAGCGAAGAAAGTGACAGAGGTTACTGAAAACGAAAAAATTTCGATTGACAAATTAGTCGGTGTTCTAGACACAGCAATTATAGGACTTGAACGGCGGAACTTTGTAACTGAACAAGAAATTATGTCTGTTTAATAGAATTAAAGAGAAAGTATTATCACATGAAACGAAGCAAAACTTAAACAACTTACATTGAAAGAAATGTTTAATAAAGTAAACAAATAAATATTAAGCTTTTTCTTTTTGCAAATTTTGATACCCTTTAGATCATAATTGTTCTTTATTTCATAAATTACGGTTTCATATTTTTAATTTTAGAATTTCTGCATGCCATCTTACGAGATTTAAACTGATGATCTATAATCCGGAAAAATCGATAATCCGGAATCGCCGAAGTCCCGACGAGCCCGGATTAACGACTTTTGACTGTATATCATTTTTCTAAATAGGTCAAAATAGTCTCCCTGAGAATAGCCTCTGCAAAAACAGTAATAGATTCCTTTTTAAATACATATGTCTTAAAATACCAAGGTCCGTTAAAATTAATTTCTGACAACAGCAAACAGTTTGTTTCCCAAATATCTGAAGTGCTCTGTACAGGACTTGGCATATGTCATCTAAAAATGGTACCTTACCAGCTGCAGGCCAACACAGCAGAACGGGTAAACAAGAACATAGTGAAAATAATACACTGCTATGTGAGAAATTATCACAAGGGCTGGGACAGTGGGGTGGGGTCAGTGAGTTAGCTTATGCATTACAAAGAGCGAAGCATGATACTACGGGGAAAAGTCTTTTATTCTTAAGCCAAAAGTTAATTATGCTGCTGGACAAGTTATTTTTTTAAGTTAGACCCAGAATTCCAAATGAAAGATATCCAAAAGCTAACAGATGAAGCACTTAAAAGTACAGATAGGGCAAGGGAGAAACAAAAAGCATAATATGATAAAAATTGCAGAGAGGCTCATTATAAAGTGGGAGATAAAAGTTTTAAAAATTAAGCACTCATTATTATCAGCAGGTGACAAGAGAACTGCCAAATTATGTTCTAAATTCCAAGGCTCATGCATTGTAGAAAGGATTAGGGAAGTCGTAGTCTACTTGAAAAGTAAAGCTGGGGAACAAGTAGTTGCAAATGTGGATGAAATTAAACATTACTATAACAGAAATAAAATTAAAATATTTAAAAGTATTTTACAGGAAAATCAAGGCGAAAATGCGAATGCCGCGAGGAGCAGTAACAGCGTGCAAACTCAGATGGAAGTGAAAATGTCATCGTTGAAAAGAAAAGCAATAATGAGCAAATTAGAACATGCAAAGAAGGCCATAAATCAAATGGAAGCAAGGAAGCCAAAGTGGCCAACACATAGCGATTCCATGAGGCAATGGAAACCACCAAAAGATGTGCGAAGTATGAAAAAATGCCAAAAAGGAGTTTCAAGTACCAGACTCCAAATATGGAAAGGAACCAATGTTGAGACAACTAAGAAACAAACATCCAGCAGAACAAGCTGCGAATGCCCCATGGAAAATCCAGCGTGGCCAATTGCATGATTGAGGGAAGGAAAGACCTGCATGACTGAGGGAAGGAAAGACCAGTGGAGAGTTCGACAAAGTTTTATTTTATATCTAAAAGGACTAGTTGCTAAATTAATTTAAGTTTTACCTCAAGTGAGGTTATTCTAGTTCTTTTCCAGAGCAAAACAGCTCAGAAATAAAACTGTACCCAACTGTGTTTATTTTAATGTGCTCAAGAAATAAGAATGCAATTTTAGTCTGAGAGACTGTTATCAGGAAATGCGAGTGCAAATACTAAGAATTTCAAAGCAACTCGTGTATCTTGATGTAAAGCGCAAGCTGAATTTTATTGTTAGTAGCTTATTCAATGTATTACATTTTGTTTTCTTGTGAAAAGTACTCTCAAATACATGTTTAGTTTAATAAGACTTGACTAGTTATAAGAATTTAATTATACTGTATGAATGAAATGTGATATGCAAGCTATTAAATTGAGAAAAATTAAAGTAAAATTAGCTGTATGCATGAGTTAAGTTAGAATAGCTCACCAAAACTCAAGTCACCCTTTAAAAGTTTTAACAATTGCACAATTTTAATAGCACATTAGAAGCAGTTTTGCAAATAGGGTGTTTTTGAGGTCTTGAGTGACATGTACTACTAACACTTAGATTGTTGGCTACTTGGTAAGTCTGTAACACACTTACAAAAGATGCTGTTTTCGCTGTTACACTCCAGTTTTTCTGGACAGCAATGGGTGAAGAGATTTAGTTGTGGAATAAATGTGTGGCATGAGAGAAAATATAATGAAATATTTTGTGAAAATTATTTATTATGTGTGCAGAACATTTTTCTAAAGTCCTTTCCCTTCCAGATTCCCTAATTGTAAGAGGTGGGCTCTGGGTAAGGTTAGGCAGTTTAGATAGTTAGAATTTAAAACGCCCATTAAGACGAGATTTAACGATGTCATTAAGGTCCTTTTATGTGTACTTAAATTATGGCAAGGAAAGATGTGAGGTTTTATCTTATTTTTAACTAATAGTTAAATTTACTGCTTTTTTGTCTCTCTCTTTTCACCCATGCTTTTTATGCCAGAATGTAAAGGAGATAGTGAGTGTTTATTTAGATTAAGGAGAAAGAAGTGCTATTTAAGCGAAGGTTAAGCAAGTTAATTTTGGAGCATGTTCTGCGTATTCCAAGCCACGTTGTACTGTGACTATTAGTGATTTGATTCCGTGGTGTTGAGTGTTTCTAGCCTTTTAGCTTGTCTCACTGATTTTCTACAAACCAGAGCCCTTCCTGCATGTTTAAATTATCCTGTGAACTATTGGGCTAATCTAGTACATTTGAATTAGTTAACCCTTTGACGTGCGGTGGTCGTGCCCTGGAACCACCAATTTTCGAATTTTTTTTCTCCTCTTCCTTCCGAAACTTTTCAGTGAAAATCTATTGATAACTGATCTTTTACCTCTAAATAACACAAAATGACTGCAGAATCATACATGTTTTAGGTCTTAGTACTTCAAATCGGATGCCTTTTAAAGTTCATTTTCAATGAGAACTTCCTTTTGTTAATATAAACAACTTTAAATTTCAAAAGTTTTTCATCGCACATCATGATTTCTATCAGAAACAATAAAAAATAGCAATAATTAAACTGAATACATAAAAAAAACCCTATATGTATTGGCATTTGCTTTGTAGTTTCAGGGTGCGACCACTGCACCACTAGAGCATTGTAACACAATGCTCCAGAGGCTCAGTGGTCGCACCTTGAAACCACTGCTCTTCATAATGGCATTTGCTTGCTTCTCAAATTGGAATGTTTATTTTTACCTGGATATAGATAAGAGGTTTTGAAACCACAGAGTTATTTTATTACTAAACAATAAATGCACCTGCCCAGTAAAAAGGTCTTTCTTTTCCAGAGACTTTTCTCTTACCTCAACACACTTGCTCCCCAAGTTATAGTATTGTGATTTTATAAATTATTTCATGTGGTTTAAATTTAATGTAAATATATATTGCTATAATTAAAAATAGAAATTTTGTAAAGTTTTATTTAATATTTTCTGAATATTTTGGGACGAAATACGAATAAAATACGTATGAATGGAAAACGAATGATCCGTACCAAAGCCAAAAAGACCAAACTCCCTCCATTAACATAAAAAAACCACAAATGTCATGTGCCAGATGAAAAGAAACTAAATAACTCTGGACACAAACCAATGAAATTTAGATCCAGGCAGTGTACATTTTGTTGCACAAGGAAGAAACCTCATAGAAGATACATGTGTGAAACGTGCAATGTGGGTCTATGCATGTACCAAAAAGACAAAACTTGCTTTGAACAGTGTCACAAAAAATATTTGTTCTTTGAAATTAAAAAAAAACACTGAGTCTTTTTTTTATCCTTATTTTACTGAGTTTTTTAATCCATTTAGCCAAACGTTCTTATTATGTAGGTACTTATATTTTCACTGCTATAGAAAAATTACATAAATGTTTATTTTTTAATTTTTCCTGACGATTTACTTTGTAAAATATTGTAAAAAAATTATATATTATGCAATTCCTAGATACATTTTTTAAAAATTCGTAAATTTCATCATTTATTGAAAACACGCACAGAGAAAGGTAAGTTTTCCCTCATACTACCTAGGTAGATTTCAAAGTTTTAGACGCAATGCGGTTTCACAGTGCGACCACCACTCACAGAACAATGGTCAAGAGTAGATATTTTAAATTCATATATTATTTGTCTCTAGGATCACAATATTCATTTTCTAGAGTTTTTAGTTAAAAAAATTATAAAAATAATATCGCGCGTCAAAGGGTTCAACTGTAGAGACATTAGGATATTTTGGAGGCAGGAGAGATGAAAAACTAACAATCTCCTTCACCAGGAATCGAACCACGGACCTCTGGAATATCGGCCCAGCGTGCAGAAACACACTACACCATAAAGGCACGTTAGGAAAGCAGGAGAAATACCTTATATACTCCCACTTTTAAAGGGTGATTGGGGTTTTTAGGGGACCCAGTCGTCAAATCCTGGGTGAGGAGAATCATCATCTCACACCCTTTTAGTTTGGGTACCCTGTAGAGACATTACGTATTTTTTTGGAAGCAGGCAAGATGAAAAATTAGAAAACACCTTCACCGGGAATCGAACTATGGATCTCTGGAATACCGGCCCAGGGCACAGACCACCACACCATGAAAGCACACCAAGAAGGTGGGAGAAATACCTTACATATTCCGCCTATTAAAGGGCGACTTGGGGTTTTTAGGGGACTCAATCGCCAAATCCTCGGTGTGGAGATTCCTCCATCCAACACTGTTTTAGTTCGAACACCACTGTAAAGACATTAGGATTTTTTTGGAGGCCAGAGAGATTAAAAATTAGCAACAGTCTTTGTTGGAAATCAAACCACGGACCTTTGGAACACCGGCCCAGCATGCAGAACCACTACACCACGAAGGCGGGAGAAATACCTAATACAGCATTACATACTTAAGTTAAGCCAGAAGTGTTGGCTTGCGTAAACCCAAGTTAGGTCAGTGTTCAAAATAAAAGGGCTATTAACAACCTTCTTCTGATTTTGTCTGTCTACAGTTTAAGAGAAGAATATACTTCTTCTGTAGTCTTTCTAGAGCTCATTACTTTATGCTACAAAAGAAAGTGAGACTCTATAAATGCACAACTTTTCCCTCATGTTCACTGATGATTATGCATGGAAAAAAGAAACATCAACAGATGCTAATGCTGAGAAGACAACTTTAGCAATCTTGTGACAGAAAATAACAGGTGCAAAAGTAAGACAATTATTTAGTACAAATCTGATGCAATAACATAGATTTATTTGCAAATTAAAGAACTTAGTGATAGAATAAAATTGCATATTAAAAAATGAAATTCAGAACAATAATTACTTAAGATTAAAAGGAGAAATAAAAATGTTAAAAATATAATTTTAATGGAATCAGGTGAACAACCAAAATATAAGTATCAAGAGAAACTTTAGAACCTATTATTCTAAAAAATAGAATAAAAAATAACGAAAAATATTAATGAACATATAATAAATGAAAATACGGCCAATGCAAGTCTTGTCACTATCAAGCAAGGCCAGAGATGCCTCGTGGTACCCCAGCACACATTTTGGGAAGCTCTGGTTCAACAAATAATTTTTCATATTTATGCAATAGTCAAAAAATAGTTATTGAAGATTAACCATCAATTAATAACGGGAGCAATTCTTCTGCATACAGCAATAAAACACTCCTGATAGGCTAAACAAAACATGATGTATAAATGAAATCTCAAAATACAATGCCACAACAGTACGACTCATAAATTTACAGTTTATGCTTATTTTGTTTTACTTACTTCATAAAATAAAATATTTAATATCATAATTTTGAAATAAAAATGCATTCCCTGCTCATTTAAAAATGTATTTAAACTCACAATTTTTTCCTCCACAGCATAATACTATATCATTCACCCAATCAGTATGATGTTCCATAGACTGGATATACGGTTCCTAGAGAGAAGAGAAAAGTACACATTCATACTATAATTATTAAGTAAAAAATCAGGGCTTTCTGAAAAGTTGTCAACCACTGGCATATAATTTTCAACCAAGCTAAGACACGAAAAGCAACAATCATTTTCAAAAATAGTGATTCAATAACATAACAAAAAATTTTTAAATGCAAGAAATATCTATACCAAAACATTTATTTTTTCACTGCATTGCTTTTCCCCACATACACAGTGATCTGTTTTTGCTAAAAAAAATATCACAGAATTGCATCACAAACTGGGCATTGCACACACTGTTGTTTTTCCCTATATATAATGAGCTGATTTTACTTCAAAAAATCCAAGAAATGTACAAAGTCAGCATCAGTACACAAATTTTGATCTATAAAATTTGATCATTTACAAAGCTGAACTTCATAATATGCAAATTTTTGCATTCTACTGTTCGGTAAAATGCCATGTTTCTGAAGCAACCACGAACAACAAACAAACAAAAAAAACGCACACTCAGCACAAACAAACAAATTTTATGCTGGAAATCAACAACTGTTTGCAGCATGCACACAATACCAGGGTTACCACATAAATACATTTTGGTGGGTTGCCTATTTTGGTGCCATTTGTGAATACTTTTAAGGGGGTGCGGATATTCAGAAAGTACCAAAAAGTCTTGAAATTTCAAAATAATCAACACTAAACAGAATTATTTCAATGTGATTAACCCTTTGTGGCACAGTGTGTCCGGTCTGGACACACCTATAAATTTCCTTCTGAACACACAAAAAAATTGAATGAAAAAGGATTTATAGGTTATTATAGGTTACTCTGAACCTTCTTTATTTATAGTAGATAGCAGCTCAACACAAACCAGTCCATACATTTCAACCATGTTTAGTTTTTTAAGATCCTCATTTTTCAAAGAAATCTTCCAGATTTTTTTTAGGGTATAAAAGGAATCGTTTGAAAAGAAATTTCTATTTTTTTTTTTTTTTTTTTTTTGGCTGTATGCCAATCTCCTTATTCTATACTAGTTTTAAATTTTTACCTTGAAATCTTGCCTAAAACAGCGAATCCTAGGTGTGTCCAGACCGGGCTCACCGATCATCTAGGAGAACTGAGAGTCTGTACTCTTCTAGGCCTAATTAGATTGCCTACCTTTTTTTTTAATCAAAACTCCAATTTTAAAAGGTAGCATGCCAGAAAAGGTTAAAAAAATACTCTGCCGAGATATGTATTCTAGGGGTATGAAAATACATTTAACAAATTATAATAATGGTGAAACAGCTCTTAAAAATTATCAGTTTGAAATATTACAGTTTATATCAATTATATTAATTATATCAATAGAGATTAATTACACAAAAATAAAGCCAAATTATTATGTACAATCACTCTTTTCAGTCTACTCAATTTGTTACGCAACTATAATTTGAAAGATACATTAAAAATCTTTAAAAAAATTGAATGGCAACATAATGATAAGATGGCTATTTATCAAACTACGTAGAATTAAAAATTTCATGCCTCTTAGAATGGAAAATGCTTACCAAATTCGGTGAATGATACATACTCTGGTAAGAAATAAAAATATTGCCATAGAAAAATTGGCAAAGAAAAACTGCCTCAGAGAAAACATCTTACCCACAGAAAAGTTTTTTTTTTTTTTTTTTTATTGTTTCGTTATTTCACTTGAACTCAATTCAGTAAAGGATTGATTAAGTTAATTTCAGCAGACTTTGAAGTAATTCTTAAACATACAACTTTCCCTGCAAGTAAAGTAAACGTGATAAAGAATGCACAAATTTTCTTTCATAAATTTGTAATTTTAATTTACTCTTTATTGCTAATAGTGTTATTAATCCAATGGTATATGTGTGGAATTTAATGATAGTAATAGCACAGGCATTCATTTTAGGATATTGCTAAGAAGTTTTTAAGTAATGGATTAATTTATTTTGACTATCATTTAAGAAGCGAAAGCAATTTTGTTGTTAAATACACTTGCTTATTATATCATCAACCATATTCAACAAAAATAGTAACCAAACAGTACAATTTAGCAACAACAATGGATAAGCATGATCAAAACACATTTATTAGAACTTTGTTTCGATTTTATTAGCCCCAATTAATCCTCAACAAACCAGTTAAGTTTTTGTAAAACAGGATATAAGTCAATTTTTATTTGTTTTTTCTCATGCATTTTAGGAAGAAAAGGATTAAAATTTGGAATCAACCTTGCATAGAACATCAAGCAGTGCAATATTTTCAAAATTACAGGTTAACTGTTACTTACATTTTAACTTTTATTTACAGGTTCAAAATTAGTTTAACTGGTATGCATACTCAAAACATTGAAAAACTCATCAAAATGGTGCAATAAGATACCATGGAATGATATGACCCTACTTAGATTTGTATTTAAGTGAATTTGTGAAGATGGAGAGCTATTAGGAGACTAGAGGCAGGACAAAGTCAAACAGAAATGGCCAGATGTCTAAATGTGAGTTCTTCAGTAGTTCATAGACTTTAGCAACAATTTCTAAACGAAGATTTGGCATCCTGGAAGTTTAGCCAAGAATGGCCAACAGCTAAGATGAGTGCCAATGACCAATATTTGCTGTTATGCACATGAAGGAATAGAACTGCAACTCGACTCAGAACCTCCCTTGCTGCAGCCACCAGAAGGTAGCTGTCAACATCAACTGTGAGCAGGAGGCTGCACAAAGGTGGTCTGTATGCGAGGTGACCGGCCATTTGTTTGCCACTCATGTTACATCATTAAAAGGGAACGTTTTTTGAGGTGGGCATGTCAACATGTCCACGGGATGGCTGATCAATTATAGGGCTGTTCTCATTATGGATGAGAGCCTTCAAAGCGATAGGATGTGTTACACGATTTGGAGATAACTTGGAACCTGTTATTATCCATCAAGCATCCTTAAAAGAGATGCATCTGGAGAAGGCAATGTCTGTAATTGAGGTGGTATTCTCTTTGGGTGGACACACACAGACTCCGATGTCTTTCCAAACAGAACCATGAACACTTAGATCTATAGAGATGATATCCTTGACGCTTATGTGCACCCATATACGGGGGCAGTAGATGATGATTTCCTGCTATAGGATGACAACGTTAAGACTGCACAGGGCTCAGATCACAGATGATTACCTTCAGCAGCAAACAATTCAGCACATGGTGCAGTCAGCTTGATCACCAGGACCTGAATCCTATCAAACATGTTTGGGATACTTTGGGAAAAAGAATAGTTCTCAGTTCTATTCATACCCACGCTATGTTTGCAACTGCTTTGCAAAAGCAATGGCTCTCAGTTCCTACGAAACTTATAGACTGTATAATTGACAGTATTACACATCACTGTGCATGTGGTATTGCTTCTAGGGGAGACTTTATTCTGCATTGAGGACAATTTTAGATACTGTTTTGTTATCGGGACTAGATTAAAAAATGTATGAAAGTGTGTTTGTCTGTATGTGCATATATGTATACACACACACATTTGTACTTACATATACACATTTATACATAGATTTCTGAACCCGGTCCTGATACAGAATAGTACCCAATTTTATTATGCTAAAGTGACACACACGATTTTTTCATTTTATACTAATTCCTATAATTATCTGATAATTTCTTTTCATGTTATTTTATACCTTACTATGTGTTGTATACTGTGGATCAGTTTGTCATTTTTGTGATTTGTCCTTAATTAATGTTAATCAGTGTATATATTTTTACAGTTACCGTCTTGTTAAAGAGGCCCCTACATAACCCTATTTTGATATTTGAAATTTGCCTACTATAGATTGAGCTGTTAAGTTCGCCAATTTTGCTGATTATATCAGCAACCACTTTAGCAAGAAAGAACCAAAAACTACAACTGCTTTGTTTTAAATAATTTTTCATGTAAAAGTGCATTTTAAAAGTTATATTTAAATACAAATAAAATGAACTTAATGTTCCAAACAAAATTCAGATATGACATATAATCTGTGTGATTCTTGGTCCCAAAAAGAACAAATTATCATAATTCTACTGTTGTATACCTAACAAAATGCATGTGCGACACACTGAAACTGTAAATTTATGGATTTCTCACAATGTTTAATGACCTATTTTTCTTGTTGAAAATGTACATTTATAACCCTTAAACGCTATATTTATACACAGTTCTCTCTTAGGAATCAAAATTAATTTTATATTCTATAGCAAAAAGCTTGAAACTAACTGTCAAATTGATAAAAGGAAACAAAATTATATTTTATGTCAAATTGCACCTATTTAAATAATCAGAAATATTTTAGAATTTATGAGCCTTAAATTTTAAAAATCTCAGTGAAGTCGGAGTAAGAAAATGTTTATATCAATTATATTACCTGAAGCCATAAATGCAATTATTTATATTAGTTGAAGCCCATCTATATCATTATTATAAATTATATCTATCATTATTGTAAATTATTTACATTATCTGAAGTCATAAATGCAATTCAATTGTTAAAAATGATAATTTCATTGCACAACTTTAATAATAAAACGCAAGAAGTAATGATGCATATAAATTTTTCCCTCCAAATCAAATTTTTCTCTTTACAGCATAATTATGGGGAGGCAAAGAAACTAAAACAAAGCAAACTTATATAATAATAAAAGAAATTAAAGCAGACTTGAATAATTTTACTACAAAGTAATACTCAATTTTTGATTCAAAGTACCTTCAAATTTCGGACATTCCATATCCTAATAATAGAATCACGACCAGCCGAGTATAACCTACCAAGATACCCGTCAAATTGAAGTGAATTAACCCCTGATCTATGATATTTTTCAACTTCGTCACGGATAACAAATGAAACCTATAAAAGAAAAATTTTAGATTACTAGTAAGTAAACTATAACTAATTATTCACTAAATTATAATGCATTTTCCACAAAGAAAAAGTTATAAAGCAGGAAAATCTATATTTACAGAATCTCTTATAAATAATAACAAAATAAGGGACATATAGAACTACACTATCCGACACGGAAAAACACGAAGCAACATATCTAAGTACAGAGTCAACGAGACTACGGATGGTGTCCTGAAGAATGGCTCTCCCTTCCCTCTCAACCATTTGCCATAGTCTGTCTCTTGAATGTGGTAAAGGCAGGGTCTTCATTCAATTACATCCCCAAAGTGTTTGATTGGTGAGAGATCACGAAAGAACGGAGGCCAGGGAAGCATCTGTACAACTTGCACAGCACGTTGGCTCATGCGAGCAGTGTGTGGTTAGGCACTATCCTGCTGATAAAGGGGACCGGCCACAGCACATCATCCACATATCATTCAGCTATCATAATGCCCTGAATACGAACTAGAGGTGACCTGGAATCATACGTAACTGGTCCCAAAACATGATGCTGCATTATCTCGCGGTGTGGCGTTCCACAGTTGTAGCCAGATTGTACCCATCTCCTCAATGACGCCACATTCGTACACAGTGACTATCACTGCAAAAACAGAAGTATGACTCATCTGAGAACATGACCCTGTGGCACTCTGTCAGCCACATAGCTCGAACCGGGCATCATTACAGACATTGATGTCTATGATGGGGTCAATGGCAGTTTTCTTAATGCCACAAGTGCAGGTCATTAACCATTAATAGATAGCAAATGGTTCTGGTCAATATGGGAACATCCAGAGCGTCTTGAATATGCTGCAGAAAGGAGGCAGAAGTGGCTTGTAGGTGCACCACTGCTTGTCAGTGGATGCATAGATCCACACATGCTCATGTCACTGTGGCTGCATTGGCACCCCTCAAACTTGCCAATTTTCCTCACTTTAACCATTGTCGCCACAGCTGGTGCACTATGGATGCATCCAGGTGTGTGTCAGCTGAGATTTGCCATGTGGAGCAGCCTACCCTCCTCAGACTGATCACAATGCCCCTCATCTGTCTGCTGGAATTGCTTCCGTTGACAATGGCCTGGCATTCTCTGCTATTTACACACATCCTCTGAGACAAGAAAAAATTTTCTATTATGATTACCCTAGCAGAAATAATGGCACGAAAATTGAACATTCTCCAGGTTCCTTCCCTAATATCTTCAATGTGTGGAGAAACCAGAAACAAATTTAATTTATATCAGGATAACGATTCTACGCATACTGCCCTCAACGTTTGCCTTTTGGGTGTCTATAATTGTCCACAAGTTTTGAAAACATTACCTCAGTCATTAGATTTTAACCCAACAAAATACATTTGGAGGGAATTGGAGGTTAGATTACGAAGAAGCAACATTAAAACAAAAAATGAGCTAAAAACAGTAATGATGGAAGAATGGAGGAACACTAATGCAGATATTAACAAAAAAAAAAAAAAACTGGTGAACTCTATGGCCAGACGTTTGAAAGCTGTCATGGTTGATCTTTACAATATGGTAACTGGTAGTTTGGCGACATTTTGGAGGCGATAAAGGTTACTACCTGGGACTTTGGTAATAATGTGAGCAGTACTCGGTTCCGATTACGCATTATTTTGTGTGAGGGAAATGAGAGATCATGGGATATGTCATGTGATATTAATGGACGAATTACGGTCCTTTAATCGGAAAAGGGGGGAAATTGGGAAAAAATCTGGAAATTTTGTATTTGGCTTTATTCTGTGTTGTGTGAAACAGTGTTTGTGAATTTTTGGATCCCATGGCCGTAACTAAAGTGAATTCGAAATGGGTATTTATGTATGTATTAATTTAATGTATGTGCTCATTTATATTTTAAGTAGTGTTTTTGAATTTAATTATATTTTAATTAAATGATAGTTATTTTGTGAATTTTATGTTTGAAGGAATTTGGTATACGTTTTAGTTGAAGTAAACGTGCATGGAAATAATTTAAATATCTGACACTAAGTATTTGTAATGGTTGCGGTATGAATTCGTTGGTGATGTGTATAATGTAATAGATGATTTAGAGCTAAAAGTTTTTGGATATTTTATTTATTTTATATGTGGAAATGTTCATATTTGGAAAGGGTAAATACTTTTTCGCGATCAGGTAATTTCATATATGTTCTTTTTACCGGGTTTAAAGATTGAGAAAATTGTCATGTATTTTCGTGAAATTTTTCTAATTTATGAGAAAAAAGCAGTGTACATGGATATAGTGAAGAGTGTGCGCAATGCCATTTTTGTGCAATTCTGGGATGTTTTTTTTAAGTAAAAATAAGTCGACGTGTACATGGTTTAGTGATATTTTAATTAAATTATAGTTATTTTGTGAATTTTATGTTTGTAGGAATTTGGTACACGTTTAAGTTGAAGTAAACGTGCATGGAAATAATTTAAATTTTTGATACTAAGTATTTGTAATGCTTGCGGTATGAATTCGTTGGTGATGTGTATGATGTAATAGATGATTTAGAGGTTTTTGGATATTTTATTTATTTTATATGTGGAAATGTTCATATTTGGAAAGGGTAAATACTTTTTCGCGATCAGGTAATTTCATATATGTTCTTTTTACCGGGTTTAAAGATTGAGAAAATTGTCATGTATTTTCGTGAAATTTTTCTAATTTATGAGAAAAAAGCAGTGTACATGGATATAGTGAAGAGTGTGAGCAATGCCATTTTTGTGCAATTCTGGGATGTTTTTTTAAGTAAAAATAAGTCGGCGTGTACATGGTTTACGTGTATGTGTTATTTTGAAAAACGCGTAAGGAGTATGGTATTGTGCACTTTTTCCCAGTTTTGCAGTGAATATTTGTCATGATTAAGCAGTTTTGTTAGATAAAATTTCTAGCATAAGTGTAATTCGGCTAGTAGATTGTTGGAAGAAGTGTTCAGTAGATAAAAAGAAAAGAAACATGTCTTTACTTCGTGAAGACAAAATGGCGGCGGGAAAAAAAAATAAAGGGTTGCTGTAGGAGAGTTGGTCACCAAATTTTCGCCAAAAAAAACGCCAAGTTACCATAATGTAAAGATCAACCACTGTCATAAATACTATATTACATATGTATATACTACAGAATACTAACTGACAGGAATACTATAATATTTCTGAATATGTGCAGGTTCCTTTAAAGCGTACAGACTTTTGTGAGGAAACTTTTCTGTTACTTTTTTATTATTCTTTTTCCAAACAAAAGTTTTAATGCTTATAAAATAATTAATGTAGATTTGCTCAGAGAAATTTATGGATATTATTTTAAAAATTTCATTCTAAAATATTAATTTTGGAAAAGTGCAGAATCACCCACTGCTTGGCGCGTTTTTAAGAATTGCACGTACTCGGTATCCATGTACACAACAACCTATTTTTACTTTAAAAAAATCCCAGACTTGCACAAAAATGGCATTGCACACTCCCTTTACTTCATCCATGTATACATCGACTATTTTCACTTAAAAAATCAAAGAAAATCAACAAAAATCCAATTCTTCTTACTCTTGCAAAAAGTGCCAAACAAATAAGTGGGCGATTCTGCACTTTACCCTTAATTTTTATTGAAAGCACTTCCACAGAGAACCCGGTAAATGTAAACATCGCCAACTTTGGTGATAATAGTTCAAACCTGGTAATCCATCGGATTTATCCTATTTGCTTGTAAGTTTGCAAACATTCCTCTTGCATTCATTTTGTTGAATTATCACTGTTGTTCACATTTGCAGATTTATATTATTCTTCTCTTATTTACTATTATTTTTTCTGAATTTTTTAACAACGAGTAGATAGAAATATTTTCGTAGATAGATGCCAGTTCTCGGTTCAGGATGAAAGGAAAAAATACGGAGAGAGGGGTAATGCTAACTTGTAACACGACTTTTCACGTTGTGTTCTTAATTATTAACGGCTCTAAGAACAACGAGCAGAACCATGAGGTTTCCAACCTCTAAAATAATTTGTTTTCATAGGCCGCAAAAATGTGCAAGTGCATTTTAAATAATTAAGTAATGCTTTTAATTTTTATTATTGGTTATTGTCATCTACAATTATGAGAATAAATCAATTTTATGGCGTAAAATTTTAACAAGATAATATATTATTAATGCTTTTCTAACAATAACCTCTCAGATGATAGCAGGTGTGACATAAATAGATGATTAAATTGAAATAAAAAATATTATTGATTATCTAAGATGACAGAATAGTTTGATGCATCACCATGGTCATCAAAATTAGCAAACTACTGCTGGTGTAATGAATATATCGTTTTCTATGTTAACTGGAATTTAAGACAAATTTTTTTTTCGTATATCACATTTAACCGGTTAATTTCAGTAGATTAATAATAATTTATATTTCCATTATAAATGCTTATACAGTCAAAAGTCGTTAATCCGGACTCGTCGGACTTTGGTGATTCCGGATTATAGATCATCAGTTTAAATCTGGTAAGATGGCATGCAGAAATTATAAAATTAAAAATATGAAGCCATAATTTATGAAATAAAAAACAATTATGATCTAAAGGGTATCAAAATTTACAAAAAAAAAAAAAAAAAAGCTTAATATTTATTTGTTTACTTTATTAAACATTTCTTTCAATGTAAGTTGTTTAAGTTGCTTCGTTTCATGTGATAATACTTTCTCTTTAATTCTATGAACAGACATAATTTCTTCTTCAGTTACAAAGTTCCGCTGTTCAAGTCCTATGATTGCTGTGTCGAGAACACCGACTAATTTGTCAAAATTTTTTCGTTTTCAATAACCTCTGTGTCACTTTCTTCACTATTGGAAGCGAATTATAATGAGGAGGAATTAGATTTAAATCATATCAAAGACGGAGAGATGAAATACTACATTTAGTAAGGAATTATAAGCCAAATAAAATAAAAACATCTGCCTTGAAGATAAGGATAGTGCTGACAGATCAACTTCCAATTTATTGCGCGCCACCGTATGCTTAATATATTGTTTTGTCCGCTAACTTAAATTTACATGCACTAAAAATCACGCTTACAAAATATCACCTTCACGGCTCGGCTCATCGTCGATAAACCGCGAGCTTGGCGAGTAAAAATGTAACGGCGCCAACGGGTTCTTTCCCGAAGCGCCAACGGGTTCTCTGGGGATGAAAACTCTTTTTATTAATGAATAAAGCGATATTTTACTGAAACTCGTAAATATACGAACACTTTTGTGAGCCATTGTATATTACAAATGAAAGATGGTTTATTTTAGATATAACTCTAATTATTTATACTATTTAGAATTGCTTCATCAGTTAGTTAGGCAGTTATACATAATATTTACATCTCATACATATGAAATGTCAAGGAAATTAAGTAAACAAATTTCCACAAAATATATACCTGAACTTTCTTACGCATTCCATGACCGCTTGCCTGTCTATGGTGCGCCATACTTGTTGGTGCGGGAGTCAACATTGTTGATTTATTGTCCTAATCTAAATTGAATCATTAAACGATTAAACAAGCATGAAAACTGGAAAAGAAATCCTTTCCGATTATTTTTTTACAAGCATTACCCATTGCGAAGCAGATAGACAGACAAAGTAGACAAATGTCTTGTTTTGCACCCGATAAGTCTTCCTGCACAGATGGGCGAAAATCAAGCTTGGTGCGAAGGAAAGGTATATAGAAAGGGGGGGCAATTTCGGTTTCCAGAGGAGAGTAAAAAGAACTTCGTATTGTTTTATACGAGTTCAAAAAGCCTGGAAGAAAAATTGGAGCACAATAAATTTTTAAAAAATTGGCCCATAGTAGTTTAGAGGAGAAATGAAAGGATTTAAACAACACCGACTCTAGAATCGGTGTTGCAACTTGGCTCCTTCAAGGATATGGGCGACATTTCATTATGCCAACGGAAGTAAATATCATGTGGGGAATAGGTGCTAGCGATAAAAGGAAAATACATGGGGAAAACGGGATTAAGATGTGTTTATATTTCTTTGGTATCTGATTGCTAATTTGGTTCTGTTATGTTGCTAAATTAGCATTAAAAATCGAGTAATGTGCGTCTATTGCGAAAACGCAGGGCAATTACTTTTCGATGCGATTTTATATATGTATTAATATATCACATTCCTGCTCATATGATCTACATATGTATCAGATAACTAGCTACTTTTGACACTTATTTCTGGATATGTATTATTTTACAACTTTTTCTGCTTTGAAAACCCAAGTATTGAAACATTATGTGTATGCTTGTGAAAATATTATTTCAAATATTCTCGTATAACTAACTATACTATAATCTCATATTATTCAGTTCTCGTATAACTACGATAAAAATATGCTTCTATTATTTACTTTAAAAATGCAGTATTTGATAGCCTTCCACATAGTAGCCATTCTAGAATTAGTTCTGTAATGTTATATCTGTCTTATGCATTATTTTGTCTAAAAATTCATTTTCATAAAGAACATATAATCAATGTAGAGAATGCGAGTTCAATATATTTTAAAGACGGAGATAATAAACAAAAAATAAAAGGGAGCCTACACGTGCAACCATATAAAAATGTAATACATTAGACATGCAGGATTCCCACCCCAGTTGGGGCAATTTTTTCCCACCCCAGTTGGGGCAATTTTTTCCCCCACCCCAGTTAGGGCAATTTTTTTCCCACCCCAGTTGGGGCAATTTTTTTCCCACCCCAGTTGGGGCAATTTTTTCCCACCCCACTTGGGGCAATTTTTTTCCCACCCCAGTTGGGGCAATTTTTTCTTCCCACCCCTGTTGGGGCAATTTTTTCCCACCCCAGTTGGAGCAATTTTTCCCCACCCCAGTTGGGGCAACTTTTTTCCCACCCCAGTTGGGGCAGTTTTTTTCCCACCCCAGTTGGGGCAATTTTTTTGCATCCCAGTTGGGGCGATTTCTATTCTCGTCGAAATATTGGATGACATGAAAAAACTGAAATAACATAAGTTTAAAGAGTTTTTAAAATTATTGTACATTTTATATCCGTGTGCTTATATCGACAGAGAGCGAGTCTGGTGTCATCGTCTCGATCATTACAGTGATCGACGCGTCGGAAACTTTTCCGTCAGCTTGACAGCTGCCGTTTAAGTTTCTGACTGTCGTTTTAGAGCTAAACTGAGGACGGCGGAGGTCACGGATTGTTTTTGAAAGTGTACGTATTTGATATTTTACTTTCTTGAGATTTGTGAAAAACTCGAGTATTTCGCTATAGAAATAACGCATTTGATTCTGATGATTCTACATTATTTATTTATTCTACATTCCCAATGCCTTAATTAAATTTTAGTGAAAATAATATATTTGGTGTTTTCCTATTTCACATATAAAGAAGGGGTGCATAATTTAAAATTGTAATTTTTAAACTAATGTATATATCAATGTACTTAATTTCATGTTTTGATGAGTAATTTATAAATTTTGAAATGTTATGTTTTAAATTATAATATATTTCCCTCTACTTTTATTTGAATTTGTAGTGCATAAAAATGTAACACATTAGACATGCATTAAAGAATATGCAGTTGGGGCGATTTTTTTCCACCCCAGTTGGGGCAATTTTTTTCCCACCCCAGTTGTGGGAAGCGATTTTTGTGCCGACGTCGGAAGAGAACTTTTTTGGCGAATTGTGTATCACGTGAGCGGCATTTGGGCAGCTGGCATAGAGCCAATTTTCGCAGCTCCAATTTGATTGTCTTTTAGAAAGGCAAAGCAAGTTTCCCACTACTTTGGGTTTCCAGGAACCTCAAGAATCGAGAGAATCGCATGTGCAATGCATGAACTAAAGAAAGTACCTGTTCTCGTATAAAACAAAATGGGTTAAATCTTAGTATACGGTACCACGAAGGAAAACCTCTCTGCAACAGACGTGGCTCCATTCCATAATAGAGGGAAACAGCTACGCATGCGCGATATATCTGTCGCCAAACCTTAAAACCGGTGTCGAAGTTCGAAGGTCACGTTATCAAGAGTTCATAAAATGAATATCGTTTAAAATTTCTTTAAACTCTAAAGGAAAAGAAAATATTTTTTGGCGCAAGTAAATTAATTCATCGATTAGTTATTTTGAGGGGAAAAAAAACTACGAACATTTGTATTTAAAGTTATTGCGAAAAATCCAAGAAGAAACGTTCTTTGATAAAACGTTTCTTGGATTTTTCGCAATAATTTAAAAACGGATTTTCGTAGTTTTCTTTTTTGGATTGGATTAGGATTATTATTATTCAGTTATGGCAAAGCACACGAGAGCTATCTGCCTAAAGGGAGGGATGCCTTCCTGGAGGACTTTCTAAGGGAAACTGACTCGTATACACGTTACACATGGGGGAAAACCACGAAAACGCCCATGCAGCCGCCCCGTTCGTGGGAGTCGAACCTCGGACCGAACTAGCAGTGTTCAGCGACTTTACCGCTCGGCCGCTGGTGGGCTTTAGAAAATATGAAATCGATAATAAAACAAATTCTAAATTTGAAATTTGGGCTTTCAGATGCCCTTGTTCGCATGGCTCTAGGTACTGTTGTTTTATCACAATGCGAGAAACATACATATATTAATGCAAATTCTGCAAATATAATTCAGGGCAATAATATTTGGTGGCAACAGTTTGAAAAGTGATACAGCCATTTATAGTGTTTTGACGCAAAACGAAAACAATAGTCCCTCAGGGACAAAAAGCCCCTTTGGACTAAAAATTTAAAAGATTCATTTTTCTAAAGCAATCCGAGACGGCTATTAAAGTTGCCGCAGCTCCTACAAGGGCTAATAATGGGTTTTATTTTTTACCCTTTTTCAGATTATAGCAGGGGTTCTCAACTAGGGACAATGAAATCAGCCTGTAAAAACTTATTTGATTTTGAAATAACCAGTTTTGTTTAGTTATTTACCTTTTCTATTTTCTGTAATTTCCTGCCAGAATTATATTTCAGTTTCGCGCATTATGCGAAATAGGGTAAAAAGATGCCATTTAAGCTGTCGTCTGAGACACTTCAGGCAAAGTGTTTTCTGCCGTTTGGCCACATTGTTTCGCTGATATTCCAAGTTGGCTATTTTACGAACGTGTATATTAATTCCCGGTTTGTGTATGTCGGTGGTAGGGTTAAAAGCCAACTCGCGTTAATTACCACTGTGTAGTCTCGCCTTATTATTTAGCCTAGGCTTAGTTTTAATTTTATAATTTTGTATTGAAATATTACAGCCAAAAGTATTGCCTAAGTTTCTTAAGCCTATATAATTCAAACTATGCACATCCTAAATTCAACATTTATATTAAATTGCTTTGAGTTAAAAAAATTTTTTAAGTAGTTTTAATTGTACTGATATCAATGTCAATTTCCAATAGTTTCTAGAATCTCCTGTATAAAACAAGTTAAATTCCTGTATAATTTTCGGTTAAATTCTTGTCAATATTATAATGCAAGCTTTATAATTAGTTATCAGATTTTTAAATGTGGTCTACTTTTAGATATTACATCAGTTTTGTGTATATTTATTCAGATTAAAAACGTTCTTAGTTTTGGTTTTATGTAATTACGGCAAAGCCTCGAGGGCTATCTGCCTAAAGTGAGGGTTGCCTTCGTGGAGGACTTTCTAAGGAAAACTAGCTTGTATACACGTAACACATGGGGAAAACCACGAAAACGTCCATGCAACCAGCCCGTTCGCAGGATTCCACCCTTGGACCGAACTTCTAGTGTTCAGCGATTTTACCGGCCGCTGGTGAGATCGATTTGAAAAGGGTATAAATATATATGTACTGCAATTTCTTTCACTGCATCTGTTCATATATATATATATATATATATATATATATATATATATTTAAAACAGATTTTCTGTGCCTTAAACTTCTATGCTTCTGGAAGTTACTAATGATATATCTGTCATTTGACGCCCATGCGTCCAGCCCGTTCGCGGGATTCGCCACTTTTGATATTCACTTAAATGATAGCTTTGAGCCACAACTACTGAACACTGATCACTCTCAGAAACCACAGTCACTTTAAATTACACTACAAACCGGAATTTGAATATGCTACAGTTGCGCACCACATTGTTAATCACAGAATTTTTATATCTCAGGCGCTAAAGTTGGCACAGAAGTGGAATTTTGTGTTGGATTGTACAGTCAAAAGTCGTTAATTCGGACACCCATAATCCGGAATGATCTATAATCCGGACCTCAAAGCTACAAACTTTCTGCGCATGCTTCGCGTTCACGCATGCGCACAGGCGTTTACGAGAGCGCGTAAGACCCTTACGGCTGCGAATATGTTTGTGCGCATGCGCGTTTAATGTGTAACGGAGTTATACGCTAAGCTAAAGTTATCTAATTCAGTTAATGTTGCAGATTGCGTTGTTCCTTAATCTTCGAATTGGATCCCGCTTATTATTTTTTGCAGACTGTTAGAGCAATTTTATAAAAGTAAGCTTGAACTTTCGATTATGTCATATAGAATTTTCGATATATATTTACTACAAAGCGAAAGTATGTTTTGAAATCCGAAATCTGTTTATCAATTTCACGCTACTCTGCGGCAGAGGGGGGGGGCAGAAACGTCATTATTAGATTATGATAGATTAGAAAGATTATGTCAAATAGAATTTCCAATATATATTTACTAATATGTAATTTGTATCTACAAAGCGAAAGTATGTTTTGAAATCCGAAATCTGTTTATGAATTTCACGCCTCGGATTGGAAGTTGATCTGTCAACACTATCCTTATCTTCAGAGCAGATGTTTTTATTTTATTTGGATTATAATTCCGTACTCCATCTTTGATATGATTTAAATCAAGTTCCTCGTCATTATAATTCGCTTCTGATAGTGAAGAAAGTGACCCAGAAGTTATTGAAAACGAAAACATTTCGATTGACAAATTAGTCGGTATTCTCAACACAGCAATTATAGGACTTGAACAGCGGAACTTTGTAACTAAACAAGAAATTATGTCTGTTTAATAGAATTAAAGAGAAAGTATTATCACATGAAACGAAGCAACTTACATTGAAGGAAGTGTTTAATAAAGTAAACAAATAAATATTAAGCTTTTTCTTTTTGTAAATTTTGATACCCTTTAGATCATAATTGTTCTTTATTTCATAAATTACGGTTTCACATTTTTAATTTTGTAATTTTTGCATGCCATCTTACCAGATTTAAACTGATGATCTATAATCCGAAAAAATCGATAATCCGGAATTGCCGAAGTCCCGACGAGTCCGGATTAACGACTTTTGACTGTATTTAATTACAGCATTGGGCACTGGTTGCAACATTAAGTTCGTGAGCATATTTTCCATCATACTTTAATTCTGATGACCAGTGTATCTTGACCCATTGCTGCGATAATGTCCAAACTTCGCGAATTTTGATGATGGCACCTCGACGTTTTACAACAAAGTTTTGGGTTGATCTTTACATTATGGTAACTCGGCGATTTTTTGGCGAAAATTTGGCAACCAACTCTCCTACAGCAACCCTCTATTTTTTTTTCCCCGCCGCCATTTTGTCTTCACGAAGTAAAGACATGTTTCTTTTCTTTTTATCTACTGAACACTTCTTCCAACAATCTACTAGCCGAATTACACTTATGCTAGAAATTTTATCTAACAAAACTGCTTAATCATGACAAATATTCACTGCAAAATTGGGAAAAAGTGCACAATACCATACTCCTTACGCGTTTTTCAAAATAACACATACACATAAACCATGCACACGGCGACTTATTTTTACTTAAAAAAACATCCCAGAATTGCACAAAAATGGCATTGCGCACACTCTTCACTATATCCATGTACACTGCTTTTTTCTCATAAATTAGAAAAATTTCACGAAAATACATGACAATTTTCTCAATCTTTAAACCCGGTAAAAAGAACATATATGAAATTATAAAATAAATAAAATATCCAAAAACTTTTACCTCTAAATCATCTTACATTATACACGTCACCAACGAATTCATACCGCAAGCATTACAAATACTTAGTATCAAATATTTAAATTATTTCCATGCACGTTTATTTCAACTTAAACGTATACCAAATTCCTGCAAACATAAAATTCACAAAATAACTATCATTTCATTAAAATATAATTAAATTCAAAAACACTACTTAAAATATAAATGAGCACATACATTAAATTAATAAAAATTACCTTACAATCCTAATTACTTTAAACTAAATCATTGCTAATAACAATTTTCCCAATAATACCAAATTCCTTTCCAGCTTACATTTAGAACAATGCATAAAAATAATATCCTCAAATAATTAAAAATACTAACTTACCTAATCTTCTTCAGAATCTTGATTATGTGGCGGATACACTTTTCTAATTCATTCAATAAAATTATTGAAAGATTTTTTCTGCGAATTTTTCCTCCATACTTCCTCTGCTAAATAAAAAGCAAACTTCTCTTTATCACAATGCCTAAATACCCATTTCGAATTCACTTTAGTTAGGGCCATGGGATCCAAAAATTAAACAACACTGTTTCACACAACACAGAATAAAGCTAAATACAAAATTTCCACATTTTTTCCCGATTTCCCCCCTTTTCCGATTAAAGAACCGTAGTTCATCCATTAATATCACATGACATATCCCATGATCTCTCATTTCCTTCACGCAAAATAATGCGTAATCGGAACTGAGTACTGCTCACATTATTACCAAAGTCCCAGGTAGTAACCTTTATCGTCTCCAAAATGTCGCCAAACTACCAGTTACCATATTGTAAAGATCAACCAAGTTTTGATATGCTTCCATGCTGTTCGATGGAAGTAATAAATATATTGAATCTGTTAAGGGACAGTTGTAGGCATAGTCTCAGTGCTGCCCTTTTGACCACAGACACAGATCGTGGCTCTTGTAATAGAAGAGAAATGGGTCATGACCAATGATGGTATGCTATGATACATTTCATTACTGCTAAACACTCGAAGGTTATCTGTGTAAGGGAAAGGATGCCTTCGTGAAGGACATTCTAAGGAAAACTGGCTCGTATACAGGTTAGACATGCGGAAAACTACGAAAAGCCCAAGCTGCCAGCCTGTTCGCCTGGATTCGATACCCGGACCATACTACTAGTGCTGCTGTTATGTGCTGTCTATTCTGATTGTTAAAGCTTCCATCTGGAAGATACTATTCCATGGATGGAGGTGACTTATTGGATGCGCTGGTTTCGCTGTTGCCCATGTTCCAGGCATATACACTGCCCACTCCTTCATTTGATTTCGATCTATTAGTAACGATTATATTTTCTTCTTGTGGGATGATAACATTCTTGGTTTTGCCAATAGTGATTTGCACTGCTATGCCTTTATGTCCTGGATGGTGTTCTCTTCTTGTTCGTACTGAGCAGGGCTGTAGCAAAATGTGGTATCTCTTCGAAGCTGTATGATATAATATGTGTTCCTACCTGTTCCGCTCTTAGATGCAGTCGGAACAGATGTAGCACTGTTGCTGCTATTCTATACCCTTTACATAGTGTTTTAGCTTTTTTTAACATCTACAGTGTTTTAGCTCCTAATTTGTTTATGATTATGCATTAAGCAGATTAATGCATATTTTTTCAGAAATACTGCTGCTATGCTATAAAAAAACATTTTATGATCCAAATAATATACTGTAAAATTAATATATTTCTCAGTCACACAATTATACTTCTGCCTTGCTTTTAGATATAAGAAAATGTTGAAGGAATACAGGTTACAATACCTAGATGAATTTAAAATGCACTTTATAACTGATTAACAATGAAGAATAATTTTCTGTAATTTACAATATAAAAATCCTGAACAATACTATTCTAATATATTAGTATATGTATTGTTAAAAATACATTATACTTACATAAATTATTTATTCAAGGTTTATTTAATAAAGGTTTAGAAATTTGTTGCTTACTAAATTGCAATTAACTTCTTATTTACATCGAAATTACAAAAATACAGTGAACATTGCTTATGAAACCAGGGCAGAAAGTGATTAGTATTTCTGAAAATAAACAAATATCACTACTGAACATCACATCTCTAACAACTCATTTCCAAAGCAAAAAATCGTCTTGAACTGCAGATTGTCCTTTAGGAAAGGGTTTACTGGCAATTTTTTGTTTTAATCTGTGATTTTAAACATAATTTCTTCGAATTTCTGCATTATTAGTTCATCACATAATGTTTAAATCTGAAGATAAAATTAATGAATGGAATGAGAAAATAATTGAGGTAAAACAAATGGGGGCTACCTGCCTACAGGACTGTCTTTCTATTCTATGCCTTCCATTGGAAACTTGCTCATATTTATGTTACATATAGCAAAAGTCATAAAAATTTCAGTTCGTGATTTGAATTTAGCAAGAACTACCAATAACTGGCACTTTTATCTACTGCAATGCTGTCACTTGTTACTCCGCAAACTTAACTTCATATGTTTAAACTCATCAAGAGATTAAAGCATGGATCTGACAGAGAATGAAACCAATTCTAATAATAATCATGGACAGTTAATATGATATCTGAATCACACACATCAATGAAATTAAAATGTTACTAATAATCAAATAATGTATTGGTAATATTTTGAGTTAATTTATTAACTAAGAATTATGAACTACTTTGAATACTTCATTTTGAAAAATAAATTATATTTAGAATAATTAAGATTCATAGCTTAAAAGAAAACTGTAAATGAAAAAATAATAATCTGTGAAATCAGATTTAGAAGATTCGATCTGATATTGAAAAGTTAACGACAATTTCTACATAAAAATGGGTTATATTCAAAACAAAAATGTAATACTTCCTGCCGAAAGATCCACACAAATTTGCAGAAAACAAGTATCCAATAACAATAATAATAAATGGATGCTATCAAGAACATGGTTAGCTTATATTATATAAATTCTGTTTCTTGTTTTAAGTAATAATATATTGTGTTAATAATTGTTAATATATTATTACTACTTGTTAATATATTGTAACAGTATATTATTACTTGCCATAATAATGTTATACATGGCAATAAATTCAGCATTATTTTACACTGAATTTAAAATAAATTTCATATTTGGAAGTCAGATGCCTGAATATTCAGCTTAAAATTAATTAAATATTTGGTATCTATCTAATTTGATAGACGTTGTAACAAATACAAACACATTTAATTCAAGGGAACACACCAAATCATAATAAAAAAATATTATCTTTTTACCAAAAAATAAAGAAAGAATTACAAAATCATACTCAGATGAGAGATTAATCCTTCTTTTAAAAGATGTTTATGTTTTCATTCAAAATAAATTATTGGCAGAGCATTACAAAGCAGGTGCAGATCAAAATACAGTCAAAAGTCGTTAATTCGGACACCCATAATCCGGAATGATCTATAATAATCCGGACCTCAAAGCTACAAACTTTCTGCGCATGCGCACAGGCGTTTACGAGATGCATAAGACCCTTACAGCTGCGAATATGTTTGTGCACATGCGCGTTTAATGTGTAACGGAGTTATACGCTAAGCTAAAGTTATCTAATTCAGTTAATGTTGCAGATTGCGTTGTTCCTTAATCTTCGAATTGGATCCGTCTTATTATTTTTTGCAGATTGTTAGAGCAATTTTATAAAAGTAAGCTTGAACTTTCGATTATGTCAAATAGAATTTCCGATATATATTTACTACAAAGCGAAAGTATGTTTTGAAATCCGAAATCTGTTTATCAATTTCACGCTGCTCTGCGGCAGAGGGGGGGGGCGGAAACGTCATTATTAGATTATGATAGATTAGAAAGATTATGTCAAATAGAATTTCCGATATATGTTTACTAATATGTAATTTGTATCTACAAAGCGAAAGTATGTTTTGAAATCCGAAATCTGTTTATGAATTTCACGCCTCGGATTGGAAGTTGATCTGTCAACACTATCCTTATCTTCAGAGCAGATGTTTTTATTTTATTTGGATTATAATTCCGTACTCCGTCTTTGATATGATTTAAATCAAGTTCCTCGTCATTATAATTCGCTTCCGATAGTGAAGAAAGTGACCCAGAGGTTATTGAAAACGAAAACATTTCGATTGACAAATTAGTCGGTATTCTCAACACAGCAATTATAGGACTTGAACAGCGGAACTTTGTAACTAAACAAGAAATTATGTCTGTTTAATAGAATTAAAGAGAAAGTATTATCACATGAAACGAAGCAACTTACATTGAAGGAAGTGTTTAATAAAGTAAACAAATAAATATTAAGCTTTTTCTTTTTGTAAATTTTGATACCCTTTAGATCATAATTGTTCTTTATTTCATAAATTACGGTTTCACATTTTTAATTTTGTAATTTTTGCATGCCATCTTACCAGATTTAAACTGATGATCTATAATCCGAAAAAATCGATAATCCGGAATTGCCGAAGTCCCGACGAGTCCGGATTAACGACTTTTGACTGTATTTAATTACAGCATTGGGCACTGGTTGCAACATTAAGTTCGTGAGCATATTTTCCATCATACTTTAATTCTGATGACCAGTGTATCTTGACCCATTGCTGCGATAATGTCCAAACTTCGCGAATTTTGATGATGGCACCTCGACGTTTTACAACAAAGTTTTGGGTTGATCTTTACATTATGGTAACTCGGCGATTTTTTGGCGAAAATTTGGCAACCAACTCTCCAACAGCAACCCTCTATTTTTTTTCCCCGCCGCCATTTTGTCTTCACGAAGTAAAGACATGTTTCTTTTCTTTTTATCTACTGAACACTTCTTCCAACAATCTACTAGCCGAATTACACTTATGCTAGAAATTTTATCTAACAAAACTGCTTAATCATGACAAATATTCACTGCAAAATTGGGAAAAAGTGCACAATACCATACTCCTTACGCGTTTTTCAAAATAACACATACACATAAACCATGTACACGGCGACTTATTTTTACTTAAAAAAACATCCCAGAATTGCACAAAAATGGCATTGCGCACACTCTTCACTATATCCATGTACACTGCTTTTTTCTCATAAATTAGAAAAATTTCACGAAAATACATGACAATTTTCTCAATCTTTAAACCCAGTAAAAAGAACATATATGAAATTACCTGATCGCGAAAAAGTATTTACCCTTTCCAAATATGAACATTTCCACATATAAAATAAATAAAATATCCAAAAACTTTTAGCTCTAAATCATCTATTACATTATACACATCACCAACGAATTCATACCGCAACCATTACAAATACTTAGTGTCAGATATTTAAATTATTTCCATGCACGTTTACTTCAACTAAAACGTATACCAAATTCCTTCAAACATAAAATTCACAAAATAACTATCATTTAATTAAAATATAATTAAATTCAAAAACACTACTTAAAATATAAATGAGCACATACATTAAATTAATTCATACATAAATACCCATTTCGAATTCACTTTAGTTACGGCCATGGGATCCAAAAATTCACGAACACTGTTTCACACAACACAGAATAAAGCCAAATACAAAATTTCCAGATTTTTTCCCAATTTCCCCCCTTTTCCGATTAAAGGACCGTAATTCGTCCATTAATATCACATGACATATCCCATGATCTCTCATTTCCCTCACACAAAATAATGCGTAATCGGAACCGAGTACTGCTCACATTATTACCAAAGTCCCAGGTAGTAACCTTTATCGCCTCCAAAATGTCGCCAAACTACCAGTTACCATATTGTAAAGATCAACCATGACAGCTTTCAAACGTCTGGCCATAGAGTTCACCAGTTTTTTTTTTTTTTTGTTAATATCTGCATTAGTGTTCCTCCATTCTTCCATCATTACTGTTTTTAGCTCATTTTTTGTTTTAATGCTGCTTCTTCGTAATCTAACCTCCAATTCCCTCCAAATGTATTTTGTTGGGTTAAAATCTAATGACTGAGGTAATGTTTTCAAAACTTGTGGACAATTATAGACACCCAAAAGGCAAACGTTGAGGGCAGTATGCGTAGAATCGTTATCCTGATATAAATTAAATTTGTTTCTGGTTTCTCCACACATTGAAGATATAAGGGAAGGAACCTGGAGAATGTTCAATTTTCGTGCCATTATTTCTGCTAGGGTAATCATAATAGAAAATTTTTTCTTGTCTCAGAGGATGTGTGTAAATAGCAGAGAATGCCAGGCCATTGTCAACGGAAGCAATTCCAGCAGACAGATGAGGGGCATTGTGATCAGTCTGAGGAGGGTAGGCTGCTCCACATGGCAAATCTCAGCTGACACACACCTGGATGCATCCATAGTGCACCAGCTGTGGCGACAATGGTTAAAGTGAGGAAAATTGGCAAGTTTGAGGGGTGCCAATGCAGCCACAGTGACATGAGCATGTGTGGATCTATGCATCCACTGACAAGCAGTGGTGCACCTACAAGCCACTTCTGCCTCCTTTCTGCAGCATATTCAAGACGCTCTGGATGTTCCCATATTGACCAGAACCATTTGCTATCTATTAATGGTTAATGACCTGCACTTGTGGCATTAAGAAAACTGCCATTGACCCCATCATAGACATCAATGTCTGTAATGATGCCCGGTTCGAGCTATGTGGCTGACAGAGTGCCACAGGGTCATGTTCTCAGATGAGTCATACTTCTGTTTTTGCAGTGATAGTCACTATGTACGAATGTGGCGTCATTGAGGAGATGGGTACAATCTGGCTACAACTGTGGAACGCCACACCGCGAGATAATGCAGCATCATGTTTTGGGACCAGTTACGTATGATTCCAGGTCACCTCTAGTTCGTATTCAGGGCATTATGATAGCTGAATGATATGTGGATGATGTGCTGTGGCCGGTCCCCTTTATCAGCAGGATAGTGCCTAACCACACACTGCTCGCATGAGCCAACGTGCTGTGCAAGTTGTACAGATGCTTCCCTGGCCTCCGTTCTTTCGTGATCTCTCACCAATCAAACACTTTGGGGATGTAATTGAATGAAGACCCTGCCTTTACCACATTCAAGAGACAGACTATGGCAAATGGTTGAGAGGGAAGGGAGAGCCATTCTTCAGGACACCATCCGTAGTCTGCGGATTGGAAGTTGATCTGTCAGCACTATCCTTATCTTCAAAGCAGATGTTTTTATTTTATTTGGTTTATAATTCCGTACTAAGTGTAGCATTTCATCTCGATATACTGCGTCTTTGATATGATTTAAATCAAGTTCCTCGTCATTATAAATCGCTTCCGATAGTGAAAAAAGTGACCCAGAGGTTATTGAAAACGAAAACATTTCGATTGACAAATTAGTCGGTATTCTCAACACAGCAATTATAGGACTTGAACAGCGGAACTTTGTAACTAAACAAGAAATTACGTCTGTTTAATAGAATTAAAGAGAAAGTATTATCACATGAAATGAAGCAACTTACATTGAAGGAAATGTTTAATAAAGTAAACAAATAAATATTAAGCCTTTTCTTTTTGTAAATTTTGATACCCTTTAGATCATAATTGTTCTTTATGTCATAAATTACGGTTTCATATTTTTAATTTTGTAATTTCTGCATGCCATCTTACCATATTTAAACTGATGATCTATAATCCGGAAAAATCGATAATCCGGAATCGCCGAAGTCCCGACGAGTCCGGATTAACGACTTTTGACTGTATAGCAAAATGCTTGACTACATATACTTTATATTTACAGCACCAACTGATTGCAAAATGTCAAACTGCAAGCATATCACTATGTCTAAAAATAATTCATTTTTTGCCACTGTAAGGCTGAATTTTATCCAATTTTGATGCAATGTTTTAAATTAATAAAATGCCTTCAGAGGCCTGAATTTTTTTTCTTTCTTTTTTACAAAATTTTACAGCATTAGTTTTAAGCTATACATTTCCCCCCTCAAATGGCCCATCAATGAATGGCTAAACAGAGATAACCCATTTTTAATTTTGAAGGCTATTGGCTAGCTGCAGGAAAGTCTTCATGGCTCTTCCTGATATGAATTATAATGTGAGAAAGACTTGAAAATCCATCTAGGCAAGCATCCCTCCATTTCTTGCCACAGTCAATTTCAGAAACCAACACGTACCCCATTTTGCAACAATGCACAAATTTTAAATGTGAAAATTAACATATATATAGAACACAATTCCATTACAGGTGAAAATATGACAAACAGAAACAAATTGCTAAAGAAACAATTTTATAGTAAAGGAAAACAAGTTATTTATGGAAAATATTATAAGAATATTTTTAATATAACAGTTTTAATGCTACGAAATGGTATTTTACATTTAAAGAATATATCAGCTTTTAAACACAGTTATATATACCAGCTAATCTTTCCATTAAATACTTTATTTCTTTACATATCTATTAAAAATCAATTTCAAGTTATTTTTTAAACATACAAAATATGAAAAATGTATTATACTTTTGTTAATTAAAACTTTTTACAAAAAGTATTCAATCCATAACTTACAGAATGAAAGAATATGTTTTTGGCAAAGATAAATATGAATACAGTACAACAAATATTAACTAGTGGCATTAAGTACAAACACAACTAAGTTTTTTATTATAAAATAACATTTGCCTGCAGGAAGAAATTTGAACAGAATTTTGATGTATACAAATTCAAAGAGTGAGCTTTGAGAAGCAATAAGCCAATTTGAGCCTTTGTGTGTGATCAACTATTTTACCTTAATTAGTATATTTTCTGGGGGGGGAGTAATTCATAATTTCAATTCTTACACGTCGAACTGAAAATCAGTGAGCATTTTTAGTCCGATGAGTGAAATCTTCAATCTGTAAATCTTTTAATGGTCACTTTCTAAAAATTAATTACTGTTCAAACCATTAGAAGAAAATGTATGTAGAAAGTTAACATTTTTGCACACTTGTTCTTCATTATTTAATTGTTTTAATATGATAAAAGGCGAAAGTGTCAAAAACCATTTTCTCAAGTAAGGAAATAAAACTCACTCTTACAACAATTATATATTCCGATTAGAAAATTGCATTTCAAGTTAGACAGAACCACCAATTTCTTACTGCTTCTTATAAGCAATCTGAATAATTTTAACTCAATCTTATTAAACAGCTTTTAGTCTTGATTCTTATTTGAGAAAAAGACAAAACACTTTTGCATCTATAAATTATCGTTAATTGATCGTAAATTAGTTTATTCCCCTTGAAAAGTCAACCAATTTCCAGTCAATGACGATACTTACTTAGCTTGTTAGTCACAATTCTGCTTTTAATTATTCCATTTTAATAATTCAGCTTTAAATATGCTAACAAGTAATTTCATTTCAATAAAATTCTAACTTAACTAATTTATTTTCAAAGGAGATAATATATATTCAATAACTACTAGAAAATAAATTGTTATTTTATTACTTTGCAGCTTTAGCGCAAGTATTAGGCAATTTATTACTAATAATTACCTTTCTTACTTAAATATATATATATATACAGGAGAAGAATTAACTTCTTATTGAAAACTGTTTATAACCTTTTAACCCTTAATCAATTTATATAAAACAAAATACATTTTCTTCCTTACAATGGCAGATTTATTACACGATATCTCATTTATGTCACTGCAGGTACCAACAGCAGATTATGATACAATATTGAACCTCACGAGAGTGGGCTCACATGGCAATCCGATACAAAGTATGGGAACCTATGGTAAAAGTAAAATGATGGTGACGAAGTGTGAAATTATTTCATGCCTTGGTAGATGCAATTACCACAAGGAACTGCAACTCAAAGCTAATGGAAACAGCTCTATAGCAGATTTAGGAGGCATGAACGTCCTCAAAATTCACTACATAGGGAAATATGCGAATGAAATTGAAATATTCAGTTAAAGTCCTCAGAAATCAAATAAACAGCTGAAGTCCATCACTACAATTCTCAAGAGAGAGAACACATACCAAAATTATCAAATAAGAAATGGTATACTGTACAAAAGAAGCTATGATCCTATGGGACAGCAATGGTTCTTAATATTACCAAGACAACTTCGTAACGATGTTCTAAAAAGTTTTCATGATGCTCCAACCGAAAGTAACCAAATAAGGAGGAAGTATTATTGGCCAGGGCTATATGGGACCACACAATGGTACATATCACACTGTCGAGAATGCCAAAGATGGAAATCACCACTGCAACTTCCACCAGGACTGCTTCATCCGATAAAACCCCATGGCATACCATTTACCAAAACTGGAATAGATCTACTTAGATGTTTTCCTATTACTTGATCAATGGGAACTGGTGAATTATAGTTTGCACAGATTACCTTACTAGATTTACAGTCACATAGGCAGTACCAACTGCTAAGAACATCAAAATTGCCAAATTTTTAGTTGAAGAAATTATACTGAAGCACTGTGCCAGTAAAGAGATGATAAGTGACCGAGGACACAAATTCTTATCACTGTTGTTAAAGAAATCATTCAATTATGCCAGACATCTCATCTTCTGACGAATGCATACCCACAGACTAATGGTTTAAGTAAAAAATTCAATAATCGGCAGACATGTTGTTCATGTACAAAGACGTTGAACAGAGAAATCGGGATACTATACTACCATTTGTGATTTTTGCATATAATTCAGCAAAACAAGACACAATGGGATTTAGCCCATTCTTTCTCGTTTATGGTAAAGATATCCAGATTTCTCTTGATGTAATTTTCCCCTCCAATACCAAAGATCCCAACGATAGTTGCAACATCTGATCACTAGAGCTGAAGAAGCTAGACAGCTTGCAAAACTCCATATTCTTAAGGAACAAGCCACAGAGAAGAGCCAATATGACAAGAAGTATCGACCTGTCAGCTACAATATCAGAAACTTAGTCTGGATTTTCAGTACAAAAGTTTGGATTATCTGAAAAGTTCCTAAGATGTTACTTTGGACTGCACTAAATAACATGACAGCTCTCTGATGTGACGTCTGAAGTAGAAAGTTTAGAACAAAATAGGAAATGAAGGAATTCAAAAGACATTGTTCACATATTGAGACTGAAGCCCTATCTTGATCTATCTTGAAGGACAACTAGACAATGAAAGATGGCCCAATATTTCCAGGAAATCTGTTACAAGATGAGAGACCAGATCACAGCGGGATGTTGCTTCTTCCTAAGAAGAGGGAAATGTAGCAAAAATTGTTCCTATCCACTGAGCGCATTAAGGCTCAGTGGGTCACCAAAGGCAAGTTGCCCCAAAAATTAGTTTTGTTTACATTTCCTTCCTGTTAATTTGTTTCCTTTATGTTCCACCTATTGGAGAGTTTTCTCCATTTCCTAGAACATTCCAAGTCTAGAATGTTCCAGCTTGTTCATCACGTATATATATAATAGGTTACTCATTAAGTTTAAATAATAAAGTCTTGAGTTCAGACTTGAATACTTGCCTCTTCCTTTGAAGATCACATTATCTATGCAACAATATTGTCCTTATGTCATGGATAAATGCAATAATTTAATCTTTATGCAAGAGGGACTTTCCTTATTTTGTATATGGTTCAGAACCATTTTTCAGGACAGGTCGAGATGCTGAAGCACCCTTGAATGGCCAGCAAGAAATCTTGATTTAGTTTATCAGACTTCTGGGGATGAAAAAAAAGAGGATGTTTATTACCCCCCCCCCTCCGAAAAAAAACACCTCTTGAAGAATTGGAGAAGCAAATTAGCGAAGTTTCTGAAAACATACTGCTGGAGTATCTCCAAAAATCTCTTGTAAACATTTCCCACTGAAAAACTGCAGTTATGAAAATTAGGGGATAATGGTAGTGCTTATGTGAGTTCTTAGCAAAACATAACACTTTTGCTATTAAAGAAGAAATTTCTTTTTGTTTTAATAAAACTGATAAAAGATTTAAAAATTATAAAATATTTTCAACAGGGAGTTAATTCCCACTCAGCCTAGAAGTTTAAAATCAGTCCCCCTCCCAAAAAAAAAAAAAAAAAAAAAAAAAAAAAAGGCAACTCAGATTAATGCACATTAAATAAAACTAAATGAAGGGTATTTAGATATCAGTCACTTTTATTCAGAAGCAAGAATTTTTTGCCTAATTTTACATATTACACTAGAGGATTTCTCTTCCAATGATTATTATTATTATTATTTTTTAAATCTTAGTGATTTAAACCCGAATCTTTGTACATATCCACATACCCACAAAGAAAGCTATACAAACGTAACATGAGAAAAAGTAATGTGAGAATTTTATTTCTAGCATACAAATCAAATGATATAAAACATTTATTTATTTTTTCTCTTAATTTCATACAAAGTCTCAAACATTTTTATTGGAATCATTCTGATATTCTGAAGGTACACTAGGGACTGGCAAATTCTTGAAATATTCCACAGCTTCTAATGCACTTTGTACACATAAATTATACACAGGATGAGTTGGGCACTAAAAGAGGAAGAAAATGTGAAAAAAAAATTTTTTTTAATTAATTTTTCTTAAATCAACACATATATAGAGGCTGTTTACACATTTTTACTTTAATTTTGATAAAAAAGATTTAAAAACATAAAATAAATAAAAAGAATTATTTTACAATAACCTATCATTCTGAAACTGAATTACAATCGTATATAGTTAAATAACACCTCTTGTAAAAATGAATCATTTAAATAAATATTGGGCCCAAAGTCATGAGGAAATATTATTTTTACTCCAGAAGAGACGTATTTGTAAATTCTTTACATTTTTATAAATTCTTAATGACTAATTTTCTTTAAGATGTTAGACAGTAATTTGAAACTTGCAGACTGGAATATTTTTCTAATTGTCAAAATAAATGTTTTAGCTAATATGTTTAAAGAAGAAAATTTCAGCTCTTTGTTTACAAAGCTATTCGGTGACAATAAAGCAGTCTGTCTTTCATGTACCCAAATATGCTATTAAAAAAAAAAGAGAGAGAGATAGAAAAAGAAACAGATATGAAATTTATACCTTTCCCCAAACCTCTTCCATCAATGTAGAACGAAGATAAAAATACATCAATGTATCACATCATAGAATTATTGCACCTCAGAACAAAATGAGCACAGTCTAAACGGAGATTTAAAATCTTGAAAGTATTATAAAAATAAAATGAAGGAAGGGAATAAAGCAAAACACCATTGCTAACTGTAAATAACATCATTTTGAAAGTGAAGATGAAGATGAAAAACCCACAGAAACAGCCACCAGAAAGAACATATATAAAGTATTTTTTATTTATAATGACAATTTACAATTCATTTGAAACTCATTCTAAAAAAGTGATCAGCCTATAGATTTGTCATACATTAACATTGCATAAAAATATAACACTGTTTCCTAATTTGCATGTACTTAAGAATTTTTGCATTACTGAGAAATTTTGAGGATAAAAAAGTTATTACACTACTTGATTCAAACATTATGTCATATCTCATGTAATCACATACATAGAGCATATAAATCTATTATTACACTACTTGATTCAAACATTATGTCATATCTCATGTAATCACATACATAGAACATATAAATCTATTTTCAAAAGAGAATGTTATTTCCTCACACAACAAAAACCCATCACTATGCAGCAGATTCAGAATTTTAAATTCTAAAAACCAAAATCTCATAACAGAAGAATGAAAAGAAACTACGGAGTTGAGGTTAATGTTTTTTTATTTCTCATAACCAAGAACGAATATATATGACAAAGCAGGAGGACAATATCAAATACAGAATAAGCAAATGTGAATATCAGATTGACACAAGGCTTATAGATACACAGATAATTTCTGCCAAATAGAACACACAGTTAGAAGAAAAACAAAATAAAAATTTGAAAAAGTAATACATTGCATGAAAATTTTTAATGTTTAAAAATGAGATACTAGATGAAATAAACATTAAAATACTGCTTCAGTATGCACTGCAATCTCCAGAGAGATTTATAAAAAAATAACTAAACAGTATTTGCTCCTGATGCTGTCATCTCGCAAACATTGAAACAGCCAATTTTATACACATCAACAAATAAAAGAAGCATTTTCTTCTCCTTCATACACTTTTTTGGGGGCGGGGGGAAAATTCAAGACCATAGGACATACCAGTGGCAAGCAATTGAATACTGAATGTTCAAATCAGTAACTGGTGAAACCCTGCCTGGTAATGACACAAGCTTGTAAACATTGAGGTAAGGGACGATACAGATTCCTAACTCATCCCACCAGGCATATCTCAAGATCTGTGACATTTTGGGATGCCCAAATCTGGTCCACCATATCATATACATGTCTGACTGGTGAAAGGTCTGGTGACCTTGCTGGTTATCAACAGCTCAAACAGTGCAAAGATATGTGAGCCCTACGGGGTCCAGAATTATCCTGTTGGAAAATGGCTCCAGGACGACATGCAATGAATGGTAATACAAACGGCCACATCTGTTGAGTTGTATTCAGGATAACTTAGGGTCAACCTACTGTCGTAAGAATAAGCAATCCATACAATCATACCAGGAGTAATGGATGTGTGCTTCTGTAAAACATAGGCTGATTGGGAGCACTGGCTCTGACCTTTCCATGCATGAACCTGATAGTTATCTGCTCCAAGAGTGAAGTAAGATGTTAAAAACAGATGTGGGGTTAAAGACAGTAATCTTAAAGGCTGCTATGAGCACAATCCTGCCTCAGCCAGGTGCCATGGTTAGTCAGGGTTGTCACTTAAAGAGGAGAATGAAATTCTCTGACTTTTCCAGGTTTTCTAGGTGTGTTTTGAGAAAATTCCAGTCTATCCGCATAGTGCGTGTTTGCTGCACTGAGAAGTAAATTAATTATGGTACCACTTGAAAACTAAAAAATTTGCCAATTGTGTCAGACTTATTATATATATAATCCTGAAAGCATTACTATTATAGCTATAATAGGAGTTGTTTTCTCCACTGAAGATTGAGATTAGAATCTGCCCAATCTGGATTAAAAAATGAGTTTTTTGCAGACATTTTGCAGCTAAACAAAAGAAATAAAATAAATTCAGGTATTTTATATTTATTTAGCAGCATACATAAACAAAAATATGTGCATTAAATTTCGTGATAGTATGTCATCATACTGCTAGATTTAGTTTCAGAATTATGCCAGAGAAATTTGCCTGAAATTTGAAAGTATTATTAACTAATAATAAATAAATTTAGAGGAAGAACATTAAATGATATAAATAACATTAAAATGAAGTTAGTTACTTAAAAATTGAATTACAATAATCAATGATATTTTGGCGAATATAGTCATATTAAACGTTAGCCTAGATGATTGATTACTATTTTTTATTTTACTGAAAAATGAAAAATAAGGCATTTATTAAAATGAAAAAAAAGTTAGAAAGATTTTGCGATAAAATCCTAGTCTTTGCTACGGCCTTGGTAGAATTTTGAAAACTGCCGCCAACACCAAAATGGCTGGTTTATTGCCCAACACCTTCTTAAACAGTGACTAAGAGACAGAATGAAGTAACTTGTTACTCATCATAATGTCACCAAATCCCATATGTACCGTACATGGAGGTTAGAATAAAAAAAAATATGTACTGTTAAGACAAAAAAACTTCTCTGCAACAGAAATAGCTCCGTCCCAACGTAGAGGGAAACAGCTCTGTATGCACGAAATATCTGTCGCCGAAGCTCCCGAAATTCGAATGTCAAGTTTATCAAGAGTACATAAAACGAATATCGTTTTAAATTTCCTTAAACTTTAAAGGAAAAGAAAATGTTTTTTTAAGCGAGTAAATTAATAGATTAGTTATTTTGAACAAAAAAAAAAAAAAAAAAGTACAAAAATCTGAGTATAAATTATCATGAAAGTCAAAGAACGTTTCTTCTTAACACATGCTCCACAAATTCCTGTACACGTGTGCGGAGGGGGAGGGGGGTAATTGTTGCCGCCAGGTTCCGTCGCCAAATCCCCTTGGCGAGTTTTTCCCTCCGCTTTCTAGCGGTACTCTAGCAAACTGATTTACATTACGTCTATGGGACCTTTCTTTCTTTACATAGACATTCTTACATTAGAACAGAGTAATAGCCCCCATGGTACCGTATATTAGGATTAAACCCCTTTTGTTGTATACGAGAATGGGAAGATATTTTCTTTAGTTCAATATAATCTGCACATGTGAGTCTTAGGATTCTCGCGGTTACTGGAAACCAAACTTGCCGAAAACTTGCTTTGCCTTTCTAAAAAACAATCTGATTGGAGCTGCGAAAATTGGCTCTACACCAGCTGCTCGAATGACGCTCATCTGATACATAACTCACCAACAAAGTGATCGTTTCCAACATCGGCGCAAAACTCGCTTTTTGGGGAAACTTGCTTTGCCTTTCTAAAAAACAATCTGATTGGAGCTGCGAAAATTGGCTCTACGCCAGCTGCCCGAACGACGCTCATCTGATACATAACTCACCAACAAAGTGATCGTTTCCAACATCGGTGCAAAACTCGCTTTTTGGGGGATTGCCGTATGACATTTCCTGACTTTTCCAGATTTTGGCTAAAATATTTAAATTCTCTGACTTTTCTGGTCAATTTTCGAATTTCCTGACTTTTTCCGGTTTTCCCCGATTTTCCAGGTAGCGTGGCAACTCTGGTTCATATGGAAGAAGCTGCTAGCACATTGGATAATAGAAGAGAATGCTGTTGGGACAGTTCCAGACCTATTACACAATCATCCCATCTTGCCTTGCATTTGTGCACTTTTGCTTTCCAGAGCCTTGATTCCACCAATGAGTATTTTGAACCAACCACTACTGTCAGCAGTTCTTCACAGCCATGTCTATATGGTGCAGGTGGCAGCCTACTGCTAGATATGACCAATCTGCTTCGCACATCCCTACCATGCAACCACATTAGAAGACATCAAATTATAAAGTCTTTGTATTATTATAAAGTCTTTGACAACATCATAAGGGCATTACTCACTGCTTCTCCAGAGAACCACAACACTGACAATGAGAAAAGATAAAGTGTCTACAATTAGCACATTGGACAGCAGTTTACCTGTTTTATATGATGCTAGTTGCATGGTAGAAATGACTAAAGTTAACTCTGATTATGATACTATGACTAAAGTGAACACTCACTGGTCTTGAATATTTGCATACAAAATTTTGAGATGATCGGATTATTTTTTAAAGGTGCTTCTTCTTATTTTTTTTTTATTTCCTTGAAGAGTGTATAATATAAATATACACTCCTTGGTAATATTAAATAATAAATATTTGTATATTATTAAGAGTAGTGGTCTTCCACCTTAGTCAATTCAGGGAATCCATAAAGTGTGCCCTTTTTTAAATTTTTGCCATTGCACTTAGGAAAATAAATACTAAAAGAGCATTAAAAATTTATTAGTGTTGCCTATACCTTTGTGGTTAAAGAAAAGAAAATACTTATTTTATTATAATTTTTCACTGAACAATCATCTTTCTCTTCACTCTGACAGATGCTTTACACACAAGATACACATGTGCTTCAACTCAGTTTTGTTACACTACAGGTTCCTGCAAGCTGAAAGTGAGGAGCAACTAATAATATAAGTCAACAAATAATGTCAATCAGAAATTTATGTATCATTTTATTTTGTAGTTACTGGACTTAAATGCAAAAACAGAGATGACTCATTCTTCTTTGTTTTCTCAAGAGTTGCTTTATTTGCCTCTGATTATAAAACAGATCCCTCTAGCTTGTAAAACAGATCTATTTTAATAATTATTTTAGATGTTTAGCTCAGCATTTCACAAGTGTTAAAAAATTTTGGGGAATTTTGATTTTTAGTTATTCAATTCAACCTCAGTATTCTGTGGCACACATTCTGAAGACCACTGGCTTTGAGGAAAGGATATAGAAGGGGATGTACTACAGTAGAAATTATTTTTAAACATACTTGGCAGTAGCACATTACATTGTCTCACTGATAAAATATTTTTCTTTTGCAGGTAGTCAAAGGGGGTTATATTTCAAATACTAGAAATGACATTTTTGAATGCAATTTATAAAATATTATGCCAAATTACATAACTATCACAAATGCTTTAATAATAAGGAGAAATACATTGTAAAATAGGTTTGATGGGAATACTCTTGAATACCAGTTTAGATACACTTGCAGATTATATCATAACAGCAATAAGTTGTTCTGTATTTTAGGATGAGGTTTGAATCCCGTGTTGTCAGCATCATGAACATATCAATTCTTTGTTGCACTGGAGATCTAATTTGCCACTCTAGATGACATTGCACCACTAATGCACAATTCATTTTTTATGTGCATTCAGATACAGACATCAATATAAGGTACTCTGTTCTAGGCCTATAATTAGGCATCAGTCTTAAAGAAGACACTATTAGATCACCTAACACAGCTGGCAACCACAGAGTACAAATATAGCTAAAATGAGCCTTGTGTATGAACTTGATGCAGAAACTTTCATTCAATTTTCTCACTAAAGAAATACACTATTTATAGACATTTGCATATTTTTAACTCCTTCACATCCAATCCGCCCGACACGGCCCTACATTGAAACGACCAGAACCGCCCGAAAATGGCCAAGATTGTAATCTTCTTTTCTTCCCTCCCCCTAAGATATGTAGTAGCAGGTGCACTTTCCCCAAATGCATTGTATCAGTTTACTGCAGACAGCTTGTCCCAAGAGTTTTTTTATCTTTTGGTTGATTGTGACATTTTGTTGTTGATTCTTTTGTGGTACAGTGTGCTTTTAAGCTTTAAACAGCAATAAAAGAGCAGTTTAAAAATTTAAGGATTATATTTATTTTTAAACAATTTATTCCTTCCTATGAAAATAACGGAAATAAACAAAATCTCAGTCGTGATCATAACAAAGCTGGAATCTTTGTTAGAAAGTACAAAGGATGTCATTGGATATCTTCACACCTATTTTCTGCATTAATGAACGGGGAGGGGAGGAAACTGCTGTGAAACTGGAAAAGTATTGTTGGCGGTTCAGGTATTTTGAGGATACACTTAGCGAAGGGTCTGGATTTCAAAAAGTTAAAATATTTTCTAAGCATGAAATTTTTCTAACTGGTAGCCAATTGATAAAATACCAATAGTTGTCTTGAAGTTCTATTCCAGGTACCAAACAATGGTTGTAAGAGGTTTTCAGTGTTTTACTCTGAATGTGTATATAATGTATTTCTCGTATCTTTATATAATGTTTTATCTTATATAATATTGTTCCAAAATGGTCCTTCAGAAAAGTATGCCATTCTATAAGCAGATTGGCCCTTAAACCCAATATATAACCAAGTAATCCTTCCTAGCTACCAAAGCAATGCTTTATGCTAAATCAAATAATCTTATAATATTTGAATGAATTATATAGGGTTGGGGGAATTGAAATCATTACATACTCAACTACTTCATGATTTTTTCCTCTTACCTCTAATTTTACGAATAATTTCTTTTTTAACATTTCTATTCAATGCAAATATTATTCAAATTTTGTCATTACATACATGAAATATTACCCATAATCTCAGACGTAATAAGGGAATTATGTTACATATGAAATGCTAAACATCTGATACTCACAAGTTCATTTTCTTCATTACCAACAACTCTAATTTTTCCTATGTGGCCACTTGCAAAATGCTGTGCGATAGAAAGCCCACTAAGAGCATAGCAAGTATGATAATAATCTTTGTTTCTGAAAACATATTAATAAATTCTTTATCATTACAAGAAAAACAGATAATACACATTGATTATTATGAACATTAAAATCTTGTAATGGAAAACTGAAGTCATGAGACTTGTTTACAATAGAAGTACACAGTTACGAGTTCATATGTACTACTATAATATGCACAGTGTTTTACATTAAGAATTCTTTTTTGGAAATTTCTCAAAAGCAAAAGGAGAATTTTTAATTTCTCAGTTTTGGAAAAAAAAAAAAAAAAAAAAAAAACTTAAAAATCTAAAAATTTCAAATTTTTATTATTAAAATAAACACAGCAGCAGTGACAGTTAGTAAGCTTATTACTAGACAAAATGTGAAGGATAACTTTTAAGCAGACTAAGAACAAAGATAGCACATTGTTTTTAAAAAATATTTTCATAGGATAAAATTTTTTTTTTTAAATATTTACATAAGGAACAACAAAAAGAACATAAAAAATATTTTCATAGGATAAAAAATTTTTTTTTTTTTTTAAATATTTACATAAGGAACAACAAAAAGAACATAAAGATAAAAAGCATATAAAGATAGAGATAAAAAATTACCATTTTTACATTTATCAGACATGCATTTTTGAATAGTTTGCTTTAAAACTAACATGTTCCTATCTGAGGTCTTTTCTTTTAAATTACGTACAGTCACAAGCAGTTACACAAACGTTGTTTATCTATTCTAGAATTTTCATATATTTTTCTTCTAAAGCTTCACTTTCATCAATGATATTGCTTTAATCATCCTCATGTAATCTTTGTCATCAATTAACAATTCAAAAATATTTAATCATTTATTATCATTTCATTCAAGAAAAAGGTTAAGATAAAGAACTGTTTCTTTCGCATAAGAAACATTCTTTCGTTTTAACCTTGACGGAATGCTAAATCCAGAATTCATCATTATCACAATATTTCAATAAAAAGTAAATATGAGCATAAATTGTGTCACACATTTATCAAGATACACAAGTAAAGAGACATTTTATAACTTGCAACTTTTGCAGTTTTATGATATTTATTTCATTATTTACCAGTTGACTATCAATTAAATGGTTAAAGCTTGCAAAACACTTATTCCAGATTCTTTTCCAGGTATCAAACAGGAGATCACTTGAAGTTTTTAGAAATTTTCTTATGTGCAATTTAAGCACAGACTGGCTTGTCTTACAAAGGTCTTCCAGGAAGTCATACCATTTCACAGGGAGGTACTGATTAAAGTCTTCGACTACACTAGTTTAAAATTGTTTAGTACGTTACACTGATAAGCATGAAACATAAAAAAGATTTCATTTCTTTATAACTTTCTTTATTTTGCATTTTTAGCTTATTTCTCCATATCAATTTTAGTTATTTAAGTTTCCAAAAATTTTGCTTTTGATTGAGTACTATGCATGATCATTGCTTTCATTTATAATACTTTGTCCTCTATACACCTTAATTAGTTTTGTACAATATAATTTAATAGTGATTGTAATTACTATAGTAATTACAATCACTATAGTAAAAAGTATTTGCAATCATTATATTAAACTGTAAATGTTATGCACAGCAATTAAAATTATTATTTTATACATAGCTATATAGAATGATCTTGACCAGTACTGCAACATGAATGAATTGTAAATTATCCTATGATTTCTGGTTGTAACATAAGTTTTCCACCAAAAAACATTCTTAATAAAGGTTGGGGGGGGAACCTTGAAAGCAGAACCTTTATTGCTGGTAGTAATCACTACCCAAATTTACGATTTTTCTGCCAATAAGTATTTCAAAGTCTTCTGACCAGAAACTCGGTGGGCGGGAGTCCAAAAACAGATCAATCTCATTTCAGACATCCTATGTAGAATGGAAGATAGCAACAGCCAGATGTAGCTGCAAATGTGAAAAAAAGTAGAAGTCCGAAGGATCGACGTCGGGGCTATATGGCGGGTGTGCAAAAGATACCGTTTGAGTCTGTACAGAATCCAGCTGGCAAATGCAGATACATGTGACCTTGCATTATCTTGATGGAACATTACCTTTTGTGGCCAGAACTCAGTTCGATGTTTTTCCTTGATAGCGGTGTCAACACGGACTAGCATCTTGCTGTACAACTTACATTATCTTTTCCAGATACTCTTTGTGTATAATTTTTTCTTTAGTTGTATTTATTTATACCACAGCAATCCGACCAGATACAAAGCATTATCTTAGTCAAATTGAGATTTGCGATGCTGCCGATGGGCTTACCAGGCGCAGACAAACCCTCTTTTCGGCATGTGTTTCGAACTAAATCCACTTTTAACACAAGTGATGATCAGATCCAGAATTTTGTCCTTATGTTGAGATTCGAGCAGATTAGTGCAAGCCCGAACACGTCTGTCCTTATCTGCTTGAGCTAGCTCATGCAGCACCCAGCGACTGAACTTGTATGTCAAGTTTATACGATTCATAGCGCGACTAATGGGCATGGCACTAATGTCCATAGGAAGCTCTCAAGTCCTTATATATTGATCTTCTTCAAGTTCCCGCATGCAGGCTTCATCAACATCAGTAGGCCAGCCACAACGATCTGCTTCTCGAATGTCATAGTCCTTGTTTTTTAACTTTCAACACCAAAGCTTCACAGTGTCCTATTGATACAACATTAGTACCTAACGCTGTACACATGATTTGGTGACATACTGCAGCTGATTTTTTGCAACAGAACTGGAAATAAATTATGGTTGTAATCTGGTAGTGAGATGGTTTCCATTTTAGACACCTTGTACTTAATGATAATGATATTTGTTTACAAATTTCACAGCACAGTGTTCTAAAGGCAAGTCTCTTTCTTTCTTCAATATATATATATATATAACAGTGCTAATACCAAGGCAGAATAGTAAGTACATATTATTATTTCCTTAGTTGTATTTATTTGTTAAGTTTCAATAAATGTTAGTTTAGACAGCTGCTTTTAATAATGCAATCACATCAACTTCTCACCAAATTCACAGCAAAGACTATAATTTTTTCAGTGGGAGGGAATCAAACCAGAATATCCTAAAGCTTTAAAAACAAACTACTGAAAACAGATGTTTGAAAAATGTAAAAAATAATTTTAATAATATGGTTTTCCCTTTTTATTCCTTCTTTACACAAAAGTATAATACATTTAATACATACTCGTCTAAAAAAGTCAAAAAGAAATTAATGATTTATTTAAACTTATCTTCATTTATTATTCGTTCTTCCCCCTTTTTTAACCTGCCCAATACCATGTGGGTTTTTGATTTGCTACAATATTATTAAAATATTTATTATAAAAAATACTGTAAGATTTCTTTTGGGAAATTAATATGCCAAGAAATCTTAAAATATTAATTTAAAGAAACTTCAGTCTGTGATTGCAAACTAAATGCAAGTGCCATACCATAATAACCTTTTAACAATTTAATGCAACTTAAGCTTTGGTAATTAGAAAACAATCTCAAATTTCAATGAAAAAAATCATACCACTTAACTATTATAATTGCCAAAGCACATCAAATTAGAATAGTAACAATATATACCGTAATTTTCGGAAGAAATGCCGCGGCGTTTACGTGTTTAAAACTTAAATTTTCAGCGGGTGCGGCGTTTCTACCCATGTGGCGTTTAGGTGCACTAAAAATAAAATATTTCCTATGATGGTCATTGTACATAGTTTGGATGGCCTTGTCATTGTGCATAGACTGGTTCCCACACAAAAGACCACTCAGTTGCTTTTTGCAAACGTTATTTTGTTTACATTCTTTCCCTTGAACGGACCTACATGCCTTATTCACCCTAAACGAGATCTCAGAACAATAACATTCTTCCCCCTTTCAAATCAATATTCTCATCAGTTTGAATAGTCTCTCTCCTCTGCTATTGGATGAATCTTCCAAGACCCATCCTCTCCCCCACCCCTGCCTTTTCTGCAATTTTTTTCAAAGGCGAACACGACTTCACCTGCCTCGCAATAACGAACTCTGACGTATTTCCCCTTCAGCATGAATGGATTTATCTTGGCATTCTGCCAAATACAGATCCCATCAGTTTGGGTACAAGTACTTGTTGGATAGTTTTTAAGTAAGAAGGGAGCGGAAAATTTTTGAAAATGTCTCTAAACGGCACAGAAGCTAAACATTTCTTACCTTTAATTTATTTTTGAGTTATGGTTTCATTTCATGCATTTTTCTTAACTGGTATGTCATATATCAGGACTTAGGTTGAGTTTTTGCATCTATACGGCCCATGATGATGTCACGCGCAATTTAATCTATTGCGGCGTTTCTGTGTAATTTTAATTTTTTTCCCACCATTTTTCTCGAGTGCGCCGTTTACGCTGATGCGGCCTTTCTTCCGGAAATTACGGTACTCATTTCAACTGTAAAAGTACTCAATGAAATGCTTGTTTCCAAAATGTAATAAGAGAAGCTGAAATCCAAACAGATTTCAATTTCTTCAATCAGAAAAGAATATCAAATTGCTTAACACATTTCTAACATTATATGCTTACTACTCAGAATACATATATTTCCCCCTTTTAATGCATCTAAAATCTAAATATATATACATAATATATCTCAAACATATTAATACATATTATTCCAAAACATATATATAAACATTTGGAATACATATTATTCCAAAACAGGTCACATAAATTTACTGTATACGTATGATTCATACCTGACACTAATAGTACCACTAAATTTCTGGATATATTTTTTTCCCTCTTGATTTGGCAAATTCTGCAAAGCCTCAAGTGTGTTTAAATCAGAAAATTCAGTAATAATTACAAAAAATGTAACTTTAAAAACAGAAATCACTAAAAGAGAACAAAAAATTTGAAAGAACTAGAAAGCTGTTTTCAAATATCAGATACATTTTGAATAGTTTCTAAAAAGTACAAGACTTACAAAGAAATCAAAATGAATTAACTACTATGATAAAAAAACATAAAAATATTATATGTTACCATATGTGACTAAATATGAAAATTAAAATGCAGTTGCATTAAGAAACAACCTCGACTTAACTGATTTATGCAATTATCATAAAAACACTAATCAAGATATCAATGTTAAGTGTTCAACTCACTTTCCTGGTTTATCTATGAGACCACCGTGAGGAGTTTGGCAATTGACTAGCAAATATTCCTGCAGAGCTCCTTGATTAAATAACCAATTGTCTGTGCTCATTGTTTCATTTTCTAAATAAAAAAAAAATTAGATTATTAGATAATTACTGCATATAAAACTGTAAGACTTGTACCCTAAACATTCATTACTTAGATATTTAATGTACTGTTATTAGACATTAAATATTATGGATAGATTCTTTTTTAAATTGAATACAAATGATACTTTAAAATATTCCATTAAGTTTTTCATTTTTCGTGTCTTCACTTCAAAGTTATTATTATCAACTACTTCATAATTATATTATATAGATAGGATGCTGCTCTTCAGCAAATATGATTTTATACCCTATTAACTGATACTGATGTCACCTTGCTGATATATTAACAGTAATTGCCTATCTTAGTGTTAAAAATACATATAACCATACCCTATCTTCATTTAATTCGAGATTTAATTTTATTGCATTTGCTTTAATTTTTTTTTCATTCATTAGCTTTTTAACATCTTGCTACTAACATTTTCTTTTAATTTCTTGACAGTGGATCTTCCAGATTTGCTATAGTAAAAAAATCTGATGTGTACACCACATGACTTCCTTGTACGGAATATTAAATTATACGCATTTTTTCTTGCATTTCATTTAAACGTATTGGATTAAATTAAATCTTCTTCTCCGACAGCACATAAACCACAATAGAATAAATGTATTCTTTAAAATTCACTCTATTTGTTTACCATAGCAACATTCTGGCGCTAGGTTCACTTAACAGTATTATATTTCGTTCATATTATAATTCAGAATGCACAATATTTACATCATTTAAAGAATTATCTAATCCTTGCCACATGTTCTATTCAAATACTATAATAAAGCTAGAATGATGTATAAAAGAAATTAAGCAAACAAAACAAAAAAGAAACAGTTTTTCCGCGGCGCACAATGAATTGGAAGTTGATCTGTCTGCACTATCCTTATCTTCAGGGAAGATGTTTTTATTTTATTTGGTTTATAATTCCTTACTAAATGTAGTATTTCATCTTGATGTACTCCGTCTTTGATATGATTTAAATCAAGTTCCTCGTCATTATAATTCGCTTCCGATAGTGAAGAAAGTGACCCAGAGGTTATTGAAAATGAAAACATTTCGATTGACAAATTAGTCGGTATTCTCGACACAGCAATTATAGGACTTGAACAGCAGAACTTTGTAACTGAACAAGAAATTATGTCTGTTTATAGAATTAAAGAGAAAGTATTATCGCATGAAACGAAGCAACTTAAACAACTTAAATTGAAAGAAATGTTTAATATAGTAAACAAATAAATATTAAGCTTTTTTTTTTTTTTTTTTTTTTTTTTGTAAATTTTGGCACCCTTTAGATCATAATTGTTCTTTATTTCATAAATTACGGTTTCATATTTTTAATTTTATAATTTCTGCATGCCATCTTACCAGGTTTAAACTGATGATCTATAATCCGGAATCGCCGAAGTCCCGATGAGTCCGGATTAACGACTTTTGACTATATTGCCTATAATCATATATCAAGCACTTGAGGACACGGGGTATATACAAGTGAATCACAACGTGATGGTTAAATTACCTAAACAATCATAAATAATACTCTTTCACAGTGATAAAAGGGACATTTATATCAGTAATAATAATAATAAAAACTAAATGGTGCAACAACCCTTAGTGAGCCATGGCCTGCAGTGCCCTGATATCTGCTTTTTTGACTGTGAGATGCGGGGCGCATGAGCAGATACCTTAGATAAGTTGTCAGCTTGTCGCAGGACTCTTAGTGTTTAGTCCTCAAGTTAACTTGAGGACTAAACACTGGGATACTCATTTTATCTCCCCACTCAAGGGATGAAAAGCTGAGTAAACCCTGCCCAGCCCCACAATTGAACCTCAGACCTGTGGTGCTGCTATGCAACTTGCTAGCTACTGCACCTATTTATATCATAAAAGGTAAGCAAAATATAATGTTGACTACATTAAGTTATTGTTTGGCAGCAAGATATATTATACAAATGTTTGAAGTTCTGTCATGCTTAATTAATCTGAAGCCTCTCAAACAGTCCTATATAGTTACTTCTTAATTAAGAAGCTACATAGTAAAATACTTTAGATTTTGGAAGCTCTTTTTACGAAAGCTTGCAAAAAATTGAAAAACCTTTATTCTTATCATCAGAGGCGAAAAATTACAATGAAAAATTAACTTAGTCGGATACCTTGTTCATTTTTTTTAACAATGAAAGGCCTTTAATTACCTTGACCTCACTCACAATCTTAAATTCTGCATAGAGAGTTCTACCTCTTAATTAAATGAGAAAAATCAAGGCTAAATTTTGGTATTTAAAATACCTTTTCTTTAGCAGCCAGCATCAATGGATTTTTGATTAACAAACAGGATTAATTCCAAAAAGTTTGTCCACAATGGCTACCAAAAATGCTTGCTGAGAAGTATAAATGCAAACATTTTGCTGCTGCTTTGACCTTTCCAAGCTGGTACAATACTGAGGGGGATGAACTGTTGAATCACATTATCATTGGTGATGAGACTTAGATTTCATATATCAGGCTATCATTGGAACAACAATCAGCGGAATGGAAGCACCCTGCCTTACTGATCCAGTGGTAGGTCAAACAGACCATTTCCACATGCAGAATCATGTGCATTGTTTTCTGGGATGGATAAGGTGTAATATTGGCAGATTTCACAACTAAAGACAAAACTGTCAATGCTACAGCTTAAAGTGCAACACTGAAAAACCTGCGACATGCCATTCATAACAAGAGACGTGGCTTGCTTAGAGATGACGTCATTTTATTGCACAACAATACCAGGCCACATTCTGTTCATGTGATTCAAAATGTCATTGGTTCTTCGGTTTAGAACAAATGAATCATCTGCCGTACAGCCCTGACTGATTCCAAGTGATTTTCAACTATTCTTGCAATTGAAAGAACTTACTTTTATAATAAACATCATAATTTTTTAATGTTACTTTATTTATTTAAAAAAATATTACTAATACACTTAAATGCCTCCCCTAACCTCCCTTTAATATTATTTTAGGCTCTCACATGAGAAGAAAACTGCAAAAATATGATGAGGCATGGATTCCATGATTATGCTGAAGTAATCTGTACACAATGAGTACCATATTTCTTGCAAAGTATTACATAATTTAGTTGCATTTGGAAGAGCACAATTTCTGTAGCCTATAGTATATGGCATTTCAGATCCAAGAATTCAGGCAGATAAAAAGTGTTGAAGAGTTTGCCTAGTTATACTTTTGAGCAGCTAGATTTGTAAGGTTGTACAGTCTTGTAAGAAGTCATCAAACCTATCAGAATGAGTGCAGAGAATGAAAGAAGTTAACTTTCCAGAAATGGTTAATACATTACGCTCACCTGTCAGAAACATTTATAAACATACCATAATCTCAATATGCCAACTAAATAAATCATAAACTATTACAGGACTTGTACAGTCTCTTGTTGACATGTAGTCTCCATGGCTTGATGAATTTTTTTTTAAGCACGCAGATTCTTTTATCTGCTTCAAAGAGAAACACAACTGATCTGACTAGACTACTTATATTTAGTCATCAGGTATCCAATGGAGGTACAGTACCATAATATGAATGTCCATTATCCGGAATGATCTATAATCCAGACCTCAAAGACACAAACTTACGCATGTGCGTTTAATGCGCGCATCCGCTACACATGCGCGTAAAGCGTTTACCCGTGCCCGCTTCCGATAGTGAAGAAAGTGACAGAGAAATGAAATTATTAAAAATGAAAAAATTTCGATTGACAAAGTTAGTCGGTATTCTCGACACAGCAACTACAGGACTTGAACAGTGTAACTGAACAAGAAATTATATCTGTTTATAGAACTAAAGAGAAAGTATTAACACAAAAAACGAAGCAACTTAAACAACTTACATTGAAAGAAATGTTCAATAAAGCAAACAAATTAAAATTAAACTTTTTTTTTGAAAATTTTGATACCCTTTAAATCATAATTGCTCTTTATTTCATAAATTATGGTTTCATATTTTTAATTGTATAATTTCTGCATGCCATCTTACCAGATTTAAATTGATGATCTATAATCTGGGAAAAAACCCCAATCCGGAATCGCCGAAGTCCCGACGAGTCCGAATTACGGACATTGTACTGTATTTCTTAAGTGGCATAGGTTTGTATTGTGTGTTCATCAGGTGTATTCTGGCTAGAAGTCTGATCCTGAAATCTGCACTATGAAGGGTACATTCCATTGTTCTCATGTTAATGTTTATTGAGGCCCTCGCATTGAATTTTAGCCATCTGATTTTCAATCAGCTCAACTACACCCTTCAAATCCATGTCAAAACATTTGGTTTATAACTAATGACATGTTTGGATTTTATTGAATTTGGCATGCTTTAGTTCACTCATTCTTATTTGCATCTTTATTTATTTATTTTGTGCATGTGTGTGTGTAATCCATATATAAGAAATATATTTTATTTCTAGTTGCCACTATTTTCAATTTTTTATTCAATACATATTGAAATTATTTATAAACCAATAATACTAGTACATTAGATACTAAACATTAACTAATATTACAAAATAAAAATATTTTAAAATTAAAAAAACCCCACTTTTTCAGTTAAAAAATAATTAATTTTGTAACATTTATGTTTGTCAAAGCATACTGAATTAATACTTTCTTCTACTCTGTACAAACTGATACATCAACAACCTTATAAAATATAGAGTTAATTCTACTATAAAAATGGCTTGGCGTTTCTTGACGTCAATAAGTCAAGCACCATTGTGTTCCATGGTGTTTTTTGGCATAAAATGAAAAGAAAGATTACAGCACAGTTTAGCTCCTTTTAACATGAGTTTTTTCATTACCCCCTGAGACTTAAACAATTAATATTAATTGAAGCAGTGCTGCTCCACATGAAGTGATTTGCTGGTGGTCATAAACATGTGATCTTTTTATGGCCAAATTGTTGTCATGAGTTTTGATGTACTGTGTGTATTTGCTGTTTTGATGCTTGATGAGCTGTATGGAATTTTTGCAACCATAGTACCTTTCAAAACAAAGATTCGTGAAAATTCAAGCTTCACTTTTATATATAATTTTGTGATTTATATTATGAGCTATAGCTACTATGTCACATTAAAAATGATATAAAATAATATTAACAAACTGAATGACTGGGGGTATGTATTGTATGGAAAAAGAATAACCTTTCATTCATTAGAATAATTATGTAAATATTCATAAAATTCCTTTACTGAATACATAGTAAATTATATTAACTACATGATAAAGTACATCAGTTAGATATATTATTAATACATGAAATAAAAATTAAAATATTTAAAAACTAAATTTCAATTGTAATTGCTTTACAAATTGAGCTTCCTTTATCCTGCTCAATTTGTTAAGCAACTACAGTTACGGTTTTAAAGATCTAAGCCATACTGCATGCCAACACTCTACTGCCTGTTTTCAGGCTGCATGAAAATGAAATTAAAGGCCTTGTATCTCACACAATGGCAACACTTGTGAAGCCATGTGAATGATAAATGCTCTGGAAAAGCAACATATTTATTGCAAAATGATCAAAAGAATAAGCTATAGTTGTTTTTACTCTCAAAGTATCTCTGCATTTAGTTATTAAAGTTATGTCTTTTTAACTGCTAGTACTCATATACGTTACGTGTATAAAACCATAATCTGATTCATTTTCAATTCATGACATAATGTCATTTTTAAGCATTTTGTTTTTCAGTAACTATATCCCACGTGTGTAAATGTTTAAAAGCACTTAACTTACCCATTAGACACAAGACTCTATGCATCAGAGGGAAAGTGCCACCTTGCCAAAAAGAGTAGCAACTATCAACTAACTTGTTAGTTCTGCCTTGAAAACCACCTTCATATTTCATCTGTCGATGCACAAGCCACCTCTAAATTAACATTATTTAATTTTACATCAAACTATGAATAAGACTTTTAATACATCTTTAGCTAAACATAGAATTTGATAATTGAACATACAGATACATAAAATTACAATAAAAATACAACTAAATAAAAACAGAACTAAATAAAGGGTTTTAAGAAAAATATAAGGCATGTTTCTACACCTTTTATTCAGATTTCCATCTTTTTTCATCTATCTATTTTATTATAAAATTTGCTAACATATTGAACTTTCCCCCCTGTTTGTTTGATTTCATTATAAAATAGTCTGACCATGATATTTAATTGCACCATTTCATAAAATGCAGTGATTAAAAAAAAACACCTTCCAAGAAATATAATAAATATTAAATATTTTAGTGAGGTTGTTCGAAATTCGTATTTCTTAAATATATTTATCATCTTATGATTCAAATTCAATCAAACAGCTTTAAATTGAAAATATAGGGTAAAATGCCTAATAGTAACCCAAATATTAAGTAACAACATATGGTAGCAATGTATTATGTCCACTGAAACTTCCATAAAACAAATTCAGCTCTACTATCAAAATTTACTATTATATTTACTTAAAAACTTAATCATATGTGACATTTACCATGTTTAATATAAAAATTTAAACTCACAGCTTGAATTTAGATTTAAATTTACGTAGATGTCAACCAAGTGTTAATTTATGATGAAACTAACATATACGTTCAATCCTAAACTGTTTTTGTATCAACAAACCTTTTTCTTTCCCATTATCCTTATCATTACATGACTATATGCTATTAAGTTGTCCAGCACAATTCATCAAAATATAAAAACTGCTTTAACTGTCATATAACTCAGTTTAAGAAGAAAAGTGCAGGAAGATAAAATAAATACCCTCCTACCAAATAGTCATTTCCAAATTTTTTCACTTTTTTATAATTCAAATGTAAACAAGTGACCGCAATATACTCGTGTGAAAAATGAGTATGCTAAGAAATCATTTTCCACGTAATCAGTTTCATGCATTTATATTGCTGATGGATTTGTTAGTAAAACTATGCAGTGCACTAAAAGATTTCTTTGAAAGTGAATAAATTTCTAAAAATTTAAGTATTAATTATTTCAATAAAATAAAAAAAATATCTTGCATTGTGAATTTTTGCCATTCTATAACGAAATGCAATTTTTGCACTTAAGAAGGTGGAAGAAAAGTCACCCATTGCCTGAATCTTCCCATATGCAGAAGGAATTTTTTTTTGCAATTTCAAATATATACCATTACTTTTGTGTGTCTAAAAAGTAAGCTTAGCACAGAAAAGTATTTCTGTATTTTTATCAGTAGATAAAAATCTACTTTATTCTAAATATATTGAGAAATAGTATTACTATTAAAAATAAGATGTGCAAAAAAGAGCCAGTTTTATTTTATGAAAATATGGTTGGTCAAGTTTTTTTGAAATTGCTCTGCTGCAATTAGTTTGGATAAATTGGGCTTTACTGTAACTAAATCAGAATTAATCTTAAAAGGCTGAAGGCAGATAAATTAAAATGACTACAAAAAAATGAGATACTTACTAATAAATTATTAATATTAATTAAATTTTCTTGACCCATGAGAACTAAAGAAGCAAACCCACAAAATGTATAGCCTCCATGTGCTTCCATATATGGTACACCACCAAAACCTCCTTCATACGTTTGACATCTATACTTAAAATAAAGAAAGAAAGATAGAATTAATATTTGCAATCAAATTAATAAATGCTTTCCAAGCATCTGATTTTAGATACATGAGTTTAAACAAAAAGGATTTCTTCACATTACTTTCAAATGTGCAGTCTTATTGAAATGTTGCTAAGACAACTGCTGGGGGGTGAAATATTAGAAATACAACAGTACAACACTTTTACAATCAACTAAAACAATTTTATCCCCCTTCCTTATCTAATGAGCAACATTTAATAAACGGAGGAAAAATATGTCAATTACAAAAGCAAGACTATCCAATCTTGGCGAAAGTTTTATTGGAAAAAATTAAACACTTTGACGGAATTTTACATAGATGTATCTTCTTCAAAGAGCAAAAAAAATTCTGCTCTATCTTACTAGAAATATTACATTTAAAGTGATATAATAAAATCAATAATAAAAAAGAGAAACAACAGTAGTGCAGAAGCTTCATATGTTTTATGACAAGGCAGATCAATTAAAAAACATCTTATTCAGTTATGAATTTAATTGTTCTTGTGATTTAGTTGACAATGGAAACTAAGCTGCTTAACACCTTTCCTTATCTCAACACTCTGATACTATGCACTACAATTAATTTCATTATTACATTAACCAGACACTTTTGACTGTTTGACTCTCTTTTTGCACTAAGTACTATATTAAAAATTAAACAAAAAATTATTATTATTATTTTCAAAATACATAACCTAGTTTACTTAACCCAAACTACATAAAGATATTTTTTCTTGATAAAATAACAATACCTACAATTACACAGATTCTTAAAGAGAAGCACAGATTTATTTACACATTAAAACACAAGTATAAATTAATAAGTTTACACGGTCTACAACAAGCAGTCTGATAAATAAATCCAAATAATTCATATTCCAGTAATATAATGTAATTCAGGCAAAATATTCAGCAGAATATATTTGTCTAATAGAAAAGATAGACATATGCCAAACTGTCTTAAAATGATGTACAAAGAAACTATTTTAAAATCTCATGATTTTTCAAATGAATATGAAAAAGGTACAAACCGTGAAACCCAGTGAGCAGTTCCTTTTATCAATTCTGGACACCATATGTTTGTTAATTTTGCCACAGATAAAGCACAGTACACACCTCTATGGAAAAAAATGGATTATTTTATAAATATATACACCCCTGACAATCTTCTGTAATAGTATTGAATGGACTTAAAAAGATGATTTTTAGATACACCAATAAGCATATTACCTAATATCACTTTCAGAACCCTTATGCAAAGTAAAAGATCCGTCAGGCTTTTTCATTCTCAGCAGAAACTGTAAGAGTTTTTCCCTGCATTATAAAGATAGAATATTTATTTTTAACAGCAAGATACATAAGAAATAGCCACATATCTCAGCACTATATTAAGAAAAATTTTAAAACACTTCCTTTTATAGTGTTAATCATATGACTTCATGTTTCCTGAACACTAAATTCTGTTTTTATGAAAGTTTTTTTTTTTTTTTTTTAAATGATTTAAGAGAGAAAAATCCACTTTTCTTTTCCTGCAATTTAAGCCCTTTTTGAAAACTTTTTATTCGAATTCTTAAAATTATTACATTATTACAATATTAAAAATTATTACAATTTACATTTTTAATACACATACCACTTATGATCAAGTAGTTTTAACTTAAAAAAAAGGGAGGGTTTAAATCTCCAAATAACAATTCTGCTATCAATATAGGTTTCACTTGTTTACAAAATCCCTTATTTTGCTTATTGAAATCTATATTGTATTTCGCATGTTTATTTACAAATTTATATTTATACACTTAGGAAAGCAAATTAATATTAATGATGAATAGGCAAATCTAATGAAAATGGTTTGATTAATATGAGAACAAATTAACCAAAAAAAACTGAATGAAATTTATTGAGGTAGGCTGTGAAACAATGTCATATTTTCATCTCTAGCCTTTATATTTCTATTATATGCCTGAATGTTTGTCCTTCTTTGCGTAAAACTGTCAGCACTAAAATATGAAGAAATGGAAAACATAATTTTTTTATTTTTCTCTGAAATTTTACTTGGTTTCAAGTTATTACTTTCTGAATCACAGATGATCTTATTTATCAAAAGTGACAAAATTTGTTTACAGGTTTGTTTGCCCTTTTATTAAAAATGAATAAAATATATACAGTCAAAAGTCGTTAATCCGGACTTGTCGGGACTTTGGCGATTCCGGATTATAGATCATCAGTTTAAATCTGGTAAGATGGCATGCAAAAATTATAAAATTAAAAACATGAAACCGTAATTTATGAAATAAAGAACAATTATGATCTAAAGGGTACCAAAATTTAAAAAAAAAAAAAAAAAAAAAGCTTAATATTTATTTGTTTACTTTATTAAACATTTCTTTCAATGTAAGTTGTTTAAGTTGCTTCGTTTTATATGATAATACTTTCTCTTTAAGTCTATAAACAGACATAATTTCTTCTTCAGTTACAAAGTTCTGCTGTTCAGGTCCTATAATTGCTGTGTCGAGAATACCGACTAATTTGTCAATAAAAATTTTTTCATTTTCAATAACCCCTGTGTCACTTTCTTCACTATCGGAAGCGAATTATAATGAAGAGGAATTTGATTTAAATCATATCAAAGACGGAGTACATCGAGATGAAATACTACATTTAGTAAGGAATTATAAGCCAAATAAAATAAAAACATCTGCCCTAAAGATAAAGATAGTGCTGACAGATCAACTTCCAATTCATTGTGTGCCGCGGCATTTTTATTTGAACTTTTGCTGACACATTATTTATTTCAATCATCCTTCGATTACATTAATAAGAGATAATAATTAGTGCTCGTATGGTAGACATTTCTTCTCTCTCAAAGGAAGTTTTAAAACAGCATATATTATTACTTTAAATGGTTGCACAGCTGGTAATTAAGCATTGCCATGATTTATGGCTAAACTACTCAGTCATTTGATCACTTTATCATTGAGGATATTTAAGAAATAATATTATGCTCACAAGGGAAGGAAGATGCAACATAGTAACAACAACAAAACAAAATAAAATAAAATAAATAAATAAAATAAAATAAAAAAGTTTTAATTTCCAAAATATTACAAAGCATAATTTCATCAAAATGCAACTAAACTTAAGAATTCAGCATAAATAAAATTTCTATCAGACATGTAGTTAAACTATTCCAAATGCAATTCAAAGTCTGAAATCCAGATGCCCGGTATCCAAATGATCTAAAACTCGGTCCTCCAAACTGTCCCTCCCTTTTTTTAAAAACTTTTTTGTATGTTATTTGCATGCATGTTTAATATTTTTTTCATAATAAAATATGGAGAGTCTCAATTTCACTTTGGAACTAAATAAAATATTATCATGTTGAAGAAACAATTTTTAGTAACATAAATCATATGATCAATAATAGCTGCATTTTTGCTTGGCATACACCTCAAACCAAAGCATTCTAAATCAAAACATCATTGATTTTACACCCCTTGAATAGATTATATGCCTGATAGCAACCTGGCAAATTATTACTTATCAGTTTTTGCTTTTATTACTGCACGACAGTGAACACACAGCAGCTGGAGAAATGATTCATGCAACGATGTTTAAGCGAATTTTTAAAATACCAGTATTTGAAAACTAAATAGCAAGGCAACCTTTTATGTTGACATTACTGTAATGTGTTATGTGTGCTAACGAGGAGAAATTTAACAAAAAATTCCTTCCATATGCAAAAAACAGATTTTATAAATGATACTCATAGGTCAAAAGATAACTTTTAGTGCTGTTTGAATCGAGAACTCATTTGTTATTCTGATAAGCAGAGGCAGAGGACAAGCAACATAGCTGGTGTGGCTGCATTGGGTGGTAAAATTTAAAGGAGGCAAATTTTTTAGAATTTAGGAAAGGGATTATTATGCAAAATTTATCATCAGCAAATCTTTTAGAATTTAAGGCCGAATTCAGGACCTACAGTCACTGCACTGGGCCCCAAAATGTCTAGCACCCACCATGGATAAGTCTTAAGCATATGTGAGAACTTATTAATTCGGGATTCAGATAACTATGTTAGAAATGGCATAAGTATAACAACTAATATAATTCAAACTTAACTTAGTCAGTGTGCCATAGAAACAAGACAAAATTTAGCAGAACAACATGTCTTTAGTCGCCGATCTCATAACTGTGAATTTGAAGGTTTTCAGATATCATGAAGAAAAAGTGAAATTTTCCAATTGACAAAATTTGCGAAGAGATGGTAACAAATGCAGATGATATAACATAAGTTTTTCATTGCAATGATAGTGTCCAATCATCAATCAACTAACAGAAAGCGAAATGCATAGTGTGGTTTCTAAATTCAGAAAATATTGCTACCAACAATGAAGAAAGTGACAGAGAAGTAGCTGAGAATGAAATTTCGACTCACAATTTAGTGCGAACTGTCGACACGGCAAGTACAGGACTTGAAGAATGGAATTTTGTTACTAAACAAGAAATTATGTCTACCTATAGAAATACAGAAGATGTATTAGTGCAAAACAAGAATGTAAATGAAACAAACATTGAAAGGAATGTTCAATAAAGCAAATAAATATTTAGCATTTTTTTAATTTTGATTACCTTAAGGTCATAAATCACTATTTCATACTTTTAATTTTACAATTTCAACATGTCATTTTATTAGTATTAAACTGATGATCAAATATCCAGAAAACCCAGAATCACCAAAGTCTCAACGAGCATGTATTTCAGACTTCCTACTGTATATTGAACAATTATGGAATTTTTCAGTTTTAAACAATGGTACAGAAATGTTCACAACATTTCACATAGCACTTTTTAAATGGACATATAAGAAACTTTTCGTTATCCATCACTGAATAAAACACAGAAATAGACAGAAAAATCTATACTCCCCCACCATGAAAAAAGAACAAAATTAATTGCATATTTATATTTTGTTTCTTGCAGTTCATCAGTAAAACAATATAACTTCATATATTCATAATTCATTCATTAATATATTCATCAGTAAAAAACAATATAAATATTTTTACTCACTAGATTTTGTACGTTTTAAAGGATGTGAACTTACATTTTTAAGATTAAAGTGCATTGGCAAAGAAATCTTTGCATAGGCATAGAAAATGAGTCCGTATGAACTGCAGATGCAATAACAGCGAAATTCATTAGAATCAGTGGAAGGAAATGAAGACTGCATTCTGGAAACTGAAGATGAGACCAACAGTAAATATAATACAGACAGACAGGGGGCAAGCTAATAAAAAATCCAAAGGCTTTCGGATTTTATATTACACACAAAGGGGCTTTTTTTTTTAAATTCATTTACATACACATACACGTTTTGAGAGCATTTGGGCTAAAAATATTTGAAAACAGCCTATCTTTACAATTTCTAATACACAATCTCACACGCTAAAGATAAAAATGTTTTTCCCTATACAGTGTTTCAATTTCTTGCTTTGAAATCATTCAGTTTGTGAATGAAAAATTTGTTAAAGATTTACAAAATTTGAAATGCAAAATAAAATACTTAAAAACAGCATATCTTTAGAATTTTCCGATAGACAGTTTTGCGCACTCAATATAAAAATCTGATGTGTACACCACACGACTTTCTTACACCTAATGTTAAATTATACATACTTTTTCCCTGCATTTCATTTAAATTATTTTCTCGAATTTCCATAGAGATATACAGTCAAAAGTCGTTAATCCGGACTCGCCGGGACTTCGGCAATTCCGGATTATAGATCATTAGTTTAAATCTCGTAAGATGGCATGCAGAAATTCTAAAATTAAAAATATGAAACCGTAATTTATGAAATAAAGAACAATTATAATCTAGAAGGTGTCAAAATTAAAAAAAAAAAAAAAAAAAAAAAACTTAATATTTATTTGTTTACTTTATTAAACATTTCTTTCAATGTAAGTTGTTAAAGTTGCTTCGTTTTATGTGATAATACTTTCTCTTTAATTCTATAAACAGACATAATTTCTTGTTCAGTTACAAAGTTCCGCTGTTCAAGTCCCGTTAATTGTTGTGCCGAGAATACTGACTAACTTGTCAATCGAAATTTTTTCGTTTTCACTAACCTCTCTGTTATTTTCTTCATGTCTTTATCCATTTTTTGCAGCAATTCCACTTTTTGTTTGATGGACATCGAAACATACTTTTGTTTTGTACGATCCTTTGGGAGCTCCAGAATCGGAAATTCTATTTGAAATAATCGAAAGTTCAAGTTTACTTTTATAAAATTGCTCTTACAGTCTGCAAAAAATAATAAGCTGCATCCAATTCGAAGATTAAGAAACAACGCAATCATCAACATTAACTGAAATAGATAATTAGATAATTTTAGCTTATACCGTCTGTTATACATTAAACGTGCACGCGAAAATGTATTCTGCGCTTGTGCACACGCATATGCGCAGTCGTAAAGGTCTTATGCGCACGCGTAAATGCCTATGCGCATGTGTCAACACGGCGCATGCGTAGAAAGTTTTTAGCTTTGAGGTCCGGATTATGGGTGTCCGAATTAACGACTTTTGACTGTATTTCTTGTTCACTTAATTCAGTTCTCACTTTGCGAGGCAAGACAAAAATACATAAAAACTCAAATTATTTTTCATTAAAAATTGAAAGATATAGAAAAACATAAAACACCAGATAGAGTTAAAACATTTAAAAAATAATTTTTACAATTAAAATAAACAGTTTCTATGCAAAAAAAAAAAAGCAACTCGGCCAGCAGGCAAAAAACCAGTTTTTTTCAGTGCACAAAACAAAAAGTTTACTTTTGGTCCCAATCAGCAAAGAGACACTGAAAGTGCAGAAAGACTTCATTCACTATTTTGCTAAGTTTCAAATGTAAACAAATATGGTTGCCATGGTAAAAAAAAAAAAAAAAAAAAAAAAAAAAAAAAAAAAAAAAAAAGACTTAGTCACACTTAAACAAATTTTTAAATTGTTAATAATTCTACAACTACAGCATGCAGATTAACTAAAGGCATAAAAACCTTAACTGGAATATAAGAACATAATTCAATCATTTTTAAAGCAAAAAATGCACAATTTACCAACATATATAAGAATAAAAAATGGAGCTCACTGAGCCAAGTAACAGAATTAGTATGAAATATGTCACATTTTACTGCATAGTTGTGATGGTTGAGTGGAAAGACAGGAAGAAGACGTCAACAAAACTAAGTTCGGCGAATCACCATCTTTATTTTTAGGCACATCAAAATAATTTTTTATAGGCAATATACGTTTTTATACAATAATTCTTATATACACAGGTTAAAAAGCAAGATTTCATCTTAGACAGGAAAAGATAGCAGTGCATAGATATTTGCACAAGCGTCTTTTCAGGAGGAAAGCGTACGTGAAAGTGTCGCAGCAATTCAGAGGAAGAAGGGAGGATGTCAAAAAGTTTTAGTTCAAGTTAAAAAAGTTTTGGTTTACAATTTGGTGATTGGTCAAGAGCATTAAGCATTATGTAGGATAGCATGATTAATTTGAATGACACAGTTTAGACCTATAGTGCTATTTTTAAGATAAAGAGAAGAAGTCCCCAAATTAAATGAAAAATAAAAGAGGTTATAAGCAATGAAATTTAGAAGTTTTCTTTCATATTTTTTAATCTTACATATATCTATGTATATATATTTATACACTTTTGGTGCGGACAATTGCAACCAAAAAGGGAGGTGCACAACTATATGTTATAGCAGACCTATAGACATAATTTGAACAGTGTAAGACTACTTGTGTTTGAGTTATGCAAGATACATATGTACGTATATGAAAAAAATCTCTTCTGAATACATTTTAAATCAGTTTGATAATTCATTTGGCGAAAAACAGTCCTAGTCCTGGAATTTTTTGTGATTACAATACTTCCTTTATTTTGTACAAGGAAGTAAAAATGTTTTTTTCATATAGTGTTGCCATTGCTCGCTTTCAGACCATCGAATTTGTTAGTAAAAAATTTGTTAAACATTTTATAAAATATGAAATACACAATAAAATGGTCAAAATTCAACATTCGGGCTTCCAGGTGCCTATGTTCTGGTGGAGGACTATTTTATTCACAATTTGATGGCTCTAGGTACCGTTGTTTTTCACAATGTGAGAAACATTCATACATTCTATTTTATATTTTTCATTATTTAATTTCTTTAAAAATACAATATAGGGTAATAATATTTGGTGGCCACAAATTGAAAAATGATTCAGACTTTTATAGTGATTCAATGCAAATTTCTGTTTTAAGACTCATAGCCCTTTTGGGCTAAAAAGATGATAAAATATGTGAAAATAATGTTTCTGAGCTAGATGCTTTTGTTAGAAAAGATGGAAGAAATTGAGTGAAAAAAAAATTAAACAAAATGTAATTTTCCATTCGCATAATAATACAACTCATCTTCCAAAGCCTGTAAGAGAAGTGAGTAAAGTTACTCATCCATTTCGAGCGGGATCTTTCTGATAATACAATATTATCAAAAATAGGATTGCAGAATGCACAAATTCATGTATTTCTGATATAGCTCCATGTTATCAACACAAAAGATGCAAAAACTGTGGATGTGATCAAGATAAAAGCTTTTGTAGGACTTTTATACTTATTTGACCTTCAAAAGTCATCACATCTCAATGTAAAGTATCTTCAGACCAGTGACAACACAGGTATCAAAATTATATTCTACAAGCAGTTATTACTTTTTTTTTATGTTGCATGCATTTAGATAATTTGGTAGACAAAACACAGAGAAAATGCTTTGATAAAACAGCCGCAATTAAGGATTTCTTTGACAGTTCTGACAAGAAATTCAAACCCTTTCATGGCTGATGTAGGTTCTGTCAACATATGCTAAACAGACCAGAGAAGTACAGAATCAAGACTTTAACTCCAACTTTCTAAAAATTTTCATATTGATACTAGGGAAATATATTGTGGTACACAACCAGATTATTGCTAAAAATCAGCAATAGTCCACTTTAGCCGACACAGACAGTTAGCCAACACAGAGAGTTAGCTGTCAGGACATTTAGCTATGGGACACTTAACTGTAAAGACATTTGGGCAACAGGCTACTAAGCCAACAATGGCGTTTAACTAACACATACCCAATAATTATTTAAACTTACTATCAATTACAAAATTTCTCGACTTATCCATAAGTTCAATATTTAAGTTATTTTTTTCACCTATCAGTAAAATTCATTTTTCCATTCTTAAAGATCTCATATGTGCTTTTAATTATTGTGTTAATTTAGCATTGTTTGATATGTATTGTGCTGTTTGGTGTATATTGGCCAAACTGAAATAGTGCTGAAATTTCTTGTCAGGGAATATGAATTAAATTTCCAAAGAAAAAAAGAATATTTTTAGCTAAGTACGGAGGTCACTTAATTACATTTTAATATGGGATCTTCAAAAATTATCCGCAAAGCTTCTTCATTTAATCAACTGGGTTCTTTTGAACACTTTCACATCATTAATAATTTTTCTTGCTTACTTAATGATATTATTTTTCCAATCTCGTTCTTCCAAATGCTTTCAGATTTTTAATACCTTTACGTTTCATTACTATTTTACACATCACATCATGTTACATTCTTTCCCTTACAAAATCGTTTGGCTCTTCCTACTAAGGAAATTTCCTTTTCCTGTCATGAGAAATCTGAATAATGCAATAAAAATTATTGTTATTCTTGAATTATACTTTTTATGGAAACATATGGTGGTGAGGGTTAGTTTAGCAAATATATTTTATTATGTTACTAAAAAGAATTTTAAAAAAGTGAAATTTTTAAGACAACCAAAGGTATAAATTATTTGTGACCTCTATAATGAGCTGTTCATGCCACCATTCTTGAGATAAAAATTCGGTAACATTTTTATTGACCATGCGTACCTGCTTCGATTTCCCGGCTGGGAACTAGCTGATAGTTGACACTCTGATTGTCCTTAGGGGATTAGATCAATATAGCTTATTAAAGCCCAACCGGGCTAATATGCATAAGCAATTAGTATTCAAGCACTGACCACATCTCTCTCTTACTTAGGTTAATGTTTAAAGCACTAAACTGGTACATAATGTTCAATTTAGAAGTAAAATATTCTTTAAGGTTTTGTTTTATTCATAACTGAATACATTTCTGCAAAAACTACATTTTTCACTCTTCATATATCGAAAACGTTACTAATATGAAGTTCCGGATGTGGGAAAAATCTCCAAAGAGAAATCGGAGAAAGCTGCAGAAGGAGGGACCACAAACCATGCAGGGCGGAGCAAAGTGAGACATCCTGAAAAGTCACCGTAATGTGGTGCCATCTATCGATGATAGATTTAATCCTCTCGCTGTGCATCCCACGATTTCCACGGGCAATGTAGAGGTAGAAAAATTTGCGCAGCCCGCGGGGATGAATTTTTGCCACTCTTTCCTAGTTCAAAGTTTCCTTTCAGCTTTTCTGTGATGTTTAATTGTTTATTTAGATGTGTACTAACAGATGGTGTTAGTTGCCCACATTTCTGCCAAATATACAAGAATACGTAATGTAGCATTTTGCTCGTGCTTTTCAGAATTCAAAGATGTCTGGCAGGAAACGTTTCGAGAGTGATATAACCTATATTCCCGACGATATTTCAACACTGATAGTAGTTTTGACTCTGATTTCAAGTATATTGAAGATACTTAGAGCGAAACTGATGAGAATTTCTCGGATTCCTCTGCAGATAATGATGAATCTGAAAATTCAGTTTCTATTGAAAATGTTGGACAGTGGCGCAAAATTTGTATGCAAAATATTACATTATGTAAATATTTTCATTAGTATATATATGTTTTATCTTTGTATTTTATAAAATAAATCATAATTTAACCAATATTAATTTTCAGAATTTTCCTTTTATATCATTATTCTTCAATTTCAGTACAACCTTTTTCTATGATCTAATTCTATATTGAAAAAAAAAAAAAAAAAAACTTTTTTACAAAAACTTTTTGCATATTTTAACTCTAAAATATATGCAGATTTGAAATATGTAATAGAAAAAATGCGCAATCTAGATAAGCGATGTAACTAGATAATATTACGTACTCTCTTTTGAAAGTCGCGATGTGTAATTTTCAATATAATATGTTATATTAATGTTTTTCTTATAAAATGCAACTTTTCTCAATATCTGAATATCTGTGAAAATGTATAAATTTTCATTTCATTTTTCATTAATTATATTTTTTTCCCTCTCTTTCATTCCTTCTCTTTCTTGTTTTTGGCTTAGCTACATGGTAATGGGAAACTTTTTGGTGCCTATTTTCCTGAATGCATTTATAAAGTTCTAGCCTAAAGTCATTTTCATCGGAAGAGACTGGTTATATATTAAGTAAACTGGTCACTCTATTTCTGTTAGGCCCAGCAGTGGCCGAGCGGTAAAGTCACTGAACACAGTTTGGTTCGAATTTCGAATCCTGCGAACGGAGAGGCTGCATGTGTGTTTTTGTGGTTTTCCCCATGCGTAACATGTATATGAGCCAGTTTTCTTTAGAAAGTCCTCCACGAAGGTATCCCTCCCCTTAAGCAGATAGCTCTCTGGCTTTGCCATAATTACATAAACTAAACTTACTTCTGTTAGGTGGCCGCAGGTCATGGGGTACGAATTTCCGTGCCAGAGCCAATATCCCAGATTAATAAATATGCAATGTCTAACGTGTAAATAGCATTCCATGGGTTAAATAGAATTTTAGAAAAAAAAAAAAAAAAAGTTCCAGTGTACTGAAGAGTAGGGCAAATCACTCTACTTCCTGACAAGGAAAAGAAATTTCATTAGTGGGAGGAGCGAAATGACTTTATATGGGAATGAATGTAGTGTGATGTGTTTAGCAAAGTAGTAATGAAATGTGAAAGTATTAGAAATTTGAAAAAATTGGGAAGAGTGAGACTCATTGTCAGCTTAATGTCCTGTTGGTTAACTGTGTCGGCAAAATGTCTTGTTGGCTAAGTGTCCATGTAGGCTAAGTGTCTGTGTCAGCTAACTGTCCTTGTTGGCTAAGTGTCCATGCCAGTTAAATGTCTTGTCGGCTAACTGGTGTCGGTTAAGTGTCCACGAACAAGTTTTTACACTGTTTGTATTAAAAAAAAAAGATAAAACACTAATTTATTTTTTATGTTGCTAGAAAAGGGAAAACATTCTCATGCTTTTAACAATGCATAACCATGATGCAATATATTATACCACTGTCTAAAAGGTTGCCAATGGTAATTTTCTCTTTTGGACTGAATGTTGTAACAATAAATGTTTGGGTCTTATTGCTTCAAACCGCTAATTCATCAAGAATGTAGAAACAAACATCTGTTTATGTAATATTTAGCATTAAAGCTAACCAAACATTGTATTGAACAATGACCAGAGATTAAGATTTTAACAAGTTTACATGCTGCTGCATGCAGAAGAAGAGCGGATGTTACAAACAAATCCCTGAAATTTGAAAAGAATGCATATACAAGATGTGATGGATGTTTTCAAACTAGGGGCAGAAAAACTTGAATGAGATGTTTAGACTGTATTTTGTTCAAACTGTACACATATAACATAAGCATTCTGTTCCAAAGGAAAATGTACAGTTGTGGTGCATATTTTATTAGTATTTTCATTCAGAATAATTAACTTTAATTTATTATAAAACTTATTTTTGAAATTACATGCGTCATTTCGAGAAAAATCTGTGTCATATGATTCTAACATAATTATGATGGTATAAATGGAACTAAGATTAAAAAAAAAAAAAAAAAAAAAAATGCTGTATACATGGAGAGAATGACAGTGGCACAGCGCCACGTTTTACATGTGCAGTTTTCTAGTAACTTTTTTAAGCTAAAACAAATCTCTGTATAAATGAACAGTGAAAAAAGTTTAATTATGGATATTTCTTGCATTTTTAATTCTACTAACTGGCCCCTGTTTTACATAATTCTCAGTGTACTGCCACTTTTGAAGATGGTTGTTGTCTTTCTCGTTGATGTCTTGTTTTCATGTCTCAGCTTGGTGAAAAATTAGCTGCCAATTGTTAATTAGAAAGTACAATTACTTGCTTTAACACTAAAGTTTTTGTTATTTATTTTTTCCTAAAATCTATACATTGTCATTATTTCCTAACGTGTAACAAAATTTTGTTTGCCTAGAAAGTTTCGATACTTTTGGCCTAAGGGCAAATCCTTCTTTTAATTTTCTCATCATTAGACTTATCATCTGAATTTTTTTCAAATGGATTTAATACACTTGAAATAACTTCATAATCAGTCAAAAAGATTCACATCTTAAGTCATTGACTGTAAAATATTTTCTTCTCTTGAATGTTCAGGCAAATCTGAAGTTCCATTTTTGGCAAATAAAAGCAATTCTGCTGCTTTTGTACTTACGTGAATTAAAAACAGAAAAGTTTGCAATGCGCTTTGTTTCAGCAAGGAGTGGCAGTGGCCATAAAAAGTACCTCTGCATGTACTAATCTTGTGATAAAGAATTCCTTGCCTCAGAAAAGAGATCAATACATCTTTGATGCTGAACTGTTTTTGAAAATCTTCAATTATGTTAAGCGTAGGACTTGTATTAATTACTTGCACAAAAATTCAAATTTATATTGGCTTTTCAAACTTAAATAATACCTTGATTCATAAGATATAGTACAGCGGTTGTATCAGAAGATAAAAAAAAAAAAAAAAAAAAAAAAAAAAAAAAAAAAAAAAAAAAAAACAAGCTGTGGTTCTTTTCAGTAAAAACATTGGCTTCAAGATATGTAGTACAACTGTTGAGGAGCAGTAAAATTTTGCAGTTCCCCAATAAACCTACTTAACCCTTAGATGCGCGGTGGTCGCACCCTGAAACCATAAAGTTTCGAATTTTTTTCTCCTTTTCTTTCTGAAATTTTTTAGTGAAAACCGATTTATTACTGATCTTTTACCTTTACATAACACAAAATGACTGCAGAATTATATATTTTTTAGGTCTTAGTACTTCAAATCGTATGCCTTTTAAAATTCATTTTCAATGTGACAAAATAACTTCCTTTTATTAATATAAACAATTTTAAATTTCATAAGATGTTGATCAGACATCATTATTTCTATCATAAACAATAAAAAATGGCAATAATTAAACTGCATATATAAAAAAATCTACAGTGGATGGACAAAAATATGGAAACACCTTGTGAAATGCATGTTTGAAAAGAAAGATTGATTTTAATGAAATATGTAGGTGGCGCTGGCATTTTTGACTACTGACGCCACCTATACAACTTCGTAAATGTGCTAAATGTTGTCGGAGTACTGTTATGTGAGCTTGTCATTGCATTATGTCAGAGTTAACAGACTTCGAACGTGGGCAAATTGTTGGAGCACGTGTGGTAGGTGCTTCCGTAAGCAAGGTAGCCGAGGTGTTTAGTGTTTCAAGAGGTACTGTATCGAAGATTTATTCCGCATATTTGAAAAGCGGAAAAACATCATCTGCTAAATCACAGCGCGGACGAAAGTGTGTCCTGAGTGATCGTGACAGACGATCATTAAGGGCAATTGTGACGAAAAATAAGAAGACCACAGCTGCAGAAGTTACTGTTGAAATGAATGTTGTGTTACCGAACCCTGTGAGTACCAAAACAATTAGAAAGGAGCTTCATAAACAGGGAATTGCTGGCCGTGCTGCAATTGAGAAGCCACTCATCAGTGATGCTAATGCCCGTAACAGGAAAAGGTGGTGTTTAAGTCATAAAGCCTGGACTATAGAGCAGTGGAAGCGAATAATATGGTCTGACGAGTCTTCTTTCACACTGTTTCCCACTTCTGGCCGAGTTTATGTCTGGAGAACGCCATCTCAAGCCTGTAATACAGACTGCTTGTTGCCAAGAGTGAAACATGGAGGGGTTTCTGTTATGGTTTGGGCAGCCATATCGTGGTTCTCTGCTAGCCCCATGATAACTGTGTCAGGGCACATGACTGCCAAGACTTATGTGAACATTTTGGCCAATAAAGTTCATCCCATGGTACAAACTTTGTTCCCCGATGGTGATGGCGTCTTCCAAGACGACAAAACCCCTGTTCACACAGCTCACATTGTCCAGGACTGGTTTTCTGAGCACGAGGATGAGTTGTCCCATCTCCCCTGGCCACCACAGTCACCACACCTGAATATTATCGAACCTTTGTGGTCTACATTGGAACGGAAAGTGCGGTCTCGTTATCCACCGTCAACATCGTTATCTGAACTTGCCACCGTTTTGCAGGAAGAATGGTATAATATTCCCTTGGCAAACATACAGCAACTGTATTTATCCATTCCGAGAAGACTGCAAGCTGTTTTGGATGCCAACGGGTTTCCTACACCATATTAAGCAAAGAAACATGTTTTTTTAAAGGTGTTTTCATATTTTTGTCCAACCCCTGTATGTATATTAATGGCATTTGCTTTGTGGTTTCAGGGCGTGACCACCGAGCTACTAGAGCATTGTGTCACAATGCTCACAATCCTCTATAGGCTCAGTGGTCGTGCTTTGAAACCACTGCTGTTCACATTGGTGTTTGCTGCTTTTCAAATAGAAATGTTTATTTTTACCCGGGATATAGACAAGGGGCTTTGAAATCAGTTATTTTATTCTAAACAATATATACACCTGCCCAGTAAAAAGGTCTTACTTTTCCAGAGATTTTTCTCTGACCTCAACATGTTAGCTTCCTATGCTATTATAGTGACTTTATAAAAATTATTTCGTGTGGTTTATATATAATGTAAATATACCTTGCTATAATTAAAAATAGAAATCGAGTAAAAGCTTTATTTCAATAAAAAATAATTTATAAATATTTTGGGAGAAAATAATAAAATAAGTACAAATGGGAAACGAAAGATCAGTACCAAGGCCCCAATTAACATAAAAAAATCACAAATTTCATGTGCCGGACAAAAAGAGAGTAAATAACACTGGCCATATACCAGTAAAATGAAAGTCCAGGCAGTGTCCATTTTGTAGCACAAGAGAGAAACATCATTGAACAAGATACATGTGCGAAATGTGCAATGTGGGTGTATGCATGTACCAAAAAGAGAAAGCATGCTTTGAACAGTATCACAAAAGAAAAGTTTTTTGATGTTTAGAAAAACACAGATTTTTTTTTTATCCCTACTTTACTGAGTTTTTTAAATCCATTTATCCAAATGTCTTTATTATCATATGTGTTCCGGTGCACCAGAACAGATAAACCTCAACCTGACACTTTCGCTTTTAGAACTATGCCGAAGAACCTTTAATTCAGTTGAACAGTCAGGACTAAACACAAGGCAGCTGGAATGCTGTCTATTTTTCATTAATTTTGTTTTGTTCTCGTATTTACAAGTTTTATATGTTATTTTCTTGTTTATACTTATATTGTGCAATTATTTAATACAGTCAAAAGTCTTTAATCCGGACTCGTCGGGACTTCGGTGATTCCGGATTATAGATCATCAGTCTAAATCTGGTGATGGCATGCAGAAATTATAAAATTAAAAATATGAAACCGTAATTTATAAAATAATGAGCAATTATGATCTAAAGGGTATCAAAATTTACAAAAAAAGAAGCTTAATATTTATTTGTTTACTTTATTAAACATTTCTTTCAACGTGCACGTGCGTAAAGCATTACGCATAGCCGAAATTAGAAAATTGCAAGTAGAAAACTATTTGATTTGTATTCGTAATATTTATAATGACGAGGAATTTGATTTAAATCATATCAAAGACGGAGTACATCCAGATGAAATACAACATTTAGTAAGGAATTATAAGCCGAATAAAATAAAAACATCTGCCCTGAAGATAACGATAGTGCTGACAGATCAACTTCCAGTTCATTGTGCGCCACAATGTCCCCCCCCCCCCCGCCCAGAGCAGCGTGAAATTGATAAACAAATTTCGGAAAGGTTAAATAAACAAAGGATATGCCTTTATCCATTTTTTTGTAGCAATTCCACTTTTTGTTTGATGGACATCGAAACATACTTTCGTTTTCTAAATCCTTTGGGAGCTCCAGCATCGGAAATTCTATTTGGCATAATCGAAAGTTCAAGCTTACTTTTATAAAATTGCTCTTACAGTCTGCAAAAAATAATAAGCCGGATCCAATTCGAAGATTAAGGAACAACGCAATCATCAACATTAACTGAAATAGATAATTAGATAATTTTAGCTTATACCATCCGTTATACATTAAACGTGCACGCAAAAACATATTCTGCGCTTTCACAGACGCATATGCACAGTCGTAAAGGTCACGCGTAAACGTCTATGCGCATGCGTCAACGCGGCGCATGCACAGATAGATTTTAGCTTTGAGGTCCGGATTATAGATCATTCCGGATTATGGGTGTCCGAATTAAAGACTTTTGACTGTATTGTGTTTAAAAATGAGGATGTGTATCAAATTCATTCACATTACATCACAACAATATGTTTTCACTGCTATAGAAAAATTACATGAATGCTTATATTTCCTGACGATTTACTTTATAAATAATGTAAAGAATTTACATATAATGCAATTCTTACATACATTTGTTTTTAAATTCACAAATTTTGTCATTTATTGGAAATGTGCACCGAAAAAGGTAAGTTTCCCCTTACTACCTCAGTAAGTTTCAAAGATCTAGATGTGCACTGGCTTCAGACAGAGACAACCCACAGATCAATAAGCAAATGTAGATTTTTTGAAAATCATATACAGTACAAAGTCCAAAATCCGGACGTCCATTATCCCGAATGGTCTATAATTCCAACCTCAAAAATCACCAACAACGTTTTTCTGGTAGGCTTTACACATGAGCATTTGATTCCCCTCTCCGCGTATAATAAAACATCTGGAGAGTTCTGATTCTTAATTTTACTTCAACACTAAATTAAATACCTTGTTATTGAAGAAACAATCTTTTTAGCATAAATTTGTACAATCAATAATTTGGCTCCATTGCTGTGTATCTGCATATCACCCATCTCAAACCAAAACATTCCACATAGATACAGCGTTGATCTGAAACCAAACTGGCGAATCATTATACTTATTTTACTATCCTTTCATCACCACATGTTTATCAAAACATGACAACTTGAGTAATGACTCATGTAGCGATGCCTAAACAATTTTTTTTATGTTCGTAATTGAATAAAGGAGTATGGTAACCTTTTGTGTTGACATTAGGCTTGGCAAAAATTACAGATTTAAGTTAAATGCGCTAAAAAATGTTGACGAAGAAAAATTTACCACAAATTTCTTTCCATATGCTAAAAATAGATTTCTTTGATGATACTCATGGACCCAAAGATTATATTTAAGGCTATTTTAAGTAATCATAACTGATTTGTTTTTCACATAAATCCAGAACCAGCATCAGGGCTTGTATGGCTGTGCCAAGGCTCAGAATTTGGGACCCAGAGACCGCATCAGGAGATAAGATATCTAGCGCCGGCCTCCTAAAAGTCTTAAGTATATAAGGGAATTTATTTATTCAGAACTCTGATAAGCCTTAAGCATGTGCAAGAAATAGACATAAGTATAATAAATAACTAAACTAATACAATTCAGGCTTAATTGTCTCAGTGCGTGATAGAAGAGAGATAAAATTTAACGGAACAACTTGTCGTTAGTAGCCAAGCATAGCCAAATATGCATAGCCAAATATATATAGTGAACGATAGCTAAATTTGATGATGATAGCCGCTAATTTTAAAAGGTTTTCGGATATCGCAAAACAAAGGTGAAATTTTCCATTTAACGGATTTAGTAAAGAAATGTGGAGAAGCGTTAATAAGTGAAGATGATATAAAAGAAGTTTTTTATTAAGATAACAATGCTTCTCAATCATCAATCAATTAATGAATGGCAGAATTTGTAGTATGGTTCTAAATCCAGAAATACCGCTACCGATTGTGAAGAAAGTGACAGAGAAGTTACTGAAAACGAGAAAATTTTGACTAACAAGTTAGTCGGAATTAACGAAACAGCAGCTACAGGACTTCAACAATGTAACTAAACAAGAGACTATGTCTGTCTACAGAATTAAAGAGAAAGTATTAGCACAAAAAACGAAGCAACTTAAACAACTTACACTGAAAGAAATACTAATTCAGAAGTCAAACAACAAAAATCAGCGTTATATTTTCAAATTTTCACAGGACTAGTAATATGGTTTTACCGAACCACCATCCTCATCTGCAAAAGCTCTAATCAACGAGTCAAATCAATGATTAGACATGATTACATTTGTCAAATCAATGATTAGACAAGATAATAAAGGCTAGACAGAAAATAAGCTAGTGGGGCCATCCGTTGATGAAATCAGAACTAAAACATAATTTCTTTAAAGGCCGAAGGAAAAGATGAATTGGAATTAGGATCATTACCTAGAACAGAAGGATTTTTTTTAATGTGAAATGCCTCTAGAAAATCCAGTTCTCCAATGGAAGAAATGGAAGATGTTTTTTGAATAATTTTGGCAGCAGAAGAATTGAAAGTGTGATTTTCGGACCAACAATGTTGGGCAACAGAAGACTTCTGTGTTTCCTTTTTTCTAACATATGCCTCATGTTCCTTGATGTGAAATTTTAAGGCTCTCTTAGTTTGGCCAATGTAAATTAAACCACACTGGCAAGGAATCCTATAAATACCCCAGGAATTCATATCTGGAATGGGGTCCTTGAATATGGAACTCGGAATTTTATTGATGAGAGAATAAATGTGCAAAATATGTGCAACTTTATAGCTAATTGATGGAAAGAAGGGAATGACAACAGAATTTTTATAATGTCCTAACATGGAAAACATAGGAATAAAATGAAGTTAACTTTTGTTTAGTCGGATGACATGATTTAAAGTGTGGTGGAAGGCAAATCAATGAAGGTTTACAGTAAACCGTAGTACTGAAGTTGGATGTGTTATGTGTGACCAGAATCTGTTGATCTTTTTGGCAATTTTGAAGTTCTGTTTGTGTTTCGCATATTTGGATATTGTGCTTTGCTTGTCTGATTTCATGCATTTTGGTTGCAAACATTTTGTTTTCTATTCGTTTCAGTGTGGGATTTTTCTGTTGTTTTGTGCGTGCTTTATTATTGGTTAGTTAATTTAGTTTGATATTCTGCATTGTTTATCATGCCCTCATCCGTTAATTGTTTCACTAAATTATGCCTGAAACGGCAAAAATTCCTGAATCATCTTGACTTTTTACTTAAGTGTAAATGTAAAAAATTGATCCCCAATTTCATCCAAATAAAATCTAGTCAAAAACCTTCCAGTCGCGTTTCAAGAATTCTGTTAAACTGCAAGCTTGCCTTTTGCCTTACTTCGTTCCATCATAAGGGATACACATCAACAATTGTCCAAAATTGAACATGAACTCTATAAGCTTCATCTGGAACTCGCTAATTCATATCCAAAATTCACTGCCCTTGAACAAAAGTCTTGGTCTAGAACGCAGAATGCAGTTAACCGTCATAAAAACACCCTTGCAGTTAAATTCAAAAAACTTCTTTTACAGTCTTCCAGTTCAAGTAGTTCAAAAAAATCTTCCCATTGTAAACATTAAGCCAATAGTTAATATTTCTAATGTTAGTTTATCAGAAGAACAAGAGAGAATTCTAAAATATAATTTTAACTTCTCACAAACCTGTAAACCCTCGATTCCAAAGATTTTGGCTCCTACCGAAAAAGCTTTCGAGTTCAGTAAAGTTTCAGATTCACAGAAAGAAATGATTAAGGCATCTTATCGCTCATAATGTGAAATTCAATAATAAACCTTTGAAACCAAATCTAACTGCGAGAGAAAGAGCTACAATGCGTGAAATTAATTCCAAACCGAATATTATCATTTCAAAGGCCGACAAAGGTGGCCAGATAGTCGTCATGGATAAGAACACATACATCGATGGCGTCACTAAACTCTTAAACGAAGGATCATATAATCCGATCCCTAAAGATTCTTCACCTTCGGACCTCTCAAAAATAAAAACTGTGATCAAATCTTCACAAATCATTTCAAGCAACTTAAAACATTTGCTTATCCCATCTGTTGCGAATTGTGCCAGATTATATGCTCTTCCCAAAATTCATAAAAGTGGTATTCCTTTCCGCCCTATTGTATCAAATTTAGGTATTGCCTCGTATCCATTAGCTAAATATTTTCAAGGGCAGTGAATAATAAATTTAACATTATAGAGTTGGCCATTAAGAGGGGAAAATGCATGACTCTTCAAATTCCAACTATCTATGAATTAAGCTTTTTACTGCAAGGGTTGTCCTGCTACAAGAACATTTTTACTTTATTCAAATTATTCATACAAAATCACAATTAGTTTTTACATTTCGATTCTTCCACAGTTCTCTTTTTGCAATGTGCGTACTAGAGTCACCATCAGCATCAAATTCTAATAATTCCAACTTATTCTTTTAAACCTCACAAAAAGCTTTTCCGTTTCTATACTGTTGCAAGCTGTCGAGTCCATGGATATCTGTCTCTTCAAATAATTAATCCAGCGCAGAAAGTAATTGAAATTCCTCCTTATTCTTTTAAGCCTCATAAAGAGCTTTACTAATTCTATATTTCTGCAAGCTATTGAGTCCATGGAGATCTACCTCTTCAAATAATTACTCCAGATGAGCAGAAAGAAATTGAAATTCTTCCTTACTCTTTTAAACCTCACAAAAAACTTTACTGATTCTATATCGTTGCAAGCTATAGAATCCATGGATAATCTATCTCTTCAAATAATTACCCAGAAATAAATTGATAATTTATGGTAATTAACAACAGCACAAAGCAAAAAAACTGCTTAAATAACTCACGGGCACACACAGGATGAGCATCCCTAAACAGATGAAAAATATTATATATATTCCCTTTGCTAATAAAGGAGGTGCAATGATAAAATTCAAATCAAAAACAAAAGTAATGCGAGCTTAAGGAGAAAATGAAGCAGACAGAAAAGAATGTATTTCTGTAAAGAACAAAAGAACTCTTTAAAAATAACAAATCAAAACATTTGACTAAAAAAACACATCAAAACATTTGACTTAACAAAACTGTAAATCCATATACTTTTTATGCTCATAAATTAAAGCAAAAAATAAATAAACATACTGTTTTCCAAACATCATATCAATAGCTTTTCTCTAAAATGCATTCTCATTCTACTTCTGTAATTATATTCTATACTTATGCACTATTAGCTAGGATGGAAAATGCTAAAATTGAATTTTAAATTTATTAAAAGAGTTCTATATCCTTCAACTTTTTTCCTTCTTTTTGCCACTCATTTGCGAACCCCCCTAAAACTCAACAAACGCTATTCTTTAGAATCAATTCTTATTTGAACTGCACAGACAGTAAACAAACCAATTATGATGAGGCTTAGCTATGCATTTTAAATCTAGATCTTAAAAAGGTCAGATACCTAATTATGTTGCTTGGCCTTGTGGAAACTTCAAGAAAAATTGCCCCTGGAGCTTTGAAAGTGCATTAGGAGACAAATGCTTTATACATATTTAGCATATAAATTCAAATTTAATTTTAAGATGCAATACCCAAAATGAAAGGCTCTTGCGATGCAGTCACTCTATAATAATAACATTAACAAAAAATATTAATAAATGAATAAATTAAATATATAATAAAATATGTTTGCTTTTCAATCAAAATATATTAATATAGCATAATTTTGTTAAAAATTTTATCTGTATATATGCATAAAAATTGCCCTCACACTGAATTTTCTGAGAAATGAAGTTTTGTTTGCTTATACAGTCAAAAGTGGTTAATTCGGACTCGTCGGGATTTCGGCGATTCCGGATTATCGATTTTTCCGGATTATAGATCATCAGTTTAAATCTCGTAAGATGGCATGCAGAAATTCTAAAATTAAAAATATGAAACCGTAATTTATGAAATAAAGAACAATTATGATCTAAAGGGTATCAAAATTTGCAAAAAGAAAAAGCTTAATATTTATTTGTTTACTTTATTAAACATTTCTTTCAATGTAAGTTGTTTAAGTTTTGCTTCGTTTCATGTGATAATACTTTCTGTTTAATTCTATTAAACAGACATAATTTCTTGTTCAATTACAAAGTTCCGCCGTTCAAGTCCTATAATTGCTGTGTCAAGAACACCGACTAATTTGTTAATCGAAATTTTTTTGTTTTCAATAACCTCTGTCACTTTTCTTCGCTATCGGAAGCGAAATATAATGACGAGGAACTTGTTTTAAATCATATCAAAGACGGAGCATATCGAGATGAAATACTACATTTGGTAAGGAATTATAAGCCAAATAAAATAAAAACATCTGCGCTGAAGATAAGGATAGTGCTGACAAATCAACTTCCAATTCATTAGGCGCCCGCCGCCGAGCAGCGTGAAATTGATAAACAGATTTCGGATTTCAAAACATACTTTCGCTTTAGATCCTTTACATATTAACAAATATATATCGGAAATTCTATTTGATATAATCGAAAGTTTAAGCTTACTTTTATAAAATTGCTCTTAAAGTCTGCAAAAAATAATAAGCCGGATGCAATTCAAAAATTAAAGAACAACGCAATCATCAACATCAACTGAAATAGATAATTAGATAATTTTAGCTTATACGTCCATTATACATAAAATGCGCACGCGAAAACGTATTCTGCACTTGCGCACACTCATATGCGCAGTCGTAAAAGGTTTTACGCGCACGCGTGAACGCCTCTGCGCATGTGTCAACGTGGCGCATGCGCAGAAAGTTTTTAGTTTTGATGTCCGGATTATAGATCATTCCGAATTAACGACTTTTGACTGTATCTAAAAATATGCACAGATTACAGACAGCTGCAGATTAGCAGAATCCTTCTATATCTATCTGTTTTATGACACACCAGCAATTAACAAACACTTACAAGTGACTGAGATTCCATTAAAATTTAACACATACTAAGTAAAAAAGTAGCATTACTTTGCTTTGTTTATGTGCTCAAAAGTTTATGCAATTCATCTAAACTTACCTATCAATAACAGCATATGCTTCATTAGTTCTCAGAATACATAACGCACTGACAGATGCATATGTTGGTGCTAAATGAGCATCCTGACCTGGCCCACCTAAAATTAAAAATTACGAGTTGAATAATATATATATATATATGTAATAAAAACAAATTAAGAAGTACTGATGTATCAACACTGAGATGTAGACACACTGACGGCAAAGCATATAGAATTCACAGAACATTGTAGATCCATATTGAACAGGAAACTTGGCAGTGGAGGTGGATTAAATTCAATTTTTATTTAAATTGACATTTCTGGCCACAATTTACTTGGCACTTTAATCATGCCTATTTTCAAAATATTTACACTTTTGATACTGATCGTTGTGATAGGAAGAGAGTGCAATAAAATAGCATCCCAGCAGCTCAGAAGGTGAAGTCCTGTAACTGCTGTTTCGAGAACTCCGAATAACTTGCCAATCAAAATTTTCTCATTTTCAGTAACTTCTCTGTTATTTTCTTCACTATTGGTTGTGGTATTTTCTGGATCTACATCCATATTACAGATTTCACCATTCATTAATTGATTGATGATTGAGAACATCACAATGAAAAACTTCTTTGACATCATCTTCACTTATTACCAGTTCTCCACATTTCTTTACAAAATGCGTTAATTGGAAAATTTCATCTTTTTTTCATCAGAATTTTTATGTGAATGAAATAATTTTGAAAAATTAGTATAGAATATGATAAGCAAATAGTATTTTTGAGTATTACTGCATGAAATATTAAATGTTCTAATATAAAATAGTGCAATAATGTATAAAACTGTGAGTAATTCACGACTCTGAATGATTTATCATAAATTGTATGGAGTTATGTTTACTAATTTTTAAATTTATGGAGGGATAAACTTTGAAAGGTCCCACTTTTATTTTTTTGCCACTTTTATTTTTATTTTTTTAAAATATAATAGAATGAAGTTAAATTATATATATATATATGGAATGTTATAGTGCAGTTCAAAAGAGCCAGCTACCAATAATACTTCAAAATTTCTTGCGATTACAGACAGCTGCAGATTGCAAGCCTTTCCTAAACAAATATAATTATGAAATTTATTTATTTTCATATTTTTATTCACAAAATTATATGGTTCATAATATTGCTGCATTTCTTCTTTCTTTACATTATGTATGTAGAGGGTTCGTGTGGATTTGGAGTGAATAATAACAACAGCACTCAATCAAGTATCAAAATACACTTTACTGGCCAGTATTCTCAGGACAGCTTCAAAATCACATTTCTACAGCTGTCGAAGAACTACTATAGACACCAGTAACAATCAGCGACACAGTCTGCAGACAATCAGGTCTATAACAGTGAAGACAGCTTCATGGCAAAGTACAGCTCCCGACTCTGCTCAGTCATTCTCGGAACTCAACGTACTCATCACGCTACAACTCGCGATGCACTTGATGATACACTACAGTACAGCTCCCGGAGCTCAACACACTATAAGATAAAACTCGACAATGCACTAACTCATGATACTCTCTTGATACAATTGAAGACCAACTCGGCACTCACTGACTGACCATCAACTCCAACGACTCTCACTAACTAACTCTCCGCGCACCTGCAGGGTTTATATAGCCTTTTGGCTTGTGTTCGAGAATTCTGGGCTAAACCAGTAAGAATTCATTCCAGAAGGTTCTCCATCGTCTATGGCATAATGCCAATTTTGTTGCCAATCGTTGCTAAATGGACGATTTCTTGCCAAATCTGGCAACCCTAAACCTGCTTTGCGGGGAAGCTATCTTACCACGCCTGTACATTTCGTAACAATATTATTGTAAGGCAATGTAGAATATTATTTTTAAAATTTAAAAGACCTAGTTTGTGTATACAAGTTATATGTCTTAAAAATTTTAATTTTTGCATATCTATTTCAATTAACAAATATGAAAATTTTTAATGGCTGTTAAGTTATAAATGCAAACTTTGATATTTATGCAATATTAAGAGCCAGTTACCTTTTTTAAGGAATGGAGGTTCTTAGGACTATTGTATTTAAGCATTCTGCAGACATCAGCAAGTAGTTACACTGATTTGCATTGCAGAGGACTTGCCCATTTTTATCAAAGTTTATTTCGTTATTGTACCGAAATTTTGTTACTTTTCTATGTTCAATGAGTTCTAAATTCCATTTTACATTGCCTTACAAGAAAGAAAATGTGGATTATTTTATAAGCATTAAATTAATTTTAATACAAATTTCATAAATATATAAAAGAAAATTTTGGTTTTATATTGACAACAATAATTTTTATGAAAAACTTTCAAGCTTAAGCATTGCAAAATATTTTGCTTATGATTATGATATTCAAGCAAAGATTTTTTTAGAACTGTAAACTTTTCCCGTTATTTTTTAAAAACATTGGGACTCTCTCTACAAGATTTCTCAGAAAAATGAACTTGCAAACTTTCAATATAATATTCAATTTGCATTTATTGTAAAAAATAATATTTACAAGATTTTGCTATGTTAAAAATTATTTAGATCAAAATTCTATGATTTTTTTTTCACAATCGTATTTCCTTTGCTTCACTAATACTTTAAAACCTTCTTGTAAAAAGGTGTTTCTGTCGCCAAGCCTTATTCTCTATGAAGGGGGGGGGAGAGGAAATATGATAAAAAATACGTAAATCGACTTTATAATTTAATTCAGTAATAGACTTTTAATTTTGTTATTTTCTGTTTATTCTAAAAATAAATAAATAAATAAAATTTCTGGACTGCACCGTTTCTAGATTAATCTATGCCACAGAGCTTGCATAAAGTTGATAATGTAGTTATTCGAAGATTGAACTCAAAATTTTGAGAACTGACACTTTTCTACCCTAAACCAAAATTTTCTCTTGGTGAGCTTCCATACTGGATAAATCCCTCGCTCTCTGCCTATTGCAGCAGTATTAACCCTTTGACGTGCGGTGGTCGCGCCCTGAAACCACCAATTTTCGAATTTTTTTCTCCTCTTCCTTCTGAAATTTTTGAGTGAAAATCAACTGATTACTGATCTTTTATCTCTAAATAACACAAAATGACTTCAGAATCATACATGTTTTAGGTCTTAGTACTTCAAATCGGATGCCTTTTAAAACTTGTTTTCAATCAGACAAAGTGACTTCCTTTTATGAATATAAAAAACTTTAAATTTCAAAAGTTATTCATCGCACATCATGATTTCTATCATAAACAATAAAAAATAGCAATAATTAAACTGCATATATAAAAACAACCTTCTATATGTATGGCAATTGCTTTGTGGTTTCAGCACGCGCCCACTGCCCCGCTAGAGCATTGTGGCACAATGCTCTAGCGGGGCAGTGGGCATTTGCTTGCTTCTTGAATAGGAATGTTTATTTTTACCCGGATATAGATAAGGGGTTTTGAAATCACAGAGTTATTTTATTACTAAACAATACATGTACTTGCCCAGTAAAAAGGTCTTTCTTTTCCAGCAACTTCAACACACTTGCTCTCCAAGCTAGTATTGTGATTTTATAAATTCTTTCCTGTGGTTTAAATTTAATGTACATATACTTTGCTGTAATTAAAAACAGAAATCGCATAAAGTTTTATTTAAATTATTTTCTGAAAATTTTGGGACGAAATACGAATAAAATAAGTGTGAATGGGAAACGAATGATCCGTATCAAAGCCAAAAGGACTAAGCCCCTCTTCATTAACATAAAAAAACCACAAATGAAAGATGAAAAGAAACTAAATAACGCTGGACATATACCAGTGAAATTTAGATCCAATCAGTGTACATTTTCTAGCACAAGGAAGAAACCTCATAGAAGAAGATACATGTGGTGAAACGTGCAATGTGGGCATGCATGTACCAAAAAGACAAAACATGCTTTGAACAATGTTACAAAAAATATTTGTTCTTTGAAATTAAAAAAAAAACACTGAGTCTTTTTTTTTATCCTTATTGTACTGAGTTTTTTAATCCATGTAGCCAAACATCCATATTATGTAGGTACTTTCACTGCTATAGAAAAATTACATAAATGTTTATTTTTTAATTTTTTCTGACGATTTACTTTGTAAAATAATGTTAAAAATATATATATTATATATTATGCAATTCCTACATGCATTTTGTTTTAAATTCGTAAATTTCGTCATTTATTGGAAATGCGCACAGAGAAAGGTAAGTTTTTTTTCCCTACTTACCTTGGTAAGTTTCAAGTCCTAGACGCGTGGTGGTTTCACAGTGCAACCACCACCCACAGAACAATGGGCAAGAGTAGATTTTTTTAAATTCATATATTATTTGTCTCTAGGATCATAATATTCATTTTCTAGAGTTTTTAGTTAAAAAAATTATAAAAATAATATTGCGCGTGTCAAAGGGTTAAAAAATGTAAATGTTCCTGAAAAGGCATGATAAGTGTGCCAAGTAAATTGTAGTCACAAATGTCAACTGGAATAAGAATGCATATTTAATTTTATTCGGCTGTTAAGTCTCCTAGACATTATGGATTCAACAATTTAGCATTCTATGGAATCAGAATTTTTCCTCTTCAGTATTGATCTACATTCTATGCCTTCATCATTTGCCACATCTTTTTCTTTATTTTATTATATATATATATGTAATATTTCGGCAGTCAGGCACATGGATGAAGCTTGGCAGAAATAATGACACAGAAGGTTAATTGTTTTGATTCCACAGCTTTATTCAATTGAAAGGCATATTATCATTTCTTTACTAAAATAAGATTAAATTCAATGTGTCATAATAGTTTAACAAAGGGAGGCAGATGAGAGCAGCAGAACAGATCTTAATAGCAGATGGAGAAAGCAGTCTCTCTGGCGAGGTTCTCTATTTATATAGAAGTGGTTACGTAATAGGCTGGAATGTTCTTGAAAGTACTGGTCTAGGGAGAAGATCCTGAAATTGCGGAAAGTTAATTAGAGGTTGCTTGTTCGCATAGAGCAAAGCCACTGTGCTTTTTATATTTTACATATATATTTTATAATTTATATATTATTAATAGTTTTATTATATATATCTGAAAGAATGCTAAGGTCTGCAGTCACCAGAGGGCAACTACTTGGCCAAACCACATGAAGGTGGCGATAGACTTTCGGGTTAGATTTGATTTCATGAGCGCAAGTAGGTACCATGAGACATTGTAAACACATAAAGTGATGCAAAAATTTATTTGTGTTTAGCTAGAGTGATGAGGCATTAAACAACTGTTTTATTTTACTGTAATCTGTTATAAAATTATTAAATGTTCTGTTATGGTGAAAAGGATTCCTCATTAGTTAATGAGTAACATCATCTCAATTTCCTTCATATATATATATATATATATATATATATATACATGTAACATAAAAATTATGTAAATCAAAATCCTAGCTTTACTCTTAATATTTTGGATACTCTCTCTTTAGTTTATATACCTGCCCTTTATGTCCTAAAATTAGTAACTGATTATAATCTCTTAAACACTGTCATTTCCAAATTAATCCCCACCATATGTATGATCTTACATAATGCTGCTGATGCAGGTACTTATATAAGCACAAGACATTAAAATAGCAACTTTTTTTGGAATATTTTTTGAAATGCATCACATATACTCTTTTTATTTCCCATCTAACTTGTTGCCACTCATTTCTTTATTTCATTAATCATAACATAAAAAGGCACCAAAGTGTGATGAAGAATGGGTGCAGACTGTGGCCAATGTGGTGTGTGACTTAAAATGAAAATATGCTTCTAAAGAATGGATTTATCTTAAAATAAAACATGCTACATCAGCACAGTGGCTAACATCTGATTACAACAACATAGTTACGCATCACCCCTAAGCATCATTATCAACTGCAACTCTGGCAATGATTGAAAGTGTTTGCTTTCCCAATCTAAAAATATTTTTAAAATAAGAATACCTAAAGATTTAGCACTTGTTATTAAGTTACAAAATTAGTTTTGGTCTTGCTTGAAGGAAAAATGATAGCAGTCTAGTTGTAATAAAACATATGCAATCAAATAGGTATTTAGCAAAAGAAAATTTTCATACCTCCAAAACCTCCATCAGGATGCTGACATGAACGAAGGAATCCAATAATGCTGAAAGAAGGAGGAAAAAAAAAAAGTACGCATTAAGTATTAAAACAGCACTATTTTATTTTATTTTATTTACTTTTTTTTAACGGGAATGAACTTTTGCAAAATTTTAGAGCACTTTTTAGAGGACATATAAGTGTTTTAACAACAGTCTTTAACCTTTTTTCAATGTCTCAAAATTAATCAATTATGCTGAATACAAATTTGTGGGAAATTTTCCAAACACACTGTCTTATATTTAAACTGCAGTAACAATAATATAAATAAATTTAAAATAATTAACAAACTAACACCCTCATATTATGTAATACAGGATCTAAAAATAGCCACATAAGAAATCTTGCAATCTGAAAACTTCAGATCACAGTCTAACATATCAAAGATGAATTTCCCTTTAAAAAGTTGATATTTTGTTTAAATATGGAAAATAAAAAATTACAAATATATGGGAAACCATGCAAATATTTTGCTATGCTTTTTAAATAAAAAACAGAAAGTTACATATTATACCATCAAGCACTGATGGAAATTTCGGCAATGGCTGCCAGTCGCTATTGCGGAATTCAGTCAGTCATCCATAACTGGCGCTACTTGGCCAGTAGACGGGATAATGCATAAGTACTTGTAGAGTTCCTCACTCTTATTCTACTAAAGTAAATGTTGAGGAACCTAGTGTATTGTTAAGCAAATTATCGCTTAGTTTGAATAACAGAAGTTCTAAACTCAAGAAGGGTAAACTACCTTTTATTTAGCTCAAAATAAGATTAACAGTCTGCCCTTTCTTCGGGCTTACAGCAAAACCTCCACTTGGGCTTAAAATCAAAATAAAAAATAAGAGCTAACTCAGAACTAACTCAAAGAGACTTATCTGAAGCTAACACAAATCTAATGTAGTTGGGCAAAAGTCGAACAACTCAGGATTCCTAGCTCTTTCTCTCTCGAAGTAAGTTGAATCTTCCTTTAATACTAAAACTTACTCATTTGCATTCAACGTGATTCTAAAAACTCATTCTGGTAGGGAATAGTAAGTTGAAACGAGGAAAAATAGGAAAACACAATTAAATTAAAAAAACTGTTATAAAATTAAAATATACCTTACATACTTAAAAATAATATCTAGTGCTGTCAACTTATGAAATTAGTTTTGCTTTTGAATAAAATAAAAACTTCAAAAGAGATTCACTTTTAAAAACTCCCCATATTTCTACATTTTTTTTTTTTTTTTTTGAATCTAGAAACAGAAATTTCGCAGTTAATCAATTATGAAGTGCTAGAAATCCATTTCATTTATGACACTCGTGGTTTAAAATAACAACTGTTACAAAAAATATAATTAAAACAACTTTTTAATTGAATAATTCACACTGTCTTGACTATAGACTTTTAGAATATTGCAGAGATGTAAAGCACTTTTGATTGCCAATAAAATCAATTTGCAAAAGAAAATTTTTTATAACAAACTGAACCCAATTAGCAGTTTAAGAGTTGCTTTAAAAAATCTTGCATGCATTCATTAATTTATAAGCTTTAAAGAAAGTGTACCCTCATCACAATTTTCAGGGTTCATACACATTTCCACACATTAAAATTTTTAAGGACCATTAGTAAAAAAAAAAAAAAAAAAAAAAAAAAAAAAGGATTTATTAGCAATTTGAAATTGAATAAATTCAATTAAAGATATTATCTGTATCCAAATTTGATTTTTGTAATACTATCCTAAGAATAAAACAGATCTGTAAGTAGGATGCATTATTATTAAACACAATTATAAAACAAATTTGATAATGAAATAAACTTTGTAAAATTTATCAAGTAGTATTAAATATCTTACTCTTATAATGGTTAGGCATAATTTAAAGTACTAGATTAATGACATTATATTTACATTTTGTTAGCAGTTAGCTCTATTCTGATTTTTTTTTTTCCCTTGCATTCTTGTTTTGTCACATATTTGTTCATTCGAAAGGTTTGAGTAAATGCAGACAGATTTTTATGTCAAATGGCATAGGTTAAAATGAGAAATAAAATCATAATCACTATAATTTGTAAGAGAAGCCTGGCTGTAGCCACCACTGCTGCTTGCCTAGACACATACTTGCTGATTAGAAGAGACCTGAATGTCTGACACTGGTATGGTCGGTAAGCGTTAACAGTTAGTTATGTTAACAGTTAATGTTGTAGCTTTGCATAGAATTTCTGTTTCATTAGTTGTAACCCAGTTAATATACTTTAAAGTTATAATAAGCCACTAAAGCACCAAAGATGGTAAGTTGTTTTGTATTATTTTAAGTCTCACTAGCTGTAAGGAATAAGTTTTACATTTTTGTGTTGAATCTAGTGACTGCAGCAAGGATTAATGGAATGCAATTACTCACTTTAAAGATTTAAGTGACTTTTAAAAGTCAACAGTTACAAATAATTAAGTAGTTAATACTCTCAGTCATTACAGATTTACATGCTCACTATTAATGAATTTATTTTTTTAAAAAATATCTGTTATAAAAGCACTATTAAAATAACAAACTAAGACCATTTAACCATTTAAAACACAATTTTGATTCTTAAACAATATTAGAACCATTATATATTAAAAGCTGCAAATCATTTATATTTTATAGCAACAACACACAACAAAATATCTGTGTATCTTTTTAATATGAAAACTTCTCAGACATTATGGCTAATTTATAGCAATTTCGTTTTTTTAAACATCTTTTTTAAAATAAGAAATTTATTTCAGTAAGCAAACCAATGTTCCCATTAGTTTCTGTTTGATCTTCTAACTTGTCAATGTCTCAACAATATACCGAAGAGCAATTTCCTTTTCCTTTATATATTCAGTCTCTTCCTCAATAAGTTTCCCCTTTTTATAATTTTGGGATTTGATTAGAGATTTCTGGTATTCTAAAAAACTTCATCCATTTAGAATGTATAGAAGAAACTGCTAATTTTATTTCTTAAGTAATACGAACATTGAGAATAAATATGAAATTATATGTGATCAGGGCAGTACTAAAGCTGGTGTAGGAGAATTTTTAGAATTTAGTGAAATACCAAGCAAAAAAAATCTAGAAATGGCAAAACTTTTAGAATTTAATGAGACAATAGACAGCAGAATTTAGGACTGACACAGATTGCGCCAGGTGGTAAAAATGCCTAGTGCCAACCCTGTGTATGATTGCATTGAGACATAAAAGAAGAATCTTTTATACAGTTTCCAATTTTGTTATTAATAGAAAAATTTCTTTCTATAGATGCCAGTTCATGTGGCAAGATTAGAAGCATTCCTGATATTTTTCATGTTTGTGTTTATTGAAGGAAAGATAAAATAAAGGGAAGAACAAGTTAAGAGAAAGACTTCTTGGATCAGAAGCAGAAAATTCAAGCAATTAGGTCTTCAAAAAATTCCACCAAAAGTACAAAATTTACCATAAACGTTCTGTAAAATACATCCATTACACACTAATAACATGAAGACTTTATTTTATCACAATTTTTGGAATCATAGGTATATAAATCTTGTCTTCAAATCCTTCTAAACCTTCCAAAGCATAAAATTCGACAAAAAAATTATCCCAACCAATTCTCTAACAGCAGACTAGTACACAATCGGAAAAATCGATAATCCGGAAGCGCCGAAGTCCCGACAAGTCCGGATTAACGACTTTTAACTGTATTTCTTTCATTTACATGATGCATGCCAAGACACAACAACAGTGCCATCTGGGGACCAAACCATCTGTCAATTCATGCACATTCAATTCATGTCAATTCATTTGACATGTGTCAGGAGCATAACAGAAAAGTTTAAATAAATAAATAAATAAAATAAAAAAATAATAATATTTTACTAAAGCATAAATAAACTGCACAGACAGTTAGTGCATTACACACCACTCACTCTACTTAACCCTAAAATAATAATAAAAAAATATTTAGGTGGCATTAACAGAAAAGTAACCATTCTCAAGAATTTACATATATCCATAATTTTTTAGCCTTACTGTGTTTTTAATTCTTCTGTAATGGGTTCATCTAAAAGCTGAATTGAATGTAGTATCCAATAAATTAACCATGCTCGACTTGCATCCAGCACCTGCAACAAAACACATCAAGAAGATGCATATAACAGATTTAAGTTAAAGAGTATTACTGAATCAGAGAAAGAGCAAAAAAATTCTAACATATGCAATTTAAAAATGTCTAAAATATATCATGAAATATCCTGTTATAAAATAAAGCAAAAATTAACTATATTTTGCATGGTATTTATAATACCAATATAGACCAAAATATTAATATGGCAGATAACTGGTATTAACAAAATTCTCAACACTTCATAACTAATTTCTGTTTAGATTTATCTATCCTTGGAAAGCACATAAGATACATATAACCGTAGACAGAGTAACTCAGAACTCATGGGACAGCTTTAAGCTGCCCTAGAGTATACTATAACAAAATGTTTTTTAATGGAATTTATGGGCGCAAGTGAAACATTGAGGTATAAATACAAGAAATAACACATGACAAGAAACCTCAATTGTTTATTTATATCACCAAAATGTTCTTTGTTACAGCAGAATTTACAATAATTGATCAAAGTTGCACCTGTCAATGATAATATATATTTTACAGTGTCAAAGGAGTCTTCAGTACAAAGTTTCAAAGATTCGAGACATTTTGAACATACTTAGAGTATATTTATGCATTAAGAATAAACTAGATTTTTGTAAAGAACTTTTGGATGTCCATATGAGAATTCAGGCTTGATGGGGTGATCAATGTGGCCAACATATTGGTCTACTACAGCCAAGTCACTGTGCTCCAAATGTGGCTTCTAGGTAATTACATGCATCAGTGCTAAAATAGGTTCACCCCTTGTCATGATTAAGCCACAGTTGGTTATGAATTGCTATTAGAACTTCTTGAAGAATTTTTGGTGTGAAACTTTAAGAAAAATACAGTATAAATCTGCTACCAACTCATGTTGCTAGCAGATACGAGTCAACCAGGAAATTATTCACAACATCCATCCACATAATCACAGAGCAGACATGCCCCAACCCGCAGCCCAATTGAAGTTTCTAACTGCATATTATTTTAGACATTTGGACATAGTTGAATATTTGAATCGAAAAATCGTGTTTTGACCCCCCCCTCTCCCCGTGCAATTTTTTCCAAAATATTTCTTTTTCCTTCATTTGACTTCCAAGCCATAAGAAAATAACATTTGGTCATCAGGCAGAATTTTTTTTTTTTTTTTTTGTGTGTGTGTGTGTGTGTGTAGAATTTTGAATTTTATGCAGATATTCTGTAACACAAGCATACAATGTGAAGATGTTATGCAGATAGTTGTTATACTACAAAGAAGGAGCATTTTTGAGAAGGAACAGCCTTGGGTTTAAGATGCGATATGTTCCCCTGCCATTTCAATTTTCTACTTAAGAATGCAGAAAATGCTGTTTTCACAGTCAAGTTTCACAGTTGATTCCACAGTCATAAATGTTCTATTACTTCACAAACAGCTACTTTACATTTTTAATTTGTAATTTCTACATGTCATCTTAATAGATTTTAATTGATGATCTAAAATATGGAAATTTTCAAAATCCAAAATTGTTTAGGATCTCAAATCTAAAATCTAAGTCCCAATGGTTCAGGATTGCAGACTTTGTACTGTATTACTTTTGGTGAATGCACAAATAAGTACTGCTGTAAAAAAAAGTATTTGTGAATGATACTGTAAGTAAACAATTTATGTTTAATTTCATGAGTTTGTGCATTAACATGTCACTTGTACTCTACTTAATGTTTGTCCTATAGCTCTGAAACATCCCGTTCAACAGTTTTATAACAAATACCCTCTTTCTTATTACAACATAAAATCTTTTGAATTTATTTTCTGAATATAAATTATACATTTCTTAAAAACTACATAATTTGAAAAATATACCTAAATGATGACTTTTATAAACACTTGCATTATTATTATAATTAACAAATACCTTCATTACAATATAATATGTACTTCAGCAGAGAATAATTCTTTACTAAAAAAAAATGGTACTTTTCCATTTTGCCGGTGCAGGTGATAAAGGCCACCGAAAATGGTACAACTGATGCAAATGGAATATCCCCACTGATAACCTTTTACCTCCACATTTTCAAAACAAGTTGCAGTCATTTCTTATCAGTTATGTTTTTTCCTAATATGTTAATGAAAAATATAATATGAATAATAAGAAAAATCTTTGGACCGGGACAACAAAATGGTAAATAGAAAATATTGGAAATATGGTGAAACTGATATTGTGAGAATCGTAAAGGCATCTCGTACCAGATGGCTGGGCCATGTGTTTAGATATGATGATGCATTTCCAACAAAAAAGATAACCTTTTCGAGAACTGAGGGTTAAGATGAAAAAGGAAGACCACCCACTAGATGGATAGGTGATATCGAAGGTTAATTGGAGTTAACCAATGGAAGATTTATTACACTGAAAGGGGTCAGGTGGAGGGAACTTGGAAAGACAGGCTGCGGTGCTTGTGAAGAAGAAGAATATGAAAAACTAATCGAAATTTGGGATTTGCACAGAAAAGAAGAGGAATCTGTCCGATTTATTCAAGCGAATGGCATTCTGCCTAAAACTGCTACTCGTAATAATAATCATAAAATTAAATTGTATTTCAGGAATGAAATTCAATGGTGCTGCAACCTTTCAGCTTGTTGCAGTAAAAGAAGTATCCAGAAAGGCACATGGTTTGAATCATCAAAACTGAGTTGAAATTCGAGGTTTTTTTATGGTTGGAGTGAAAAATCAACTTCAGTTAAATGGTTTGAAAAGCAGTCATAGAACAGTTGTGGACTAGAATAACTACATGTGCGAGGTTTGTGTTGTTCTTTTGCTTAAATGTCAACAACAGAAAATAGAAAGACCTGGTATCATCATCGAAGTGGATAAAAGTATGTTAACAAAGCACAAAAACAATTCGGGACAGATTCTACCACAACAGTGGATCTTTGGTGGAGTTTGCTGTGAAACAAACAGATGTTTTCCTGTGAAGGTGCCAAACCGATCCATGAGAATATCTCAGAAACAATCAGTTGGATAGCTATGATTTTCAGTTTTTGACCACAGCAAGTGGAAGACTCTAACATGCTTTTTCTTGGCAACACAAGAAGTAAATTAAAGGAGAATATGACACAGCCCATAAGAATTTTGTGCTAAACTTGGGAAGAACAATACTGAAACATCTGAAATGTTATAACATGCATAAATAGTGAAGCGGTTTGTCATTGAAGTGTCTGGTGTACAAATATAGAAAAATAACACTTCTCTGACTCCTATGGAACCAATATTTTATTCCATACGATGTTATAGATTCTTATTCATAAGATTTATTTACATTTTACATGCACGTAGCATCGCGTGACAAAAACTCGGAGTTCTGTTTACTTCGTTCTTTGCGGAGACTAGAAGGTGTTGCCATTCCGCTTTAACTAAATTTAATTAGAAATGTAACGGAACTGAAGCGACACTACACACCCCCTTCCTAGTGACAGCGATTATGGAAAATAGTCTTTAAAGTGATTGGGGAACTTCACATGTCTGCCGGTTCTAGTAGTCTTAGTTTCATGATGATTTTCTGAAGTTCCTTCAGTGTTCTTGAGTGAAGGTGTTTCCCAAAGTTCCGCTTTCTTGGAATGGGAGTTTTGAAAAGGAATATCAGAATCTTGCGCTAGGAAACATGGCTTTAGTCTGTCTATTGAAACTCTTTTAACTTTTCCTTGGATTTCAATATCGAAGTACTTATCCTTTCTTGCTCTTACAGGATACGGTCCAAGATAGACAGGCTGTAGCGACGAATTATTAATGTTGTTGTATAGGAATACGTGAGAACAGTTGGAAAGATGTTTAGAAACAAAGACTGTTCTATTTCCATGGGTGGTGGTAGAACTTGGCTTCATAGCTCTTATTATTTTCTGAAGGTTTTGAGAAAATTCAGACTGTTTCATATGAGGTACTGTTGAAAAGAATTCACCAGGTAATGCTAAAGGAGTTCCGTATACAAGTTCTGCGGATGAGCAACCTAAGTCTTCCTTGATGGCAGATCTTATGCCTAATAGAACGAAAGGCAATGCTTCCAGCCATGATTTTGATTCGAGTAGATGACATTTGAGACTTGCTTTTAAAGTTCGGTGTTGTCTTTCGATCAGGCCATTTGCCTGTGGATGGTACGCAGTTGTAGTGTTTGTATGAAAACCAAGATATTTTCCTAAAGCTTGAAAAAGTTGGCTATCAAATTGCCGACCTTGGTCAGATGTTATGTGATTCGGAATTCCAAAGCGTGAAAACCAAGTATAAATCAAAGCTTTAGCAATAGATTCTGCTGATTGATCTTCTAACGGTACCGCTTCGATCCATCGTGTATAACGATCGATGATGGTTAGAAGGTATTTGAATCCTTTGCAAGGAGGTAGCGGACCCACCAGATCTACGTTTAAATGCTGGAATCTGTGTGGAAGTACTTTGAATTCTCCCAAAGATGAATGTGTATGTCTGTGAACTTTAGATCTTTGGCAAGATAAACATGCTCTAGTCCATAGTTGGCAGTCTTTATTCATATTGGGCCATATGAAACGTCGTGTTATCAATTTTATCGTGGATCTTATTCCAGGATGAGATAAATTATGGATTGAAGAAAATATTTTCTGCCGAAACTTTGCAGGGATGTATGGTCGATTATAATTTGTAGAAGTATCACAGTAAATTTTCTTGTCGCTGTCCGGTATAGGGATCTGTAGGATTTTTAAGTTTGGGTTGTTTTTAAGTATCTCCAAGTCGTCATCTTCTTGACAGTCTACTATAGTTTGTAAGTCTATTGCAGATGGTACAGAAATGGTGTCTATGCGAGAGAGAGCATCAGCGACGGTATTTTCATGCCCTTGTATGAATCGGATATCGGTTGAGAACTGGCCAATATATGACAGTTGTCTAGCTTGTCGTGGCGAAGCTTTTTCCAAATTTTGTTGGAAGGCAAATGTTAGTGGTTTGTGATCCGTGTATATTGCAAAAGTTCGCCCTTCTAAGATGTATTTGAAATGTTTTACTGCTGTATAGATGGCTAAGAGTTCTCTGTCGTAGGCACTATATTTTTGTTGTGCTGATGTCAAATTTCGGGAAAAGAAACTTAAAGGTTGTTTTTCATTATTCACAATCTGATGTAAAACGGCTCCAATGGCAGTATCGGAAGCATCAGTTGTTAGCGATATTTCAGCCTTTTCGGATGGGTGAGTTAAGTTTGTGGCATGAATAAGTGCATCTTTTAAGATCTGGAAGGCGTTTCTTGTTTCTGCCGTCCAGGTTATTTCTTTTCTGCAGTTCTTTTTAATACCACTGAGCAATGTTGTTAAAGGTTGTTGCAATTTCGCACAATTTGGTATGAATCTGTGATAAAAATTCACCATACCTAAAAATCGTCTTAAACTAGTAAATGACTTTGGTTCTGGGAAATTTTTGATGGCATCAACTTTCGTTGAGAGAGGTTTAAGTCCTTCAGCTGACACTTCGTATCCCAGGAATGCAAGTTTTGCTTGACCAAATTTACACTTTGCCGCATTAATACACAGGCCATATTCGTTTAGTCTCTCAAGGACTGCTCGTAGATGTTTTTGGTGAGTTTCTTCATCTGGGGAGGCTATTAGAATGTCATCCAAATAGCAAAACACGAATTCTAGTCCATTCAACACACTGTTCATGAAACGTTGGAACGTTTGGGCCGCATTTCGTAGGCCGAACGTCATGAATGGGAACTCGAATAAGCCAAAGGGAGTGAGAATGGCCGTTTTCGGTATATCTTCTTCGCGAACAGGAATTTGTTGGTACGCTCTAATGAGGTCTATGGATGAGAAAACTCTTTTTCCAGCTAAACTGGAACTGCAATCTGTTAAAAATGGTAGAGGGTATCTATCAGGAATCGTGACATTGTTTAACGCTCGATAGTCTCCACAAGGTCTCCAATCACCTGATTTCTTCATAGCGAGATGTAGTGGGCTCGACCAGTTACTTTTGGATGGTCTGCATAAACCCATTTGGAGCATAAATTCAAACTCCTTTTTAGCCGCTTTAAGTTTCTCAGCTGATAGTCTCCTGGCTTTAGCGAAAACTGGTGGACCTCTGGTTTCGATATAATGTTCGATGTTATGATTTTTAACTTTATTATTAACTACATTGAGTTTTAACAAATCCGGAAAATCGTTAATGATACGTTTATATGGATCATTTACGGCATTTAAAATCGGAATATTATTATTGTTATTTTGAAAACAAGGAGTTCCATTGGTTGTTAAGAATGTAGTACCATCAATCAACTTGCGATTTTTAGAATCTACCAAAAGGTTAAAATTTGCAAGAAAATCCATGCCTATTATCGGTTTGTTTACGTCCGCAATTACAAAAGGCCATGTGAATGATCGTCTGAGTCCAAGATCAAGCTTGTGTAATTTTTGGCCATATGTTTTAATTTTCGTACCATTTGCAGCAAAGAGTTCTAATTTTGAGATGTTTTTTTTATCTGCAGGCAAGGGAGGAATGACAGAAATTTCTGCCCCAGTATCTATTAAAAATTGGGTAGCCGATTCTTTGTCGCTGATGAAAAGACGACTCAGCTGCACCCCTTGTCCCTCCGTCGTCAATGAGAGACAGGGAGCTGGTTTTCCGGACTATTTGTCTGTGATGTTGATGAGTAGTTGCAGGGTTGTTTACACTTAAATGACTTATCACCGAATTTTTTATGATAGTAACAAATATCACTAGATCTGTTACCACTGTAACTCCTATCTCTTGATTTGGATCGGTTACGACAATAGGGACGACTATGACGTTGCTTGCTTAAAGCAGAAACTTGTAAGCTAAGTTCACTAACCTGTTTTTGTAAACTTTCAATCACTTCCGTTTTTACCGTTATGGATGATGCAGCAGCTATTTGGGGAGTAACAGGGTTTAATTCCCAAATCTTATCGGCCATTGTAGCCACTTTTGACAAATCTTCACTACTTACAGATATAATGCTACGCATATTAACGGGTAAACGTTGTAGCCACAATGTTTTTAGGAAAGTATCTGTTACTTTATCGCCAGCCAAATTACGCATCTCACACAGTAATTGAGATGGCTTTTTGTCACCCAGTTCTAACTCACTCAGTAATTTTTTTTTTTTTGAGTCTCTGAATCAGCATATAATGAAATTAGTCTATTTTTAATTGCCTCATATTTATTATCTTGTGGTGGACTTAGCAGAATATCAGATACCTGTGACAAAATATCAGGTTCAATGGAACTTATAACATAATCATATTTTGTTTGATCTACACTAATTTTTGCATTTCTAAATTGTGCTTCTAGTTGAATAAACCATATTTTAGGATCTGGCTTCCAAAAAGGAGGAACTTTAACGCTTACCTTGGCGACAGATGCAGTTGTTGCTTTAATTTCGGTTTCGTCTTCGTCAGCCATTGTAGAATTCGATCACGTCCGGGTCACCAGTGAAGTGTCTGGTGTACAAATATAGAAAAATAACACTTCTCTGACTCCTATGGAACCAATATTTTATTCCATACGATGTTATAGATTCTTATTCATAAGATTTATTTACATTTTACATGCACGTAGCATCGCGTGACAAAAACTCGGAGTTCTGTTTACTTCGTTCTTTGCGGAGACTAGAAGGTGTTGCCATTCCGCTTTAACTAAATTTAATTAGAAATGTAACGGAACTGAAGCGACACTACAGTCATGCTTCAATATTTCAATAATGGAGGTACTTTAAAATGCCTCCGTAATAAAACATGCAAGTATTGGCAAAGCATATTCTAGATGGAACACTGTGGCCACAGATATCAACACTGGCAATCCATGAGTAGAAAATGAACGCAAATCTTTATAAAAACATCTTAAAATATGGTGTTAGTGATTTTAATGACTAAATTTAAAAAAAATCACATTAAAATCAAACAGTATCTAATTTTTTAAATGATGTGCTAAATTCAAAGTTTAAGATAATCTGTAATGAATTTAAAAAGAATTTTAATTAGTGAATACAAAACATAAAAGCTTTTTAAAAAAGTAAAATTGTCCAAAATATTTTACACAAGCCATGTTAGTAGTGCAAGACAATATGCTTACTCTTACGCCTAAATCTTATGATGAGTGCATTAATTCAAAACACATGATTCATAATCTAAGCTGTAAAATCAGCATCTCCAAAATTTAAAAGAGGTTATGAAAAAGGCACATTTTTAGGTTACAAATGCATTATTTCATAGTCTAGAACAGCAGTTCTCAACCTTTTGACTAATCTTTTTTTTGTACCGTCTAAACAAAAATTGAAAAACTTTAAGTTCCACCACTACATTTTACAATGATTACTTTTCAATTTCTCAATAGAAACATTAAAAAAAAAATATATATATATATATATTTTGCCATTTGCACAACCTAATGGCTATATTAAATGTGTACACATAAAAAAATGTTAGATTAAAAATTGATTTTAATTATCAAAATTTAAGTTATAATAGTACTTCAATTCTAAAACTTAGTGTGAAATTTGGGCCTGTTTAAGAGAGATCAGTTTCTTTATGTCTGACCTTATTTCACTTAAATTTAACAATAAATTAAGATCCAATTTAAATTTTGTTCTGTATTACTTTTTTCAAATAAAACATGGAAGAAAATACTTGTTAACACAAATAGGTTGTGCAAGATGGCAATAAAAATTTAACACTTTCAGGACAGGTGTCCATACATGCATTCCCTAAGAACATTTCTTACAGCCGGGTGTCCCATCCACGCATCACTAGAAATTACATTCAGAGGACAGGTGATGCGTATACGCATCTTAAGCTGGAACCTTTTTCTGAAGACCACTAGATGGCATCCTATGTCCATTACTTTTGAAATGAACACAGTTTTAGGTTCCTGACCTTGATATATTCTGCTTGACTTTGGTATTTTACTCATCCACTGTTGCGAGGATGGGGGGGGGAGGAAAGCATAAACAGAAATGGACTCTTTAAATTGCCGCTTATATAAACATTCACATGTCCGATTTATATCCAATTCCTTTTTTTATTCTATTTTTTCCCTCTACTATGTATGGTCTTTTAGTGCTACTATGTGGAGTTTTGTTACGTTTTGCATTGCCTTCAGATATATTTTCGTTTCTTCTCTTTTTATTTCGGAAATCCTCACTCCAGTCTAATATGGTGGGAAGGCACTATTTATCAGAGGAAGAATACCCTCGTATGGTTAATGAAACATTTACTAACACAGATGAGAGTGATGATTCATTTTCTAAAGAGTTAGAAAGCAATGCTTTTTCTAAGAGTTAGAAAGTGATACTTCTCCATGCTTCGAGATTTACCACACTTGGTCTTTTTTAAATTTTGTTACTTCCTACTGTAAATAGTCTTTATTGTGTTGTTTTATTAATTTTAAACTTTATTGATGGATTTTTATCAATTAAAACTTTGGAGTAATTTGAATAGCGCTTCCGAAAATTATTTTATAACACAAGCAATTTTTTAAGTATATTTTCATGTAAAATAAAGGAAAAAAGGTTATTAAGTGCTAATTTTATCATATATAAGAGCTCAAGTAATAATCTAAAATGATACCAAAAATAACGATGCTAGAAGTGAAACTTTTTTTTTCTAAGTTTTTTATAAAATTAGGCTTAGCGGTGCAAAACCTCTCTCCTGTATGGTGACTGCCTTTGATTCTCTTCCATCCCACAAGAGAGTCTTAAACAAAGGTGCACCATTGCGAAAGGGTTAACAGCTTTATTTGAAATGCCTTTAAATTCTTTTTTTCAGCCAAAAGTTAACAAGTGTGTTATATTTGAAAGTTCCATCACAGGAAATATCTATAAATTTTTCTTTTTCTTCATGAGATTTTTAAATTTAATAGTTAATAATACTTTATTTCTTTGTGTACCACCAATTTTTCCCTTGTGTACTACCAGTGGTACACATACCACTGGCTGAGAAGCACTGGTCTGGAAAGCTCTCATTTCATAAAATTAATAGAGATGCTGCATCCTGGATAGAATCCATTTTCCATGCCAATGCGAGAAAGGCAACAGTTATTTTTAAAATAATAATTTCAATCAATAAAATTTTAAAAAGCAGGAAATAAAGGTAATAAAACTCTTACTTTTTTTAACACCATTGTTGTCCTCATATACACAGCGATTTGTTTTCATTTACAATAAAAAGAGAGAGATTTCATAAACCCAGCACTGAACACTGCCACATAAATTGCTTTGCCTCATCTGGGTTGCCACATAACTATTTTGGTGACATACTGCTTTGCCTTATAAGGTATTTTTTCCTTTCTTTGCACATGGCTTCATTGTGTAATTGGAAGCATACTCGATGTGTATTCAGGAAATCCAGAATTCGAATCCCAGTGAGGGCAGTGCACATTTTTCTCGTCTCCAGTATCAAAAACCCTAATGACTCTACAAGTGGTACCCAAACTATAAGGTGGTGGATAATAATTCATCACCATCAAGATTTGGCGACTAGGTCCCCTAATTCCCAGTTGGCCTTCAAAAGGGAAAGCATATAAGGTATTTTCTTCCTGCTCTCCATATGCCTTCGTGGTGTAATTGGAAGCATACTCAGCGCGTATTCAGGGGGTTCAGAGTTCGAATCCCCTTGGAGGGCAGTGAACATTTTTCATGTCTCTAGTATCAAAAACCCTAATGACTCTACAGCCTCATGAATACTTTATTGCAACTCTTTGGTGGTGGGTACATATAGTTAGAAAGTACCGGATTTTTTGCAATTACTGCCTTTAAAGCCCACTTGCACAGAGCCGATTTTGAGGGGAAAAAAAAAAAAAAAAAACACCACCACATTTCCTTAAGAAATTGCTCCATAAAAATACTCATACCATGTTTCAATTGTGGTACTGATATTACTGTCAATGATCGATGAGAGAGTATTAGCATACTCTCCATATGGCCTGGATGTAAAATCAAATGATTTCTAGACATTTCCAACACTGAAAATGCAATTCTGAAAGAAAATTCCCTTTAGATGAAGAAGTGAAAATGGATATAACCATTGTGTTTAAAGGGCTGCCACAAAATGGGGGCTATTTTCATGTTTTCATATTGTTTATAAATAATGTAAAGGTATATATTTTGAAATAATGATAATAATACAGTCAAAAGTCGTTAATCCGGACTCGTCCGGACTTCGGCGATTCCGGCTTATATAAAATTAAAAATATGAAACCGTAATTTATGAAATAAAGAACAATTATGATCTAAAGGGTATCAAAATTTACAAAAAAAAAAAAAAAAAAAAAAAAGCTTAATATTTATTTGTTTACTTTATTAAACATTTCTTTCAATGTAAGTAGTTTAAATTGCTTTGTTTTATGTGCTAATACTTTCTATTTAATTCTATATAAACAGACATAATTTTTTGTACAGTTACAAAGTTAAGCTGTTCAAGTCCTGTAATTGCTGTGCCAAGAATACCGACTAACTTGTCAATCGAAATTTTTTCGTTTTCACTAACCTCTCTGTCCCTTTCTTCATGCATTTATCCATTTTTTGCAGCAATTCCACTTTTTGTTTGATGGACTTCGAAACATACTTTCGCTGTGTAGATCCTTTGGGAGCTCCAGCATCAGAAATTCTATTTGACATAATCGAAAGTTCAAGCTTACTTTTATAAAATTCTTCTAACAATCTGCAAAAAATAACAAGCCAGATCCAATTCGAAGATTAAGGAACAATGCAATCTGCAACATTAAGTGAAATAGATAATTATATAATTTTAGCTTATACCGTCTGTTATACATTAAACGCGCATGCGTAAACGCTTGCGCACACGCATATGTGCAGCCGTAAAGGTCTTACGCGCATGCGTCAACACGACACATGCGCAGAAAGTTTATAGCTTTGAGGTCCAGATTATAGATCATTCCGGATTATGGGTGTCCAAATTAACGACTTTTGACTGTATAGGTCTCAGCAGATAGATCTAATTCTGAGTATAGGAATTAAGTCTTAAAAAGTCTTCAATTTAGCCATGTACTTATAAATAACCTTTTTATTCGAAAACATTATAAAGATTATTTACATGTTAAAATCAATTAAAAATTTAGAACAGTCTCAAATCAGTATAAACTGCAAATGAGTACTAACCTGCAATGTAGTTGGCAACACATTTAAACCTTTTTTAAGGAACTGCAAATGCTTCTCCCTCAATAATGTCGGGCACCTTTAAATAAACCAAATTCGCCAACAGTTTTTTATGTAGTAAACAACCACTTAACATAATTTGCAATACAGGTCAAAACATTTGTGCAAATATTCAGATAGAAACCAAATGATTTACTTCGGGTCAGAACAATATTCCTTGTAAAGCATTTCATCATGATTGGTTTAAAAAGAAACAGTCCTCAAACAAAGATGTTAGCATACCATAATGTTTTAAAAGAAAAACAACATATGTAATCCTCAAATAAAATAGTACAGAAGATGCAAAATGGGGCTATTAAAACATTATATACTGAACAGATTAAAAAAAAGTTAAAATTAAGACCATATTTTTATAGTTTTACATAACATATTTTAATAAACTCAAAATTTTAAAGTGATTTAATCATTTTTCATTCATTTCTTTTTTTTTCTTCTAAATTTAAGAGATCAAATGACAAAGTAATTTCTGTATAAAACATTCGACTACTGATATCATTATTTACAATACTTATATCAACTCTCCGTCATGCTAAACCCTTGGCTTTTTTAACAGTACCAAACTAATGTGGGTACCTTTTGATTCCCAGATACACACAATTACATTTTACACATAATTATTTTATGTACTTTTCAAGAAGTCATGCTAAACCTAAATTCTGATTTGCAATTTATTTACATTAGAAAAAGGAGTTATGTGTTTGCCAAATATATTGGCCATTTCTGGATATTCCATATGGCCGCTAAATATAACTCACGAAAACAAACATTTAATAAAATTGCATATAGCAGTGGTGCAAGATACAGACATAAATCACAGCATACATAATCATCAGTTATATCATAGCACAATACATATTCATGGTGTTATATGTTCAAGACATCAAAATTAGTTCTGTAACAGCACTAGCATTTTTTTTTCGGGAAAAGTGGGAGTGAAGAAACTATTCACATTAAATGCAGCAAAATTTAGCTTGGAATGTTAGACTCAAAAGATATATATAGGGACAATTACACATGCAAGGCATTCAAATGCTGATGTGTTAGAAAAATGTTAACAGAAGAGGCATCATTGACACTGATAAAATGATTATTCATAAAGCAGCAAATAAACTCCAATATATTGGCCATATACTTCCACATTAGTGGGTCTTCTAGATACCTCATTGTTCATTGTGCACACCAGCAAAAGATAATAAGAGAAATATAATAAAGGTTCCATAATTTATTTAAATTCTTAGAAATCTTACTGCATAACACAATAAAATAGGAATTTGAAGTTAACTATCATTGTATTGGATTGGTCCATAAGTTCTGGCTTTTTTAAGTGCAGGTTTCCACAAAAATAAAAAAGAAATAAACAATAAATCCATTAATAATGCATCTTCCTTCATTTTTTACAACTTCTTCCCAACATCCAACAAGCTGTTCAGAGCCTGGACAGTAGAAATCAACTGGTTTTGACTCGAAGAAATCGTCCAGCCAAGCCTTCAGTTTCACGTCTTATTGAAAGAAACTGCACTGGAGAGAGATTAGAACAGATGAAAATCTGAAGGTGCCAAATTAGGAGAACACGGAGGATGTGACAGCACTTCCTGGCCAAACGTTTGAATGGCCTCCTTTGTTGTATTGGCAATGTGAGAGCAGGTGTTATCCTGTTACAGAAGAACAGCATGTTGCACCGATCATGTCATTTTTGCTGGACAGTGTTATCGAGTCATTGCATTTGTTGGACGTAAAGTTCTGCCTTCACAGTTTGGTTCCAAGGAAGCAATTCAAAATGGGTGATGCCTTCCCAATCCCACCATATGCACAACATCATTTTGCACAAGTAACGACCATGTTTTGTTCATGGTATCGCCTGTTTGTTGGGACTTACGGCCCGTCTACACGAAGCGATTTTTCTCGGCCAACTTTCTCGTAGAGTAACAATTTTAAGGATCTGCGCATGCGCCAAAAATCAGTCATGTTCTCTGCTGTGATTTCAGAAATGGTGTCCACTGCTCACTAGCGCACGATAAAATTGGAGTCGCTAGCCAATAAGATTGCTTTGAGTGATCATGTGCTTTTCTCCTCATTTGGAATAATAAACATGGCTGCATCTCGTTGGAGCGAAACTCAAATTTTTTGTTGTGTTGTGGGAAACGAGTAATGTAAATTTTAAAAATAAAAAATTAAGGGATTCTCTTATTTTGGTAAGCTTTGTCTTCCCCATTACTTTATATATTCAAATATTTTCTATTCGGGATGAAAATTATTTTAACACCCCCAAGAAAAGTTCCAAAAACTATTAATGATGTCATGTCAAGGATACTAGATGAAAACATTTAGAAACTACTTGAAACTGTGGTCGCACTTATTGAAAAAATTCAGAATGCAAAATCTCCAGTCGAGAAATTACGGGCCGATTTAAAGCAGTGCAAAGACTCATTGATTTTCCCGAAAATGGGAGTGAATCACGTGATGAACTACATAGCTTTTCCAACACCTCCCACATGAGCTATCATAGCTCAGTGGTAAAGACTAGAGCAGGTTTTCTCCGTACATCAAGATCGTAGGTTCGATCCCCTAAACTAATTTTGGACTTTCCGAGCCTGCAAGGACTTTTTAATTTCGTTTCTCCATCACTAAATTTGAATTGCATGACTTAAAAGTCACTTTTTAAATTTAATACAATATTGCTAAATTTTATTAGCTGATTAACTGATAGAGTCATATGATCATAGTTTTCAGACTGTATTAGTTATTTAATTATGCTGATATTTTTTTTTAATGTTCAATAAATATACTACTTTACACCTTTATGATATTTCTTATTTGAAATTTTTGCACTGAAATTACACTGTCGCTTTGTAATGTAGTAATCTTTATTCTTTTTTACTGCTTTTTACTCATACTGGTTTGATTTTCATGACATTATTGTCATTAATAAAGGTTTTGATTTAAAGCACAGTAGTTGCTTATTTTTTCTGAAACATGGTTATTTTATTATTTCAAGATTTAAGTGCACAAATAGGAGTGCCAGGAAATGAAATTTAAAAATAAACAAATAAATAAATAAAAGAAAAAGATTAATCTGTGTACTCAGTACACAAAGGAAAAGCATTCTTTTTTTTAAATTTTGCTGCAAACTAAATTTAACAAAAAAATCAAAATCATGCGGCATCATCCGTAAACACTTTCCAAATTGTACCGTGTCTTCAATACACAACTCCAGGAGCAGGGTATTATGAAGGGACCACGAATTTCTCGTCGTTTGACCCAATTTCCGGTCTAAACTTTTTTCCCCCTTTTGTAGCAGTAGCTAAGTTCAAAATTGCAGCTGTATCTATAGTACCAATTTAAAGTAAAATAGTCATCCATTATTTTGACTATTTGACAACACCGTAAGCTTTGTTTACAAATCGTAGGCAGTGTGATGTTGTAGAGGGCAGGAACACTTCCTTTCACAGTGATTGGCTGAGTGAATTTCTGTACTAACGAGAAAATCGTTCTGTGTGGGCAGGCGAGCTATCTCAGATATTGTCGGCCAGCTAAGTCGGCCGAGGAAATCACTACGTGTAGGCGGGCCTTAAGCCATTGCTTGCACTGCTTCATATTGGCATACAAGCACCATTTTTTGTAACTGGTAACTATTGAGTAGAGAAATTGCTGTTTGTATACACCAAGTTGACCAATGATGACAAGCAAACCAGTGGAGATCACAGCTTGTTTATTTATTTATTTATTTTTATTTATTATTTATTTTTGTTGTCATTAAAAGCATGCAAAATCCATATGCCTAACTTTTTAACCTTTTTGATCAGGTGAAGGTCTATGTTACTATCGGAGCATTCCATTAGCTCTGCCAACTCCCTCGTCGTTTGGCACGGATCTCTTCGTGAATACAATGATTCAGTCACTCCTCATCGTACTGAAGGGAGCATCTAGTGCGATGAATGTCTTTGAGGTCAAAATTGCTGTCTCTGATTTGCTTAAACCAATTTTAATACATTCTAAGAGGTATTGTTTCTTCGACATACACTTTACAAATCTTTTGAACAGCGGTTTTGGCACCTTGATTAAACGCAAAAAGCAGGTGTTGAAAATGTTTCCCCCCCTCAACTTGACACTTCATTTTAACGAATTGGAAAGAACAAAAAGTATATCAGCATAAAAAAAAACTAAACACACTAATTTGTAGAGCACATAATTCTCTATCAAATAACATTAAACACATTGCCAAAGCACTTTTTTTCGTGCAAAATTTCACTTAAAAAAATGCCGAGACTTATAGGGCAAACTAATATATAACTTGTATACTTTATCATAACTAATATTCAAGATACAAAAATTGATACAAAAACTAAAAGAAGTGAGGAAGAGCAAAATAAAAATACCAAAAAATGCCCTGTCACTACTCAGAATCCTATCTCACAAAAAATTTACATTAAGGAAGAAAATAAATGATCCTTTTAAAACCATTCTGAAGGATATTAAAAAAAATATTGGTAGTGACACAGAATGCAAACCATCACTTTTAGTTGGTAATTTATTTTTTAGATGGGGTCATTTATTTTTTAGATGGGGATTGATTTAATCACCAGTTTTCCCCACCTTTTTATTGCACATTTGAATATGAAATTTGTTTAATTATTTTTTGAGAAGACATTTTATTGGCAATATTAGCAGCATTTCAATGTAAAATGCCTGCAGAGATCAGAATAAAATCTTAAATTAAAAAAATACGTACTTTGGGTCTATTTCAACAATATTCTTTATTACTTGGATACATTTTTGTACAGAATCTTCCACTTCAATCTGTAATGCAAAACATCCAAAAGTAAAATGCTAATACTTAAAAGAAAAAAAAAATTAAAATAATAAATATATTTCATAAGCAGATACATTTTGTAGGTTATAAGGTATTTCTCCCGCCTTCCTAGTATAGTGGTCAGCATATTGAGCCGGTATTTCAGAGTTCCATGGTTCAATTCCCAACGAAGGCGGTTCCCATTTTTCATCTTTCCTGCTTCCAAAAATATACCTAATGTCTCTACAGTGGCACCCGATACTAAAAGGGATGTGGATGATGACTCTCCACATCCAGGATTTGGCGATTGGATCCCTTAAAAAGCCCTAGTTGCCCTTTAAAAGGGAGAGTATATAAGGTATTTCTCCTGCCTTCCTAGTGTGCCTTTGTGGTGTAGTGGTCAGAACACTGAGCCGGTACTTCAGAGGTCCGTGGTTCGATTCCTGGCGAAGGCGGTTGCTATTTTTCATCTTTCCTGCTCCTAAAAATATACCTAATGTCTCTACAAGGTATTAAAATGAAATCACATTCTAATTTTAAAGCTGGTTTTAACATATAATAAATCTCTGGAAGAAATAAACTATCAAAAGGCCTAGCATTTACAGTGGTGGCCAAAATTGTGGACACTTTTGGAAATTTTTATGTTTTTGAACTTTGCTTATAGAAAACGTTACGTTTCACAAAATGCAAACTTGTATATATCATTTTAAAGAGAAATTATTACTGAATTCAATACAAAACACAAAATTCAATTATTTGCAATACAAAAAAAGTTAAACGATAATAGTTATCGATATACATTAGATAGTGATGATTGCAGTGAGTTATCAGTACTTAGTAGGGTACCCTTTAATTTTGATTACAGCTTCACATCGATGTTTCATTCAGCTGACAAGAGTTTTAAGCTCTTCTTTCGTTATTACATGATGCCAGGAAACAATTGTAGCCTCAATTAGTTCCCTTTTATTTGATGGGCGCCTCATTCGGACAAGAGTTTTCAAACGATCAAGAGTTTTTCATTTTCAAGAGTTTCTCGATGCGAGTGCTATCTCGCATCGAGGACACTGACTAACGCAAAACAGAAATACGCCCAAATCGATAAAGAAGCACTGTCAAAGATCATAAACCTTTAGTGGCTATTTTCACAGCCATCCGACTTTAACATTATGCACTGATATTGCAGGCATATCAGTTTGATATTGTGTATCGAAATACCAAGGAACACGGTAATGCTGATTGCCTGTCACACCTGCCTCTTAAATCTGAAGATTTAAGCATTAAGGATAATGTTGAAATATTCCAACTCTCCCAAATTGAAACTCTTCCAGTAACAGCTAGGGAGATAGCTCGGGAAACGTGAGCTGATGAAGAATTAAATAGTCTTTATATGAAATTAAAATCTGGAGAAAGTTTGGACGGTAGGGAAGCAGAGAGTACACCTTACAAGATGACTGTATAATGAGTGGTCAGAGGGTAGTTGTTCCAAAAAAACTCCAAGTTAAAATTCTCGAAGAGCATTTAGGAATCGTTAAAATGAAGGCAATCGCCAGATATTACGCCTTTTGGAAGGGAATTGATCATGATATTGAAGAAGTTTCTAGGAACTGTGTCAGTTGTATTAAGTTCAAATCAGATCCAGTAAGGACAAGGGTCTATCCCTGGGAATATCCAAGTGTGCCTCGGGAACGCATTCATGTAGATTTTGCAGGCCCTATTTTTGAACGAATGTTCTTGATTATCATTGACGCACATTCTAAATGGCTAGAAGTGTATACCCTAAAGTCAACAAATTCCTTTCAGACAATTGAATGTTTGAGAGACTGTTTTGCAAGATACGGACTGCCTTTAGTAGTAGTGAGTGACAATGTCCTCAGTTCACATCAGGGGAATTTGAAACTTTTATAAGGAATAATGGAATTAAACACAAAACGTGTGCTCCGTTTAAAGCAGCAAGTAACAGGCAAGCAGAGCGGTACATTTACACAGTTAAACAAGCATTACGTGCAATGCAAGGTTATCCAGAAAATATTAAACAAACACTTGCCATATTCCTCATGAATTATAGAAAGGCACCGAACTTGACAACCTTGTTAAGTCCAGCAATGCTATTCTTAAAAAGAGAAATTAGAACTCGAATTGATTTAGTTGTTCCAAATCTTAGATGAAGAGTGGAATAATGCATCCGAAGGAATACTTATGATTTCAAAGACAGAAATTTTGAGATTGGAGAAAAGATTACCATTCGGGATTATAGATCGGCAAATTCCCGATGGAAAATTGGCAGAGTGACAAATAAGGAGAGAGCGCTGCATTATACAATTGGCGTTCAAGGAACTTTACTGTGCCGACATGTTGATCAGATCAGATCGGTAGGGAGCGAGGTTCCGTCTGCACCGGTAATCTATGAACCTCATATGGCTGCTACTTCAGATGGCAACGTGAAGCCACAGGCTCCGGACAAGGACATCGAACAAAGAAGTGAAGCTGTGCATCAATGATGCGTAGCGTCTGAGAGAGAGTTACAAAATGTTTTCATCATTGCCAAGAAGTCCAAACAATGATGGTCGAATTCTAACAACTGATCAACAATGCGAACTTTGATAAGCAGGTCTTGATAATCAGTTGTCAACAATTATTTGTTGTTATTAAAATTTAACATTATAAAATTAACAAAAATAATATAAGACTCATATCCTGGTAAAGTAGCCACATCGCCGCCGAAAAACATATTCTTCCATTGTTCCCTAGCTTATCATGCATTCTTTAAAAAACATCGGGACCTTTTTTAAAACGCTGTGGGACACGGGACAAATTTTTAAAAATCGGGACTGTCCCGCCAAAAGCAGAACGTCTGGTCACCTTAATATATACCCAATCCTTTAACTGGCTTTTATTTTTGAAATCATTGGTCGTAGATATATACAGTCAAAAGTCGTTAATTCGGACACCCATAATCCGGACCTCAAAGCTACAAATTTTCTGTGTGCATCAAGACCATTATGGCAACGAATATGCATGCACAAAATATGTTTACGAATGCACGTTTAATGTATAATGGACGGTATAAGCTAAGCTAAAATTATCTAATTCAGTTAATGTTACAGATTGCGTTGTTCCTTAATCTTTGAATTGGATTCGGCTTTTTATTTTTTGCAGACTGTTAGGGCAATTTTATAAAAGTAAGCTTGAACTTTCGATTATGTCAAATAGAATTCCTGATATATATTTACTAATATGTAAAGGATCTACAAAGCGAAAGTATGTTTCCAAGACCATTAAACAAAAAGTGGAATTGCTGCAAAAAATGGATAAAGGCATATCCTTTGTTTATCTAAACTTTAATGTTTGTTTATCTAAACTTTGTTTATCTTTAACGCCCCGGCGCACAATGAATTGGAAGATGATCTGTCAGCACTATCCTTATCTTCAGGGCAGATGTTTTCATTTTATTTGGCTTATAATTCCTTACTAAATGTAGTATTTCATCTCGATGTACTCCGTCTTTGATATGATTGATTTAAATAAAATTCCTCGTCATTATAATTCGCTTCCGATAGCGAAGAAAGTGACAGAGGTTATTGAAAATGAAAAAATTTCGATTGACAAATTAGTCGGTATTCTCGACACAGCAATTATAGGACTTGAACAGCGGAACTTTGTAACTGAACAAGAAATTATGTCTGTTTATAGAATTAAAGAGAATGTATTATCACATAAGAAACGAAGCAACTTAAACAACTTACATTGAAAGGAATGTTGAATAAAGTAAACAAATAAATATTAAGCTTTTTTTTTTTGTAAATTTTGATACCCTTTAGATCATAATTATTCTTTATCTCATAAATTATGGTTTCATATTTTTAATTTTAGAATTTCTGCATGCTATCTTACCATAATCCGGAATCGCCGAAGTCCCAACGAGTCCGGATTAACGACTTTTGACTGTACTTCCAGTATCGAAGTGTTTTAAATGATAAAAATATTCATGCTTTGGCAATTTCAAATTTTAAAACAAAAATCTGGACAAATAACAAAATCTAACTTTGAATGCAATCTACCGATTCCAAAACTTATATTTGTGAAAGCTTTACAATCATTATGAAAAAATAAAAATAACAGAAGTTTCACTCCCATACGACAAAATTTGACTGGGATATTTAATTTCAGAATTTGCAATTTTTTATGCCATTTTCAAATTGCCTTAAATAATTGATTAATTATAAGGTATTTTTTCTTTCCTTCCAGCATGCCTTTGTGGTAGCACACTCGGTGCACAATTGACAGGTCCAGGTTCAAATGCTGGTGAGAGCAATGCTCATATTTATGTCAGGGAAAAAAAAAAAAAAAAAAAACTAATGTCTCTAAAGTGGCACCCAAAATAAAAAGTGGTGGATGATAATTTGTCATCACTAGGATTTGGCAATTGGGTTCTGTTATCCTCAGTTGCTCTTTAAAAGGTATTTAAAGTATATAAGGTTAATTTCTCCCTCCCTCCATCATGCCTATCATGGTGTAATGGAAGCCCATTCAGCATGTATTCGAGAGGTCCAGGTTGAGTGCTAGCAAGGGCATTGCTCATATTTCACGGCTCCCACATTAAAAAAAAACCTAATGTCTTTATAAATTAAGTTAGATTAACACAAGGAAACAAGTTTAAACAAAATGCAGTAATAAAAATGTGCATAATTTAATAGTCATACTTTTAAGACTTGCTTTCGAAACATGAATGGTCCTGACTCGGAACAGGGTGCTTACTTAAGCTATGTTCAAGAAATTGTGAAGTAGACAATACAAGCAGGAAGGGTATACGAAACCCTTTATTTTCTATCTTTACAGGTATTTCCGAACTTCGGGATACAGAGACCAACCACTTGTGGTCTAAACGTAAGAATATAAAAACTACTAACTAAAACTCTAACTAAAACTAACTTTGAATTAGTATACAAGTGCCTAGCATTAAGATTGGCCTTTATTTTAACAAAGGTCCGTATGTAGTACGGCGAGCTGCTAAAACTACGATACGTTTGTAATTATCAAGAGGACTAAACCTCTGGCCTTGAAGGCAACCAGCAACAGAGCGAAAACTCGTAAAACTACAATGGCAAGAGGCTTGCTTCCAATAACTCCTTCCTCTCTCTCGCTTGGCAAAAAGCCACAACTTAAGTACTTGGCATTAGCAAGACAATTTGCATAAATAAGTTAAAGCGTTTTATTCTGGCCGGAAGTAGAAATTAAGAAGTGATAGTAAAGATTTAAAATAAAATAAACGTTAGTAAAACTTAAGATCCTTACATACTTCCCGCCAGAATTAATTAGTTTGAAACTGAGGTCTAAAACGACCTTGTTGAAAACTTTTAGCTCTAGAATCTAACGCGAGGCCAATCTTTTACAAACATTTCTCACTAGAAACTATTTAATCTAGAAATTAAAAAGTCGTTTTTACATGATCAACTCCATGGACAATTACTTTTCATCTGTACTGCATCTATAAACAGGAGTTTCTTAGTTGAATCTGGTTCCTTCCAGAGATCTGGAAGGAAAACTAGTTTAATGAAATGTTAAACAATCAAATGGCAAGTAACATGAATATGTATATTTTTCTTTTAAAACTATTCTTATTTCATTCACGCCCTTATTTAATTATCTCCCCGTGCTCTCTGACATGTGTTGTAAAGAAAAACACCAAACACGTGCGTGTCTATGTACAAGTGTTCAACACTACTGCCTGCAATCAAAACACTAGCGTGTTAAAATTGAACACAACAAAACCTCAGAACACACCTTATACAGTCAAAAGTCGCTAATTCGGACACCCATAATCTGGAATGATCTATAATCCGGACCTCAAAGCTAAAAACTTTCTGCGCATGCGCCGCGTTTACACATGCGCATAGGCATTTACGCGTGCGCGTAAGACCTTGACGACTGCGCATATGCGTGTGCGTAAGCGCAGAATACGTTTTCGCGTGCGCGTTTTATGTATAATGGACGGTATAAGCTAAAATTATCTAATTATCTATTTCAGTTAATGTTGATGATTGCATTGTTCCTTAATCTTCGAATTGGATCCGGCTTATTATTTTTTGCAGACTGTAAGAGCAATTTTATAAAAGTAAACTTGAACTTTCGATTATGTCAAATAGAATTTCCGATGCTGGAGCTCCCAAAGGATCTACAAAACGAAAGTATGTTTCGATGTCCATAAAACAAAAAGTGGAATTGCTGCAAAGTGGATAAAGACATGAAGAAGGTGACAGAGAGGTTAGTGAAAAGGAAAATATTTCGATTGATAAATTAGTCGGTATTTTCGGCACAGCAATAACGGGACTTGAACAGCGGAACTTTGTAACTGAACAAGAAATTATGTCTGTTTATAGAATTAAAGAGAAAGTATTATCACATAAAATGAAGCAACTTAAACAACTTACATTGAAAGAAATGTTTAATAAAGTAAACAAATAAATATTAAGCTTTTTTTGTAAATTTTGATACCCTTTAGATCATAATTGTTCTTTATTTCATAAATTACGGTTTCATATTTTTAATTTTAGAATTTCTGCATGCCATCTTACGAGATTTAAACTGATGATCTATAATCCGGAAAAATCGATAATCCGGAATCGCGAAATCCCGACGAGTCCGGATTAACGACTTTTGACTGTGTTCATCTCTGAACCCTGAGGTACTATTCTGAAAAGTGGATAACTGTGAGGTGTAGCGTCAGAGAGCCTAACTACATTCATTCAACCTTTAGCACATATTCACAATAATTTGCTCTTTTTACAGTCGTACGAATAAGTTAAAATTTTGGTATTACTCTAACATTTTCGCTTTAAATATAGCACAGTATTTCTTTACTTTTAAGATAACAGTTCACATTGTACATAAGGACATATTAACATGCCATTAATTTTACGCATTTTAAAACATACATTAGTAGTACATTGTTTGTTAACTTCTATTCTTTTCCAAGCAAGTGCTAATTCTTCTACATTGAAATACTACATTTCAAAAGTCTTTCAGACTAAAACTTCTTTCTTGCCAGAATCTTTTAAATAAAATTTTATACAATAATTTTACAACTTTCTTAAGGTACCTTTCTCAAAGATTATCAATGCTTTTACAATATTCAAGTATTCACACATTCCTATTATACAATAATTTTAAATAATTTTAGTTTTACTCTCGAGTAATTGAAAAACATAATACCAAAATAGGTAACAACTCATTTCTCGCCTTTTTGGCGATAAAGGTAGGCCTCACATGAGGTAAAACTTCTTAAAATCTGCCACTTGCAGTAAGAATGAAAAATTTAACTTAAAGTTTCAAAGTAACATAAAGTATTACTTATCTGTGTGATATTCAGACATCCTTTTTGCTGCCCAGTCCTGGAAAGTGGCGAAGACTACCGTCTGGTTTATCTTCCGTCTTGTGCGGGGTTGCCTTTCGGTTCCTTCCTCCGTGTGCTTCCTTTTTCTTCCAGTTCGGTCATCCTTGAAGACCTTCTTCTTAGCATCTGCTTGTGGTCTCGGCCGTTTGATGGCAGCTGGTCTTGGCGGAACCAGGACAAATCTGTCTCGTTGTTGCCTGGATCTCGTTGCTGACTGTTCAAACTTTTCTTGCTTCCTTGCATCTGCAGCTGGTTTTCCTTCGTCAAATCGTCGACATTTGCTGCATAGACTCCTGTCCGATGGCTAGATCTTCCGTTTTGGAGCCGTGTTATGATTGCTGCCATTTCTCCTGGCTCTCTTTGCGTTAGTCGAACTTCTCCCTTAACATAACTAAGGATAATTTTCACTATATTTCTATTGACTCGTTCCGCTATATTTGATTGCGGCCGATATGGGACCATTTTTAAATGACGTATGCCCAGTTTTTGGCACATGTCTTTAAATATATTACTTACAAATTGAGGACCATTATACGATATAACATTTAGGGGCACCCCGTATTTTAAAATATATTTATTTAAAATAGAATCAGTAACTAATTTCGCGGAGGCTCGTTTTAAGGGAACAATTTCGGTCCACTTACTAAAATGATCAACCATAACAAGGAGATACCGACTTTTATTTAACTGACTTTTCGGGAAAGGGCCCAATAAATCGATGCCAATTATTTCATTTGGAAATTCTGATTTAATGCTATTTAGAAACCCAGCCGGGCAGAAATTAATATAATTAACTGCTTGACATGTTGGGCAGGACTGGACATACGCCCTTGTTAACTTTTGCAGCTCAGGAAAATAAACTGCTTCGCGTACGCGTTGGATGGTTTTTCGAATACCACCATGAGAAGCTAAAGGCGAGTCGTGCAACTACTGCAATATATTTAATCTAAGACTAGCTGCGATAACAGGTCGAAATTCGTTGTTGGAATTCATAGTTTTTGTATAAAATAATAGACTGTCTATTAGTTCGTAATGGGCCGCCCTATTTCTTATCGCCACAATATCTTCGTGGCTAAAATTTTCAGGATCTTTTAAATAATCATGAATATTTTTAAATTCCGGATCCTTACCCAGTTCGGTTATTACAGTTTCTCGGGAATGTATCGTACATGCTGTGAACATTGCCACCTTTACAGTATTACCTTTTTCATCTATTTTTATTCTGGATAAGGCATCTGCTACGATATTTTTCTTTCTGGGGGTGTGCTTAATTACCAAATTATACTCTTGTAACTTGAGTGCCCATCTTATTAACCTTGGGGATAAGTTTTTCCCTGAGTACAATCTAGTTACCGCCGCATGATCAGAATACACTGTTACTGGCGCACTTCCAAAATAGACTCGGAACTTTTGCACTGCTAACAGAACTGCAAGTGCCTCTCTCTCAGTCGTGGAATAATTTCTTTGAGTTTCATTTAAAGTTCTACTAAAAAATGCCATGGGCTGCTGATTCTGCAAAAGTACTGCTCCTACCGCATAATCCAAAGCATCCGCTGAAATTTCTAAATTCTCATCGTTCTCAGGAAATTTCAAAACAGGGGCTTGCGTTAATGCTTGCAATTTTTCAAACGCACTATTGGCTTCGGCCGTCCACAAGAATCTTGCCTTTTTCCTTTTAAATTTTAACAATGGTTCAGCAATAGCTGCAAAGTCTTTTATAAAGGACCTATAATATGAACAAAGTCCTAGAAAAGAAGACAGCTTCTTCGCCGTATTTGGTGGCAGATACTTTTGAACAGTGATTATTTTTGATTCGTCTATCTGGATTCCTTTCTGAGAAATTTTGTAACCTAAGTATTTTAATTCAGGGGCTGCAAATTTGCACTTTTCGACATTAACTTTTAGACCGGCCTCATATAATAATGAAAACACCTCTCTTAAATCTTTTATATGTTGGTCCAAATTATCACTAGTAATAATGATATCGTCTAAATATATAAATGTCGTCTTTCCTAGAACAGGCCTTAGCACAATGTCCATACATCGCTGAAATGTTGCAGGTGCCCCTGAAAGACCAAACGGCATACGCAAGAATGCATAACTGCCATACTTGGTTATAAAAGCAGTCTTAGGCACATCCTCTGGTTTTATACCTATTTGAAAATAACCAGTAGTTAGGTCTAACGTAGTCATGTGTTTTGTAGAAGTTATGTTCCTTAAAATTTCTTCAATAATAGGTAACGGATATACCGGATATTTAGTCATGAAGTTTAATTTATGATAGTCAATCGCAAAACGCCACCTTTTCGGATGTGTTACTGGATAATCGTTATTTTTCTTACATAACACAACCGCTACTAGCATAACTACTTCAGATGGGCGTTATGATCTTTTTACGTAACATATCTCGAATGTGCCACTCTATAATTTTTTCTTTATTTTTATCGTACCGATACGGCTTGTGGCGAACTGGCAGTGAATCTCCTGTGTCGATATTATGGTTAGTCACTTGAGTAAATCCGGGAATATCACTAAATAACGAAGCAAATTCACTTACCACTTGGCGAATTTTTTGTTGCTCTCCCGTAGGCAGGTGGTTGAGATTTAACGTGGGTGGTTCTCTATTTTCTTCGAGCACTGGTTTCATAGTCAGCTTAAGGGACGCTTGGTTAAAATCCAGCATTGCTTCTGCCTCTGAAAGAAAATCTATCCCTAAAATTACATGTGCTTGGAGATTTTTTACGATAAAAAACATGATCTTTACTTGCTCCTTAATGTGAATAAAGAGTGGTATTTTACCTATGCATTTGCATCTTTCCCCCTGCGCAGCTAACACTGTCGTATTATCCGAATTATATATTCTGTATCTACGGAAGTATTTCCTAAAAAAATCTTCTGCAACACAGGAACACTGCGCGCCTGTATCCAGGAGTGCGGTGACTGGAATATTGTTTACCAAAACTTCAATCTTTGGAAGAATCAAATTTTTCACAATAACTGTATTTAACTTGAAGGAAGAGGGGTTTACTTGGCCTTCGGATTTCCGCACCCCCCCATCAGCAGAAATCCGTTTTAGTTTAAATCTTCTTTCTTCCTTTCTATGCCTTCCTTCTTTTTCTGCTGGCCTTCAGACTTTTTTCTGGCTTACTATTGAACTGTCAACGTTCGCCGGTTGTTTTTGGATACTCAGGTTTCCTTGCCAACTGATTCGACTTGCTTCCGTAGCCGTGTTCTTGGCGCACCAAATTGGTTTCGTTGCTCATACTGGCGTCTTCTTTCAATGTCCGCCGTTCTACTTTCAAACTGGATTGCTAGCTCAAATAACTTTTCCAGTGTAGTCGGGTTCCTTAATTCAATAAAGTCTTGTACTTGGGGAAGTAACCTAGGCAAAATTACTTGGATTATCTCAGGACCTGGACGGCTTCCATACAAGAGTTTAAACACGTGAATTTTTCTTAAAATAAAGCTGGAAAGATTTTCGATTCGTTGCCGGTATATGCTGAAGAATTTCGCTTCTAATTTTGCACGATTTCTTAAGACAGGGAAGGCTTTTACTAAGGCAGTCTTGAAATTTTCGTAAGTATAGGTGGGAGTTCCCGCTTGACCCAAGAGGTTTCTGCCTATACATTTGAACCAATTAAGCGCTTGGACCCTCATAGCACTGGTAGCTAAGGTGACTTTTTGGAACTCATGGTCTGGATATAGCATGAAGTGGTCATCCAATTTTTCCAAAAACTGGTTACCAATGAGTTTCCATCAAAGCTTGCTGCTGGTTTCATCGATGTGCGCATGGTCTGGACGATGTAACCAAATCCTTCCAGAGGGCAGCAGCTGGCATTTCTGGATTCTGAGCCAGTGCTGCAGGCACCTCAGGTTCTTCTTGAAAGTCGGCCATTGTTATTCTTCTTCGGGCGCCACTATCAGGACTTGCGTTTCTTTTGATTTGCTTTGGAAAAATTAATGGTCCTGACTCGGAACAGCGAGCTTACTCAAGCTATGTTCAAGAAATTGTGAAGTAGACAATACAAGCAGGAAGGGTATACGAAACCCTTTATTTTCTATCTTTACAGGTATTCCCGAACTTCGGGATACAGAGACCAACCACTTGTGGTCTGAACGTAAGAATATAAAAACTACTAACTAAAACTCTAACTAAAACTAACTTTGAATTAGTATACAAGTGCCTAGCATTAAGATTGGCCTTTATTTTAACAAAGGTCCGTATGTAGTACCGAAGTACGCCGAGCAGCTAAAACTACGATACGTTTGTAATTATCAAGAGGACTAAACCTCTGGCCTTGAAGGCAACCAGCAACAGAGCGAAAACTCGTAAAACTACAATGGCAAGCGGCTTGCTTCCAATAACTCCTTCCTCTCTCTCGCTTGGCAAAAAGCCACAACTTAAGTACTTGGCGTTAGCAAGACAATTTGCAAAAATAAGTTAAAGCGTTTAATTCTGGCCGGAAGTAGAAAATAAGAAGTGATAGTAAAGATTTAAAATAAAATAAACGTTAGTAAAACTTAGGATTCTTACAATACAAAGAAGTCATCGGGTATCCACTTCAGATTTTTTAAAAAAATGATTGGATTTATTCGGAAAGAAGTTATTAAGGTGCTATTTGATAGTCTCCAAAAAAAAAAAAAAAAAAAAAAAAAAAAAAAAGGAACTCCATACAGAGAATTTTGCAGCAACCTGAAGGGAAGGAATGGAGCCACACTCAATATGTCTCATTCTGACAATCATTGAAATGCCAGGCTAAGCAGTGTCGTGATGGAAGATAAATAACTTGACAACTGGTCAATTCTGAATGCTTTGTTTCAATTTCTGCTTTTAAAACTGCTATCTGGGTAATCTGCTCAAAATCTGCCTTGGTGAAAACAATTTAAAGTACAGTACAAAGTCTTTAATCTGGACTCGTCGGAACTTCGGCAATTCCGGATAATAAATCATCAATTTAAATCTGGTAAAATGGCATTATAAAAATTTAAAATATGAAACCGGAATTTATGAAATAAAGAGCAATTATGATCTAAAGGGTATCAAAATTTACTAAAAAAAAATTTATGTTTATTTGTTTAGTTTATTAATATTTCTTTCAATGTAAGCTGCTTCATTTTTTGTGCTAATATTTTCTCTTTAATTCTATAAACAGACATAATTTCTTGTTCAGTTACAAAGTTCCACTGTTCAAGTCCTGTAATTGCTGTGTCAAGAATACCGACTAACTTGTCAATCGAAATTTTTTCGTTTTCAATAACCTTTCTGTCACTTTCTTCACTATCGGAAGCGGTACATTGAAACATGCTTTGTAGATCCTTTGGCAGCTCCAGAATCGAAACTCTTTTTGACATAATTGAAAGTTCAAGCTTACTTTTTCTAAAATTGCTCTAACAGTCTGCAAAAAATAATAAGCTGGATCCAATTAGAAGATTAAGGAACAAAACAATCTGCAACATTAACTGAAATAGATAATTAGACAATTTTAACCTAGCTTATACCGTCCGTTATACATTAAACGCGCATGCGTAAATGCACATGCGCGTGCATAAAGGTATCATGCGCATGCGTAAATGCATTATGCGTTTACGCATGTGCAGAAAGTTTGTAGCGTTGAGGTCCAGATTATGTACGTTCGGATTAAAGACTTTGTACTGTATACAATTCCTTTGTAGTTCCATCATATACAAAATGTTATTTTAGATGCAGCTCCCCCTTATATTGTTACTAAAGTAGTTCTTTTTGCTTGTACCATGATCATTTTCTGTTAATATTATTTCTAGTAATCGGCTAGTAAAGCATCCTCTTCTCATTTCTAGTAATCAGCTGCTTTAAAAAAGAACTTCTTTATTTCTTTTCAGCAAAGAAACACATGCCAAAACTCAAGCAAGCATAATCTGCTCTGTTACGGACAGGGTACATCACAGCAGCTTACACAGCCAGTCTTCTTCAAATGATCATGTACTATACTGTTTTGGAATACTTACTCTGTCTGATAGTTCCTGAAATGCGTCATATGAATTTTCAACAATAGCTTTTTTTAACAGTCCTTGTTTATAAAAAATTGTCATCAAGAGCAGGCAAAATCTTCGAAGCTGAAATTTAAATGCTTAAATAATTCCCAAAATAACTCTTAAGTAAGCCTCAAAATGTGTCATCAGAAAACAGCACAAATTTTATGAGTAGTTTCTCTAACATTCTTTCCTCTTTTAAAACAAAAGACTTAATTAATAAAAATGAATTTTTAGGTACTCCATACTTAGCACTGCAATGAAACAAAAATAATGCCATAACAAATGCTAGAACTATGCAATGTGAGCAGAAAAGACAGTATTTAATTATTTGTTTTGATCAAGATCCATCTTATCACAGTAATAAAATTAGTAAAGAAAACACGCTTCAATTCGAAAAACTGCAGAACTTCCTGGATGATCCAATTCATATTCTCAAATTAAGTGTTAACAGACAGAAAGCGAAAATTCACAAAACAACAACAACAACAACAAAACAAAAAAAAAAAAAAAAAAAAAAAAAAAAGAGGGAACAGTTGCCGGCTTTGACACCCTAACACAAATAAAGGTACTCTTCTGTTATCATTAACTGGATTCAGAAATGTATGTATGTGCATATATGTGTGTATATACACATATATGTGTATGTACATATGAACACATACATCTACACACATGCATACATACATCTTTGAATCCAGCCCCAACAACAGAACAATACCCAAATTAATAACTACAGCAACTATATGATGTCACTAAGTTTTAAATAGGCCTATAAGCTGCAGTTTTCAGAATGGAGTTCCTTTTTTTAAGTTTATAGTTCGATCATGGGTCTTGGGGATCTACCAAACAATGAAGGTGCTGTTATTAGTTTCTTGAATGTTATAACATTTTGCTGAGTAACCACCAATGTTCCAATTTGCATGAAATGAACTTTTATTCAAGACAATCAAAGAGCGCATCAAGAGCAAGAATTCCAAAAAGCTGGTTTTGAGCTTTTCAATGTGAACCACAAATTCAACTTTGAAAATCTACATTCCAGAGGTCATACCCAAAAGATCGAGCAGGTATGGACTTCTTCAAAATGGTGGGAAAAGAAACATATGGGAAAAGCATGACATCATTTGAAGTCACACTTAGTAAAGTTCATGGGGCAACAAAAAGTAGTAGTTCAGAGTAAAAAAAACATGTAAGTACTGAAATTTTTTAAGCTACATAAAACCATCCACAAGACTAACAATTATACTCTAATCACATGGGAACTTCCCTTCCAGTAGTACATATGCTCATATTTTTCTTTAACAGACATATTCAGAGCTAAAAAAAGAAATTTTAATGCAAATGCTTGTAAATGATTAGATGGTGTTATTCGAAAATGTCAAAGCTCATAAAGGCTGTCTGCCTAATGGAAGAGATGCCTTCATACTTTCTACAGAGAACTGACTCATATTTACAATACACACAGGGTAAACATGAAAAAGAACCATGCAGCCAGCCTGTTCATCTGGAAATGAACCCAGGATAAACTCCCAGTATTCAACACCATTCAACTGCTTGGCCAGTGGAGGGGATTATATGATCAGAGTGTTAATCTTCAGTTGTTACAGATGACATTTTTGATGAAATTATGAATTGGCAACAATTGCATGGGTGATAATAATTGGAATATGAAACGTCTGACTTAAAAATGCTTAGAATTTTAAAATTTTATATGACTATTAGTTCATATTTATTTGATTTTCATGAATGAATACTAAGCATCTACAGTTTAAATTGTATGTGTTCACATTCAAATGATAAAAAATTATGTTAGAGAAATGTTAAAAGTATCACATATTTTTGATCTAATATGAAATAATTTAAAGTCTATTTATGATTTTGAAATGTACTATTAGAAATGGTAGTTTTTTACAAAAGATTCAAAGTACATGAGGTGAACATTATTAAGTAACACTGGATATGTCATAAACGTATTACCTTATGAATCAGATTTAGTTAACACACATGAAGTTGTTACATTACATACTTTGAATCTGCAAAATACAGCTATAGAAGACAGAAAGCAATTCAAGAAGCAGAATTTTCTTAATCGTGAGAAGCATTTCTTTCAGTTAGTGAAAGCTAAAATTCATTTACTCATGACATGGAAAAAAGCATGTAATGGGAAAGGAGGAATAATAATAATAATCCTCATTCATTAAACTTTGTTCAAACAATGGTAAAAGTCCTTACTTAATTACTGAGAGATCATGACACATGTAATGCGACATTTTCCGGAAAATTCCGATCGTGATTTTAGCTAATAAGCACTTAAAAAGAATTTCGCTGCTAAAGTGCAGAATCGCCCACTTATTCGTTTGGCGCTTTTTACAAGAGTAAGAATTGGATTTTTGTCAATTTTCTTTGACTTTTTAAGTGAAAATAGGTCGATGTGTACATAGGTAAAATCAAGAACGTGCGCAATGCCATTTTTGTGCAATTCTGGGATTTTTTTTAAGTGAAAATAGGTCAACGTGTACATGGATACCATGTATGAGCAATTCTTAAAAACGCGGCAAGCAGTTTGCGATTCTGCACTTTCTCCCAATTTCGCACCTAATCTTCGTCATGATTAAGCATTTTTGTTCCATAAAAGTTTTAGTATAAGCGTAATTCGGCTAGCAGATTGTTAAAAAAATGTTGAGTAAAAAAAAAAAAAAAAAAAACATGATTTACTTCGTGAAAACAAAATGGCGTCCAAAACAAAACTAGCAGGTTGCTGTAGCAGGGTTGGTCGCCATATTTTCGGCAAAAAATCGCCAAGCTACCATAATGTAAAGAATCGCCGAAGATTTTTGTCTTAATTAATTTAAGCTATGCTTGATATGCTTCCAACAGAAAAAATTCCAGTAACATATTTTGCAGGAATACAGAATTTTGCTAGAAAATTGCTAAAAGGAACAATTGCTTTTAGTTTAATATCAAAATAATCAGCATAAAATTTCCAACTGCGTGAAAGAAAGAAGAACCTGCTCATAAGTAACTTTACAGGTTGTTTTCTTAGTATAAATTTTTGGAAAAGTGTAGAATCACCCACTGCTTGGTGTGTTTTTAAGAATTGCATAAACTCGATATCCATGTACACATAGACATATTTTCACTTAAAAAAAATATCGGAGAATTATACAAATTCGGCATTGCGCACTCCCTTGACTTTGTCCATGTACACATTGATGTATTTACAGTTAAAAAGTCAAAAGAAGTTGAGAAAAATCCAATTCTTACTCTTGTACAAGATGCCAAATAAGTGGGTGATTATGCATTTCACCATAAATTTTTAACTAATATGCAGTCTATATACTGTATTTTCTGGCGTATAACACGAATCTATAATTTCAAGCTACATTTTTTAATTTTTAGGTATGTTCACTATATAACATACACCCAATTCTTCACGAAGAAACCTAAAAGACACATGTAATGCTCTTATGAGTTCACTTATTCGAACATTTGTCCTAGCCTTTCGAAGAATGGTAAACCGCATTGACAAGCGATAAGGGGAACAATATGTGTGTGAGTTAAATGTCTGAGGGAGTAAATATTCTGGCAAAGAGGGTGGATTGTATTTAATGCAACTGTCCAAGAGAATGCTATTGTAGAGCACCTCTAACCTGAATGAATTTGCAGAATTCATTCAGTTAGATGTTTTCTCTTTCTGTAGTCATTTGAAGGCATATTTTTAAGTGAATCACATTTGCTTTAGTTGAAATACAGTTGATCTACAGCTTCTTTTAATAAATATGGTAAATATGGCTTCTGAGAAAAGAAAAAAACACAATGCTGTTTTTAAATGCAAAGCCATTCATTTTATGAAAGAAAATTGAAATCGTGCTGCAGCAAAGATGTTTGGTGTTGGTGAAAGATAGAATGGTTTATTTATGTATCAAAATAACAGTGATGGTGAAGATGATATGCCTGAAGATATAATGGCAGACGAACTCATGATGTTATTCGATAAGGAAAATGTTTAATTTCATAAGGTATGACATTTCTCTTATATAAGCAGCATTCTGGTGAATGTAAAAATCTAATTTTGCCCTTATTTATTTAAGCTATCGTTTTTATATCTGGCATATAATGCACATGTATTAAATGTGTTATACACCGGAATATACGGTATATATAACAAAAAGTAATTTTTTGCAATTATAAGTTTTCACTCTTTTTTTTTTTTTTTTTTTTTTGAGTAAAAAAATTCTAAATTGCACTCTTGTGTTAGTTACGTGGAAAAGATTTTTACATATATGATTACCCGAATTTGGCGACTTCTACTAAAGTAATTGTGCTAACACACAATTATCAAATTTTACAATTTAATCGAGATAAGTGTATTCTTAAACACATTTTCCCAGGCTGCATTTAGAATAAGCAAATTACCGGCACTCTGAAATATTACTTTAAGCACTTTCTTCGGTTTTCTTTGGTTTCGCATATTGGAAGAGTTTAAGCTGTTTTGAGTTGCATATATTTCTACGTGAAATTATGCAGACGAAAGGGTAAATAATTATTTTTTACATATTCATCTTGCAAACAGGTATATTACAACTAACAGCTGAACTTATATCATTTTAAAACAAGATGCAATTATTCTTAAGGCTGGGAAAGGGTGTTCTAAGAAACAAACACCTGATTTTTAATAGAAAACAATACTTAAAAAAAAAATTTATCAATTCATTAATTAAGTTAGATTTGTATCCCAAGAGCCGCTTTTCTGATACTTTCGAAGCATTAAAATTTTGAACTTCTACTGACTTCTCGAATTCAGAGATTTCCTATGTTCTACAACATTCAATGGATAAATTGTAAAACGAATGTCAAAATACATCCAGATACCTGCTCCGCTGATGTTGCAGTCTCAAAATCATCATCGTCGTATCGCTGTTCATCAAAATCGGAGGATAAACATCGAAGTTTTTCGGTCAAATTTTCACAAAATTCGTCCATGTTGTTAATAGTTGCCCATAGAAACAGTACTTATTTTCTATTGGCTAATACCGCTTTTTCACCGGTTGGAATAATTTCATGACGTAACCGTATAACTTTATACTTTTTATTCTATGGTTAACCAAATACTATCTTCAATTTCGTTAACGCATACTGTAACTCAACCTGTTAAGAAAGTTGCGGTTCGATACAAGACGAACTCAGAGTGAAAAAATTGACTTCTATGTATTTTCATCTTTATTTTATATTATTCTTCTATTCAAGATTACAGTGCTTTCATGTTTTTTCAGTTTTATTGACTTCAAGAATTAAGTTTGAATTAAGCTGTGAAATTTAAACTTAATGGGACTTGTACATATTAATTTTATTTTACTTCTCATATTTTTATCATATATGTGTTTCTATCGGATTTTGTGCTGCAGGACTCAGTGAAATGCTATTTATTTGCTTTTATTGCTATTCACGAAGATTTCTACCCGTGTTACCTACTGTTGCATAATCGAGAAAATATTGTTAAGAATTTTATTATTACTATTTTTTATTATTATTGTCTATTTTTCAAAAGTGTGTTTTTGTTTTATTATTGTGTGAAGTTGTAACTATATGTCTTTTCTTGTGTGGCAACAACGCTTCTGTAATTCTTCAATTTGAACTTTTGGATGTGTGCCAGGTTTGATGGCGTAATGCTCTGGTGAAAGCGTCGATTGATTGTGTAGATGAAACATGTTGTTTCAGAACGTTATTTCTTTAAAATATGTAAAATAAATGTTTTGTTTTCTGAACTCGGATTATGCATACGTTATTTAGTTTCAACACCTACGAAGATAAAGATTGTAAAACTATTGTTATGATACTAGGGACCCCAATTTCAGTAAACGCCTAAGGGCGATCCTAAATGTTAGTAATGTGTAATGCAAATTGTTGCTCAGATTCTTTATTGTATGTTGTTCTTTTTTCCTCCTGATTGCTTTTTGTTTTTACTAGTGGCACTAAGGCGTCGCACTTCGTATTTTGTTTCTCTTGTGTGTACATGTATTCTTCTGTGAAATAGTTGTTAAAAAAATAGTTAATTATGTATGGATTAGTAATTAGGTACTTAAGAGAAAAAATATGTATTTAACTATTAGCGATTATGAATTTAAACTCTTGCTCATTTAATTATTTAGCACATTCAGTTATATTTCTCATAATTCGAAACTTTTATCAAGGGGTAGGGCTATGGCACCCAGGCACCCTGGTGGTTAAGCACCCCAGTTCAACATCTATCTATACTATATGTTCTTAGTACGTAATAAAGTCGCCTACGTGTTGCCATGAGAACTTTACTTCGTGGTGCTCGCACCCTTCTACCAAGATCTAGTTTGGCCTTGCTTCTACTCAAATATACAACGGACAGTTCTTTTGTTTTTTAGCATAGTCGACTCTATGAACAAGGCTAAAGTTTTTCATTTGTATTTTTTATTTTGTCTTGTGAACTTTGTGACACATTTCACATGAATATCCAGCGAATTTTCCAGATTCATTCTGCCTTTTATAAAAGCAGAAGATAGAAAGTATCACAAATCTAAACAAAAAAGATGATATTAAAGCAAGTAAACATCCGCACCTTCCCCTGACAAAAAAAAAAAAAAAAAAAAAAATTGAACTAGTGGGTTTAGCCAAAGAATATGTATAGACCACGGGGTCCGTAATACTCCGTGGTATAGATATAGACGTTGATTGGTCTAGAAGCTTTTAGTGAAAATAAATCTGGCAACAATAGAGTTCAGTATCGCGTGAGGGGTTTGTTTCGTTTTGTGTGCGGAGTTGGTTACTAGTGTTAGTAGTAGCAGAGATATTATCCTAGGATAACTGTCCTGAGCTACAATTTTAATATGGCATGTTTATTACAAGGAAGGATAGCTCTTATAACTGGAGGAGGAAGTGGAATAGGGAGAGCTGTTTGCTTATCATTTGCGAAAGAAGGCGCGATCGTCATTTCCACTGATATAAACGAAGACGCGAGTAAAGAAACAGTGCAAAATCTTCCAGGTCTAATAATTTCCTTGAACATCTGTAAATTCATTTAGTGTTATTTTAATTTCATAAATAAAAGAATATTGGAATAATTTGAAATTACGGTTTACTGAATCATATTTTTCAGATGCTGGGAAACATTTTGCTGAGGCAGTTGATGTTTCAGACTCTGAATCCGTCACTAATTTGATGGCAAAAATAAAAAGGAATTCCCTGTTTCCTAATACTCTGGTAAATTGTGCTGGAATTACCAGAGATACCCTAATGCTTGATATGACGGAGGCCATGTTTGATGACGTTATTAAAGTTAATTTAAAAGGAACTTATCTCATGACGCAAGCATTGAGCAAACTCATGATAGAAACGAAAGTTGATGATGGATCAATAGTAAATATTTCTAGTATTTCTGGAAAAATAGGGAATTTTGGCCAATGTAATTATGCCGCATCTAAAGCAGGGGTGGAGGGATTTACGAAAACAGTTGCTCGCGAACTTGCAAAATATAATATACGATGCAACGCAGTAATGCCAGGATTTATTGATACACCCATGGTAAAAAGTGTTCCTGATAAAGTAATGGATCGAATCAAAAAAGAAATTCCATTGAAACGTTTAGGCACACCTGAAGAAATAGCAGATGTTTGTGTATTTCTAGCATCCAGAAGAAGTTCCTATATTACAGGTGGGATTATTCAAGTATCTGGCGGCCTTTACATGTAATTATTTGTTTAAACCAGGGATTCTCAGTTCTTTTCTTACATCAACTCCCTTCCATTTCTCGCTATAATATGCAACATTCGGAATAATAGTAATACAGATAATTCCATATAAATAAACTGAAGATAGCAATTGGACTAAAACTATAAAAGTTATGAAAAATGGATTATTATATTTATTATTAATTTTACAATAGAAACAAAATCACAGATTCCAATTGCACAAAAATTCGATCTTAATCAATTTACTGATGTAATTATTTAAATATTTTTTTAATAAATTTCTTAATCTGTTCTTTCTTAATTCTAAAATAATTTCAAAAATATTCATCCTGTTTCTTGTTTTCCATAATAAATTATTGACTTAAGTGTGCTTCAAAAGGTAAGAAAAGTGAAAAATCTATAGTTCATTAATAATTTTTATTTTGGGGTAATTCTTTGGAATGACTTAAATTTCAAAACTTAGCATAACTATGCATTTTGAAATAAACTTGCTATATAACTTTCTATCAACAAAAAATTAATTATCAATTTTATTAATATGTTCTATTCAATGGGAGTTTGACTATGATGATAAGTTGCAAATGCAAGTTTGGCTGTTGGCCCCTTGATCATCATAGACTTAACTTTTCACACACCCTCAGGGGATTAATACTGATCTCATTAGGAATGCTTGGTTTAGACCAGGGGTTCTTAACCGGTGGTACACAAAGAAGTAAGGTATTTTTATCTTAAATTCAAAAATTAAAACCCCAACATCCTGATTGAGTTTTTTTCTCTAACACCCGTAAATTTATGCGATTTGAGCTTTGTTTAAGAACGGTGGTGGTAGTACTTTGTAGTGGTGGTACTAAAGGTTTTCAATTTTTGTTAAGATGGTACATGTTAGTCAAAAGGTTGAGAAATGCTGGTTTAGACAATTCAGAAATGCACATGGGATATATTTTTTATTTTTTTGAAGTTGTGACTTTTTTAATTATAAATTCATTATGCTTTATTTCACTAATTGAATCTGAATCAAATTTGTAGAATTTAAATAAATATTTTTAATTAATTGCTTGTTTTATTGATTATGAAAAAATTTAATTTGCTTTTTTTTAAAAATTTAGCAATAAAATTATTTCTATTCTAAAATGGCATGATACTTTGTATGAAAAATTTATGCTATTTTCAGATTTTGAAATTTTTAGTTCTGAAAATGAATATAAAGTAAAAAATATATAACTCATATGCAAAATATAGAAAAATGACAGTTTAGTGATTGTTTTTATTATAATAATAGTTCTATATTTTAAATAATGGCTAAATGTAAAATCTAATTTTCCTTAATATACTGTATATAATATGATTATTCAAGATAAAATTTTGCAAAATGGCATTTTATGACTTCTTGGTAAATTATTAAGGGTAATAATTATTATATTAAATTATTAAAATATAATTTAAGAAAAGTATCTCAAATGGTCTAAAAATGTTTTAGGATCCTGTTTTTATTGTTTTAGCACTATCTCTTATTGAAAATCATTCTAAGCTGTTAAAAAAATGCGTGTAAAGTGCAGAATTGCCCACTTATATGGCGCATATCGATGTGTACATGGACAAAGTTGAGGGAGTGCGCAATGCCAAGTTTGTGCAATTCTCTGATGTTTTTTGAAGTGAAAATAAGCCATTGTGTACATGAATACCGAGTTTGTGCAATTTTTTGACTTGTTATTTTCAAGTTGATGCAGAATCGCCCACTTACATGGCACGTATCGATGTGTACATGGACAAAGGGAGTGTACAATGCCAAGTTTGTGCAGTTCTCAGATTTTTTTTTTAAAATAGGTCAATGTGTACATGGATACCGAGTTTGTGCAATTCTTTGGCTTGCTATTTTCAAGTTGCCGATTTTGAGAAGTGCACGAAGCAGTGAGTGATTTTGCACTTTCTCCCAAAAATGAATTTAAGAATGGTATTAATGTTATTTTCTTATTGATAGCACTTCTTAGTCAGCTTTTTACTAACCAGTTGGAAGTAGTCAAATGTTGACAATCAAAAAGGAAAAGTTGTCAGAAATAACTTTAAAGATTTTTCAAATATCTCTGGACATTAAAGAATTCAAATATCTCTTAACATTAAAGGACAATTTCGAGCCTCACTTGGAGCTTATAAGGGAAATGGAGGCTCAGGAAACTTGCCTGTATGGAAATTAGCCCTGTCTATTCTGGGAATAGCTAGAAAACTTCGGTTGGTTAATGCTTTTTGTCTGAAACAGATTTTGTAACACTTCCAAATGTAAACTAGTAGCTGGGCATGGAAACTGAAGCTCTTTCGTGCACAGGAAACTTCAAGTATGTTACAATTGCTCAAAAATACTATATTTTATTTTCTCCTGACAATTCATAAGTTTACAAAAGATTACTTGAATTCTCAAAACCTTTCGCGAAAAGCATATTCGAACATGGAAATCCAAAATTTTTCTCCTTATTAATATGACATTTTTGAAGAGAAAACAAGACTTTATGGTCTTTTTCTCTTCAAAAATTATTTATCATTATTCAAAACAAATTTTGAATAATGGTCTATACCAGAACTGTTCCTAATTTAACATAGTGGAAGCTTATTAATTTAATTCAGGTTTATTTTCTCTAAAAAAAACATATTTTGAAGAATTGAAATTAATAAAGCTTTCCTTCATTAATGCATTTGCACGAATGTATGTACGTTTCTCGCACTGTGAAAAAACAATGGTATATAGAGACATCAAATTTTAAATAATGTAGTCCTCCACTCAAATATGGGCATCTGGAAGCCCAAATTTGGAATTTGTTTTATTACCTATTTTGTGAAACTTAAACAAACTTTGGTTAACAAACTTAGCGATTTCAACAATATTGGTGGAGTTGTCTGGAGTGGTGTCGCAGCGGATCATCATGGCTGCCATCAGACTGGCATCGTTTAGTGTTCAGCGATGAATCCCGCTTCACTCTTGAAGTAAATCACCACTGTGTTCGTATCTGGAGAGGACGGAGCCAGCAGTTTCAATCAGCCTTTGTTTTACAAAGGCATACAGCCATAACCCCTGGTGTGATGGTATACGGTGCTATTTCTTATTACAGCAGGTCATCTTTAGTCATCCTCTGTACATCTTTATCAGCTCAACAATATGTTGATACCATCCTGCGGCCGGTTGCATTATCCTTCAAGGCACGTCATCCTGGGGACATTTTCCTACAAGATAATGCCAGGCTCGCATATCTCTGGACTGGCTCCATGTGGTTGATATTCTTTCTTGGCCAGCAAGGTCACCAGGCCTTCCACCAATTGAGGATGTCTGGGACATGGTAGGCCGCCAGATTCAAGCACCACAAAATATCACAGATCTGGAGCGACAACTGATGAATGCCTGGCAGAATATGTCACAGGATGACATCAGAAACCTCTATTACTCCTTGCCTTGATGATTTCAAGCATGCATTGCCGCCAGGGGCAGTCCGACCAACTACTAATTTGAACAGTCAATGGGTGATTGCGAGCCATGAGCAGGTACTATGACCTTGATTTTTTAATCATTTAATTATCTGTGTATGAGCTATACACATATTCAATTTCATCAAAAACAACCACTTCCTGCATGGTGCTTCGATTTTTTTTTGCAAAAGAGTGTATACAGTCAAAAGTCGTTAGTCCGGACGCCAATAATTCGGAATGATCTATAATCCAGACCTCAATGCTACAAACTTTCTGCGCATGTGTCAATGCATAATGCGTTCACGCATGTGCATAATATTTTTACGCATGCGCATAATGTGTCTACGCATGCGCGTTCAATGTATAACGGTGTAATTTTGTGGCATTCTGTAGCTGACTTTTTGCAACAGAACTGGAAGTAAATGACGGTTCTAATAGTAGTGTGATAGTTCCATTTCAAACACCTTGTATTTAATGATAACGATGTTTTTTTTTTTTTACAAATTTCAGAACACAGCACGTATTCTAATGCAATTCTCTTTCTTTCAAATGGAAAAAATCGTTTGACAAAATATGATTGAATACACCAACGTGAACTGTTTGATCAGACGATATTTGTGGTGGTGGGAAGCTTTCATTAAAACCCGATAGTTTGAGCAGGTGAATCTACTTGCAAAAAAATGTTTTAACTACCTATTGTAAACATGGATTATATTTAACGAAAGCCTATTTCATAGTTAATATCATAAACACAGGTTGGAATTCACTGAATAAATTATGCAGGAGGATATTGGATGGAATATGTTATTTCTGCATTTAGCACCCATCAACGGCCAAGTGGTAAGATCGCTAACAATTTTAGTTTGACCCTGGTTTAAATCTTGGTGAATGAGAATACAGTAAGACCCCGCTTAACATGGGGGATCCGTTCCATCAAAGTAGAGTGTAATGCGAAACAGTGCTAAACGAGGCTATCTTAACATGTAAATAATGGAGTTAGTGGAAGATGGATAGAAAATTGGTTAGGTATTAAATTTAACAATGTTTTTTTAATAAAAATAAAACCAAACATTTATTTCTTACAAAAATAAAAACAATATAAACGAATATATTTATAAAAACAAATAAAATTCTAAGCCAGTCAGATCATTCAGTCTATTCTGTGTTTCCAATTTTCTGCCTTTTTTTTTCAAGAAGGCATTATGATAGATTAGCTTAGTGGCATATTGCGTTCAATTTCGTCGTCAATCCATATAGATAGTCGTTTTTCCACTTCCTGTATAATGTTATTTCTAAAACAGGTAATTCTAGTTGCAGAACTTGACGCAGTTGCAGTTGCCGATGACAGTATTTTTTCTTTATTCTTAAGAATTGTCCTTATTGTTGAAGTTGCCAAATTCAATGCAGCACTAATTTGAGATTGACTCTCACCAGAATCTAATCTTTAATCACTTGCATTTTAGTTTCCAGTGAAATGCTTTTTCTGGTTGCTTTCTTTTCTTGTTTGTTATTATCACCCATGATAAAAACTAAAGATCATAATATTTGTCACTGTATTAATCGTTATAGTATTACGTAAATTTATACTTACAATAATGTCAACAAATGTTTCAAATGATAAAAATGCTTCCGTACAGCACCTCACCGCACCAAACAAGAAACGTAACTAAGTTTCAGATATGTTATTTGGAAACCTACCGCTATGCACAATTTCGAGGAATCCCTGTAGTTCACACTGCGAGCAATTTCAGGGAATCCCGAGGTTGAAATAAAAGAGCGCTAAACCGAAACAGCGTTAAGCGGGGTCTTACCGTATACAGTCAAAAGTCTTTAATCCGGACTCGTCGGGACTTCGGCAATTCCGGATTATAGATAATCAGTTTAAATCTGGTAAGATGGCATGCAGAAATTATAAAATTAAAAATATGAAACCGTAATTTATAAAATAATGAGCAATTATGATCTAAAGGGTATCAAAATTTACCAAAAAAGAAGCCTAATATTTATTTGTTTACTTTATTAAACATTTCTTTCAACGTGCGGATGCGTAAAGCATACCTTACGCATAGCCGAAATTAGAAAATTGCAACCAGAAAACTATTTGATTTGTATTCGTGGTATTTATAATGACGAGGAATTTGATTTAAATCATATCAAAGATGGAGTACATCGAAATTAAATACTACATTTAGTAAGGAATTATAAGCCGAATGAAATAAAAACATCTGCTCTGAAGATAACGATAGTGTTGACAAATCAACTTCCAGTTAATTGCGCGCCGGGACGTCTTCCCCCCCCAGCACAGAGCAGCGTGAAATTGATAAACAGATTTCGGAACGGTTAGATAAACAAAGAATATGCCTTTATCCATTTTTTGTAGCAATTCGTTTTTTGTTTGATGGACATCGAAACATACTTTCGTTTTCTAGATCCTTTGGGAGCTCCAGCTTCGGAAATTCTATTTGACATAATCAAAAGTTCAAGCTTACTTTTAGAAAATTGCTGTTACAGTCTGCAAAAAATAATAAGCCGGATCCAATTCGAAGATTAAGGAACAACGCAATCATCAACATTAACTGAAATAGATAATTAGATAATTTTAGCTTATACCGTCCGTTATACGTTAAACGCGCACGCGAAAACGTATTCTGCACTTGCGCAGACGCATATGCGCAGTCGTAAATGTTTTGGGCACATGAGTAAAACACCTATGCGCATGCGCAGAAAGATTTTAGCTTTGAGGTCCGGATTATAGATCATTCCGTATTATGGGTGTCCGAATTAACGACTTGACTGTACTATTTTGGATATATGGTCTTATTCAATTAAGATCACTATTTCCCTAGGCTATGCAACTGAAATTATCAATGGCAACTACTTTCATAATTACGTAATTATAATAACATTGTAACTGCAAAGCTACTGCCTAATCCAAGTCCAGTTACATGCTCTGATTAGATTTTGCCCGACTTTGAGTTGATTAGCATGGTTCTCAGTTTGGAAAAGCATATATCAGCTAAGGGTACTTTTCCGTTTGGCCGGCACAATTTCCCATTTCGCCGGCGCAAGCGATAAAGTCGCCGAAAATGGTAGAACTGATGCCAGAGCGAATATCTTCGCTGATAACCTTTCGCGGCACTTTTTCAAAACAAGTCGCTGAGATTTATTATCAGATTTACCTTTTTTTTTTTTCAATATTGGCATACAATTTTTTTAATTATAATATTGAAATAATTCTTGCATTTAAACTCGTATTCCATACTGAGATTTAACTTGAAATTAATGTAGATAATTCCTGAGAGAATCAGATTTTTGTAGCGTATTTTACGTGAGATGAGATCGTTTGGGATCACGTGATATTAACCGGCGAATCAAGAGGTTATACCATGAAAGCATAGTAAATCTAATTTAACGTCTTTAAATTCTTAAATTAACGTCTTTTACAAATATGTCAAAAATGGATGAAAAACCAATGAAAATTCGGGATTTGCCCAGGACAGAGGAAGAATCCGTCAGATTCTTTCAAGCGAAAGGCATTTTGCCTAACATTGCTTATTTGTGAAAATAATCATGAAATGAAATTATATTTCGGAGACGAAATTCAATGGCGTTGCAACCTTTTAACTTGCCGCAGTAAAAGAAGTATACGGAAAGGCACATGGTTTGAATCATCAAGATTGAGTTTCTTGAAGTGTTTAAGATTCATTTATGGTTGGAGTGAAGAATTAACTTCAGTTAAATGGTGTGAAAAGCAGTTGGAAATCAGTCAAGGAACAGCTGTGGATTGGAATAACTACATGCGAGAGGTTTGTGTGGATTCTTTAGTTAAACGTCAACAACGCAAAATAGGAGGACCTGGTATGATCATTGAAGTGAATGAAAGTATGTTCACGAAGCGCAAAAACAACACGGGACGGATTTTACCACAACAGTGGATCTTTGGTGGAGTTTGTCGTGAAACAAACGAATGTTTCCTTGTGATGGTTCCAAACTGATCCACGAGTATTATATCAGAGGCAATAAATGAAAACATCGAAAAAGGAACTACAATGTATTCTGATTTATGGAAATAATATTGCACTGAAAAATATTAGGAAGAGGAAAGAGAATCAATTTTGTAGATCCGGAAACTTTGACGCACACGCAAAAAATTGAAAGACTATGGGGAAGGCAAAATGGCGGAATAAGAAACACAGAGGAACTGCTCGGCATCATCTGGAAAGTTACCTCGCCGAATTTATGTGGCGAAAGGACACAAAAGACCCATTTGAAAAAATTCTAAACGATATTAAAATATTTATGCCTCCAAAATAAAAAAATAATAAAAAAATTCTTAGAATTAACATTTGTTAACATTTTTTTATGTGTATACTGTGTGTTGTCGCCAATAAAGTCTGCTTGGCGAGATTTGCGCCGGAGAAAGGGAAATGGCGAGGTTTGCGCCGGCGAAACGGAAAAGTACCCAGCTAAGTTTTGTTAATTTTTAGTATTTTTAAGTGCTGATTTGTAGTCTTTTTCTTATTTTGTTTCCTTTCTTTATATTTTTCTGTAGTTACGTTATGTAAACTAGGTATCAATTCATACCCACAAAAATGTGACCAAAGAAAAGAAATAGTTTTCTCATGTATCTGCAATAGTTAAGTCACGTGACGATTTAATAGCTAAAGCATTTCCAGATATATCAGAAAATTGCAACTCAACATTGATGGTTACATGAAGAGACCAGTTTAGAGCCAAAAAACAACAGCATTAAATATGTTAACAAGATTATCCAGAAAGTGCTTCCTGGCAACACTGTCACTTTTTTTAATCCATTGATTCTGTAATAGATACAGATCAAGCTGTGCGTTATCTAACAGAATTTTTAAATGCTCTTGATGAACCCTCCCCAATATTGCCACACAAGCTCACTTTACTGATACCCAATGATTCAAATATGCCCTTTAATTTCAAGCAACTGGAGTTTCCCTATGTGGCTTGCATTTGCTATGAATATCAACAAGGCACGTGGAATCACTTTGTATGGCAGGTATTAACTTGGAAATGCCATAGTTTTCCCATAGACAGTAATGCATGGCCTGCTCAAGAGACGATACACCAAATAGTTTGTTTATTATACTCCAGACAGAGAAACAAAAAACATAGTGTATCCGTAAGCTTTGGGATAAAAATAATGTTTGTTCTCTATCTAAATAAAATCTCCAGTTTTATTTACGCTTGGTAAATTTTGCATAATTTACTTTGAACTACAGTTACTAAGAGGCCACTGTCTACCTCGGATTTCGAAAAATCTTTCAACTTCCCATCCTCATAAATGAAGCCTCTGCACTTTGCATAAAGCCCAGGCAATACCAGGTATTTCAGCTACTGTATATGCTCGTGTAATGTTCGCACCCCAACTTTGCAGATAAAATTTACGTAAAAACAAAAGTGACCCCGTACAAAGTCCGCATCTCCAAAACTAAAGAATGTCTTACTTTAAAATATATTATTTTTAACATCGCCTTTTCCCCTTCAGTCAACAACATTAGTCAATAAACATCTTTAAAGGAAGAATATGCATTTGTTTTGTCTTTGGTTGGCACCAGGATGAAAAGCAGACTCCTTGCATTCTGGTGCAGCTGTTCAGCCATAACATCGGCGCCAGCAATCCACTCGGCAGACGAGATAATAAATGAAGGTAGTCTAAACAGGTTTTCACCACACTGGCTTGCAGGAAATGCTGTTTTGTAATGAAATTACTTTCCCCTCCTTCCTCCTTGGAGCACTCGCATACTTCAAGCTTACTCTTTTCATTCATAGTATCATTTGGAATTCGTGGTAGTTAGCAAGTGGTGTGCCTAAAATGGGAAAATACAGCGACTTTTAAACTGAAAGTCATAGACTTTGTGCAGGAAAATGGAAAAGCAAATTCTATGACTTTCAGTTCTCTGACTCAGCAGCAGCAAGAGTATATAAGGTGGATGAAAAGTGTGTGCGCTATTGGAGCAAACAGCGTGATCAACTCACACTAATGAACAAAACAAGACGTGTGTTTCATGGTTCAAAATGCAAGTTTCCGAATTTAGAAAAAAAGTAGTTGCATGTGTTCGTGATATGAATGCTCAAGGGTACGCAGTAACACAGGAAATGTACTAAATAATAGTGCTTGCTGCGGCATGAGAAGACATTCCTACATCGCAATTCAAGATGAATGAAGGCTAGTTGCGGCAAATGATGAAACTAAATAAATTTTCGTTTCGGCGTTGTACAACAGTATGTCAAAAAATGCCCAGTGACTATGAAGATAAGTTGTCCTTTCATTGCTTCATTATCGCGAATCATTATTTCGCTTCACTAATTGCGGATGCCAATCAGACGGCAATTTATTTTGATGCTCTAGACAATTACACCGTAAATGTACGGAATGCAAGGGGATTTGTACCATTATGCACATGCAGATATGAAAAACAAAGAGCAACTGTTATGTTAGTAGTTACTGCCGGTGCCAAAAAACTTTGCCGTATGTGCTTTTTAAGCGAAAAACAATGCCAAAAGAAAAACTGCCACCAGGAATTGTGGTAAGAGTTCAAGAGAAAAGGTGGATGGATGGCAGACACTTTTGTTCAGGTTGTGAGCGTGTAGTATAAACAACCTGGAGCTCTGTTGCAGCTACCTTCTCTTCTCTTGTTGGACAGCTTCAAAGGGCATCTCACAGACACAGTGAAACAAAATCTTGAAACCTCAAGAACTGATCTTGCTGTGATTTCAGGAAGTCTTACTTCCATTCTTCAGCCACTTAATGTTTGCATAAACAAGCCATTTAAAATGGCGTTCAAACGAAGCTACCGTAATTGGATGACTTCCAGGGCAGGGGAACCACAGCAGCTGAACGTTCGAGAAAGGCATTCATCTCGGAAGTGTGTGCGTGGATTATTGCTGCGTAGAAAAGCATATCCGATGATGTGATTGTGAAAAGTTTTAAAGTAACTGACATATCAAATGCTTTGGATGGAACAGAAGATGATCTTCTTTGGTAGGATAACGTGAATGAGGAAAACAAGAAAGATGATGTGAATGAAGAAACTGATGAAGATGTGAGTGAAGAAAGGAATGATGATAACGAATACATGGAAAAAGGAACAAAAATACTGGTACTATGTATGTGTTGGAAAATTGTTTGTGATAAGTTTTTAAAAGCTGCTTAGAATTTGAATTTTTATATTTAATTGTGTTAACAATTAGTATGTGCTGATGCAATTGGAAATGATTTGCAAGGGCGGAATAAAGGTGAGATAAAAAAAGTTTAATTTATTTGCACTCATATACTGAGTATTGTTCCCAATGCTTTTTTTTTTTTTCTCCTGCGGTAACTTGAAATTAGAAATAATACTGCTCACTGATTCTCTATGTGCCTGCACTGCTATCTTATATATATTTAATGCTACTGTTTGCAGCAGAAATATTTTACATTCACACACGCAGACATAACAACCAAAATTTTCATACAGCGTATCAGAAAAGATTTTGTTAAGAATAATGTGTGCAAGATATTAAAAGAGCCAACATTTTTTTTTAATTTGCAAATGTTGGTTAATTTGTGCCTCTATACTATGTTCCTGTGTGAACTAATACGTGCCGAGTGTTGATAATGTTAATGGGGTAATTTATATTATATATGTGGATGTGAAAAAGTTAAGTTTGTAAATTTTAGGTAACTATTAAATAACTTAAAATTTGATACTTTTATTACTTATGCCATTTTCTTCCACTTAGAACTTAGCTGTTTGAAATGAAATTTATTCCCAAGAAAAAACACGACATTTGAATGATCCATGTGATGTCCGCACCTGCATGTTAGTGATGTAATTTTAGTAAAAAAGTGCGGACATTACGTGGGCGTATACAGCTGTATGATATAAATACAAAATTTTTTCAGAATTCAAAACTCAAGCTTTAAGGTGCACATGTTCATGTGGAGGACACTTTTTTCATAATCTAAAGAACTTATATACATAATTAGATTCTTCATTATTAATACAAATCTTTCACTGATTCAAAAAACTATATTTTAGAAAGTTATACATGAAAAAATTTGCAGAGCTTGTTGTTATCAATATATATATATATAGTGCCTAACCTAAAATTTAATTATGGATACCTATGCATGAGGACAGATTTTTTATTGCATGATTACTGAGACTACAAAAAACCTTCTACTGAGCTTTTTTCTCCGTAAAGGGCCCTTTAAATCTTTATGTGCACTTAAAAAGTATAAAATTTTTCAATGGGTATTTACAATTTTAAGTTTTATAGTAAAATATTGTTATAATTTATAGTTATATAGTAAAAGGTGCCACATGAATAGAGTTCTTATGTCCTGAAAGCCTACCTCATTTTATTAATTTCTTAAACTAAAGTTTAAGTATCTAAGACCAATAGTTTGTCAAGAGATATTTAATTCATATAACATTTTCTGAATACTCTGCACATTCACATTAAATAAACTACACACCAGATCTTCAGCACCTGACTTACAGCTTTTCTGATATGTTCTAATATGTCTGTATTTTTTAGTATGCTGGTAAGAAGTCTGGGAGATACAAGGGAACCATCAGATAGAGTTGATTTAGTCAGAAGTTATGATCTATTTACTGGATCAGTTTATAAACAGTTCATTTTATTCTGGGTCTGAATTTTTTGCTTCTAATATTGTTAAGCCAGAACTAAGTCATGGTGGTATTACATATCACAAACCTTCAATTAAAAATAAGAAAACACTTTATTTTATGAAAAATTAAAATTTTTTTTTTCATATTATGGTTTTAAAATAAAATTAGTGAATAATGTGAACACTAAATGAAACATTTTACTGTATTTTAAATCAACAGCATAAAGGTATATATTAAAAATAAATGAAACAAAAACTTATCAATAAATTCTTAATTTATTTTGTCTTCTTGACAATCTTTTTTGAAACATGTAACCTTTTCTCCCAGTAAACATCAGTACAAATTTGAAACAAAAATTATCATGAAACAAATTCTCACTTTGTAATATAAAGGACATACAACACATTTAAGATAACTATATTACATTTATACATTTAAAACAGGATAATCAACTTGTATCAAATCTGGTGGCATGTATACTATATATGTACAAAATAGAAATATTACTAAATGTTGCCCTTACTTACAGCACAACTACTTACAAATTTGCAAGTTTATTCACGATGGCTGAACCGAAAAATGGAGGAAAATTTAGAGCTGACAGAGGATATTTAATTAAAATTAATTACAAAAAGATATAATAATTTTTAGAACAATAAAAATAACAGCTATTAAAATAGATTTTGTTGTTTTCATATTTGAGAATCATAATTCAAAATAATATGCATCTTTTGGCCCAAACTTTTAATAAACCAGTGTATCCTTTCCATTTACAGTACTCATTCAAAAACAATTAAAACAGGATCATTTGATAATACTCATAAGAACATATCTCACTGTGTATGCAAAAGCAGCAAATCCAACAATAACAGCAACATTTGTGAGTGCACTTAGCAAAGCTTGACCCTTTTGAAATTGGGAATTGTGTACTTCTGTGCTTGAATCTGTATTACTTTCAATATTTCTGGCAGTGCTCAAAAGTTGGCGCTCATTAATTTTTCGCCTTGATTCCTAAAATTATACAAAACATATTAAAAAAATTTTCTTTTACTTTTTAAAAGCAAAATATAAATGCTTGTAATAACTTCTGTCAAGTAAACAAATTTTAAACATTTAAGTATATGATTAACAAAAAATCTGCATTTTAACTGATTACTCGTTTTCATCATGATTCTACTTACAACTTGCAACTGAAGATTTTTCAGATGGTGATACATTTTAAAAATATGAAATGAGCAATAAATGAAATATTTCAAATTCTAATTAAACGAAAGATACAGCTCTTGCTACTACTGTTACCACATTCATTACTGATAATTATTAAACTAAAAACACTTAAAAAATAAAAATCAGTAATCTTTCATCTTTTTTCAGTTCCTGAAAAACATTTATTAGAAATATTTTACCAAATACTTTCAGTGAAATAAACACTAAAATTCAATTTAAAAATGAACAGTTTCTAACAATTCTAAGTAATTTTTCATGACAAAGTTTTTACTGTTTGCTGTGTACTCATTAAAAGAAGCAGTATTTTTATATGAAGAAACAATTTCTTCAATTTAAAGAAACAATCTATATATAAATATAGAATTAAGAAAGGATATCTATTATTATTTATTAAACAAAAGGCCTGAATTAATTTGGCTTGAGATAATAATAATGAAATGATGATTAATTAAAAGTGTATTTGTACAGCCATGGTTTCCGAATAAAGTTAGTAAAATATTCAATCTTATTAAACTTTGTTGACAGTCAAACAAAACCTCTATGCTTTTAGGATGACATTCAAACTAGAATTTTATAATTTTTTTAAAAACATTTCTCATTCTGAAATTATGATAGATGTAATTTTTCCTATTTTACAAACCAGCTTTTCTACAATAATTTCCCTGTTTAAATCTTTATTTTCATAAATTTCCATTAAGACCATATTTATACATCATTTAAAGAAAATAAGAAAGCATAAGCCAAGTGATGGTTGCCAGAATATACTAAATGACAAAATATCTCATGACTGGATTGAGGCAATCCTGACACTCAAGTGATTAAGTAACCATTCAGGCTAATCTTTTTAATAAAGAAATGATTAATCTAATTTAATACAACATTTCTTTAATACAAATAATGGCATGATGTTATACAAAGGTGTGGTAAGCACTACCAAGAATATTTCTCTGCAAACATCTACAACTGAAAGTTTGATATATATATTTAAGAAATCAAACCAATCTTTTTATGGTATGTAGTATCATTTATAATATTGTTATTTCTTTATTATAGTGACCCCAACCATATTTGGTGATTTTAGATTTTCGTGAAGATCTCAGCTATAATTTCACCAAGCTCATGAAGCCCGAATGTAAAACTAAACAATACGCACATGTCATTTTCTAAGAATATTTTTAAGAATCCTTATCACTATTATTTTATCACCTGTAACTGTTCTAGTCAACTGCAGCACTTTCACACATATTAAGCTGTTCGTTACACCATTTCATGGATGTCAACTCCTTTGCTCAAGAATACATATAGTGACGAACAATATTCTGAAACCACTAAACCGATTTCCAACACGGATGTTCTTACTCTTTTTGCAATTTTTAACATTACACATCCAAATGGTTTTGTTGTTAATATAGTTTCATGTTATGGGCATTTTCATATACTCGTTTGTCAGATAAATGATCTCTTTTTTGAAGAAAAAAAAAAAAAAAATTGGCATCCACCTCACACCTCATTATATGGTAAATTAAAGATTGTTAACATCATATTCACACAAAAAAAGCTATGAATTTATTTTTAAATTAACATAGAGAATTCAAAAACCTCATAAAAAAGGAATGCACGGCAAGAGCGAAAATGCAACAAGATGCTAATATAGGATTAACATGGCAAGGTATAAGAACATGCAGCTGGTGCTAAAATGCTATGTATTTCAATGATTTCATACTTATGAATGCCTCACTTGAATTGGTATAAAGAACATCAGAAATCTATAACCTGGGTTCTCTTTGATAATGAGATAAAACTCAGTTTATCATTTGATTTTAAATCTTTTACACCTGAAAAAGGTCAGGTATATAAACCATTGCACTAACATCAGGGTTAGCACAGGAGGGCTATCTGCCTAAGGGAAGGGAATGCCTTAATGGAGGTACTAAGAGAAACTGGCTCGTATTTGTGTTACAGATGGGGGAAAACTATGAAAATGTCTATGCAGCCAGGTTGTTTACCTGGAATGGACAGTCACACTGCAGACATTGCAACTGAGTCTTTATCATCTTCTTCCAGAAATGAGTTAGATTTTGAGAAATACTTGGATAATATTGAAAAGGCTAAGGCAAAGCGAATGAAAATAAAGAGAGTCTTTAGATATAAAAATGAAAAAAATACAAACAAGATTTCTACACAGCCTTTGAAGAAATAGAGAAATATGATTACTCTTGCAAGACACCTCTTTCAGAACTCACAAAAATCTAAAAGAAGTAGCCCTAACAGTAATAGCTCTTCCTTCTACTCAAGTTAGTGTGGAAAGACTCTTCTTGGCTCTGAAGTTTATCAAATCAGATCTACGGTCCTGTAACAAAGATCTAGCTGAAGCTATATTGTTTCTTAGAAAATACTAATACCAGTTTTCCTATTTCATAATAAATGATAAATTAATATAAATAATCTGCTATGTCATCAATTTATTTTCTATAGCATCTATTACTTCTTTTATGTTTAAAAAAATAAGTTATAAGATATGTGTGTATGTTTACATATACAAGAGGAAGTTGGGAGTTTTCCCTACAAACTCCAATTCCTTCATCGGATTTTAAGTCGGTCATTTTCCCTACCGACTTCACAGTTCTGCTTGTATATGATGAAAAGTCAAAAGGTTTTGCAAATCGGACACTGAATTCTTAATAATCAAAATTCCAGTTTTTTAATTCTTTATTTATATTTACATTTGCTTTGACTTTTCTAACTGACGAAACATTTTCAATTAAAGAAATTTATATAAGCATATTTGAAAATTAAGGAAGATTCGGACTTCGCGGAAATGGAGTCCAACAAGAGGACACAGATTTTACATCAGGGTTATTTGTTCACTGAAGCCCTACACATACAGTTTTTTCATATTCAAGAACTCTGATTCATTTATCTGCAAGCCATTGATACTAAGGACAAGAGGCCACCTAATGACACTAATTTGAAATTGGAGATGTCTCCCACTAAGCAAATGTTTAAGCAGCATGTTGGAGCAGTACCTTACTCTTCAACTATCAGGCTTCTCCTTTCCAAGCTTATGTCTCCATGCACAGCATTTTTTCCTCCATGGGAAAATAGAACACAAGGGATCTCACAACATTTTCTGACGCTGAACCTCAACTTCCAAAAACGAAATGAAAGAAAAAGGCTAAAAAGAAAAAAAAAAAAAAAAAACGGAAAGAAGAAGATCACTGGCATCCTGGAGTTGTGACATTTGTGCTCCCGTCAGGGATGTAAAATGTTTTTATATGTAAAGATAACACTGTCAAATTAAATAAGATAAATATGTATGATATATTTTTTATTGTAAGCTAACAAGTCACACACATTCATTTAAATTCCCTTCTTTACGTATGACCTGTTAGTCTCTTCGTTTAATTCATCAATTTAGCCCATAAATTATAAAAACAAACACACTTTAAAATGGAATAAAAACAAGTGATCACATTTACTGTATGATTTTATCATTTACTTGCACACTAAGGCAACATATACTATATTTAAAGAGGCAAAATACTTACCTCAACTAAATCAGGAAACAGTTCACAAAAGATGGGATCATTAAGGTTAAATTCAAGGCTTCTAGCAGCTAATAGCTGTTTCTAAAAGGGCAGAAAGAATCGCATATTATTATTTTGCTCGCTTCATTCTTCTATATAAGAATGGGGAAATTATTTAATCACAATATAAAGCACAAACATATTCCTAAAACTAGCACACTTTAGAATACCACTTTTTATGAATCACCAAGTAGTTAAAATATGATGCTATAAACATATTTAAAAACAGAACACAATGATTCTAAGTTTGCAGTTAAATTTTTCAGGGGATACTCTACAGTACATGAATATCCATTAAAAATTTCAGAAATATTTATTCCTGATACTTTCTAAGTTATTAGAAATATTTATTGAATTTTCAGTTTTGATAAACAATAAAGTGCAATAATAAAACATAGTAGACATCAATCCTGAATTCAAGTTCTTGCCACATATGTCCCAACATGTAATTAGCAACTTCACGAACAATTCCTTCTTACAATCATGCTAAATCATATAGAAAAGGGACACTTGAACCCATAATCTTTGATGCAACTATGTAAGGGGAAAAAATCAATCAAATACATAGAATCAAACAACCAGGAATTTCAGCACTGAGCTCAGATGCCTTCATGAAAATGTAGGGGTCCCCTAAAGTTGAAAGATGAAAACTTCGTTGTCTTCCAGTGAGATGTTAGCAATTACTGCAATATGGCTTAGTATACAGTCCACAAAGAAAAATAGCCAATGACAGATAAATCTGCAATTAAGGGATAGGACTTTATATGAGAACTTAAAGAAATTATGCATGAATACGCACTTTTTTTGCTGTAATTGTAACGGTTATACTAAAAATTTTTGAAACCCCCAAAAGAAGTATGAATCACTCTGTATATACGTATACATACATTTTTAGAAATTGTGTGATGTTAAATTTAATATAAAGAAAATTTAAACACCTTAAAATTTAAGCATGAAAAACATGCTCATATTTTAATTTGTAATGATGTAATTAATTAATTTTTTTAACAAAATATGAGGATATTTTTTGATTCAGAAAAAGTTGATTGCTAAATTAAGAAGAATTTGAATGCATCTATCATCCTAAATGAGGAGTTATTTCAGCAAGACCAGTTTGATTAAAACATGCCTTAATTAAAAAAACTTCAGGAAAATAGTATGTATGTACGATGTGTGTGTATATATATATAAATTTCAAAATTAAAATTATAAAGTCACAAAGTTATGCTGCAAAATTAATTAAATATCAAGATATTACAGATAAAATCAAAACTGGTGGTTAACAGGCTAACAAGTAAGAACATATATTAAAATTTAAACTAAAACAAAACAACTGAATAAAATAACATAATAATACAACAAATAGTTGAAGAATCTTTTGTCTTTTTATAGGAACAGCTGAAAATTTTCCATCACACACGTTTCTGAATTCTATCTAAATGAGTATAAACTCACGAAATTAAAAGAAATTTTTAAAAATAAATCAAGATGTAATCTGCTTTGACATGACTTTAAACAAATAATACTGTAAAAAATTAAATAGTAAATATAAGAAAATTCTAAATGACAAACCCCAAAATCTATTGGACAAATTAGTATTTAGTTAATAAATGTAAAATTTAGGAATTGGTAAAACTTCTAAATAATTGTTGCAAAAACAAAAGTAATTTACCTAAAAGCAAAAAAGAATTTATAAGAAAATTTTTGTTTAAAAAAAAGCTTTCCAAATTGAAGAAATTCAGAAAAAACCAAATTAAATAAAAAATGGAATGAAATAGTTAAAAAAAAATACTATTTTCTCTTAAAATCTTGGGAACAGAATCCACAAGATTGAAACCACACGTGAGAACTGAAATAAATTCTGTAATAGAATGGTAGTCAGATAAAATGGAAAATAATAATTTCAGAACAGAGTTATGTTATATAAAAGTGGTCTCTGTTTATTAATATTCAGTTAATAAACAGAGGAAAGATTAAATAAGTCAGTAAGTTTAAACTATGGAAAAACTCTAAAAGCATTAAGCCCAATTAAAGAAAAGGAATTAATTATATAAATACATTAATACTTCATGTAAGGGATATAATATAGGTGATATAATTCATATAACAGAAACTGAAAAGCTTAGTTTAAAAGATTTAGGGCAGAAATTTGGACTGAGTGGAAAGCAAGCTATGTACTAAATGATACATAAGAAATAAAAATATTACAGATTACTAAGACTATAAAATTTAGAAAAAACTGAAGCCTCTGAAACTGATAGTGTAATGTTCAATTGGTTTTGTCCTGTAAGAGCAAACAGTATTCCTGTAAGTGCAGAATTACTGCAACAAAAGGCAAAAGAAGTTTCCAAAAGTCCGGGACTCCAGAACTTTAAAGCAATAAATGTTTGGTTAGACTAGGGGTCTTAAACCTTTCTCACTTGAGAGCCACATCAATAAATTCGCAAAGATCGCAGGCCACTATCAAAAAATAGTGTAGTCAGAAAATTTACATGAAAAAGGGAAGTTTGTTTTACAAGACTACAGATGATTCCAAGCAAGGACATACTGTTGCACATTTGTATATATATATACAATTGGTTCTAAAAAGGTCAAATGGAAATTGAATTAAAATCGATTGCAACATTTCTAACTATGAAAAAAAGTATAAAGATGATTGTACAGAACGATGTTATAAAATGCATTTGCAATTAAAAAAAGACTTACATTATTGGAGGGAGATAGTAGTTACTTTAATTTTAATGTGAAATTTGACATTGTTTTTGCTTGATTAAAGCTTCAATATCCAGTTTAATCTGTGTTGTTGCAATTCGTAAAGTTTTCTCCAAATGTATGTCTGTAAGCTGCATTCTTGTTTTTCATTTTAGGATTTTCATTTTACTAAAATGTTGTTTACATATGTAGGTACTGCCAAAGTTAGAAAACATGAAGAGTGCATGTTTATGAATTCCTGGATACTTGTCTTCGGTCATGTACTTCGAATAAAAAACAATTAATGTAGAATTTTCAAGAAACTTGCATTTTACTGCAGAGTCACACTGTAAATCTGTAAATTCTAATTGAATTAACGTCTAATTAACGTCTACTGAAAATAGCGAAATTCTCATGAACATGAAATATTCATGAAAATCTGCTTTTGAATTCTTCTTTCAACTTTTAAATGCATTATACATAATTATTTGAATTCCATGTTGTAGAATTCTTCAGACACTCCATCAGTTTTGGAAAGTGAGTGAAATTCTTATTTAGCAACTGACTTTCCCACACGATTAATTTTATCTCGAAAGCCCTCACAAAGTAATAAAGATTATGAACAAGTAGAACTTTTCCTAGTAAGCAGTAGTTCAAATATTGTGAAGACCTGTAATATCGACAAGAAATGCAGTCTCTCAACCATTTCTCATCACTGAACTTGTGAATACATTTCTCATTATATTCCATGAAATGTTGAACTTCGCTCTTCAAAGAAAATAGACTGTGAAGCATCTTTCCTTGGCTCAACCAATGTACTTCCGCATTTTAAACAACATCGCCATATTCAGCTTCCAAATCACTTAAGAAATATTGAAATTGCCTGTGTTTAAGTCCTATAGACAGAATGAAATTAACCACTTTTACAACAGAAATAAGAATCTACCCTTTTTATGGAATTGAGATTTTAGGTGGATTCAAAATTTTTATTTTTAAAATTACATAAGATAAAGTAAAATTTTTGAAAAATCATTATTTTTAGAAAATTTGATTTTCATTATTCCTAAAATCATTATTTCTAAAATCATTCTTGAAAATCATTATTTCTAAAAATAATGATTTTTAGAAAATTCTAAAAATCATTATTTTTAGAAAATTTTATCTCAATTTCAGGCATGTCAATAAAATGTTTTAAATATCAAGAATAAGAGAAAATGATTTTTTTTTTACAACAAATATCTGACAATGCAATTTGTCTTGAAATCAAAATTTTTTAAAACTCAAATTTTTCTTCAAATTGAAATGCGGGGCTACTAAAATGCCTTTAGCGAGCCACTGGTTGAAGACCCCTAGGTTAGAGAGTAAGAAAAGACATAATGATATTTTTAAGACTATTTGAAGAAAAACCAGTAGACATGCAACATGTAAAAGACAGGATAAAAAAAGCTAAATAAAATTCATGAAAGATATGAAGCTAAATATATCAACAATGAAACTGAATTATTTTATCGAATTTTGTCTAATAAAACCATATTTCAAAGAAGGAAAAAAAAAAAAAAAAAAAAAACCTGCGGTGGTAAAAGTTCCAAGGAACATCTCAGTGTCCTACTTTCTTTTAACATTTAAGGAGAGTTTGAGCAACCATTTGTAATTGAAAAGCCAAAAAACAAATATCCTTTAAACACCTCATTCCAAAACCTTTATGGATCCATTGGGATCATAATGAAATAAAGCATAATGTCACAATGGTTGACTGCTCTTGATGAAACAATGTCTAGAAAAAACAGAAAGATTCTGCTATTTCTTGACAATTCACCAGCCCACTCACCAAATTTAAAATTGAAATTTGTGAAATCGGTGTTTTTCTCACCTAATGCTACATCAGTATTACAGCCTTTGGACCAAGGTATAATTAGAAGTTTCAACATTCATTACAGAAAACTGTTTTTATGGCATGTTTTTTGTCAAGCTGCTGGATGAAACAACGATCAGCTCACAAAATATGTCAACATACAGAATGCCCTTTAGTGGAAAACAAAGGTATCACAAAGTTGTGTTCAGCACTGTTTTAAGAGCAGACTTTCCACTTTAGAACATCCTTGGTGAAAATGCTACTAATGAAAATGAATTGTTTGAATTTGTCAAAATCAGTGGCAGTGCTCAAATGCTAGAATATTTAGAAACTGATGAAAACTTGTGTGCTGAAGATACCAATAATGAGATAAAATCTCTTATTTCAACTGCAGTTGATGATGTGAGCTTTAAAAAATAGTTGGGAAAGCAGTGAGGAAGACAAAGAAAAGCCACACAAAAGGTGTGACAGAAAACTACACAAATGCCTTAAAGTACATCTCCCAATTAAAAAAAAGATTCATGATACTGTTGGTAACAGGAAAGGACTTCAGATCATCAGCGATTTTAATATGCACATGGTAAAAGCGTTTGCAATACAGATTTCCAAACAAACCTGCATAATAGATTTTTTTTTCAATAAATTTCTGTAAGTACAAAATTTCCATCCACTGTTGCCACTGATTTCATCCATTTTTTTGCAATAATTAAGCTTTTTAAATTAAGGATTTAAATTTTTTTATTAACTTCAAACAAATACTTGTGACTAAGTTACTTATTTATATATCATTCATGTAAAGCTTGATAAATGTGAATTTCAAATTAAATTACGTTTATTTTAGTATGTACACCTCTATTTATGGGACAAAATGTCTGGTGGGTGCCCCTTATTGGGAGGTAATACTGTAAATGGAATGGAACAGTAAAAAGAAAATAAACTGTATGAATATTTTCTCTTGAAATCCTGGGAACAAAATCTATAAGACTGTGAGATATGAAACAACTGAGTTAAAAGGTGGTAATTAGATAAGATAGAAAATAAAAATTCCAGAACTGAGTTGGGTTGTACAAATGTAATTTGCAAGAAAGAAAAAGGTCGATAAGGAAATCATAATGACTGAACTTTTAAAAATGTAAGTACAGAAATTAAATTGTTTAACTGAAAAATTAAAATGAATTAATATAAGAAACTAAATTTGATTTAAATTATGTGTGAAAATTATACTGTTTTTAAAATTTTGAAGTAAGTGATTGCTAGTTAAATTTATATTGTAGAAAAGAGAAAAAAATGGAACATTTAATGATAGTATTTAATTTTAACCTTAAATTTTATTAATTAAAAGTGAAAAGTATTTGCATTGAATGATGAGAAGAAAAACTGTCAAAACAAAAGGGAAAAGTTACCGTAAAAAGATCTTCACCTATTTATGTTTATCAACTGAATATTAATTTGTCCCGTTATTTATATGGCTTCTAATTTAGAATTTTCTAATTTTTACTGTTCAAATTTTCACAATATTATCTGTAGACGGTCACGTCTATTTATTAGCCCAAAGGGAATTAGCCCGGAAGGGTTATTAATTTCGTTTCGGCATTTTGCATTGATTCACTATAAATGTCAGTTCACTTTACAAATTGTTGCCACTACATATTATTGCCCTGTGTTATATTTAAAGAAATTAAATAATAAAGAATCTGCATAAATTTACGTTTCTCGCATTGTGATAAAACAACAGTACCTAGAGCCATCAAATTTTGCATAATGTAATCTTCCACCGAATATGAGTATTTGGAAGCCCTAATTCGGAATTTGTTTTATTATCAATTTCATATTTTGTAACACTTTAATGAATCTTTGGTTAACAAACTCAACAATTTCAAAGCAAGCAATGGCAACACTGTACAGGAAAAAAAGATATCTCCAGCACGCAAGACACTGTATCGGAAATTCTAATGATATGCTCATTTTAAAATTATTTTGTGATATTGTTGCTGTTAAACTGAATTTTATGGTTAAAGCGCAAAGAACATGATATTTAATAATTAAAGGGAACACACAAAAGGTTAAAAAAAATCTCTTAAATGGGGGGGGGGTTGAATCCCTTAATAGCATAATGTAAAATTATAAAGCCTTCATTTTTTTTTTTTAAATTGCATTTTTATTTACTTACTTAATTATTCCCCACCCCAAAAAAACTGAGCTAATTGCCTTTGGAATTATCCCCCAAATTTAGGCTTACTATGTTTTTCTTCTATTCCTTCAATATGGAAAACTTTTTTAAACAAGAATTAGCTGAGTTTTTTTTTCTGCTTTACGTTTAGGTAAATTACCTTTTTAAATAATTTGGTTTCATTAACTTACATTTTAATTAAAAAAATTAATTACTTTTGTTTTGCAACAGTTGTTTAGCAGTTTTGCCAATTGTTTGATTTTACATTTATTAACTGAATATTAATTTGCACAACTTTTTCTCCAATTTGTAACTCAGAATTTTCGAATTTTTACTGTTTCATTTTTTACAGTACACTTGTTTAGGGTCATACTGAAGTGGATTATATTATAATGAATTATTAGAAAAAAATTTATATTTTATTTCATTGTATTATAGTATTATAAAAAAAAGTTTCATGACCTTACATTATTATTTTTAATTAATTCAGTTTATTTTCATTCAGAATTAACACTTGAATTATTTCATGAATAATCTCTGTGAATTCAGAAACATGGTTTTGTTAAAATTTTTTTTGGCTGCTCCTTGAAAAAGACCAAATGATTTTCAACAATTTGTTATATTATTATTATGGTTTTTACAGAGTTTTATTTTTGTTTCAGTTCTGATGTATTTCTTTTTATTAGCCACCAATTTTGATTTAATTATTATATCTTGATTATATATATATATATATATATATATACACACACACATACACTATGCTATATAATATATATGTATCATAGCATTTCAATACACAAATACATATTTCAGATAAGGAATTTGGAAATATTAATAATTATTAGCCATTAGTCATGCAAAATATTTCAAAATCAAGTAAATAATCAAGATAAAATAAACTAAAATTAAATCCTACTGTGTAGGATTCAGTTTTTGTTTATTATCTCTTGATTAAGATATAATTTTTTTCCGTCTACTTTTTTTTTGAAAAAATGCTTAGTTTGAATGATTCAGGACAAAAATATGGGACTTTTAATATGTCACAACAGAAGACTTACCTCATAATCAGATGTTTCAATACTTCCTAAAGTTGGATTTTTTTCAACCTAAAACACAAGAAAAAAGCTCTGTATAAGAATACTGTTCAAAAATAATATTATTACCTATGCATTCAGTTTCATTTTGGAGTCAAACTTGATATTTACCATAAAGCTCAGAAGACCAGTTAGTATAGTAGCTACAGACCATGCAGGATTCCATGTATCAGGATGAAAATCACTGATGCTCAGACAAAGACGTGTGTTGCACCTGAACCTACCATTAGGGGTGATCATGTAGATACTTGGTGGTTTAAAGGGAAATTCTCCAGGAAAGACAAGTTTACCATGATAAACACCACCTATGAATCGCAGAATATTCTACGTTAATATATTTAATTTGTACTAAATGATAACTAAATAAATTTATTTAGTTTATACATACCTTTGTAAGGGGTGTCATCTGGTCCTAGCACAGCAAAATGCCTAATGAAGCATATTAGTTAATACTATTAATACAAAGATACATTATTTAAACATTTTTCAAGCATTAAACATATACACAGAATAATAATAAATGAATACAAGTAGCAAACATTTCTTTCTAATTAAAAATAATAATAATAATATTGATATACATATGTTTCAATGACACAAATAATTAAAAATTCATAATGATGTCATCATTTTTATCTATTATTGATTTGGCCAGTATGCTGGATGATTGAAGTTGACATTTTTGGTTGAGTTTTCAAATTTACTTTTAACATTCCCGGCTGTGAGTGTGACATTATTATTTAAGTCCTCAACTGCATTACAGTTGTGATCTAAATCTTTTAATTCAGGCTTGCAGCTGTTATTTTCTTTAGAAAGTATAGTACTTTTATAATGATACTAACTTCAGAAAGTACATTAAGGCTTGATTTTACCTCACAGAGAGATGCTTCAATACTAAAGTCTATAAAAACATACTTACGGTTATCTATGTTTTAAGAGAGATTGAATTTAGGTTAAAATAACACGCCGAATAGCGATTAATTTAGAAGTGAAACAATAAAAATCAGCATTATATTTGCAAATTTTCCAGGACTAGTTTCAATGGCTTTACTAACGAACCATCTTCCTCAGCTGCCTATGCTTTGGCAGCTGAGGCAGTCCGTAGTAAAATAGTCAAACAGTGTAATATTTTTTTCATTCATAGTTTTAAATTGAATTTGTGTTCTTTGGAGATGATATATGGAAAGTTTTCTTATAAATTATTAGTTTATTGCTTTGCAGCTTTAACGCAAGTCATAGGCTTTTTAATTTAGTTTTAATTACTTTATTTTGAATTTATATATATATATATATATATATATATTACATATAAAAAGAATGGAAAATTATATTTCTCTATATATAATATGTAAATCAAAATTACAAGATAAAAATTATGTAAATCAAAATTATAATTTAAACTAGCAATAGCCTCTCAATTCCTCCTCTTTACTTTAAAAATAGTAATGCCTTTTTCTGGATTGTGTCATTTCTAGATCAATCCCTTTTGTATGGCTTGCATAATGCTGATGACGTAGCTAGTTCGAAATGTGAACTCAAAACTTTGAGAACTGAAACATTTCTCTTAATTAGCAACCTAAACCAAAGCCTTCTCTTGGTGAGCTTGCATATTGGATAATTATGCACTTTAGCCTCTACCTCTCTTCCTGTTAAGAGGATATTTAGCTCTGCTCTTTTCTTATCACAACAGTACCAAAAATGTAAATGTAATTTAATACACACAATTAGAATGCCAAGTAAATTATAGCTGCATATGTCAGTTGAATATTTAATGTTACTTGCCTGCCAAATTTCCTCTTCAATATGGATCTACGTTCTATGTCATCGACATTAATGCATCTTTTTCATCACACACACATATATGTTATTTAAAATAACACAGTCAAAAGTCGTTAATTCGGACACCCATAATACGGACCTCAAAGCTACAAACTTTCTGCGCATGCGTCGCGTTGACACATGCGTGCAAGACCTTTATGGCTGCGAATATGCATGTGCGCATGCCCAAAATACGTTTACGCATGCGCGTTTAATGTATAATGGACGGTATAAGCTAAGCTAAAATTATCTAATTCACTTAATGTTGCAGATTGCGTTATTCCTTAATCTTCGAATTGGATCCGGCTTATTATTTTTTGCAGACTGTTAGAGCAAATTTATAAAAGTAAGCTTGAACTTTCGATTATGTCAAATAGAATTTCCGATATATATTTACTATTATGTAAAGGATCTACAAAGCGAAAGTATGTTTCCAAGTCCATTAAACAAAAAGTGGAATAGCTGCAAAAAATGGATAAAGGCATATCCTTTGTTTATCTAACCATTCCGAAATCTGTTTATCAATTTCACGCTGCTCTGTGGCGGGGGGACGCCGCGGCGCGCAATGAATTGAAAGTTGATCTGTCAGCACTATCCTTATCTCCAGGGCAGATGTTTTTATTTTATTTGGCTTATAATTCCTTACTAAATGTAGTATTTTATATCGATGTACTCTGTCTTTGATATGATTTAAATCAAATTCCTCGTCATTATAATTCGCTTCCGATAGCGAGGAAAGTAAAGTAAACAAATAAATATTAAGCTTTTTTTTTTGTGTAAATTTTGATACTCTTTAGATCATAATTGTTCTTTATTTCATAAATTACGGTTTCATATTTTTAATTTTATAATTTCTGCATGCCATCTTACCAGATTTAAACTGATGATCTATAATCTGGAAAAATCGATAATCCGGAATCGTCGAAGACCCGACGAGTCCGGATTAACGACTTTTGACTGTATTTAAAAATATATAATATATTTTAAAATGCTTGATGCACTTTCCTCGAGATACACAGAATAATCAATTATCTGTTTTGCAAAATATCAAATCATTACACCCTTTACTAAAAAAAGTCTTTCATACTAATACTTGAAGATGATAAACTTGTGAGTGTTTGAAAGAAAACAGCAATACTGCACCACACAGTATCAAAAACGGAACTTGAAATGAAACCAAATGGACAATGCCAATGTAAATGTCTGATAGCATGATCAATGATAGTACTATCAAGGAGGCAAGTCCTATGAGTGATGCTATGAAAGAGTACAGTCAAAAGTCGTTAATCCGGACTCGTTGGGACTTCGCGATTCCGGATTATCGATTTAAAACTCGTAAGATGGCATGCAGAAATTCTAAAATTAAAAATATGAAACCGTAATTTATGAAATAAAGAACAATTATGATCTAAAGGGTACCAAAATTTAAAAAAAAAAAAAAAAAAAAAAAAAAAAAACTTAATATTTATTTGTTTACTTTATTAAACATTTCTTTCAATGTAAGTTGTTTAAGTTGCTTCGTTTCATGTGATAATACTTTCTCTTTAATTCTATAAACAGACATAATTTCTTGTTCAGTTCCACTGTTCAAGTCCTGTAATTGCTGTGTCGAAAATACCGACTAACTTGTCAATCGAAATTTTTTCGTTTTCACTAACCTCTCTGTCACCTTCTTCATGTCTTTATCCAATTTTTGCAGCAATTCCACTTTTTGTTTGATGGACATCGAAACATACTTTCGTTTTGTAGATCCTTTGGGAGCTCCAGCATCAGAAATTCTGTTTGACATAATCGAAAGTTCAAGTTTACTTTTATAAAATTGCTCTTACAGTCTGCAAAAAATAATACGTCGGATCCACTTCGAAGATTAAGGAACAACGCAATCATCAACATTAACTGAAATAGATAATTTTAGCTTATACCGTACTATTATACCGTATTACTCTATTATACATTAAACACGCATGCAAAAACGTATTCTGCATTTGCGCACACACGTATATGCAGTCGTAAAAGTCTTACGCGCATGCATAAATGCCTACGCGCATGTGTCAATGCGGCGCGTGCGCAGAAAGTTTTTAGCTTTGAGGTCCGGATTATGGATGTCCGAATTAACGACTTTTGACTGTATTAGGCCCTTTAAAATCACATTGTGTAGTCTCCTCCCCACACAGAAAAAAAGAAGAAAATGGGGGATAGGGGAGAAGGCTCGCTGCCAGCACTTTTTTTGAGGTACTAAAACATTACAGACTATAAATCATTAAGAATGAAATGATTAGTGTCAAGAAAAACACCTGATGCATGAATGATGAACACAAGATGCATGAATTTTGTACTAGTGATGCATGAACACAAGATGCATGAATTTTGTAGTGCGAGAAAATTAAGGAAGATTCTTTGGTATCCACACATTTCTGCAATTATAAAATGAAAATAAAACCATTTTTTCTTAGCTTGGGCATTTGGAATTATTTTAATATCATTTTAAAGACCAAAGGTGAAAATTCTGAAAAATATATTTTGAAGTAAGTTCTGAGGTAACATGAGATACGTACTTCACGCTAATCTTCTCGCTTAACATAAATATGAAACCCGAGAAAAGTTCCAATTACCCAAAACAAGACATCCAACTTTCTAGTTAGGCAGATTATTTATTGTTTCTACATTATCCGAAATTAATTTCATTTCTTACATGATTTCAGTTTTTTCTTTGATTTAAGTAATCTGAAAATATATTTTACAATGCATACCTTTAAAAAGGTGTTAATTTAATCTAGATGAATCTGTGCAACACTGAGCCATACTGTTTTTGGGCGAGTCACGCACTTGCCAGTAATGGGACACAAATGCTGCATAAATAAGGATTTGAAAGGCAAAAGGAAAAGCAATTATGAGAATTGTTTCAAGGATTAAAATCTGATAGCATGGCTCTGATGCTAAACAGATGAACTTTCTTTAAAGTATCGATTTGATTTTCCTTATTAGAATTTGAAATGGTTTCATCACAAGCTTTTAAGTGCCAAAAGAGTATCTTATTACCAGACGAGTAATAAAGAAAGAAACTTTTTCTTAGTATAACTTTAATTGAAGGGTAATAGATTATGCAATTTCTTTAACCTAAAAAATAGTTTTTAGTTACTTTTAACACAGTAAATATAAACACACGGTTAATCTTTCATTTTAGAATCTATACAATTAAAACTTAATAATACTTATTGATTTTACTTCAAATGCAAATGTATTTAAGAAAATAAAAATAATTCCACTGCTTAATTTTGTCAGAAAAAAGACACATTTTATACTGTTTTATGAGCAAAAAATTATTCCATTTTTCAACTACATATGTTTACAACATTTTAAAATTAAAAAAATAATGAAAATATGAAACTCCTCCTATTACATTAAAAGAAATGTATTTGTTTATCTTACAGTAAAAGACAATGCAATTATTCAGAGTTTTCAAATACTTTGTGCCTCATTTTTTGTTGTTTGTCTTCTGAATTATTATTATGCAAGTTCGTAATGCCAGTTGTAGTAAACTAACATTCATCTGTCTAAAGAATTTCTTTTATAAATGATGGATTATCATTTAACTTATTTAAAATGAAATTATTAAAATAAAATCAATGAACTTTATCTTCACATATAAATTCTAAAAACAACGTTGGGCAAAACATTGTGCCTCATTTTCTGGCATTTATTGTTGCACTAAGCAGAAGTATACAAATTTTAAGAATGTGCCGAACTCTGCAACCATGTGCATAACGATTCGTCAGGCAACCATGGTCATAACAATCCTTTAATCAAGTAACATCACCATTTTTGCATGCATTTCTTTTGTTGCATTCCAACGGCTTTTATAAACCAACTGCGATATTTTTGCCTTGAACTTAATTTTAAAATATACACTTGTGAAATTTGCCAGCAATAGAGTACAGCAAAATTTCTCCACACAGAATTTTAATGCAAAGTCTTTAAAGCGAACAATGAGGAGATGCATTTGGTAGACAGCTGGTGCTGCTGAGATTTGAGCAATGTCTAATCTCTTATGTTTTCTTGCACGAAAACAGATCGTGGTGAACTTGAGGAGAAGAATAGAGGGAAAAATTACAGGAAGATTCAGAGAAAAATGTAAGCATTTTATTTTTTTTAATATATCATGTAATTCTTATTTAAAAATTCGAATTTTTGTTTTAATGTTGACTTTGACTTACAATAATTATCAATACTTTGGGAATCGTTTTGAAAAAAGTCATGAAAACAACCAACGGTTGATCTTTATATTATGGTAACTTGGCATTTTTTTGGCGAAAATTTGGCGATCAACTCTCCTACAGCAACCCTCTATTTTTTTTTCCTGCCGCCATTTTGTCTTCACGAAGTAAAGACATGTTTCTTTTCTTTTTATCTACTGAACACTTCTTCCAACAATCTACTAGCCGAATTACACTTATGCTAGAAATTTTATCTAACAAAACTGCTTAATCATGACAAATATTCACTGCAAAATTGGGCAAAAGTGCACAATACCATACTCCTTAGACGTTTTTCAAAATAACACATACACATAAACCATGTACACGCCGAGTTATTTTTACTTAAAAAAACATCCCAGAATTGCACAAAAATGGCATTGCGCACACTCTTCACTATATCCATGTACACTGCTTTTTTCTCATAAATTAGAAAAATTTCATGAAAATACATGACAATTTTCTCAATCTTTAAACCCGGTAAAAAGAACATATATAAATTACCTGATCGCGAAAAAGTAAAGAACATTTCCACATATAAAATAAATAAAATATCCAAAAACTTTTACCTCTAAATCATCTATTACATTATACACGTCACCAACGAATTCATACCGCAACCATTACAAATACTTAGTGTCAGATATTTAAATTATTTCCATGCACGTTTACTTCAACTAAAACGTATACCAAATTCCTACAAACATAAAATTCACAAAATAACTATAATTTAATTAAAATATAATTAAATTCAAAAACACTACTTAAAATATAAATGAGCACATACATTAAATTAATACATACATAAATACCCATTTCGAATTCACTTTAGTTACGGCCATGGGATCCAAAAATTCACGAACACTGTTTCACACAACACAGAATAAAGCCAAATACAAAATTTCCAGATTTTTCCCCGATTTCCCCCCTTTTCCGATTAAAGAACCGTAATTCGTCTATTAATATCACATGACATATCCCATGATCTCTCATTTCCCTCACACAAAATAATGCGTAATCGGAACTGAGTACTGCTCACATTATTACCAAAGTGCCAGGTAGTAACCTTTATCGCCTCCAAAATGTCGCCAAACTACCAGTTACCATATTGTAAAGATCAACCCAACCAACTGTTACCTCTTCATGTGTAAAAAACTGCCACACTGCGCCAAGGTAGTTGCATTAATACATAAGTATATACTTTCCTATAAAATTCATCCCAAAGGATTTTTATTTTTCAGATGATTTGCTTATTTCTCTGATAGCAAATTTGGGATGTGCAAGAGCATATTGAAGAATGTGTTGAAATTTAACAATATAATACAGCTCTTAGATCTTCCTGATCAAAGATGACTTGCACATATCAGTTTTTCCTGGATGTTTTACAACATCTAAAATAATTATGTATTGAATATTAATTATTAGGATATTTAATTGAATATTATTTTGTGAATGTACAGTATAATTATTTTGCAATATTGACTATTACTGCACATTTGACCTAACATATGTTATAACAGGAACAGTAATAACACACAATAGTTTAAGAAGTACTCAGCACATGTTTTAGTATCCATATAATTTATTTTTTTGGCAAAAAAATTTCAGAGAAGAATTCGTGTTGTAGGAAATGGTAGTACACTTCAGTATTGGCACCTAGACAACTCACATTGTTGTTCGCATCAATTAAAATTGAAAAATATTTCTCATCCAGTTTATTTTTCATATGACTATTAGATAACACTCTCAATGCGATAAAACTGCATATGAATATTATTAATGGGTTTTTAATGTTAGAAAACTTAGAAATTACTTGCATGAAAATGATTTTGGTATACCATATGTAATAAAGTTACAAATTAAAGAAGCAAACCACAAACTTCATTAAAATGTATAGTATAATTATTTTGCAATATTGACTATTACTGCACATTTGACCTAACATATCTTATAACAGGAACAGGAATAACACACAATAGTTTAAGAAGTACTTAGCACATGTTTTAGTTTCCATTTATTTTATTTTTTTGGCAAAAAAATTTCAGAGAGGAATTCGTGTTGTAGGAAATGGTAGTACACTACCATTGGCACCTAGACAACTCGTATTGTTGTTCACATAATTAAAACTGAAAAATATTTCTCATTAAGTTTATTTTCCATATGACTATTAGATAATACTCTCTGATAAAACTGCATATGAATATTATTAATGGGTTTTTAATGTTAGAAAACTTAGAAATTACTTGCATGAAAATTATTTTGGTATACCACATTTAATAAAGTTACAAATTAAAGAAGCAAACCACAAACTTAATTAAATTATTAAATCCCAATGGGATATCATTGAAAGACTTTAAATGAAAATAAAAATAACCTTGATTTATCCTTATTTTTCAACTCGCCCCTTACGAAGGATGATATGTTTGACTTTTTGACATTGTAAAATTCATGAAAATCGCATACTTCAAATTCCTTGACCAATTTTTGTGAGGTCACGGAAGTCTAACATTTTGTGCTTTAAGTTTTTATTTCTCATTCGGAAAGTGCTTCGTAAGGTTGGAGTTTGCTCATATCATGTTACACCTCGGATACGAACAGCAAATGCTTAACTGCAAGTGTTGGAATTCGATAGAGGCAGGATCGTTGCCTATCGAGAATGTGGAGTATCGTACTGTGATATCGCCCATTGTACTGGTCGACATCCAACCATTGCCATGTGAATATGGTATTAATAGGTTGCTGAGGGTCATACTGAACGGCATGCAGAATCTCAACACCCTCCCATGACTAATGCCCGAGAGAATAGACATATTGTGAGATCAGCACAGCCAAACCGTACGACCACATCATGAACCATTAGTAAGGAAATGGGCATGTTTGCAGCATGTCCAGTATCAGCTCGTATGGTATGTCAACGTTTACAGCAGCGTGGATTACCAGCTCTGCAACCATTACTTCGTATTCCCGTGACAATGCAGCATACAGAGTGATGGCATTTCTGGTGAGCCAGACAATAAAGCTGGATACAGGAGTAGCACAATGTTCGCTTTTTCGGATGAGTCCCGGTTTTGCGTGCAGGATTCTGATGGCCGTATTTGTGTCTGGAGTATCCGAGAAGACGGAACGTCGTTTGCTTTGATATCGGCATAGGGACCTGCACCTGGTGTGATGGTTTGGGCATCCATTTGGTACATGACTGAAGTATATCTCTAGTTCAGATCAACATGCATATCTCTAGTTCAGATCAACGGGAATTTGAATGCAGATTGATACATTTCAGACAACTTATGTCCAGTGGTTCTGCCTTATCTTTGAGGCCTCCAGATGCCATCTTCCAACAAGATAATGCAAGACCACATGTTGCACATCGTGTTCTGACCTTCCTCGATACACAACGTATTCGATTGCTGCTATGGCCTGCCTGGTCTCCAGATTTGTCACCCATTGAAAACATTTGGTCATGGGTTGCTGAGAGATTGGCCTGCCACCCCTCTCCAGCTAATATGGTTGATAAAGTGTAGCATAGACTTGAAGCAACATGGAATGAGTTGCCTGTTTCTGTCATCCAAGCCCAGTTTGATTCCATGCCTAATGGGGCAAGGGCCGTTTTAGCTGCCATGGATGGCAGCTGTTTCTACTAATTTCGCACCCCTGTAAACCTCCAAACTGCTTATAAATTTAATCATTTTATCTTCATGCCATACTGTTTACGTGCAAAAAATATCTTTTTGTATCTGCTTTTCTTCATGGTGTTGTAATTTCAATGGCCAGCAGTGTATATATATATGTAATATATTCAGGAGTAGGAATTTTGATGGCATAGAAGTGTTGATCCATAATGACTAGGAAATTGGAGGCGAATGCAGATAAATCTTCAGTTTTATTTTCAGCAACATGTTATGGCTACACACAAGTTGCAACATTAAATGTGCCTATTCCAAATAGCTTACATTTTTGATAGATTTGCAGCAAAAAAGAAGCACACAGACTGCAGTCCAGCTAAGGCAAAGCGTAGAAAGAAAGTGCATAATGTTCAGGATAAACTCTTAATTCAAACCGAGTTAGTTTTGGTTCTCAAAGCATTTTGATTGGATAGTTAATATTTAAAATTATTATTGGCTGCTTGAGTTTCAGTTCAATTTACATCACCAGAATTACATAAGAGTCATACGACATAGATTTTTCTCGAAATGACGCAGCGCAGCACAAATAGATGTTGCTATTTTTAGAATACAGAAGGGAAATTAATTTATGCTGCTAATTTAATTTTTTACATATTCTTTATTTTTCTTATATATATACTTGCTACAAGATGTGCTTTTACAAGAATTAGGATGGATTTTTAAAGCAGAATTTCAATTCATAACAATAATAAAAAAATAGAAATTTAATATAGTTATTTAAAAAGAACAAAACATACATTTGAATTAATTATTTTAGAGAAAAACTATGTAACAACTTTGCATTCTATTACAGTAATAATGATTTCTAGTTTTAAAGTTAATGCTATTAACAGGTGTTCTAATGAAAACTCCCCTACTGCAACTCCCACATTCATTTTTACTGCTGTCAGTTAAAATCTGAAGGGCATTACAGGAATGCCATTTAAAGTTTTCAGTGCAACTGCTGAAGATTACTTGGTACCTGTCTTTTTGCTGGTATAAGAGGTTAGGTCTATGTGAAAGTGAATGCCAGGAAATCCTTCCAACTGTTTGACAGTAAGTTTCAGTGAGTATTTTTATTGAGATTTTCGGTTGATCTTTACAATATGGTAACTGGTAGTTTGGTGACATTTTGGAGGTGATAAAGGTTACTACCTGGGACTTTGGTAATAATGTGAGCAGTACTCAGTTCCGATTACGCATTATTTTGCGTGAGGGAAATGAGAGATCATGGGATATGTCATGTGATATTAATGGACGAATTATGGTTCTTTAATCGGAAAAGGGGGGAAATCGGGAAAAAATGTGGAAATTTTGTATTTAGCTTTATTCTGTGTTGTGTGAAACAGTGTTGTTTAATTTTTGGATCCCATGGCCCTAACTAAAGTGAATTCGAAATGGGTATTTAGGCATTGTGATAAAGAGAAGTTTACTTTTTATTTAGCGGAGGAAGTATGGAGGAAAAATTCGCAGAAAAAATCTTTCAATAATTTTATTGAATGAATTAGAAAAGTGTATCTGCCACGTAATCAAGATTCTGAAGAAGATTAGGTAAGTTAGTATTTTTAATTATTTGAGGATATTATTTTTATGCATTGTTCTAAATGTAAGGTGGAAAGGAATTTGGTATTATTGGGAAAATTGTTATTAGCAATGATTTAGTTTTTTTTAAGTAAAAATAAGTCGATGTGTACATGGTTTAGTGATATTTTAATTAAATGATAGTTATTTTGTGAATTTTATGTTTGTAGGAATTTGGTATACGTTTAAGTTGAATATTTAAATATTTGATACTAAGTATTTGTAATGCTTGCGGTATGAATTCGTTGGTGACGTGTATAATGTAATAGATGATTTAGAGGTAAAAGTTTTTGGATATTTTATTTATTTTATATGTGGAAATGTTCATATTTGGAAAGGGTAAATACTTTTTCACGATCAGGTAATTTCATATATGTTTTTTTTACCGGGTTTAAAGATTGAGAAAATTGTCATGTATTTTCGTGAAATTTTTCTAATTTATGAGAAAAAAGCAGTGTACATGGATATAGTGAAGAGTGTGCGCAATGCCATTTTTGTGCAATTCTGGGATGTTTTTTAAAGTAAAAATAAGTCGGCGTGTACATGGTTTATGTGTATGTGTTATTTTGAAAAACGCGTAAGGAGTATGGTATTGTGCACTTTTTCCCAATTTTGCAGTGAATATTTGTCATGATTAAGCAGTTTTGTTTGATAAAATTTCTAGCATAAGTGTAATTCGGCTAGTAGATTGTTGGAAGAAGTGTTCAGTAGATAAGAAGAAAAGAAACATGTCTTTACTTAGTGAAGACAAAATGGCGGCGGGGAAAAAAAATAGAGGGTTGCTGTAGGAGAGTTGGTTGCCAAATTTTCGCCAAAAAATTGCCAAGTTACCATAATGTAAAGATCAACCAGATTTTCAAACAAGTTTAGACTATTGTTAACAAATGTATTCTGCCAGGAATTCACAACCAAAGGGGAATTTCAAAGTTTCAGGGGGAATGCAGTAAGCCTTTTATTTAACCATTATATATTTAGTTTATGAATATAAAAAACTGTTTTTGTTAAAGTTTTGATGTTTATTAACATTTTCTTTTTGTTGTTTAACTCATAAAAATACATCAAAGGGAATCTAAATGAATGTATGCATATATTTTTAAAATTTTGAAAAGGAATGGGGAATGATCCAGCAATGGAGAAAGGGGTGCACAGGAAAAGACAGGTTGAGAACAACTGCTTTACCAGTTTCAAGATTGTTCACTTTTCCAGTAGAAAGTCAATTCTGCTCCAAAGTCAGAACAGTAAACAGAATATACTCAATAATGAAAACTGAAATTTTTTTAAGAGAAGAGCATCTGAAATACATAGTTACCATTCTAAAATATTTTGTTGGAGAGGATGAGCTTTAACATAAGGAACAGGATCCCTCATAATCCTCATGTAGTCTTGCCTGAGACGACGTGTTGCCATGTTACCCCGTTTATTCATTTTTTTTTATGGATACCTGAAAATGTTTCCTGTTAATATAAAATTACAATATATATATATATGATATGGAAACAGCTTTACAAATTCTGTAATATGATGAAATAACTAGAAACATTACATTACAAGTAATGCAAATGAAAATAATTAAAAGAATACACTTTACTGCTATTCAAACAGTATTCATACTATTATATATTGTTAAAAAGAAAAGGACGAACAACTAAATATATCTTTGTTGGCAGTGCAAGTGTATGCAGCCAGCCTTAAGGCCTTCAATTGCTATAAATTCAGAATAAAAAAAAAACAGAGCAGTGATCAGGGTTTCTAGTCTTAAAGTTAATGCTATTAACAGGTGTTCCAATGAAAACTCCCCTACTGCAACTCCCACATTCATTTTTACTGCTGTCAGTGAAAATCTGAAGGGCATTACAGGAAGGCCATTTAAAGTTTCCAGTGCAACTGCCGAAGATTATCTGGTTACATATATCTTTTTGCTGGTACAAGAGGTTAAGTCTGTGCGAAAGTGGATGCCAGGAAATCCTTCCAATCGTTTGACAGTAAGTTTCAGTGAGTATTTTTCAACAGTTGTATCTCTTAAACCCATGAGATAAGCCAAAGAAAAGGGGCTGTTTCTTTTCAATAAAAATAGGGTACCACACATTAATAGCAGCCAAGTTTAGATCTCAGAATGCATTTAAATTGACTTTAAAGGCATACTTTTTAACCGTTTCTAACTCTGTTGGGGGAGATTTCCAAGTATCTGAACATATTATGGATCCTTCATTAGAATGATTAAATATTCGAGGAAGAAAACACTCATTAACTTCCCCAAGGGTTATAAATGTAAAATTCTGTATGAAAAAATGGCTTTCCAATCCATTATACTTGAAAATTTCTGCCAGCTTCTGAAGTATTTGATTTTGCATTCAATGTAAACTGGAAGAAAAAGAGTAAAGTACAAAGTGAAGGGAGTCATTTTGGAATTTTAATCACAGAAATACCATATATTCATGAGATTCTGGTGAACTCAGAAATTTCAGGACAACACTATAATATTCTGAGATCTCTCATCAGGTACGAAATATTCATTTCCGCAAAGACCATGACCAGCTTGAATTTTACATATAATAAATAACCTTCCATCCACTTCAATAATCAAAGTGGACAAGCATCATTTTTATATATTATATTTCTTGAATGATGCAGCACAGTTGTGATGAATATAATTATTTCAGTCAACTAAAATGCAGACTAACACATTAGCTATTTTTCATATAACTTATCTTTTCCATACAGCTAGTAAATTTAATGTCACATTATGACTGACAGATGCAAGCCCATAAATTATTTATGCTGGCTTGTAGACTAATATCACACAAAATAAATGGCAATGAAAACTTCTAGTATTAATATACTCATAGGTAACAAAATTTTCAATATTAGAAAATTTTTTTCATTTGAGATCTTCAGTTTTAATCAATTAATTTCAGTTTAGTAGTTCTCTGTGCAACACAATAGTTTGAAGAATAAAATTCAGATTTTAGCAAATCATTCAGTTTAACATTAACAAAACAATACAGTTTTAGTCCTTTACCTATTAAAGGTTTTATCTACTGTGTAAAATTATATTACACTCTTACACAGATCTTCAAAAGCACACTCATAAAGATATGCCACAAAGAGGGTTACAGCAAAGGAAAATCCAAACATAAATGTTCCAATTTATGCAAAATGTTGAAATTTGGATATTTTCTTAGCTAATCTTTGGAATATGGTAACAGGTAGTTTGGCGACATTTTGGTAAGGCGATAAAGGTTACTAGCTAGGACTTGGATATAGCTAGCAGTGTACATGGATATAGTCAAGAGTGTGCGCAATGCTATTTTTGTGCAATTCTGGGATGTTTTTTTAAGTGAAAATAGGTCGACGTGTACATGGATGATACCGTATATGTGCAATTTGTAAAAATGCGGCAAGCAGTGGGCGATTCTGCACTTTGTCATAATTTCGCACCTAATCTTCGTCACGATTAAGCACTTTTATTCCATAAAAGTTCTAGCATAAACGTAATTCGGCTAGCAGATTGTTGGAAAAAAATGTTGAGTAAAAAAAAACATGCCTTTACTTCGTGAAAACAAAATGGCGTCCAAACAAAAACTAGCAGGTTGCTGTAGCAGGGTTGGTCGCCAAATTTTCACCAAAAAATCGCCGAGTTACCATAATCCAAAGATTAACCATTTTCTTTATATTTCTTATATAGAGATAAAAAACAATATCTAATATTCAGAAATCTATATTATTACATATAACCTTTTCACCCTTCAATTCACTACCAAACTGATCCAGTTTTAATTTATAAAGTAAAAAATATAACTATTCTCCTTTCACACTAAACAGAAAATTTTAGTCATTACCATCATGAATAATTGAAGAAATGCATTCAGTATTAGCTCTATTTAAATGTAAACTTCTCATTTATGTCAAGTTAAGAATACTGGAAAAAATTACAAAGAATTAGGAAAAATCCAAATTGTATTGCTCCATTCGTGAAATACAATAATAATCAACATCATGTAGTGATCAGGAATACATATAAGAAGGATAAACTGATCTTCGATATGCTAAACATAAACAGAATACAATATACTGATTGTTCCTTACACAGATACAGATTGTACAGAATATGAAGTATAGAGCACACACACATTATTCTCTCTCTGTATTTATATATGGTTTTATAGACTTCCTAATTTCTTTTTCTTAAATACAGTTTAAATATTGCCGGACAGACTTGGCATAATCTTATATTGCCGGGCAATATTATTTAAAAAACATTGCTTTAATTGTGGTTGACTTACACGATAGTGCACTTTTCAGTTGTAACATATTTCAACGAGATGCTGAAAGTAGAAAGGAAAGAATGGTTAAAGAAACTTTTAGAGAGAATGTATGTTATTAAAATAAATTCGTTTCTGTAAACAAGTTAAGGAGTACTTAATGCAATACATATAGCATATCGCTTAAGATTTTAGCAAGGCAATTTACGTATTCAACGGTTTTTTAAAAATTATTTATACAAATGTTTATCTCAATTCTTTATGTACATATTGAATAAGGTAATATTTTAAATTTACACATTACGTGTTTAAATTTTATGAACAGTTCACCGATATTTTCTTGACTACGCATAATAAAGCAATAGCTTACTTCTAATGTAAATTTCGCAACACTTATATAACTAAATATTAATAATTTTCAGGTGACGCAACAACCTAATCTTCGTGAAATAACATCACATCCAAATCCCTTCACCTCAATTTTTGCCAAAGACACCTGGATTAAAATAACAATATGTGGAGAGTTTTATTATTGCTACTTTTTTTTTTTTTTTTTTTTTTTACTGTTGCAGTTACGATCAAAGAAATGATTTTAATACTTCGCAATAAAAAAAAAAGAAAAAAGAAAAAAAAAACCTTGGTTCATGAAACAAAAATTTTTTTATGCATATAAAGAGATAACTTGAAGAAGATGAGCCCCTATTAGCAAATACATTTCGACCCCCCTTTTTTTTACGGAAGACTATATGTAACATTTCGTAACACACAATATATATTTTATTATATATAATTTGTTCCTTAAATTCTCTCCAGAATATTTGATTTTCTTTATTTGATTTGATTGAGATAGGGCGCCGTGTTCAAGGGGGTTAGAGAATAGAAGAAGGGAGAGATCACAGTTTCCTCCACTATCGGGAAATGAAACCCTACTTAACAAGCGGCGTCCATGTTCGTTCTGTCAATATATTGCATTACGGCAGTGCAACGTTACGTGTTTCTAAGCTTTTCCATGCATGTATTTTCCAGTAAAAACTGCTGATGTATGTATGATATGTATTAACTGCTGATGCATATATGATAAACGCGTCGCGAAGGGGTTAAAGACAGTTCTACATACTGGTTCAACAAGATATGCGATATATTATCCGCATGACATAGTATATTATTCCTAATGCCAGTGCAAGTATATTACTTTAAAAATAAGGCACGGAGTTGTAGTTCTAAAAAGTGGATGATGCAACTAGAATGAAGTTTGTAGCCCCAATATCGACTTTGCAACAAAATCTCCGATTATAACTATAAAAAATCTATAAAAATCAATTTTCATGAACGAAGTGTAGAACAGATAATATGATCCAGTTATGCTAAAATAGATTCAAGCCCATATTTTCTGCTAAAATTTCTCATATAAGATGTATTTCAGATAACTGAATAAAAATCTGACTAATCATGAATATTTTCCAAAATATTATGAAAGATTTAATATATAGTACTATACATATCCGTATTATCTATCAGACGCGGATGTTATTAAAATTATCATAGAAATCATTCTACGCTTTAATATGAAGAAATTCTCATGGCATTTCACATCAACTAATAATTCGAAAAACCTTTAAACACAGGAACTGGAAAACAAAAAAGTGTCTATTCGGAGATTGCATTTCTTTCATGAAAATCAAAGTTCATTACACAAACATGCAATCACACTGCACAAGCATGTATGGAAATTCTTAACACATTTAGTAATACTGATAATTATGTTAAATAAATCAGAAAATATTTTAATGTATAACAAATGAATAAAGTAGTTAAGCTTTTATCAAACAGAACAAAATACAGTCAAAAGTCTTTAATCCGGACTTCAAAGCTACAAACTTTCCGCGCATGCGCATAATACGTTTACGCATGCTCATATGCGTTTACGCATGCGCATAATGCGTTTACGCACGTGTGTTTAATATATAACGGACGGTATAAGCTAGGCTAAAATTATCTAATTATCTATTTCAGTTAATGTTGCAGATTGCGTTGTTCTTTAATCTTCGAATTGGATCCGGCTTATTATTTTTTGCAGACTGTTAGAGAAATTTTATAAAAAGTAAGCTTGAACTTTCGATTATGTCAAAAAGAGTTTCCAGTTCTAGAGCTGCCAAAGGATCTACAAAGCGAAATCATTTTTCGATGTCCATTAAACAAAAAGTGGAATTGCTGCAAAAAAATGGATAAAGGCATGAAGATAGTGACAGAGAGTTGATTTGTTTCTCTAACCATTCTGAAATCTGTTTATCAATTTCGCGCTGCTCTGCGAGGGGGGGGGACGTCACGGCGCTCAATGAACTGGAAGTTGATCTGTCAGCCCTATCCTCATCTTCAGGGCAGATGTTTTTATTTTATTCGGCTTATAATTCCTCACTAAATGTAGTGTTTCACCTCGATGTACTCCAATATACACCGATATACTCCGATACATGTAATTTAAATAAATTTCCTCGTCATTTTAAATATCACGAATACACATCAAATAGTTTTCTGGTTGCAATTTTCTAATTTCGACTATGCGTAATGTATGCTTTACACATGCGTGCGTTGAAAGAAATGTTTAAAGTAAACAAATAAATATTAAGCTTTTTTTTTCGTAAATTTTGATACTCTTTAGATCATAATTGATCTTTATTTCATAAATTATGGTTTCATATTTTTAATTTTATAATTTCTAGGTGCCATCTTACCAGATTTAAACTGATGATCTATAATCCGGAAAAACCGATAATCCGGAATCGCCGAAGTCCGGACGAGTCCGGAATTTGACTATACTTCAGTTACGAAGATATTTAGTGTTATAAATGAAATATTTTGATAAATATGAAGTGCCTTGTATATTTTTATAGATGAGCTTTATTGCTGTTTTAAGCAATTAAACAACTGTGCAAGTTATTTTAATAATTTTGAAATGTATAACTCTAAAAGAAACATTAAAATCTATTAATCTATTTGTCAACCTTGATTTTGGCACAAAAGTCTGCAGAATGCTTCGTAGTTTTTAAGCACGCAGAGGCACTGCAATTCTTTCTTATTCCTTGATCTGAAGTTTTGTGAAAATTTTTTTAATCAAAATTGCTGTATTGGCACACGTACAATTTTTATATGGTAACTTCAGATATGGAGAAGTTTTTCGAAAAATCTCGTTTGTTTTACTGGCGTCGCTGAATTCTGCGATGAATGCATCCCATTTATTGCTTAGTATCACCTTCCAGATTTTTCATGCTCTTAATGCATACGTTAGCAGTGAATTATTTTCCTCTTTCCACCAATAAATTACAGCGATAAACAATAACCATTCACTAAAGATTTTGTGTAAATTTCCAATCATAATAATTTAAATTGCGAAAATCTCACAATTAGCACCTAAGCACACTATTCAGCACCACAATTCTTTCGAAAACGCGCCGTAGTAGTCAAAAGTGGCGTACGCCGTCTTCTGTTTGCCAGGTGAAACTACAGTCTGTCTATGATATGAAAACTCTCGCCAGTTAGTCTGCAGCTGTCTGTTGCCGTAGAAACGAGTCTTGACCCATTTTCCGTAGGGGTGTCTTGAAGATGAACGATAAGCTCGTTTCCTCTCAGCAAACAGTCGCCAAAAACAAAATAACAATAAAGCAACTATTGATTCGCCCCTATTTGAAATATACTAGCCCTGTTGCTATAGTCACCGCCACCCGCCAGACATCTTCTCGTAGACAAACAGTAGTCGTTTTTTCCGTGACGTCAAAAATTAGAAAAGTGGGGTAGGGTTTGGAAATATGCAGTCTGCGTGGACACCGTCGAGATGGAAGAACTGGTCGTTTTTTTTGCGATCTACTCGACAGAGAGTGAGTCTGGGACGCGTCGGAAATTTTTCCTTCAGCTGTGTATCTGCCGTTTAACTTTCTGAGTGTCGATTTTGAGCTAAACTGAAGGTGGCGGAGGTTACGAATAGTTTCTGAAGTGTACGTAATAGATATTTTAATTTCTTAAGATTTGCGAAAAACTCGAGTGTTTCTCGATAGAAATAACGCATTTGATGCTAACGGTTCTACTTTTATTGGATTATTTCGACAAACCTATAGCATGGACACTCATCAATAAATTAAGGCCATATTTTACCGGAGCATCCACAACAAAGACAGCATTAACTTCTAAATTAAAGGTAAGAAATAATTCGCATGTTTTCATATCAGTATGCTATAGGCTTCTAGCTATATATCTATCAGAAAAGCAATTTTTTAATTCAATTTTAGTGAAAACAATATATTTGGTGTTTTCGGTATTCACATATAAAGAAGGAGTGCTTACTTTTAATTTAAAATTGTAATTTTTTAAACTAATGTATATATTAATGTACTTAATTTCATGTTTTGATGATTAATTTTGAATTTTTATGTTTTAGATTATAATGTATTTCCCTCTACTTTTATTTTAATTTGTAGTATATAAAAGTTTAATACATTAACAAATGTATTAATAAATATGAAGTATATATTCAAATTATGCACATCCTAAATTCAACATTCATGTTAAATTGCTTTGAGTTAAAAAGATTTTAAGTCGTTTTAACTGTACCGACATGAATGTGAATATCCAATAGTTTTTAGAATCTCCTGTATAATTCAAGTTAAATTCCTGTATAATTTCCAATTAAATTAAATTCTTTTAAATATGAATTTATTTAAATTCTTTTAAATATATATAATGAACGATTTATAATTAGTTATGAAATTTTTTTTTGTGATCTGCTTTTAGGTGTTAAATCTCCGTTGTGTATTTTTTATTCAGATTAAAAAAGTGTTTTTTTATGTGATTAAGGCAAAGCCTCGAGGGATATCTGCTTAAGGTAAAGGTTGCCTTCGTGAAGGGCTTTCTTAGGCAACTATCTCGTATACACGTTACACATGGAGGAAACTACGAAGACGCCCATGCAGCCGATTCGAACCTCGTACCAAACTACCAGTGTTCAGCAATTTAACCGCTCGGCCGCTGGTGGGATCGATTTAAGAAAGGGTATAAATAGGAATATGTACTGCAATTTCTTCCACTGCATATGTTAATATATTTATAATACAGTTTTTACATATATATGTGTACAGTTATTTATTTATTTAGAACAGGTTTTGTGTGCCTTAAACTTTTCTGCTTCTTGAAGTTACCAGAGGTATGTTGTTACTGACATATATATAGAGCTGAGCCAGAAATATATCAGTTGGGTTATTTGAGAAGTTACAGATGCTATTTGTTCTGGTAGTTCCATCATATGGATAAAATTTACGGTAAGGAGTTTTCAACAAAATCAAATCGAATTACGATTCAGTCGAAAGTTTGGATTTCCTGGTGTCATCGGCGCTGTAGATGGTACCCACGTATCTACAACTGCACCTAATGACACGGAAGAATGCCAAGGATCATTTATAGAAGCAGAAAATCCTTCCATTCACTTAATGTGCAGTTGTGTAATTTTTCCTTCCATTATATATATATATTTGTAATAATAAAATGTCTATAGTCAAGAATACACTTAAGATTCTAACTGTATGTTCTTTTTCATATTTAATGGCGACGGTCTCTTATTTGAAAGTACGTGGAATTAAATCCACAGCCCCGTAGTCAAGTTGTTTTTCCCGCCTTTTCTACACGTACAGTTATAGAATGTTCTGGAAATATTTAAAGCGAACTGATATGGCTGACGAGGCTGACGTCATTTATTGGAAGCTGCGCCTTTCCAGAGGCTATAAAAGGGCTCGCAAAGGAATATCGGGGCATTTTGTTAAATGTCACGATGCAGTAAACTTCATACAAAAAGTTATTAGTAGTTCTTTTTTATTTACTCCGGATATCTGATTTTGTAACTGCTATTTCTCCTGAATAATAATAAATGGATCCTGTTTTTTAAACTTATCGTCTGATAATTTAAGCTACGATCTATTTATTCTGGATAATCGCTACGTTAGTCTGGTATTTCTCTTCCACTCTAGTATGATTTCGGTAGCTTTCTGAGTAGAGTCTTTCAGAGAAGATGTCGGCTTTTCCAGGTGAGGATCGCTTCTGATGATGAATAGTGATATCCTCTGATGCTCAAAGCAGTCTGTTATTTTTTAAGTCTAAGAAAAAAATTGTATTTCCTTAAAAAGTCCAATCCGAGTATTCATGGATCTGTAATATCCGACACATATGCCGTGCGATGGTAGGCAGCACTTCCAAACGTGATGCTCACGTTTAATTTTCCATTTATGTCGATTTTATCATCCAACACAGTCTGAAGAGTAACACAGGATGGCGTCCAAATGAGTTTATCCTTAAATTGTTGATCTCACCTATTTATGAACATTACCATCACCAAATGTAACGATATGTAGCTCTGTATATCCAAATGTATAACATCTGTATGATTATATGTCACCTTCTTTAATTCTCAATAAATACGGAAAGGTAGTACACCGGGACAATACCATTTTTGCTCATAGTGATGATATGGTGCCCCCTGTACTTGTTCCTGTTCTGTCAGTCCGTTATATTTTAATCGAGTGTTCATGTTTGGCTAATCTTTGGAATATGGTAACAGGCAGTTTGGCGACATTTTGGTAGGCGATAAAGGTTACTACCTAGGACTGGCAATAATGTGAGAAGTTCCTAGTTCCAATTACGCATTATTTTGTGTGAGAGAAATGAGAGATCATGAGATATGTCATGTGACATTTATAGACGAAACACAGTTCTTTAATCGGAAAAGGGGGAAAATTTGGAAAAATATCTGCAAGTATTTTGTATTTAGCTTCATTGTGTGTTTTGTGAAAACGTGTTGCTTAATTTTTGGATCCCATGGCCCTTAATTTTTGGATCCCATGGCGTTTAGCATTTTGTATTTAGCTTCATTGTGTGTTGTGTGGGAATGAAATGAGATTGTATGAAAGGAAGGATATTACAGATAAGCTTGAATGGCGGTGCAAGAAATCTGATGAAAATGGACATTTTGTAATCCGCCATGCACTCAAGATTCTGTAGAAGATTAGGTAAGTTAGCATTTTTAATCATTTGAGGATATTATTTTTATGCATTGTTTTAAATATAAGGAATAAATAAATTAATATGCTATTATTGGAAAATTTTTATTAGCAATGAATTAGTTTAAAGTAATTAAGATTTTAAGTTAATTTTTATTAATTTAATATATGTGTTTATTTATATTTTAAGTAGTGTTTTTTAATTTAATTATATTTTAATTAAATGATAGTTATTTTGTGAATTATATGTTTGTAGCATTTTGGAATATGTTTCAGTAGAAGTAGACGTGCATGGAAATAATTTAAATATTTGACACTAAGTATTTGCAACCATTTTTAATGTTTGCGTTATAAATTCGCAGGTGACGTTTATAATAGATAATTTAGAGGGAAAAGTTTTTGGATATTTTATTTATTTTATACGTGCAAATGTTCATCCTTAGAAAGGGTATATACTTTTTCGTGATCAGGTAATTTCATATATGTCATTTTTACCGACTTTCACAAATTCACAAAATTTTCCTGCATTTTCGTGCAAATTTTTTTAATTTATGAGAAAAAAGCAGTGTACATGGATAAGGCTAAGAGTGTGCGCAATGCCATTTTTGCGCAATTCTGGCATGTTTTTTTTTAAGTAAAAATACGTCGACATGCACATGGTTACTGTGTATGTGTCATTCTGAAAAACGCGGCAAGGAGTTTGCGATTCTGCACTTTCTCCCAATCTTGCAGTTAATATTCGTCATGATTAAGCACTTTTGTTCCAGAAAATTTCTAGCATAAGCGTAATTCGGCTAGCAGATTGTTGGAAAAAATGTTGAGTAAGTAAAAAGAAAAGAAACCTGTCTTTACTTCGTGAAGACAAAATGGCGTCGAAAAAAAAGAAAAAGTAGAAGGTTGCTGTAGCAGGGTTGGTTGTCAAATTTTCGCCAAAAATCGCCAAGTTACCATATTCCAAAGATTAACCCCATGTTTTAATAGTCTTCCTCAGAAATATTTTAATAGCTGTGACTTACCTCTCGACCGTTTAATCGGAAGAGAGGTCAATTGTAATTAATTTTATTATTAAAAAGAGACCGGCTTTTATTACTTAATCTAATATATTTTGAAAGATTGTGTATTGTATTTTAATACGCGCTTTTATTACTTCATTCTCTGGATTTGGTACATTTGTCCACCTTTTTTATTTTCTAAGCAATTGTTTTTATTTCATCAAATTAGATCATCCTACCTTATGTTTGGCGCATTATAATCATCTTTGGTTTTGAGCCAAAAAATCTCACTCACTTTCTTCTCTCGTGTTTCGAGTTCCTCTTTTCTTATGTAGAAGGTTAGAAAATTCTCTGAGAAATATGATGTTTGAAGAAAGGTTAAAGAGTCTGGCAATACGAAATATCGGAAAGAAATAGTGCATAATACAAATATTTAAAAAATAATTGCTGAATTTGATAAAAAGAAATCAAGGGGAAATGGCTATTTTTTTACTTCATATTTCTTTAACATATTAATCAAATAATTATTATTTTGTGAAAAACATTTAATAAAATGCTGTAGAATATTATTTGAGGTTGATCTTTACATTATGGTAATTTGGCGTTTTTTTGGCGAAAATTTGGCGACCAACTCTCCTACAGCAACCCTCCATTTTTTTTTCCCGCCGCCATTTTGTCTTCACGAAGTAAAGACATGTTTCTTTTCTTTTTATCTACTGAACACTTCTTCCAACAATCTACTAGCCGAATTACACTTATGCTAGAAATTTTATCTAACAAAACTGCTTAATCATGACAAATATTCACTGCAAAATTGGGAAAAAGTGCACAATACCATACTCCTTACGCGTTTTTCAAAATAACACATACACATAAACCATGTACACGCCGACTTATTTTTACTTAAAAAAACATCCCAGAATTGCACAAAAATGGCATTGCGCACACTCTTCACTATATCCATGTACACTGCTTTTTTCTCATAAATTAGAAAAATTTCACGAAAATACATGACAATTTTCTCAATCTTTAAACCCGGTAAAAAGAACATATATGAAATTACCTGATCGCGAAAAAGTATTTACCCTTTCCAAATATGAACATTTTCACATATAAAATAAATAAAATATCCAAAAACTTTTACCTCTAAATCATCTATTACATTATACACGTCACCAACGAATTCATACCGCAACAATTACAAATACTTAGTGTCAGATATTTAAATTATTTCCATGCACGTGTACTTCAACTAAAACGTATACCAAATTCCTACAAACATAAAATTCACAAAATAACTCTCATTTAATTAAAATATAATTAAATTCAAAAACACTACTTAAAATATAAATGAGCACATACATTAAATTAATACATACATAAATACCCATTTCGAATTCACTTTAGTTACGGCCATAGGATCCAAAAATTCACGAACACTGTTTCACACAACACAGAATAAAGCCAAATACAAAATTTCCAGATTTTTTCCCGATTTCCCCCGTTTTCCGATTAAAGAACCGTAATTCGTCCATTAATATCACATGACATATCCCATGATCTCTCATTTCCCTCACACAAAATAATGCGTAATCGGAACTGAGTACTGCTCACATTATTACCAAAGTCTCAGGTAGTAACCTTTATCGCCTCCAAAATGTCGCCAAACCACCAGTTACCATATTGTAAAGATCAACCTTATTTGAATTCCCTAGATTGTTTTTGGGGGTAGAGTAGACTTTAAGGTACCCCTTGTATTATGGCGAAGTTGTTGTTTGATTTATCGCCAAGTTGTTGTTTCATTTATGGTAGCCTGAGTAGTTGAACGTTATGGAAACCCTATTGTGACGTAATCGTGTGCATGATTCTGGGAAATTTTGAACCATGGGATGTTTTGTAAGCGTTTTTGTGGTGTGTGTTAAAACCGTTTAGATGGATTTGAATGGGTTTGTAGGAAGAAAGGCTCAGATGGTCACTATGTGAAGCGTTCGATCAGAACGAGTACCTGGTTTGAAAAAAGTCATTTGAGTATGATTGATATTTTGATTTTTACGTGGCTCTGGGTGTACGAAGCGAACTCGAAAATCATGGTAAGTGAATATTTGCTTTTGGTAGTGCTTAAATGTATAACACGTTTTTCCTTTTTTATGTTATTTTATTGTTTGGTTTAAAATGTATTTTACTGAGATTATGCATTTTTTGTTTGCCTATATTGTAGACTTTGGTGCTTTTTTGACTTTTTAAGTGAAAATATACCGATGTGTACATGGAGTGCGCAATGCAAGTTTGTGCAATTCTGGGATTTTTTTTAAGTGAAAATAGGTCGACGTGTACATGGATAAAGTTAAAAGAGTACGCAATGCTATTTTTGTGCAATTCGGGGATTTTTTTCAAAGTGAAAATAGGTCGACGTGTACATGGATAAAGTCAAAGGAGTGCGCAATGCCATTTTTGTGCAATTCGGGTTTTTTTTTTTTTTTTGAAGTGAAAATAAGTCGATGTGTACATAGATACCGAGGTTTTGCAATTGTTTGTCTTGTTATTTTGGCTTCGTGTAGCGGCGCTTTTTGGCGCAAAAATCGCCGCTTCGCAAGCCAAAATAACGAGTCAAAGAATTGCACAAAATCGGTATCCATGTACCGCCAAAAATCGCCAAGTTTCACCAAGGGCTATTAAACGGTACTTACGTATTATCGCAACCAGGTTGACGCTATTTGTAAGTTTGAGTAAAAAAGTATGAATAGAAAGAAAATGTACATTTATTAATTACAGATAATTTTTAATACAGTTTTTTATATTTTTTTTTTGTTTTAAAATATAAAATAGCAATTAAACCCTTCCGGTTTGGAATTTGAATAAGTTGCAGAATTATTTTTTCGTCGGAAATCTTTTGGCTATTGCTTTTAGCACTGATTAAAAACCGTATTCGCCATAACCATGTACACGTCGACTTATTTTTACTTAAAAAAAACATCCCAGAATTGCACATAAATGGCATTGGGCACACTCTTCACTTTATCCATGTACACTGCTATTTTCTCAATTACAAAAATTTGCACGAAAATGCAGGAAAATTTTGTGAATCTCCACATGCTCTTTTTACAAAACTACGTATAACACGTAGGGTTGCCGTAAGTAGGGTCGCCAAATTTCGCAATTTATGCGAATTTTGGCCTGGTTGCGTTAATACGTAAGTACCCCTTAAACTATACTTTTACCTGTTTTTGTATTTTACATTTCGTTTTCATAAAATGCTTTGCTATAACTTTTATTTTATTAAAAACATTTCATAAAATGCTGTAGAATATTGTTTGAATTTTCTAAAATATTTCTGCATTTTACATTTCGTTTTCATAAAACATTTACTTTGCTATAATTTTTATTTTTATGTATTTTATGCTTGATGTTATTAAAAACTTATAACGCAATTTTAGAATTTCCTTAAAAATCTAAACATTGCATTCATATTTTACTGAAATATTTCTTTCATCAAACAATTATGTATGTTTATTTTTTACTACACTTGAGCTTTGGTTCTGATTTTAGCTTGCAAGTGTATAAATACATTCTTAAAAACGACACGTAAACGTTACTGTAAAGGGTCGTTGGCTGTTTTAATTCACCGTTGCATTGTTAACATCTTAATTTATTCTAATCTCTTTGAATAACCTTACTTGGGAATCAGAGTTCAGTGGTCACTGCCGGTGAGATAAAACCTTCACACCGTAATTTATAATTACTTCAATCCTTACCACGACTGGGAGCTTCCGAACTTTAGCATCTGCAACTAGCCTATTATCTGCTTATTTTCAGATGGTATTTATCAGCACTATTTGCTCAAAGATTCAATGTAATGATTTTTAAGCGTATAGTTCTACGGTGCTTTTATTAATCGATACTTTCTATCTTGTCACTAGATGGCAGCAGCAGATAAAATTCGATGTTTTGTTCGTCCGTTGTCTGCAAAATTCTATCGCCTTACTCTGCTTCCCTTCACATCCGGTTCTGCTATTTAATGCAATATCCCAATCAACTAGGCGGGTGTAAATTTTGAACCTAAATAAATTGGTATTTAGATAGCTAATTTAAAGAAATCGATTTTAGTGCTGACATCTGTTGACAGAGCAAAAAATTAAAGTTCGTAAAACCTTCGCTCAACTATTTGGTGTTACCATTTGCTGATTAGAACGCAAACTGACTATCGCTTTTGAAATAAAACAATTTTTAAAGTCATAATTAAGAATTGGGTGCAATTTTTGAAATTGCAGTAATGAAGCTTGTTGCTAATATATTGGAAACCATAACTCAAACACGAACAAAGTCATGATCTAACAACTAAGCACAATTAAACAGGGAAAATTACATTAAAAAAAGGGAATAGCTTTTTTGCTCTACATCCTTTCTAGCTCTACGATTTTTCCAATTACAGCTTCTAAAATAAAATTGCGAAAATACTTTCAAACTATTTCTTATTAATAAAAATTAGTATATAGAAATTTTAAGTTACACTGTTTTATTTAAATATAAAAGGAATCCATTTAGCTGTAGAACATACTTGATCATACGCGATTAAAAATAAAACCATGGGATTGTTAAACAATAAAAGAGAGTAAATCAAAATTTTCCAAAGAAATAAAATAAGTAAAATATGATGTTTTAAAATAAGGTGGAATATTTTAAGAAGAAGACAATTCACACATTGTAGTATTTGTCACATTGGTAATGCAAGGAGAAAAAATTCAGTTACAAGAGACACAAGTCTTTTAATGTAATTTCAATTTCTTCTGTTAAACAGGCAGTTGTTAAGAGAGTTGCAATGACATAAGCATAAGATCTTTAATTTAGGTTTCAAACTATGTATAACTAGCGCGCGAAGCCTCCAGTTTGAGTGGGCTTCTCAAGTAAACAACAAACTCGTAAATAAAATTTTCTTACCAAATTAGCGTTTCCAGAGTTTTTAATTAACATTTCGCAAAAAACCGCAAAAATAAAAAGGAATGAAAGAAGTGAATATCTCGCGTGACCCGCAGCAGCTGATTTGTAAATAAATTTTTCTTGCCAAATTAGCGTTTTCAGTGTTATTAATATCTCTCTGCAACCGGCAGCAGTTAATGATTTATATTTCGCGCAACCCACAACAACGAATTCGTAAATAAATTTTGTGTTGCCAATGCAGAGTTTTCAGAGCTTTTCATTAATATTTCGACTAATTAAAATTGTACGGCTAGAGAATTATCAAAATGGCTTGCCACGAATTTTTGGAATCTCGAAACTCAACTCTTTGCTGTTCCGGAGCAGATAAGATTAAAAACAAGCAGACAGACATGCAAAGATTTTAACAGTACAGATTGTTTAAGATATTAAGCGATTAAAAAAAAATTCAACGCCCGTCTTAATAACTTACATTATACATCTTTTTCAAATATAATGAACTGATATAATTTCTATATGCGTTTAAGTTATAACATATTGTTACGAATTTGGTATTTAGATAGCTAATTTTAATATAATTATAATTAAACTTGTTGTATTTCCTCTTGCAATGCAAGGCGAGACAAATTTTAAGAGAAAGCTGTGCCGGAAAAGTAAGAATACAAAGGCACGTGTACAGAAGCTGTTCGCACATTTCTTAGACGATTTTGGTAAGCGGTAATAAAAAATCGCTTGCTGCATAGGAAGTAATTGCAATTGTACTATGTTTTTAAAAGTCAAAATTATCGTCTGTGGTTTGAAAGTTTTGTTTTTATTCAAAATGGCGAATTTAACAAAGCAGTGGTTCGAAGGCTACATTTACGCTCTTTCCGAAGAGAAATATGCATTCTCCTTTATCCAAAAACGATGTGAGAGTCATGGTTTTGTGATGTCTAAAGCGTCGATAGGTAATGTCATCAACAAGAAAGGGAAAAAACGTCAAATTGGAGCCTCAAGTGGGACAAAAATTCCAAACAAGTATCCAAGGAAAAAACGGACATCTTCGACTATTGCAAAGGTACGTTGTTTAATGTTAAAAGAAAATCCCCTTAGTCAAAGAACAGTTGGAAAATCATTAAAATGCTAGGTGTCCACTGAAACAAAATGATAAATGTTGATTTAAATCTTAAGAAATCGAAAAAACGTAATGTGCATCGTCTTCTTCCAAAGCATATCGCTCAACACAGAACACGCTGCAGAATTCTATATGAGAAACACCTATCCAAAGAAAAATGGAAAATAGTTGTCACAATAGATGAAGCATGGGTGTATTTAAATGATTGTAACAAAAAAAGAGCCATTTATTATCATAAACGGGGAGAAAAAAATTTAAGTACATGGTTCAAAGAATCGAAAGAAAGTTTTTCTAAGGGATTCATGATTGTTGCTGGTTTTTCTATTAATGGCAAGTTAAAAATAAAGAGAGTGCAAAACAAAATGTCAGGATTAACTCCAAATACTACCAGGAACATATTTTATCGCCGATTTTTCTGAATGAAATACCATCGCTTTACCCATAGTGTCATCAAACTGTGAGACTCTATCAGGACAAAGCTAGCAGTCACACATCAAAATCCACTGTAAATTTTCTAAACAAAATGGAACAAAAAACTGGTATCAAGGCCATACCCTTTACTGACATCCCTACCAAATCTCCCGATGTGTCACCTATGGATTTTTGTGCTTTCGGACTTTTAAAAACTGCATTATCCAAACGTTGTCTCAAAACCCTAAGAGGACTCTGGAAAGCTGTTCGGGAGGAATGGGATAGAATATCTTTTCTGTCACTTCAAAAGACATTATTATCCTGGAAATTTCGGTGTCGGAAGATAGTTCAGAATAAGGGATGTCAAACAGAACATTTAAAACACAAGAAGTTTATGTAATTTAGTTTTGTGAATACAATATACATCGTCTAAGAAATGTGTGAACAGCCTCTGTATTTAACATGCAATAAATAGACATCTCGGTAATTTGTATTGAAATTGAATAGATGCAATTGACAACTATCTTAGCTGCAACCGTAATTCATCCTCTTATAGCTTTCGAGAAGCAGAAAGTACCAGAAATTTCTCGCGACCGGTTGAAAACTGTAAGAGGTCGGAGACAGAGCATTTGAGTTTAGTTGCTTAGTTACTGTTGTTGCGAGTTGTTTAGCTTTGCGAGAACTGAGATTAGCCTTCTCGTTAAATGCGCTTTCCTTTGAGTTTTATTTAACGGTTTTAGTAATTTAAAGTATAACTACTGATTATTACTGCGTGATATTGTGAACATTTATGCGAATGTATCAGAGGAAAATTTCATAATTCTGATATATTTTTTTTGATAAGAATAAATTTTATGGTACTATTCGGTTTTGAGAGCCGTAAAAAAATTGCGGCGAAAACGTATGCGCAAAAGCGCCAAATCTAGCAAACGCGCCCATTTAACAGCGCGCCAAATCTAGCGTACGAGTTGATTTCAGATTGCGTAAGTTTATATAGAGCTATATTTCTTAAGACGCCATTGACATACTAGTTTAATTTTTAAATTCTTTTTTTGATATCCTATGGATTTAACAAATTGGGAATTGCCCATGACGAAAAGTCGGCAATAGAATTTTGGGTAAAGTGCAGAATCACCCACTGCTTGACGCGTTTTAAAGAATTGCACATACTCGGTATCCATGTGCACATCGACCTATTTTCACTTAAAAAAAACCTAGAATTGCACAAAAATGGCACTGCGCATACCCTTAACTTTATCTATGTACAAATCGACCTATTTTCACTTACTTAATTAAATTTTCACTGAAAAAGTAAAAGAAAATTGACAAAAATCCAATTGTTTTCACCTTTGTAAAAAGCGGCAAACAAATAAGTGAGCGATTCTCTGCACGAGAATATTTCCAAAGAAAAGGCATCATTCATTATAGAAAATTACGTTTGAACTAACGAGATGAAATTATGCTTTAACGATAAGTCGGTAGCGAAATAGCAATGCAGGCATCCATTCAGTTATGTTTAGCAATTTTTATATAAATTATAATAATGATCTGAAAGAGTTATTTACGCTTATGATTCCATTCACTCATATTTAGCGTTTTTCATATAAATTATAATAATAAAAATGTATTATATGAAATTAACCTTTCATCTAAATTAAAACATCAATCTTAGATAGTTATTTACTATACTTCCTTTCTTGCCGCAATTATTAGGGTTGCCGCAATTATTTTTGGCAGCATTGGCATCAACAATAGTTTGGCGATTTTTTACGGCCAATAGTACCAATATTATTAACTTAACCTATAATCGGATTTGTGCATTCAATCTATTACTAGCCCGTATGCACGCAGTAATATGTAGCTGATCATAACTACGAACATTTTCATTATTGTTGCTATCGAATAACATTTCTAATGTCATATATGGTGAACCTGCCCACCAGCGACCGAGTGGTTCGGAGTTCGAATCTCGGCGAATGGGCGTTTTTGTGGTTTTCCCAATGCGTAATATGTATACGAGTTAGTTTCCCTTAGAAGTTTTCCACAAAGGCATCCCTCCTCTTAAGGCAGATAGCCGTCGAGTACTTTACCATAATTAAATAAATCCAAAACCATATATGGTGTACAGGGTGCAGATTTGCGGTCAAAGATCTTCGATACTTGGGGTACAGAATATCACAGGCTACGACTGAAAGGTTTGAACGGAAAATTTTGGAAATTAAGAATTCCCGCCGCCGAATACCACAAAGAAATAATCTATTTTGTCTTGTGCTTATTTTATAGGGCATTCACCAAGGATTTCGCTAACATTGCAGTGTCCTATTGATTTTCATTTTGGTGGTGGGAGAAAGACAATTTACTTAGTCGGTGAAAGCAAAGACTGCTTTCGAAAAACTCAAAACGGTATTGATTTAAGCTGAAATTTTCGAACCCGAATGAAGTTAGAAATAGTGGCAGATGCGTCTGATTTTGCACTGGGTGCTCTGCTTATTCAAGATGGCTAACCGGTAGCATACTGTTACGAGTTTTGTGCGTAGATAAACGATTTTAGTGCAATTACATGTGAAATTGTTATAGTTTTTTTGTGTAATGTAACATGAAAAATCGAGAGAGAAAAGTATCTTTGCCAGAAAAGTAAGAATACAGGGCAAGACTGTATAACATTGAGTAAATAGCTATCTCGGTAATTTGGCGAGGTATCGCCAAGTTGGCAATCGTTTCGGCTACTAATTTTGTCGCCAAGTTTGGCGATCATTTGGTGACATTTTGGTCCGGTCTCTCTATCACCGTAATCCGTATTTTAATCGAATAATTCTAATTGATCACTATATTAGCTGCAACCGCAATTCGACCCTCATATTGCTTTCCAGTAATCCCGAGAAGCAGAAAGTACTAGAAATATCTCGGCGGCCGGGTGAAAACTAAAAGCCAATGAGAGCATCTGCTATGAGCAGTTGTTACTAGCTGTTTGTTCAGCGTGAGTTCGGAGTACTGAGATATCTCCAGTTTAGATTTCTCTTTAGATGCGCTTCGCATTGCGTTGTGTTTAACGTTCTCAGTAGTTTGAAGTGTAACTACTGATTGTACTCTGTGAAAGTGTGAATACGAGAAACTCTGTGAACCTGTACGAGTATTTCTGTGGAATATTCCAAAGCTCTGAAATGTTTCTTTTGATGAAATTAATTTTTATCAATCTATCGTCGAATTTATGTGCATTCAATCTATTGCGAACTCGTACGCACGCAATACTTTTTGGTATCAGAAGTGGGATTGAATGCCGGTAACAAGACCGATGGAGGAACAACTAAGACAGCTCGTGACTACCTTTGCTGCATTCCAAGAAATGATGGAAGCTGTTCAAGAATTATTAAAAAAAAAGAATGGAAGCTGGTCAAGAACCCATTAAAAACAGATGAAAGCCATTGAAGAAAATGGCGGAATCTGGTCAAATATAGATGGCAGCTGTTCAAAAATTTGTTAAAGATAGATGAAAGCAACGGAAGAAAAGATCGAAGCAGGTCAAGAGGAAATCAAAAGAGAAATTACCCGCAGAAATCAAATTAGAGGCTATGGAAGGCAGAATAGACACAGTTGAAGACAAAGTTGCAGAAATTCAAGAAAGAAAGAATTTTTGAAGTCCAAGAACATATCGAGCAACAAATAAAGACAGGGTTTCTGCTGCCGTCGCCAAAGAAGTTGATATATCAAAGAAATTCATAGCAAGAAGCAATTCTAATGGATTTAAAGTTTTACCCATGCATTCTCGTCTCTCTTTGAAGCTATCCACATACTATGATGGTAAGACCTCCTGGCAAGCGTATAGGACGCAATTTTCTACTAGCGATAGAGCGGTAAAAGCCGTTGAACACTGGTTGTTCGCTTCAGTGCTCGAGTCCCTTGTAATGACTAGTGGCTGAACGCGCAATAAATTTAAAAAAAAGATCTTATTTTTTTGATAATGTATGTATCTAATTGATATAAATTAAAGTACTTGGCTTTTAAGTATAAAATAGTTCCCAATAAATAACTTATAGATTCTTACTCTTCCGTATATCAAGAACTCAGTCTGCTAAAATCGTACTTGAACTTTCGATTCACTTGCAATTTTATTTGATCAAAAAGTTTTGAATGTTTCGCGAAATCTCAATTTAGAACAAAAGGAAGAAAGAAAGAAAAGTTTTATTGCAGGATAATTTATTGGTTTCGTTTATTTTATGATACAGTTCTACCTGTAATTCACAGTCAATAAATATTTTCCATAACTTGTACAGGAAATTAATACTTAACTGCGTTTATTGATGGGCTATTTATTCAAATTATCAAATAGAAAAATCCCATTTAATTTTTTTTGAACGTCTATTACTCAATTATCTTCAAAAGATGGAAGCTCGTTTTCCTCTATTATACTCTTACAACAAAATTACAGTTTTCGTATAGTTTTCCTGCTTTTTTCTCCAATTATACTGCCTAAAACGCTAAAAAGGAAAATTACACGGTTTTCTTTTCTTTCTTTTTTTAAAAGAAAAAGTGAAAGTTAAATTTATATACTGCAAAGCATATATAAGCAAATAAACTAGCATTAGTGTTAGTTACCGTCTTTTCAATTCCTCGAGGAAGTATTATTGTTTTAAGTTTCGAAAAACAAACAGACCAAAGTGAAAGTAAATAGACGTTATTGCCATTCGACGGTAGATAATATCTTTAGGTATTGTCACAATACTTTCCTGAATTAAGCCTTATACTCTTCCTTTAAAAATAATATTATTGTCACTTCTTAACAATATTTTTTATACCTGCTATTAATTCCTTGTGCGAAGTAAAGGAAGTATTGTAATCGCAAAAATTTCGGGTACATTATTTGAAGGAAAATATCCATTTTGACCGCTATTGAATCCATTTGAACGATGCATTTTCGTATGAATCCTGTACGAGGTGTTCGACTATAAACTGAAGATTTCAGAATGTATGCTTTTATTTATTTACTTATTAATACTTTGAAAGTAAACCCTTTAATGTGCTATTATTTAAGTTCCGATATAATTACATGTTATATTCAACGCTAAATAAGATCTTTATTCTCTATTTTATTATTTAATTAATTAATCTATTTTATTAATTAATTAATTAATTTATTTTATTATTTAATTATTGTAATGCTACTTTACTCCAAACGGTGTGCGTTAATTATTTAAAAAAGTCATTTTATATGAACTTCTTCACAAGTGTTATTTTATGTAACGAGTTTCTTCAATGAAATAAATTTCTAACAACCTATAAAAGGTGGGTTGCAAATGTTCTCATTTATGTCCACTATCATCTGTATACGAAAGTAAATCTAATGGTTCTGACGATTTTATTAGTAAGATATAAACTGCAGGTTCAATTACATATTTCCTTTTCACTTCCTTGCTCGAAAGTAAAGGAAGTATTTTGTAATAGCGAAAATTTTCGGGTATCATATTTCTAAGGAAATATTCATTCTGACCTTTCCCGAATCTATTTAGACTATTTTTTTGCTTTACATCTGTATGTACGGAAAGAATAAGGATTCTTTTTTCCAAAACGGATTGTAAAATGGATTTAAATTGGTTAAATTGGATTTTTTCGTGACATATGTACGTACGTACATACGTATGTATCTCGCATAACTCAAAAAGATTACCGTAGAAAGTTGAAATTATGTACAGGGGATCTGCTGTAACGTCCCTCTCTTTTTAATTGCAATCGGTAGTACAAAAACATGTATATGTGGTGTAGATAACTTGATATTAAAAGAGCTTGGTTAGAGAATGCCAAAAATTTCAAAATTTAAACGATATCTTAATTTCCAGACCTGCTTTAACTTTATTTAATCCAAATTATCCGTATCATGTTATAGGGATTTTAAGTTTTACTAACGTTTATTTCATTTTAAAACTTTAATGTCCCCTCTTATTTTCCACTTCTGGCCAGAATAAATGCGGTTAGTTTTAGTATGCAAATTGAGCTCGCAAACTGTTAAATATTTAAGTTGTGGCTTTTAGCCAAGAAGGAGTTAGAGACTTCTGGTCACCTTATTTCACGCGCGTTTTTCAGCCAGTTGCTGACCGCCTTTAACCCTTTCCCGCACGCTACTTTTTAAAGTCGGAGTTCTGATAAAAAAAAGTTAGGCAGTCTAATTAGGCCTAGAGGAGTACACAAGTAAAATTTAGTGAAGATAGCACTTATCGTTTTAATTCTGGGGGTGTGCCCAAAGTGGCCCACTAATTGAATAGAGCTTGGGAAAGAGTGCCGAAACCAGCATTGTTGTCAATGAACTGACGGATGAGATGCGGAGAAACAAAAAATACAGACTCTCAGTTGTCCTAGATTATCGGTGGGCCCGGTCTGGGCACACCTAGGATTCGCCGTTTGATTTTAGGCAAGATCTCAAGGTAAAAATTTAAAACTAATATAGAATTAGGAGATTAGCATACAGCCAAAAAATAGCATAGAAATTTCTTATCAAACCCTAAAACCCTTAAAATCCCTTTTACACCCTAAAAAAATCTGGAAGATTTCTTTGAAAAATAAGGGTCTTAGAAAACTAAACATGGCTAAAATATATGGACTGGTTTGTGCTGAGCTGCCATCTATTATAAATAAAGAAGGTTCAGAGTAACCTATAGTAACCTACAAATCCTTTTTTATTCAGTTTTTCTGTGCGTACAGAAGGAAATTTTTAGGTGTGTCCAGACCGGACACACTGTGCCGCAAAGGGTTAAGGCCAAATATTTAGTCCGCTTGATATTGAAGACGTATAGTAGTAGTTTTCCCGCATTCTGCGTACTACATACGTAAAGGCCAATCTTAGTGTTACTAGTCTGTGTAAAATATTTGAATTTAACTCATATTTAAATTTAGTTAGTTATAAAGACTTTTATGGCCATAAAATTAAATCGAAACTTGTATTTTATTTCACAATACTAAAAACCAGTTACCTTTTCTAGGATATGGAGGTTTTTATGTACAGTTGCATAAGCCTCCCACAGCCATCAGCAAGTAGTCATGCTGATTCGCTTGTAAAAGGACCTCCCATTTTTCATTGAAGTTTATTACTGTATTGTATTTTTTTTTTGGTACATCATTTATTACATTGCTGTAGAATAACAAAATCTGTTTTAGTTTTATACTGCGTAAAATACAATTTTATAATTATATACTAGAAACAATTTGATTTCGTGTAGATTATAACGCATGCTTTTTACGACACTTTCAACTGACTGTAAAATTCATGATGTGTTTGTTCTTAAGATTTTTTTCAGGAACATTTCAGAACCTTTTTAATGGTTAATATTCCAAATTCAGAACATTGGGAGAAAATGTTTCGGCAATATCTGAATGGCCAACATTACAAACTTATCTCTTAGAGGCTTTCAAGTTGAACTTTAATTCCATTTCCGTATCATGTAATACTTTGTTATTATATATCTAAATTATATTTCTGTATGTTTTCTGTATTCAAATATGAGAAAGCTTATGAAACAAATGACGAGGTTATAAGGTATTTCTCCCACTTCCCTAGCGTGCCTTCGTGGTGTAACGGTAGCACGCTGGGCCGGTATTCCAGAGGTCCGTGGTTCGATTCCCGGCGGATGCGGTTGCATTTTCATCTTTTCTGCTTCTAATTTACCTAATGACTCTACAAGTGGCGACCGAACTAAAAGGGTTGTGGATGATGATTCTCCGCACCCAGGATATGGCGACTAGGTTTCCTAAAACCCTAGTCGCCCTTTAAAAAGGGAAGCTATTTCCCACTTCCTAGCGTGCCTTCGTGGTGTAACGGTAGCACGCTAAGCCGGTATTCCAGAGGTCTGTGGTTCGATTCCAGGCGAAGGCGGTTGCATAATTTTCATCTTTTCTGCTTCCAAAAAATCCTAACAAGTGTCGCTCGAACTAAAAGGGTTGTGGATGATAATTCTCTGCACCCAGGATTTGGCGACTAGGTCCCCTAAAACCATAGTCGCCTTTTAAAAAGGGGAGTATATAAGGTATTTCTCCCACTTCCCTAGCGTGCCTTCGTGGTGTAACGGTAGCACGCTGGGCCGGTATTCCAGAGGTCCGTGGTTCGATTCCCGGCGAAGGCGTTTGCTAATTTTTCATCTCTCTGGCTTTCAAAAATCCTAGTGACTAATCAAGGTCTAGTGAAACCTAAATGCCATGTCTCTGAACCACTTCATTTGCTTTCTAATCGGAATTGTAAATATTGTAAATATTCTACAGCAGGGGTCGCCAACCTTTTTGTCCCTAAAAGCACGTTCTAGAATATCTGTTGGACGGCGGACACCATTTACGTTTTCAATGGGAATTTATAGTTGGATACATGCACATAAAGAGATCGGTCGCATTTCGCTTTGTGCTGGTCTGTGTTGAACGCAATACCTATTTCATTAAAATTGAGAAAACTTTCATATAGAACTGAAAATCTAAAACATTTTTATTGTGATTGCACAGTGGCTTAAGCTCACGTTAAGTGATAAGTGACGGAGGACGTGGGCACTGTCCCTTTACCTTAATGGTTAATCAGTACAGCACCACGTCCGCCATTATCCAGAGCCGCCAATGGGGTTCGCTGCCGTCCAACTGCCCGGGTCCCAGTGTTTGTTGATATCTGAGAAAAATATAAATACATGGCCATACAGGGGCTTTTTTAACATGCTACTTTTACAGTACGTTACGATACTAATGATTCAATTATAATACATTTAAAAACTAATTTTGCAGCATGCACTATATATTACGATACTGATTTATACAATTCATACATTACCAATGTAGCTCACGTTAAACGATCGGCGGGCACCATGGTGCTCGCGGGCATAGGGTTGGGAAACTCTGTTCTACGACATCTCTTTTCTTTCGATAACACGACCCACCAGCGGCCGAACGGTAAAGACGCTGAACACTGGTAGTTCGATCCGAGGTTCGAATCCCTCGAACGGGCTGGCTGCATGGGCGGTTTCGTGGTTTTCCCCATGTGTAACGTGTATACGAGCTAGTTTCCCTTAGAAAATCCTCCACGAAGGCATCCCTCCCTTTAGGCAGATAGCCCTCGTGTGCTTTGCCATAATTAAATAATACAATCTTTTGATAACACACTGCTTTTTTCTCATTGAAGGGAAGGGGAGATATCAAAATATGAAGAAAGCGTTTTTACCAATTTAAACTTAATTGGGAGGGATCTTTAAATTCTAATTTTAATTGCACACATCCCCTCTTCAATGCTCCACACTGCACTATATTACATCATGCTTTCCCTGCAGTAACCGCAATGCGAAATCTTTCGCTCAGGATTAAAATAAAGACCTTTCCGTGCTTATAAATACTACTGCAGTTATTACGCATCATTCGTTTGCTGCTTGCTCTGCCAAGGAGAGTCATCTCTCTCAGCAAAGCTTCTTTTTCTATCATCTAAAATGTAAACTGCGTATATAAAAATGGTGAGGCTGGCTTAGTACCCCTAGTGTTGTACCAATTTAAAAGCAAAATTGCATTTCTCAATACCGTTTTATATAATATTTCTTTCTGTATTCTAAAGAAATAGGGCGAAATCAAAATGCATATGCATAACATTAAAACCTTTAAAATGATGTTTCTGCATATTTCAAGAATTTGTTTAGGTTTTTATTAGCTATATGTTGGGTAGTACGTTCCATTTTTTGCTTTAAAAACAGATATTTCTGATTTATTCAGAATATTATCATAATTTTTTAAAGAATCTTATCATATAAAAGTATTTTTAGGAATAGGAAAGAAAGTTATTTTATTCTAGTATGTTAAGTAGTTTAGCTTTAGGTTGTAATGCACTAAAGCAGAAAATCATGTTTTTTTTTATTGAGTACAGTAATGTTATTGAAATAGCTCATTACCCAAGCTACTTTCATATTTATGAGCTGTTTAATATTTATGAATCACGATTAAAGAAATTATCTTGAATTAAGCTGAATTACAGAAATATATTTACATAAATGTTTGGATATGTCTTTCCACATATTTAATTCTATATTGTCTAAAAAGCTTTGTAAGCTTACGCAAACAATTTTTAACAACAACAGTTTATCTTGATATGATTGATATGATTTGATTTATTCTGATCAAGATAAACAACAGTTTATCTTGATCAGAAGGAAAAATTATGTTCATAATTCTTTACAATACACATAAATGAATAATAATTAATACACAAAGAAAAAAATTACTTTATTTAGCGCTTCTAGGATTCATAAAAAGAGTAACAATCATTTTTTTTACTTTTCATAGGAATTATGAAAGAAATTATTAAAAACGATCAAACAAGCGTATTTTAAATCCTAGAGCAGTATATAATTACGCATATCATTAATCCTAGCGTATATCATGTTAAAGAACAAAGCCACCAGTTACAGACAGGAACAGGAAATTGTATTTAATATTATTTGATTATTATTAAGTCCTTTTTACTTCCTTGTACGAAGTAAAAAGGAAGTATTGTAATCGCGAAAAGTTTCAGGCAACATATTTCAACAAAAATATCCATTTTGAACGCTATCGAATACAATTTAACGATGTTTTTGTGTGATATCTGTACGTAAGGACAGAATAAAAGACTCTTTTCCTCCCAAAAAATTATAAAACTGCTTTAAAATTAATTCTGAAGAGAATGTTTTGTGGCGTGTGTACGAACGTATGTACGTACGTACGTATCTCGCATAACTCAAAAACGAGTAGCCTCAGAACGTTGAAATTTTGTATATAGGACTGCTATAACATGTAGATGTGCACCTCGTATTTTGGTTGCAATCGGCCGCACCAAACGTATATAAATATATTTATATATATATCCACTCTGTTACCCGGCTCAGTGATCTCAGTTTCTTTACTCTTATGTTTTTGTAAATTGTACATTTTTTGCTTTAAAAATGATTGAATTATGTTGTTTTTATCTTCCGGTTAAAGTTTTTATGCCTTTCGTAATTCTGGAAGCAATATTTGTACAATTATCAACAATTTAAAAGCTGTTTAAGTGCGGTTAAGTTTTAAATAACATGGTGGACATATTTGTTTACATTTGAAACAGCAGAATTGTAGATTTGTTGCCAATCTAGAGAGACTAAGCTTCGCAACACAAAAATAACGCCTTCATTTATTATTGCGAATTAAATCAAGCTTAATCCTTTCTGGAATTTTTTCGAGGAAATAAGTGTTTAAGATTTACTTCGTAATTTTAAATGCAGATATTTTGAGTTTTTATGTATATTTGCGTTGTCGCGAAGTGAGAACTGAATTAATTGAATGAGAAATACTGAATCGTCTGTGAAAAACTGTTTCTTTTCTGTTTTGTTTGCTTAATTTCTTTCATACATCGTTTTAGCTTTATTATAGTATTTGAATAGAACATGTGGCAACGATAATTCTTCAAATGATATAAATTTTGTGCATTCAGAGTGTCGTTATAGTAAACAAATATAGTGAATTTTAAAGAGTGCATTTATTCTATTGTCGTTTATGCGCTGTCGACGAAGTAGATTTAATTCAATCCTATCAATTTAAATGAAATTCAAGAAAAAAATGCGTATAATTTAATATTCTGTACAAGGAAGTCATGTGGTGTACACATCAGATTTTTTTCATATTAGGATAGAAAATACTTGACACCGAGATGTTTTTCAATTTACAACTAAATTACATAAAAAAAATTAATGCTTACGCATGAAAAGTAATCCGAGTAAATTGAGTTAGTCAGAGCGTCTTCCGCCTGCTGAAGGCCACGTTAATAGTCGTTACTCTATAGTAAGCATTCCTATCTACCGCTTGCTTTATTCTTGCAGAATCTGCTATCACGCTGGTGCAAGGTTAACAGCCAACTTGAACGTTTAAATATATCTGCGTGGCATTTGGCTAACTAAAATTTAATTTTAATTTACATTTTACGTTTGAGTTCATGTTCGGTTGGACGGCCGACGATACTATCGTACCGAAGGGCCCGGGTTCGAATCTTAGCGAAGGCACGGATTTTTGTAAATTTATACTGTCTGTGAGGCATGGGGGCACTCAAAATATGCAGCGAACCGAAAGACCTATCGAGAGGTTGATGGCTGTGATTTCAGACAAGCGAGATTAATCACAGCAACAATAACAACAGTCAGTAGACCGGAGAATCTTATTTTGCTGTAATAAATGATGCGCTAGTTGTTTGGAATGCACCATCAAACATAACCTGAGAATGTCTTATAATTAAATTATATTAATGGGGGTTAAGAATCCGTATTAACGTTAATTAATAAAAATAATTAATAAAATTACGTCAGCATTCATAAGATTCTGGTCAATTCTGAAGGACTCAGTTTCCTAGAGGCATTAAGTTTTCACCTGGGTTAGGAAACTGAAGAAATCCGCAGTACCCTCACCAGGAATCGAACTCGGAACTCCCCGAAACAAAATATGATGAAGAACGTGAGATGTGTGCAGTGTTGGACACGGAATTTGAACTCAGGACCTACCGAATACACGTCGAGCGTGCTTCTAAGTTACACTACGAAGTCATGAGAAGAAGTGGGATAAAATACCTTATGTAATCCATCTTTTAAAGGGCGAGTGGGGATGAGGGGATCCAATCGCCAAATCATCTTAATGACGAATTATCATCCACCACTTTCCATCCACCACCATCCACCCACCACCATCCCTCAAGCTCCACTTGTTTAAAATTTTCGATGCCGGGAAACTGAAGAAATCCGCATTGACCTCGACGAGATTCGAACTCCGAACCTCCCGAATATGCATCTAGCGAGTTTCAAATCCTATAAAAGAGCACCGTTACGTCCCCAAATTTGGAAATGTCTCTGATATCAAGAATTTGACTAATTTAAAGAACAGGATTTTTTAAAAAAATGTAATTTCTTTTTCAGTTCGTTTACTTATTTTGCAGTAGTAAAACACACCAAAGTGCAATCTGCCTAGGAAAGGGATATCTTCGTAGGAGATTTTATCAGGGAATCTTGTTGAAATTCCATTACACATAGGGGAAACAATGAAAGCAGTCACATAGAAGCATTTTCATCAGAATTTCACCAAGTCGAATTAAATTATTAGTGTTCGATGGTCTTTACTAACTTCGAAGAAAAATTATTTCTATTTTTTGTTTCATTTTGTTATCTTTTTATTATGCTTGGAAAACAGCGAAGGATCTGGATAATTGAGCTTTGGTTAACTGGAGTCCGTATAATGGATTTGCACTGTATGTGGAATCCTTAAACAAGAATGTGGCTATGTGTGTTCTTTTTTGTTGTTTAGCATTGACACAGCAAGAGCAATCCGATAGATTAATGGACTGAATTCAGGGGGGGGGGAGGAAGGGAAAAAATTCTCATTCGGCCGGTTTCATGACAAATTAAACTCAGCAAAATAGCCTCTTAAAATTTTCACGGCCTGCTTGCTGCCTCCAGAAAGCTACGAGAACTCAACTATTAGGAGAAGCGCATGCGCCGAACCGCCACCTCGCAGCGATTGGCGGAAGTCGGTTTGTCTCGCCCCCGCATCAAGGCTTCATCTGTGCTCCATCCAGTATCGAATGGATCCTCGTATCTTGATGGTTGTCTGTAGATGCGGTTGTCGACTCCTCGGAGGAAACGTTCCATGACGGAGGACTACTGATCTGGTTTCGAGGTGAGTGGAGATTCCTGTTATCTTCTTTGTAAATTCCATCATTTCGTCATCCCTCCCTCATTTAAATCGACTGCATTCTGTTATGACCTCCCAGCAGATCAAACCACAAGCTGTTGCATTAGACGCATTCTTTACTCAAGTGGATTGTTGTGGATCGTTCATTTTTGCCAGTTGGACTTTTTAATGTTCAAAAAGTAATCGAACATGACGGTGTTAGAATTATATTACAGAGCACAGCAGATATATGATAGATGAGGGGATTATTGAACCGTTCCCCACCCGTGACCTTCACGTGAAGTGTCTATGACTCTTGTTTACGTTCAGAGTAGAAGGGTCATCACTGATTAGAAAGGTACGACCATGGGCTTGTGATCATCGTAACCACTGAAGAGTAGAATGGAAACCACTTTGTTCAAGAAAAATTCTTAGCATTAGCCACCGACGGCTATCACGGTCAGGGTCGTCCTAAACTGAGAAGAGGGCTTAACTCTCTAGGTACGCTCTCTTCTCTTCATTCGTATAATAATGTGAAATTCTTACCATCTCGAAGATACTAGTTCACTAAAAGAATTTATAGAATTTCTTATCTTCTAAAAACAGAATTTGTTGCTTGAGAGAAATATTTGTTTTCAGTCTCCTTTCACGAACGAGCCAGTAAAATAAATGCTCACTTTCTGTCTCGAAAAAACGAAAGTCTTTTATTTATTCAAGACTGCAAACATTTCCACGTGGCTCTCATTTATAGAGAAATACTATCATAGCAGTTTATGTTTTTATATTATTAGTTTTAAATATAGGAATTTACGCTCTATCTTGAATTTTCCGCGATTAATTTTTAAACTATTAAACTCTTGTTGTTTAGCTTAAAAGAATTTCAAGTTACTGAATGCGAAGATCAGATTGCAACGTTTCTCTAATTTTTGTAACTGATTTAAGTTTTGTACATTTTTAAACTTTCAGATTGTAATTTTTTTAAAGTGTTTTTATTTTTCCAACGTTAAGCTGTCTGAAGTTTCCAAGAACCGTCCTTTCTCTGCACAGGCTTGACAGTGTCAATGAAGCACTAAAAGATAAAATTAGAAGTTTTAAAAAGGTCCTCCACCAGGAAGCCATTGAATGCCTTATCGTATCTGCTACATATCTAAAAAATGCAATTATTCGGAATTCTTCCTTTTTATAACATGTGACTGAAAACAGTAGCTTGCAATCTCATGGTTTCAGGAACAATTTAGTAATTTAGTAATCCTACGAACAATCGTGTCTTACTCTTAGTAGGTTTTAAAATTCCACTTTGGGAAAAAAATGTAATTTTTATGCTATTATTTTCATTTGAAATATTTTAGAAAATTTTCTAGCAGTTTATTTATTTGCAAAACTAAGCTGTTCGTTATTTTGTCGACGTAATAAAGCACTTAGTACTTTGTTTTCAATAAACAGATAGATAACATTCTTTAAAATATTTACTTACGGCAGGAAAAAAGGAAGGGTAAATATTATGTTGTGTATAAACAATAACATTTAATTAACTTCGATGTGGGCTTGTGCTGTCGCAATTTTTCCCAGCAACCTCATGCTTTCGTGCAACTGTTCATTTTGCGAATATTTTTCCTATGAAAATATACGAATAAAAATTAAATTTTTTACTTGATTTACATTTTAACACTTCTGCTTCGTTTGCTCCGATAGATATATTTGCATTCATATCTATAAATAATCCTAGCTGTTTCCTGAGTAAAATGCTTTTTCCTAAAGTTCTTTTAACCCGAATTACTCCACATAATGACACCAATTACTGGAGTTCTTCGTGTTTTCTTTTTTTAAAACCTACTTTTTAAAACATTCTCGCTTTCTTCCTTAAGGGAACTCAAACACCTTAAACCCCTTATGAGCTTCGAATTATGTGACTGTTGCAAGAATTGAGATATTTTATTTATTTTAAAAGTAATTACCTCCAACGTTTTACAGCTGACTACGTAATATAGCTGTTTTGGAAACTAGTAACCAGAAAGTTCGTGTTGCCACAAATATATTTGTAATTTAATCAACTTTGTGACAAAAGTTTTCGCCATCTTTCTCCCTCGCGCGTATAATATTTTAAAAATGGCTAATGGTACATACTTGAAATTTGATGGAATTCTTTATACGGGCACTATTTTCCAACTAAACCAAAAATCTGATGAATATTTTAATATTAAAAAATTTTATGTACGAAAAGATTACAGATTTTTTTTAATAAAATACATTTTATAAACTCAACTCCAAATAAAATAAAAATTTAACATGAAATTCTCAGTTCTTTTGGTTTATAGTAGTTTATGTTATAAAAGCTATATATAAACTATGGAAATAAATAATGCAACAGATAAATTTAAACTGTGCGCGCAAGGTGGAAACATGACGAAAATTTTTGTCACAAAGCGGATTAAATTATAAAAATATTTGTGGCAACAAAAACGTTCTGATTACGATTTCAGAAAGCAGCTATATTATGTAGTCAGCCATAAAAAGAATTGCTTTTAAAATAAATAAGTTATCCCAATTCTTTGCAACAGTCACATAATTCGAAGCTCATAAGGAGTTTAAGGTGTATGAGCCCCCTTAAAACTGCTCGTTAGTTATTAAAGAAATTACTCGAATTCTTTCTCTCACTTAAAAATTTAATTAAGAAGTTATTTTTGTTTTCACTAAACGAATTTTTTATCTCAGCAAAACAAAAGTCGTTGCCATTTTACTGAGAGGAAATATTGGTTGCAATATTAGTTGCACTTTTTTTCACTGCATTGCTTGGGCAATGCAGTGAAAATAAGTACACAATTCCGTCTTGAATTCCGAATGCGGTGAAAATAAGTACACAATTCCGTCTTGAATTCCGTCTATTCTTTGTTGAACAAATGCAAAAAAATCTCCTTATCCGTAATGTGATTGTTCATGTTCCGAATTTGGTTTGGAATAATAGCATAGAAAATAATTTTTTCCCGACACTTTGGCTTTTCTAGATTGGCCACCTCATTTCAAGTACAAGATATTAAGTTCTGCACATTGCATTTATAAGGATACATTCTTTAAATAATGCACCTATCGTAACTACTTAGTTTAAAACTATTTCAGGTGCTTAACTGAACCAAAAGTCCAAAAGATTAGAGTGAAAAGTTTCAGTTTTTATGATGTTTTGAAATTTGAATATTTAAAAAAAATTTTTTTAATGGCTTAAACACTTTGAAGTTCTCATAGCACAACTTAATACTTTGAAATTCTAGATTATAACTTAAAGATTTAAGATTCCAGTTTCATTTTCGATTCTCTTAATTAGTGCTTATATTCGATTGTATATTCCTAAAAACTGTTTAGAATGGAAATTCGATTATTCGCATATCTATAAAAATTTTCGACATGTCGAAATGAAGGCGCTTCCCGACGAAATATACAGTTAAAAATATTTCAGATAAATTTTTTTTTGACCATTCGAATTAATTCGATTGTATTAATCGAAGTATTAGATGTTTTGTTCTGTAGTTTTTCACATAAATACAAAAGCATTTTGCAATTTTTTTGCAACCGTAACTTGAACACGAGCCAGTTTCTTCTTAGAAAGTACTTGAGAAAGGTACTTAGGTCTGTGGTTCGAGTCCCGGCGAAGGCGTTGCTCGTTTTTCAACTCTCCTGCTTCGAAATAACTTAATATCTCTACAGTGGCGCCCGAACTAAAAGGGGAAAATGATGATTCTTCACCACCAGGATTCGGCGATTGGGTCCTTAAAATCCAACCGCCCTTTAAAAGGGGTATATAAGGTATTTCTCCCACCTTCTTAAGATGCCTTCGTGGTGTAGTGGTCAGTACGCTCGATTCGTATTCGAGAGGTTCGTGGTTCGAGTCCCAGCTAAGTCGTTGCTCATTTTTCATCTTTCTTGGTTCGAAACAACCTAATGCCGCTACAATTTAATAATACATTTTCAGCTTCAGCGTGAACAAAATTATTCGAGGCCAAGGTAACGTTTCAATTCTTGTACGTGTCGCAAATCTCTAGAGAAAGAAGTAAGATGATAGATTATAAGATGGTGTTTTTATTAACTTTTAAAATGCTTCGCTTCTAGTATAGCTCGTTATCTCTACATATAATAAAAGGAAAGAGTATGTCTGTGTGTGTGTCTTTCGTTCGCGCTGCGCGTAAGCTAATAGACCCACGGCTACAAAACTTGGTACGTTGGTGCATCTAGACAAGAGCCAGTGCACCTCGAAGCGATTTTTTCGAAATTAGAATTAGGATTTTTTTATTTTATGTTTTGTGACGAAATCGCGTCATTTTGAGACATAATGGGCTATAGGAAAGCGAGATTTTACTCTACACACTCCATTTTCACATCGTCATGAAACGTAGGCACTTAGCTATTTTACGAACTTAAAATAAATTTCGTGTTTCAATAAATCGATTCAATACGAATTTATTTAACAAAGGGAGTTTAACACCTATTCAACGAGATTTTTCTAAAAAAGTTTATTTAAAAAAATGTACAGTTTATTTTTCTTTGATTTTTGGACACGTTAAACTTTCATCCTTGCGACTGCTTTTATAAAAAGAATTTTGGAAAAAAGGTAATATTTTGTATTTTAAAAAAAATTTTAAATGAAGCTTCCGAATGCACTTTTCACATCTCACATGTTTAAAAATGTGATTTTTTCAACAAATTTCCTGTCTTATTGTTGATAGATTTTTGATGAAATCGCATCATTTTAAATAGTTTCATTCTTTTAGAAATATGGGTTTGGCAACAATTTTACATCGTATTTCTTATGTCCCTGTTTTTAAGAGATTGGCATATTTCATTGTCATTTATATATATATATATATATATATATATAATACATTTTTATTGATTTTTTTGATAAAGTTGTTCTGTAGAGTAAAATTTTGTGCGGAATGTTATGTTTTTTGAGTGGTTTTCATGTTATTTTTTGCTTATTTCACTGTTTGTAAGATATTGAAAAGTTTTGCATGATTTTTTTCCTTCAACGGAAAGTTGGTTAATTTTTTTATTAGGATAATTAATATTTGTATTAAGGGATATAGCTTATTTCATGGTAATTTTTTTCTCTTGAAAATATAAGATAAAATATCATTAATTATACTTTGCTTTTCAGATTTTTTTTTGTATTCTTTTATGTTATTTATTGCTCATTTCACTGTTTTTAGGATATTGAAAAATTTTGAGTGATTTTTTTAATAAACAAAGTTCTTAACTCTCCTTTATACCATTTGAGTTCTTACGATTTTGCAAAGAGAAGTTGGTTAATTTATTTATTAGGATAATTGATATTTGTATTGAGGGATATTGCTTATTTTATTGTAATTTTGTTATACGTAATATTTTTTAATGAAGTTTTTCTGCAGAGTAAAATTCTACGCAGTTTTTATTTTTTTTTGGTGTATTTAATTATGGCAAAGCACACTAGGGCTATCTGCCTAAGGGGAGGGATGCCTTCGTGGAGGACCTTGTAAGGGAAACTGGCTCGTATACACGTTACACATGGGGAAAACCACGAAAACACCTATGCAGCCAGCCCGTTCGCGGGATTCGAACCTCGGACCGAACTACCAGTGTTCAGCGACTTTACCGCTCGGCCGCTGGTGGGCTACGCAGTTTTTAAATTTAACGTTTGGTGTTCCCTTCAGCCACTTTTTCCGGTACATTTAAAAGCCAGACGGAGGCTGGCAGCGAAGCTGCTAGTAAGTAATACACGGATTCAATCTGCAAAAATTGAAATGTCTTGTGATTTGTCGAATAACACAATTACTCGTGGAAGATAAAATTATTTTATCTAAGGTAGATGCGACACATTTCTTTTTAATCTCTAAGTTTGTTGATTAAATTTGAAAGTCTTTGCTGAGTCTTTGAATTTATCATTGCTGAGGAGCAATATGTTTCTTTTAAATCTTCGAGTTTTCTGATTAAATTTGAAGCGTAAATATCTTATCTAATGTTAAAATATAAAGTATTTCTCCCGCCTTCTTAGCATGCCTTCGTCGTAGTGTAGTGGTCTGCACGCTGGGAGCGTATTTCGGAGGTCTGTGGTTCAATTCCGGCCAGGGCGTTGCTCATTTTTCATCACTTCTGCTATAAAAAAGTACCTAATGTCTGTGGGCCGAACTAATGTGGCGCCCGAACTAAAAGGGTGGTGGATGATGATTCTCCACACCCAGAATTTGGCGACTGGGTCCTCTAAAAACCCCAGTCACTCTTTAAAGGGGGGGAGTATATAAGGCATTTCTCCAACCTTCTTAGCATGCCTTCGTAGTGTAGTGATCTGCATGCTAAGTGCGTATTCCAGAAGTCCGTGGTTCGATTCCCGGTGAGGGCGTTGCTCATTTTTCATCACTTCTGCTTTCAAAATATACCTAATGTCCCTACAAAGCAACAATATATTATTTATTTATCTTAATCATCAGTTTCGTTTCTTGTCTCAGCATATTCTTTAAAAAATGGCATCTGCCGTATCACGCTATCGTGTGCTTCCGCTTAGGCGAACGAATACATTTCTCTGATTAAGCTATGATGGGAATAATTTTAATCCGTTTTCAAACCGTGTCAAAAATTGCGAAATATAAAAGAAGTTCAGAGAATATTAAAAATACCATGAGTGTTGAAATCTCTCCGAATCGATTGATTTGTTTCTTGCAGAAATGTACCTACAGTATGTATACGTTACCGTGAAAGACCGAAATTGGAGAATGTCGACTTCCACCGGAGAATATCAACATTCACCAAATACGTAGGTGAAAGATTGAATATTTCATTACATTCTTGTACATTCGGACCCTCACCGGTGTATGTCGAAAATCACAGATATCAAAAACGTAAAAACAACCTTGTATTTAGCGTAGGTATAATGAAACACTCAATCGATTTCGAGGGCAGCTAAAGGTCCCTCCTCATCAGGAGAAAGAAATACATAGAAAGAAGAAAATAGGAGAAGGAGTCGCAGAAACACGTGGTCCTTATCAGCACTGCACGTGGTTATAACTGGATTTTTAATCAGAGTTGCACTGGCCGCCTACTTTTACTGATAAGGACCACGTGTTTCTGTGACTCCTTCTCCTATTTTCTTCTTTCTATGTATTTCTTTCTCCTGATGAGGAGGGACCTTTAGCTGCCCTCGAAATCGATTGAGTGTTTCATTATACCTACGCTAAATACAAGGTTGTTTTTTACGTTTTTGATTGTCACATTAGCGTGTTTCTCTTCTAGTCTAATCACAGATATGCTCTTGTGTAAGTCGAAAACAGAGGAGTTATATGTACACGCTGTCATTGCAAAAGGTAATGTTCCACAAATAAATACAGTTGTAATAGCAAGAGCCTCTTGTGCAATTCAAAGTGTCATAATAATTTAAGTTATTGCAATAAATAAGATTTGAATCATATAATTTAATGAGTTTTTAACTTCTATTAGTTTTCTTTCTCATTTTGAATTATTTATTTATATTTTTTTTAAGTCTCAAGTGCGTTTTTTCGCGACTGAATTACAGAGAAGAAACTATAATATTCTTATATGTTCAACATTCACCATTAGTACATGGTGAATGTCAACATTCATCGGTGTAAGTCAGAAATAAGAGTAATTGGAAAATATTTCGGACACACACCAAGCGACTATGTGAATGTTGACATTCACCGGTGAAAGTCGACATTCTCCAGATTTCGGTGTTTCACCGTAACATATGTACACTTTTTTTGTTCAGTCTTGGTCTTCTTAGACTTCTACTACAAACGGAAGACTTGACTGTCCATATCCCTTCTCGACCTTTCAAAGTCTGGGTTTCAAGGAGTTGCTTAAAGTGAACTCTTATCTTCATGAATATAGTGCTGAAATGCTGCATGTAACTGTCTTTGAAAAGATCAGGCATCTGTTTTCATAATTAAGACATCTGTTTTCATAATTAATCTGTTTTCATCTTAGCGTATCGAGGTGTTATTGTTTGGACGTCGACTTTTCCAACTTCCAAATAAATACATTTTTGAATTAATAAATGTCTTACTTTTCACTTCTTCAGAAGATCTCTGGTAGCTGTAGTAGACGTACAGGATGAATCTGAACAAGTGGGCAGAACTTTAGGGGGGGGACAGAAGGCAGCTATACGAGCAATATTCGTCATAGAATGTATGATCGCAACGATCTTTTATTAACAAACTCTAGGATCTGAAAGCGAACAGAGGTGGTAACAACTTTCGAAAGCATATTTTCTACTCCAGCTTTCGAAACTGTTGCCACTCGGTAAAATGAGGGCGAAAATTATCGATTTTCCGAGTTTTTAATTAATATCTCTGATTTTAGCTATTTTTTTTTTTTTTTTCTGAAAAAAAGTGGACGTCGACAATTTTCGTAGAAAGTTTGGCAACGATAGCTATAGTAGTGACTGAGTTATTAGAGGAAAAATACACAAACGTTTTCTTTATATAGTATATATATTACCAGATTTGCATCAGAGTTATTTGATGAAAACTTGTTTTTCTCAATACTATGATTTACTTGCTTTCGGGGGTGGGAGCGCGACTTTTAAAGCGTAACCAACTCGTGCCGCGGAGTGTGGCGAATTGGTCACGCGAGCGCACGTGCGTTACTTTTGCGGGACCAAGGACACGAATTTCGTCACCGAGATTAGTAACTAAGGGACGTTCGAGATATTGGTTACAAAATAGTCCACTGCCTTGGGTATCGTACTTGATATAGCAGCCCAGATGTCACTGACATTGTTATCGTGGTTTTTAGTATATATTTTATTACTATACTATAGTAACTGTATTATAACTATATATGCAATAAAATATATACTAACTAGTACTATATTTTATTATTGGTACATATTTATTAAATGTCCCGTCAAATTCTAATGAGTTCTAAAATTGCTTTTTTGATCAGCATCAGTTATGATCAGAAATCACCGTTTTGACAAATGGTGAATGCCTTCTGTTCACGAGAAAAAGTTCTTACTAAGTAAGAACAATATCCAGTGCAAGGAAAAAAAAACTTAATTGGAAACATGAACATCCTATATGCATGTGTTTACATATAAAGATGTTTAAAATGCCCCCCCCCCCCGTCACCTCTGCGTCGAAGCCGCTGTATTGAACGTATTGGTCCGGTTTTATGGTCACCACAATCGCTAGATCTGGACACTTTTTTAGATTACTTTCACATAATTCGAAACCATCTTATACGAAAACATCGAAGTGGTCAGCACGCTCGACGCGTATTCGAGAGGTCCGTGGTTCGAGTCCTTGCAAGGGCATTGCTTTCGTATAAGATGGTTTCGAATTATGTGAAAAATAATTCGAAAACATCGAAGGAATTGGTCTATCGAAACCTCTATCGAGTCTCTATCGGTCTATCGAGTCTCGTCGAGGGCATTGATAATTTTTCACGTCTTCTGCTTTCAAAATACCTAATGTCCCTACAGAGGCGCCCGAAGTATAAAAAGTGGTGGATGATGATTCTCCACCACCAGGATTTGGCGACTGTGTCCCCTAATCCCCAGTCACTCTTTAAAAGGCGGGTATATAAGGTATTCTTCCGCATTCTTAGCATGACTTCGTGGTGTAGTGGTCAGCACGCTCGACGCGTATTCGAGAGGTCCGTGGTTCGACTCCTTGCAAGGGCATTGCTTTCGTATAAGATGGTTTCGAATTATGTGAAAAATAATTCGAAAACATTGAAGGAATTGGTCTATCGAAACCTAGTTACTACAGATAGTTGCTCATTTTCATGTTGCGTATACTGTGGTGGACACAATGTTGCTGCAACGTGGGTTGTCAGCTATTCAACGGAGTGTGGATGTATGGCTCAATATACGCAGTGGGCAGTTTGAACGTTTTTGTAATATTTTTCGTTTTTGTTTAAAAGAATATTTACTTTTTTTTTTTTAAGTTAAAAAAAATTTTAATGGCAAATACATTTCTGAGATGTTGCACTGTAATGCGAATTTTTTTTATTGCATTCGCTTAGTGCAATTTAGCCTAGCTTTTATATGTTAATTAATGGTGTTAAGCGAAATTTTACTATGAATTAAAATAATAATAATAAAAACCTTTTTCTTGCCAAATAATAAATGTATGTTTTTGCGACTTATTTTATTTGTCTGAGAGTAACATCAGAACAATACCACGAAATTTCTCGTGGCAAGGAGCGAAAGCTTTGAGCACCATACATAGTACGACTTTTCTCAGTTCCACCCCGAATTTTCATGGAGACCACCCCGCGGAGACAGGTCCCAGAGTCTCCCACCTCTCTTCCTTTGCCAGCAACCTCTCGAGAAGAATTTCGGCTCGCCGCATATTTATAGTGTCCCCTAGCCGCACAGACACTATACATTTACAAACATCTATACCATCTACGGGATTCGAACCCGAGCTCGTCGGTACGTCAGTCAGTATTTCCCATTTACAATTAATCACTATTAGTCAGTATTGAATGAGTATTAATACCAATAAAAGTGTTGTATGAGTATCAATATCAGTAACGTATTGTATGAGTATTAATATCAGTTAAGTATTGTATGAGTATTAATACTAGTAAAGTATTGTATATGCATATTTGCTCATGCATATATCGCATGAGCAATAAAAACAGTCTTACAATCAGTAAAGTATTGTATCACTAATATATCAGCCTTGTATCAGTAGTGTATCAGTTATATTTCATCAGTAATGTACAAGTAATGTAACAGTAGAACATTGATCTATGATATTTTAATTCTCATTTTTCTTTTTTCTTTTTTTTTTTTGGTGGGGGGGATCTCTGTAACGTATAATTTCGTGGATTTATTTACCGACTTGTGCAAAATCATTCCCATTTCAACAGTATTAATATTCAGTTTTATATCAATGTATCAGTAATGTAGCAGTATTAATCAGTGTTAATATCAGTACCAGTATTATATCAGCCTTTAATCAGTTCTGCATCTGTCATATTTGCATCAGTAATATACCAGTAATGTGTCTTTATTAATCTGTAACTCTGTAACATGTTATATTGTATGTCTTGTCGTGCACGTTGATTACCTTTCAGGTGGCATTATGTATCTTTGAAGGGGTGCTATAGATAGTACAATAGTACGTACAAGAAATGTAACAGTAGAACATTCATTTGTGATATTTTAATTCGCAATATTTTGAGTCTCTGTAACGTATTATTTCGTGGATTTATTTACCGACTAATGCAAAATCATTCCCATTTAATCAGTAATAATATTCAGTGTTATATCAATGCATCAGTACTGTAGCAGTATTAATCAGTGTTAATATTAGTATTATATCAGCCTTTTATCAGTTCAGCATCTGTCATGTTTGTATCAGTAATGTACCAGTAATGTATCTTGAATATTAATCTGTAACTCTGTAACATATTATATTGTATGTCTTGTCGTGCACGTTGAATACCTTTCAGGTGGTATTATGTATTTTGAAGGGGTGCTATAGATAGTGGTGGACGTGGTGCTATACTAATTAACCGTTTGATGAAGGGATAGTGCCCACGTCCTCCGTTCTCTCTCTCTCGGTACGTCAGTCAGGGTAGCTAACCACTATCCTAGTTCGCGGCAATAATAAAATTATATATTTACTGTTTAACAGAATTAAAACTCAAAAAGTGCATTTCAATGTTGGTAGCTCAGACAAATATTTCTTTTTAGATGTGTAACATGCTGTAAACAAATCTTGCATCAAAATGCATGATCGTTTGAAAAAGATTTTGACTTAAATTTATGTTCAGAAGAACCCATTTAATATATACTTATAATAACCTTCCATTTTATTTGTAGATGTTGACAATAATGTTCGTTGAAAAGCGAAAAAATTGTTATCATAACCATAAGCGCCAATGGAAATTAAACTACGAAAAGACATATGCGTGGAATTAACAAAAGTGACAACAGTTAAAGTCATAGTGTATGGAACTTGCTAGTTTTTTATAACATAACGTAATTTAATAACACATAATCTGGAATATATAAGCATTAGATGATAAATAAAACAGAACAACCCTCCCAACAACTGAAAGATCAATGATTCGGACTACAGCAAAGGAGCATTTTTTCATGGTTACCGCTTTGAAAATTCTGGCTAGTGGTTATAAAATTCTCACATTCAGCTAGCAAGTGGAAGATCTGTGGCTCCTTAAGAGTGAGGGTAAAGTTGAGTTTTCACGTTTACCGCATCGATAAGCCTGATATATCTTTATTACACAAGAAGCGGAATTAGACATATTATGGAATGTTAGATTTGTATTTTATTAATGAAGCTTTAATATAAAATAATGTTTTTTTTAACTTTATTATTATTATTTGTTTCGAATGGCTGGCACTAGGCGATGGCTGTTAATGCAGAAAGTGGTTATAAGGTGAGTGAGTGAGTGAGTGAGTGCACCGATATGATGGCTTTCGACCAAAGGGAATTATATACCATCACGTGAACCAAAGGGAATTATATACCATCACGGAGGGGAAGACTCCAGAGTAACAAGGTTGAATATTATATACTAATAACAGTTTTTACATATTGATAACCGCATGGCACTAAGCGTTATTCTGGTTATCTGCTTTAAGTTCTGAACATTTGAAACATTATAATATTATCCACGGTTGTTTCTGCTTAGGCAGTGTCTTGAGATTTTCTCTATTTTATCAAGGGCTATTCTGTTTTTGATCCTCCCGCCTTGTTATTATGCCTTCGTGGTGCAGTGGTCAGCATGCTCGACGCTTATTCGAGAGGTCCGCGGTTCGAGTCTCGTCAAGGGCATTGATCATTTTGCACGTCTTCTGCTTACAAAATACCTAATGTCCCTACAGTGGCGCTCGAAGTAAAAAAAGTGGTGGATGATGATTCTCCACCACCAGGATTTGGCGACTGGGGATTAGGGGACCCCTAATCCCCGACTGGGTCCCCTAATTCCCAGTCGCTCTTTAAAAGGGGGAGTATATAAGGTATTCTTCCGCATTCTTAGCATGACTTCGTGGTGTAGTGGTCAGCACGCTTGACGCGTATTCGAGAGGTCCGTGGTTCCAATCCCTGCGAGGGCGTTGCTCATTTTTCTCGTCTTTTACTTCCAAAATACCTAATGTCTTTACACGGTGATCGCTTTATTATGGAGGCACATAATAGGCTGCCTCCTATGAAGGGACAGACAGTTTACATCCATGTCTTCTCCGGGATTCAAACCCGGGCCTTTCGGTATGGCAGTCAAAAGTCACTAACTACTTTCCCGCCTGGGTGGCTGTATAAAATAACACTGGTTCCCTAATATTGTTAGTCCACCAGCGGCCGAGTGGTAAAGTCGCTGAACACTCGTAGTTCGTCCGAGGTTCGAATCCCGCGAACGGGCTGGCTACATGGGCGTTTTCGTGGTTTTCCCCATGTGTAACGTGTATACGAGCCAGTTTCCCTTAGAAAGTCCTCCACGAAGGCATCCCTCCCTTAAAGCAGATAGCCCTCGAGTGCTTTGCCGTAATCTAATAAAACCAAACCAAAAACCTAATATTGTTAAGAAGTATAGATAAAATGGTAAAATTTTTAAATTATTTACTTTTGTCAACAGCAACCAACTTTCATAGCATAGAGATCAAATGAAGTATTTTATGAATCGCTGAATAATAACAATGGTTTGTAATATGTTTTACAGATAGCGAAGGCAGGAAAAAAACTAAAAGGAAACAAAGCGCTAAAAAAAGAAGAAAGTATTAAAAAGTAAACTAAAATTGCCAGATATAAAGCACAAAATTTCAGCTAGATTGAATACTCAAATTTTTCATTACTGCATTCTGCTGTCATGTCTTGCGTAGGAGAAGAAACTCCAAATCGTGTCCAGACGTAGAATGTCTACGTTTACTGGAAAATGATGAAAGCAGTTATTTGCAATGATCGCTCTTACTTTTTCGTGGTTCTCATCGAAGTCCTTGAAAAATATCGGACTTAGTGACGTCATGCACGTAAAGTGTCGTGTTTGTGGTGCGTTAGAGAACTGTCACGAGGAGGGTGAAAGATTCTTCTTATTATCAAACGTCTTCGACATCGATCTGTAAACGAAGACGGACTTCTGCAGATGATTAATGGCTTTGAAGATATTTTGCGTATCGTGGATTGGCTCTGGGGAAAATCCTATCACGAAATTTTGTAAGTAGTACTTAAATACGGTATGAGGAACCTGTAAATCTTTCCTTTTGCTTAAGTTTCGCCGTGCGAAAATTTGTGACATTAAGAATAATTATTTCAATCTCTTGACTTGTGCTCTATTCGATCGTCTATTTTCATAAACTATAAAAGTAATAGAAATTGATAGTAACAAAAGTAACAGAGTCAACTCCCGAATGACATCGGTAATAACAGAGGACGAAGCCCATGGCTGACTCAAAATCACGGCAATTAGAAGGCAGTTAGATAAAACAGAAACAAAAAATAAACAGAAATAGCCTATTATAATTAAGAGATAAGTGCTATTAACACTTTATATGTATTTTCAAGCAGTTTAGTCTGAATAATAAGCACAATTAGTTAATTAAATCAGCATTTAGAACAGAAAAATCACATTTTCAGTAACTAAAGTATAACTACCGTTAAACAAGAAGAAATGAGGTTATAAATGGCTTTAAAATGTATCATTTACAAAACAACTTTAGACATACCGCTGAACCATGTCTCTGAACCGTTCATAAACTCTCAGGAAAAAAAAACAATTAAATCTTTTTTTTTAATCATATAATGCTTATACACTGAAGTGACAAAAACCATGGGATACCTCCTAATATTTTGTCGGTCCTCCTTTTGCCCGGCGAAGTGCAGCAACTCGACGTGGCATGGACTCAACAAGTAGTTAGAAGTCCCCTGCAGGAATATTGAGCCATGCTGCATCTATAGACGTCCATAATTGTGAAAGTGTTGACGGTGCGGGGTTTTGGGCACGAACTGACCTCTCGATGATGTCCCATAAATGTTCGATGGGATTCATATCGGGCGATCTAGGTGGCCAGATCATTCGATGGAATTGTCCAGAATGTTCTTCTAACCAATCGCGAACATTTGTGGACAGGTGACATGGCGCATTGTCATCCATAAAAATCCCGTCTTTGTTTGACTACGTGAAGTCCATGAATGGCTGTAAGTGATCTCCAAGTAGCTGAAGGTATCCATTTCCAGTCAATGATCGGTTCAGTTGCACGAGAGGACCGAGTGCATGCCATGTAAAAACAGTCCAGACCATTATGGAACCACCACCAGCTTGAAAACCTTGTTGACAACTTGGGTCCATGGCTTCGTGGGGTCTACGCCACACTCGAACCCTACCATCAGCTCTTACCAACTGAAATCGTGACTCATCTGACCAAGCCACGGATTTCCATTCGTTTAGGGACCAACCGATATGCTCCCGAGCCCACGAGAGTCGCTGCAGGCGATGTCGTGCTGTCAGTAAAGGCACTCGAGTCGGTCTTCTGCTGGCATAGCCCAAGGAAGACAAATTTCGCCGCACTGTCCTATCGGACACGTCCCTCGTACGTCCCACATTTATTTCTGCGGTTATTTGACGCAGTGTTGCTTGTCTGTGAACATTGACAACTTTACGCAGACGTCGCTGGTCTCTGTCGTTAAGTGCAGGTGGTCGGCCACTGCGCTGTCCATGGTGGGATGTTATGCCTGAAATTAGATACTCTCGGCCCACTCTTGACACTGTGGATCTCGGAATGTTGAATTCCCTAACGATATCCGAAATGGAATGGCCCATGCGTCTAGCTCCAACTACCATTCCGCGTTCAAAGTCTGTTAATTCTCGTCGTGCGGCCATAATCACGTCAAAGCCTCTTCACATGAATAACTTGAACACAAATGAAAGCCCTGCCAAAGCACTTCGCATTTATACATTTTTTACGCGATACTACTGCCATCTGTATATTTGCATATTGCTATCCCATGACTTCTGTCACTTCAGTGCATATTCCAGATTGCGTACAATTAAATTACGTAATGTTGTAAAAAATATAATCCCAAACGCTACGAATTTATCAGTTGTAATTGCTGTTATTTCACGCATTTATTATTTTTGTAGTTTCCTTAGAAAGTATTGAATGGCACTCACGGTTATGATAACAATTTTTCCATCAGTCCGCAATAAAACGTTTTACTTCCTTGTGCCACGTAAAGGAAGTATCGTGATTTTGAAAAATTTCCGGTATCATATATCAACGATAACATCCATTTTGACCTCTCTAGAATTCAATTAAAGGACTTTTTGCGTGACATACGTACGGACAGAATAAAGGACTATTTTTTCTAAAACGTTCTAAAATAGATTTAAAATGGATTCAGTGGGACTTTTTAGTGACATCTTTTTAGCGCATAACTCAAAAATGATTAGCCGTAAAACGTTGAAATTTTGTATATGGGAATAATATGTCCGAGTAACATCTAGTTGTGCACCTCACATTTTTGTTGCACCAAACGCGTACATACGTATACATACACCCATACCTTATACGGCTGTATGAGCTCTGTTTTTTTTTATTCTTATATGTCGGTAAACTGTGAAATTTTCGTTTTAAAAGCGATCGAATTATGTTTCTTTATGTTACTCTTACGGTTTTTATGCCTTTAGTTAATCTGCATGCAATAGTTGTAGATTTATTAACAATTTCAATTTTGTTGGCATTTGAAACTCAGAAGACACTAGCAGAATAATGAATTAATTCAGTTTGTGCATCAACTTCAATGCTTTTTTTCCGAGTGGGACCAAAAGTAAACTTCAAATTTTCTCCACGAAAAGAATTAGTGTTCCTGCTCGCTGGCCGAATTGCTTGTTTATGCGTAGAATATCTAATTTTAATTGTAAAAACTGTTTTTTTAACTCTGTTTATTGTTTCCTGTTTTTCTGTATTTTACAATTTTTGATGAAGATATTTTGAATTTTTATGTATTTTTGCCTTGCCGCGAATTGTGAGCTGAATTGATTGCATAAGAAATATATGTATAATGATATTCGAGGAAATAAATTTAAATTAAGTGCAGCAAAAATATACATAATCTAGTAAGCGTGCAAAGAAGACATGTGGTGTCCACATCAGAGTTTTTTAAACATGGTTCAATTAATCCGTCCCTGCTGTTATAACGTATTTCTCACGCCTTCTTAGCGTGCCTTCGTGGTGTAGTTGTCTGCAAGCTAGATTACACAAGATTATGCAAACTCTTCGACGCCACGATACTACAAAGAATAAACAACCACCTGGAAAATAACGACATTCTGATCCCAAGCCAGTTCGGGTTTAGGAAGGGACTTGGTGCAACCAACCAGCTCTATAGGGTTGTGGAGATGATTTCTGAAGGTCTAACAACCAACAAAGTCACTGGAGGACTGTTTATTGACATAGCTAAAGCTTTCGACAGAGTTTGGCTGGAGGCACTCGTTTACAAAATACATAATCTGGGATTCCCAGGTTACATCACAAACATCACCAAGTCCTACCTAACAGGTAGAAATTTTGTCGTTCACGTCTCTGGTACAAATTCCACCAAACATCCCATTAGGGCCGGAGTCCACTTCAACATCTACGTGAACGACATCCCTACAACACTGGCTATGTACGCAGATGACACAGCAATCCTCACACAAAGTGAATTTTGCTGGTTCAGCTATCCAACATCTACAAAATTACATACAGGCATTAGAGGCTTGGCTAGAGCAATGGAAAATTCAAGTAAACGTAAATAAGACGCAGGCGATACTCTTCACCAGGAAGAAAAAAATTTAAAAAAAAAACTGAAATGTTTCAGATTTTAAATTACGTCCAAAGGGGCGTTTTTTAACATTTTGTGTGTTACCTTTCTTTATTAAATATCATGTTCCTCGCACTTAAACCATAAGATCCAGTGCAACAGCAATATCGCAAAATAGTTTTAAAACGAGCATATCTTTAGAATTTCCGATACAGAGACTCACGCGCTGGAGATAAAAATGTTTTTTCTGCACAACGTTGCCATTGCTCGCTTTGAAATCCTTGAGTTTGTTAATCAAAAATTCGTCAAAGTTTTAAAAAATAGGAAATCGATCATAAAACAAATTTCAAATTTCAAATTTGGTCTTCCACATGCTCATATTCGTTGGAGGATTACGTCATTCAAAATTCGATGACTCTATGTACCGTTGTTTTATCACAATACGAGAAATATACATACATTTATGCAGATTTTTCATTATTTAATTTCTTCAAATATAATGCAGGACTCTAACATTTTGTGGCAACAGTTTGAAAAGTGAACCGACATTTATCCGTCCGACGCAAAATGCCAAAACAAAACTAATAGTCCTTCGGGATTCAAATCCCTTTGGACTAAAAAAAAAACCCACTGCTCTATGGAAACTTAATTCCCTGGGCCAAGCAAGTCCCTTACCTTGGGGTGATCCTCAGTAAAACTTTGTCATGAAACCTCTTCCCCTTAATTGCTCGAAACAATGTTTTATCAATAGATAACAAGCTACTCAATTTATAAATCCATTTTGCGTCCATTACTATGCTATACATGCCCTGTCTGGGCCTATTGATGTAATCGCTACAGAGGCAAACTGCAAATAGCACAAAATTCCACTCTGAGACAAATTGTTAATGCACCCTGGTATGTTCGAAACAACAGAATTCTTGAGGAACTGGGCGTACGCCCCCTCAAATCATTTTATTATAGAATTGCCAAAATACTTTACAATAGGCAACTTATGATAAACAACCCTGCTATCAAAATTCCTACTACCACTGTCCATTCTCAATGAATGGATTATGTAATTCTTTTTCTTTTTGTAAGCATAGCATAGTAATGCATTTCATTTATTCAGTATAATATTAGTAATTGTGTACCTTCATATCAAATTTATTAAATCTGTATTGCATATCTCATTTCATGTATTAATTGTTTATCTTACCAACATCCTCTCTGTCTTACTCCTCTGATCAAGGGCACTTGTAATACTTTTGCACTTCCTTACGTCTAACCTCTTGCCATTAACTACACCCAGCTCGGTATCTTTCTGCTCTTTACAGCTAAGAATAAGAAATTATAAGAAATTCATAATAATTAATATTATATATATATATCTATATATATATATACAGTAAGACCCCGCTTAACGCGGGGGATACGTTCCATCAAAGTAGAGCGTAATGCGAAACAGCGCTAAACGAGGCTATCTTTACATGTAAATATTGGGGTTAGGGGAAGATGGCTAGGAAATTGGTTAGGTATTAAATTTAAAAAGTATGTTTTTTTAATAAAAATAAAACCAAACATTTATTTCTTAAAGCCCAAATTAATACCACATTATTATTTTTTGCAAAAATAAAAACAAAATATAAATAACAAAACGAATATTCTTAAAAAAAAAACAAATAAAATTCTAAGTCAGTCATATTTAGTTAGCCTTCCGCGTTTTCCGTGTTCTGCCTTTTTGTGACAAAAGCATCTAATGTTGTTTGCCTTTTTCTTTTGCGTTGTTCTCTTAAAAGTTCTTCATAAACGGATAGAGCATCTCTAACACCACGCCTTAATTTTGAGCTCCTGTCAAAATTCGGATCATTTTCAATGAATTGATCCATTATTTCAGTTATGGTAGACAAACTCCTTTTTTACAAACGCCATCGAAAGTTCTTTTTGCTCTTCTTCTGAATCACTGCTGTCAACATTTTTGTTTTCTTCTTGTTCAGTTAATTCCTTGAGCTCATCATTAGAAAGACTAGCCGCTGCTTCTTGAATTATTTCTTCGACATCTTCCACATTTACCCCTTCAAAATATGTCTGTACAATACCGCACCAAACAAGAAATACAAGTACACTCTTTCGGATATGTATTTGAAACCTATCGCTGCATAATATTTCGGGGAATCCCCGTATGCTGCGAGCGATTTCGTGGAATCCCCGGGTTGAAATAAAAGAGCGCTAAACTGAAACAGCGCTAAACGAAACAGCGTTAAGCGGGGTCTTACTGTATATGGTTTTATATATATATATATATATAAAAGCAAAAAATAAAAAATAAATTAAAGAATTATATAAATGAATATAGTGAAGTTATGCTAACTCAAACAAACTTCTAACTTCTAGTATAAATTCAAAAAACAAAAAAACCCATCTAATTAATAAGGATAATTGTATTAATTAATCGAAATGTCTAAACGTTCTACAAGGGGTAGGGCCTTCGGCCTAGGTGCCCTGGTGTACCAAAGCACCGCTCCACTGAGTCTCCGACCAGGATTTGCCGACTGGGTCCCTTCATTCCCAGTCGCCCTTTAAAAGGAGGAGTATATAAGGTAGTTTCTCCCTATTTTAAGCATGCCTTCGTGGTGTATCTGAAAGCACACTCGGCGCGTATTCGAGAGATCCGATGTACGAAATCCAGCGACTTTTTTTATCTTTTGACATAAAAAAATCTGATGATCTACACTATATAAACCAGTGTTACATTATATCCCGAGCTACCCATGACTTTTTATCTGATTTTCATTCCTCTCTAAACTTTAGAAAACCAATACTTTTGAAAGATCAAGAAAGTAATGTTTAACCCAGTTTAGCTTAACCTGAGTTCTACTCTAACCGTCTAGACTTCCAAATGGATTTCGTCCTTCCTTGGATTATCAATACCAGAACACTAAGTAAATACAACAGACATAAAACTACTGCAGATTTATTTTGGATTCGGCTATGAGTTCTGAAATAAAACAACCCAACTTAATTTATCACTACTTTTCGCGGTAATGACAGACAACACGGAATGAGCTCATTTACAACTGAAGTTTCACTTCAGATTCTAGTATCTGGCCCGGCTATATTTGCACGGCTACCACTAAAAGAAATTTTTAAACAGAGGAAGATCACTAACTGGTAGAGATACTATTCACGCTGGACAACAGTAGAAGAGTTTAATTACAGACACTTTAAGATGATATATCTCTCTTTCTCTGTTTTAGATAGTTACTACTACTTAAAACTCTTTTCATTTACATATTCTGTTGGAGTAGATGAGGCATTAGGTGTGTAGGACAGATTTTAATATAATAAATAAAATATTAGTTAAAAAATAACCTGATTAATATAACAGTTAGCCTTTCTGTTTGCCGTATATTTTGGCCTGTGTTCGAATCCCTGAGAAGGTTTGGGTATTTGTAAGTGTACATTGAACATGAACATGAAGTGCCCTTAAAATATTAACCAACCAAAAGTGCTTTGGAAAGGCTTGGCACACACATTTCAAAAAGACCTTGGTAATGTAGTGAGCATTTTTCGTTACCATGAAATAGGATTCTTCATACCAAATATTTCCGTAAAATTCTTTAGCGATGTCAACAGCATTTAACCTCATAGCAACGGAATTCTGTTTTATAAATGAGTTCTTCACAGTCTTCGAGTTTGGGATATTTCAATTCTTCTTGTTGTTCAAGAAGTTCTTCAAGCGATGTCTTTAGAATGATTTAGAGATATACTCTTCCCATAGAAATGTCGAAGGATTCTGGAAGATTTTCCTCATTTATAGGTTCTTCAGATACGCTTTCGTAAGCTTCACAAAAGTTCATGTTTTGATAAACGAGGTTGGTGACAATATCACTGATATGGCTAAAGTTTACCATCAGTTCTTCCCAATGCGCGGTCTTACTGAGGCTAATCTCCTTTAGGAGAGAGTTGTTTCAAAGTGAAGTGGGAATCCTTATACGTTGACCACAAAGTTCTTGGATTGTGTGTAAGCAGAACTTGTTCTTACACTGTTATGTTGGTTGCGAGAACATTCAAACACCATGGCTCAAAATTCACTCCACATCCTGTCAGATAGTAAGCTTTATCATATTTGACATATTGTTGGATGTGCACAGTAACTTTTCTCTTGTAAATGGTGGATCCCACAAAGACCTTGCCATACGAATGAGCTCCTCTGGAAAAATATCTTCAATAAAATGTCTTTTGCGCTGAAAAAAAATAAATCAGGCAATATACCAATAACATACATAAAAATGGAGTCACATACAATATAAACTTAAACTTCTCAAATGCATACTTTTTCTCGAAATGGGTTGCTTCTTGTGCTTCAAGGGATATCTTCGGTTCGAATAAGGCTTCAGTGCTTAGCACTTTATTATTCAAAGGCATAGTTTCTTTCTCAAACAAATTTTCCATCTGGAAAAGTAAACTCAAATTAAGCACAGATTAGAACTAAAAAAATATTAAAAAAATTAAAATTGTAAAAACAGTATTTTTCAAAAAAAAAAAAAAAAGTTACTTACATATGTAGCGCTGTTGTTTCGTGGCTGATCCATGCTCAAGGCGGTGAAGAATCAAAAATCTTATGAAGAATGATAGACGGTTGTCTAAGCAAAAAAGGTGCGTAGACTGGGCTACAGCAACGAAAGAAATCCTGAATGTTTCTCGGGATAGCTTTATATCGTGTAGGAACTCTTTATTCCATCTGAATGGTGATCGGTTAAGAGGCGGTGAGGTCATTTTTCAGGGAATGTGATTGGCCTACAAAAAATGTATCCGTACACCTAAGCGGAGGCATACGAAACCGTGATACGGCAGACGCCATTTTGCAAGATAACATGATCAAATAAGAAACTGGTAATGTCATGCCAAGCACGTGGTTCATGAAATCGTTTCCACAAACTAAAAAAATAAGTTCGTTGTCACAACAAATAAAACTTGAAAAAAAAAAAAAAATAGGTCATTGCCACAAAAAATAAAAACTTTGAAAACATATTTTCGTTGCCACACGGTAAAAACGAAACTATACATGACGTCATTTCATTTACTTCTGGTTGTCATGTGATCCAAGATGGCGACGGCCACGCACCTTTTCTGTGACGTCACATCCGCCACGCGGTTACGGCCGCTTACTACTTACGGAGGATTGGGAGAATTTCTCTTAAAAAACTGCCGTTTTATCGATTACCTGATTCAATTAAGTTTGAGGACCATTGCTTGTTTTAAAATAGACAAATTAGGTATTATTTGTTTTCATGCTAACAAACTAGTCAGCAAACATTACTTCCTCAAATATCAATTTAAAAAAATGGTGCAATTTATTTGTATAGAACATTGATTCAAAAAAATGCTGTCATGTCATCACTTTCAAAATTGTTTTTCTCTTCAAATAAACTAATTTGTATCCCAAAGGGGCGTTAGGTCAGAAGGGCTGTTAATTTCGTTTTGGCAATTTTTGGCGTTTCAGTTTTCATATTGTTGCAACCAAATATTTTCTCCTTATATTATATTTAAAGAAATTAGATAATCAAGAATCTGCATAAATGTATGTATGTTTTTCGCATTGTGATAAAACAACGGTATCTAGAGTGTGTAGTACACGGTGTTTGAATAGCGTAAGTCTCCTCTCGAATATGGGCATCTGGAAGCCCAAATTTGGAATTTTGAATTTGTTTTATTTATTTCATATTTTGCTAAGCATTTAGGAGTTTTTGATTAAGAAACTCAACGATTTCAAAGCGAGCAATGGCAACACTATACGGGAAAAGAAAAAACGTTTTTATTTCTAGGGCACCAGACTGTGTATCAGAAACTCTAAAGATATGCTCTTTTTAAATTATTTTGTGATATTGCTATTGAATTGAATTTTATGATTTCGGTGCGAAGAACATGATATTTAATGAAAAGCGGTTTAGCGCTTGGCCTCTGATAGGCCAAATTTCCAAAGCATAATCTAGTCTACGGGTTTTGTTTTGCCAGAATGTGATTTTGCATGTTTATTGAAAACATTACATTTTCTTTAAAATATTGAAAGTATTAACTGAGTATTTACTAGCTTAAAGAGTTATATCATATTTTATTAAATCACGCTAATTGCTAATGGCGCACATCGGATTCGCGTTAAGCGAGGTTTATTTGCACTTCTTTTCCCACATTTCTTCAATGAATATCCTTGCAAGACTATACATGTGAAGAATTAGCGAACCACTTCTAAATGAAATGGTGGAAGAAAGTCGATTATTAAGGAGCTGAAGGGGAAAAAAAGGAATACACTCCCTTCTCAAACGTTTCATACTCAACCAGAGCACAATAATCTCCCACAATTCCCTGCGGAGGAATTTTCACTGCATTTCAGTAATATCACCCACGTTAGCAACTCCGGGGGAAAAAACTTTCTTGGTTTGATCATAAATACTAAAGTAGCTCTGCTTCTTTCAGCTCCCACCACATCCACCACCGCCACGTTCATTTCTCATAGGCTGTTTCATGCAAGCGCTTTTTTTTTTCTGTTTTGTTAATTTCAAAGAAGGGTTTCACTTCGTAATAATAGGAATTAACTGAATTATTTATTGAACTTCGGTTGTAGAAGGTTGAGATTTTGCATGGCTCTGCTGAGTTGAGTTGTTCAGTTCTTTGAGTTCTTTTCAATACTAAACTCGTTGCCAACAAATATTCTCAACTGAATGTACTTATTAAAATTATGTGAAATGTATTTCAAACAAAACATGAATTTTTAATTTGGAGTAACTACATATTTTATTAGAAGGATAAAAGAAAGAATGCAATTACTACGATGTGCGTTAAATCGGTCAGTTTGATGAAGCTGTTTGATTGAAATTGGAAGATAAATTCATGATTTTTGCGAAATAGCTATACTCTAAGATCTGGCTATATGGGAAGTCGATAAATTAAAGATTAAATATATTATAATTAATATAATATTAAACGACGTTTCGCATTTCAAATTGTTGCCACCAAATATGTATCTCCCTGTACTATATTTAAAGAAATTAAATAAGGAAGAATCTGCATAAATGTGTGTATGTGGATTGTGATAAAACAACGGTACCTAGAGCAATCCAATTTGAATAACGTTGGTTTCCACCCGAATATAGGCATCTAGAAGCCCAAATTGGGAATTTGTTTTATTATCTATTTCCTATTTTGGCAAGCATGTATGAGTTTTTTTATTAAGAAACTCAATGATTTCAAAGCGGGAAATGGCAACTCTGTACAAAAAAAAAAAAAAAAAAAAAAAAAAAAATCTGAAATTTTTCGGATTTTAAATTACGTCCAAAGGGGCGTTTTTTTAACGTTTTGAGTGTTACCTTTATTTATTAAATATCATGTTCTTTGCACTTAAACCATAAAATTCAGTTCAAGAGCAATATCGCAAAATAATGTTAAATTAAGCATATCTTTAGAATTTCCGATATACACAGTCTCGCGAGCTGGAGATAAAAGTATTTTTTTTCTATATAACGTTGCCATTTCTCGCTTTTAAAGCATTGAGTTTGTAAATCAAAAATTCGTTAAAGTTTTACAAAATATAAAATCTATAATAAAACAAATTCCAAATTTGGGATTTCAGATGCCCATATTCGCAGTAGGATTTCGTCATTCAAAATTCGATGGCTCTATGTACCATTGTTTTATCACAATGCGAGAAATAGACAATCATTTATGCAGATTTTTCATTATTTAATTTCTTCAAATATAATGCAGGACTCTAACATTTTGTGGCAACAGTTTGAAAAGTGAACCGACGTTTATGAGTCCGACGCAAAATGCCAAAACGAAAGCAATAGTCCTTCGGGACTGAAATCCCTTTGGACTAAAAAAAAAAAAGAACATTTTTATCTCTAGCGCGCGAGACTGCGCATCGGAAATTCTTAAGATATGCCCTTTTAAAATTATTTTGCGATGTTGATGTTGAATTGAATTTTAGGGTTAAGTGTGAAGAACATGATATTTAATAAGGTAACACACAAAACGTTAAAAAAGTACCTTTTGAGCGTAATCAGTTTTTCCCCCGCAGTGTACAATTTCACTTTCACTTGCAGAAGAATGCCTGACAATGCGCTTTCCGTTCTTCATTTTACGTTGCCTTGCACTGCGCGCGTTGACTCGCGTTTTGCGTGTCCTGACATACCATGGACTTTATAAGAGATAGACTAACCCAGTGGTCGGGGCGCGCGTCACCTACATGTCGGCAAGAAAGAGTAGGGACGATCTGGTTTACTTTAACACTGAAACCTTTGGCGTTTGTATCACATAACTCTTTTTAATTATTAAGGCATGTGCCTACCCTAAATTCGTCGTTTTGGTGAAAATTTTTTTATTTATTCATTTTATAGGCCATACATTTAGGTTTCCAAAAATGCTTTATTTTTGTTTTTACGATAACGAGAAGCAAAGTTATAGTATAAAAAATAAACCGGAAGTGAATTTTTGGATGCCGGAAGTTGGCATTTAAATGGTCGTAAAAATGTAAACAATAAATTTAAACGACTATTTTTTAATTATTAAACAATATAAAAGCTGTAAAAGCAACACATCTTTCACTGTGGGACACGTTTCTGATAAAATGCCTACATGGGAAGACTCAAAACAATAATGAGTGTTTTAATAACCTTTTCAGAGCTATTTTACCTAAAGAAACTTTTGTCCAACTGAAAACATTGCTTTTAGGTGCCCATATTGCTGTATTACTATTTAATTCAAGATATTCAGGACTTTTACCTATTTTCAGGTATATAGAAATTGAAATTAATCCCATTATGCTTGAAAGCTACATGGGAATAGACAAATGGCGAATTCAGAAATCTAAACGCCATTCTCTACAAGCAACAAAGTTATCCAGAAAAATGCTAAAAGAAAGTCAAAATTAGTTAAGAAGGAAGTAAAAGAAGGCCTAATATACAAATACGGCGAGTTTTAAAGGTCTAAAGTGGCTACAAAATTTTTTGTGCTGTATTAAAATCTTTAAATGCGTTTTCTGAGAAATTGTGTTTTTCGTTACTTTTGATTGCGATTACGTTAATTTCTCAAAATGTATTTAGAATATTGAAATGAAATTTTGCCAAAATGTTTTATTCATCTTTAGCTGTGTTCTGTAGCAAAATCGGACCTCTTTGTATTTATTTATTGATTTTATTGATAGAAATTTGAAGAAAGACCATTTTTTGTTTTAATTTTGAGTTTTTGTACCAAGTTTTGAATATTTCAAAACGTTTTATAAGTACAGCACATCTTTTGCTACAGAACACAGGTAAGTATGTTATTTATGTACTGTGTAAAGATTATTGAAGTATATTCATTAGAATCTATTACAGGAGATCTTGCGTAAATGAAAATTTTCCCTAAAATTTTACCAAATATTGCCTATATTTAAAAAAATAATAAAAAGTTCTATAAAATCCCATTTAAATTCATAGTTTTATATCCCATCTTACCCAAAAACATGTGTATTTAATTAAAATTTTATGTATTTAAAAAAAAGTGCTCCGTATGTAGGCACATACCTTAAATGTGATACGTTGTATAGTGATGAGATTATAAAAGCCACAGTTTTTTCCAAATAGGATTTAACATATCTCATTAAAGCACTTTTTACTGCATTTCGCCCATTTTTTTTACGCATAACTCTTGTACATTTTGTACATCTTTACTTCGGTAAAACGGTAAAAACTCTAAGCACAAAATTTATGAACTTAATTTTGCGTAAAATAAAGTAAAATTAAATAAGATTGATAGTACGCGATGCTTTGAAATAAATAAGGTAAAATTAAACAAGATCTGATAATTTTTTTTTTAAAATTTAACGAACATTTTCAGGCAGTGATTTTCCAAACTATAATAACATTACAAAACGATCATATTTATTTGATTATATGATCATTAAATTATTAACATTAAAGTGGATTAGTTATTTTAATAATTCATAAAATTCGGAGAAATTTTCTGAGCGTAATGAAGAAAAAAAAATAAAATAAAATCTAGAAGTACTCAGATTTTATATTACGCCCAAAAGGAACCTTTTTTTAATGTTTAGTGTGTTACCTACATTTATTGAATATCATGTTCTTCGCCCGTAAACCACATACATTTGAAAACAGCATATCTTTAGAATTTCCGCACTGGACATAAAACTGTTATTTTCCGTACAGTGTTCGCTCTGAACACGTTGAGTTTGTTAATAAAAAATTCATTAAAGTTTTACAAAATATGAAATAGATTAAAACAAATTCGAAATTTGGCCGTCCAGATGCCCAAGTTCAGGTGGAGGATTACATTATTTAAAATTTGATGGCTCCAGATACCGTCGTTTTTGTAACAGTGCGAGAAACATACATGTATTCACGCAGAATCTTCATTATTTAATTTCCTTACATATAATACAGGGCGATAATATTTGGTAACAACAATTTGCAAGGAGACACGGACATTTATAGTAAAATAGCGCAAAATACCACTTCGAAACTAACAGCCGTTCTAGGTTACTGGCCCTTTGGGCTAATAAATTAAATTAACAGCAAATAAAAAAAATCTTATGCAGAACTAAAAATAAATTAAAAAAATAATCACTATAAAATACAAGCAAAATTAATTATTACTGTTAAATACAATTTTAATATTAAGTGTATAAAAATTAAGGAGTCAAAAGTGTTTATCACTATGATGTATTATGAAATATAATTGAAATAAAATTCCTTTATAGAAATTGTGCTATAATACTCATCGATAATTTAAAAAAAGCAGCACAATTTAGAATTTTAAACACAACTTTCAAAAATTTGTTTTTAAATATTTTAGTATTTCTTACTTATTTACGCCAATAAAAAGCATAAAAATTGCAAGAGAAAATTGCTTGTTGGAAATTTTCTATTAGTTCAGATTTGAAATATTATTTTCTAAAAAGAAGTAGTTACTAATTTCCTTACAGCATAGGAAAAGCTAAAAAGATATCCAGTCCTGAAAGCATGCAATAGCTTTATAATTATTTGGAACGTTAATTATGCTCGATAAATATGCTAAATTTTTAAAAATCGATCTCAATTTCAAAAATAAAAATATGTAGAAATTCTAATTTGTGAAATGAGGCTCTACAACCAGCTTTTTCTTGACAATTATACACGCTGCAATAGGCAAGCAATGTTAAATTTCTGCAAGTCGTCCCTACTCCTCCGGATGTGATCAAGGTGACAGCTGGCAACGCTTCAGACGAGGGAGAAAACCCGTTTGGGTTAGTCTATTTCTTATAAGGTCCATGTGACATATCCTCTGACGTCATAGGGTTGATATTTGCATACATATCACTTTTGAAGTGAATTGGCTTTCCGCTTATACTGATTGCAGAAAGCTCTTTTCAAGAATTTCAGACTTGTGTGTTGAAACATGATATTGCGTAAGAGTCGAGCTTTAGTCTATTGTCGCTAGCTTAATGAAAGTTATATTCTGAATCAGTATCTGAAACACAATTTCGACATAGTAATTTATATGCAGAGGAAAAATGTGCATATTAGAGCATAGAGATATACTAACGCACAAATAAAACATATAGAGCAAATCAAATACATTATTCCCTTCTTAATATACACCGTATCCATAAAAATACATACGCGGCCTTTTAATTTCGTAAGCGTTGATCATAGGTATGTTAAAAATGGTTTAAAAAAGGTTTTAAGTTCATCTTATGGCATTTTAAAACGTGAAGGAAAAATCAGTTGCATGAAAATTATGAAATCTAGTGTTTCCTTATGGTCCCCCCAGTTATATTAGTAAACTTTTATACTTATTTAAAAAAGTAAAACACAAAAGATTTGACTCTCATTACAACAAAAATTGACCGAGATATTTAATTACGTATTTTGCGTTAAAATTTTAACTGACATCTTTCTGGTGTTTTTTGAGCAGTCAGTTAAAAAATAAATTAGGGTAACTTGAAGTAGGTTTTTTTTCCTCCTCCTTAATGTTATTCAGAGATATTCTTTGCGATTTACTAGTGTGTAACATACTTTAATTTATAATTTTGTTGTATTTGATCCTCTAAAAAAATTTTCACACAGATAATTTACAAGTTTTCAAATGATAAAATTGCGCTATGAGCATTATGATGTAGTTTTATTATGATATAAGTTTAAAAAAGTTATTTGAATAAAAATGTTTTTCATTTTAAATGTATGCAAAAACGTTACGAGCTGGTTATATATCGATATTAAAGGCTGCTTTTAGGATCGAATATTCTAAAGGGGCTATTACGCATCTAGCCGATGCTTAACAACTGTCGAGTTGTTGAAATAAATCATTAAAAGATCTGTTAACGATTAAATACCATTTAATTAATAGCAAAATACATTATACATTTAAAGTCATCATATCCATCATTACTGCGTCGCAGACTCGCGCATACAGTCGGGAGTCGAAAACAAAAACTGTTTCTTCAGTTCAGTTCTTTTACGCTGGTGTAAAAGAATTCATCTATCGCTTCACTTCAAATCCGCTGAGGTTTAGGAAAATCTGCCATTTTATTCTAGAACACGAGTTCTATAAGATTCTCTAAACAAGTTTTACTTGTTGAAACAATTTGTAATCAGTTAATTTATTAATATTATCAACATTTTTCTCAAATGATACTTCATTCTTAGTTACGTACACATTCTAATAGTTCTTTTTTCAATCTCTCTACTAGGCTTGAACAGGATGTCATATTTTTTAAAATTAAATATCTCAGTCTATTTTTGTCATAGGAGTGTTCCACATTTTGTGCTAGAATAAAAACGGAAGATGATATTAAAAGTTTAATTTCGTAATTTTTACAAAATTGAATTTTTAAATTAAAAAACCTGATGTGTACACCACATGACTTCCTTGTACGGAAAATTAAATTATACGCATTTTTTCTTGCATTTCATTTAAACTTATTAGATTGAATTAAACCTACTTCGCCGACAGCGCATAAACCACAACAGAATAAATGCATTCTTTAAAATTCACCTTGTTTACCATAGCGACACTCTGGCGCTAGGTTTACTTAACAGAATTATATTTCGTTCATATTATAACTCAGAATGCACAAAATTTATATCATTTAAAGAATTTTCTAATCGTTGCCACATGTTCTATTCAAATACTATAATAAAGCTAGAACTATGTATAAAAGAAATGAAGCAAACAAAACAAAAAAGAAACAGTTTTTCACAGACGAGTGAGTATTTCTCATTCAATTAATTCAGTTTTCACTTCGCGACAAGGCAAAAGTACATAAAAACTCAAAATATCTGTATTAAAAAGTAAATCTTAAACGCTTATTTCCTCCAAAAAACTCCAGAAAGGATTAAGCATGATTTAAATAATAAATGAAGGCGTTATCTTTGTTGTTGCGAAGCTAATTTTCTCTAGATTGGCAACAAATCCGCTATCCTGCTGCTTCAAATGTAAACAAGAGCAATGGCCGCCATCAAAAACATTATTAGGCTTAGCGGCACTTAAACAATTTTAAAATTGTTGATAATTCTAAAAATATTGCATACAGATTTACTAAAGGCATAAAAACCTTAACCGGAAGATAAGAACAACATAATTCAATCATTTTTAAAGCAAAAAATGTGAAATTTACAAACATATAAGAGTAAAGAAACTGAAATCACTGAGCCGGGTAACAGAGTGGATATATATATATAAATATAATATACGTTTGGTGCGGCCGATTGCAACCAGAATACGAGGTGCACATCTACATGTTATAGCAGTCCTATATACAAAATTTCAACGTTCTGAGGCTACTCGTTTTTGAGTTATGCGAGATACGTACGTACATACGTTCGTACAGACGCCACGTAAAATTCTCTTCAGAATTCATTTTAAAGCAGTTTTATAATTTTTTTGGAGGAAAAGAGTGTTTTATTTTGTCCTTACATACAGAAATGTAATACATCGTTAATTTGCATTTGAAAGAGGTCAAAATGCGATATTTTCGTTGAAATATGCTGCCTGAAACTTTTCGTGATTACAATACTTCCTTTTTACTTCGTACAAGGAAGTAAAAATGCTAAAACGCGAATGTTTGCCTTTCTTCATATATTTTTGTACCTGGAATTGTATATCTAGAATTAACATTTGTAAAAATAAAGGCGCTCAGAAATTTCTGTGGGCAAGTATTTTTACTGTGGTATATATTTGTCGCATTACAAAAATTCAGTGCGTATTAAATGCAGAAAAATCCACTTTCTAGGTTATGAAGTGTTATGTACTTCTTCGGACACTTATTTTTAAGCGAAGTGAGTGTGTCCATGATGTTCAAGAGGACCCACTTATCGAGCCCTTTTGGTTCTTAAGGATCTGGCAATTCTCCAGACAGGTTTCGGCTCGAAATCTGTTACCACTGAAACAGAATTATATTTTTCTAAGCCATAATCTGTGATTAAAGAGGTAGATATCAATTATTCATATTTTTTTAATTATTCAAATGGTAATGAGCGTCAACAGTATTATGAATGTTTTTTTATATGTAACATTTTATATTCTCAAAAACAGAACACAGTACCCAACATCTGGAATAAGCTTTTAAGCTTGAAAAACTTTTTAGAGCTAAATAAGTCTTAGAAATTTCTGACCAAAAAGCTAGATTTTTTTTCTTTTTTTTAATTATATTAATTTTCCTCTTCTTCCTTTTTTACTCCCTTGTACGAAGTACAAAGGTAGTACTGTAATCGCGAAAACTTTCAGGCATCATATTTCAACTAAAATATCCATTTTGACCACTATCGAATGCAATTTAACGATGTTTTTGCGTGACATCTGTACGTAAGGACAGAATAAAAGACTCTTTTCCTCCAAAAGAATTATAAAACTCCTTTAAAATGAATTCTGAAGAGAATGTTTTGTGGCGTGTGTACGAACGTATGTACGTACGTACGTATCTCGCATAACTCAAAAACGAGTAGCCTCAGAACGTTGAAATTTTGTATATAGGACTGCTATAACATGTAGATGTGCACCTCGTATTTTGGTTGCAATCGGCCGCACCAAACATATATAAATATATATATATATATATACATATTCATTCTGTTAACCGGTTCAGTGATCTTAGTTTCTTTACTATTATATGTTTGTAAGTTGTGCATTTTTTGCTTTAAAAATGATTGAATTATGTTGTTCTTATATTCCGGTTAAAGTTTTTATGAATTTCGTAAATCTGGAAGCAATAATTGTACAATTATCAACAATTTTAAAGCTGTTTATGTGCGGTTAAGTTTTAAATAACATGACGGACATATTTGCTTACATTTGAAACAGCAGAATAGTAGATTTGTTGCCAATCTAGAGAGACTTAGTAGCTTCGCAACAACAAAGATAACGCATTCATTTATTATTGCGAATGAAAACATGTTTAATCCATTCTGGAATTTATTCGAGGAAATAAGTGTTTAAGATTTACTTCGTAATTTTTAATATAGATATTTTGAATTTTTATGTATTTTTGTCTTGTCAGGAAGTGAGAACTGAATTAATTGAATGAGAAATACTAAATCGTCTGTGAAAAACTGTTTCCTTTCTGTTTTGCTTGCTTAATTTCTTTCATACATTACATCGTTCTAGCTTTATTATAGTATTTAAATAGAATATGTGGCAACGATAAGATAATTCTTCAAATGATATAAATTTTGTGCATTCATAATGTCGTTATAGTAAACAAATATAGTGAATTTTAAAGAGTGCATTTATTCTATTGTGGTTTATGCGCTGTCGACGAAGTACATTTAATTCAATCCAATCAATTTAAATGAAATTCAAGAAAAAATACGTATAATTTAATATTCCGTGCAAGGAAGTCATGTGGTGAGGCTGTTGCCAACTTTCTGGCTAGTATCAGGTTTTATTTCACAATGAGCGATCTCTTATTATTATTTTATCTATGGTTATTTTAAGATTTCAGTTTTTCAAAACTAATATTTCATGAACGTTTTCCTTTTTTAACGATTTCAGAGGCAGTCAAATAAAATGAAATAATGCATGAAATAATACTACACTTAGGCAATCTCAACAAAAAAACAAAACAAAAATGAAAGAATAGAATTCTGAAACAAATTTTGAATAACTTGGAGAAGAAGCATTATTACAACACAGACAGGCTTCTTCGCATAGACACGTTTCCTCGTAAAAGCTTTATGCGCTATCGTTTGGTTCCGTTTGAAACATTTCCAATCTCGCTGCAATGTTTTATTAAAATCTGTCATCTTATAGATTGAAATCTGTGACGATTTAATCGGAAATATGACCGAAGAAGATTAAAATTCGGATTGGGTTTTGTTTACCTTAAGAAACTAATAAATTAGAACTGTTTTCGTAAAAGTTCATCGGCTGCTTCTTGGAAAGTTCTAAAAAAAGTAAGCGCAATTACCGAATTCCTTTTAAATTGCATACATTGCTATTTTAGATAACTGTTAGTAATTATAATTTTCTTTGTTCGTTAATTTTAAACATTCCAATTATTTCTAGATAAATTCATCACAGATTTTGCTCAATAATCTGCAATCAAGAGCATCATAAGTAGAAATATGTAATTCTTTTCATTCATAATATACCATCAATGACTCAAAATCCGATATAATAGCATATTGTATCAATACGTATCCGAAATTTTTTTTTAACTTTAATAATTAGTTTAAACCTTCCAGCACGCGCGCGTCGTATTTTTTACGACATCCGTTATATTACCGTTTTTGGCACGAAAACGACAGAAATGAGTGAATATTGATAATAAATTTGTTAAAAAAATTTTTTAATCTTATTATGGTTAAAATTCCATAATAGGGGTGAGCGCCAAGCTAGGCGAGAGTTTTTTATTTGGCGCGATTTTAATTTGGTTGTGGTTTCCGGCTGTATGTTTTCTTGTGGCAAACCTACGGCTTTATTTCGGTAACTATAAGAGCGCAAATTTAGTGTAGCCAGATTTTTTAAAATTTAATTTTGAAATACTGTGTTTGTTTTTAAAAGTTTTACTGTTTAATATGGTGCTACTTTGGTAGACGGTTGCATGGATTTTGGCGATTTGTTGGCGATTTTTCTTTTGGCGAGTAATACAACTTATGGTAAACCCATTGATGGATAAGTTATTTATGGTAACCGATACTTTGTTGTCATTTTATTTAAAAAATAATGTGTTTTATTGTGCATAAATTCCGTGTTTTAAATATTATTTATGGCTTCTAAATGTTAAAAATCAATTTAATTTTGCATTTTTATTTGAAATAAAAATTTTATTGTTTATCATATTTTATGAAATTTTATATTGTGGATGATGTAACCAATGATGTCACCTTACTTTAAAAGTAATTGGTTTTAATATCTATAAATTTAATCTAATGTTTTAAACATTATTTATGGCTGTTAAATATTAAAATACAATTTAATTTTGCATTTCTTTTTTAAAATGATTTTATTATGTATGATTATTTAAATAATTTTAATTCTAGGCGTGATGTAATCAGCTCTCTGATTGGTTTTAGAATATTTGTGCATTAAGGAGCTGTAATCAGCTTCCTGATAGGTTGCTGAAAATTTGTGCATTACCGCGCCATTTTAAAATTTAATTCATATCTTCGAATTCCTTCAAAAATGTCTCCTTCAAAGATGAATGTTGTTTTTGATAAGTAACAAGAATTTTTGGTTTCGGAATCAAAAAATTGTCCTTTGAGACCTTATTTTCGCCAGCCTGACTTTCCTAATCAAAGATTTATTTATAAATTCTTACAAGGGTCGGAGGAAATTTATTTTAAATTTTTGAAGGAAACGTCGCTAATTGTTTCTTCAATGAAGTGCGAAAATGTAGATCACGGATGAAGACCGTTAGAAGAGCCGATTCTGAGACGGCCGTATATGATATTGTGGTCATGTTGGAAGAAATAACCGTTGTAACGGTAAGAAAATTATTAGACATTCCTCCTTTTTTAACAACAATAAACTAATTGCTGTCATTTTAGCTCTAGTGTACTAAGCGTTCTTATTTACTTATTTTAAAGTATTTAATTTAAGTAATATTTTAATTCTTTTAAACGTTGGTATGATGGTTTTTAATTCGATATTCAATTTACGTAATATTTTAATACAATTAAACGTTGGCCCAATGTTTTTATAGCGGTGTTTTTATTCTCTTCTTTGCTATATGAAAGTAATAATAGCCTTACTTTAGTATTTTATACTCATAGTAAATGTATTTATTTACACTTGCCTGCCATCTTAAAAAACGAAATTTTCAACAAAAAAATTAATCCATTATTTCTAACGATATTTATTTTTTTTTTAAAGTTTCGAATACTTTACTATGCGTAAAAACAGCGTTTTTCAAGATGGCTGACGTTTGTAGAAATCGCGCCAACGTAAATCGCCAAAAATCCGGGCAACCGTCTACCAAAGTAGCACCTCGCATTGTCACCTCTAAGGTGCTCAGGGCTGTTGCCAACTACAGGCGTAATCTTGCGCTCTTTGCCACGAGGAATTTCGCGGCCTTGGGCTGAATATAGGTTTTGACAAGTGAGTATCAGTCAACAACAACAACAAGGTGCGAGAAACAAATACTTACAGTCAGCGATTTAAGCATGCGCGTTTCTTCTAATGTCATTTTAAAAGATAACGGCTTTTCCTATGTCGTCGAAGTTCACGTTTTGGTGCTACTTTGGTAGACGGTTGCACGGATTTTTGGCGATTTACGTTGGCGCAATTGTTGGCGCGATTTTTACAAACGTCAGCCATCTTGAAAAAAGCTGTTTTTACGCATAAAGTATTCGAAACTTAAAAAAAAAAATAAATATCGTTAAAAGTAATGGATTAATTTTTTGTTGAAAATGTCGTTTTTTAAGATGGCAGGCAAGTGTAAATAAATACATTTACTATGAGTATAAAATACTAAAGTAAGGTTATAATTACTTTCATATAGCAAAGAAGAGAATAAAAACACCGCTATAAAAACATTGGGCCAACGTTTAATTAGATTAAAATATTACTGAAATTGAATATCGAATTAAAAACCATCATACCAACATTTACAAGAATTAGAATATTATTAAATTCAAATACTTTAAAATACGTTATATAGAATATAATTAACATTAAAACATATGGACAATAATTATCTCAGCAATTTCTAAAAATAGTGTATTAATTTTTTTTAACAAAAATTGAAGTATACATTTATAAAATAAAAGAAAATATGTACTTACATTTTTTTTAATATTTAACCTGTTTTTTATTGATAAATACCACAAAAAAATCAGAATCATAATTTAGATAACATCTTTGAAGACATCTTTGAAGGAATTCGAAGATATGAATTAAATTTTAAAACGACGCGGAAATGCACAAATTGTCAGCAACCAATCAGGGAGCTCATTACAGCTCGTTAATGCACAAATATTCTATAACCAATCAGAGAGCTTATTACATCACGGCTAGAATTAAAATTATTTAAAAATCCATACATAATAAAATGATTTTTTAAAAAAATGCAAAATTAAATTGTATTTTAATTGTATTTTAATATCTAAGATCCATAAATAATGTTTAAAACATTACATTAAATTGATATATATTAAAACGAATTACTTTTAAAGTAAGGTGACGTCATTGATTACATCATCCACAACATAAAATTTCATAAATTATGATAAAAAATAAAATTTTTATTTCAAATAAAAATGCAAAATTAAATTCATTTTTAATATTTAAAAGCCATAAATAATATTTTAAACACGGAATTTATGCACAATAAAACGCATTTTTTTAAAAATAAAATGACAACAAAGTATCGGTTACCATAAATAACTTATCCAGCAATGGGTTTACCATAAGTTGTATTACTCACCATAGGAAAATCGCCAAAATCCGTGCAACCGTCTACCAAAGTAGCACCCACGTTTTTCCGGATAGCGAAAATTTTCGCTTTTAAGATATAAGTTTTTTACTGCAAATACTTATTATACTTACTATTTTCAATAAACATAAACTGAAAAAGATTCTTAGTTTTTCCAAAAAGTGCATTTTACCAAGCGAAAAAATTAATGAAAATTGGTATAATTATGCAATTATATGTTACATAAGAGCAATCTTTGGTTGTTGGAAATGTTGAGGCACCGTGATATGGAGTATGAGGCATTATTAGCAACAATTGCTGAACGGTGGTCACCAGAAACGGTTTGTGAGAAATGAATTTTTTGGTATGTTCATGCCGTTTGGTACGTTAAATTATTTCTTTGAATAAATTGTTAACAAAACTGTATTCAATAAAACAGTGAATGAAATTTTACAGTTTATTTAATTAAATACTGTAATAAATTGCACACTTATATAAAATTCTTCCTATATGCATATATTAAATAATTTATGCAGATACTGAAGGAATTACCGTTTACCGTAGTCAGTTTCTTTTTTGTGCATGCTTATAGCATTTGGCAACAAATCGCGGTACTATTCGGTTTCGAGGTCCGTAAAAAATCGCCAAACTATTGTTGATGCCATTGCTACCAAAAATAATTGCGGAAACCCTAATAATTGCGGCAAGAAAGGAAGTATAATAGTAAATAACTATTTAAGATTGATCTTTTAATTTAGATGAAAAGTTAATTTCATATAATACTTTTTTTATTATTATAATTTATATAACAAAGGCTAAAAACATGACTGAATGGAAGCATAAGAGTAAATAACTATTTCAGATCATTATTATAATTTATATAAAAATTGCTAAACATAACTGAATGGATGCCTGCACCGCTATTTCGCTACCGACTTATCGCTAAAGCATAATTTCATCTCGTTGGTTGTTCAAACATAATTTTCTATAATGGAAGATGCCTTTTCTTTGAAAATATTCTCGGTAAAGTGCAGATCGCTCACTTATTTGTTCCCGCTTTTTACAAGGGTAAAAACAATTGGATTTTTGTAAATTTTCTTTTACTTTTTAAGTGAAAATATGTCAATGTGTACATAGATAAAGTCAAGGGTGTGCGCAGTGCCGATTTTGTGCAATTCTAGGATTTATTTTTAAGAGAAAATAGGTCGATGTGCACATGGATACCGAGTGTGTGCAATTCTTAAAAACGCGTCAAGCAGTGGGTGATTCTGCACTTTACCCAAAATTCTATTGCCGACCTTTCGTCACGGGCAATTCCCAAATTGTTAAATCTATAGGATATCAAAAAAAGGATTTAAAATCAGAAAAAGGATTAAAAAATTAAACTAGTATTTCAATGGCGTCTTAAGAAATATAGAACTATATAAACTTACGCAATCTGAAATCAGCGCGTACGCTAGATTTGGCGCGCTGTTAAATGGGCGCGTTTGCTAGATTTGGCGCTTTTGCGCATACATTTTCGCTGCAATTTTTTTACGGCCTTCGAAACCGAATAGTACCCAAATCGCATTTCCTTGAGCCGAAATTGCGCCAACACCAGCTTCTCTCGCTTAAACCTCTGCAGAAGACAAGTACCAATTTCTGCCCTCTCCTACTCTTCTTGGATGATCATAATATTTGCTCAGACCATAAAGTTTATTATAATTGTTATGCGAAATTAAATTTTGTAAATACTGTAATAAAATTAATAATTAGTACAATAATACAAACCGTGCCTCAGTATGGTTTCATCCAATAATTGTGAAGAAGATACGGAGAAGTATTGTGCATGATAAGGTGTTTAGGAAGTCAATTACATCAGATCCGACTATAGTATCTCTAGGTTTGAGGTTTAGGTTGTTGTTGTAAATAATCAGAAATTTAGTACTAAGCGGAGCCACCTACATTTGTAAGTTTTGTAAGAGAACTTGTTTTAGTTAACATTATTATTTTTTGTTTCTACAAAACTCCCAAAAGTGGCTGAACTGAGTTCTGCGTTTTATATTTGAGTTGACATATTGTGTTAACAGTTAAACAGAGACAATAGATTGCCATGTGTACTTTGTACGGATAGATATTAGACTCTAATGTTAAATTATTTCACATCACCAGCGTGTTCACAAAACGTTTTATACATAATTTATTTTCGCAACTGCTGTTTGTAACCGTTTGTTTGGCATTTTTAAATTAAAAAAATCTGATGTGTACACCAGATAACTTCCTTGTACGGAATATTAAATTATACGCATTTTTTCTTGCATTTCATTTAAACTTATTGTATTTCCTGATGTAGTCGTTTTACTATTTTTGCAATCTGACTGTTGCCATTCTCAGATCGACAAAATATCCATATCCATATTAGAAACAAACACACATATAAAGAAATAAAAGTGGCGTTAAATACAAAACAAATAATTGAGTAAATAACACATCAGTGTAATAAAAAGGATTTAAATAATTACAGATATATGCAACAGAGTACCATATATTAAATATATTAAAAACTACATAAATTACTTTTACTTCCTTGTACGAAGTAAAAAGGAAGTATTGTAATCGCGAAAAGTTTCAGGCAGCATATTTCAACGAAAATATCCCATTTTGACTTCTTTCAAATGCAATTTAACGATGTATTTCCGTGATATCTGTACGTAAGGGCAGAATAAAACACTCTTTTCCTCCAAAAAAATTATAAAACTGCTTTAAAATGAATTCTGAAGAGAATTTTTCGTGGCGTCTGTACAAACTTATGTACGTTCGTACGTGCGTACGGACATATCTCGCATAACTCAAAAACGAGTAGCGTCAGAACGTTGAAATTTTGTATATAGGACTGCTATAACATGTAGATGTGCACCTCGTATTTTGGTTGCAATCGGCGCACCAAACGTACATAAATATATTTATATATATATCCACTCTGTTACCCGGCTCAGTGATCTCAGTTTCTTTACTCTTATGTTTTTGTAAATTGTACATTTTTTGCTTTAAAAATGATTGAATTATGTTGTTTTTATCTTCTGGTTAAAGTTTTTATGCCTTTCGTAATTCTGGAAGCAATATTTGTACAATTATCAACAATTTAAAAGCTGTTTAAGTGCGGTTAAGTTTTAAATAACATGGCGGACATATTTGTTTACATTTGAAACAGCAGAATTGTAGATTTGTTACCAATCTAGAGAGACTAAGCTTCGCAACACAAAAATAACGCCTTCATTTATTATTGCGAATTAAATCATGCTTAATCCTTTCTGGAATTTTTTCGAGGAAATAAGTGTTTAAGATTTACTTCGTAATTTTTAATACAGATATTTTGAGTTTTTACGTATTTTTGCCTTCTCGCGAAGTGAGAACTGAATTAATTGAATGAGAAATACTCAATCGTCTGTGAAAAACTGTTTCTTTTTTGTTTTTTTTTTTTGCTTAATTTCTTTTATACATCGTTCTAGCTTTGTTATAGTATTTGAATAGAACATGTGGCAAAGATTAGATAATTCTTTAAATGATATAAATTTTGTGCGTTCTGAGTTATAATATGAACGAAATATAATACTGTTAAGTAAACCTAGCACCAGAGTGTCGCTATGGTAAGCAAAGTGAATTTTAAAGAATGCATTTATTCTATTGTGGTTTATGCGCTGTCGGCGAAGTACGTTTAATTCAATATAATAAGTTTAAATGAAATGCAAGAAAAATGCGTATAATTTAATATTATGTACAAGGAAGTCATGTGGTGTACACATCAGATTTTTTATTAATATATTACTATATTAATATACTACAGTAAAATCCAACTAAAAATGCAGTCATCAGGACAGTTGATCACCTTTCATTGTGACTTATCGGAGACCAGTGGCTTGACGGGTCACCAGTTCGGAGTGGTACAGTAAATTTAAGTAAGCTTATTAAAATAAAATAGAAGACTACATATGAGCGTGAAGGCCATTGTTCATCAAATGACATAGGGACTAACTGTTACGGGAATGGGGCGATGAAATGTTTTGGACATTGGCAATACATGCCGAATTACGTGTGTGATAAATGCATGATATTGTAAACATAGCTTTGTAAAAACGTTGGGAAAAATTCCACTAAGCACATTTTTGACATTAATATGTATATTTTATTATAACAATATTTTCTTGTCAATGCTATAAAAGTTTACAGCAATACTACCCAAACTAAGTGCAGTAGCGTTTTGAGGCGCCGAATGTGGCCTATAGGGGTACCGTGAAATTTTTCAATATTTGATAGAATTGATAATTGAAATATTATAATTTAAACGAAATATTATGAATTAAATGTATTCTAGCTTACATTAGATCACAGACTGCCTAAATTTGAAAAATAAGTTAAAAGAATTATGTTTTCCCAAACAACACTCCATGAATTAGAATTTATTACTTTTTTTCAATTCAATGGTCAGCCATTTGCAGGAAAAGCTTTGGATGGGAGCTTAACTCCTTCAGGTATTTATCGGTTATCATTAACACAATCGGTTTTATATTTACAGAGATGATGAGAATGTTGCCGAGGATGAACCACAGATGGCGATCGATGTAATACCTACCAAGGGGAGGGATAACACATACACAAGTGACAAGTGACGGAGGACGCGGGCACTGTCCCTTTACCATTAGATTAATCGGTATAGCACCGCGTCCACCCCTGTCTAGAGACAACACCAAAACGAAGAGATCTACACATGAGAGCCCCCCCACCTGGCGCCGAAGCCCACCGTCTGATCCAGGCCCCCGTGCCGTTCGCTACCCAAAGAGCCACTGGGAATAACACATACACATGCAGCCCGTATTCATATAACATAACTTATGAGCCGTCGAAAACATTTTGAAAGACTGTGCTGAGGAGATTTCTAACATCAAATTGCGCTAAGCATCGGAAAATCTGATAAAAATGAGTTTACGCAGAATACGTAAAGCTACCTATGCACATAGTTAACTACTACTGGTAGTGATATATATATATATAAATATATATATTTAAACAAACATGTAAATACGTAAAAAACAAATTTAAAGTTAGAATAATTAAAAAAAATGTGCAAGCATATAAAAGATTTAATTTTCGAACTAATCTACAATATCATTTAAATTCAGATAGCATAAGTAAATCAAGTGCAAAACTAAACCATGAAAATAAATTCACCAATTTAGCAAATTAAAATTAATCTAAAAATTTTTTGAAAAATGCATAAGTGAATGACTGTTGAGCAGGCAGGAGACAGACTTATCAAGGGGAAGTTGCCTCCAAACCTAACTCTTCAATCATTCAATTCGTGTTTCGTCATTCATGCAGGCAAGGTTAAAAGTCAAAACCAAAAGTAAATGCATAGTGAAGAATGTTCAAAAAGAAGTACCAATAAAGTGGTATCTTGAGAAATTAGCAATTAAAAATTAAAGGTCTAAAAGGAAAATTACCAATAAAGAAGTATTTTGAGGAATAAGCAATGTAAAGTCTAGTATTAAATTAATTTTTTTTAAATTAAATTTTCCAGAAAAATTTTAGAAACCAATGCATTTTAGAAATGCATTTATATATATATATATATATATATATATATATATACAGTCATAGACGTTTGTGAAAGCTTTTAAAACTTATTTCTGTCTTATGAATGTGTATGATAATAAATTTGCACGATTTATAGTTAGATATCCTGAGATATGTTATTGTTGCGATCTATGGATTCGTGTATTTGGAGTGATTGGTGACAACACTTGATGAAGAATTAAAACACAATTTATTCGTCTGTATTACTCAGAACATTTCCAAACGCGTTACAGTCGTCGAAAAACTACGACAAACGCGCTAAAACAATAAGCAACCCCGCTTTCAGGCTATTAGGTTATAACGATGAAACAGCTTCACGGCAAAGCACTAAGTTACAGCTCCCGATTCGGTTCGGTCGCTCTCGAGCTAATCTCTGAATTCAAGATACTACTACTGAACTCAATATACTCTTCTACTCTCCGTGTATAGGCAGAGCATATATAGCTTTTAACCTACCTCCCAGAATATTCTAGAGGAAAACCGCTATGAATGCTTTGTAAAATGATCTCGCTCCGTCTATGATATATCGCCGATTTTGTCTCCAGATGGGCGATTTCCAGCCGATTTTTTCTGCCATTTTTGGAAACTTTAACCCCACCTTGCATGAAAGCTATCTTACCGCAGCTGGGCATTTTGGAACACAGGCAAAATTTCATAATGAGCATTTCAAGAATGTAGTGGGGACTGAAAGAATTAAAAAAAAAAAAAAATACAGTATTGATTTAAAATATGCGGATGAACATAATGAGCAGTTGCTGAAACAAAAAGGGAACATATGCTAGGAATGCAACACTGCTTCAGTAGCGTTGAAATTCAGCGCTAGAGTTTGAATTGCTCATTTTTTGAAATTAAAATTTTAAGCTGTTTTCTTGGGGGCGTGGGAGACAGTCAAACTGGAAAGAACAGACGGAAAGATTTCTTTCACTCGCGAGTTCCATTATCTTATAAAACAGAGAAATGACTAAAACAAGTCCATAGCGGATATAATTTACGTCATTTGTCGATTGCAGTAATTCTTAGCCTCTTGAAGTTGTTACTTCTTTCTCTTATGGGAAAAGTGTGTTCAGATGTAGAGGAACGTTTCACCTCCTACGTTTTACACTTTTATCGTAACTAAGCATAAATTTTCTACTGAAATGAAGTCCTACGGTTTGTTCTCGAGCGTTTTCGAAAAGAGCACCCTAAGCGGTGAAGTGTATCGAATAATCCTCGATTTCTTATGAAAGGAGTACAACTATGAAGTAATTTGGTGGAAGTACTTCGTAATTTATTTCGATTTTATTTTTTAATTTCTATTCTTCTTCTTTATTTGAGATAATAATTGCAAATTTATTAGTATGTCTCAAAATAAATGGACCACTTTCTACCATAGCTTCTTCAGACATTTAGAGAATCCAGAAGCATTCTCCTTTCTGTAGACCGTATACTATGCCATTGTGATTAATCTCGCTTATCTGAAGCCATGTGTATATTCACAACAACGTCCAATAGAGAATTGTATTACACTTTTAAGGAGATGTATTGTTTTCAGTTACTGTGCAAAACTACTCCCTGGTAAAACGAAATCTATACCAGCGATCGCGATTAAAAATGCTGATGGACAAGATGTAGAGACATTAGGTATTTTTTGGAAGCAGGAGGAATGAAAAATGAGCAACGCCTTCGCCGGAAATCGAGCCACGGACCTCTGGAATGTGCACCCAGCGTGCAGACCACTGCACCACGAAGGCATGCTAAGAAGGCGGGAGAAATACCTTACATACTCCCCTTTTCAAAGGCCGACTGGGGTTTCATCGGACCCAGTCGATAAATCCTGGGTGTGGAGAATCATCATCCACCACCCTTTTAGTTTGGGCTCCACTGTAGAGATATTAGGTATTTTTTGGAAGCAGGCAAGATGAAAAATTAGCAACAAATTAGCAACGCCTTCACCGGGAATCGAACCACGGACCTTTGGAATACCGGCCCAGAATGCAGAGCCACTATACCACGAAGGCACGCTAGGCAAGTGGGAGAAATACATTATAAAGAAGAAGGAAAATTTTCCAGAAACAGTCCTTGCAAGAAATGTCACTGCGCAAAACATTAGACCTTGATTTAACTTCCGTGTGCCTTTGAACACAAGTTTTATTGTGTTACCATTTCTCAAAGACCTTTAATATTCCATATTTCACCACTCTGCTAGCGCTTATGAAACCGAGCAATTTAAGAGAAATAAACACGTTTCGAAATAATTTAAGCCTTAATTTACATTTTTGATATAATGTATTTAATCAATATAAATTAAAATATGGTGAAATCTCGATTCACAAATTTAATCTGTCCCTGAAAGCCGTTTCTGAACCGCAATGTTTATAAACCGAAATAAAGTTTCCCACAGCAGTTAGTGTAATTTGAATTAATTCGCTCGTGTCGAACAAATATCTGCTTATTTAAATTTTACAACAGTGCATTGTGCAGAAGTTCATAACCCAAAACATTAAATATGAAATAAGAAAAATAAACATAGTATTCAAAAAGAGGAAAACTTAATTTTTCTGTATATGTTCAAAAGAGAGTGAGTGAACAGCTTGAATGCAAAATGACGAGGAAAGGCGAAATGCTATTGTTTGCATGAGAAATTACTTCTTAAAAACATCAGATAAACTCCTAATATGTTTAGGAGGTATCTTCTTACACAGCATATCTTTGGAATTTCTGGAGATAAAAATGTACATTGTTCGTACACTTCAGTATTGCTGACACTACTTGCCTTGACATCGTTGAGTTTGCTAACCCAAAACTCGTTTATGGCTTACAAAATCTCTACATATAATAAAAGAAAGAGTCTGTCTGTGTGTGTGTCTCTCGTTCGCGCTTGCGCGTAAGCTAATATACCCACGGCTACGAAATGTGGTACATAGGTGCATCTAGACAAGAGCCAGTGCACCTCGAAGCGATTTTTTTTCGAAATTCGAATTCGAATTTTTTTATTTTATGTTTTGTGATGAAATCGCTTAATTTTGACACATAATGGGCTATAGGAAAGCGAGATTTTACTCCACATACTCCAGTTTCACATCGTCATGGAACGTAGGCACTTAGTTATTTTACGAACTTAAAATAAATTTCGCGTTTCAAAAAATCTATTCAATGCGAATTTATTTAACAAAGAGAGCTTAACAGCTTTCCAACGGGATTTTTTCTAAAAAAATTTATTTTTAAAAATGTACAGTTTATTTTTCTTTGATTTTTGGACACGTTAAACTTTCATCCTTGCGACTGCTTTTACAAAAAGAATTTTGGAAAAATGATAATATTTTGTATTTTAAAAAAAATTTAAATTGAGCTTCCGAGTACAATTCTCACATCTCACATGTTTAAAAATGTGATTTTGGCAACAAATTTCCTTTTTTATTGTTGTTGATAGATTTTTGATGAAATCGCATCATTTTGAATAGTTTCATTCTTTTAGAAAGATGGGTTTGGCAACAATTTTCCATTGTATTTCTTATGTCACTGTTTTTAAGAGATTAGCATATTTCATTGTCATTTATATATATATATATTTGTAATAATGAAATTGCATAATCAAGAATACACTTAAAATTCTAACTGTATGTTCTTTTCATTTTTAATGGCGACGTTCTCTTATTTGAAAGTACGTGGAATTAAATCCACAGTCAAGTTGTTTTCCCGTAGTCAAGTTGTTTTTCCCACCTTTTCTACACGTACAGTTATAGAATGTTCTGGAAATATTTAAAGCGAACTGGATTGGCTGACGAGGCTGACGTCATTTCTTTGAAGCTCCGCCTTTCCAGAGGCTATAAAAGGACTCGCAAAGGAATATCGGGGCTTTTTCTTAAATGTCACGATGCAGTAAACTTCATACAAAAAGTTATTAGTAATTCTTTTTATTTACTCCGGATATCTGATTTTGTAACTGCTATTTTCTCCTGAAATATAATAAATAAATCCTGTTTTAAAACTTATCGTCTGGTAATTTAAGCTACGAGAAAAGCTGGTACATCATATATATATCATATATATATATATATGATGTTCTGCAGAGCAAAATTCTCCACGGAATTTTTTGTTTTTTGAGTTTCTTTCGTGTTATTTTTTGCTTATTTCACTGTTTGTAATAAATTGAAAAGTTTTGCATAATTTTTTTCCTTCAACGGAAATTTGGTTAATTGTTTTATGGGTAATATATTTTTTAAAAATCTGTGTTTTTTTTTTTTTTTTTTTTCTGAACTTTTCTGCAGAGTAAAATTTTGCGCAGTTTTTTAATTTAACGTTTGGTGTTCCCTTCAGGCATTTTTAAGGTACATTTAAAAGCCAGACGAAGGCTTGCAGCTTAGCTGCTAGTATGAAATAGATAACAAAACAAATTCGAAATTCAAAATTTAGGCTTCCAGTTGCCCCTGTTCCGGTGGAGGACTACGTTATTGAAAACTAGATGACTAGGTATCGCCGTTTTTTCACAGTGTAAGAAGCATGCATACATTCATGCAGATTCTTCATTATTTAAGTTCTTTAAATACGATACAAGGTGATAATATTTGGTAGCAACAATCTGAAAAGTGACGCATCCGATTGATTCAACGCAAAATGCCTTTTGGAGACTAATATCTCATTCGGAAATAACGTCTCTTCCGGGCTAATAAAATTTTAAAAAAATGTGTCAAAGTGCTTTAAATCTCTACTTGCAACACAATCCGGCCATAATTTCTTCCAAACCGAATCCATGGTCCTTTAAATCTTCTGCTGGAAAGCTTCGTTAATGAAAGTTAAGAAAAGGAAAATAATAAAATTATGTTTCCTGAAGTCTCTGAGAGTTACATTATGTGGCACAGGTTACCTCGAAACCCGTTTGAAAATAATATGTTACCAACGTGCGTGTTCGTAACTCGAGACAGTGTTTGTCATACGAGGCGTTTTTCGCTCAGAGAATTCCTTCCCGAAGTGAGGCATTTGTATTTCTCTTGTATATTTAATTTATAATATATCTAACTGATAATATGTATGAACATCTTCAGGGTTTCATTCATAAAAATTAATTTTTAACGTCATATGTTACGTATGTGCTACACGGTCATTGCTTAAAATTTGTACCGCAATAATTCTCTTATTTTGCCTAAGTTTTGAAAATTTTTAAGGGTAAACCTTTGAGAGATTTAAACTGTAACCTGAAATTTTTTTCATACCTTTTCCCTCTTTATTTTATTTCTTTTTTGTTGTTCTGCCACTGATTTCCCATTTATCTAGATAATGAAGACGAGCCGCAATTTAATGGGAAGAATTCGCACTGAAGCAGCCGCATTTTAATGAGCAGTGAAATTTCCACCAAAATATATCAAGAAGAATCCTTTTTATTTCCTTTTTTCTGGATCAAGGTAAAACGGAAGCCCTTTCTGAATTTACGCCCGTTTCTTGGGAATGGATTTTCTTTTGATTGGCCGCTTATTTCTGGCCTGATGAATTCTCCGCTTCACTTCAAGAGATGCCAATTCTTAATTAGCTACTTCTGACTGCGTTTCCTTTTCATCGTAGAAGCATTCGTTAAACCCAGCAGCATGTGTCACAACTCGACATTTCTCTTGAGAGGCTCTTTCTTTTAAAATGTATTGCATTGACATGGTTTTCGTTTATCTATGATGTTATTCATGCGAAGTATTCACCAGCAGATAATTTAATGGTCGTTTACAGTACAATAACTAAGAAAAATGAGCTACCTTCAAAGGTGTTTTGGACAACTTTGTAAATATCTTAAACTGCTTTACTATGGACCTTATTCGCCTTTTATTTCGTTTAGGAATCTTTCAGTGATTACGGTGAACATCTAATCAATTGTTTCTAATTTCTACTCCCTCTCTGGCATCCGATTCCGTAATCAAAACTAATTTTCCAAAGGATCTTATTAGGCTCTTATTCGTCTAGAAATCTATACCTTTTTAAGCTGTACTTTAATGTAAGCTCCTAATCAGTTACTTTTAATTTTTCAAAAACTTTCGAGTCTCTGACTCGGTCAAATGGAAGATGAATGGGTGGAGTGACAAACGGTAAACATTTTGCATTTCATCCATTTTGATAATTCATCTCGAATGTTACGCTTAGCAGAAATTATCCAATAAGCTTCTCGCACGATGGAACTAGCAGTCTGGAGACCAACAGGACAGTTCGTTAAATGGCAGTCTCGTATTAAACAAGTTACTACGTCATGTTTTGATAGCAACAAAATTGGATCTTCTCGCAGGATGGAACTAGCAGTCTGGAGACCAACATGACAGTTCGTTAAATGGCAGTCTCGTATTAAAAATATTACTACGTCATGTTTTGATAGCAACAAAATTGGATCTTCTCGCAGGATGGAACTAGCAGTCTGGAGACCAACATGACAGTTCGTTAAATGGCAGTCTCGTATTAAACAAGTTACTACGTTATGTTTTGATAGCAACAAAATTGGATCTTTTCGCAGGATGGAACTAGCAGTCTGGAGACTTAACGAACATAACAGCCGAATTAGCTGATTCGATATACGTATTATAGTATTCGATATAATTTAACGAACATAACAGTTCGTTAAATGGCAGTCTCGTATTAAGAAAGTTATTACGTCATGTTTTGATAGCAACAAAATTGGATATTTGAATGAAAATTGGTTATTATGTTCAAACAACTTGGTTTTCACTCGGATTATGTTATTTTGATCTTTCACAAGAACGATCTGCGACATCAGCAAAATTTTCTAACTGAATTCTTGACCAAAGGAATTTCTCTGCCTCTTTATTTTCTTCGATAGAAAGCTCAGATGGGAAAAAGTAATTTCTATCTCTACAGTTGCATATGAATCTTTTCATCCTCAGCTCAATTTTATTCTGAATGTACAACAACTAACTCTTAAAGATGTTAATTAGCTGATTCGATATACGTATAAATATTATATATAAATTTAAAAAATAGACTGATGCAATAAATAATTTATTCGATATAAATTTGAAAAACAGATTTAAATATTTCATATTTACTGTAAATACTCTTGAATGCGTGAAAAATGGTAGTTTTTCTGGGGTTGGCTTCTCAGCTTACGGGCGGATTACATGGGTTTTCGTGGCTTACAATATGCATACGAATCATATTTTTTTATAATCTTGGAATATTTTCATTGTAAAAAATGCCCACAAAGTGGCCAAAAGGGTAAGACCACTGAAAATAAGTAACTTGACTAGGTTTCGAAACAAGTTTGCATGCCAATAGCAAGACAGTTTGTAGAGTCTTGTTCTTTTTGGGAGCATAAAATGTAGGCCATACTGAAGACGAAATAACGCATTCTCGCTATCTCTTGAATTAAAAAAACAGATGACTACCGACGAAGCTTATAACAACCTTTTTATTTTAACTAAATTGAACAGAACACGTATTCATGTGGTGTTCACAATTTAACACCACTTGTGGCTAAGTAACTTAACACAAAATAGTACATATGTTACGGTGAAACACCGAAATCTGGAGAATGTGGACTTTCACCGGTAAATGTCAACATTCACATAGTCTCTTGGTGTATGTCCGAAATATTTTCCAAATACTCTTATTTCTGACTTACACCGGTGAATGTCGACATTCACCATGCACTAATGGTGAATGTTGAACATGTAACAATATTATATTTTCTTCTCCGTAATTCAGTCGCGAATAAATGCACTTGAGATTTGAAATAAGAACTTAAGAACATGAGAACCTAAAACACAGAATACATTCAAAATGAGAAAGGAAAATAATAGAAGTTAAAAACTTACTTAATTATACAGTACGTTCTAAATGAGAAAATAAAATAACAGTAATAAAAAAAACTTACTAAACTATGTGATTCAAATCTTATTTATTGCAACAACTTAAACTATTATGGCACTTTATGACCTCTGTTTTCGACTTTCACCAGAGCATATCTGTGATTGTCGACATACACCGGTGAGGGTCCGAATATCCAAGAATGTACTGAAATATTCGGTCTTTCACCGACGTATTTGGTGAATGTTGATATTCTCCGGTGAAAGTCGACATTCTCCAATTTCGGTCTTTCTCGGAAACATATACAATCAGAATGAATCAAATGGTTAACTACAGGACTGGTCCGTTACATTAATCCAAATTCGCCTCATCGGCTGCACGCAGCAAAGCCGAGTCTAGAATATCAATATAAATTAAAGTAAGTGCCTAGCACAAAATATTCAGCGACAGAGATACTTGGAAACCCGCGGCATAAACTCGTAACTAACTTTTCTACCGCAAAATCTCAAATTCTACTACTTAAATGCTATTTCCAAACTCATTTAGATTTGCAATATACGTCATTTAAATTTGCATTCTGGCAGGAAATTGAGATCAGAAGGAAAAGGAAAGTTTCATAAAATAAAAGAAAATAATTGATTAGTACAAGTTGTTTCGATTTTCCGCGTGAATAATATGAATGTGAGCTTTTAGAAACCCCTCTATTTCTGCAGCTCTTCTTTTAGGCAAATAGCGCTCACGAGCTTTCGGTTAAACAAACATCCTTCGTAAGGCAAATAACCTTGGCATACTTTGATATAATCAGTTCACTAACCAATCGCCGTAATTATTCATTCGACGAATTAACTTGTTTGAAAATAAATGTTGCTAAGAGAAGATTATTCCACTCTTTCACAACTGGTTGGAGATTTACTATGCATTAAGAGGATCTTATTGCTAGAGTTAAATGTCGCATTTTGAAATTATACGTAATCAATACGTAACGGTTTCAGATGTTTGTATATAAAAAGTCTGATTGGTCTAACTGTAGGGCTTAAGGTGCATATTTGTCTTGTCAAAAGAAATTTCTCTGAGACATCCACCCATCAAAATCCTAATAAATAATTTAGTTATTATTTAAACTGAGTTATAATTAATTTAGTTCCTGGGCGATAATTAATTGCTAATATGTACACTATTAGCGAGTTATAATATTACAGAGCCATAATACCATAGTATTATAGACTATTTCCAATATGTCTAGTAATATGGAGCCTAGTTCCATTGTAATATATAGTATTCCATGCTTTTCTACTTTTGGACCCTAGTAAACAGATTACTGAAAGCTGATAACAGTTCCTCTAGTAAAGTAATATCATTCACGAATCTTGTACTGCAGTTCCTGAAATAAGTCATGATTGGTTTGATACATTTTTCATTTCCGTTATGTATGTTACCTCAATTAGATTATTTTGTTGTACATTAATATTTGCTTATAAATATTTATAAATCTATTGTATTTGAGTATGTAGGAAAGTATCATCCCCAAAATTTTAATAGTAAGTCTCGTATATGCCCTTATCTTGCTATTCAGTTTCCTTTTCATGGTATTGTTACGAAATGTACAGGCGCGGTAAGATGGCTTCCCCGGAAAGCAATTTTAGGGTTGCCATAAAATAGCAAGGGAAAGCAAAGTTGCCACATTTGGCGAGAAATCGCCCATTTGGCGACAAAACTGGCGATATACCATGGACGGATGGAGAACCTTCTGGAACGAATTCTTACCGGTTTAGCCCAGAATGTTCTCGAACACAAGCCGAAAGCTATATAAACCCAGCTGATCCGCAGTCAGTGAGTGTGTGTACCTCGTCGAGAGGGCGAGTGAGAGTGCCTCGCATAGACTGCGAGTTAGTTAGTATCGAATTGGTGTCTCGTCTAGCGAGTCAATCCCTGCGGAGTCGATCGAGTTGACAGCCGGGAAGCGAGTGCCGAGTGGGTCGTCGAGTGCACCGAAAGAGTCTCGGAGTGTATCGCGGTTAGTCCATCGTCGAGAGAGCGTGTTGAGCAGCTCCGAGAACGATTGAACCGAAGAGTCGGGAGCTGTGCTCTGTGTTACGTAGAAAAAAGGAAAAATTACTTTTTACATTTAACAATCTTTTAAGCTGACTACTTGGTGTGGCGACAAAAAAAAAAAAAAAAAAAAAAAAAAAAAAAAAAGATTAATCGAATAAACAATCGTATATCATATCTTATCAATCGTATAGTAGATTTGGTTTAGTACAATAGTGCGCGTTTTGAAGCCCATTAGGAAAAAATCAATAACCCAATTCAATAAAACTTCATATTTCTTAAAAGCCTCCCGGTTGAAACAAATGGAGGGACATGACAGACCACAGTAAATTACACACAAGATAAATATACAAATGCAATTAAATTTTAAACACACATTTATTGAACTTTGTCTTTTATTAAATTTATTAAATTCTAGAATATTATTATATTACTAAATAATGGATAACTGATCAGTAATCCTACCACATTTTTTCTATGAAAAGTAACACATAATGTCACACGCAATTACAGCTTACAAAAATTAATATACCTTAAGATGAAAAATAACACATATCTCATTCCAAAATTAACATACTCATATTAATTTGTAAGCTTACTATTTTTGACATTCAATAGCTCACTAATTAAGCTGGTAAAACAAATCTTTAAACCTTCCTTTACAGACTTTAAATTAATTGGTCATTATTCAAAATATTCTAATCATTTGGTAGATTACATATATAAAATAAATAATTTTCGTTTAAGTAATTTGAAAATATAGAGAGGTAGACAAAACAGATGGAAGACAGTTTTTCTGGATTGAAGGATCTTTTGTGTCCAATCCACTTGGAAATGAGCTAAAATATTTTTTTTTTTTTCAAAACACTTTCAGAAGCGTCCATTGATTCAGGAACCGCTTTAAATATGTCCATTAAGTGAGAGACAATTTCCGAACAGAAAGATCTCTAGTGTCCAATCTATTCCACAGGGAAATGAGCTAAGACAATTGTTTTTTTCTGTCAAAACACTTTCGGAGGCGTCCATTGATCTCAGGAACAAGGACAACATGATAGCTCCTTCTGGAACAAATCTGTATCTCCTGCCAAATTCCTTCAACTGAAATGTCTCAAACATGACTATTCAAGTTCTCCAAAATACACGATGAAGCGGCGAAACTAAATTTGGCGTAGAGCACTTTTGGCACGAACTTCTTAGCTGTAACCAATTTCTCCTGCCTATGAAGAACAATTCTAAGTAGAAAGCCTCTAACATGACAATTCAAAGATCACAAAATACACGATGAAACGGTAAAATCAAATTTTGCGTAGAGCACTTTCTCCGTTCGAACAAATTCTCATCAGCGGGAAAGGGGCGAGAAACCTCGCCTCAGACCGAGGTGCAAGCACCCCGCAGTAGTTCAAGCCCCACCGAACTTTGTCTTTTACTGCGTTACATATTCGCAACTCAAATGTCTCCAAATCCGACGCAATAGCCGACGCTCGCGAGAGCAAGACCCGAAAGGCTCACTCGAGTCTTTTAAATTGGAATGGCAGTTCAGTAGATGTCAGTGGTATTCTGGGGATAAGTACTGTTTGTCCTTTGTCCTTTCCAGTCATAAGTTCGGCTTCGATGATGTTGTTAGATAGCTGTTTGACGACCATGCTTGATCCATTACATAGGTGTGGTGAGTTGAGATTTCTAAGTAATATCATCGGAGATCCAATTTTCAGTCGAAGGCAATGTAATGGTATACCTAATACTTACGAGGGCAATCCCCCAAAAAAAGGTCTCCTATTTTTTGGGGACGTACAGAAAGTTTTAATACGGTTGTTGGCAACACTGTTGTGAGTGGTGCCTTCTCCGCTACCACATAAGCACGCAGGCGCTTCTCTCGGATGCTCAGTCTTGGCTTGGCAGCCATTCGAAATGCAGCTCCCGATAAACGTTACCGCCAAGTGCGAAGTGCGCCCAGTTATTCAATTTTTGAACGCATAAGGCGTTAAACCGGTTGAAATTCACCGCCTATTGACAGAAGTGTATGGACAGTCGTGCATGGATGTCAAAAACGTTCGCAAGTGGTGTAGAGAGTTTACAGCCGGTCGTACTGAAATTCATGACGAAGAAAGGAGCGGGAGGCCGTCAATTGCCGACGAGACAACTCAACTTTCGCAATTGTTGAGTTCGTAAAATGCGTAAAGATCGGAGGATCATATGGATGCTCCTGAAGCTCCTCAACGCTTCCTGAAGGACATGGCGGCAAGCTGGTATGACATGGGCATTGTAAAACTGCCACAGCGTCTACCAAAATGCATCGACCGAAATGGCGATTATGTTGAAAAATAAAGCATTCTGCAATCTTTAAAGTGATGTAGCAATTATAGAAAATAAACGGTTCTTTGTATATCTAAAAATCTAGAAGACCTTTTTTTTGGGATTGCCCTCGTACAAAGAAATTAAAAATTCTGTAAGTTATCATTTTCTTCAACGTTTACCATCGTGTCAATCGATTAGTATATTCTCTCTTCACCGAGAATTAGTTACTCTTAGCATAACGCTGGAGTGGCGAATACCGTCAGTATTTGAAGTATATATTTTATAAATAAGTTCTTTGCCAAAGTATGGCGAATGTAATTACATTTGCTTATATTTTGTATTATGCTGACGTAAAAATTTCCAGTTATATATTAATCAGAACGCTAAGTTATATCCTACGTACAAGTCGCCCTGAATGATATACTAGTAGAGGCTGGCTGCTGTGATGACTTCGTGGTTTAACAAGGCACCATTTAGCAAGACGAAACAAACATTTATTAAATATATAATTCAAAGCATAATATAATAGTTACTCAGAGCAGTACGTCGCTCCTACCGCATAGTACAATCTACTATCTTCCTCTTCCGAGGCTAACATGCAATTCCTAATAAATACATTAACCCTTCTCGAAGAAGAGCTACCTGCGCCAAGCATGCTCTGTTGATCGCCAAACAGTCGCCAGATATCACACCCCCGTCGTAAGATTGTTGTTGATATTATTTACAAATCAATCAGCAATCTGGAAACTAAAATCTAGCAACTGTTTGCGATCAACGTGAAAAAGAAAAAAAAACTACATATACTTTTATACATTCTATCCTAATTTTCAAATCTCAATTACTATAGACATACCTCAATTTACTACATAAACATAGATAACACATTTTTATATATAAACATAGATAAATCATTTTTAACATCACTTGTTCCGAACCTTATTATTATTGTAACAATTTATCAATTCTTAATTCAAAGAAACCAAGTTGATATTTTCTTTTATAAACATGTTAAAATATACCCTAGTATTATTCCAATGATGACAGTAAAATTATTAAGTTTCTTATATATATATAAAATTATATTCTTAACATTCCTTTTAATTAATGATGCTGCAGCATGATTTAAATCCTTGGGAGACAAATATCTAAATTTACCACTTACCTCGAATATTTGTTATCCAATAATTTCTCTATCTATTTCAAATTACATAAACATCTTATTTGCACAAAATTGTAAAATGATTATGAAAAGCAAAGAAAACTATCTAATTATTAACTATACAAAATGTTCGTGAAGATGAACAGTAAATTAATGTTCAAAGTTCACAAGTGGGAAGTCTGGATAATGCATCCGCGTTTGACAGTTTTTTTCCAGGGCAATGTTCTATTTCGAGATTATATTTCTGCAAAGCTATGGCCCATCGTTGTAATTTGGACGATTGCGGAGCATTTCTCACTATAAAGGCTAGAGGATTATGATCAGTCACAATTTTCACCGATGAACCGAATATCCAAGGTTCAAACTTCTTCAATGCCCATACTATAGCATAAGCTTCACGCTCTATAGTCGGCCAGCTCTGTTGAGGTTTCGATAATTTCTTGCTCGCGTAGCAGATGGGAAATTGCTTCTCTCCCCTTTGCTGTGACAAACATGCACCTATTCCGATTTGGGATGCATCAGAATGAATGACAAACGGATCCTGCAGTGTTGGGGTGATCAGCTCCGTTGACATCGCTAATCGTTCCTTCAGTTGTTGAAATGTTGACTCATGAATTTCTTTCCATTCGAGTATTTCCGGTTGTTTATTTTTCGTGAGTTCTGTGAGTGGGTAGGCGATCTCTGCATACGCTGGGATATAATCGCGATAATAATTACATAGTCCTAACAGACTTTTAAGATCTCTTTTCGTTTTCGGCGTTTCCAGCTTCTTGATTGCCTCTATTTTCTCGGGATCTGGTTGATGTTTTCCTGATCCAATAATGTGTCCTAAATATTTAATTTGAGGTTTTGCAAACGAACATTTCTTCGAATTGATAGTAAATCCAAGTGACTCTAGTTTGGTAAAAACTTTATCCAGATGTCGGAGATGAATGTCGAAATCCGTGAAAATATAGCTATGTCATCAATATAGGCTCTTGAAAATTGTTGAAATTCTTTCAGTGCGTTATTCATTACTCTCTGAAAAGTTGCTGCTGCGTTCCTTAATCCAAAGGGTAGCACTTTAAACTGATATTGACCTCGATGAGTTTTGAACGATGTGTACTTTGTTCCTCCATGGGAATTGCCCAATATCCTTTCAGCAAATCTAAAGTTGTTATGACGTTGGCTCTTCCTATACTGTACATTAAATCAATGGCATTTTGCATAGGAAAGTCATCTGGCTTCGTCACTGCATTCAAAGCTCGATAATCTAAGCACAATCTGATATCTCCATTTTTTTTGCTTACACAAACTACTGGATGAGCTATTTCTGCATTACTTTCTTCTATTAGTCCCGATTTCAATAATTCTTCTACTTCTTCATCGACCTTGGGTTTCAATGCTTCAGGAATCCTATAAATGTAAGGTTTCTTCCTCTCCATATTGGGTATTAATCTAATTTTATGATCTTCAACTTTAGCTATTTTCAGCTTTCCGGTGAATAGTGCTCGGTGTTTGTTGATAAGAGCTATCAATTTTCTTCTCTGCTACGGATTCAAATTTTCTAAATTCAGATTTGCATCTATTTTAAAATCTTCCAGGGGGGTCGAGAGAACTTTTCCTGGTAAAGTTATAATTTCTCCAAATTCTTCTTCATTTTCAAATATCACTCCAACTGCATTGACACTAGCTTGGAATTTTCTAATTTTATTTGCATGAACATGTTTGATCTTTCCATCAGGTAGTTTTACTTTATAGGAATGAGGTGGGCAATGATTCACGATTTCTCCTGGACCAGTCCATCGTGCATAGAGTTTGTTATTTGAATCTGGTATGAGTAAATAAACTTGTTCTCCGATTTTGAAATTTTTTGGTATTGATCTCCGATTAAAGTACTCAGCATATTTTTGTTGTTTATCACTTGCAATTAAATTGGCTTGTTCAGCTGCTTGTTCTAACCTTATTTTTAAAAGTTGTAAGTAATCCACTACCGATTCACTTAGATTAGGTGGTATAGGTATTTCTCCTGACCATGAAGACTTCAGTACTGCTAAAGGACCTCTTGGTTGTCTTCCATACATCAGCTGAAATGGTGAGACACCCGTGGTGCAGTTTGGTACTTCTCTGTATGCAAAGAGCAGGTATGGGATGTGCTTATCCCAATTCGAAGGATCAGTCCTGATGACATGATGTAACATTTGCTTGAAGGACTTGTTCCATCTTTCTACTAATCCATTTGAAGCACTGTAAGCAGGTGTAGAGAACCTAGGGTGAGAACCTAGTCTTTTCTGGAATTCTTTAGTTAATTTTGAAACGAACTTACTTCCGTTGTCACTAGCTATTGTATTAGGGATTCCTGTTCTCATGAAAATCTCCAAAAGCGCGTCGCAAGTGGCTTTTGCTGTCAAGCTTCTCAGTGGAATGGCTTCTGGCCATCGGGAATGTTGATCTACCAGACATAACACATATTTATGTTTCCTAGCAGAGGAAGGTTCAATAGGTCCAATAATGTCGATGTTAACTGTTTCGAAAGGTAATCCTGGCCTTCTGACCGGTGTGATGGGAATCTTGTCAGATCGCTTTTCTGGACTTTTCAACTGACAATCTTTGCACGTTTTACAAAAGGTTTCAACATCTTGTGCTAATCCAGGCCAATAAAATGAATATCGTATTCGCTCCTTTGTTTTTCTTATCCCAAGATGTGCACCGAAAATGGAACTATGTGCTAATTCCAACACTTGTGCTCTTCTACTAAGTGGAAGCACTAACTGAAAAACATTCTGTCCTAATATTTTTTCTTGGTGATGTAAAAGATGATCAATAAATAAATAATTTCCTTTTTTTTTATTGCTAGCTTCCATGCTTCTCTCAGCGAGGGACAGTTAACTTGCTCTTCGCGTAGGCGTTCAGCAGACGATAAGTCTGTGTTTACATAAACACTCGCCTTCTTGACTTCCTCCTCTTCGTTTTTCTCCTCCATAAGCATTAGCGGGGGGAGAATCGACGCTGTCGTTTGACTGTGCATTGGCGAATAAAGTTTGTAAGTTTTCGCTTCCGTAATTATTTCTTTCTGCGTTTGGTTCTTCTGCCGCAGGATTAATCAACAGTTCGTATATTTCTGGAGTTATTAGGCAAGGCACATTTAGCTTATCAGTCACTGCAATTAATGTATCCACAAAATTAAATATATTGCTTCCATGATCTTTATGGTAAATAGGTACACGGCAAACTTTTGCTTCAATTGGTTGTCCGAAAGCAGGAACTGTTACTAAATCCTCTTTCTTTGCGTTTTTGAACATTTTCTTCTATTTTCCTTTAGAATCAAGCCTTTCAAACTCTCGATTAAATAATTCTCACGTTTTTACTCTCTTTTGCAAATGAACACTTCTTTCGTTAGTTAGGCTTAACTTTACGCCTCTTCCGTTTTCAACGCTCTAAGCTTCTAACCTCTCTGGTTATCTCGAAAGAAAGCGTGTTGTGATGACTTCGTGGTTTAACAAGGCACCATTTAGCAAGACGAAACAAAAATTTATTAAATATATAATTCAAAGCATAATATAATAGTTACTCAGAGCAGTACGTCGCTCCTACCGCATAGTACAATCTACTACCTTCCTCTTCCGAGGCTAACATGCAACTCCTAATAAATACATTAACCCTTCTCGAAGAAGAGCTACCTGCGCCAAGCATGCTCTGTTGATCGCCAAACAGTCGCCAGATATCACAGCTGCTATTTCAAACTTCAAGGTATGGATTCGAATTCCTATAGCAAAGCTATGTATTTAAATGTGACCTTCTCCTCCTTTTAAAGATGCACTATCTATCTAATCTGAGGCACGATGGCCAGTGCTCTCAGTACTCTCAGTCTCAGAGGAGACTGGTGAATGACCAACGAGTTACGCCATTTCGGATGACTTTCTTCCAGCAAGTTGTCGATCATTATATACAAGTGACAAATTATATGTACCTGAAAATTGCTTACTATTATTATTTAAATGTGTAAACTATAGACAGTGTATTGTACATCTTACGCATATGCGTAGTTGTATAAGAATCACGAGAAACTGTACCTCTTCATAGTAATGCGAAACTGCCCATTACTCTTTATTTATGTGTCTGTGATTTTGTCCTTATTTTTTAACACATCTATAATTAAGTAACATTACCTAGGATCATATAATCATGTATATCTATATCCATTTGTCATTATATATATCCTATTACATACATGTATGTATCTCTTCATGTGTCATTGCTTAACTATCACTAATACCTGCATAAAATTTTTTATTTGGGTTAACTGTTAATTATCGTATTGTATATCTATAAGTGTATGAACTTATATATGTATGTGATGTACCAGCTTTTGTCCAGAATAAATAGATTGGTGAGGAATCATAGATGTAGTCGTAGCTTAAATTATCAGACGATAAGTTTAAAAAGAGGATCCATTTATTATTGGTCAGGAGAAATAGCAGTTACAAAAAATCAGTTCTCTGGAGTAAATAAAAAAGAATTACTAATAACTTTTGTATGAAGTTTACTGCATCGTTACATTAAAGAAAAGACCCCGATATTCCTTTTGCGAGTCCTTTTATAGCCTCTGGAAAGGCGGAGCTTCCAAGAAATGACGTCAGCCATTCCACTTCGCTTTCAAATTTTTCCAGAACATTCTATAACTGTACGTGTAGAAAAGGCGGGAAAAGCAACTTAACTACGGGGCTGTGGATTTAATTCCACGTACTTTCAAATAAGAGACCGTCGCCATTAAAAATGAAAAAAACATACAATTAGAAATTTAAGTGTAATCTTGACTATGGAATTTTATTATTACATGTATATATATAATTTATTGCACCGTAGCTTATCCATACCCACTGTATTATTAACTATACATTTTCCAGCAAAATTCTTCTCGTATAGAAAGAACCCTTCATCATATTCTGATAAAGTTGCTTGTTTCCCTCAGACTATGCCAACTTCTTGAATTTTTCTCATTTTCATCCTGGAAGCTTCAGACGACATGTTTCTAGTTCATACTGAGATAGCTGAACCTATCGACCAAGACTTAGAGGCTGATAAGCAATCTCTCAAAGGACCAACTGTCGGCCGTAAAAAGCGGGGAAATTATATATTTACTAATTTTTACACTTTTACTGCTTTTATTTGAATTTGTAAAGTGATTTGTGAGTCCCTCGCCAGTGGGACTCGTGCAGCTTCATAACTACGCTTCCGAGAATGATTAAGAACAGGCATACATTCCTTTGCTGGTGAAAGATACTGACTAGGGGAAAAGACTGGTGAAAGATAATTTTATCATTTATCAGTTTTATTGCATCTTAGTACTGCTAAATCTTCCAGTCCATGACATCATATCAGCATAAATCAACGGTATGAGAAAAAAATCCATTAATACTCCTTACTGTTAACATGCGATATTTTACAGGAAACAAACTGGTGTGATTTGGTAAGCGACTGGGAGTTCGCCGAGATTTGTAGAAAAAATTCTGTCTTGAAACTTTATAAAAGCTCTATGTACTACGCAAACGTGTTACTCTTTCTTATCCTTGAAGAAGGATATTGCATTTTTTCCCTCTCTATGTCCGTAACAGTAATAATAATAATAAGAAGAAAATAAATAAATAAAAAATGCATAGAAATGAAACAGTACTAAAAGATAAAAGGATCTTGCTTAATGCTCGAGTCCATTCGAAAGCAAATCATCGAGTTTTCCCCCGCCGCCATTAATACTTGTTGTTGCCTCTCCGATTCGTTTTTTTTTCTTTTTCTATTGATCGCTTTGTGCTTTTTGCTGCAACAACCTCAAAATCTGTGCCACCACCGCTCTGATGAAATGGGAGCCGTTAGAAAGAAATGCTTTTCTCGTTTCCTAAGTCTCAGACAGCTTTACGGCAGTTTATCGGAAACTGATCTGACTGCCCGAGACGGCGGTGGGGTTTATCGTTAGTTAACTCGAAGTGTGGTGTCTGAAATGATGCGTAATTCATATGCAGCTGATCCTTGGATGACCGGAAGTTTGGACTGCGCGCTCTCGATTATATGCAGGTGTTTCTTTGGTAAATGTATAAAGTTAAACCTAATTCACAATTTAATTTCATATGTGCAGTGCTTAGGGTAAACAGCTATGGAAGGTGGTTGCCACAGTATCCCCCTAAACTACAAATGCACTCTCTGTTTAAAACAAAATGAAATCTGATTATGGTGAAAGGAATGGAAGAAACAGAAAGTACCGAAAAGAATTAACATAAAAATAAAAGATTAACTAAAGTACACTTTGTAAATGCTTTAGTAAATGTTTTAGGGACTTAAAACAATTTGAAAACACCAGCAAGCTAATTGCATTATCTACAAACGTCAAGAAAGCTATAAATATTTAAGTGTATTCTGCATGTCTGAAATATACCATGCATGTCTAAGATAGCAGTATTATTTTTGCATTTATGCATTTATGACCATAATATATACAAAAATCTACGCTAAAATGTTGCAATTCATCAATACATGTTAACACACGGATACATTCATATTTTGGTAATGACAGAATGTGAGACGTAAGCAAGCGCAGATAAAATCAACTGCAATATGTATTTTACTATTGAAATGACTGCGCAGACCAAATCCTGATGCTATTACTGGAGTGAACTCACTTGGGTATTATAAATTTTAAAAATGTATCATATGAGGCTGGATATCTTCGCTTGAATAACCCCTCAATTGAGTAAGCTGAGTCATAGTAGAAAAAGAAATGCAAGTAACCATACATATTGTTTCTTCCTCTTACCACGTGCGTTCGTGGTGTAACTGGAAAGCACGCTTGACTAGCAATAGAAGGTCAGAAATTAAAGTCCCGGTGAGGCCACTGCAAAATTTTTATGTCTTTTGCTTCGGGAAACCTAATAGACTCTTCAGCCTTAAATAATGGAATAATTCAGATACAAAATGCTACTGCTTATGCTAATATTTCTCCTACGACACATAGTAAAATCCCGTCTGAAGAAAAGGTTAAACTACTTAATATGTACCCTAGACTTTTTTAAATATTTCATTTGTTGCAACAGTCCATTTTTAATGCCTAGCATTCAACGCCTACATAGTACCTGATCTATAAAACAATATAAACGTGAGTGATGAGCAACAGACTCTTTATCTTTTGTTAATAACAGATAATCTAAACTTAGGCACCAGTGAAAGACGTTTAGTAATCTTGCATGTATTTCCTTTTATTTATTTTCTTCTTTATAATTATTTTCTCTGTTTTACTTTATTGTCAAGTGCAACATATGATATTGTTAAGTATGTACGTGTTCTTAAAGGATTGAATGCACACACAATCGATGATAGTTTGATGAAATTAATTTTCCCAAAAGGAACAGTTTTACAGTTTTAGACCCTTTTCACAAACGTACAGATCTTCTCACTATGACAGAGCACAATGAGTAGTTACCACTTCAAGCTACTGAGAACGTTAGACACAAGACAATATAAAAAGCCACAAATGTGTTAAATTCGCACAGTGAATCTCTCAATGCTCTCGGGTTAAACTCTGGACTAAAACTATACTAATGCTACATCCTGTCTTATGTAGTGTTCCCTCGGCCACCGAGAAATTTCCAGCAGCTTTGATTTCTCGAAATTGCTACAAGAGATACTACAATTTGCATGAAATTTCACTGAAATTATTTACATGTATACAAAATTTTTTAACAAATAATATGTATTATTTCACTGTTTATGTTATCAGTAAGACTCAAGACTATAAGTTGTTATACTTTTGGAGACTAAAACAATTTACACAGGTTTAGAATTGCGCAGCATGTTAAAGTCCGTGCATTTCAAGTCAGTTAAACCCCAATTATTCGAAATCTGTATATCTTTAACCATCAGGATCTCTGTTCCTTCTTTCCACAATAAGTAAAGCTAAGTTAGTTTCTAATTTATTTATATTAAAAACAATTTAGATCATACGATCTTTTCGATGTTTTGTACCATTACATTGGTGTTACGCTATCAAAACATTTGTCATCCAGCAGCAAATGTTCCATAGGTTTTCTTCCGGAGTGGAATAAATCCTTCATCTATCAGATTAAAATGTCATTGTTTAATAAACTCAGGCATTTAGAAACAATAAACATACGCTTGAATATCAAAGAAACTAATAATAAGCAACAGGAATCGGGGCAACTTCAACATGAGTAAACCTGAACATTTTAGAGTGAAAATAATTCATGACAACACAAGAAAAGACATTCTTTAGCTTTAAACAACCACAAGAACTGAGCTACTATTTCTTTCTTTCCGTCTATTAGTTATAAAATTGCATTATTATCTTGTGATATATTTACATTATTTCACCCCAGTGTGGCTTAGTATTAACTGGTGTAACAAAAAGAGCCTTGAACTTTTACACCAAGGAGCATGAAAGTTATGTTTTGGGGGAACCCCTTGACAATTCCATTGCACATCACTGCTGGTCAAAATATCACATTTTCCGTTACTTCGCAGCAAAAATATTTTAAATTCCATTTAATTTCGTTGGAGAATGAAATGTTTTAAATTTGTTACACACATATGAAAAATCTGATGTGGACATGACTTCCTTGTACGCCTATTAAATTATACCCATTTTTTGCCTCGAATTACTTAATTAACCGATCCCTAAAAGTAAGTTGGAAGTAATATCAAAAATTGCAAATTTCGAAATTAAATGTCGAGGTCAATTTTTGTAATACCGGTGTCGAACTTCTTATATTATTATTTTTTAATAACGAGTATAAAACCTTTGGAAATATAAGTATAGGAACTGGAAGATCGTATCAAAATTTAGATTTCTCTGTTTAAAAAAATGATTTTTTTTTAAATTTGGCATTGCCAAAACATGATAATTTTCATCATTTAAAAACCTTTTGTGATTGGAATTATATGATTACGACCCCAAACGATTGCTACGCTGGCTTCTTTTTTCCATCATATAGTTAAAAGCTTCTCGTATTTCCTCATATTCTTGCTTATCCCATATTCTTTGCGTCATTTTTACTCTTGTAGTTGAAGAGAAATGTTCTATTTAACTTTTGGAAGCTATAGTCTTGCAAATTTATTCACGTTACTTTGATTTCAGTTGTTTATTATTAGTTCTTTAATTTTTAGTTCTGTTCATTTATATTTAGAATCGGAATATTTAAGGTGTTAATGCAATGAAACGAGGGACGTCTAATATATATTGTAGAAGCCACTAATTGTTTCTCCTTAACTAAAAGTAAAATACGCCTATTAAATTATATCCATATGGAATATATAAGTATGGGACTTGTTAACTCGGTATCACTAAACGAAGAATATTTATTGCCAAATGGCAGAACTTAGCAAGGTGAACGTCACATTATCAGGTTCAATGTTTCTTCTAACTTTCTTCGGAAACATACAATGACCTGACTAGAACAGAGAGCTTACTAAAGCTATGTTCACTAATTGTAGTAAGTGGACAGGATACAGACGAAGGGTATACAAAACCCTTTATTTTTTTCTTTATATACAATGACTTCCGTACTTCGGAATACAATGACCCTCCACTCGGGGTCTAACTTAAAAGATATCAAAATAAAACTAAACTCTAATTTAACTTTAGAATAAGATTGGCCTTATAATAACAGAAAGCGTATGTAGCACAGAGACTGTGAACACTACAATACGTTTAATTTATCAAGAGGATTAAAACCTCTGGCCTGGAAGGCAAAGTAGCAACTGCGTAACTTCTAAGGTAAGCGGCCTGCTTCGAACTCACGGCTTCCTCTCTCCTGCTTGGCAAAAAGGCCACACTTAAATACTTGGCGTTCGCCAGACAACTTTGCATAAACTCCTTCACGCTTATAATTCTGGCCGGAAGTAGAAAATAAGAAGTGATAGTAAAGATTTAAAATAAAATAAACGTTAGTAAAACTTAAGATCCTTACATACTTCCCGCCAGAGTTAATTAGTTTGAAACTGAGGTCTAAAACGACCTTGTTGAAAACTTTTAGCTCTAGAAACTAACGCGAGGCCAAACTTTTACAAACATAACTTAGCTAGAAACTAGAAAATTTTAAAAGAAAGAAATTTGTTACAATAGCAGCTCCCGGAATATACAACAATCTTTTTTCTTTTTCATCTGTACTGCATCAAAACAGGAGCTTTATTCAATTCTGGTTCCTTCCAGAGATCTGGAAGGAAAACTAGTTTAATGAAATGTTACAGAATGACATTGTAAATAACATATAGAATATACTTTTCTTAACATTCTTATTTCATTCATGACTATTTTAATTATCTCTCCCCGTGCTCTCTGACATGTGTTGTAAAAACACCAAACACGAATGTGTTTCTGTCTATGTGTTCAACACTTCCTCCTACAATCAAAACACTAACGTGTTAAAATTCAACATACGAGACCTCTTAACACACCCTAATTTCAACTCTAGACCCTGAGGTACTATTCTGAAAGTGGCTAACTCTAAAGTGTAGCGTCAGAGAGCCTAACTACATCATTCAACCTTTAACACATATTCACCATGATTTAATCTTTACAGTCACACGAATAACAAATTTTTTAACATTATTTTCACTTTTACCATATCACGGTATTTCTAAACATTCAAAATAACAGTTCACATGTATACAAGAACATATCAAGATGCCGTTAATTTTACACATTTGAAAACATACATTAGTAGTACATTGTTAACTTCTATTCTTTTCAAAGCAAGTGCCAATTCTTTCTACATTGAAATAATACTACATTTCAAAAAGTCTTTCAGACTAAAACTTCTTTCTTGTTAGAATGTTTTAAATAAAATTTATACAATAACTTTTTACAATATTTAAGTCTTTATACAACGCTATTATACATCAACTTTAGTTTTACGCGCGAGTAATTGAAAAACATAATAAGAAAATCGGTCACAACTCATTTCTCGCCCTTTTGGCGATAAAGGTAGACCTCGCATGAGGTAAAACTTCTTCAAATCTGCCACTTGCAGTAAGAATGAAAGATTAACTTAAGTTTGTAAAGTAACACAAAATTTTACTTATCTTTGTAATATTCAGACATCCTTTTCTGGGCCCAGTCTTTAAAGGTGCTGCAGACCGTTGCTTGGTTGATCCTCCTTCTTGTACGGGCTCGCCCTTCAGTGCTTTCCTCTGGAAGCTTCCGTTTTTCACCACTACGGCCACCCTTGAACATCTTCCTTCTGTCCTCTGCTTGTGGTCTTGGCCGTTTGAAGGCAGCTGGTCTTGGTGGAACCGGGAAACTTCTGTCGTGATCCTGCTTGGACCTCGTTGTTGGCCGTTCAAATTTTTCTTGTACTTTTTCCTCCGCCGCTGATGGCCCTTCCGCAGTTCGGCGACTTTTGCTGCGGAGAGTTCTGTCGGATGAGTCAATCTTCCGTTTCACAGCCGGGTTATAGTTGCCGTCCTTTCTCCCGGTCTTTTCCACATACGTCGGCCTTCTCCCTTCTTCATTCTGGGGGTGTTCGTGAACTCTGTTTTTTGGACGGTGGAACGGCTTCTTTTTCTTTGTACCTTCAATTTTTCCGCGGGGCAATTTTCTTTTTACTTGCTTCTGTCTCTCATTGGCTTGCCCTTGTACTTGTCGTTTTCCCACCTCTGGAACTTGTACCTGCGGTGTCTGCCGTACCGGATCCTGCAAAAGATCTGAAAAGATTTGCATTTTATTACGGTCATAGAATGGTTTTATCTGGTCAATGTTTGCGGAACAGGTTTCACCATTTCTTGCCTTTAATACTACAACAGCGTGAGTTATTTTTTCTATAACATATGGTCCTTCAAAGCGTGGGAAAAATTTGGCAGTTTTATCTTCTGGTGCTGAAGAAAGTGAATGCTTAATTTTTAAAACTTCATCCCCTACTTTATAAGTTACTCCCCGTCGTTTCAAGTCATAATAGAGTTTCTGTTTTCTCTGTGCTACTTCTGTATTCTTTTTTGCTTCTTTTATTAGTTTTTCTATATCACCCATTTTAAATTCTGGGGCTCTTTGTTGCACATAAAATAGTTTATCTAACGGTGTTATAACCTTTCTGCCTAGAAATAACTCAGCAGGAGTTTTGCCCGTTGTATCATGTTTTGCGGTCCTAAGGGCGAAAGCAAATTCATTGACATAGTTATCCCAGCTTTTATGAAAATTTTTAACATAACTACGGATAATTTTCACTATATTTCTGTTGACCCGTTCCGCTATATTTGATTGCGGCCGATACGGGACCATTTTTAAATGACGTATGCCCAGTTTTTGGCACATGTCTTCAAATATATTACTTACAAATTGAGGACCATTATCCGATATAACTTTTAGGGGCGCCCCGTATTTTAAAATATATTTATTTAAAATAGAATCGGTAACTAATTTCGCGGAGGCTCGTTTTAAGGGAACAATTTCGGTCCATTTACTAAAATGATCAACTATAACAAGGAGATAGCGACTTTTGTTTAACTGACTTTTTGGGAAAGGGCCCAATAAATCGATACCGATTATTTCATTTGGAAATTCGGATTTAATACTATTTAGAAACCCGGCCGGGCGGAAATTAATATAATTAACGGCTTGACATGTTGGGCAGGACTGGACATACGCCCTTGTTAACTTTTGCAGTTCAGGAAAGTAGACTGCCTCGCGTACGCGTTGAGTAGTTTTTCGAATACCAGCATGAGAAGCTAAAGGGCTGTCATGGAGCTCTTTCAGGATATTTAATCTAAGACTAGCTGGGATAACAGGTCGAAATTCGTTGTTGGAATTCGTACTTTTTGTATAAAATAATAGACCATCTATTAGTTCGTAATGGGCCGCCCTATTTCTTATCGCCACAATATCTTGGTGGCTAAAATTTTCAGGATCCTTCAAATACTCATAAATACTTCCAAACTCAGGATCCTTACCCAGTTCGGTTATTACAGTTTCTCGGGAATTTATTGTACACGCTGTCAGCATTGCAACTTTTACGGTATTACCCTGTTCGTCTAATTTAATTCGTGACAGGGCATCTGCTACGATATTTTCCTTTCCGGGGGTATGCTTGATTACCAGATTATATTCTTGCAGCTTGAGTGCCCATCTTATTAACCTTGGGGATAAATTTTTTCCAGAGTACAATCTAGTTACCGCCGCATGATCAGAATATACTGTTATCGGCGCCTTTCCAAAATAGACTCGGAACTTTTGCACTGCTAACAGAACTGCAAGTGCCTCTCTCTCGGTCGCGGAATAGTTTCTTTGTGTTTGATTTAAAGTTCGGCTAAAAAATGCTACTGGCTGCTGATTTTGCGAAAGTACCGCTCCTACCGCATAATCCGAAGCATCCGCTGAAATTTCTAAATTTTCATCCTTTTCAGGAAATTTCAACACAGGGGCTTGCGTTAATGCTTGTTTTAATTTTTCGAAAGCACTATTGGCTTCGGCCGTCCACGAGAATCTTGCCTTTTTCCTTTTTAATTTTAACAATGGCTCAGCGATAGCCGCAAAATCTTTTATAAAGGACCTATAATATGAACAAAGTCCTAGAAAAGAAGAGAGCTTCTTTGCCGTGTTTGGAGTCGGATACTTTTGTACAGCGATTATTTTTGATTCATCTGTCTCGATCCCTTTTTGCGATATTTTGTAACCTAAATATTTTAATTCAGGGGCTGCAAATTTGCATTTTTCGACATTAACTTTTAGACCGGCCTCATTTAATAAAGAAAACACCTGTCTTAAATCCTGTACATGTTGGTCTAGATTATCACTAGTAATAATGATATCGTCTAAATAGATAAATGTGGACTTTCCGAGAACAGGTCTTAACACAATGTCCATGCATCGCTGAAATGTTGCTGGGGCGCCTGAAAGGCCAAACGGCATTCGCAAAAATGCATAAGTGCCAGACTTGGTTATAAAAGCAGTCTTAGGCACGTCCTCAGGCCTGATCCCTATTTGAAAATAACCATTCGTTAAGTCTAAAGTTGTCATAAATTTGGTTGATTTTATGTTCCTTAAAATTTCTTCTATAATCGGTAACGGATATACCGGATATTTCGTTATGGAATTTAATTTACGGTAATCAATAGCGAATCTCCACCTTTTTGGATGCTCCAAAGGATAATCATTATTTTTCTTACATAAAACCACCGGACTAGCATAACTACTTGAGATAGGCGTTACGATCTTTTTACGTAGCATATCGGTAATATGCCATTCTATAATTTTTTCCTTATTCTTATCATACCGGTATGGTTTTTGACGAACCGGCAATGCATCTCCGGTGTCAATACTATGGTTAGTAACCTGGGTAAATCCTGGAATATCACTAAATAAGGAAGCAAATTCACTTACCACTTGTCGGATTCTATCTTGCTCGTCATTAGGCAGGTGGTCGAGATTTACCCTTGGCGGTTCAACCTTTTCTACACGCACTGGCTTCATCGTCAGCTTAAGAGACGCTTCATTAAAATCCAGTGTAGCTTGTGGGTCTGAAAGAAAGTCTATTCCTAGTATTAAGTGTGCTTGCAAATTCTTTACTATAAAAAACATCACCTTTACTTGTTCGTCCTTGATACGGATGTACAAAGGTACTTTACCTACGCACTTACATTGTTCTCCTTGCGCCGCTAATACTGTTGTATTATCCGCATTATATATGCGGTATTTGCGAAAATACTTTCTAAAAAAGACTTCTGCCACACAGGAACACTGCGCGCCGGTATCCAGGAGTGCGGTGGCCGGGATATTATTTACCAAGACTTCAATCTTCGGAAGAGTTAAATTTTTCACCATTACTGTATTTAACTTGTAGGAAGAGGGGTTTTCGTGGCCTTCGGATTTCCGCACCCTCTCGTCAGCAGAAATCCGTTTTAGTTTAAATTATTTTTTCTTTCGGTGCTTTCCTTCTTTCTCCACTGGCCTTGAGACTTTTTTCCTGGGTTGCTATTGAACTGTCGACGTTCGCCGGCTGTTTTTGAATGCTCGGGTTTCCTTGCCCACTGATTCGCTTTTTCTCCGTAGCCATGTGCTTGAGTTTGCTGTAGTCTTGGCGTACCAAATTGGTTTCGCTGTTGATATTGGCGTCTTCTTTCGACGTCCGCCGTTCTTCTACTTTCAAACTGGATTGCTAGCTCAAATAATTTTTCCAGTGTAGTCGGATTTCTCAATTCAATAAAGTCTTGCACTTGGGGTAGTAACCTCGGCAAAATCACTTGAATTATTTCAGGATCCGGACGGTTTCCATACAAGAGCTTGAAAACGTGAATTTTTCTTAAAATAAACCTGGAGAGGTTTTCCATTCTTTGTTGATATATACTGAAAAGTTCTGTTTCTAATTTCGCACGATCCCTTACAACAGGGAAGGCTTTTAGTAGGGCAGTCTTGAAATTTTCGTAGGTATAGGTGGGACTTCCTGCTTGACCCAAGAGACTTCTGCCGATACATTTGAACCAGTTAAGCGCTTGGCCCCTCAAAGCGCTGGTAGCTAAGGTAACTTTTTGAAACTCGTGCACGGGGTAGAGCATGAAGTGGTCATCCAATTTTTCCAAAAAACTGGTTACCTGTGAGTGTCCATTAAACGTTGCTTCTGGTTTCATCGAAGCGCGCATGGTCTGGACAATATACCCAAATCCTTCCAGGGCGGCAGCTGGCATTTCTGGATTCTGAGCTGTTTCTGCAGGCAGCACAGGTTCTTCTTGAAACTCGGCCATGGTTATTCTTCGTCGGGCGCCACTATCAGGTTCAATGTTTCTTCTAACTTTCTTCGGAAACATACAATGACCTGACTAGAACAGAGAGCTTACTAAAGCTATGTTCACTAATTGTAGTAAGTGGACAGGATACAGACGAAGGGTATACAAAACCCTTTATTTTTTTCTTTATATACAATGACTTCCGTACTTCGGAATACAATGACCCTCCACTCGGGGTCTAACTTAAAAGATATCAAAATAAAACTAAACTCTAATTTAACTTTAGAATAAGATTGGCCTTATAATAACAGAAAGCGTATGTAGCACAGAGACTGTGAACACTACAATACGTTTAATTTATCAAGAGGATTAAAACCTCTGGCCTGGAAGGCAAAGTAGCAACTGCGTAACTTCTAAGGTAAGCGGCCTGCTTCGAACTCACGGCTTCCTCTCTCCTGCTTGGCAAAAAGGCCACACTTAAATACTTGGCGTTCGCCAGACAACTTTGCATAAACTCCTTCACGCTTATAATTCTGGCCGGAAGTAGAAAATAAGAAGTGATAGTAAAGATTTAAAATAAAATAAACGTTAGTAAAACTTAAGATCCTTACAACATTTGCATGGTGTTAGATTTTGGACATATTTTCATGATATCGAAAATCATTCCAGCATTATTGGGGAGAGAGAAATGGAAATAACTGCGTTGAGAATGATTTCAAAAATTGCTTTGAACAACAGGTTCATGCATCTCATTAATTAAACCTTATTTATTAAATGGTATGATTATATATAGGGTATTTCTCCCGCCTTCTTAGCATGCCTTCGTAGTGTCATAGTTTACACGTTGCGCTCGTATTCCAGAGATCCGTGGTTTGATTCCCGCCGAGGGCGTTGCTTATTTTTCATCACTCCTGCTTTAAAAATAACTTAATGATTATACAGTGGCGCCCGAACTAAAAGGGTGGTGGATGATGATTCTCCACACTCAGGATTTGGCGATTGGGTGACCTAAACACCCCAGTCTCTCTTTAAAAGGGAGAGTATAATAAGGCATTTCTCCCGCCTTTTTCTAGCATGCTTTCGTAGTGTAGCGGTCTGCACGCTGCGCTCGTATTCAAGAGATCCGTGGTTCGATTTCCGGTGAGAGCGTTGCTCATTTTTCATCACTCCTGCTTTAAAAGTAACCTAATGATTCTACAATACAGAATTCGTAATTGTATCTTTTGCGCAAATAGTTCGTGAATTAGAAATTCAAATCTCATAAGTATAAATATTTTAACCTAACTAATTTTTCTGCAATAACTGCAAATTACAACCAATTAAGTAAGCCCGTATACTTTTGAGCACCTTGAAGAATACTTTGATTCATTAAGAAAGCCGTGAATTGAAAAGGTATAGGAACCACTGAGATAGGTGTTAGCATTATGTAGGATTTTATGTTAATTAACCAATTATTATGATCTGAAACTTTTTTTATAACTTCTTTTTTTTTTGAAGCGGAAATTATTTGCAGAATATTTATGCCGAGGGCTTGAATGTTTTAAAAGTTAGAGCTTCTGGCAGCCTTGCTTGAAGTTCACGACCCTTCGACCACAGCTCTACCAAAGTTTACTTCGACTTTAGCCATTTTGCTAGCCGGTGTTAAATACGCGCTGTTAATTACTTTAGCCAGCTATAGTAGAGAGTATATTGTGTGCAGTCTCAGACTGAGTTTTTAAACTTAAATTAAAATTTATGTATAATTTTCAATACTCGTAAGTGGCGGAGTTTTATTTTGTAGCATAAGTGGTGCCTTTTGTTAAATTTAGAGAATAAACAACGAGGTTACTTTAAGTCACTCTAAGCTTATATGCAAACAGAACTCTACAAATAGAATTCAGCTTGTTGAAGATATTTTATACATATATTTTTATTCATGCAAAAATTGGTAAGTATATAAATAAACATAAAGTTAACATGTATAAATAATTTTGTAGAGAACCCATTTATAATAGCTACTGCAATAAGTTAATTATTTGTTGATAACGTTGGCATCAGACAAAAGGTAAATTACGGTAATTAATATAGATTTGTACATCTTAGCAAATTATTAAATGTACGAAAATAAAACCGAGTGCAGAGAGGAATCATAAGGGTATTTACCTAAGATGAATAGCTTATTAATCACTATTTTATTCTGAATTTTTAGCACTTCGATATTTATTAAGGTTCCTGCGAATTCTGTCGGAGAAACGGGGCTCTAAGCAGTTTGCTTTCAAAGAGTGTGCCGCAAAAATTCATAGATGTGCCGTGAGAAGAAGAGAGATTCAATAAGATGTAATAAGGTAGTGTGGGATAAATGTAAAATTATGTACTGTGAATAGAAAGTGTGCTGCAAGCCAAAAATGGCTGAAGACCAATGCTTCAAACAGTCCCTTGAGCTCTGCTGCCTTTCGAGGCTATTGATTTCCCAACAGGTGGTAAGGAGATGGGGGAAAAAGAAGAAAGTGTATCCCTTAAGAACGAGGAGCTTTCGGTTGGTGCATCAATATTGGATAAAGCGAAGAAAAAAAAGAAAATCCTTGGCTAGAGGGAAAAAATGTTATTGCTGCGGAGTCGAAACGGAGCAGAGGGATAAGAAGCCCACAGTCATTTTTTTCTCCTCTGAAAGAGATCTCCGGTTTTTACTGATATCGATTCATCTTTGTGTAACCTATATTTTTCATAAATTTGCACATGAGATTGCTAATTATTCCACATATGATTGCGTGCTACGGATGCTTAGACATTTCTTAAAATAAGTAAACTAGACGAAGACTTGCAATTTTGTAATTTTACACGCTCAAGGACTTGAATCTTTATTAAGAAAAATAGCGGCTGTTACCAGCAGTATAAAGCCTCAGATGCAATAAATAGCCTCAGATGGAAAAGAGAAATAAGACTGGAATTCTCCTTAACATAGGAAGAATATCGTAGACTAGTGTCCAAAACAGTAATAAAAGAGCAGAAGATTAGTAGTATAAACACACTAACAGTCTCAATCCAGCTATTACTACTGCAATCACTAAATTAGTAAATGATTTGGGGGCTGTTAGAGCTTCTTATTTATTAAGGGGCCTCATACACCTTAAATCCCTCATGATCTTCGAATATGTGACTATTGCCAGAATTGGGATATTTTATTTATTTTAAAAGCAATTATTTCCAACTTTTTACAGCTGACTACATAATATAACTGCTTGGGGAACTAGTAACCAGAAAATTTGTGTTGCCACAAATATTTTTGTAATTAATCCGCTTTGTGACAAAATTTTTCCTCATGTTTCAACCTTGCGCGCATGATGTTTTAAAAATGGCTAATGGTACATACTTAAAATTGGACGGAATTCTTCATACAGGCACTACCTTCTAACTGAACCAAAAATGTGATGAATATTTTAATATTAAAAACTTTTATGCACGAAAACATTACAGATTTTTTTTTAATAAAGTACATTTTATAATCTCAACTCCAAATAAAATAAAAATTTAACATGAAATTCTTAGAATTGTTGGTTCACAGTAGTTTCCAAATGGTATAAAAGCTACATATTAAATATGGAATTAAATTATGCTAGATAATGTTTTAAACTGTGTGCGCAAGATGGGAACATGAAGACACATTTTGTCACAAAGTGGATTAAATTATAAAAATATTTGTGGCAACACAAACTTTCTGATTACTATTTCAGAATGCAGCTATATTATGTAGTCATATGTAAAAAGTTGAAAGTAATTGCTTTTAAAATAAATAAGTTAACTCTGTTCTTGCAACAGTCACATATTCGAAGATCTTATGGGTTTTAAGGTGTATGAGTCCCCTTAAGTTTGTCAAGGACAGAGACAAATTCTTCTGAAAGCTTCGAAAAAAATCGCTGTTAGGGCTTTAACAGGAATGTGGCCAAGTCGGCAAGAAATTGTCAAATTTAGGCAATTTGACAACAAAAATAATCGTCAAGACCCTGTAAGAGAATTACTGTGCATAACTACCGCACTACAACATTCAATACATAATGCAAATATAACACCCTGGGTATCATAAAGCATATGCTATGCTAAAACCAACAAGCTCTATAATGAACATAACATCTTGCATTCTTATGTATTGAAGTATGTTGTATGTTGTAACAGTATTTGTTGCGCGATGTCGTATACGTTGTTAGTGCAATGTTCTATGTTTACTGTAATCAGGTCTCCTGTGGAAGGGGCGGTGCCAAAACCAACAAGCTGTATAATGAACATAACTTCTTGCATTGTAAATAATTTGTAACAATATGTTAATGCTATGTCCTATGTCTCGAAGCATTTTGTAACAGTATGTTGTGCTATGTCTTATATGTAGTTAGTACTATGTCCTATGTATACCGCAATCAGGTCCCCTGTAGAAGGGGCGGTACGCTAGAGAGGTAGTGCATGGGGGCTATACCATTTTTGTCAATGGCGTGGTTCCTGTCCTGTCCTGTGGTTTTATTTAAACTAATAATTTAAAATCAATTGAACCAGACTTTGAAAATCTGCTTAATACAGGAAATAAGTACATACAAGCATGTTAAGTGGCTCCCAATTCGATTAAATAAAAGATAATTAAAAGTAATATTTTCATAAAAATTTCCCTAACTTAAGTAAATAAAATTTTATGATGCCAAATAACATAAAAATAACAACATTATTTACATTAATTTGCAATTTTAAGTATGTTGAATATGAATATTTTTTATGTATTTTTTATTTATTTAAAAAACAAATTATTCCGTACTGAGGTATATATACTATATACAGCGTAAATTATATTTTTATTAATTCCAGTAATGCAAATGCTTATTATAACCTAAAGGATGCATTGTAAGTTAAATGCCTTCTTAATTATAGCAGCTTGATATATAATTAATAAGGGAAATAAAGATCCAAATTATAAAGAAATGCTTTTATTGCATTTAAATCGCTGTTTGTGAACACTTAAAATCTTTTTGCATTCTGGAAAACTTTCAAAACAATGATTAATAGTTCTCTTATTTAACTTTTAGTAATCTGTATTTGTGCATAGTGTATTATTTTATATCAGTATAGAAACTGCTTTAATTTAGTTTTAAGTTGCACGTAAGTAGTTTATGAGTGTTGTGTTACTTAAATAAAATTCTACCAGAAGAAGCACAAAATGGGGTTTTCCTCCAGGTCCTCGCATAGGGCCTTGTTTTTTAATATCAATGATATTCTGAAACTTGGTGGAATAATCTATCCATAATTTGCCGATGACACTTCAGGCAATATTCGTGAATCGGTTACATGCTGGCATAAAATTAAAGATGCCAACAGCGTCATTTTCCCATAATTTGACCGCTGGTAAAGTCAACACTTTAAAAAACACAGCAGTTTCCTTCAGACAAATATTTCACGTTCAAAAATGATTGTAATTATTTTAAACAACACAATAGTACCGTTACGAAATGTACAGGCGCGTTGGGATGGCTTCTCGGCAAAGCAGTTATAGGGTTGCCATAAATGGAAAGGGAAGGCAAGGTTGCCCCATTTTGCAAGAAATCGCCCATTTGGCGACAAATTTGGCGATATACCATGACGGATGGAGAACCTTCTGGAACGAATTCTTACGGTTTGTTCTCGAACCAGAATCGTAGAGCTCACCGAAGGAGTCTTTTAGTGTATCGCGATTAGTGCATCGTCGAGAGAGCGTGTTGAGCTCCGGGAACGACTGAACCGAAGACTCGGGAGCCGCGCTCTGTGTGTCGTCGAGGGCATCGCGAGTTGTAGCGTGGAGAGTCTCGAGAGTACGGGAAGTTCCGAGAACGACCGAGCAGAGGCGGGAGCTGTACACTGGTGCTTTGCAGTGAAACTGTTTCCACCGTGATAGCCTGAAAACCTGAAGGCTGTGTCGCTGATCGTGTCAGTGTGTTTATAGTAGTTCATCGACGACTGTAAAACGTGTTTTGGAGCTGTCCTGACGATACTGGCAAATAAAGTGTGTTTCGATACTTCATCAAGTGTCATCGTAATTCACTCCAAATCCACACGAACCCCGTACGAACGTGAAAGAAGAAAATAACGTAACCACTCATGTCAGAAGAATAGAAAAACGCAACAATATGAAAGATATATTGGTAAAATTCCAAGTATAACAGTTGATAAAGATCCTCACCAGTGACCTGGAGATTAAGAAAACTGAATGCTAGTACTTCTATTGTTGTTCTTACTAATGCTCACTTTATCAAGACTATTATTTCGTCTAATTGCTTTGGCAAACATGTTGGTGTCCTGAATAGACCTGTGAGTTTACTTTAAACTATGTTCGTTGAAACTGTAGAATATGCGACACAAATGGGAAGGGTTTAATTAACATTTATTCTTCACAGTTTACAGTTGTTCCCGTACTTCCGGATATAAAGACCAGTACTTGTGCTCTGAACGTAAAAAATTAAACTACAAACTAACTAAATTAAGTAAGAACTTAACTCAAATGCTTTACAAAGATTATTAACGCGAAGATTGGCCTTTTAATCTTTACGTATGTAGTACGCAGAATGCGGGAAAACTGCAATACGTCTTTTGTATCAAGATGACTAAATTTCTGGCCATAAAGGCGGACAGCAACTGACTGAAAAGCGCGGGAAGATAAGGTAGAGAGAAGTCTCTCTTTCTCTAACTCCTTCTTGGCTTAAAAGCCACAACTTAAGTATTTAACAGTTTGCAAGCTCAATTTGCATACTAAAACTAACCGCCTTTATTCTGGCCGGAAGTAGAAAATAAAAGGGGACAGTAAAGTTTTAAAATAAAACAAACGTTAGTAAAACTTAAAATCCTTATAACGTGTCTGACAGTAACATCAGCCCAAGCCCACGAAGTTCCTCGTGGCAAGGAGCACAAGATACGCCTGTTGTTGGCAACAGCCTTGAGCACCTTATATAAGTGACAGCGAGATTTAACTCAGTTCCTCCCCCAATTTTGATAGAGAGCACCCCAGGGGGACGGGTCCAAGGATCTCCTACCCTTTTCCCCTAGCCCCAGCCTCTCGAGAGGACTTTCGGCTCGCCTCATATTTGGAGTGGCACTATGACGCATTGACACCATACATTTACAAACATCCATTTCTTCTCAGGAATTCGACTCCAGGCCCTTCGGCACGGCAGTCAGCGATGCTAACCACTCTACCGGTTGGGCGACGCTAATAAAGGGTGTCCCAAAATTAACGCAAGATTTGAATTCAATATAAAAGAGAATTTTTAGTATTTAGATATTAAGTGAGTCATAAAGTACATAGGATAGGGTTATTTATGGAATAACACATCGGGTAAATGGCCTCCACGGCTTTGCTGGTACATACGTACCCTTTCGTCAAAATGTTTCATGACCCTTCTGCATAAGTGTTGCTGAATTTCGATGATGCAGCGTTTAATTTCCTCTTGTAATGAACGTGTAGTTGTGAGATTGTTGACATAGACCTTTGACTTCAAATAACCCCATAAGAAGAAACCTAATGGTGTTCAATCACATGATCTAGGGGGCCAATTCTGAGCATCTAAACGAGAGATTACACAATCAGGAAATGTCTCATGCAGTAATTGAATTGTTTCATTGGCTGTATGGCATGTGGCGCCGTCTGCCGTCTTGTTGAAACCACATATTGGCCACATCAATGTCATCCAATTTCGGCAGAAAGAACTGTGTTATCATGTCGCGATATCGAGCACCATTAACAATTGCTGCTTGACCAGTCTCATTCTCAAAAAAGTATGGTCCGATGATGCCTCCTGCCCAAACTCCGCACCAAACAGTGACACGTTGGGGGGGGGCATTTGTTTTTCGTTAATCACACGTGGGTTCTCCGAACCCCAAACATCACGATTTTGGCGATTAACAAAGCCATCCAGGTGAAGATATGCTTCATCGCTTAGGATTATTTTGTTCGAAAACTCAGCATCCACCTTTTGATGATTAATAATCCATTCCACAAACTCTCTTCTCTGTTCATGGTCATTAGGCTTCAGTTGTTGTGTTAATTGAATTTTGTAAGCATGAAGACACAGATCTCTTGTGAGTTTACGATGTAGAAAGCTTCTTGAAATTTGCAGTTCTTGTCCACGACGCCGAATTGATGTTCCTGGGTTTTCACCAACACTCTCTCTCACGCACTGCTTCAATACTGACATTTTAACGGCTTGGTTTTGGACGACCGGTGTGTTTAGCGTCTCCAATTGATCCAGTCTCAACGAATTTTTCAATTAATCTTTTCACAGTTGACGACGTTAAAACACCATTTTTACCATATTTTGTATAAAATTTTCGAACTGCGGCCGCGAAACTTTCATTATTTAAAAAATATTGTTCAATAATGAAGACACGTTGGTGTATCGTATAACGCTCCATTTTCACTAACCCTAAACTCTCGGCTTTCAAACTGTTCTTTTTTCAGGGTTGCCAACAACTTAATTAAAAAATGGCGCCAAATTCAAATCTTGCGTTAATTTTGGGACACCCTTTAGTTCAATCCAGGTTTTAATCCAGGCAAACGGGATGACTGCATGGTTGGTTTTTGTGGGATTCTCCATGGGCGATGTGAATACGAGCCAGTTTCTTTATGTCGTGCAGGAAGGAATCCCTTAATTAGATAGCCGCTTTGCTATATTAAAAGATATTAGTCTAACCTAACTAATATTTTGATGAAAATGAACTTTCATGAATCACATTAACTATGCAAGAGATAAGGCTCATACGGTGGATATAAGTAGTTATTCGATACCTGAAAGAAATTTCGAGCTAAATATTGAAATTAAGAGTGTTATCTACCTAGAAATGATCAGCTTCACTATGTATTTCACTTGCATGGGCAGTTACTACTAAAGTTAAGACTTCCACTTTAAAGATCGGGAAATAAATTCAAATGCTCCTAGGTTTATTAGGAATAGTGTCCTTCGTCAAGATCTCGATATCTGGTACACTGACCTCGAGATACTGGCCTCCTTGCCAAACTTTTACGGCTATTGTAAGACAGTTCAAATTTAATTTATAGTTTAGGAGAATATAACTTCAGGATTAATAGGTAACGGTCTAAGACAATTCACCATAATGTGCAGTCGTAAACACTTCTGGCAAATTTGCAGATTTCTACGTTAATTACAAGCTTCATGCTGTCATACGAAATACTTATAAAGGTCATCTATTCGCAAGAAGCTAATTAACAAGGTTCTAAAAAATAATTTTCCCGTTAAATTTGGTGCGATGGAAATAAGAAAAAAAGATTCTGCTCAATTTCAGAGGCTGTATATTTAAAAGTTAAGATCGCTGTTTTTCAGTTGAAATCGAAATGAGCTGCTTGTTAAATATATAATTTCCCGATTTAATTATGTTTAGGGAAAAGTACGTTTTCTAGTTTATTTCTAGTTTACAAACCGTCTTCGAAGTGTAGCGTTTGTTGAAATAAAGTATAATAATTGAAAGATTAGAATTTCTTCGCTTGAATTGCTCTAAATATAAAATATTTGGCATAACAAGACATGATATCCTAATTATTTAGATAACGTTATAAGATATTTCTCCCGCTTTTTACTAGCGTGCCTTCGTGGTGTAGTGGTTCTGCACGCTGGGCCGGTATTCCAGAGGTCCGTGGTTCGATTCCCGGCGAAGGCGGTTGGTAATTTTTCATCTTGCCTGCTTCCAAAAAATACCTAATGTCTCTACAACGTGATATATGTACAAAGTACAGATATACACAGCGAAAAAAAAATGGGACAGTTCTACATCTCCCATTCTACTGGGCCGATTGAGGAAATTCAAATTCTGTTTTTCATGTCTCAAAAGCGCGACTTCATATTGGATTACACACAGCAGTTGTTCTAATATAGGTATTTTGACACAAAATCGCACTTTTTCTGAAATGACATGCCAAATTTTTTCCATATTTCGATTCTGAGAATCAAATTATGCCAAACTGGCAACTTTAGTAAAAGTCGCACAAGTAGTTTTTAAAAAATCAGTTCTCAAAGTGTTAGCTCGTCAGTGTTAACTCAATTTGATATATATTTATTAATCTCTGTTTTTTTTACTAAACTTACTTGAATCCTTCTTCCACAATTCGAAATTTAGGTTCATTCCAAATAAAATTCGCTCATTTGTTAATGAATTATTTTTAAAATTTATATTTTTAGGTAATTTTTTTATAAATTTTTCGAAAAACAATTTCAATTAAAACCTACAAAAAAAATTTGAATTTTTTATTCAAAATTTCCTAGGATATACGTGAATTTACTTATTGGCACGTTTTGAAATTTGGCATATTTGTTATAAACGATAATAACGCCAAATATGTGGTTTACGCACTTTATTAAAATTATTTGAAATTAATGAACAAATGACATTTTTTTTCGCTCGTTTACAATGAAAGAAAGGAAAGGAAACTAGATTGCTACAAATCAAGAAGTTCGTTAAGCCTATTATTCTTGGCGCAAACTGAAAAAAAATGCGCCAAGCTAAATTTTTAAATTTCTTCGTAAATTTCGCACCAATTTTTACAAAATGTAATATTTAGGCATAATTTGAGTCGTAAAATCGAAATATGGAAAACAAATTGGCATGTCTTTTCAGAAAAAGTCCGATGTTTTGTAAAAATACCTATGTTAGATTGATGCTATATATAAATCTAATATATATCCTAAGTCGCACTTTCGACACATGAAAAACGTAGTTTGAATTTCATCAATCGGGTAGAATGGGAGATATAGAACTGTCCTATATTTTTTTGAGCACTGTACACTTAATTAATAAATGACGTATAGTAAGATATTTCCAGTGAAAGGTAAATAAATGGTAAACAAAGTTAACAAATGAAGTGACAAGGTAAGGAAATGTGGACATTCAATATAATAATTAGCACCAACAAGCAAATACCCCCATAACAACAGGACTAACAACAACACATTCTTTTTGACTCAAGTTTGCTGGAGGTCACCCAATTTTATCAAAGCCTGTGTGATGAATGCAATGGAAGTTATAGTGCTTGGTAGGACAAAAAAGAGCGATTGACAATCTATGATTCACAAGTCATTATTTATCAGTTGACGGTCACCATCGCTTTTGTTTTATTTTAGTAATGCATTTAGTTGATATAATTTTAAATACATTCGGATAATAATTTGTGCAACTGACGATTTTTAAAGACCATATGCCTTAATTATAATATATAAAAGATGTCTGTAACTGTAGATGATAAGTACTTTGGCACGCGATTATTTCGATTCTATTTTGAACAATATATCTCACTGATAAAATTAAAAGTATATTTAACTGGTAATCATGAACATGAGTAGCATTATTATTATGAATAGACAATATTTCTATTATTCCATGTGCTGCATTCCTTGATTCCGTTTCTTTTTTCTTGTGGTGGAGAGAGAGTAATACAAAGTGTGATGAGACCTCAGTTGCCTGAGTTTTAAAATTATCTTATTATGGGAGTGTATTCGGGACTCCAAATCTGTTGACCTTGCCTGGAATCGAGTAAAAAATGCGTATTTTTGTGCGTGTATAGTAAATGAAACTTTTTAGGGACTCCATACCGTATTCTGTAATCTGTGAACCTCCAAATTAAATAATTTGTAAGATTTTTCACTGGTGTAATTCTCAGTTACTGTAGAAAGTGACGAATCTTAAGAACTAGTTAGCGAATAATCGCTTAAGTTCGTATGACAAGAAACAAAAAGATAAAGGGGTAACTAACTCTTTATTATTCCAATAAGATTTAACAAAACTCCGTCTTGGAGTGTACAATCAAAGCCGACACTTGGGCTTGAACTTAAGAGACTAAAAATTAAACTAAAACTAAGATTAACTAAAGAAATATAGCCGAAGCTATCAAGATCTAATCGAGTTGGCCCCTTAACTTTATTTAACTTAACAAGGGCCTGAGTTCGGCCGAGCGTAATAACAGCTTTGAGAGAGAGAGTGGCCAAAAGGCAGACGCGCGTAAATCAGAAACTCTGATTCTCTTTGACTCTGTAAGTACGTTCTGGCCGGAAGTAGTAAGTTGAAGTTAAGAATTTGACAGGAAAATTTGACTTAAAATTTAACTGTCAATAAAATTAACATAGTCCTTACAAATTAAATAAAAATTTATTGATGTAATTATTTTTTTATTCTTATGGAAACTCTCCTGGAAATTCTTTTACGAACATCCACGTGTTTTACGCAATATTCTCCCGAAACTATGAACAGATGGTCTATCAGACACTACCCAAGCGACGATAAGTTCTGCAAGAGCTTTGAAGTACACCGCATGAGGACAAAAGTACCCTTTGAAATAAAAGTTCTAATCATTTCTTCTTCTTTGGAGGAGAAGAAGAGAGAGAAGGGAGATAGTTAAAGAACTATAACGAGGGAAAGTTTTTATTGATTCGTGAGTTTCGGTACATCCCAAAGAAGTCAGAGAAATCGCTGAAATGTCTGCGTACCTCCAAAAACGCAGCACTAATTTGCGTCATTTGTCCAATGGATTCATTCCTAGTCTTCCGAAAATGGTACTTCTTTCTCATTTGGGAAACGTATGTGCAAATGTGGAAGGAGGTTTGGAATTCTCTCGCCCCTTTGATTTTTATTTTCTTTTCAGCTGAGCTTTTGTATTTTATTACTGTAAAATCCAGCACTGTGCTCTCGAACGTTTTCGAAATAAATGCTTCAAGAAGCACTTAAGTGTATCGAAGAAGTCTTACTTTTTTATTAGAAAGGAGAACAGCTACAAAGAATTTTATATCGGAGATTTCAATGGCTACTTTTTTTCCGGTAACGCTTTAGTCTGAATGTTGTTTTTGGAAAGTTTGAATGCTTGGCCAATTGTTGCCTTTTTCTTAGATTTCTTTATTCATGCTATTTCTTTACACTTGTCCTTTCTGTCCGAGATAAAAAATTTGGTTAAAGTACAACTCCTGGAATAGTAATCTATGCCTATATTTGAAGTAAACTGAAAAATGTACTTCTTTCAATAGGCCATATGCATATTTATAATAATACGAGGTAGAAAAAATTATTGCATTTCTTAGGCGGTCTTTTGTTTCAGTTCACACGTGAATGGCATCCTGGCAAGAATAAAATCCATAGACAGGAGACAAGTGACGAAGAGCAGAAATTCCTGTCAGTTGCTAAAGTTTAGTAGGAATTGTCTCCACCCTCTCGTCAGGAGTTTAGTGCTACAAAAGTAATTTTGACATAGCCAGACAAGGGCTGAAAGTACACAAGTGCTAAAGTTACAGATGATTTATTTTTCAGTACATAATGACCAGTTTCGTCTTACAGAAGAGGGTTTTCTAACTAAACACGTAAGACTAGAAGAGAAACACGCTAATGTGACAATCAAAATCGTAAGTTATGATTATAATGTATAACATAATAGTAATTAAATTAAAATTTATATTAAATTTAAATTAAAACTAAAAAAATCTACAATAAAAAACAAAATAAAACTAAAATAAAATTGGTTGAAAGATCTTAGGTCCATAATTTCAAAACCGTATTGCTTATTATTATCACACATACTGTTGGAAAGATGTGTAGCTCAGAAAGAAGTGCCCCTGATTTGCCTAGAGATGTTCATAGATATCGTTTCCCACTGAGAGCCGCCTGAGATAACCACTGACCTGACTTTGTAGTAAAAGTCTTACAGTGTTAATAGTCATCCTAGACAGAATGGCAGAATGGATTATTTCTTCCGTATAAAAATATATAAATATTACACGGGAATACAAGGACTGTGTATAAGCACAGATATGCTAATTATAAACATTGTCTTGAACAAGTTACATGTGATAGTTCAATAAAATCATGACAGTTATGTGCACATTTGAACATTATCTGAATTCATATTTACAATACTTTTACTGAGATAATCAAAGTAAACTTATAAAATAATTTACACGTTGACTCGATTTTCTATGTCATTTTTAATTGCTTTACAACATTTTTAACAAGTATATACAAAATGGATAGTAATAAGTTTACATTACAATAGGTTTTGCTCTTACACTCCTGTTACTATTCTACGGGGTGAACAATTTTTCTAATGTTGATTTTCAGTTGTTGTAGTACTATCTGGCTTAAACTGGATAGGGTGTTAACGTGACTCAGTTTTCTGGTACTTTAGCTAAATTGCTTGGAAAAGTTGTAACTACCATTAAAGTTGTAGTACTTATCAAGGGAGTATCTTTGTTACTGTTCAACTACTTAGATATTACTGCAAGAGACAACTACACTAATTTGTTGCTCTAGTAACTGCGAGTTGTCAGCTCAACGTACTCCACTTTTGTAAGACATCTCCCCACCACTTTGATTTATTTGCTATTGAAATTATGCTGCGAAGATGCAATTCTCAAGGGAGGGGGAGAATTTGTTAGTACCTTCCGTTAACGGGCAGTGGAAAGCATACTGATGAGGTTGATCTTTATTTCCGAATACTTAGACATCTGTGTCTGAGATATTAAAATGATAGAAGTTCGTTGGAAGCGGGCCATGGCCAGTAATATAGTTGGTTAGTTATGAGATGATAATCTGAGGTGCTGATGAGATTTTCAATATGAAACCCAATGTTCGTCTTCCTGCTTCGTCTGGGTCCCATTCCAATTGCCATTTTTGAATCGCCTTGTCCAGTAGAGCTTGCTTCAGGTGCGAGGATGGCGCTGGCAAATCCATAGACACGATCCTGTCGCGGAAGCCGTTGGAGGCCAAGACTGGAAATAATCTCGCAGTAACCTTTTATAAGTAATGGCAACCTATCAGTGGTCGAGCAGTAAAATATTTTGCAATGGCATTTCGATACGTGTACAAATCCTGACGAATGAACTAGCTGCATGAGAGTTTTCGTGGCTTTTCCGTGTGTAAAGTGACTACAGGCCAGTTGCCCAAAGACTCCGCAAGGGCATCTCTCTTCTTAGGGATATAAACTTGCTTCGTCTGGGTCCCATTCCAATTGCCATTTTTGGATCGCCTTGTCCAGTAGAGCGTGCTTCAGGTGAGATGATGGCGCTGGCAAATCCATAGATACGATCCTGTCGCATACAACGCATGCGTTGCCATAATCTTAATAATGCATTCATATTGCAAGGTGTTGTCTCAAAACATAAGACTTTAAATTTACTTTCCATGGCGCATAGACAAGTAACACCTTTTTACCAGTGCAAGGAAACTTTTCTGTTTATTCTGAGTTATTAATTGCTGTTGGTTGTACACTGTGAAGTCTTTACTCCCTTATCCTGGGGATACAGTGATTTGATTTCATCAGGATTTTCAGATCGTTCTGTTTCATTTGAAAACCATTTCTAACTTATTCTTCAAGATAAAAATTTTCGTTTCAAAACTACTTAAATAACTTTTGATGCTGACTGAGATTCACTGGTAGCATTTGAGTATACTAAAAAATACAGCCTTCTGACTAACTTTTAACAGCCTAAATGTGTAAACAAAACTCATATAGAATGATTCGGAGAATATTCAGCTGATAATAATTCAGATGATCATTTATTTATAAATAAATTTAACGAAAGGTAATTAATAAAGTTTAGAAAAGTAATCTGTAAAATTTTGTATAATTGCTATCCGCTTGAATTTAAGTAAGTTAAAATCTTGTATTTTTGTCCGCATCATTTTGATATATATGTATAAATGTTTATGTACGTTTGCAGCATGATCTTTAGTGCTCGTATACTGATCTTTAGCACTGGGTTAAAAGTTTACTTTGTTTTTGATAATTATCCTTTATTGTTCTTTATTCCGACATCATTCTACAGGGCTACTGTAAATGCTTCGTCAGAATTCAAAACACTGTATTTTCAAAAATATTAAATATATAATAATAGGACGAATTAATGGTTTTTAAATCCAAGCGCGGGCATTTGCCTCTTTGGCATTGGTCACTACTAGGCCAGAAGGAATACCCACTTTATTGTTTAGGCAGTTAATGGATGGTCACCATTGCCTCTGAAGGGACGGGCAATTACAACCATGCCGGGCCCTTCGGTACTGCAGTAGGCTCCCCTAACCACTATACTATCTGGGCTGTAATTGTATTTTACCAAGCATAAGTAATTAACCTGTACAACTAACTGCTAGAAGAGCCGTAGTTCTATTCCGGCGAGGAAACATGTTTCTTCAGATTTCCTAAATTGGGGATAGGGGTGGACGATGGGCTGGTCCTCCTCTACCAATCTATTGTGCTCAGAAGTGATATCCAGGTAGTAATTGCCTACATCAGGGCTGATATGTGTTTGCGCTCCATCAAGATGAAACTACGAACGACAATTGAAACAACTTGAAACAATTGGCTTAAAATCTCCTCCAAAAAATGCAATCCCATCTACCGTCGCTTTGTATTTGTATTATGTGTAACTTACAAAGAAAATTCTTCACAGTAGTTACCCATATATTCACAAAGAATTATTCTTAGAACACATGTGGTTGTATAGCTTGTGGGTTTGAGGTGGCCACACAAGATAACGATGCACATTAAAATTACTTCGGCACGTAAACCTCGCCTCATCAGTGAACAGCACATGAGCTGTAAAGTATGACTGCAATGACCTCTGCTGCAAAAAACCGCTGGCACAATCCGGAATCTTCGGTTTTCAAAGTTTCACGTTTTCGGAATTGGACTGGTTGTAATCCTTCTTTATTTAGCATTCTGCAAACGGTAAGATGAGTCACAATTACGTTCCTTGCAATAGTTCTTGTACATGTGCCGGGTCTGTCTCCCACAAGTCTAGAGATAATTCAACTATTTCTGGACTGGTGACCCATCTTTTCTCTTCTGATATCTATGAAACCTCTTTCCAAGTTGGTAGCAAAACCGATGAACAGACATTCTTCTATTTTATCGACATTCTTTTATTGTCTATGCTGAGACATGCGTACCGCTGCTTTTCTCTTACCATTTTCAGCCCGGTACATTAGATTAGTTAAAAACGGCTCCTCCCAGCAAATGCCTAATCAGGCGGTAAGCCATTTATTTACTTCTAACTGAAATATTACAGGTTAATTACTCTATCGAAGCTAAGAAACTAAAAGCATGTAATATTAATGTTGGTGAACACAACGTTTGAGCAATTGCTGTAAACTCTGCTTCAGAGAAGCGTTTGTTGACGATAATTAAAGTAAGTAAATAATTAATAATTAATGTTGGGTTTCATGTCTTATTTTTTGTATTTGTTTCTCAACACGTTATTTGTGCCTATACATTCTTACACAAAAGAATGTTGGTTGTAGTGTGCTCTACCACTTCTTAAAATTTGCTCTTTGAATTCTGAATATGTTTAATTAACATCAAAAGTGACATATTTGTTGGAGTTTTCATTAAAATTTTTTTTAGCAATTATAATTAAAAGAGTAGTGACAAACGCTTCCTCGAGGAATGATATTTCATCGACTGTAATCTGGAAATTAATGTCCTATTTTTTCCCTTATTTAACCAATGCCGCTCGACTTTAATCTGGCAACGCAACCGACGCGTGCCTTCCGGAGCGCCATGTTGTCTTTTGGAAAATGTAATTATTGGCTTTTGCTGTACTTTTCAAAACTATCGGAGATCTATCTGCTCGATTTCGTATTTGATGAATATGCTGCTGCATTCAATCCTACCTTTCAGTCGCCGTGTATCAACAAAACGCGTTGTATAATCTTTCTGCGTATTTTCAGTTTGTGTGTTTCTAAACTGGCGGAAAATCTCCGCGAAACTTCAGATGATGACGGTTAAAGAATCACGAGCTTGGAGATTTTCAAAAGCACGACTACAATTTTTACAAAGTTGTTCGTAGCAGTTAAATTGGTGCATATTTAATATAAAAAAGTTAAATATATGTAAGAAACGCATTTAGCAGAGCTTTTTGTATATTTACGTTTCGTTATTTTAAGACATTTGCCATGCACAAGATTTGGTGGGCTTTGCTATTGTATTGACTTAATATGCGCTTCTTCACACACGGCTAAATATGTGAACCGTTTCCATGCGTTTGATAGCCAACAAAGCACAGAATGCTTAATTTAGTTTTGTCATTTAATAAGCTTGTAAATTGCGTAACAGACTGTGCGATTTGAAAGCAACAATATATGCTATTAAATTATTTATACCTTTATTTCATTTTCTAATGATAGAGATAACTGATAGAATACTTTTTTTTTAAATTTAAAGTATAACGAACTGTTAATTTTCTTGAATATATGCAGCGTTTTGTGTAAAACTAAAATGCGGCTTCCCGTGCTATATTTAGTTCCCTTGGTAAAGAACAATTTTTAATAATATAGCTACCTGATATAATCTGACTTATATTAATGAAACATTCTTAACTGATAATCGATGAGTAACTGCAAGAAAAAGTATTACACATTTTCAACCTACCAATGCTGACAGTATTTCATAAAACTGGGTAAGATTATATCTGGATTATGGCAAAGACGTCTGGACTGTCTATCTAAAGGAAAGAGATGCCTTCGTGAAGGACTTTCTAAGGCAAAATAGCCTTTATGCATTTTACACATGGAGACATATAGCATTGGTTAGTACTTAGGTATATAGCATTGTTGTAACATAGGTACTCCGACACAAAATCGGTCTCTTTTGAAATAACATAACGTTTTTTTCCATATTTCGATTCTACGACTCAAATTTTGCCAAACTGCTTAAGTTTTCTAAAAATAGCATGAGTAGTTTTTACTTCCTTGTACGAAGTAAAAAGGAAGTATTGCAATCGCGAAAAGTTTCAGGCAGCATATTTCAACGAAAATATCCATTTTGACCGCTATCGAATGCAATTTAACGATGTTTTTGCGTGATATCTGTACGTAAGGACAGAACAAAGTACTCTTTTCCTTCAAAAAAAAAAAAAAAATTATAAAACTACTTTAAAATAAATTCTGAAGAGAATTTTTCGTGGCGTCTGTACGAACGTATGTACGTACGTGAGTACGTAGTATCTCGCATAACTCAAAAACGAGTAGCCTCAGAACGTTGAAATTTTGTATATAAGACTACTATAACATGAAGATGTGCACCTCGTATTTTGGTTTCAATTGCCCGCCCAAACGTATATAAATATATTTATAAATATATCTACTCTGTTAGCCGGGTCAGTGATCTCAGGTTCTTTACTCTTATATGTTTGTAAATTGTACATTTTTTGCTTTAAAAATGATTGAATTATGTTGTTTTTATCTTCCGGTTAAGGGTTTTATGCCTTTAGTAAATCTGTATGCAATATTTTTAGAATTATCAACAATTTTAAAATTGTTTAAGTGCCGCTAAGCCGAATTTGATGGCGGCCATTGCTCTTGTTTATATTTGAAACAGCTGAGTAGCGGATTTGTTGCCAATCTAGAGAAACTTAGCTTCGCAACAACAAAGAATACGCCTTCATTTATTATTTAAATCATGCTTAATCCTTTCTGGAATGTTTTCGAGGAAATAAGCGTTTAAGATTTACTTCGTAATTTTTAATACAGATATTTTCAATTTTTATGTATTTTTGCCTTGTCGCGAAGTGAAAACTGAATTAATTGAATGGGAAATACTGAATCTTCTGTGAAAAACTGTTTCTTTGTTGTTTTGTTTGCTTCATTTCTTTTATACATAGTTCTAGCTTTATTATAGTATTTGAATAGAACATGTGGCAACGATTAGATAATTCTTTAAATGATACACATTTTGTGCATTCTGAGTTATAATATGAACGAAATATAATACTGTTAAGTAAACCTAGCGCCAGAGTGTCGCTATGGTAAACAAAGTGAATTTTAAAGAATGCATTTATTCTATTGTGGTTTATGCGCTGTCGGCGAAGTAGGTTTAATTCAATCTAATAAGTGTAAATGAAATGCAAGAAAAAATGCGTATAATTTAATATTCCGTACAAGGAAGTCACGTGGTGTACACATCAGATTTTTTTTATTAAACTTACTTGATTCCTTCTTTCAAAGTTCGTAACTTAGGTTCAATCTAAATAAAATTCGCAGCTATTTTCTGATTTTTTTTAAAAATTTGTATTTTTTAGTAATTTTTAGAAATTTTTCGAAAACATTTTTTAATTTAAATTTTTTCATCATCTTAAAGTAGATGCATTTCTAGGTATACCTCCAAAATTAGAGTTTCTTTATTGAAAATTTCCAAAGGTATACGTGAATTTACATACGAGTATTAGGCGTTTTGAAGTTTGGCATATTTGTTAAAAGCGATAATGACACCAAATGTGGTTTACTTACTTTGTTAAAATTATTTGAAAGTATAAACAATACGGTTTCTTCTTCCGCTCGTGCATAATGAAAAAGAAGTAGACAGAAAAATAGGTTTCTATAAATTAAGAATTCACGAAGTAAATTCTTCTTCGCGGAAACTGGAAAAAGTGTGCCAAGATAAATTGTTTAATTTCTCGGTAAGTTGCTCACCAAATTTTACAAAATTTATTATTTAGGCATAATTTGAGTCTTAGAATCGAAATATGGAAAACAAAATCGGTATGTCCCTTCCGAAAAGTTCGATTTTACATGAAATTACCTATGTTAGAACAATGCTAAATATAAATCTAATATATATCGTAAGTAGCGCTTTCGAGATATGAAAAACGCAGGTAAAAGTTTGTCAATCGGAACAATCGAATAGGAGATATAAAACAGTCCCCCTCTTTTTTTAGGCCAATAGAGAGAGTTATCCCAGAAGGGCTATTAGTCTCGAAAAGGGCCTTTTGCGTTGAATCACTCCGAGAAACACTTTTAAAAATGTTGCTAACAAATATTATCGCTATGTATTGCATTTAAATAAATCAAATAATGAAGAACCTGCAAGAACGTACGCATGTTTTTCGAGTTGTGAAAAGCGAAGGTTAAGCCATCAAATTTTGAATTATGAAATCCTCCAACCGAACATGGTCGCTTGGAAGCCCGAATTTTGAGTTTGCTTTATTATCTATTTCATATTTTGTAAAAATTTAACGATTTTTGGTTAGCAAACTCAACGATTTCGAAGCGTGAAATGGCAACACTGTACGAAAAAAGATTTATCTCCAGTGCGGGAAATTGCCTATTGGAAATTCTAAAGATATGCTTTTTTATAAATATTTTGTGATATTGCTGCTGAATCGAATTTTGTGTGGTTTAAGTGCGAAGAATATGATATTTGATAAATAAAGGTAATACACGAAATGTTAAAAAACCCTTTGGGCGTAATATAAAATCTGAAAGCTTTCATTTTTTTTTTTCCGCGAGGTTTAAATTTGAAAATAATTTCTGAGATGTTTGTTCTGAGAATTTATAGTTGTTTCTGAGGTTCTGAACTTATGTTCAGTTTTTTTTTTTTACATCTAAGGCCTAGTTAACACCAAAGGCCAAAAGTGCCGGAAATAGAGTACCATATTTTAGGAGATCCCAAAGATCCTGTAACTCATAAAGTTTTTTTTGTTTTTTTTTTTTCATTGCAGAAGTAATCAAAATATGTATTGGGGTCCGAAACTTTCTTTTTAGAGACCTATTTTATTAAAAAGCATAAATTGCAGTTCGGTGATTGTAACAACGAAAGAAATTGTGTTATTGGTTCTGGTATACTGATACTTTATTGAATGGTTTATTGCTTAACTGGGCCCACCAGCAGCCGAGCGGTAAAGTCGCTGAACACTGGCAGTTCGGTCCGAGGTTCGAATCCCGCGAACGGGCTGGCTGCATGGGTGTTTTCGTGGTTTTTCCCATGTGTAACGTGTATACGAGCCAGTTTCCCTTAGAAAGTCCTCCACGAAGGCATCTCTCCCCTTAGGTAGATAACCCTCGTGGCTTTGTCATAATTAAATAACCTAACCTAACCTATTGCTTAACCGATTACAGCAAAACACGCGCAACAGTTGTTCATCTGAGGAAAGGGATCTTTCATGGAAGACTTTCTCAGTTGCACAGACACGTATGAAAAACCGTGAAAACAGCACGCAGACACTCGTTCACTGGAATTCGAATTCGATCCGAACTAAGGATATTCAGCGGTCTTATCCTTTCGAACATTGTTGGGACTCAGACTGTCCTTAAGTTTCTCTGAAGACAGAAATGAATCTGTACTAGTTTCTTTTAAAACTTTGACGATCAGAGTTACTAATAAGCGTTCTGACAAAACATCTGCAGATCAATCATTGCTTCGGATGATTGGGAAGTAATCGAAATATTATCCGATAGATGTTGGAAAGTTAAATATTATATAACGGGTGGCCATAATTAAACTGACAGTGCTAACAGTGTTCTGTAGCGCGATCTATTTGCGAGAATGACGCCACATTTTGTAGGAAGATTAAACAAGACGGGGGACGAAGGATTCCGAAAAAAAAAAAAAAAAAAAAAAAAACAATTAGTTCCAAAAGTTACCGCTAGGGGAATATTTGGCGCTGTGTAATAGAAAATAGAGTGTTAACAAATGCAAATCAATACGGAAATTACCTTTTATTTTGCATTCAAATGAGGCTCAATGTGGCTGTCGTTGTTGTGGACCACATATTGCATTCTATGCACAGTATGCACAACAGCAGAAAGTAACATGTCTGCAGGAATCTTCCGTACAGTCTGTGATATGTTATCCTTCAACGTAGCCAGGTCCTGGACCACTCCTTGATAGACCTTGGACTTAAGGTAACCTCATAGCCAGAAGTCGCATGAAGTAAGATCAGGCGACCGTGACCATGCAGTTGGAAAGTAGCGGCTAATGACTTTTTCTGTTGTGACTTTCTGTCGTAGCATCTGTTGCACCCGTACAGCAACGTGTGGAGGGGCTCCATCTTGCATGAAAATGATTTTCCCCAGACATTGTCTTTGCTGAAGTTTGCGGAATGACAAAGCTGTTCAACATGTGGCCATATTTCTCTCCGGTAACAGAACAGGTTTCCGGTCCTGTCGGGGTAATGTTCTCATAGAAGAATGGACCTACGATAAATTCCGCTGTGAACCCACACCAAACAGTTACCTTTGGTGAATGTAAGGGAATTGCTGTGACTGCATGTGGTGATTTGTCGTCCCAAATTCGGCAGTTTTTGGTATTCACAGTTCCATTCAGGTAAAAGTGGGCCTCGTCACCCCATAAGATCATCCATCACGGCCAAGCATCATCCACCTCCATTCTGGCAAAAAAGGTGAGAGCAAAAGTCAGTTGCTTATCATGGTCGGGGTACAGTAACTTCTGTACACGGCTGATCTTGTACGGATAGAAATTGATAATCTTTCGTAAGATTTTCCATACCGTACTGTAAGGCATATCCATATTCCATAAGGCATATCCATAATAAAAGGTAATTTTATTCCGTATTATTTTGCATTTGTTAACACTCTATTTTCTATTACACAGCGCCAAATATTCCCCCAGTGGTGACTTTTGAAACTAATTTTTTTTTCGCGGAATCCTTCGTCCCCGTCTTGTTTAATCTTCCTACAAAATGTGGCGTCATTCTCGCAAATAGATCGCGCTACAGAACACTGTCAGTTTAATTATGGCCGCCCGGTATATATATTTATTTAACGTAGTTAGGGGCATTTATATATCCTCTTATATTTCAAAGCATAATGGGGTTTTGAAAATAATTGGCTCCTATGCAATGAGTTTGGATAAGGAAGATTCTGCTACATTACCTTTTACCCACCAAATATATTTTCTATATTCTACCTCTCCTTTAATCGCCTTATGTATTTCGTAATGGACCTTTTTTAATTTCCAACCGAATAATCTTGTATGGAATGAAAAAATAAAATTACGTTCAATTTTCTGTGTGTAGAAATATTATTGACTCTAAGAAAAAAACGATAACTAGCTAAGAGTTTGCGCCTGTCTTCTCTTGCTCCAAGACAGTTGGTAATATGTTTTTGTTTTGTTCGCGGGATTCAATTTAATAACCGTCATTAACCATACTGACTGCAATTTGCATCACCTATCATTCACAGCGGCCTTGCCTTTTGGAGTTGTGTGCATCGAATGTGTCTACGGTCTCAGAAAGTTGCTCCGTATGCTTGTTTCTGACTTCAGGAAGCTTTTATTTATAAATTGATATATGATTTTATTATTTTTAATATATATTTAGCTGCAATAATTTTTAATTAATTATTTCTTATGTGGAAATAAGACAACGAAGTTGTAATTAAAGGAGATTGTGTTGTTTATTGAAGGAGTACGAGATTAAGGGTACGTTTTAAGATGTTTATACACACAAGTTATTTATTTTTGGTTATATATGCTGTACTGTAACATATTATTTGGCTAATTGTTTTATATTAATTTTTATAATATAAAGCCAGTGAACGTTTCTGTTACTTTACAATGAATTAAATTGTAATCTATTCATCTATTTATTATTATTTATTTATCTGTTTGTCTATTTATTTATATACTTATCAAATATTCAAAAACGTATATTCAAACAAGATATAGAAGTGATTTTTAAGATAAGTGGGACAAGAAAACACTAGAATTAAAGTATGGACCGACAGAATATTTTACCCGATTTTGCTGCTGCAGCCGGTGTGTTAAGCATTTCAATGTTCAGTTCTATCTGTAGGTTTTGAATAAGTCTTAAATATAAATTAATGCAATAATATGAAATTATAGATTTTTTTAGAATAATATTTTGGCAGGTTAAGATGCTTCTCCGAAAAGAATCAATTGTCTTTATATTCCGAAATATATGCTTTCATTTTCTTCAATCCAACGTAGAATTTAAGAGCTGCATTTTTTGATAAATTTGTAGAGTCATTAGGATTTTTTGGAAGCAACAAAGATTCCCTTCGCCGGGAATCGAACCACGGACCTCTGGAATACCTGCCCAGCGTGCTACCGTTACACCACGAAGGCACGCTAGGAAAGTGGGAGAAATACCTTATATACTCCCCTTTTTAAAGGACGACTAGGGTTTTAGGGGACCTAGTCGCCAAATCCTGGGTGCGGAGAATCATCATCCACAACCCTTTTTTAGTTCGGGCGCCACTTGTAGAGACATTAGGTTAATCGGAAGCCAGAGAGATGAAAAATATGCAACCGCCTTCGTCGGGAATCGAACCACGGACCTCTGGATTCTGGATCGATTAAATACGAGAGAGATAAATATAATATATTAATAATAGAGCTTAACACCTTTTCAACGGGATTTTTTCGAAAAATGTTTATTTTTAAAAATGTACAGTTTATTTTTCTTTGATTTTTGGAAACGTTATACTTTCATCCTTGCGACTGCTTTTACAAAAAGAATTTTGGAAATATGATAATATATTGTATTTTTTTTAAAAAAAAATTTAAATGAAGCTTCCGAGTACACTTCTAACATCTTTAAAAATGTTGTTTTGGCAATAATTTTTCTGTCTTATTGTTGTTGATAGATTTTTGATGAAATCGCATCATTTTGAATAGTTTCATTCTTTTAGAAGTGTGTGCTTGGTAAAAGGTTTGCATCGTATTTCTTATGTCACTGTTTTTAAGAGATTGGCATATTTCATTATCATTTATATACATATATATATATATATATATAATACATTTTTATTGATTTTTTTTTTGGATAAAGTTGTTCTGTGGAGTAAACTTCTGCGCGGAATTTTATGTTTTTCGAGTTGCTTTCATGTTATTTTTTGTTTATTTCACATTTGTAAGCTATTGAAAAGTTTTGCATGATTTTTTTCTTCAACGAAGAGTTGGTTAATTTTTTTATTAAGATAATTAATATTTGTATTAAGGAATATAGCTTATTTTATTGTAATTTTTTCTCTCGAAAATATAATATAAAATATCATTAATTATACTTTGCTTTTCAGAATTTTTTGTTTTTTGTATTCTTTTATGTTATTTATTGCTCATTTCACTGTCTTTAAGGTATTGAAAAGTTTTGAGTGATTTGTTTAGGAAACAAAGTTCTTAACCTCCTTTATACCACTCGAGTTCTTAAGATTTTGCAAAGGGAAGTTGGTTAATTTATTTATTATAATAATTAATATTTGTATTAAGGGATATGCTTATTTCATTGTAATTTTGTTATACGTAATAACTTTTTTTATGAAGTTGATCTGCAGAGTAAAATTCTACGCAGTTTTTAAATTTAACGATTGGTGTTCACTTCAGCCATTTTTCCGGTACATTTTAAAGCTAGACGAAGGCTGGCAGCGAAGCTGCTAGTCTAGGCATAAAAAGATAAAATTGCACTGGCACTGTAACGATGGTAAAATAAATATTAAACGATGAAACTGATTGTTTTACACCTGAACTATTATAGCAGCAGTATTAATTTTAATTTTCTATGAAATGAATAATATTTAATAATTCATATCATAGGAAATTATTCATATTGACATTATGCAAGTCTAAGCGTATAGAGTTACATAATAGTTCGGGAGCAGTGTGATGGTTTAATTGTAATAATTACGTAATAATGCAACAAAGAATAGACAGAGAAAATTACGTACTTACAATTACGGTAGCAAAGATAAAGAAATGCTAAATAATGTAATAATTTTAAAATGACGTGGGTTGAAAAGATAAAACTACTTAAAGATGCTGCAAAATTGTGTAATGATGCTACAACATTGTAACATAAAGATAAAAAATTATATATTAATAAGGAAATGATATAGGCATAAGAAGATGAAATTATGTATTGATTCTCAGTGTGTAGTACTTGTAACTGTTATTTATTCTGCTAACCTTCAAAAATAGGGAGATCTTCTCTAATGACTGAAAATCCCCATAATTCAATAGCATTTATACTAAAAAATTTGCAGCGTACACTATTTGAGAAAATACTTACATGAACATTTTAACTGATATCATGAATTACATAAAAATGAAATGTTAAATAAACATTAAGGCTTTTAAGTCTTATTCTTCTTTGTTAGCTGAAACAGCTCTGTATCTCGTTATCCATTTCATTGTACAAATATTGATTCTGTTCTGGCGGGAAGAATTTCGAAATATTTTCAATTTGATTTCTTTGATAGAACGTTTTATAGGAAGTTAGTTGGTGAGTCGAAGAAAGAGGTAAGGAGTTGTTTCTTCTTGAAGTAACTTTTATTTTGGTTAAGAAATTTTCTATAAATGCTGATATGTTGAGCAAATTATTTTTTGACAAATTAACACCTTCGTTAATGATAAATTATCTCGTGAAACATATGTTAAAGATATGACAGCCAATTAAATCTGATAGAGGATAGACAGGGAGTCAGATTTATATATAGTTTGAAGTTTAACGGAGTCTGCCCGTTACAGTACATTGTATTAACTGCACTGCAGTAAACATGCAATAGGCAGCTGTTCCACTGTAAGCTAACAGCTTTTATTACGTACCATTATATAACACAGATATACTGATTATTACAGTATATCAATCAAAAAATCATATTTTACACATGATAAATGCATATTCATTATCGTATTAATTCTTTCCCAAATTACACCTTTCTACTTACATAATACAGTTTTAAATATTTTTTAATCATGTAAAAAGAATAGAGCAGCTAGAAGATACATAAGACATTCCGCTTACGTTTTCTATTATTAATTAATTTCACATTTAACCCGGCGGAAGTCGCACCAAGAAAAGTTACTAGAGTAGGCGCGTGGGGTATCACATACTCCAATATTTAAAATACAATAAAAATAGTATTATTTAGTTTTAAAACTGTTTTTTTTGTTCTCGTGTATTATAAATAAGTGAATAATAATTGGGTTTCAAAAAATTAATTTCCGACATAATCTTAGAGTTAAAATTAAGATAAATGAAAATAATAAAAAAATAAACATCATGCCTCTAAGTTTCATTGCATCTCTAATACACCATGCTTATTTTATTTCTTCACACTTTGAACGAAATACATTCATGTGTTCTTGGCACAGAATGTTTTCACATTTTAAACATTGCATTCACGTTCTTCTGTCCTTGGCGCGAGGGCAAAAAATTTATCACATCTTTCATACTTAGTTGTTTCGAATTTCATGTATTCGTTTTAATTCTTCGTCGAAACTTCTGCTTTTGTTTTGCATTCAGTACGTCAGTTTCTTGAAAAAGTATTAATCTCTGATTCTTAGTTCAATACTTTTTTTCATTAATTGTAATGCTAAGTCCTTCAAAAACAGACTTCTGTTTCCGATTGGTGGATTAGCAGTTTAATATGATTCAAGCATTTATTACAGCAACCTTCAGTGCAGGAAAGAAAATTACCATTGGCCACCTCCTTGTTATTCTGGCAATTGAATAATTGGCTGACATATCATCTCCCATATCCACTGCTCCTTTAGTCATATTATTAAAACATATAATTCCTGACGTTTTATTTTCTCCAGTAGTATCATATATAGTATGATCGTTATATAATGTTGAAAGCATAAGAACAGTTTTTCCTTTTTTAGGAACATCAGGAATTAATGTTTTATCTTTTTCGAAACCAAAACATTGTAGAAAATATTCTTAGTTTCATCTTCAGTTTCCGAAATGCAATCTTCATCGCTTTCAAATATTTCTAATAAATCTCACATGCGTTGCATCTCCAGTTCACAGGGACTCATTCTTTTTACAATAATGCAGTTAGAAATTTTTAAGAATTTAATGTCAAGTACTTTAAAATCACTTGCGAGTAGAAATATTTACTGTTACGCTCTAGAAATAAATTTCTGAACTAAATATTCAGTCAGAAAAACACTTACACGGACAGGCGCGTGGGGTGTGTCATACCCCAGTTCCAACAAAATACCGATAAATCTTTTTCTGAAACACACAGGCAAAGAAAAAGTGGTTCTGAAAGTCAACCACAACTAGAAACTCAGCTACTGAAAGCAGCACAGAATTTCAGTTTCACAAGTTACGAATATTCCACTTTTATGTAGGGTTGGGGTATGGTACACCCCACGCGCTTTCTCGCGGGTTAAAGAAACATATTTTGCATACTGCAAAGGTTTGTAGAGTCAGTAGATTATTTTGAATCAGGATACATGAAAAATGTGCACTACCCTCGCCGAGACTCGAATCCTGGACCTCTCGAAGACGTATCGTGTTTGCTTCCAATTATGTCACTAAAGAAAGGAGGGAGGTGACTGGGGATTAGGGTATCCACTAGCCATGTCCTGTTGATGACAAAACATCGTCCACCACCTTTTAGTTCAGATGCCTTTTGCAGAGATATTAGATTTTTTTTTGAAGCAGGTGACGTGAGTGCCCTCGCCGGCACTTTAACTCTGGGCCTCTCGAATATGCATCAGGTATGCTTCCACTTACACCACGAAGACATGCGGAAAGGAGGGAGATAGTACCTTAGAGGTTTAATTAATATTTCGGACAGAAATAATGTTTTACTTACACATCCGTAAAAGGATGACAGAAGTTTTATGGGTTATAATTCAAAAATGTTTTTGAAAAATTTATAAAAATTACTAAAAAATAAAAATTTTAGAAAAAAATAAAAAAGTAGCTATGAATTTTATTTGACTGAACCTAAATTTGGACTTTAGAAAGAAGGAATCAAGTAACTTTAATTAAAAAAAATCTGATGTGTGCACCACATGACTTCCTTGTACGGAATCTTAAATTACACGCATTTTTCCTGCATTTCATTTAAATTTACTGAATTGAATTAAATCTATTTCGTCGAATGCAAGGATTCATGTTAGACAAGGTAGATAATTTGAAGGAAAGGATAATAGCTGTTTGCAGATATCTAAAACCACAGGAGCTTTAAAATAACCAAGAACTGCTTTTAGATTTGATTCACTGTCTCTTAGGATAGATGTGCGTTTTATTGTAAGCTTTGCATATTTAAGAGCTTCCTTTATTATTAACAGCTTTGCTTGAAAAACTGTATTTGCAGAACGCCGTCCGTTTTCCACTTCAGTTCAAGAATTGCATTCTCATACGCACAATAAGCGCTTCCGGTACCATTTTATGATTGAGAGCTGTCTCTGTCTACATATATGTACTCATTTTCAGTAAGAGAGCCTTTGAAATCTGTTTTGGAAGGATTAATACCAAATTTTTCTTGTGGTGCTCATAGTCAGTGCTAACATAAAGTTAGTCCCATACGTTGCTTTTCTTATTCTTGTTACTAGGTTCATTGTTGCTTCCTTTTGTAGTGCCAGAAACAGACGAGGCGTACCAGCGAGGTTTTGTAGTGTTTGGCTTGCTTCATAAACTCTGGTGATTTTGAAACGAAAAAGTTGCTGTATAGAACCCAGGTTGACGTCTTACATTAGCGTTTATACGAAGGCCCAAACCGATGTTCCCTGGACTACTATCTTTTCTATGACTGCTTGGTACAGCAGTTTGAAAAGCTTAGAGGGAACGTTCCATGTAGGGGCATTCGTTCTTCGTAGATAGTTAGCTAAAAGTTCAATTTCCTTTTAGATATTTAATATATTGGTGCCATAAGAAGTGGTTGTTTATTAATAAGCCAAGATATTTTAGCTCGTTGACTATTTTAATTTTTCTCCTGCTAAAACCTATTGGATGACGATATCTAGAACCTCAGTAGGAGACGAAGGAAGCTTGGAATTTTGCTGTTAAGACTTTATGTTTGCTTGAAAAATCATGAAATTTTGTATGCTTTTATTTGCGTTTGCTTCCAGAATTATTCTGCTTTTATCACTTAACACCAGCAGACAATAGTTCCCGTAGGCCTGAGTCTGTGTATGCGAAGTTCCATTGAAATTTTTAAAGCTGTATTAGCCATTAAATTCGAAAATGCTTTGTCCTAAGAAGAGGCCTTATGGGCAACCTCTTGAGGTCGCGAAAATTGTTATACCGGCATCCGTTGTGAACTGGAGATAACGATCTTGTCTTGATAGTCTTGTAGCAGACTTACGATGTCCGGAGAGCATTTGATTTCCAGTAAGTCATTTAGAATCTGTACTCCTATGGAATATAATGCTCTTTGTATGTCTATGTTATCATCTTTTAATGATACTAAAGATACCGTTACTTCAGTTATAATACATTCGTTATTACCATCTTTAACAAATTGAGCCATATCAGTAGCACCAGTATCACGAAAATTCTTATACCGGCATCCGTTGTGAACTGGAGATAACGATCTCTGATAGTCTTGTAGCAGACTTACGATGTCCGGAGAGCATTTGATTTCCGGTAAGTCATTTAGAATCTATACTTCTATGGAATATAATGCTCTTTGTATGTCTATGTTATCATCTTTTAATGATACTAAAGATACCGTTACTTCAGTTATAATACATTCGTTATTACCATCTTTAACAAATTGAGCCATATCAGTAGCACCAGTATCACGAAAATTCTTATACCGGCATCCGTTGTGAACTGGAGATAACGATCTCTGATAGTCTTGTAGCAGACTTACGATGTCCGGAGAGCATTTGATTTCCGGTAAGTCATTTAGAATCTATACTCCTATGGAATATAATGCTCTTTGTATGTCTATGTTATCATCTTTTAATGATACTAAAGATACCGTTACTTCAGTTATAATACATTCGTTATTACCATCTTTAACAAATTGAGCCATATCAGTAGCACCAGTATCACGAAAATTCTTATACCGGCATCCGTTGTGAACTGGAGATAACGATCTCTGATAGTCTTGTAGCAGACTTACGATGTCCGGAGAGCATTTGATTTCCGGTAAGTCATTTAGAATCTATACTCCTATGGAATATAATGCTCTTTGTATGTCTATGTTATCATCTTTTAATGATACTAAAGATACCGTTACTTCAGTTATAACAAATTGAGCCATATCAGTAGCACCAGTATCTTCATCCATCGTCAAAGAATAAAATTTTAAAACTACAGTTTTCATTTTTCAATCCCTTTTCGACAAATGTTCCCAAGTTCGTTAATTATTCTGATAATTGTTTGATGAGACAGACTGATTTCAGAACTATCACCTGTATTAATCATGGCAAGTTATATCTGGCACATTTTCTGTGCATGCTGAAATATAATGTCTTTTTTCGGTATCGCTACTTTGTTCTTACGAAACATTCCTTGATAGGCATCGAAATTGGAAGCATGTAAAAGAAATCTGTCCATTTTTAATTGAAGGATTTTCTTTCACAGATATATCTTCTTTTTTGTATATGGCTTTTTGTTGAGACCCGAAGTTCATGTTGAAAGGAAGATTTTCAAACTACATGCCTATATATCTGGCAAATGCAAACATTAAGTTAATAATAGAGCTAAATGTTTCTTATTTTTATTAAGTAACCACACGAATGCAGATAAAAATGCTCGATAATGAAGTAAAAAATACCTACTTACTTGTCTTAAATAAAAACTGTTATGTTACATTCTTTCTGTAACATAACAGTTTTTATTAAACTTTTATTAAACTTTTATTAAATTTTACAGTTTAAACAATTAAATTCCGATACACTGTTAACCATTTTCGCTTAATGTACAGAAACACAGACAGTCTAAATCAGCTGTTTTGTCGTACAATTAAACTTCACCATTCAACTGTCTTGCCATATAACTGTGGATGAACTGCGTAGAAATAAGGAAATTTTCGATGTATCGAGTGTATTCAGAGCTCTCTAACGAGTAAAGTATTAGACGAAACATAACCAATTTTGATGGACGCACATAATCGACCATGCGATTTTTATTTCTGAAAAACATAGTACAAAAATTTGTCACTAGGGGAAACACTGGCGCTGTAAAAGTGTATTAGTACGCATAATGAATGATTAAATACTAGTATTGGTATTCTCGTTGGACTGAAAAAAACGATTTGACCAACAAAGCACGGGCACGTAAGGTAAGAGCCATAGAAAGGCAGTTGGCCTCAGAATGATAAAAATTCTCCCAGCTTTTCCTTTTGGCCTCATGATCGCTACACGGAACGCGGTTGTACAAATTAATGCATTTGATTCGGTAATCAGCAACTACATTACTATTATCATTATTATTTAGAAAAAGAAATCCCATGGTCGCTCATCAGATTTCATTATGCTTCGTTCAATATTTTAGTCTCTACAGGGCTCTAAATACCTCACGTGTTTTTATAACCACCCTGTAGATACACAAGACACATAAGACAGAAGACACATAAAAATAAATAATTTTAAGTATACTTAAAGCCAATTTTGTAAGATTTTTACAATTCCTATTTTTTTAATATTAAAGGAAAAATAACATGCATAAAGGAAAAATCTATTAATTAAAAATACTGGATCAGTATCTAAATGAATAGAGCAACAGTTACTAAAACAAAATTAATTTCACTCATAAACTACTGTATCCGCGAAGACAGCAATAATTACAACTGCTGTCATTAGTGTGCACGCATGCGTAGAAACCCAGGCAGGATGTAAATCCTTATAATATATTCAAGCTTCAGTAGTACGATGATAAAATGACAATTTTAATCGTGAACGTTCATTTAAGAATTGATTTCGCGGAATATAGCAATATTCTGCGATTATTATATATTATTATATTATTATTACTATTATACATTTCGCGATATATAGCAATATGTGGCGTACCTTTATTTTGCGGAACCCCAAAGCAATAAAAATCAGAACAAAGAAAATTAAAAAAGTTAAGAATCACAGTTGAAATAATATTATTCACCACGGTATCCATATGTACACAACGTTGAATCACTAAACTGATTTTTCATTTACATATTCAATGTCGAAATTCCAGCCGAACGGTAAAAGCCGCTGAATACTGGTAGTCCAGCCCAGAGTTCTAGTCCTCACGAATCGGCTGGATGCATGAGCATTTTCTTCATGGTTTTCGCCATGTGTAACATGGGTACGAGCCAGTTTTCCTTAAAATGTTCTTCATGGGGTATCCCCCCTTTACGTGCAGTGCCTAATGGCGGAACTCGGAATAATAAATATATAAATAAATGACTTAATTAGTTAAACAATATAACAAAATTTATAAAATTATTTCGCACACAGCTTGAAATAGGCTTGTAAGGATCCTAAGTTTTACTAACGTTTATTTTATTTTAAAACTGTATTATCACTTCTTATTTTCTACTTCCGGCCAGAATTAAATGCATTAACTTGTTTATGCAAATTGTCTTGCTAACGCCCAAGTACTTAAGTTGTGGCTCCTTTGCCAAGCGGGAGAGAGAGAAGGAGTTTTTGGAAGCAAGCCGCTTGCCACTGTAGTTTTACGAATGTTCACTCGGTTGCTGGTTGTCTTTAAGGCCAGAGGTTTAGCCCTCTTGATATTTGCAAACGTATCGTAGTTTCAGCAGCTCGGCGTACTGCATACGAACCTTTTTTTAAATAAACGCCAGTCTTAGTGCTAGGCATTTATATACTAATTCAAAGTTAGCTTTTAGTTAGAGTTTTAGTTGGTAGTTTTTATATTCTTACGTTCAGACCACAAGTGGTTGGTATCTGTATTCCGAAGTTCGGAAGTGCCTGTAAAAGATTGAAAATAAAGGGTTTCGTATACCCTTCCTGCTTGTGTTAGCTTCTTCACACCTTCTTGAACATAGCTTGAGTAAGCTCCCTGTTCTTATTCAGGATCATTCATGTTTCCAAAGCAAATCAAGAGAAACACAAGTCCTGACAGATTATCAGGATTTGTGTTTCTTTTGACTTGCTTTGGAAACATGAATGGTCCTGACTCGGAACAGGAAGCTTACTCAAGCTATGTTCAAGAAATTGTGAAGTAGACAATACAAGCAGGAAGAGTATACGAAAACCTTTATTTTCTATCTCTACAGGTATTCCCGAACTTCGGGATACAGAGACCAACCACTTGTGATCTGAACGTAAGAATATAAAAACTACTAACTAGAACTTTAACTAAACTAACTTTGAATTAGTATACAAGTGCCTAGCATTAAGATTGGCCTTTATTTTAACAAAGGTCCGTATGTAGTACGCCGAGCTGCTAAAACTACGATACGTTTGGAATTATCAAGAGGACTAAACCTCTGGCCTTGAAGGCAACCAGCAACAGAGCGAAAACTCGTAAAACTACAATGGCAAGTGGCTTGCTTCCAATAACTCCTTCCTGTCTCTTCCTTGGCCAAAAGCCACAATTTAAGTACTTGGCGTTAGCAAGACAATTTGCATAAACAAGTTAAATCATTTAATTCTGGCCGGAAGTAGAAAATAAGAAGTGATAGTACAGTTTTAAAATAAAATAAACGTTAGTAAAACTTAGGATCCTTACAGGCTTTGAGAACATCACGCCTCAATAAACACACCTTGGAAAACTTTGAGAACACACAGTATCTTGCCCCCTATTAATTCTACTCCATTCAAAACACATTTTATTTCTTTCCAACTCGGACTTGCTTTGGGACTAACGCAGCGCGTGTTGGACGTCCCTGATTTAAAGGTTGAAGATATGATTTTATGACGTGGCGAGAATATTTTTGTATGAAAAGACAACTAAAATATTCTTTCTGTTTGTGCTTTGTGAAGCTGGTCTGAGGTTTAAAAGTTTCTTTTTAAGATTTTATGTCTTAGTTATGAAAGCGTAAATAGAGAGACCCTACACTCCAGGTTTCAGATAACTTTCATTCTCTGTGATTTTTAAAAAAGTCTTTTGTTATACTTTCCTTTTCTATGTTTTATGCCTATTTATGTTCTTGGGAATACTGGTGATTTTTAGAAGTGACAATTTTAGGGAAACGATGTCCATAGGAGGGCTTACTGTATTTCGGCTTTTGTAAAAAAATGTATTTACAAAAGGAAAATTAATTTCCGTTTTTTCTAGTTAATATGCGTATGATACAAATCAATGAGCAGTTACTTATTTACCTTTTTTATTTTTTTAGGCAAGACAGTGATCTGAGCTCACCGAAAGTTTTCTAAATATGGAGCAAATGGCCTGTGCAGCTCATGGCCATGTAAAAGACTCCTCTCGTCGGCATCGCGTCAAGTCTTTTGAAGACAGGACGTCCCTCCTCGGCAGTTACGACATCCAGACGTAATATTAGACATTTCGACTCGGAAGGAATCATGCGGCCCCAGCTATATCGTCAGAGATGGCGCGATCCGAAATTAGTTTTCTTGTCCGCTGTTTTTGTTATAACTTACTTCTCTCTCTTCGCTGGATACAAAAGAAAAGGAACTTGTGCTCGTTTTTCCACCAGCCACTTGCTCCTCGAAGACGATGAATCTGTTTATGCCTATGCGAGACATGTCACGCGGCACCTTTTGGAGAGTGCCGGGAATGAAAGCAGGGCAAACAGCAGCGAAGAAGAAGAACCTCCCCAAGCCCAGTTCCCGGAGGACATCTTCACTGCCCAACAGCGGAGGCACGGGGCTGTTATCCTTCATGTCTTTGGTCTTGTGTATATGTTTGTCGCACTGGCCATCGTGTGTGATGAGTTCTTCGTGCCAGCTCTGGATGTAATCACCGTTAAGTTGGACATTTCGGAAGATGTGGCCGGTGCGACGTTCATGGCGGCGGGAGGTAGTGCCCCGGAACTCTTCACTAGTGTCATCGGTGTCTTTATATCGTATGATGATGTCGGCATCGGAACCATTGTTGGCTCTGCCGTCTTCAACATCTTGTTTGTCATCTCAATGTGTGCCATCTTCAGCAAAACTGTTCTCAGCTTGACTTGGTGGCCATTGTTTCGCGACGTGACCTTCTATTCAGTAAGTCTTATTGTGCTGATAGTCTGTTTCAAGGACAACATTATTTATTGGTACGAGGCCACCGTCTTGCTCGCCTGCTATGCCGCCTATGTCACCTTCATGAAGTACAATGAACCTACAGAAAAGGCAGTCCGAAAGCTTCTCAATAGGAGCAGATTCACCAGAGTCGGCAGCAAAGACCATCTGGTACCTAGCGTAAGTTGTTCTCTTTTGCTTGGGAGGTATTATGCAGATGTTCGGGCTCAAGCCTGAACCTTCTATAAACTTAATTAGTTTAAACAGCCTAAAGTGACTACTGTCGGCTAATGAAATCTATTTAAATGCGATTGATATAAGAGTGATATTAAGGAAAATGTCTAAAATTAACTTTCTCTAAGCAATTAAAACTTTTCTGTAGGATGAATGTATTACATAAACTGGATTCTAATCGAACTCAACCACTTTAAGGAACCAAACCGTTTCTACTGGAATGCAATATGTCCAGGATAAATTGCGTTTAGTAGGGCAATAAGGAAAATTCTTGAACCAACCCTCTTTAAGCAACAAAAACATTGTAGCATTATGAAACACATGAAGGTTTAATTAATTTCAGAGGAATTATAAGGAAATGTCTGAGAATCTTTAAGAGGACCAAAACTTTTGCGCAAAGAATAATGCACAGAGTAAATTAATTCTAGAGATTTCCCAAGGAAATTGCTTTAACCTAATCAGTTAAAGGACTCGTCTACTTTGGTCTGAAGACTTATATATATATATATATAAGGTAAATTTAGCTTGATCATAATGCGGCCAGTCTGAAATTAAATTATCTGAACCTTAATTGAAGTATAAATAGCGTATATAATGGCAGTAATAGGTTCTGGGTTACATTTTTATTTTCTTGTAAGCTAAGTACTTCTCTTCTAACATCATGCTATTTTTTCTAACAACAATGGTTTTTAAATGAAAATAAATGATGTGTATTATTTTATAATTTATAATGAAAAAATGGCAAATTCTTTTTATCAAAATTAATCATCATAATAGGCAAAGCTTTTCCAAAAATTGGTGACAATATGTATTTTTCAAACTGTAATTACTTATATTTAATAACAGAAAACCGGTTTCGTACATATTAACTAAGTCTATGAAATAAATTATCAAAAATAGCATAAAAATAATGTAAAATCTACCAAGAATATAATGGTAAAGGACTAGAAAATCAAACGAGTTGTTAGGTGAAAATGAAAGGAAAATAGCGAAACGAAAACACAATTTGGAACCTTACAAGGATGATCTATCAAACATGAACTCCTAACTGGTTTGAAAAATATAATTGAGTCTGTATTTAAGAAAGGAAGGGCATTACTTTAAATTAGCTGCTAAATGTTAATAGATAAACCAGAAAAATATGAAAGATTAAAATTTTGATCTCCAAAGATGAACGTTTTTGCAAAATGTGCGAAATTCGAAAAAAAGAGCGCTATATCATTAAATATATGTATTTACCAGTTTATTGTATCGCATATGAATGCATATCAATGAATGGATCACTCATGAATGTACCATCCTTAAATGTATAAACTTCACTGAATAACATACACTGACTACCAATAAGTATTTGGACACCTATGCAAATGACGATATCTGCGGTCCTAAGGTACGTCACGGATTCCGCCGGTATATATCGTGTAGGAAACAGCATCGGCTTTAGTCGCATGCAAGATGCCTCGCAGTTCGGAGCTCTCTGATTTCGAGAAAGGTATAATTATCGGGTATCACAAATAGGGCCGATCCTTAAGGGGCATATCTAGCAATCTGAAGTACCCAAAATCAACAGTGGCCTATGTGATTAAGAAGTGGAAAGTGAGCGGTGATTGTCGGAATGTGCCCCGAGTCGTCAGACCAACGAAACTGGGAGATAGAGACCGACGAGTGCTGTCCAGAGAAATTCGGAAGAACCGCACCCAACCGATGGCCCTCATCCGCGAGGAGTTTCAACAGGCATCCGGGAGTATTGTTTCAATGAATACCATCCGTAAGGAAGCACATCTGCTTGGTTTTCCTGGTCGTGCTGCTGCCCATAAGCCTTTGATCACAAAGTCCAACCGCCCTGCTCGGTTAATGTGGTGCAAAGCACATCGAAATTGGACCGTAGATCAGTGGAAACGGGTTCTTTGGAGTGACGAATCAAGGTTCACCCTTTACCGTTCAGAAGACAAGGTCTGGGTCTGGCGTCTACCTGGAGAACGTCTCCTGCCAGAATGCATTGTGCCAACAGTCAAGTTCGGCGGAGGTGGAATTATGGTCTGGGGGTGTTTCTCATGGTATGGGCTGGGACCCTTGGTCCCCAGTCATGGTAACCTCAACTCCGATGCCTGCTGCACTATTTTGGATGACAATGTGCTTCCTACGTTGTGGCAGTTTTACGGGTTGGACCCCTGTTACTTTCAGGACGACAATGCCAGTTGTCAAGTTTCGACGTCAACCAAGGATTGATATGGTGCCAATGGAGTTCATCGAATGGACTGGCCTGCCCAAAGTCCAGACCTGAACCCTATCGAGAACCTCTGGGACGAGTTGCATCGCCGAATTCAGGGGTGCACTACCCGTGCAAAATCGGTGAAGGAACTTCTATGTCTTCTAGAAAATACCACTAGCTGTCATACAAAGACTTGTGGAAAGTATACTCCGGAGGGTGCACGCTGTAATTACCTCTCGTGGAGGCTCTACCAACTATTGATTTTGAATAAAGTTAGTTTTTCTTATCTATCACAGGTGTCCAAATACTTATTGGTAATATAAAGGAATGAGACGCACGCAATTAATGCATGCAAAATAAGATTCTGCTTATATCTACATGTTAGCAATGCTATAGTTTCGCTCGGAGAATCTTTTATCTGGGAACTCAGGAAGTAATGTTCAGAAATTTTAGAAAAGTGCCAATTATCGTTATAATTTACATAATTTTATTTATTTTTTAAAGCGTTTTAGTGCCTAATTGGTTTATTCATATGCATTTTCAGACAGGCAGGCTCATATATATTTTTCTCTGAAATGCTGGGAGGTAAGATTGGTAGACCTTCCATGTAAGTTCCAAATTTCACGCTAAAGGATGTTGACTAGCCTAAGAAGGTTTCTTTAGCGTAATAGAATTATGAAATAATGATCAAAAGTGCTTCTATTCTGATCGATAAATTAAATGTAAAGTTGAAAGCGTTTTAAGTCTTTAGTCCTGAAAATTTTCATGACGAATGTAAACGTATCAAGAACAGGTTAACTGATATATCATGTTTTTATTAAAATTAAATAATACACGTAAACACTTTGTATTCAGGTACAAAAAAGGTGAAATTGCAAAAACAAAATTCAGAGGTAAAGAAAGATCCAGGCGACAAAATATTTTAAAATACATAAAACTTAAAAAAAATTTTGTATGTGTGGTGGGTGTTGGAAGGGAATGCCGACAAAGGTGTTTAGAAATGCTCAACATATAGGACTGTGTTTTGTAGTAAGTGATGAATTAATATACAGGTTTTGCAAGGAAATGGACTACAAAGTATTAAGCAAAATCTTAAAAATTTTAGTTGGGGATATTTGAAATGAACAGAAATGTATAAGGTATATTATGTAGTGAATTATCGTAAAATAGCGTAAATGTAACAGAGTTTTGAAATTTGGCTCAAGATCTGTCCTCAATTGCACAGACTGCATTACAAATCACTGCAAAATTTAAAAATGATAAATAGAGCCAAAATTAGTCACGCTGAAAAATTCCGAAAAAAAAATTTTCGTTTTTTTTTTTTAAATTATTATTTTTTTTAATGTTTTTATCTGATTTCCATCAGCTTTTTGCTTTAAGTACAGAAGCCTTCAAAGATATGTTTTGAAATTAACTTAGAATGTTATGATATTTATAAACAATGTTTCTGCATAATGCCCTCCAAAAGTAGTTACATTGAAGTCACCAGGCAAATGATCAAATCTGTAAGTTTTATTTTCGCATTTATCTCCTTTAGAAATTGCTTGTAATAACTCTTTTGTACTGCGAATTCATTTACAGAAACTGAAAACTATTTTGCATGAAAACGTGTCTCCTCTGTATGGGTCAAAATAATTTTTCCCGTTAATATTTTTAAGCTATCTGTATCTGCCTAATATCATAAGTCCAGTTCAAAGTTACATCTTTTCAATAAAAATGAGTTTAAAGTTTCAAGAAACTTGAAAAATATTAAATAAATTTAAAAATATGTAAAAAGTATCAAATCATAGCAATCTTATCTTCATTTTCAGGTTCCTATTAAACATTTCAAAATATATAATTCTAAGCAGTTAACGATAAGCCTACTGACTCAACAAAGAACTCATTGAAACTGAAAATACAGAATGTCAAATCATTTATTATATATCTGAAGTTCGAAAATAAAAATCCCAGATGGTGGTAGAGAAGAACTTGCTGTGATATTAATTCATTATAAGTAAACTCCGTCTGAGGCAATTTCAGTTGCTTAATACAATCGGGAACTTAATTATTCAAGAAATCACCGTGCATTACTTTTAATAGATAACTTGCGAATCCGGCTTGCAACAAATATGTCGCGCAACTAAAACGGAAATTTTATTTTATTTATTATTTATTTTTTGTTGCCTCGCGCAGTGAAAAAAAATAACACTTTCATGCAGGCATCAGAAAGGAAATGCATCCTCATCGTCTTGTTTGATTATCTCAAAAATTCAGAAACTGGCTTATTTGAATTAATTTTATGGACATTTTTCATTGAGCATGAAATGGCATGCCGAGGTTGCATGCTCATTGTCAGTGTTCGTATATCTAGACGCATTCATGCCATGTTTGTTTAAAATCTGTTTCATTATCAAGTAATACAATGAAAAACAACTTCCGAAGGATTATATAATTCATAGCCGAGAAAAAAATATTAACACTGAAAATAAATTAAAAACGATATAATCATAAGTCAAAAACAGAAAGAGTGCTTAGAGACGACTATAAATTGTTGAAGTTATTTATATATAGGCAATAATTTTATGTATTTTCATTAAAAAAAAGACGCCCAATCTCGGAGTAAGTAATGAAAACTCGCAAAACGTTCGTAGGAGAAAAAATTACTAATTTCGCGATTAAGAACCAATTTAAAATTTCGGAGGAATGTATGTCAAAAGCTAGAGTAATAGCCCAAATATATTATGCAACTGTTGGTAATTAGAGTCGAATCCTGCTATAACGAACGCTGCTTATAAAGAACTCCCGGATACATCGAAAGATCCTATCAGACTTGTCCAGTTTTTTATTCATTTAATGTTACTTTATATTGTTATAAAGAACCTCCAAGAATATGGAAATCGGATATAATATAGCGAATGATATGGATATCTTCGATTGAAATGTTTTTGGATTTTTCACATTTTTCTAGAACTTCTGCTAGTTTAAACGAAAAACATTATTGACCGTTAGAAACATTCACGTTTTGGATACTAGGATCCGCATCACATCCACAAAAAACAGCTTTACGTTATTTTTCTTTTACCTTTATTCTCAGTTTTCTCTTGTTCTAAACCAGAGGTTCCCAACAGGGTCGGTATGGGTCCCCGGGGTTCGACGCAATTTTAAAGGGGGTCTATGGTGATCAGGGAGTCGTCTGAGCGTCAATAATCGAATGTGCATCTGTAACTGATTAAACATAATCAAGATTCCATTGATTAGAAAATGCATATTAACAAAATTGATGTAAAACTTCTTCAAACTTCCTATGAATAAGTCTAATTCAAAACACATAGGTATGTTAAGTTTGGAATTTAAAAGCTATCCAACAGAAAGATCGTCAGTTTAAAGTTGTTACAGGCCCAACATTATTAAACTTTTCTCTTTTCTTACCCAGTGGAAGCAGGGTTTAGTCAAGTCAATAATTTGCTACGGAAAAGAAGAAACAGATTGTATTCGGGTCTAGTCCAGGTTCCGTAACTATTCGGGGCAACACATCATGGGCCCTATAAGGGCATATATTGATTCTGTATATATGCTTACATAGTTCCTAATATATGCATACATAGTTACATAGTAGTTCATAACAGACATAGTTCATAGTACATGCTTATATACAAGTAGTTCTAATACATAGATCTTTCATGATACGTGCTTACATAGTTCATACATATACATGCTTAGATAGTTCATACATATACATACTTAGATAGTTCATGCTTGCTTAGATAATTTATAATATATTGAGCCTGTTACATAATACATACATAATTCATAATAATTTTCATTGGCCATAATACATTGGCCATAAATTTTCATTGGCCATAAATTTACAATTAAATAATAATACAATTAAAAAAGAAAAAGAAAAAAAAGAGAGAGAGAGAGAGAGTTCATAATAATTTTCATTGACCATAATACATACATGTTTCATAATATAAACAGTGGGCCATAATACATACATGTTTCATAATATATACAATTAAAAAAAAGAAAAAGAAAAAAAAAGAGAGAAGAGAGATTGACTAGGAACTATTCCACACTGTAAAAATCTGTTCCCAATTCCTCCAGTTTTTGCATTATCTTGCAGATTTTGCTAGAAATGCTGGCTGTTTGAGCAGAGAACGCTTAAGAATCTGGAATTTTTGTATCTTATAACTTGTTTCTATTTGTAAAATTAAAAATAATAATAAAAAAAATCATAAAACGTAAGCCTAAGAAATCCTTTTTTTTCCCAAAACGTTTATTTATTTACTTAATCTTATTGCTGTCTTTATATGCATATGCGCAGTTATTTTTATCATGATTATGTTGGATGCTGTATGAAAAATGTAGAGATCGATGAAGAAACTATTCTAGAGGGAAGGCTCGATGCGAGAAAATGATTGGGAATCCCTGTTCTAAACCAAAGCTATGCGAGACAGATATGACATCTAATTCTAGGAGAAAGAGAATATAATAACTATATTTTAAGATATCATGAGGTGTATACATACTGAACCAAAATTTGTAAATAGGTTCTTTGATTGCATTCAGATTCTTTGCGCTGTCAGATAGAACTTTATTGAAAGCTGACACTACAACGGAAATTAAATTTTTTTTTTGTTATTCAGAGAAAGAAGAAATGGAGAATCATACCAGCTTGAGTTCACTGCTCTTTTACAAAATGATAATTTTTATCCTTGTCGATTTGCTTCGTTTTAGAAGAAATGGAGAATCATACCAGCCTGAGATCACTCCTCTTTTACAAAATGATAATTTTTATCCTTCTCGATTTGCTTCGTTTTAGTATAAATGCTTTCTATGTTCTGTCCTTCAAATAGGGGTTTTGTATTCTTTAGTTCTTTTGTAAGACATAAAATATTCTTTATAATGGTTATTGACTCTTTGAGTTGTAAACGGAAAAACTTCGGTGGAATGACTGTGTTATCATTAGACAGTGAATAAAATGCTAGGGAACGACATTATCGTCCATTTTTATCTGTTCTAGTAGAGCAAAACTCTTACGTACTCTTTGACCAGGCTCCCTGCACTCTGTTTCTGTGTGAGATAATCAACCCTAAAGATTCATATATAAAACTGTAAAGTTATACTGATAGCGTCATTAATATAATTTTATAGTTTTATATTATTATCGGCACATTGAACAAAGTAGAAAGGACTGATCACATGTTTGCGCATTATAACGTTTTCCTTACGCACCATAAAATGCACCAACCAAACAACAAACCAACAAAAAATTCTTTCATATGGCGAGCTATAAAAGCAAAGCTTCTGCGTTGAAAATAAAGTGAGCATTATTCAGAAAAAACAAATCGAATAATGTTTTGCTCATGGAATATGGACAGAATAAAAATTGATACAGATGGAGCCCAGAGATGTAGAAGATGTATTGCGGAAAAGCTTCACCATTCATAAAAGGCAGTAATCTTCCAATATCTAACGAAATAGTTGAGACAAAGCCAATAAATCTGTCAGAGAGCTTTTAAAGTATGGAAAAGAACGAGCAACAAATATAATAACGGTGTGTAATAATAATTTCAATTAAATTTGCAAGTAAATCTAAAAATGATTTCTTTTAATTTACATTTGTTATTATTTTGATAAATATAGCTAAGTTAATAAGTTTTTTCTTTGTTCATTATACAATTTGTAGGGTTATTATCATTTCAATTAACCAGTTATTTATAATTTCAGCTTTTACCGTCACTTCTTTCCCTTTCCTCTTTTGAATGTAAATCAGTTTAAGGGTATTCAATTCGAGGGTTTTGGATTGTAAGATTGTGCATGTTTCTGCCATTCGAGGCGACGTTTCTATGTTCGCCACCTCTGATAGGATTGTAATTCTTCGGCATTGCACATTGCTGCCTATATTTAAATTGTTACGCGGGTGAGAAGTTTTGAGCCAACTCCATGGTAAATAAAATTGTGTAGTTTTTGACTACTAGACTTGGTTTAATTTTTGAAATTGAATGTCAAATAAGTTACATCGCTCCAATTGATGCTGACTTTTAAGCACGAGACCTGCATTTATGTTCAAGTTCTGTTTTACTAGAAAGGTTGTTTAAACCTTTTCAAGACTATTGTTACTTCAGACGAGCGATACGCCGCTTTACAACTGTTACGAATTCGATACTAGTTTATGCAAGAAAGAGAGTTATTTCTCTTTGGTAGCATAAGCTAGAGATAACATAGAGGACATAGACATAGAATAAACATAGAGGAAAAATCAATTCTTATACGTCTTTGTGAAAGGGTCCATTTTTCGAATATAACTAACGACCAGACACAGCGAACCAAACTTTCGTTCTCTTGAAATTCGTTAGAGTGGAATTCGACTGTATATGCTTTTTAACCGAAGTTTACATTTATAAATGAATGAAATTCTGAATATTTTCGACACCATAGTTTTAGATGAAAATTAACTGGATTGTGTTTCTACAAATTATTACTGTACATACACAAATAACAATTAGGTAAGGATTATGTTATCAATGAGAAAGTAATAGTAATCAATTCGATATTCTCAGAAAATTCTAATGCATGTTAAATCTTATAACATCCCATAAAATTCATGTAAATAATCGGAGAATATCGCACAGCTATAAATGTATTGCTCTAAATATAATTAAGTTTTTAAGGGGATCTTTATTTATGTATTGGTATAATTAACTTACTGTAAAATGATACCCTTTTAACATATTGCCAATAACAATGCAAATTCGAACAAATTTTTGGAATTTAGGATTCAGTAGTCAGCTGATGTATATCTCATTATAGTTAGTATTCATTAATATTAGTGTTTTAATTGATTTCTTGAAGTTAATTAACTGACGTAATTAGAACATTAACTTCTGATCTCTATCAGTTATTAACAACTGAAAACATTATATTAGCTGTCTTCCGAAAGAGGTATCGATCACTCTTGTCGATCATCTCTCGATCACTTTATTTTGTATTTCAGTCGGTAAAATTACAAAAGGCAAGAAGTTATTCCACTTTCTTTTTCCTGAGATTATTGCACATTGCTTCACTGAAAATCCTAATTAATTTTCCCAGCAAATGCCCAAAAATGTTAAATAAAAATTAAAAAAATTCCTGCGGAGGAAATACTATCATCACAATGACCCCCAACTGACCAATGCCAGATTTACTTCTGTTTGACTCTCATTAGAGAAAGAGATTTTTATTAAAGTCAAGATACTTGAAGACCTTGAGTCTGAAGACTGCTGGTGAGGCTGGAAACATTGACTGCTATGGCACAATTCCCATTTTCCATCCAGCGCTGCATCACCACGCTGTTTGAAGTGGATAGAAGTATTTTTCAGAATACGATATGAGGTATACTTTTTTATCATGACGTGAAGCAAATGTTGAAAAGATTTTGATATTTTCTGTCCATTCGTTTTTGTAATTATGTAGGATCTGAAACGCCATAGTTATTTACTACTAAAGAGAGAACGCAAAAAATGAAAGCGTGAACAAAATGCATTTTAATAATAACAATAGGTATATTTTCGAAATACAGTCACACAAAGTGTTGGATTAGCTCCAGATGCCTGATATCATTTGCACATGGAATCACAAGTATTCTGGAAGATTCTGCACGTATCTCTCATTGTGACAGCTTCCAGAGATGCGTGAGACGAGATCGTCATCCCTGGTCACGAGGGTGTCGTATTCTAGAGCTTTCAAGTGATATCAAGAAAAGGAGTCAAGCCAGAAGAAATCTGGTAAAGGTCAGTGAAGGGGACAACTGCAATCGGTCCACCAACCATCAGATGTCAAGTTTAAGTATTGACTAACGCTATTGTTAAAAATGGGTGGAAGCGTCTGGAACCGCATTTCAGAGCTCTGCGATGTAGTTCATTTTAGATATTTTGCAAGACCTCTTCCAGAAATACTCTGTAACTTCATCCTGTCTTCGAACAGGCATAAGGTATGAGCTTATTACGAGGTCCTCGACAGTGCTGGACCAGGACTTAGACTATGCGACTCCTCGAGTGCTGGCACTTGTATTCTGCATGACACGGAGCACAATCTTTCACGGGTCCCTATCCATCATTCTTGATTCATAGCGGATCTTTGAATGAAGCCAGTTTTGCATGATCGCAGATGCAGGAGTAACATCTGACGATTGAGAGTACGCTTCATCGGATATAATTCTTTCACTGTGCTATGCTCATTATATTCTACAGCTCCGTATGCCAAAATGCATACCACCTAATTCTGCTGATATAATTGATCTTCTGTATAGTCGTTCACTTTACTAGCTCTGTGAGCAATTCACGGTTTTCTGAGCTATATGATTTCGATTCGTCTTTGGAAACCTACCTCTCCCAGAAGTTCGTACAAGTTGCAGGGAAGCACTCTATAACACCCTACACCCTACAAAAGCACACACACTTCGCCTTTTCTAATATAAAATTTCCAATAAGGCCAGAAAACATCGGTAGCCATTCAATGATCTGAAGTTTCAAATAATCCTGAAAATCTGTTACTGAGGTGTCAATAAGTACCACTTCAATAATAAATATTTCCTGTTCTCAACACTTGTAGGGAAAAAAATCGAATCTGAATAGGTAGTTAAAGACCCTGTGATGTACAAGGAACTACGGTAGCTAAAATTGTCCTACAATGCTTGTTTTTCATCTGTCTTGACATGGATGGAAGCTATCTAGTTCACTGTCCATTGGAAACAGAAGGTAATCACGATTCCAGTTCTTTTCTCAAAACGTATCTACAGCAGTTCCTTTGTGAACAGCAATATTCGTATGGAATCATGTATAAAGCACTGTCCCTAATTTAACTAAAGTATCCGTCTGCAAGTGTATTTGAAAATCATTCGTATGGCCAGAATAAAACATGAGCAGTAGTATTAATCTGTTTTAATGATTCTGTTCTCAGCCATTTACAACAATGTTTGGATGTTTTTTTAAATAGTCTGTAGGAACTATAACGATAAAAAGAGGATCACTACGAACCAAGAACTTTCGATATATCGATTGAAATGAGAAGCGTTTAGCTATTTTTCACAATACAATTTAGAACTAAATAGTTCAGCTTACGAAGCGGAACAATTAGTTAATTATAAACTACTTGATTTCTTTCGTACATGTTTTCATAAGTGAGAAAATCCATACCAAATCTTTTATTCATTTTACTTTCTAACAGAAAATATCTGATTTAGTTTTGTTACGCAAGACTAAATCAGAAGACTGAAGAAATATCTGATTTAGTTTTTGTTACGCAAGACTTGCATAGAAGCAAGGATTGCTTAATTTCAGACATAAAAGACTTGAGTAATATGTAGAAATTAAATTTCCTATACCTTCATAAGAGTATCGGCATCGTTATTGAGTTATGCTATTACAATAGTGTTTTAATTTGTTATTGACTTATTATGCTATGACTATTACTTATTGCTATGACTATTAATTTGCTTTGTGAGATAAAAATGGCATTATGAAAGTTATTGTCTTCAAGTTAAAATTTGTTGGACAGGGCACAGTTATGAAAGCGTACCATAGGTTTGCAGCTCAGACGTAATGTTATTTAATCTTCATGCTTAATGTAATTAAAACTTGCTTTGAAGCTCTTGATTATTCAAACTAGTGTGACTAAAAAAGAGTTAGGAACTATAATTTAGCTGTTATATAACTGACTTCATTTGCCTGGTGACTTGATCGTAACTTCGACATAGTGCTTCCTCTAGGGAGGCTTAGTGCTAACATAGAGCATGAATTGCATTAACATTCTTAGTTTTTTAAAGTTTTCTTCCTGCTGGAAATGATAATATTACATTTGTTGATTTAGTGTCACTTGCATAATTTCATTTGACACTGAGTTATACAATCTGCAAATAAAGTTCGTTGGTTTTTGTTCTGCAGTTGTAGAACATTGAAATAAACTTGGGTGAGAGCAAAGGTAAGTATTCAATAATAATCAGATTGAAATATTTATATATAGGCATAGGTATTTCTTATATTTAGGTATTATAACATAGGTATTTCTTACATTTGCAAAAGGTCTGCACACGTTACAAACCTAAAACTCAGAAAGAATTTCGAAGAGATTCAAAAGTAAGATACGTTTAAAAAAATCACATTCGAGTGGATTTTACAAATTATTTTAAAGCAGGTTTCTTAGAAATGCATAAAGTTATGGGGCTGTTTTCTAAGATGATTTTTAATAAAATTTGATTCAATAGTTAAGTACAATAGGTTGTACCTCATTTGCAATATAACATGAATTTCATAAAGCTGTCGAATTTCGTAAAAATATCTGCAAAAACTAGTATTAGTGCCCTCCGTATAGTTTTCTATGGAACGTCAGTTTGGTGTGAAACTTCATGAGAGCTTGTTTCTCAACACGCTGATGATGCATAGAGTGTCCAATGTTTCTAGTATTGCAAAGGCAATTGGAAGACTTGTGACTGGTTTTTTTTTCTTTATAGATTTCTCGAAGAACCAATTGTCTCCAAAGAGTTTTTAATCCTTCCCTTCATTCCTAATCCTTTACCACATTTCATATTTTTCAGCTAACATAAAATAAAAAACTAGAACAAAAGTTTTTTAATCATATCTTTCATAACTGTCTGGCTACATTTCATATACTGAAAATGTTTCACAGTGGCTAACACTGTTAATATCTGGCATCCACAGAGTGTTTTAGTGCTGACTATATGAGATGAGGGTTGCAGCCCGACCCTCCTGGCAGACTTTACCTCACCCTATGACCTTTTTGCGGGCTGCGCCAGAGCAAGCTAGAAACACTTCCAACAAGCAGATATAAAGAACATAACTAAAAAAACAAAATTAAAATTAAAATCCCTACTGCAAGCTTATCATGATTAATCTTCTCCACCATTTTCCTGGCAAATTTTTTTCAGTCTTTTAAAATCATTTAAAATATCATATATATATTAAAAACATCCTTTTCCTTAAACTCGTTCTTGATAGCAGTAAAATATTGACATGTTTCCACATAATGCTCCGCAGTACCCGGTTCTTTACAGATATCACACAGGTCAGATTCTTGTAATTTAAACCTTTTAAAGTAGAAAGGAAAACGACCATGACCTGTAATGGTTTGGTTAACGTCAATGTCTGAATAACATAAACCTTTTTTAAGTTTAACAAATTTCACATAACCTTTATTTTGATCAGACCTTTCCCAATCTTCCCTCCATTTATCATAAATATAATTTTTCATAATAGTCACAGCTTTCCTTGTTGATCCCTGTACATTGATATCACGAGCATTAACATCGGTAATTGTCTCCATGGCCAGTGCGTCTGCTCTCTCATTTCCAAAATGTCCAACGTGTGCCTTCACCCAATTAAACACAATATTTTGATCTTCTCTCAAGTCTTTATATAATTGTCTAATATCTACCATTAAAGGGTTGTCTTGATCAGGTCGTGAGAGAGCTTGAAGAACTGTCAGGCTGTCGGAATAAATATGTATATCATATTTTCCTTTAAGTGTCTTCTTAATCCATTTCAGTGAATAAAAAATAGCCATAGCTTCCGCTTGATAAACTGGTTTATAAATATTGAGTTTAAATTTATTATTCTCCATCTCTGTTCCATAATAATATATAACATATGCGAAAGCAATGGCGTCTTCCAGACCTGACCCGTCTGTATAAATGTCAATTTCTCCTGTTTTTGGAGCATCCAAATAATACGGAATAAAAACTCTTTCAGCAGAGTGAATCAAATTTAAATCAAATTTTTCAAAAGCACACCGTGTTACAATAGAATCTCTATATAATTTAAAACCAATATTTCCTGTTGTAAAATCAATATTTTCCTGTGTGCCGTCTATATATTCGATGACCATTACATTCTTAACAGTGGCTAAATCCAAGTATATCCGGCATTCACCAACCAGATACTCATTATGGTATATAGTGCACATTTAACAAAATGATCCTTTAATTCATAAATCCAAGTATATAAGGCATTCACCAACCAGATACTCATTATGGTATATAGTGCGCATTTAACAAAATGATCCTTTAATTTATAAATCCTAAATCCAAGTATATCCTGCATTCACCAACCAGATACTCATTATGGTATATAGTGCGCCTTAAGCAAGATGCTCCTTTAATTGGTGATGCTTGACTATCAATTCCGCCGTCGTTAAAGGGCGTTCAAAGTCGTAAATCTGGATGAAGGCCTGTGAAAAATCGAATAAAAATTTGGGAGATCGGGATAGATTCCCAGACAGAACAACTAAGAAGTTAGAAGCGAGCCTAGGAGCAGCGAGTCAGAAACGGGATGGGGTGCTGGAGTGAGTGAGGAAGAAATCAGAAGCGATAATCGGGAGGAATAAGTTGGATGGAAATTCATGCGGATGGACTCCCATGGGGATCGAGTAAGAAATCGGGAGCGAATCGGACCACAGCGGGTCAGAAACTGGAATGGAAGACCAAAATGAGAGATTAAGAAACAGAACGAATCTATAAATTTAAGTCTGAGATCGGGATGGAATTCAGGATGAAGGAATAGAATAAGCAGCAAGGCGCTGCAGGAGCGAATCAGAAATCGAAATAAAGCGCCGGGACGAGCGTGTAAGAAAACGGAAGCTAGGAGAGTGTAAGAAATCAGGATGAAGGCCGGTGAGGATTCAATAGCAAGTAAGAAGCGAGTTTTCTATCTGTGTATGGTGCAAGAAAGACGCATAGAAATTGGATGCGAGCTCTCAGGAGGAAGTCGAAAAATCTAGACGAGGTCACGTCAATGGTTGAAAATGTTCGGTATAATATTTTTTTTTTATTATACTCATGAAACTGATTTTGTGCACTTTTTATCTCATGTTTTTTTTTTTTTTTTACTCCAAAGGGATTTGAATCCCGAAGGACTATTAGTTTCGTTTTGGCATTTTGCGTCGGACTCATAAATGTCGGTTCACTTTTCAAACTGTTGCCATAAAATGTTAGAGTCCTGCATTATATTTGAAGAAATTAAATAATGAAAATCTGCGTAAATGTATGTATATTTCTCGCAATGTCATAAAATAACGGTACATAGAGTCATCGAATTTTGAATAACGTAATCCTCCAACGAATATGAGCATGTGGAAGACCAAATTTGAAATTTGAAATTTGTTTTATGATCGATTTCCTATTTTTTAAAACTTTGACGAATTTTTAATTAACAAACTTAAGGATTTCAAAGCGAGCAATGGCAACGTTGTGCAGAAAAAAACATTTTTATCTCCAGCGCGTAAGTCTCTGTATCGGAAATTCTAAAGGTATGCTCGTTTTAAAACTATTTTGCGATATTGCTGTTGCACTGGATCTTATGGTTTAAGTGCGAGGAACATGATATTTAATAAAGAAAGGTAACACACAAAATGTTAAAAAACGCTCCTTTGGACGTAATTTAAAATCTGAAACATTTCAGATTTTTTTTTTTTTTTTTTTTTTTTCAAAATAGTATAATTTTTTTATCAGAAGTTCAAAACATACGATTTGTAAAATACAGTAAACGATTATATTATCTGGTTTTCAGTTATACCTTGTTTATATTAATGGTTACGATGTAAAATATATTTATTCCTAAACTTTTGGAGGGCTATTATTTTAAACGAAGCGTATTTTAAATTGCATCAGATAATTATATTCTTAAAACCTAAGTTAAGAAAATGCATTTAATGGTCCCAAATCCCACTTTATATTAAGCAATACAATTATAGCTTGAAACGTTACCTGAAGACGTTATGTCACTCCCAATGGAGCATTTCGGAAGATTAATTTATTTGTAAGTCTAAGGGGAAATGAACTGACGATCTTACGCTTTGCTTAATGCTAACACTTACAGACTCGCATGCAGGATAGATACGTGTTGCGTTGGAAACTCTGTTGATTCGCAATAAAGGATACTGCAAAATATATTTATATTAATTTCTTTTATTATTATTGTATATTATTTAATTTTAGAATAAATGTTCATGTGATCGAATAGTTTCTTAATATTTCGAAAACGATAAAAAAAATCTGATGTGGACACCACATGACTTCCTTGTACGGAATATTAAATTATACGCATTTTTTCTTGCATTTCATTTAAACTTATTAGATTGAATTAAACCTACTTCGCCGACAGCGCATAAACCACAATATAATAAATGAATTCTTTAAAATTCACTTTGTTTACCATAGCGACACTCTGGCGCTAGGTTCACTTAACAGTATTATATTTCGTTCATATTATAAATCAGAATGCACAAAATTTATATCATTTAAAGAATTATCTAATCGTTGCCACATATTCTATTCAAATACTATAACAAAGCTAGAACGATGTATGAAAGAAATTAAGCAAACAAAACAAAAAAAGAAACAGTTTTTCACAGACGATTGAATATTTCTCATTCAATTAATTCAGTTTTCACTTCGCGACAAGGCAAAAATACATAAAAACTCAAAATATCTGTATTAAAAATTAGGAAGTAAATCTTAAACACTTATTTCCTTGAAAAAATTTCAGAAAGGATTAAGCATGATTTAAATAATAAACGAAGGCTTTATCTTTGTTGTTGCGAAGCTAAGTTTCTCTAGATTGGCAACAAATACGCTATCCTGCTGTTTCAAATGTAAACAAGAGCAATGGCCGCCATCAATAACATTATTAGGCTTAGCGGCACTTAAACAATTTTAAAATTGTTGATAATTCTAAAAATATTGCATACAGATTTACTAAAGGCATAAAACCCTTAACCGGAAGATAAAAACAACATAATTCAATCATTATTAAAGCAAAAAACGTACAATTTACCAACATATAAGAGTAAAGAAACTGCGATCACTGAGCCGGGTAACAGAGTGGATATATTTATAAATATATTTATATACGTTTGGCGCGGCCGATTGAAACCAAAATACAAGGTGCACATCTACATGTTATAATAGTCTTATATACAAAATTTCAACGTTCTGAGGCTACTCGTTTTTGAGTTATGCGAGATACGTATGTACGCACGTACGTATATACGTTCGTACAGACGCCACGAAATATTCTCTTCAGAATTAATTTTAAAGCAGTTTTTTAGTTTTTTTTGGAGGAAAAGAGTGTTTTATTCTGTCCTTACATACATATATCACGGAAATACATCGTTAAATTGCATCTGAAAGAGGTCAAAATGGGATATTTTATGATATATCGTTGAAATATGCTGCCTGAAACTTTGCGCGATTACAATACTTCCTTTTTACTTCATACAAGGAAGTAAAAACGTTTACTTTAGTAATTTATGTAATAATATATCGAGTCATTAAACAAAAAAAATGCATTATTAGAATAATCATTAACATTAAAAAATTGTAATAAAAATGCAGAAAAACTTGAAACTTTTAAAATTAAAGCAAACTTTTGTTAATTTTTAAAATTACACTTATTTTGGTTGTTAGTAGTTTTGAGAAAATGTGCAACAAGTTTTTTTTCGCAAATTCTGAACAACTTTCTTTTAAATAAATAACTCATTCTTATAAATTCAATCGAACACCTCTTTCGTTCATTTCTTTATTTACTTGAAAGGGCACTAAAATTTGCTTTACAGTACATGTTGGATTTGAAAAAATATACGAAACCATTTTTAGAATTTGCAGAAATTTATAATCAGGACTTTTTAATATGATGTGTTTCTTGATGTTTTGGATTTTGTAAAATATTCAGAACTTTCAACAGGGTCGGAGATTTTTGGATTAATGTCACTTCTTTAAGAAGCTCATCCATATTCAAATGTAGTTTTTTTTAGCTTCGAAACTTTACTAACTTCAATAAATTTCTGTTATTTATGTTAGAATTGAATCCATAAATAGACTTAGATTTGACAATCTGCCAAATGTAAAATTTTTGGCAAAGTTTTCTCTTAAATAAGCAATGGTTGAAGAAAGAAATAATTTTAAGTCTTTGGATAATCTGAGTTATATAATTGATTCAAATGTTGATTTTGAAATATTAGAAAATGAAAAATTTCCTTGTATATCAAGATTTAAGTTTATTTCTTAAAAATTTGGTCAAAACAATGGAAACATCTGCATCTGCAGTCTCATTTTTCTCTAGTTCATCAACAGATGAGCTGAAAATATCGGCACTAAATGTTGTGAGAACAATAAACATATTTTAGTATCCGATGTAATTTCTACAGGATTCATATCAATTAAAAGCAGCTTGAACAACTATTTATAATAACCAGTTGGTCTGCTTATAAAATAAGTACTCAAGATTTTCCGAGAAATTAAAATTCTTCCTGTGTCGTTCACAGAAAGCCACCCAGTAGGCACATAACTGAGAATTTGAAAAACTTTTGTTTCCACAAATAAATGAAACTCCTTAAGTGTTTCGCGAATCTGTTGCCATTGAAAAATAGCCAGAGAGTTTTAGGAAGTGTTTTTATATCCACATTTAAGTTTTCCATAGCACATTTCGCTCTGTTGTGAACAATGTAAACATTATACACTGAAATGACAAAAGTCATGGGATACCTCCTAATATTTTGTCGGTCCTCCTTTTGCCCGGCGAACTGCAGCAACTCGACGTGGCATGGACACAACAAGTCGTTGGAAGTCCCCTGCAGGAATATTGAGCAATGCTGCCTCTATAGACGTCCATAATTGTGAAAGTGTTGACGGTGCAAGGTTTTGGGCACGAACTGATCTCTCCATGATGTCCCATAAATGTTCGATGGGATTCATGTCGGGCGATCTAGGTGCCCAGATCATTCGCTGGAATTGTCCAGAATGTTCTTCTAACTAATCGCGAACAATTGTGGCCCGGTGACATGGCGCATTGTCATCCATAAAAATCCCATCGTTGTTTGAGGACGTGAAGTCCATGAATGTCTGTAAGTGATCTCCAAGTAGCTGTAGGTATCCATTTCCAGTCAATGATCGGTTCAGTTGCATCAGAGGACCGAGTCCATGCCATGTAAAAACAGCCCAGACCATTATGGAACCACCACCAGCTTGAACAGTGCCTTGTTGACAACTTGGGTCCATGGCTTTGTGGGGTCTGCGCCACACTCGAACCCTACCATCAGCTCTTACCAACTGAAATCGTGACTCATCTGACCAAGCCACGGTTTTCCATTCGTTTAAGGACCAACCGATATGCTCACAATCCCACGAGAGTCGCTGCAGGCGATGTCGTGCTGTCAGTATTTAGCCATGTTTAGTTTTTTAAGACCGTCATTTTTGAAAGAAATATTCCAGATTTTTTTAGGGTATAGAAGGAATTGTTTGTAAAGAAATTTCTATGTTATATTTTTGGCTGTATGCTAATCTCCTTATTCTATATTAGTTTTAAATTTTTACCTTGAAATCTTGCCTAAAATCAAACGGCGAACCCTAGGTGTGTCCAGACCGGGCTTATCGACAATCTAGGACAACTGAGAGTCTGTATTCTTTGTTTCTCCGCATCTCGTCGGTCAGTTCATTGACAGCAATGCTCGTTTCAGCACTCTTTTCGAAGCTCTATACAATCAGTGTGCCCACTTTGGGCACACCCACAGAATTAAAACGATAAGTGCTATCTTCACAAAATTTTACTTGTGTACTCCTCTAGGCCTAATTAGACTGCCTACCTTTTTTAAATCAAAACTCCGACTTTAAGAGCGTGCCGGAAAGGGTCAACTAAACTTGCACATGAATGGGCTGGCTTGACGTTGCAAAGTCCTGAGCTGTGGGTGCCACAAAAGGAGGAAAACTGATGCTGGTGAAAGAAGAGTAGGCATTGCCTGCGCAAATATGAAACATTTATAGAAATGCTGATCGAAAAGCCAGAGTTGAGAATGTGTGAAGGGATACAAATTTCAAAACAGTACAGTACGTGTACAAAGTTTTAAAGTATTCAGTATCAACATGATTACTAATGAACAGACGTCACTAAATACAAGATTGGTAGATAAATGCAATGAAACGTGATGTAAATTGTTACGTAAGAACTTGTGCTTAATGGAACACAAGAATCTTGATAGAAAAGTTCCACTAAAATTTCTCATCATAATAAACTTAGAATAATAACATAACATATAAGGAAGAAATAGATACTTATCTCGGAACGGAGTTGAGGAAGATGGGAGTCACATAAGGTCTCATGTAGAAATCTTCAATTACACAGTTCAAATTATCTACAAGGTTGAGGAGGTTACTTTGACGTGCTTTACTTACAATGTTTTACTTTCATCATTAATAAATTAAGGAGTGGTAGGCAGTTTCATGTTTCTATGTGATTTCTGATTTGCACCAGTTGATTATTTTGCAACCCTTGAAAAATGAGAATGAACCCTGTAAGAGCCTTTGCCCTCGCACGAGAAGCATACCTAATTATCGGCCTAATTGCATTAAGAATTGTTGCCAATTGCAAATACTTATATATAAGGAAGTACAGATTTCTCTTTTAGCCAATCAAAATGCTTTCTGGCATCCTAAGATCATGGTATAAGTTGGCGGAAAAAACCGAAATAAATGAATATTGTGGCAACTTTTCATCGAATCACTACGAAGTGAAAGAATACGTCGAACAGAGAGCAGTAAGGGCGATAATATTCAGCATCCTCTTTGTACCAACTATTCATATTATAACGCCGAGTGTCAATAGCCGTAAGGGAATTTTAATTTCGAAATGAAGGACATTTGTCATTTTTTCTAAACTCAAGAGAGGACAAGGATAAGGAAGTTGATTAAAGATCCTTTCCAAAAGAGCTGATTTCCAGAAAAAAAGGACAGTTGGTAATCCTAAATACGGAAATTCTCGAAAGACTTCACTAACAACAATTGTGATGACAATGAATTAGAGAGCTATTAATGACTCTTTGGACTAAACCATTGACTATCTATTAATTCCATCTGTGTTCAAATGCCAAAGATCGAATGAGCGTTCCACGTTTTATCCCATATGCAACATGAATCAAAACAATTTCCTTTATAAATACATTGACAAAGATATGCTGCGCAGTGGACAGCGCAGTGGCCGACCAGCCGACCACCTGCACTTAACGACCGAGACCAGCGACGTCTGCGTAAAGTTGTCAATGTTCACAGACAAGCAACACTGCGTTAAATAACCGCAGAAATCAATGTGGAACGTACGAGGGACGTGTCCGGTAGAACAGTGCGGCGAAATTTCTTCTTCTTTTGCTTGGGCTATGCCAGCAAAAGACCGACTCGAGTGCCTTTACTGACAGCACGACATCTCCTGCAGCGGCTCTCGTGGGCTCGTGAGCTTATCGGTTGTTCCCTAAACGAATGGAAAACCGTGGCTTGGTCAGATGAGTCACGATTTCAGTTGGTAAGAGCTGATGGTAGGGTTCGAGTGTGGCGGAGACCCCACGAAGCCATGGACCCAAATTGTCAACAAGGCACTGTTCAAGCTGGTGATGGTTCCATAATGGTCTGGGCTGTTTTGACATGGCATGGACTCGGCCCTCTGGTGCAACTGAACCGATCACTGACTGGAAATGGATACCTACAGCTACTTGGAGATCACTTACAGCTATTCATGGACTTCACGTACTCAAACAACGATGGGATTTTTATGGATGATAATTCGCCATGTCACCGGGCCACAATTGTTCGCGATTGGTTAGAAGAACATTCTGGACAATTCCAGCGAATGATCTGGGCACCTAGATCGCCCGACATGAATCCCATCGAGCATTTATGGGACATCATCGAGAGGTCAGTTCGTGCCCCAAACCCTGCACCGTCAACACTTTCACAATTATGGACGTCTATAGAGGCAGCATGGCTCAATATTCCTGCAGGGGGAGGTATCCCATGACTTTTGGCACTTCAGTGTATTTTTAAGCCTCATGTTTTATTAAGTAATTGTAGAAATGATTGAATTTGAAAGATAAATTAAAATGATACGCTTTTTTATTTGCTTTGAGATCTATCTATGTGTTGGATCGCATAGGAGATAAATTAAAAATATTGCTATTGTAACGTTAACATGATGATCGAAGAATTTTTGAGAACATTTCACCAAAGTCACTTTTAGCGACAAAACAACTTAACTCCAGTTCTAATTCTAATTATCACTATTATGCACGATTCTATTCGAAACGTGAAGGAAACCCATTGAATTAAACTGGAATAAATTTCCCAAAAGGCAGCATACAAATTTGGATCCTCACTTTTAATAAAAATTACAGAATTACTTCTAATTCATTTCCATGCTGAATATGTAACCGCAGATCCTTTGAGACCCATTCTGCTTTTGATATAAAAGTACTTTAATCGAGGACTTAAAAATTCAAAAACAAAGTAAAATTTACTTCCTTAAAATAATTTGAAGGCTATCTTTATGATAATGAATTTGGAATATTTTCCATGCAATTGATTGAAATTCTGATTTCTCTTCGTCTTGGAAATCTCTGAAGAATTTTAAATTTTCCTGTAAGAGCTAAAATGGTAATTCAGTTAAAATATTCCGTTCTGTAAAGCTTTCCTCGTTATTTTATTTATTTACGAACTTTCTTTGATGTCTTCGGTTTTAGGTTTAGGGACTCCAATTCTGTTAAGAACTTTTGAAGTTTTTAAAACACATAATTGCTTAATAAAATACTTAAATTATGTGCTTGACTTAGAACAGTAATTTAAATTATCTTTCAGAAACGCTTGTTATGGTATGCGGGGATTTAGCTTTATGCAGGCTCACGAAGTTTTAACACTATCTTCTTTTCATCTGTTCTGCGAATATATTAATAGAGTAGTTCTCGTTTTTCTTCGGACAAACTGCGATTTTTAGGCACTTTGAATCTCTGTTCAACAGGAGAATAACATAGACATTAGATTATCCAGATTCTGAAAAGTGAGGGTTTAGCAGTAGTGAAAGGTTGGATAAACTTCATATTTTATGGCTGACAGAACAACCTCACTGAAACTCTAATATATAGTTTACTTTTACTGAAATAATCAAGGGGTCCTGTGCACAACAGTATCGTATTTTACTGTAGTGTCCGCTTCACATTTTGTCCTGAAAAATTTTCCGAATTCCGTATCATTCTTGAACTTTACAATCGATATTAATTTCTCTAGTTTTACTGTGTGCTGTCATGAATGTATATTTGTTGGATCAGAATAGAAATAAATTCAGGTGTTATTATTATTGCTGTTGTTGTTACTAATTTTCTCTTGTCTGTCAAAGGTCAGAACAAGCGTACGAAATTCATGGTGGCAAGCAGACAAGAATGCGCCTGTCGTTGACAAGAGCTTTGGCAACATACAGGTGACAGTGTAATTTTGGTCAATTCCGTTCCCAATTTTGAAGAAGAGCACGCATGGGCATTGAGCTAACATTCTTTCACCCCTCTCACCCTACCATCAAACTCTCGGAAGGGCTTTCGGCTTGCCGCATATTTTGAGTGCTCCTTAGCACACAGACACAATACATTTACATGCTTTCTGCGGGATTCGAACCCGTCCTTTCGGTATTCCGAGTCGCTAACCACTATCCGGGTTGAGCTGTGTAAATTGAGTTGTTAAATAATCTGCACTCCTTTTTCCCACAAGGATTGCAATGTGTATTTAAAATGGATTTTGTTGAAATTTTTTTCATGACATCTTTACGTACGGTTATATTAAAGTTTTTATGACTTTAGTCAATCTGAATGCAATAGTTGTAGAATTATCGACAATTTAAAAGTTATTTAGGTGGTACTAAGCCTAACGAGGTCACCATTTGTTTACGTTTGAAACTGTTAGAAGAATAATGAACTCAGTTTGTGCACCAATTTCGATGTCTTTTTGTCGAGTGGGACCAAAAATAAACTTTCAGTTTTTTGTACCGAAAAATCGGTCTTCCTGCCCGCTGGCCGAATTGCTTGTTTTTACGTAGAAACTCTAATATTAACTGTAAAAATGTTTTTTCAGAATTGTGAACTGAATTAGTTGAGTGAGAAATATATCTCTAATGAAATTAGATTAAATGAATTTAAATGAAATGCAGCGAGAAATGTGTATTTAATAAGCCGTACAAGTAAGTCATGTGGTGATATGATTTTGTCTGTTTCATATTGTTTTTTTCTTAACAAAAGAGATCTTGTTTTAATGCAAAATATGTTTCACAGTTTATGTGTTCTAGAAATTTGCCGAAGAAAATTGGAATATCGAGATTTTTAAATTCAGTTCAGGAGCATCCAGATTTAAAGAAAAGAGAAAAGTATGAAAAGACTGGGGGAAAAGGGTAAATACCAAGAAACCTCAGCTTTTATAATATTTTAAGGAATCGGCTTTGGATCGCTCCATATTTCGAGTATTGGTCTTATCGAGTTTCTTCCACTTCTTGCTGTTGAAAGTGTTTTCCAAGAGCAGGCCATATATTAAATCAGTGTTATTGAAATTCTGTTCTGGGTCTGAAATTTATGGCCTCGATTGGAGTTTTATTTTTAAAAAGAGAGTCGGAGAAGGAGAAAAATACTTTTGGTATCCTAACCTTGGTTTATTTTCTGGTTTTATCTATGGTAAGGAAGAATTTTCTTTTATACAGACTTCCGGTCCACCTTCGTAGTTTACTCGGGGGCTGAAGTCCTTACGTCAGTATCTTTTCTTTCTACTTCTCCTTCATGAAAGTACATTAAAGAGGTGATTTATAGGGTGCAGCATTTAAGGTTACCAATTTTCAAAGCAGAATTATTGAACAAAAAAAAAAAAAAAAATACAGCTGAAGGCAATTGGTTAGTTGTATGCTGGATTCACGAAACGCCCTCACTTCTTCAGTTACGTATCTTCACTTCTTCTTACAATGAAGACTCTGCTGCCATATCCTAGGTATACTTGTCACAATGTGATGCAGAATATTCTGCTCAACATTTACAAGTTTTGTTGCATTCGCTACTAGACTTCACTTTCAGTTTGGTGATAATCCGTGTCTGTCATTCAGTTCGCTAAATCTCACTGCAACAGCAAAATTACGAATATCGCACATTTTTTAGACGATTTTGGTAAGCGGTAATAAAAATTCGTTTGCTTCAAAAGAAGTAATTGCAATTGTACTATGTTTTTAAAAGTCAAAATTATCGTCTGTGGCTTGAAAGTTTTGTTTTTATTCAAAATGGCGAATTTAACAAAGCAGTGGTTCGGAGGCTACATTTACGCTCTTTCCGAAGAGAAATATTCATACTCCGTTATCCAAAAACGATGTGAGAGTCATGGTTTTGTGATATCTAAAGCGTCGGTAGGTAATATCATCAACAAGAAAGGGAAAAACGTCAAATTGGAGCCTCAAGTGGGACAAAATTCCAAACAAGTATCCAAGGAAAAAACGGACAACTTCGACTATTGCAAAGGTACGTTGTTTAATGTTAAAAGAAAATCCCCCTAGTCAAAGGACAGTTTCAAAATCGTTAAAATGCTCGATGTCCGCTGTAAACAAAATGATAAACGTTGATTTAAATCTTAAGAAAGCGAAAAAACGCAATGTGCATCGTCTTCTTCCAAAGCATATCGCTCAACGCAGGACACGCTGCAGAATTCTATATGAGAAACACTTATCCAAAAACAAAAATGGAAAACAATTGTCACAACAGAGGAAGCATGGGTTTAAATGATTGTAACAAAAAAAGGGGCCATTTATTATCATAAAAAGTGGGGAAAAATTTAAGTACATGGTTCAAAGAATCGAAAGAAAGTTTTTCTATGTGATTCATGATTGTTGTTAACAACAATTATGGCAACTTAAAATAAAGAGAGTGCAAAAAAATGTCAAGATTAACTCCAAATACTATCAGGAACATATTTTATGGCCAATGTTTCTGAATGAAATACCATCGCTTTGCCCACAGTGCCATCCATCTGTGAGACTCCATCAGGACAAAGCTAGCAGTCACACATCAAAATCCACAGTAAATTTCCTAAAAGAAATGGAACAAAAAACTGGTATCAAGGCCATACCCTGCACTGATATCCCTACTAAATCTCCCGATGTGTCACCTATGGAGTTTTGTGCTTTCGGACTTTTAAAAACTGCATTATCCAAACGTTGTCCCAAAACCCTAACAGGACTCTGGAAAGCTGTTCGGGAGGAATGGGATAGAATATCTCCTCTGCCACTTCAAAAGGCATTACTATCCTGGAAATTGCGGAGTCGAAAGATAGTTCAGAATAAGGAATGACAAATCTAACATTTAAAACACAAGAATTTTATGTAATTTAGTTTTGTGAATACAATATACATCGTCTAAAAATGTGTGAGCAGCCTCTGTATAACCAGATCTTTCGTGAGAGCAATTTACGTAGAGCGAATGTTTGCAAAGTGAGGAAATTTCGTTAGTCATTGGAATGCCAAACAACCAATTGTTGTTTAAATACTAAATTCAACCGAGTTCTCTCTTAAAGATAGCATAACATTTACCAATGAGCAAATGAACAATGGTCTTTTGCCGGTGTTGCTTTTATCGAAGTCAGAAATATTTTACGGGAATCCAAGCAAATATTTTAGACAGTAACATCATATTACATTATGCTGTCATGCTCTTAATCATTTGGGTGGCTTAGCAAATGTTGTTTTTGTGTGTAATGTTGGTAGCTTCATTTTATGCTTCACAGTTGGCTTAGAAAACCTTACTTTTGTATGTAATGTCAGCATCTTTAATTTATGTTCCAAATAGTCGGGCTGTAGAATGTTGTTGCCTGTCGAGGTGACGTTAGGTAACTTATTTCTTTGAAGTTATAAACTGCTATGGAAGCTGAGGATGTGAAAGCGATAAAGACACTTTTAAAAAATCTGATGTGTGCACCACATGACTTCCTTGTACGGAATATTAAATTACACCTATTTTTTCTTGCATTTCGTTTAAACGTTTTGGATTGAATTAAATCAACTTCGCTGATAGCGCATAAACCACAATAGATTCCAGAAGTTCCAAAAAGGATTAAGCATGATTTAATTCGCAATAATAAATGTTGTTGCGAAGCTTAGTCTCTATCGATTGTCAACAAATCCGCTATTTTGCCAAGTTTGAAATTTAAACAAACATGTCCGCCATCGCAAAATTCATTAAGCTTAGATGCACTTAAACAACTTTTAAATTGTTGACTATTGCATGCAGATTTCCTACAGGCATAAAAGCCTTAACCGGAAGATAAAAACAACATAATTCAATCATTTTTAAAGCAAATAAATGCACAATTTACAAACATATAAGAGTAAAGAGACTGAGATCACTGAGCCGGGTAACAGAGTGGATATATATATAAATATATTTATATACGTTTGGTGCGACGGATTGCAACCAAAATACGAGGTGCATATCTATATGTTATAGCAGTCCTATATACAAAATTTCAACGTCCTGAGGCTACTCGTTTTTGAGTTATGCGAGATACATACGAACGTACATACGTTCGTACAGACGCCCCGAAAAAGTCTCTTCAGAATTCATTTTAAATTAGTTTTGCAATTTTTTTTGGGGGAGAAAAGAGTCCTTTATTCTGTCTTTACGTACAGATGTCACGCAAAAACATCCTTAAATTTCATTCGATAGCGGCGAAAATGGATATTTTAGTTTAAATATGCTGCCTGAAACTTTTCGCGATTTCAATACTTCCTTTTTATTTCGTACAAGGAAGTAAAAAAATGTAATTTTAATTTTAATTTTATTACATTTCGCAGGCGGGATATTTTTTGATTCAGTATATAAATGTCTATATCGATACTTTGTACAAGGAAGTAAAAAGACCTTAGCATTTTAAAAACATGAATACCAACAGTGACCAGTGAGAATAATCAATTTTAAGTTTTCATGGCAAAAGTAAGCAGTTGAACGACAATTTTGTTCCTTGAAACACCCCAGACAAGTGCCTCTTCCTGTTTACCTGTTTAGGGATTTGCAAAGAAGCACCTTCTAATTTCGCCCCCTCCGAAAAAGTTTAAAAGTTTCAGATTTTATATTACACACAAAAAAGAGTTTTTTTTTTAAAGTTTTGTGTGTTACCTTTATTTTTTAAATATCATGTTCTTCGCATTTAAAGCACATAGAATTGAATTCAACAGCAATATCACAAAAAACATCATATCTTTAGAATTTCCGTTAGAAAGTCTCGCGCGCTGGAGATAAAATATATTTTTTCCTCCGTACAGTGTTGGCTATTGCACGCTTTGAAATCGTTGAGTCTGTTAATCAAAAATTCGTTAAAGGTTTGCAAAATATGAAACAGATAGGAAAAGAAATTCGAAATTCAGAGTTCCGGCTTCTAGCTGCCCATGTTCAGGTGAAAGATTACGTTATTCAAAATTTGATGTCTCTTGGAACCGTCATTTTTACTTCCTTGTACGAAGGAAGTATTGTAATCGCGAAAAGTTTCAGGCAGCATATTTCAACGAAAATATCCCATTTTGTTCTCTTTCAAATGCAATTTAACGATGTTTTTGCGTGATAACTGTACGTAAGGACAGAATAAAAGACTCATTTCCTCCAAAAAAATTATAAAACTGCTTTAAAATTAATTCTGAAGAGAATTTTTCGTGGCGTCTGTACGAACGTATGTACGTACGTATCTCGCATAACTCGAAAATGAGTAGCATCAGAACGTTGAAATTTTGTATATAGGACTGCTATAACATGTAGATGTGCACCTCGTATTTTGGTTGCAATCGGCCGCACCAAACGTATATAAATACTATATTTATATATATATCCACTTTGATACTCGGCACAGTGATCTCAGTTTCTTTACTCTTATATGTTTGTAAATTGTACATATTTTGCTTTAAAAATGATTGAATTATGTTGTTCTTATCTTCCGGTTAAGGTTTTTATGCCTTTCGTAATTCTGGAAGCAATATTTGTACAATTATCAACAATTTAAAAGCTGTTTAAGGGCGGTTAAATTTTAAATTAACATGGCGGACATATTTGTTTACATTTGAAACAGCAGAATTGTAGATTTGTTGCCAATCTAGAGAGACTAAGCTTCGCAATAACAAAAATAACGCCTTCATTTATTATTGCGAATTAAATAATGCTTAATCCTTTCTGGAATTTTTTCGAGGAAATAAGTGTTTAAGATTTACTTCGTAATTTTTAATACGGATATTTTGAGTTTTTATGTATTTTTGCCTTGTCGCGAAGTGAGAACTGAATGAATTGATTGAGAAATACTAAATCGTCTGTGAAAAACTGTTTCTTTTCTGTTTTGTTTGCTTAATGTCTTTCATACATCGTTCTAGCTTTATTATAGTATTTGAATAGAACATGTGGCAACGATAAGATAATTCTTCAAATGATATAAATTTTGTGCATTCAGAGTGTCGTTATAGTAAACAAATATAGGGAATTTTAAAGAGTGCATTTATTCTGTTGTGGTTTATGCGCTGTCGACGAAGTAGATTTAATTCAATCCAATCAATTTAAATGAAATTCAAGAAAAAAATGCGTATAATTTAATATTCCGTACAAGGAAGTCATGTGGTGTCCACATCAGATTTTTTCTATACATTTATGTAGTGCAGTGAATGGCAAAAGTTATCATGTAACACGGAGGATAAATGATATTGTAGCGTTACGGAATGTAAAAGCCTAAAAGTTAGGAAAGATTCCGTTAAGACCATTTTAATGTCAAACTGAAGTATAGTACAACTAGCGTTTTATCCGAAATATTCATCTTTTTTTAACTTGAAAATTGATTATGTGAACTTATCCCGTTAAGATTCTACTAGGCTTAAATCTTTCACTTTTCCTGATCTTTCTGGACATTAAATCAAAATTTTAATTCCGGATCAAAATTGTAAAAGTGAATTGCTTTCAGTTACAATGCCGATTTTTATTATATATGATGTCGGCTCTGCCTACATCGATACTGGAAATAAATTTTATTCCTTTGTGCGATCCGTGTAGGATGAAAGAGAACAATGGGACTGCCATATGACATTTCAGTTCTTTTGTAAACGAGGATCTTACGCTAAGCTCTTCAAACCACGGCTGTCGCCATAAATAATTTATCCTTGTATCCATCTGATCGTAGTAAGTACCAGTTTTGTGATTCGAATCATTTAACAACGGTTCGCTGCTCAAGTGACATTTTAAATCTCTGCTCCTGACCCATAAAAAGCAATGTTGTTTATAAATTTATGTGTTTTTTTGCAGCATTTGTTCACGCATAATGGCACTTCGAGAAAAATCGTAGGGTTTAATAAAAATAATAATAATATTAAAAGAGTAAGAATTTAACAGTCGCGCTATTGTTATATTGTTATTCATTTGCGCACTCTCTTTCGTTCTGCGATTGACTGTTATATAAGCTGCCAAAATGTTGCCAGTTTTTTATTTTAATTTAATATTTCACTTTAAATGGGTCATGAATTTGCGAGGCATGAAAAGTTAAGATTTTTCCCTACATCGTTTCCTCCTTTTTACGGGAAAACTTACAAAATTGTGCACAGATTGCTTGCAAAGAAATGGAAAATTTTCAACTTTATAAGAAAATCTTTTCGGTATCTGACACTGACTGACTGCATGTGTAAACCTCTAACAAAATCAGGTTGAGAATTGCCAGTATAAGAGGCTCAAAGTTGTTCCATATTATATCCTGTACGAATAATAAGGGACAAAATATATAATGCAGTTATCTTGGCAACTACCAGATGTGCTGTTAAAAATCTTCTTTGTACAGGGTGATCAAAAAGTCAATATAAATTTGAAAACTTAATAAATCACGGAATAATGTAGATAGAGAGGTAAAAATTGACACACATCCTTAGAATGACATGGGGTTTTATTAGAATCAAAAAAAAGTTCAAAAAATTTTACGATTTTTATGCAGGATGGCGCTCTACCCCATATTGCTAGACATATGAAAGATCTCTTGCGCGCGTTGTTTGGTGATGATCGTGTGCTCAGCCGCCACTTTTGTCATGCTTGGCCTCCCAGGTCCCCAGGCCTCAGTCCGTGCGATTATTGGCTTTGGGGTTACATGAAGTCGCAAGTGTATCGTGATCGACCGACATCTCTAGGGATGCTGAAAGACAACGTCCGACGCCAATGCCTCACCATAACTCCGGACATGCTTTACAGTGCTGTTCACAACATTATTCCTCGACTACAGCAATTGTTGAGGAATGATGGTGAATATATTGAGCATTTCCTGTAAAGAACATCATCATTGCTTTGTCCTAATTTGTTATGCTAATTATTTCTTTTCTAATAAAACCCCATGTCATTCTAAGTATGTGTGTCAATTTTTACCTCTCTATCTACATTATTCCGTGATTTATTAAGTTTTCAAATTTATACTGACTTTTTGATCACCCGGTATTTTTTTAGCTGGTTACCAACTATTGAGTTGAAACATAAGTAATGGCCGTTGTTTTAATTTAAAAACATTTTATTTTAACAAAACAAAAAACAATAAACTAGTCAATAATATCCGAGTTTTGGACTTTCCCCATAGACGTCGAACTATAGTTATTTGACTACAACCGACTACAACCGTATTGATTCGTTCGGCTAATTCTCGAGTGGTTTGACGCGCGTCTTCGTGCAGAAGTTGACTCAAATGCTCTTCATCAAACTCATTTGGTCGTCCAGAACGAGCAGTGTCTTTTAGGTCGAATTTCCAAATTCTTATAGTTCGATCAGGCATTGAACCTTCTCCCTACACTTAACAAATCTCTCGGTCAGCTTCTGCAGCGTTGGCAGCTCGATTAAACGCAAAAAGAAGGTGTCAAAAATGCTTATTTTTGTCGACTTGACACTCCATTTTAATGATGAGAAAAATAACTAGAATCAGCTCAGACAAAATACATCAAATACGCCATCTTGTAGAGGGAAAGATTTTCTTTCGAATAACATAAAACATTATGTCAATACATTTTATCATGTAATTTTAAACACGGTCCAAACGGCCATTAGATATATTTCAACCCAATATTTATCCGGACCAATGCGGAATTCCTAATGGAAGATATACTATTTCAAGCGGGATCCTTTTGACGTTTTGATTGAAATTGCAAATTTGTTCATAGCAAAAATACGATAAATTCCACAAATCAATAGTTGTATTGAATTTTAACGAAGGCGACGGAGAACAACTCTTGTAACAACGGTTTGAACGAGTTAAAAAAGTTTTAAGAACAATTTAAGCAAACCAGTTGTTCTAACCGACTGAATTCAACCAGTGGCGCGTAACGGATTTATGAAATCATACGCTAAACATACCCCTTGCTCCCGTAATCCTGTACATAAACTCTGCAACATGGAGTTCAAGTATGTTAATCGCACAGGTAAGTTGCGCATCAACAATTTCTCGAGTGTTTCTTGTATTACAGACCTTTTGATCTTGCTGATTTGTTTCTTTTACCCTTGTCCACCAGCAGCCAGCTGAGCATTGCTAAGCGTCTTTACTGCTTATTACCGGATTCAGATCCTTGTAACAGGGCTTATTGCATAGGAGATTTCGTGGTCTTTCCCATGTGTATCATAAATACTATCCTATTTCTTCTAAAAATACTCAGGGAAGGCATTCCTTCCTTTAGGCAGGTAGATTTGAGTACTGTGTCATAAACTAAATAATGCATATCCTATCCTTTTTCGTATGATTCTGTGAAATTTTTGAACAGCGATACATTTCTTAGAAACATCCTTTTTAAAAGATATTTTTGTATTATTTTTACTGGGATTTTTCTTAGATCTTCTGTTGCTTAAGATTTGCATTTCCTAGCTATTTGATCTTGAAACTGCAGACTTCTGCGTTTGCTGCTTTTTGGCCCTTACAAATATCTTTAAATTTGTTATTAAGTATTTGGACTGAAGTTCAGTGGGAAAGGCAACCTATTAGCAAAAAACATTGTTAAGAATAATGATAGAAGTATTAATCAACTGGTAAGCAATAGATTAAGAGTAATATTAAAAAGTGAGGAAAATTAGTTTGAGTATGAAAAATTATTCAATTTTGGAGGAAAATATTCTGAAAGGTTTCAGGTTTCAACAGTCACCCAAAAGGTTTTTTTTTTTTTTTTACAAACTTACTTAGTTTACGATCTACCACTCTGCTGATAACTCCTGATAACTCATTTCATTTTGTCTTTTTAGCTTCATTCTTAAGTATCATTAAGTATGTGAGTATTAAAAATTCGTTAAAATTTAACTAAAATTTGAAATAGATAATAAAACAAATTCAAAAATTCGGGCTTACAGGTGCTCATATTCGGGTGGAGGATTCCGTTGTTCAAAATTTGATACCTCTAGATACCGTCGTTTTTCCACAATGCGAGAAATATATATACGATAATACAGATTTTTCATTATTTAATTTCTTTATAATACAGGGTGATAATATCTGGTAGCAACAATTTGAAAAGTGGGACGCCATTTATAACGCCATATATTTTTAATTAGGTAGATCGTCAATTAAACGCCATTTAAGTATTTAAATCAATCTGATTCAAAAGTAAGAAACGAATATTCTTAATAACTGCATCTATTGTTTTCAAATACATTAGTTTGTCAATCCATAACAGGCAGATTCGGTTTGGAAGACAAATACCTTACATTTTGCCGAATGGCACCAGACTCGAATGAAAAATGAAACGGTGCATTTATAGAAATTAGACGCAAAATCCCATTTCCATAATAGTTCTTTTGGGCTTTCTTCCATTTTGAGCTGGGGAAAAAAAAAAAAAAAAAAAAAAAAAATCAACTCTGTATCATGGAAACGTAAGCTTAGATTTTTTACATAGTCTATAAGCTTTTATTCCAACATTCAGAAGGCGTCTTTTTACAGAAAGCGTACAGAAGATTCAGACGGCGTACTGATGCTGGGTGGTATGATTATCTTCTAATTATTTTAAATGTACATTTTCCAGAATCATTCTTATAAATTCTTCTCAATCAGAGTATTTCTTTTTATGCTTATATTTGCCTAAACGTATCGGTGGCAATTTGGTTTTGCTATCTTTTTTAAAACGTACAACTTGAGGTGGAGCTTTTATAGATTGTTAGCAATATCCTTTAGTTTCAGAGCAGTATTTGTTTCATAATATGTTGATTTGTTCTCTTAATTTTTCCTTTAAATATTTCTTTTGACTTTCCTCTTGGAAGTGTTGTAATCGCGAAAAATCGGGTATCATATTTCAACGAATATATCCATTTTGACCGCTCTCGAATCCATTTGATCTATGGTTTTGCGAGACATCTATACATACGTACAGAATAAAGGACTCTTGTTACTCAAAGAATATATCCATTTTGACCGCTCTCGAATCCATTTGATCTATGGTTTTGCGAGACATCTATACATACGTAAAGAATAAAGGACTCTTGTTACTCAACGAATATATCCATTATGACCGCTCTCGAATCCATTTGATCTATGGTTTTGCGAGACATCTATACATACGTACAGAATAAAGGACTCTTGTTTTCAAAACGGATTGTTCAAATGGATTTAAAGTAGATTCAGAAGAGATTTTTTCATGACATACATGCATATGTACGTACATAGGTACGTACGTATGCATGTATCTCGCATAATTCAAAAACTAGTAGCCGTAGAACTTTGAAATTTTGTTATGGTATATATACCATGTAGTAGTAAACTTTCAGTTTTGTGTACCGAAAAATTTGCCTTCCTGCCCGTTGGCCGAGTTTTTTGTTTCGGCGTAGAAATTCTAATTTTAATTGTAAAAAAATTAATTGTTTATAGCTATATTTAGTATGTTAGATGTTTCTGCATTTTACAATTTTTAACGAAGATGTTTTCAATTTTTTTTTTTTTTTTTTGGTATTTTTTCCTTACTGCAAAGCGAGAACTGAATTAATTGAATGAGAAATATATATCTGATGAAATTCAAGGAAATACGTTTAAATAAAGTCCAGGAAAAATTGCGTGTAATTTAATAGGCCGTACAAGGACGTCTTGTGATGTCCACATCAGATATTTCACTGATTTGATTTATTAAATAAATTTGATAAAATAACAATGCAAAAATAAATAATCTAAGGACTAAAACAAATATGCAAAACATAAGGAAACAGTAGCTAACAAACTATTGTTAACTGTTAAAATGAATTTTACTAATCTTTTATAAAAGGAAAAAGATACGCATAATTTACGTAAATGCAAGGGATTGGGGTTATAACAAATTTAATTCATTTAAAAATTTGTTTGCTGAAACAAAATATAGATGAAAAATTTTTGGTAAATTATGCAGACGATGATAAAGAAAAGAATCCAATTTTTTCACAAATGGATAAATCCACTGTCAGAATGGATAAAAACCACTCAACAGTACTGGCTTATGGACTCAAACCCGGGTAAAAAAAGGTTGCTGCGCAGAGTTTTTTTTTACTTCCTTGTACGAAGTAAAAAGGAAGTATTGTAATCGCAAAAAGTTTCAGGCAGCATATTTCAACGAAAATATCCATTTTGACCGCTATTGAATGCAATTTAACGATGTTTTTGTGTGATATCTGTACGTAAGGACAGAATAAAATACTTTTTTCCTTCAAAAAAATTATAAAACTGCTTTAAAATTAATTCTGAAGAGAATTTTTTGTGGCGTCTGTACGAACGTATGTACGTACGTGCGTACGTACGTATCTCGCATACCTCGAAAACGAGTAGTCTCAGGACGTTGAAATTTTGTATATAGGACTGCTATAACATGTAGATGTGCATCTCGTATTTTGGTTGCAATCGGCCGCACCAAACGTATATAAATATATTTTTATATATATCCACTCTGTTACCCGGCTCAGTGAACTCAGTTTTTTTTACTCTTATATGTTTGTAAATTGTACATTTTTTGCTTAAAAATGATTGTATTGTGTTGTTTTTATCTTCCGGTTAAGGTTTTTATGCCTTTAGTAAATCTGTACGCAATATTTTTAGAATTATCAACAATTTTAAAGTTGTCTAGGTGCCGCTAAGCCTTTTTCTAATGGCGGCCATTGATGTTTACATTTGAAACAGGAGACTAGTGGATTTGTTGCCAATCTAGAGAAACTTAGCTTCGCAAGAACAAAGATAACGCATTCATTTATTATTGCCAATTAAATCATGCTTAATTCTTTCTGGAATTTTTTCGAGGAAATAAGTGTCTGAGATTTACTTCGTAATTTTTAATATAGATATTTTGAGTTTTTATGTATTTTTGCCTTCTCGCGAAGTGAGAACTGAATTAATTAAATGAGAAATACTCAATCGTCTATGAAAAAGTGTTTCTTTTTTGTTTTGTTTGCTTAATTTCTTTTATACATCATTCTAGCTTTATTATAGTATTTGAATAGAACATGTGGCAAAGATTAGATAATTCTATTCTTTAAATGATATAAATTTTGTGCATTATGAGTTATAATATGAACGAAATATATAAGTTAACTATTATATAATTATTGGATTGTATAACAGTTAACTTAGTTTCCGTTATATAATTATTATATAAGTTAACTGTCATATAATTATTAATACTGTTAAGTGAATCTAGCGCCAGAGTGTCGCTATATTAAACAAATGCTAGAGTGAATTTTAAAGAATGAATTTATTCTATTGTGGTTTATGCGCTGTCGGCGAAGTGGATTTAATTCAATCCAATAAGTTTAAATGAAATGTAAGAAAAAATGCGTATAATTGAATATTCCGTTCAAGGAAGTCATGTGGTGTACACATCAGATTTTTTGTTTAGTGTTTTCTCCTTATGTAAGATGAATGCGAGTTAGTTCTGTAAGATATTTTTGTCTGATGATATAACTAATATAATAAAACGAGCAAATCTGCAGGAGGTTAAAGGCGCCGGATCTAATGGTGTGAACTGCGGAATGTGGGTTGTGATCCTTTGTGTATAGTCTGATTACGTCCATGCGTACGGTTGTTTGGTCGGATGTCTATGTTGAAATTTTGCAGCAATTAATATATTGCAAATATATCTCGTGTTTTTGACTTCGTTCAAAGAATAGTATCACTTTTAAATATTTGATATTTTTCTATTTATGCGATTTTGTATAAAAAAAGAATTGCAGAAGCAAACACCGGAGCTTTAGAAAGTGAATTTTTCTTCTCGTTGAGATTTAATGCCACTCAACAGCAGAGATTAGTTTTATCAGTTGCCGATATTAAGTTGTTCTATAAAAAGAATTTTTCTCAGAATTTCTTTCTTCTTTCCTCCTTTTTTCTTTTCTTTTGTCGTTTACAATTTGCGACAGTATTCTGCTGCCAAATAAAGTTAAAAACTAACCATTTCTTTACATTCTTTTGATCCAGACTTTCCCATTGATCCTTAAAACATTAAGATAGTACTTTCGGCAAAATATAGCCTATGTTAATACAACTGGTGGCTGTGATTCGATACTTTCAATAACACTTTCCCGTAATGTGTTATTATTTTCATTACGAGTTTTTTTGCCTCTAAAAAACAATCATTACTTCACTTGTAAAAAATGTTTTTCTAAGCATCATGGGTTACACAAGTCTATAAGAAGTGCACAGCTACATTTTCAATAATTAAGTATTTTCTTTATTAACACCATAAACTCCTCTAAGTGCTCGTAATTTATGATCCAATAATATCGAAGTATACTGGTAGTTCGGTCCCGGGTTCGAATCCGGGCAAACGGGCTGGCTGCATGGGCGTTTACGTGGTTTTCCCTAAGTATAACGTGGATACGAGCTACTTTCCCTTAAAAAGACCTCCGAAGGGCATTCCTCCTTTTCCGTGTAGTGCCGAAGGCCGGAGCACGTTATAAGTTAAAAAGATAATATCGTAGTAAATTCTGTTTTCTTACCATTTATAAAGTTAATTTAAACAGTTTATTTTAAATATAGGATTTTATGTTTCGTATCTCAAAATTAAGGGAGATTCCTTGGAATTCCTCGAAATTTTAGTGTTAAAGTGCAAGGATTTTATGTCCCATATCTTAAAATTCCTGGACATTTCTTCGAATTCCTAGAAGTTTTAGTGTTAAAGTGAAATCTAAATTTTTCAGATTGCAAAATCGCATTCCACTGCTTGACGCTTTTGATAAATCTTACGATAAATCTTTTGATAAATCTTTTGATAAATCTTTTCATATCTCGCCAACTTTCGCTGCCGAAACATTCCTGCTCTTATTTTGCGGTTTATTTGTTTCCATTTATCGTTGAAACCGACTTAAACTGAGTTGTGGCAAATGAACGCCCATCGTCTCGCCGAGAGAAAAAAAATGAGATGAAGGGAGAAAGTTTTGCAACCGAAAACTGTCGTTATGTGAAATTTTTGAATTGTAGAAAAGAATGTAAATTGGGAAAAAAGAAGGTTTAAACAGAAATGCATGTTTATGACGATGGTACATAGTATTTCAAATATTCACAGCTCGTATAAAATGCAAAATTATTCTGTATAAGGTTATGTTGCAGAATTTCTGAGAGAAAGTTTTACGTTACTGTTCCTTCAAGTCCATAAACAGAGACAAGTCCATGAATAATCATGATTGTCACGAGATGTTATTGGCCGTACATCTTGGATATTAGGGCGATAGTATGATTATTCAAATTCATTCTTCCATTCATTGACGGCAGTGTAATTGAGAGCCTTGCGCAGCACGTCTTCTCTAGCCGTCGCGAAGTTTACGTAATGGATTTAAAAATTAATTTTTAGAATGAAGTTATGTAATCATTAAAATCGTTTACTTATGTTGTATTGAGCAACGCGTTTATACAGATTTTGTGCAGATAGTAATGAGACTGATTCTATAAAATTTGTTTATTTGAAGATAATTTTGTAGACACTTAATATTCTTCAAAATAGCCGGCTTCTACATTATATACCGTTGACAACGACTCTGCCACTCATTAATGCCCGCCGGGAAGTCTTCAACTAGAATGCTGTTCAAAACGTTCCGTTAAAGTTTACTGCAAGTTCTCCAGATTGTCAAAAAGACGATCTTTTAAGTTAAATTAACAAAAAAAAAAAAAAAAAAAAAAAAGTCTCGCGATGACAGATCGGGATTGTACGGTGGTTGGAGCTGCGTTGCAACGCTGTGTTATGCCAGGAACTGAGCCACTTTGTGAATGATGTGTGAACTGATGCATTATCGTTCTGCAGAACCTAATTATTTTTGAGCTCGATTGACGAGCACGGGTGGACGAGCACGATTCGATTCCTCAACACTTTATTGTAAAATAGACTAACTGTCTCTCTGGATGGCACAATCACTTTGTGAACTGTTCCTTTGGTGTCGAAGAAGACAATAAGCATGGATTTCAGTCTCGATTTGCTCACTCGAGCTTTCTTTTGACGAGGAGATTGAATATATGCCACTTTGTCTCTCTGTTTCGGGATCTCTGTTTCTTGACTACTAATCACTCACTTCAAAAAGTTAGGATCACTTGTTACGCAGTCCAATTCCCATGAAATTGACTCACGATTTTCTTTCTATCCATCCATCAAAATCCATGGATCCAGCTTAGCAGAAATTTTCTGCGGCTGAACTTGTTTCCTGACGATTTGATGCAGAATCGATTTTGTAAGTCCCAACGTCTCCGTAATCATACAGACACTCATCCAACGAACAGAGCCAAAAACAGTCTTAATTTTAGTCACACTGTCTGGAGTTTGGGAACTTGATGGATGGCCAGGGCGTTGTTCGTCAACAACAACCCCCTTTCCATCTTTGAAGGCTTTATGTCACTCTTGAGCCTTGGACAAAGAATTCTTCCTGTAGGCTTCTTGCAACATGACAAACGTCTCAGTAGACGATTTGTTTAGCTTTACCCAAAACCTTATGGCGACACTGTACTGCTCGACACTGTACTGCATTCTGGAAACGTAACGCCACTTTCAAACTCGTGTCTGCTTCATGATTGATCCTTATACTGCAAAGGCTCAAGCCAACTGACTTCCATCAAATTTTGTAGTTTACAGCTCCCACCACCCGTACCACCAGCAAACGCTGCCCGTTTGGCGGGGAAAATTCAGTCTCATAACTTTCTGGACAGACACTGTATATTGTTGAAAATTAATGAAAAGTCTTATGCGAGGCCAATTTAGAATAGTACCTATTTATGACAAATTTATAACAATAAAAGCCTCAACAATTTAATTGAAAGCAAAGTATTCCAATGTAAAATTTAAAATCGGTTACAGCCGAAAACATCGCGGCAAAAACATCGCACACGAAAATGTCGCGGAGAAAACAACGCAAGGCGAAAACGTCGTGCTACAAAACATCGTGGGAGAAAACATCGCAAAGAGAAAACATCGCAGTTCTAAAACATCGTGGTACAAAACATCGTCGTGGAAAAAAAAGCGTTCAAAAACATCGCAGTTTAAAAACATCGTCGTCGAAAATATCGTGGTAAAAAATAAATACAAATCATCGCATGACGATAACATCGCAGACATGCTTTTGTCAAGCATGCTTTAATAAGTGTAAATGGATATTCCCATAATGATTTGTGAGCGCAAGATGGAAAGAAGGATAATTTTTACTTGCATATTTTTTATTAATTAATAAATTTTTGCTGAGAAAATAAAAAGGAAACTTAAGCATAAAAAATTAATGCATCTTATAGCACTTAATAGAATTTTAAACCGACATAGTTAACTAACAAAGGCCATTAATAAATCATTTTTATAAAGTTTTTACTGGTAATATTTCATGAAAAGTATAATCTATAAGTTACATTTAATTTTCTATGCTTAAGTTTCCTTCCTACGTTTTCAGCAAAAATTTATTAGTTAATAAAATATGTGAAAGTAAAATTTATCCTTCTTTACACCTCACAAATCATTATGGGAACATCCATTTACAATTATTAAAACCTGAAAAAAGCATGTCTGCGATGTTATCGTCATGCGATGATTTGTAGACACTTTATTTTTTACCACGATATTTTCGACGACGATGTTTTTAAACTGCGATGTTTTTGAACCGCATTATTTTCTACGACGATGTTTTGTACCACGATGTTTTAGAACTGCGATGTTTTCTCCCACGATGTTTTGTAGCACGACGTTTTCACCTTGCGTTGTTTTCTCCGCGACGTTTTCGTCCACGATGTTTTTGCCGCGATGTTATCGGCGGACACCTTAAAATCAGGCAAAAATTGCAACTTTAGTTTGTCCCAGATGTTTAAACAAACTCTATCCATTTCCAGAGCTATCAGACATACGTTCTCTTTCAAGAGAAAAAAACGTATTTGCAGAGGTGAGAGAAACAACAGCTATATTAATAAAAAAACAATGGGGACGAGCAAAGAAAATACGAACATTGCGTTAGAGTTATGAAACAATTCTAACACCTCAGCATTTGAACATTTCATTACAGATTTCGTGGACATATAATATCACATTCGTTTTCTCTTTGCTTCACCTAATGCTTTCATTACTAAAATGGTTGTTTTCCGTTCCTCCTACCACTGAAAAAACATTTTTGCTCCTGAAAAAGAAGCTGTAGGTCCTAGAAATTGATAGAGTTTTGTTCAAAATCTTAGTAAATCCAAGATTGCATTTTTGTTAATTTTTAAACGTTAAAAAGGGTTTTCCTTCGAAGTATTTAAATAAAAAATCTGATGTGTACACCACATGACTTCCTTGTATTGGAATATTAAATTATACGCATTTTTTCTTGCATTTCATTTAAACTTATTAGATTGAATTAAATCTACTTCGCCGACAGCGCATAAACCACAATAGAATAAATGCATTCTTTAAAATTTACTCTAGTATTTGTTTACCATAGCGACACTCTGGCGCTAGATTCACTTAACAGTATTAATAAATATATAAAAGTTAACTTATATAATAATTATATAACGGAAGCTAAGTTAACTGTTATATAATCTAATAATTATATAATAGTTAACTTATATATTTCGTTCATATTATAACTCATAATGCGCAAAATTTATATCATTTAAAGAAAAGAATTATCTAATCGTTGCCACATGTTCTATTCAAATACTATAATAAAGCTAGAATGATGTATAAAAGAAATTAAGCAAACAAAAAAAAAAAAAAAAAAAAAAAAAAAAAGAAACAGTTTTTCACAGACGATTGAGTATTTCTCATTCAATTAATTCAGTTCTCACTTCGCGAGAAGGCAAAAATACATAAAAACTCAAAATATCTATATTAAAAATTACGAAGTAAATCTCAAACGCTTATTTCCTCGAAAAAATTCCAGAAAGAATTAAGCATGATTTAATTGGCAATAATAAATGAATGCGTTATCTTTGTTCTTGCGAAGCTAAGTTTCTCTAGATTGGCAACAAATCCGCTAGTCTCCTGTTTCAAATGTAAACATCAATGGCCGCCATTAAAAAAGGCTTAGCGGCAATTAAACAACTTTAAAATTGCTGATAATTCTAAAAATATTGCACACAGATTTACTAAAGGCATAAAAATCTTAACCGGAATATAAGAACAACATAATTCAATCATTTTTAAAGCAAAAATGTACAATTTACCAACATATAAGAGTAAAGAACCTGCGATCACCGAGCCGGGTATGTATATAAATATATTTATATACGTTTGGTGCGGCCGATTGTAACCAAAATACGAGGTGCACATCCACATGTTATAGCAGTCCTATATACAAAATTTCAACGTTCTGAGGCTACTCGTTTTTCAGCTATGCGAGATACGTACGTACGCACGTACGTACATACGTTCGTACAGACGCCACGAAAAATTCTCTTCAGAATTAATTTTAAAGCAGTTTTATAGTTTTTTTAAAGGAAAAGAATATTTTATTCGGTCCTTACTTACAGATATCACGGAAATACATCGTTAAATTGCATTCGATAGCGGTCAAAATGGATATTTTCGGTGAAATATGCTGCCTGAAACTTTTCGCGATTACAATACTTCCTTTTTACTTCGTAGAAGGAAGTAAAAAGAAAGGTCATTTTTTAACAAGATACATAATGCTATTAGAAACATTGTTTATTTTATTTATTTCTTAGCTGATGTACCAAGCATTTCCCGGTCTTTATGCCGAATGAAGAGGCTTCATTTAGGGCGATGAGCGTAGGTTTTTTGATATCAGGTAGACGGTGATTCTCTCCTTAATTTGATTCAAGGAGAATTGAGAAAAATTTTACCAAGCTCGAAAGAAGCTTTAGGTATTATTTAGATAGAAAACAAAGATTATTTTTTTTCACCTTTCATCGCAAATCTTGAAGGTACACATCTCGTTTTTCCGCCCGGAGAATTAATAAACAAACAATTCGGCGTGCCGACTCTTAAGCAAGCCATGTGAAAAATATAGTGTGTCGAAATTACATGGTTCTTCCAAGCTAATACCTACTACGCAAAATGATTGCCTTAGTGCCTTGTTGATAACGACAGTAAATGCAAGCTGGAGCGGAAACTGCAGTCGCTTAAAATTGAGGAGCATATTTGAAATTCTGGGCATTAACGGAATGCGAAGAATGAATACATCTTCAACTGCGGCATACCCCGTGATGATAGTGGCCTGTATTAAATTCGAGCTCAAAGAGCATTTAAAATTCTGTCAGACAATGGGCAGATTGCTTTGTATCTATTACTGAAACAAAGGACGAAAAAGTGACAAAGTTGCCGGTAAACATTTCTCTTAATAAGTTTGTTAAATAACTGTAATTGTGAAATAGTATCCTTTCTTCGATCCATTGTTCAAATAGTTGAGTTAAGTTTCCTATCCTTCACGCCTTTTTGCCTTTTTTTGAAAATCAGCATTCCACCCATAGCCAGTTTCTTCACGAATTATTCAAACTGATACAGCCCGTTAAATGTTTTACACTGTTCTAAAAAGTAAACTAACCCGACACCATCTAACGATTTTAATAAGAACTGATAATGGAAAGGCAAAAACGGGGATGGAAACCTATGGACGGGTGACGTGATTTCAAAATCAAAACTGTGTACAAATGTTAATATTTGTATTTGACAAAAACAATATGCTAATTCAGAAGTCAAACAACAAAAATCAGCGTTATATTTACAAAATTTTCACAGGACTAGTTTCGATGGTTTTACCGAACCACCATCTTCAGCTGCAAAACCGCAAATGAACAAGATAGGAAACAATGATTAGATAAGATAAGAAAGCCTGGACAAGAATAAGCAAGTGGCGCCATCTGTTGGTGAAACCAGAACTAAAACATAATTTCTTTAAAGGCCGAAGGCAAATTTTGATTGGAATTAGGATCGTTAACTAGAACAGAAAGATTTTTATGAATGTGAAATGCCTCTAGAAAATCCAGTTCTCCAGTTTCTTTCCATCAATTAGCTATAAAGTTGCACATATTTTGCAGAAATTTAACTTTCGGGTTGTTTATTCTCCCATCAATAAAATTCCGAGTTCCATACTCAAGGACCCCATTCCGGATATGAATTCCTGGGGTATTTATAGGATTCCTTGCCAGTGTGGTTTAATTTACATTGGCCAAACTAAGAGAGCCTTAAAATTTCGCGTCAAGGAACATGAGGCATATGTTAGAAAAAAGGAAACACAGAAGTCTTCTGTTGCCCAACATTGTTGGTCCGAAAATCACACTTTCAATTTTTCTGCTGCCAAAATTATTAAAAAAACATCTTCCATTGGAGAACTGGATTTTCTAGAGGCATTTCACATTCATAAAAATCTTTCTGTTCTAGTTAACGATCCTAATTCCAATCCAAATTTGCCTTCGGCCTTTAAAGAAATTATGTTTTAGTTCTGGTTTCACCAACAGATGGCGCCACTTGCTTATTCTTGTCCAGGCTTTCTTATCTTATCTAATCATTTTTTCTTATCTTGTTCATTTGCGGTTTTGCAGCTGAGGATGGTGGTTCGGTAAAACCATCGAAACTAGTCCTGTGAAAATTTTGTAAATATAACGCTGATTTTTGTTGTTTGACTTCTGAATTAGTATTTATTTTGCGTGTTATTGTGTCTTAAAAACAATATGCATTTCCTAACACGTATGACTTCTACTGATAGCGGAAATATAACAGTAGTGGACGAGAACCTAAGCCTGGTGATGTGTGTGTAAGATGGATGCGGTGAGGGCACCGTTATAATATAAACGCCCTATAGACACCGTGGGATGGTTTTTCGAAATCTTATGTAGACAGTGATCTTCCTCTGGGTTAAGTGCGCAAAATGTCATCAATAAAATAAAAGTGTAGATTTGCATGAAAAACGGACATTCTTCATGATATACACACACACAAACATAAATATCTATTTATTTATCTACCTATCTATATATATGTAATGATTCAAAATGTGTAGATGAAAACATTGAAACTTTTAACAGCTTTCGATATTGCGTAGATGGCCGAGAAGACCGTAGTGGCTTGAAGGTAGGACCGAGTGGAAAAACATAATGGCGCATTTAGCACAACTGAGCTTGAAGAATCACAATCTTTATTTTTTTACGTATATCAAATCATACTTTTGCAGACAAGATATTTCTTAATTAAAGTAGAATACAATAAGTTACATTTTAAAGTACGACGTCATCTTAGGCAAATAAGCAGCGGCATGGAAAAATAACGTGTTGCCAGCAGGAAAGCATACGCGAAAGAGAACGCATCATTTCGAGGGAAGAAGGGAGAAGTTGATAGTTTCAGTTCGAGTTAAAGAAAGTTTTGGTTTACAATTAATTTGATTGAAAAAGGGGTATCTGCATTAAAACTTTAAGTAACAGAGAAAAATCTGGAATTTGGGAGAACAGAAGAATTTAGGGGGAGATCACCAAACCTAGAATGCTAATTTTGAGGTCGCCAGTTATTTTTTTAAAGCAGCTATCGTATTTTGTTATATTTTACATATATGTAGGTGGTTTTAATGAATCAAGCTAATGTAAATTCACAGCTTCAGCTAGTAATTAATAATAATTGATATTAATATGCCTTTATTGCTTTTAAATCGCAGAGTTTATTTATCAATAACATAGTACATTAAAAAAACATTAACTAACTTAGTGTTTGCCTAACGATAACACACTTAAAATATTTTAATTTGGGTAATGGCATAATATTTCTCTTAAATTCTAAAGACAAATACATATATTGCGTTTTCCCGAAAGGCAACGTATTTCTAGATGAAGTTTCTGATTACATTCTAAACCTAAATATCTAACGCTTTGCAGAGTAGCAACACAAAGTTTTTAAATCGCAGAGTTTTCAATCAAAGGTTTGTTAAATTAGGGTAAAAATATGTATATATAAAGAATGGAGTCTCCATGGTGTGGTTTTTGAAAAGTTTTATGTAGATAGTTAACTTCCTCTCGTTTAGAAAGTCGAATGTGCCAAGTTTTATCAAGATCGGAATGAAACTGTAGATTTGTACGAAAGACACACGCACAGACATTCTTCGTTTAGATTCTTTTCTAGACTTCAAAGAAGTTTGATAAATTGTTAAAAATTAAAATGGTGAATACTAGGAAGTATATGCTATTTATTTTAAATCGCTCAGTAAGCAGTTATTATGTAAACTATAATTTTAAGATAATAATAGTAATAATAATAATTGTTATTATTATTATAATTATAGGGGCACAACCCCGATCCTCCTAGCTGGCCGTATGATCAAAAAATGGGACTAGCCACAAAAAAAAAAAAAAAAAAATATATATATATATATATAAGGAAAAAAAGAAAAAAAAAATATATATATGTAATGTACCAGCTTTTGTCGTAGGTTAAATTATCAGACGATAAGTTTTAAAAAACAGGATCCATTTATTATATTTCAGGAGAAAATAGCAGTTACAAAATCAAATATCCGGAGTAAATAAAAAAGAATTACTAATAACTTTTTGTATGAAGTTTACTGCATCGTGACATTAAAGAAAAAGCCCCGATATTCTTTTGCGAGTCCTTTTATAGCCTCTGGAAAGGCGGAGCTTCCAAGAAATGACGTCAGCCTCGTCAGCCAATCCAGTTCGCTTTAAATATTTCCAGAACATTCTATAACTGTACGTGTAGAAAAGGTGGGAAAAACAACTTGACTACGGGGCTGTGGATTTAATTCCACGTACTTTCAAATAAGAGACCGTCGCCATTAAAATTGAAAAGAACATACAGTTAGAATTTTAAGTGTATTCTTGACTATGGAATTTTATTATTACAAATATATAAAATCCAAAATCTGAGTCTCAGTGCCGAATTCCAACTCTATCTTTGTTCGTATATATAATCTTCATTATTGTCTCTGCAAAATGTTTCAAATTTGAACAGTTCTTTTTAAAATCTTTAAAATTCTTTCTATATTTCTCTCTTGCACTCCGGGTAAGCGTACATTCATCGACGAAGTGCCTGGCGTCTCCACACGTATCACAAATTAAGCATTTAGCATTATTCTGTAGGTGGAACCGGTTAAAATAAGCCGGGAAACGCCATTAATTAATCAGTACCTGATTTATATCAGCATTCTTTATAATATTCATCTTCTTGTTTAACCTCAGATTTTTCATTAACTCCTTTTTGCTTATTAGACGACTCCCAGTAAAAATTCCATTCTGTATAAATCCAGTTTTCCATTTCAGCAATGGTCTTTTTCTTGAATCTTGAATATCAAAATTATCAGTCCCATCCCCAAGTGCCGCCATTTTAGCAAGGGTGTCCGCTCTTTCATTTCCGATAATTCTACTATGTGCTTTCGCCCCGTGCAATTTAACAACAGGTTTTCTTTCAGCCTTTTTAAAAAGTCTTTTATTTCATTAACTAGTAGATTTTTATGATCTGGTTGGGAGAGTGCCTGGAGCGCAGACAGGGCATCAGTATAAATATTTATAAAACATCGAACTGTTAATTTTTTATTAATCCAATTCAAAGCCTCTAACGCGTATAGTTCCGCTTGATAATCCGAATTCATTGTTTAAATTGTATTCTCTCATTGTCTATTTGCACTCTATGAAAATAAATTACCACAACGCTACCCACTTCTTCATCAATTCCAGAACCATCTGTAAAAATGTCTATTTCGCCACCAGAAGGAAACTCGAGATCATAAAATAATCCAAATCGTGTCATTGGGTGAATAATATCCTCATTCTCTTGTTGAAAGGCCTTATTTGTGAGTACGTTTTGTCCAATTTCAGCATCTATAATAGTTGTATTAGCTAATAGAAACATTTTGTAGTAAAATTTGTATGGAATCGAGAGAGTCGGAATACCTGCAAGGACGCAGGCAACTTCAGTCGAAACGGTTCTGAAGGCTCTTGTAATGGAAAGCATCCAGCCTCTCTGTAGGTTGTCCAATTTCATTCTAATCCAAAGTACCTCCTCTGCAAGGCAACCCCAAGCTCCGACTCCATAAAATATTTTAGGGATGATCACATTTCTAAATATCTCTCTCAGGGTGGAACTCTTTCTATTCAAAGTATCAGCACTAAAATTATACTTATAACATTTTAAAATATTATACCAGGTCGAAATACAGCATTGTCAAAACTGGCCTTTTATCAGCCCGCTTGGAAGATAGATAAAAGGTCTTCTCATGTAACAGCAATATTTAATAGTTCTCTTCGATGGTAAATGGCATAGTAATGACACACTTAATAATTATCGTGTGTGTTGTGTCATGATTTTAGAGGTTCGCCTATTCAACTAGGAACTGGAAGATGCGTAACTCATATCCTAGCGAGGGCACACGTGAATTATTGTATTTTCAACTCTGAAAAAACAAAAGGCTCTATAATGTTACTGAGGATAAATTTGGAAAACTTCTGCCAAAGAGGTTCAAAATACACTATTACACTGCATATTACTGTTTTACTTTGAGATACATTTAGAGTCAGGTGCCAACTGTTGTGCGTGGGAAGAATATTTTGATTGCAAAGGATTAAGGCCTTCAGAAAAGTTCTTTCTGGAATCACGCGATATAAATAAAATGCATGAGAAATTCGGATCGAAAAGGGCATCCCTGAAGATATCCATTTGGAGGACTAGCATCCTTTGCCAAAAGGAAGAGGATGACGTCACGAGGGTGGGGTACTTCAGGGCGGGCATTAAATATGAATCGCCGTTTCAGTTAAATGCACCGAAACGATGCCAAGTTGCTCGTCATTGGAAGCAAAAGGAAGAGGTATTATTTTTCTGTTCAGAGTTCTTCTTCATTCCATTCCCCTCTATTAAATTCTCATAGCTTATTCAATTCCATTTGGATGAACCTGCCATGTTACTGACTAGGGTAAATAAGACGTAAAAGGTAATTTCATATTATCCGTGATAAGTACCTTCAACACAACAATCTATTAATTTATTATATACACAAACGCTTCCTCACTATCTGTTGAGGCAATTTTGAAAGAATAATAATTACAGCAACGCTTGTATATCGGAGGGGCATTCCTTTCTTTTTATTCACAATCCATTTTTGAGAAAATGTCTCCAAATTATTGAAGATTAATAAATACAACTGAAGATTAATATATACTTGGGTCTGCCAATCTCACTAGTGGTCGAATGGATATGACCTCTGCATCTGAGCTCAGATCCTGGCGAATGAGTTGGCGGAATGGACAGAACATCCTCCAGGAAGGTATTTTTTCTTTAGCAGATGGCCTTCATATGCTTTGCTTTGATTTAAGGTAAGCCATTAAGTGATAGCTCTCTTCGAATTAATTAATTAGTAGCTCAAAATTAAGTGAATTAAATTCTGTCGAAGGAACTGACTACATGTTTATTTTAGTATTTTCTCTTATATATGGAGTGAACATGCGAGCAAGTGTGTAACAGAAATTTCTCAACGAAGACAACACTTCAAAAGAAAATCTCTGTTCTGTTACCTGGGGTGTTGTACCAAACAATTAGAACGGCATTGTTTAGTAAGTGCAGTGAGACTACACCATGGGCTGCTATGCGTAATGCCGGGGATGCGTTCAGTATTCAAGCATAAAAAAGAATTGTCATTGGTAACATCAAGGACTTTTATTATGATTGCTGGAAAGAGAAATGGAACATTTCGAGAAAAAGGAAGGATTATTTGTTAAACTTTTGGGGAAGTCTGTAAAAATATGAGAATGGTATGTGATTTTGATTACAATTGAATAAATTCTGGACACGGGTGCTTCCCGGCGTACCTGAAAAGAATTAATTTACAAAATAATAGTCTCTATAGTTTTTGTAGTGCTGAAGACAATGCACGACATTTCGAAGACTGCGTATTATTGCTAAATGTTAGGGAAAAGCATGGTAACATAAGGGAATTCTACTGCCGCAATAAATAGTTTAGATTTGCAAAGCATTTGATGAACTTTATGAATGGCAATAGAACAGTATTGGGAATTTTGGTTTGGTGTTTTTGACTGTTTTTCTGCTTTAATCTGTGTTTTAATCTTTTGTTTTAATCTTTTAACCGTATTTTTGTTTGTCTGTGTTGGATGTGCTGCGCATACCATAAGACCGATTATCATCGCCCAGGAGGGTTGCAGCACACTAGTATATTACATTATATTATCTTTAAAACCACTGGTGATAATCTAGTTTCCCGCCCAGATTCTCCATTCCGCATTTATGCCAATGTAAATCTCTGTGACATTTCATCAAAAGTCGGCATTATGACTATTAAATTTCAAAGACTGTAGGTAGTGAAGAGCAGTTCTTTCCGATACACTCCGGAAACAGCCTACACTGAAATCTTCAGAAATTTTAGACATTTTAATCTGTATGTGATTCATTACTTGTCGTTCCAAGCAGCATTGATTCCGCTTTTCAGGTTCCAACGAGTGGAAATATCATTCGTAGAATTCTCACAATATGTTCTTGACATTCGCTAGAGCTGGCGAAACGGGATCAATGATCATGCTGAATTGATCTGAATTGTGCAAACCACTCTTCTAGAAAATGTACTCATAGCATATTTAAACCCAGATGGGTCTCGAAGTTTAGCCGTATTGGGAACTAAGAGTCAGGCAAAAATATTTGCTTGATATTTCATGTTCTGAAACCTCATTTTGTATTTGTCATCCAAAACTCTGCTACTTCGCGAAGTGTTGCTATTCTTTCTTCAATGGTATTTCTATTTTGGCATTTTAGTCTACATATGCAGTATAAAATATTTAGTAAGCTTTTATTTTCATTAATATTCATTCCTTTTTTTAAATTTAAATATTTATTGCAAAGTAAAATCATATTACTTTTTCACAAATATAGTAGTATTGCCAGGTGATTAATTTTTTCTCTATATAATCCGTAATACAAAATCAATAACTGCAATTCCTTTTTGCCTTTTTATGCTGCTTTCTCGAGAGTTTGGTTTTCTATTCTGTTTGCTTACGAAAATTTCTGAAATTTGTAACTGAAAACTATTTACGGTTTTTGCCATGATATTTTGCAGCATCTAGGTCACTGCATATCAGATTCACTGGTTTTTCATCATTCATATGTTTTAATCCACAATAAGTAAGATGGTTAAAAAATTGGCTTTTAGTTGGAAAATGAAACCCAATAAATGCATTTGCTGTTATAATACATAGTTAATGCTTTGGAGCATAAGAAAACGGACGTTTTGGATTCCATCATTTGATTATGTTTCTCATGCATTAACAGGAATGGCCATTCTTGTTACTGTTGCATAGGAACCTTTAGTTCTGGGCAGTGGTGCCGACGTTTACCTTGACGAGAGCCAATTTAGAACTTTAAAAGTTCTAAATTTTAGCGAGCCACAATTATATTTTAGCGAGCCACAGTTATATATTGTACTTTTATTACTTGAATTACACACCTATATAATACACAAATTATAAAAATGTGCGATAAAATATGCTAAAATATGAGATGTTTTTGCGTCATATCCGTACGTAAGGACAGAATAAAAGACTCGTTTCCTCCAAAAAAACTGCTTTAATATTAATTCTGAAGAGAATTTTTCGTGGCGTCTTTACGACTCGCATAACTCAAAAACGAGTAGCCTCCGAATGTTGAAATTTTGTATATAGGACTGCTATAACATGTAGATGTGCACCTCGTATTTTGGTTGCAATCGGCCGCACCAAACGTATATAAATATATTTATATATATAACTGCTACCCGGCTCAGTGATCTCAGTATCTATACTCTTATATGTTTGTAAATTGTGCATTTTTTGCTTTAAAAATGATTGAATTATGTTTTTTTTTATCTTCCGGTTAAGGTTTTTATGCCTTTAGTAAATCTGTATGCAATATTTTTAGAATTATCAAAAATTTTAAAGTTGTTTAGTGCCGCTAAGCCTTTTTTTATGGCGGCAATTGATTGTTTACATTTGAAACAGCAGCCTAGTGGATTTGTCGCCAATCTAGAGAAACGTAGCTTCGCAACAACAAAGATAACGCCTTCATTTATTATTGCGAATTAAATCATGCTTAATCCTTTCTGGAATGTTTTCGAGGAAATAAGCGTTTAAGATTTACTTTGTAATTTTTAATATAGATATTTTGAGTTTTTATGTATTTTTGCCTTCTCGCGAAGTGAGAACTGAATTAATTAAATGAGAAATATTCAATCGTCCGTGAAAAACTGTTTCTTTTTTGTTTTGTTTGCTTAATTTTTTTTATTCATCATTCTAGCTTTATAATAGTATTTGAATAGAACATGTGGCAACGATTAGATAATTCTATTCTTTAAATGATATAAATTTTGTGCACTATGAGTTATAATATGAACGAAATATATCTGTTAACTGTTATATAATTATTGGATTATGTAACAGTTAACTTAGTTTCCGTTATAAAATTATTATATAAGTTAACTGTTATATAATTATTAATACTGTTAAGTGAATCTAGCGCCAGAGTGTCGCTCTAGTAAACAAATACTAGAGTGAATTTTAAAGAATGCATTTATTCTATTGTGGTTCATGCGCTGTCGGCGAAGTAGATTTAATTCAATCCAATAAGTTTAAATGAAATGCAAGAAAAAATGCGTATAATTTAATATTCCAATTTAATATTCCAATACAAGGAAGTCATGTGGTGTACACATCAGATTTTTAAATTTCATTTGTAAGTAAAATATCATTTAAAATACTTTTAATTGCGTTAAAACAGTATTTAAGACCGAGGTTTGGGGTCTCATGTCCCATTCTTCACCTTTTCAGTTTCATTATTTATTTGAATAGTTAATACTTTCCATTTCCACTTTTTCAAGTTCATTGCTTCAAATTAACTTTAAAAACCTGATGCCTTAACCCTTTGACAACTAATTAAAAATTATCCCACTTTCTATCCAAATGAACAAAATATGTCCTAAATAAGTTAAATTTAACATTTGGGATTTTTTTGACAAACGGCTTTCAAGCCAAAGGCTAGGACACATACGTCCCAGCCGTAGTTGAATGGTGGGATACAGACTATGTCCCACACGTAGCGATCGACTTACTATAAGCACGAATTAGTGAAATTAGTAGCTACTAATAAATAAAATTAGTTAACATTTTCCTATTTGAATCTGCTCTCTTTATCTCTCCTTTCTTTCTCGAGAAGCAAGTCCTTTCAGTACACTGCAATGTGCATTTATTTTAAAATTTTCAACGCAAATTTGGTTAATAGAAAGAGAAAAATTGAATTAAATATTGGGTCGTAAAGTGAAGCGGCGGATACAAAATGAAGTTAGGTCGTTTGAATGCAGTAAGGCAGACGACTGCTATGTGTGTAAGAGGATATATATCGGGCTTAAGTGGGTAAACAAAAGGGTACGTGCTTAATAGGAAGAATTCAAATGATTGTTTCTCATTGTACCTAGTACACAGAGATCGATTCATCTTATACTGAATGTAGTACTACTGCAAGTATTCCTAATTATCTAAATAGATTTATAATAAATTAAATGTATTCTAAATTATATCCTAGATATTAAAAAATTAAAACTTTATATCGAAAAGTTCATTCATTACTTTTCAGTTGATGAATTTGTTTAGCAGTTATATTTTATGATATAGACTTAATAACTCATGCAAGGTCGAACTGCGACACTCTGGAGACTACTTATTAGGCTATATACCAGGCTACTTAAAGATAAATTAATCTTACGTTTCGAATTGTCAAAAACCGTCAAGTCACGCTTATGGTAAAAGCAAGTTTCATAACAGATTGAAATGCTGAAGCACTAGCTAACGAAAAACTTTTAAACTTTCGCCTGGGGGAGTTTCTAATGTCTAAAGGATGCCAAAGGACATGGACCACTGTCAAAGCCATTGGTCACAGATTGCCGTTGCCGGCTTGGGAGATGAAACAGATTTAAATATATTATTGAAATAAAATTAAATGAAGGATATTGGTGGCCGTCAAGGCTGTTGGTCGCCGGCATATTATTGTTTGAAAGTTTCGTGTAGTGGCAACAATAGTGCGTGGGAAGAGAAATGCATAGCATGTAACGTAACTTAAATGTTTTAGAGACTCCACAAAAGACGTTTCTGTTACCAAAAATATCAGTAAGAATCTCTAAGTCTGCAAAAAGATAATTTAAAGATTTACAAATACAAGTATTTAATTCATATTTAAACCTGAAACACAAATTGTATTCGCATCTAGCTATGAAGTGCTAGGGGCACACGTTAAGGGAAAAGAGTTAGAAAAACGATAATTTAAGTTCCTAAAAGATAAATCTTTCAAAAAACCCATTAAGTGTTTGAAAATGTGTTTTACGCATGTTATGTCTTTTAAAATTCCGAGCTGAGAATTCTTGAGCGGAAACGAAAAGAAACCTTGCTAATGACTAAATCAATATCTTCGATTTACGGCAGCTTGTATTATTTATTTGCATTACCGCCATTTTTTTCCCTTCACCCGAACTATCCAAAGTTTGAAACTATAATTTATAACGTATTAAAGGAAGAGTGTATAGGCCTACCTTCGGCAGAAAATTTTTAATTGTTTCAGAGCAGTCGACAGTAGAATATATCTGAAACCTTTATCTCAGCACGTTTGATGTAATTCTCGTCACAATCTTCTTTGAAATTAGCTTCATAAAAATTACTATTTTCGATTAAAAATAGCCCATTTAAGAGGCGTGTAAACAATTATTCAGTGACATATGGCGTTAGAAACATCTTTTGTTAATTATAACAATGCTGATAATGTTCATAAAAGCTACTAGTTGGGTAAATAACGTGAATTATATGTGTTGTAAACTATGGGAAACATAGTTGGAAAATAATAAGATGATGTATCGTGATAAGTAGCACATAGCACTAGAAAAAAATTTCATTTAATTAATTTTGCAAATGTTTTTAAAACTAACAGTTAAATATATTATAAATTATGTGTATTTTGCTTTATATTAATTAGCTAAATTACTAAGGAAAAAAAGTTTAAAATTACTTGTATTTGTTCCTCTAAAATCAATTAATTAATTAATGGCTTCAAGGTAGATGAAAGCCAAACATCTTATGTTTTGCCGAATGGCGGCGTTCTGAGAATTAGCTAAATTCCAGTTTATATACAATCTAAATAACAACTGGAACATCCGTGGTTCGAATTCAAGTCGGGCACATTTGATTTTTAAGATATCTCTGCCCGAAAATCCTGATAGTTTCTACAGAGATAAGCCTAATATCAAAACTCAATGGATAGTGTGAAGTATAGGATTTATGGTTCTTACCTTTGAACCCATATTAAGTCATAAATTACAAATAAGAAACTTATCTATAATACAGAGGCTATTCGCACATTTTTTAGACAATTTTGGTAAGCGGTAATAAAAATTCGTTTCCTGCAAAAGAAGTAATTGCAACTATACTATGTTTTTAAAAGTCAAAATTATCGTCTGTGGCTTGAAAGTTTTGTTTTTATTCAAAATGGCGAATTAACAAAGCAGTGGTTCGAAGGCTACATTTACGCTCTTTCCGAAGAGAAATATGCATACTCCGTTATACAAAAACGACGTGAGAGTCATGGTTTTGTGATATCTAAAGCGTCGGTAGGTAATATCATGAACAAGAAAGGAAAAAAAAACGTCAAATTGGAGCCTCAAGTGGGACAAAAATTCCAAACAATTATCCAAGGAAAAAACGGACATCTTCGACTATTGCAGAGGTACTTTGTTTAATGTTAAAAGAAAATCCCTTTAGTCACAGGACAGCTTCAAAATCATTAAAATGCTCGGTGTCCACTGTAAGCAAAATGATAAACGTTAGTTTAAATCTTAAGAAAGCGAAAAAACGCAATGTGCATCGTCTCCTTCCAAAGCATATCGCTCAACGCAGGACACGCTGCAGAATTCTATATGAGAAACACTTATCCAAAGAAAAATGGAAAACAATTGTCACAATAGATGAAGCATGGGTGTATTTAAATGATTGTAACAAAAAAAGAGCCATTTATTATCATAAAAGGGAGAAAAAATTTAAGTACATGGTTCAAAGAATCGAAAGCAAGTTTTTCGAAGGGATTCATGATTGTTGCTGGTTCTTCTTATAATGGCAAGTTAAAAATAAAGAGAGTGCAAAAAAATGTCAAGATTAACTCCAAATACTATCAGGAACATATTTTATGGCCAATGTTTCTGAATGAAATACCATCGCTTTACCCACAGTGCCATCCATCTGTGAGACTCCATCAGGACAAAGCTATCAGTCACACATCAAAATCCACTGTAAATTTCCTAAAGGAAATGGAACAAAAAACTGGTATCAAGGCCATACCCTTCACTGATATCCCTACTAAATCTCCCGATGTGTCACCTATGAATTTTTGTGCTTTCGGACTTTTAAAAGCTGCATTATCCAAACGTTGTCCCAAAACCCTCATCATCTAAAAAATGTGTGAACAGCCTCTGTATAACTAGCTTCACTTCCATTTTATAATTTAATCTAAACATGTGGATTTTATTCTTGCAAAACTCACAATGATTTAGAGCCTTTTGTTGCCAATATGTAAAGAATCCCTTTTGAAAGAAATGCAAGAATAATATAATGCTCCTTTTTGAGGAAAACGTTACCTAAGACATCACAATGCAGAAACCTTTACCTGCAAAACGGAGTCTCCAAATGTATCACCAATGAAATAGCATACCGTGCTAAAATCAAAATAAGCGTTTAGGTTCACTGTGTATGGTAAAAGTAATTAAAATAATTTAACTCAGTTTTAAAAACGTAAAAAGGGAAAAAGATTCGAGTTGGTTGAACAAAAGTTTCTTTGCAGAACTGAAAACAAATACATGCACATTTTCTCTTTATGCCTGACTGAAGACAAAATTTTCGAGATCTGGCTGCCTAAAGGAAAGTAATTAAGTTATTATCTTCCTTCAAAATTGCGGAAATATTTTCTTTCAATCATTTTAGAATAGACAGAATTTTTAAAAGAAACTATGATAATTAGCATTGCGTCACGTATAGGGTAAAAATAATGAAAACCCATACATCCTGGCCGTACTGTTATAGTATGAACCCCAAGTCGAAGTTGTGGTATTCAACGGCGATATTCTTGCTGCCAAAAATGGGCACATTTTCTATCAAGCCGAAAGAAGTAATATTGTTTCTTGTCTGTAACCTTTGTTAGTCCTGATATAAGGTATTCCCCCCCTTCTTCGAATGCCTTCGTGGTGTGATCTGCACCCTGGGCGGGTATTCCAGAGGTCTGTGGTTCGATTTCCGGCGAAGGTGTTGCTCATATTTCAATCTCTCTTGCTTCCAACAAACACCTAATGTCTCTACACTGAAAAGCTCCTACGAGTAGATTTTTCAATATTAACTTTTGCAGCTGTTATTCTTGGGTACTTTTATTTTCTCAACCATCCGCATAATAAGCGGTTGTACTTTTTCATATTTCAGTTGACGTATTCAATTTGATCTAATTTTTGAGAGCAATAAAATTCTGCATCGGTTGTGAATGTTAGGAGTTTTATAAATGTTTCACCGAATTATGAATAACTCTTTGTATCTGATTGTTAATATTTATAAACGCTTGCAACTTGATAGAAATTTAAAAAAAAACGCTGTCTTTACCGACATAAGTTACTTAAATGGAACAGAATCTTTTTTATGTTTTCTGATACCTCATTATTTTTAAGTCTGGAATTTTTTTGACAGCATTTTTAAATTTTTTGAAATTTTTAAGAGAGAGTTCTCTGAAATGTTAAAAATTAATCTGAAGTTTTCAGATCATATTTGTTTTAATATTTTAACTTAAAAGCTTTTCGGGGCCAGTTTAATACAATAAATAAAGTTTATAAACAATAAATAAAGTTTAATACAATATCATTGTATTAAACATTATTATTATTATATTAAAGTTTAATACAATATCATTGTATTAAACATTATTATTATTATATTAAAGTTTAATACAATATTATTGTATTGTATCTCAAGCATCAAGTTATAGGGTGAAACTCATTGAGTTATCTTATGACAGTTGCTTAAAGCTATTTTGAAAGATCCCTCTTACATAAGCGTACTGTTTTATCGAAAAAAGCTATTAAAGTTTTATTACCTTTTTGCACAATATGTCTATTTGAGAAATGATTTTCTACACATATTTATGTGAAATTCAAATACAGAAACAGATTAAACGCAGAAACTGTGAAACATTGAGCTAAACTTTAAATTTCTTTATTCCATCTGACAGTCGAAAATATTTTATTGAAAGATTTTTCATATTTAATGTATGCTTAAGGTAGGTTTGCTGAATTAATTTTGTATTCATTTTCTTGTATTTAGATGTTTTACGATTATGTTTCCGTTTCTTGTTATTAACTATTGTGCAAGATGGAAAATAAATGTTCTATCAAATTTTGTGTTCTTTTCTGTAACTTGCGACAAGAGGTTCTCTAATTTCTTTCGTATTTTAGAGGGGGGAAAAAGTTGGGAACCCACTGCTTTAGAATATTGATCGCAAAATTTCAAATTTATGTCCGCTATTCATTGCACCCAAAATAAAATCCAAAATAGAAAAATAAAATCTGAAAGGGCCCGGATTTTTATGATCTCCCAAAAGGAGGGCTCTTTTAAAGTTTAATATGGTTTATCAATAGAGATAATCAATAGACATGACACAAGTGGAATAGCGAAACATAGGATGCTAGATGAATATGCATTTAGGCTAACATGGGAACGTTATATATCTTCTTCATATTTATAAAATGAAAAATACAATAGATGTAAATTACGTAATTCTATAAAATATTTCATGTTTTAATTCACTATATCATGAATTAAATTCATTTTTATTTATCTCAACCAGATTAAAATGCAAAAAAATAATATTTTCAAAAATTACATCTATTGTTTTTTAAACAGTTAATTCGCTAATTAATGGCAGACAAACTAAATGTGAAAGAATAATATGTTATGTTTTCCTGAATGGCAATAGACACGAATGGAAACTGAAACAAAGGATTAAACTGAAGAAATATATTTAAAAAATAAAAAAATAAAAAAACTAATAAAATACTATAAAAATATTTAATGTTTTTAATTAGATAGATCATGTATTAAATTCATTTTTATTTAAATCAATCAAATTAAAAAGCTAAAAAATACTATTCTTAAGAACTGCATCTATTTCTTTTAAAGAATACAGTTTATTGATAAGTTATACATAGATTAAATTAAAAAATAAATGTCTTACGTTTTGCCAAATCGCAAGACTTGAATGAAAAGTGAAACAACGCAAAGTCCGTTTCAAGACTAGGTAGTCCTTTTCTGCTAATAATTATGATTAAATTTTGTATTGATATTTTAATCGGAAACACTTCAATATTTCATTTCTGAATATTTTTGAAATATCAGTATATGTTTTTAATATACTGTTATTCTGTTGATACTATTTTCTGTTTTAAAGTAAAATTTAGAAACAGTACGGAAGCTTTCAAAATGGACGCCCTTTTCGTATGCAGTTTTAAGTTATCTTAATATTGAAAAAAATGTTTTGGCAAGAACAGATATTGCATTTTTGTTTAACGGAAAGAGGAAATACTTGCATCTCTTTCCATAATTTTTCTGTTTATAATATTAATTTTTTTGTATTAATTGTTAAAGTATTTTTTGAGATGCTTACATTGGAGTCTAAAGTTTTAAGATCGATTTCGTTTGCGGCTTATTTTTGTCACAAAAAGGGAAAGCGTATTCTCTCGAGAAAGTCGGGATTTGTTAAATGAAGATTCACTTAAATTCGAAGGACTGCAATAAAATGTTCCCAGCAGTCTTGCTTTTTTTTTTGCAGGACATGGTGCTAATATATGGCTCTCATTTCTCGATGGGCACTTTAAATGGAATGGAAAGAAATGTCTCGTCGGGCGATATAGTTATTTACCATTGGCGACATCTTTTAAATCGAAAGTCGTTTACACGAAAGTGTCTTCACACCCGCGTCCTTCCCGTTTGAAGTCATTTCCAGTGATGTGTCCAGACAGTCGCCTGGAATGGAGTTTACTCTTAACCCGCGATGTTGATCTTCCATTAAACAAAAGAATGGATATAAAACATTCTGAAGAGGCTGGAAGCAATATCCGCTCTCCAATCTTAGAAGACACACACACAGACGAGCTCCAGTTGTTGACACTGCAGGGAAAGGTCCAGATAACTTCTCGTAAGCGTGGGAGGTGGTGTGGACACACCTGCCGAGAGGTATGTTTGCAGAAGAGAGGGGAGACATTGTTCAACTTGTTAGCTTTGTCGAATATCTTTCCTGCAAATAGCTTTGGAGCCCATAAACTGGAAAAGGAATAATCAATTGAGCAACATAACGGCCACCTGCTAAACATTGTCGCAAGTGATAGGTTTAATAAACAGATGACCTTGATGTTAACCTTTTGCCTTATTGCTTTTATTTCTGGTACAGGTGAATTATGTTAGTGATCCAGCGTCAAGGAACTTGGAATTTTGCCTTACCCATTAACACGGGAATTTTTGTCCAAAACTTACCATGTACTTCTAGGAAACTTATCCCTAAACGAAGCAGCATGAGAATGGGGGACATTTAGTTCATAATAAATAAAGATAAGAGAAGGCAAGGAAATATGCAAACATTAATCTTTAATGATATATTACACTAGAGTCCATAGGTATCTCTACAAACGTAAATAAATATTTCCCAAAACTATTAGATAAAATGCGATCAATTAATTTCGGTGATCGTAAAACAGATACGAACTGAAAATTGCGAAACAAAACTGTGTATGGAAACAATTACATTAAAATAATGTTTGACGATGAAGTTATACAGAAAAGTGAATACCTCCGAAACAAATGCAGATTTGACATCAACTAATGAAACTGGTTAACCCCTTAACCTACGATTTAGATTCGAAGATGTTGAGCCGAAATTGTATACAAGCTCGCGCAGCGTTTGAGACATTTGCACGACTTGTGTAACACGTTAATCCGGGCAATCGTAAACATGACGAATTATGTACTTTTCGAAGAAAGTATAGGCGAATAATTATTGATGATACATCCGATGACGATCAACTACCAGAGTCCTGGCTTTGGAAAGAAGTAGGAAATAGTCCAAAAATCTGGAACTATACGATGAGACCTGGCATAAGAAAGGAAGCCTTATGCCAATTAGGAGGAAGCAGAGGAGAATTTGATATATTTAATCTAATATTTGATGACATATTTTGGAACAATATTGTAACCGAAACGAATCAGTATGCAGATCAAGTACGAGAAAATCCACATAGAACACGAGTGTAAAAAGTGTAAAGTTCCGTTACATGTACCAGAATGCTTTGAAATATATCATATCGTTACAGATTACTAATTTTGTATTTTGGAGTTTTGTATAAATAAACGTTTTGTAATACTTGCGTCTACCACAATTATTGCATCAGACTGTAATTGCGTATCAAATATTCCACGTAATATTCCTGGCCCGATCATCGTACGCGGGCTATGCCCGTGAAAGTTAGGTTTGGCCCGACCATCGTACGCGGGCTATGCCCGTCATTGTAGATTAAGGGGTTAGCTCATATGCGGTCGAAGAATGGCCAGGTGATCAAGACCTATGAACACTGGTAGTTCGCCTCGGATCCGATCCTCGATTGATGAATAGGCTGAACGAAGGCTTTTGGTGTGTTCTTTCTATGTGGATCGTCGAGCTTGTTTTCCTTAGAAAGCTGTTTAGGAAGACATCCATTCACATAAAAGTATACCCTAATGCGTTTTGCCAAGCGAATGAACAAAACAAACTGGTGCGATCATCAAGTTTCAGAGCATTATTTCCACTCCTCCGACATATATAAGTTTAAATTAACCTTCAATGCACTGAGTTTTTTAAAAGCAGACATTTAAGCAAACACTTCTCTAAAAGCTGCGCGATATTTCTTCGTAGAGTGTCCAATAAATTATAGGTTCAAATCAAAAGATCTCATTGGCCAATTTATTCGCTTAATGACATCACCTAGGTACGTTAAATGTGGCATTGCATGATATTATCATTATTGAAAGGAAAGGCAAATCCAGATGCTGTCTGAAAAACGTACTTATCATTTGTTTAAAATTCTCATCTGGATATCTTTGGAGAAACATGCAAGATTATTATTTTGTTCCTTATCATCATATCTGCCCGCCGCAAATTTGGAAGTTCCCTATAGTTATCAATCACTATAAAATCAGACTTTAATCTGAAGTAGAAACATCACTGAAGTGACCACAGGGACCCATTTTTAAATTCCAACTCAGATCTTACTTGCGCCAGCTGAGACTGGCTCTCATTTTTTGTGAAGCCAATGAAACTCAGACCATTGGCTTTTTGCTGTAGGCTTTTCTCATTAAAATTACGTACAGAGTTTCGAAACGGTACAAAAGTAATAGTGGCGGGCACAGATGGAGTGCTTGGCAATGAAACTTAAAGCAAATGCACTGACCGGTGGAAAGCATTCCTGATAATAATTATTTTCTTCTATGACCTTGTTCCACTGCAGCTTTAGAAATCTTAAAATTGTTCGAAAGAGGAGAGAACGTCTGTCTTTAAACATTAAACTATTTCCCCTGCATAGTTGAGTTCCGCATTTCTAAGCCGAGATAGATTTCTAGCTCAAAAATTCTTCCAAATGTGGCCTTAAAAATTATCTTTAATAAGTATTGAAATCAGAGCCTGAGGTTTAGAACGGGTTAGAAGAAAACGTAACTTTGAGTAAGATGCTGGCCACAGTTTTGGATTTAGGGTTTAGATACAGACTGATGAAATTGAGTTCGATAATGGCATTCTCTGAAGAAGTATTAAATATGATTGATTATTTCCTGATATATCATTATTTTGCCTTACCGGTGTTTGCTGTAACCAAAACCATACCGAATGGATTAAAAGCCTGTCAGGCTGCCTGAAAGAATTTAGCTCCAATCTGTATTTGTCAAAAGCCGTAGATTTTTTTCTTTGTCGTTCGAGGTTTTTGAGTGACTCATCAGTGGTTAGTTGAGAGGAGAAATATATGTCACCTTTGAGAGAAACTGTTTTGCGGTAATTACTTCGAAGAAGGTTGCCTTCTTGTTGACGTTACTGTCCAGACTTTAATCGTCTTGAGATGTCCATTCTAGTTTTAGATATAGCACACCTGTCATAGACAAATAGAGTTTTGTTGATTTTAAATCGAGTTGTGTGCGAGTTATTACAGTGAGAATGATAACTCGATAGATAAATAAATGTTTATGAAATACTCTGAGGTAAGTATACGTTGGAAAAATAGTTGAGTAGCAGAGTTATATGTTGCTTACGTTATCTTAAGCTATCCAACTACGTTCTAATCTTCAATTTTGATGAAATTTTTCAAAAAATATTTTTATTACTCTTTTTCAAAGCGTATATATTTAGTTTCGCAAAGCTACTTTTATTTTGTCTCTCCGGTCTTTAGAAGCAGAACTATGGCCATTCTTATTCTATACTGGAAATTTCTGCTTAGAAACTCCGAAGTTGATGTCTGAACACTGTGTCGGGGGGGGGAATCTGAAATGTTTCAGATTTTAAATTACGTCCAAAGGGACTTTTGTTCAACATTTTGTGCGTTACATTTATTTATTAAATATCACGTTCTTCGCACTTAAACCATAAAATTCAGTTCAAGAGCAATATTGCAAAATAGTTTTAAATTGAACATATTTTTAAAATTTCCGACACACAGTCTCGCACGCTGGAGATAAATTTTTTTTTTCTTTACTACGATGCCATGGCTCGCTTTGAAATCCTTGAGTTTGTTAATCAAAAATTCGTTAAAGTTTTACAAAATATGAAATCGATAATAAAACAAATTCCAAATTTCAAATTTGGGCTTCCACATGCCCATATTCGCAGTAAGATAACGTCATTCAAAATTCAGTGGCTGTATGTACCGTTATTTTATCACAATGCCAGAAATATATATACATTTATGCATATGTTTCATTATTTAATTCCTTCAAATATAATGCAGGACTCTAATATTTGATGGCAACAATTTGCAAAGTGAAACGGACATTTCTAGTGAACCAACGCAAAACGAAAACAATAGTCCTTCAGGGACAAAGCCTCTTTGGAAAGGGGGAAAATTGGGACAGTTCTATATCTCCCGTTCTATTGGGCCGATTGATGAAATTCAACTTGCGTTTTTTATGTCTCAAAAGCGCAGCTTAGGATATGTATTAGATTTATATATAGCCTTATTTTAATATAGGTATTTTGACACAAAAATCGGACTTTTTATGAAATAATATACCAATTGTTTTTCCATATTTCTATTTTACAACTCAAATTACGCCAAACTACTAAGTTTTGTAAAAATCGCACGCGTAGTTTTTAAAAAATTAGCTCTCAAAAGTTTAGTTCCTCAATGTTAATTGAGTTTGGTATATATTTATTAATTTCTCTTTTTTTTTATCAAACTTATTTGAATCTTTTCCTTTCACATTTCGAAATTGGCGCGTTTTAAAATTTAGCATATTTGTTGAAAGCGATAAAACATCAAGTGTGGTTTAGACACTTTGATAAAATTATCTGAAAGTAGAAACGATGTGATTTTTTCCCCGCTCTAGCATAATGGAAGGGAAAGGAAAATTGGCTGCCATACATTATTAAGAAGTTCGCCAAGTGAATTATTCTTGGCGCAAACTGAAAAAAATGCGCCAAGATAATTTTTTTAGTTTTTCCGTAAATTTCGCACCAAATTTTACAAAATTTAATATCTGGGCATAATATGAGTCGTAGAATCGAAATATGGAAAAAATTTGATATATGATTCAGAAAAAGTCCGATTTTGTGTCAAAATACTCATTTGAATGCTTTTGGTGATGCTCAAAGCATGATTTTGAATTTTTATATTTGTTATTAAGCGCTCGGCACGATTAGTTTTGCAATTTAATTTTCATACTTGGCAACACTTTTTATTCCTTCTGTTTGCGTCTGCATTACATTAAACCTACTTTTTTGAAAACTTGATTTTTTTCAACTTTTCTGTAACAAAAAAATAAATAAATAGCTTAAAATATTACAATAGTAATTTAATGAAACTTTCCACAAATACTCTATGAAATATTGTGAATTAAAAATTTAGGTTTAGGTACGTATCTAAATTTTTTCAGATGATTTTGTAAATGAAATGACAGAAATTTCTCGAAAAATAGCTAGTGCATGTACTTAAAAAGTTATATTTTATAGACATTTTGCTTTATCACTTGGATTTTAATCCGTTTAATTCCCTATACCTTAATAAATATAAGCGACAAAATTAAAATAAAAATATTTATAAACATTTTTGGGGAATATATATGTAGAATACCTGTACTTTAACCCAAAATGTAAGAAAGAACTAAAAATTTTACTTTAATAATATGTTTACCTTCTGTTATTATTTTAGGTAGTATTCTGCTAAAAAATAACGCCAATAATAGCTTTGTTTGTACTAAAGTTTTGTGCTTGTACCAAAGTTTGGGTGTCTAACATACTCGGATACCTTTAACTACTGCAGCTTCCGAATAAGTCAATTCAGCAGATCATATTTTTTTCATATATTTTTTTCGCGTATGCGTGTTTGTATGTAGGCGGAATGTCTGGTTCGATTTGTCCTATTAAGCGGAAAAAAGCAGAAACATCTCGACTCAATACCTCCCCTCTTCTAGAGTGATTGCCGACCCTGTTTCATTTGGCAATGACCTTTCCCCATTCCAAACATGACACTTGAGACAACTAAGTGTTTTCAGTAGGTGAATCTGTTCCAATTTCTCGCAAAATGCAGAAACTGGGTCAGAAAAATTGTCTTCGAATAGTTGTTTCTACGCAACGCTCACCGTCGGAACATATCCCACGATACAAAACAGAAACAAAAGGGTGACCTTCGATTTCGGAAAATTTGAACGCAGAAAAATGTTTCTTTGGAATGTTTCAGAAATTGCGTTCTTTGAATTTCCCTTAATTATGTAAGAATTAATATGGAATTTCGAAGCTATCTTAATTTGGTTCTCAGTATCTGAGCGGTGTAGCAAAACAACACACTGTTCATCATCATTAAATCTGAACTTGAACTAAATGCATACTGACGTTAGAAACGACCTTAGCGCAGTCGCTTCAGAATCTTCAGACGTTACGTTACGTTATGCCACTATGTATTCGGATATCACCTAAGCGGTTTGGTAACTGTTCGCTTTGTGCGAAACATAACGCTTTATTTTATCTTTTACGTCGCTTGAGAAACAACCAGTTTTTACAACATTGCCATTCAAACATAATGCAGTAGTTATTAATTATCATTTAGATATAAATTATATTGCTTAATAAACGGGGAGATTTAAAAGCAATAAACTCACTTGTTAAGAATTTTAATATTAATTTTATTTTTAATAATGTATTTAAATAATTAAATTTATAGCTTAATCTTATAGCTAACAGATAATTTTTATGCAAATTTACAGCGTGTCTGTAATGAATAAAAGTTATTTTTAACGACATATACTGGGAATCTGAACACTGAATATGTTCATTTTGACTATTACAATTATTGCTATTTTAATTAACTTTAAGATGATTTCAAAATAATAAATGTCTGTACAGAATAAAGTGAAAACGAGAACAGAAACTTATAAAACAAATAAAATTAAATAAAAAAATGTCTTTAAGTCCTTCTCCTAAATTTTAAATTTCTGGCTTAAGCTTTCTTTCAAAAATTCTACTAAATCTGTTCATTTTGAGAAAAAGGTACATTATCACAAATTTCAGAAATGCTGAAAATTTAAAATATTAAGTCTCGATGATATATCGTAAAACTTTGATTAATCTTATTCAACAGTTCAAAATTCACCTTTTGCGAACGGGCTGGCTGCATGGGCTTTTTCGTGGTTTTCCCCATGTGTAACGTGTATACGAGCCAGTTTCTCTTAGAAAGTCCTCCACGAAGGCATCCCTCCCTTTAGGCAGATAGCTCTCGTGTGCTTTGCCATAATTAAATAATCCAATCCAATCCAAAATTCACCTTACCTGCAAATACCTTAGCAGAGGCAAATAAATATTACATATTTCTCGCAAGTCTTCCAATTTTTGGGGTAAGAGAAAAATTATTTTTAGCCGAAAAGGCGTTAGCCCAGAAGGGCTATTAATTTCGTTTTGGCATTTTGCGTTGAAATCTTTAAATGTTCTTTGCACTTTTCAAATTGTTGCCACCAAACATTATCGCTCTGCGTTATATTTAAAGAAATTCAATAATCAAGAGTCTGCGTAAATGTATGTATGTTTCTCGCATTGTGATAAAACAACGGAACCTAGACCCATCAAGTTTTGAATAATGTAATCCTCAACCGAATATGGACATCTGGAAGCCTTTATTTGGAATTTGGAATTTGTAATATCTATTTCACATTTTGTCAGACGTTAAAGAATTTTTTATTAACAAAATAAAAGATTTCAAAGCGAGAAATGGCAACACTGTACGAAAAAAAACTCTTTTATCTCCAGCACGCGAGACTGTGTATCGGAAATTCTAAAGATATGCTCTGTTAAATATTTTGTGATATTGCTGTTTAATTGTATTTTATGGGTTAAGTTCGAAGAACATGATATTGAATATGTAAAGGTAACACACAAATTGTTAAAAACGCCCTTTTGTGTGTAATATAAAAAGTTTACTAATATCTGTATAAAGTTTAATATAAAATTTACACAGTATAAAGTTTAATACAGTATAAAGTTTAACAAAATCCGAAAGCTTTCAGATTTTTCTTTACTTCATTTTTCTTTATTTATTTGTTAACATTTCGAAGAGGTATTAGTTTTTAAGTCAAAATGAGCGGAAAAAATAAAAACACGTCCTCTCAGGATAAAATACGTAGAGAAGACCATGCATGAAAAGTGAGAGACGAGAAGTAAAATATTGAAGAATTACTATTGGCAAATATTTCTGTTGCAGTAAACATTATATCTTTATCTGGCACGGTCCGTAAGACGTAGACAGTTCTCAAAATATTAACGTTTGGCGAAGGATAAGCTCATTACTTATCTTTCAGAATTCAACTTATCTTTCGGAATTTTTATGTGTATTATCGATTAACGAACTGAATGATGTAAGAGAAATAAACGCATATCTGAATAATTTACGTTTTTTAAAAGTGTTTATAATCTTTCTAAGTAATTGTATACAATCAAAATCGTAAAAATAACCTTGTATTTAGCGTAGGTATAATGAAACACTCAATCGATTTCGAGGGCAGCTAAAGGTCCCTCCTCATCAGGAGAAAGAAATACATAGAAAGAAGAAAATAAAGTAGAAGTAGTCTCAGAAACACGTGGTCCTTATCAGCACTGCACGTGGTTATAACTGGATTTTTAATCAGAGTTGCACTGGCCGCCTACTTTTACTGAGCCAGGCTATCTGATCAAGCCTGAAGGACAAGAAAAATTAGCGAAGTTAAACTAACAAAACGCACAGCGATAATGTTTGGTGGCAACAATTTCATTTGAAGTTCAGATTTCGAGCGTGAAGGGGCATTTGCCCCTCGCTCCCTAGTTTAACTTCGCTAATTTTTCTTGTCCTTCAGGCTTGATCAGATAGCCTGGCTCAGTAAAAGTAGGCGGCCAGTGCAACTCTGATTAAAAATCCAGTTATAACCACGTGCAGTGTTGATAAGGACCACGTGTTTCTGAGACTACTTCTACTTTATTTTCTTCTTTCTATGTATTTCTTTCTCCTGATGAGGAGGGACCTTTAGCTGCACTCGAAATCGATTGAATGTTTCATTATACCTACGCTAAATACAAGGTTGCTTTTACGATTTTGATTGTCACGTTAGCGTGTTTCTCTTCTAGTCTAATTGTATATATTTATAATATAACTAGTTATTAATTTTTGTGAAAATTTGAAGTTATGAAGTTATGTTATCGTTAGTAAAAGATGATTCTGACGCCATGTATTTTGAAGCAGGTGCAGAAAAATGTTTCTATTTAAATTTTATAACCTTGAATATTTTTAATTTCGGGGATCATATTCACGTTACATATAGGGGAAAGCCACAAAAAATACAATGCAGCCAGCCTGTTCGTCGGTTTTTGAATCAACTTGAGCAATCAGTGTTTAGTTCTTATCTCTCGGCCACTGGTACGTATTTTTACATACACACGGTACGTATTTTTGACGTACCACAGGTACGTACACACGATACGTATTTTTGAGATGGTAGACTGTAACCTGAGGATTTTAGACTGCATTCTTTTAAAGTGTCCAGCATTTGCGCGATATAAGAGAATAGGATGATACGAAACTTAGTGTTTCACAAAAGTTAAAAATTTCATTTTTGATTGCAGAAAAATAGAAGGCTGAATTACAATTAAAGCATTAAATTCCATTGCATAAAGAAAGTGATAAAACTTTTGCTGTTACCAAGAACTAAAGACAACATTTGGCGGTGATGTCACATTTAGTCATATGGCACTAGGACTTCAATTTAAAACAATTCTTAGGGAAAGAGATTAGGAACTTCTCCCCCGGCACTAGGGCTAAAAGCGCATTAAAACATACAGTTACTGAACACTTTTAAAAAACATTAAAAGCAGCAAAAGGGAAAACTTATAGACTTGTTCCGAGTATCTGCAGTAAATTTATTTAGTCTATGTTTTCTCTGGCAGTGTTTATTCTAGTTTGAGCAGAATCAGTGAGTTAATTCGATAGAATTAACTCCTTATTAATGTATTTTCTTTAACAGAGGCAGTACCAAAGCGCCTATTTTTGGAGGGCAGCAGCTAAGGTCTTGTCGCATGTGACGATTAATTTAAGCCATATTTTATTCTTAATGTATAATTTATATGGAGTGCCAAATGTACTAATCGCTTACAGACAGGAAATGTTGGAGCTCAAACTGTTCATTAGCATAATGTTTGCAACTTAATGGAAGTTTCATTAATTTTCTGACGTACAGAATTCAGTAATAAAGTCTATCTACACAGATTGTAACACATCCACTCAATATATACTCACTTACATATTATACAAATATGCATTAATATAAACAACGGCAGATATATCAGCATAATTAAGATCTTACATTTGTTTGTTTGACTGAATAAGGCAAAACGTGCGAAATACATCAATTTGTCTGAGTAAAGGGGTCCCCCAGCTCCTTTGTCAGAATTCAAACGGGCTAAACAATTTGATTATCTGTCTAAAGAAAAAGAGGTCTTCATGGAGGCTATTCTGAAGAACGGGGAACATGTTACATATAGGGAAAAGCCACAAAAAATACAATACAGCCAGCCTGTTCGCCCGTATTTGAATCAACTTGAGCAATCATTGTTTAGTTCTTATCTCTCAACCACTGGTAGGCTTTTAGCAATCTACAGTAGTCAGTGCACACAACCATTAGAGGACAATGAAATGATGTAAGCAGCATCTTGTCATCCAAGTTAATTCTGTCATTTCAATTAAAAACAGTGTGGAATCTTCCGAAACTTTCGTTTTTCTGTCGCTTAAGCAGAGACGTTTAAGCTCATAGCAAAATTCATTTATTGGATTGCAACAGACTGGGGTAGTTTGGAAAATTTTTCATTTGGAAAGAAATTAAATATTTTGCATACATGTCCTTGAAACTAAACCCTAAAATTTTATAAAAGCGTGTGCTCTCAGTCCGGTGGCCTTACGTGTCCTATATGGAAAAGCTTGACATGCTAGAGCATGTCCAGCTATCCAGGAAGCATTTGCGTCGAACATTCGAGTATTTTTTCGAAACCTACAGGTAAATAGGTAAAAGTGCATGGAGCACCAGAGAATTCACTACAGAATCGTATAGGTGTGGCCCCCAATACTCTAACCAGCTAGAGTATGAAAACCTGGAATGATATTTCTGTTAAGCAAGACTGGAGGGATACATTGGAGTTGTTACATTTAATCGCAAGAGGATAATAACATAAAATTAGGCAAATTTACACAATGTAACACAAACTATTGAGTATACTCATTAGAATATTCGATTAAGTAGAGCTGATATTTTGGATATTGTTGCCCTGGAATTTTTTGCATCTTTATGTAAGTTGATAAACATATGGGATTTAATTTTGATAATATATTCGGAGTCTGATTCTTGTTATGTGAGGATATTTGTTACAGATAAAACTCTACTCGGATCTATCAGTCCAAATTCCAAAGTTCATGGGCTCAGCTCAGTATGTCTGGTGTTTTAAAGTATTGTGGAAATTGTTAATTATGCTCCGAATCAATTATTGGGGTGTAGCCTGGTTATTGCTCTTTCCGTTTTTTTGTTTTGGGTCCTAAGGTGTGGCTTGCTTATGTCTAGTCCTACAGCACTGAGCCTTTGGTGTATTTTCATAATTTTTGGATATAGGTGGCGTTGATATATCACCAGTCTTTTAAAGTTAAGTTCTAGATTGGTGGGTTTCCGAATGCGTAGGTCACTTGTAAGAGGGCAGAAGAATAGGTTATGGTCTCCATCTCCTTTGACTCCATAGACGCAGTTGTCGCTATTAGAGAGGTTTCTTTACGGTGAGACAAACGCGACCGGTGAGGTAATAAGTTAGAAAGGATTTGGAGCTTCTGATTTCGGTGCCGAGTTTTGGGAAGAACGAGTGAGTTCGCCGGCCTGTTGGGGCGTTATTCCGCTATTCTTTGCCCCTCGTAGCTTAGATGTTTGTTTAAGGTTTATCGTAGTTGCGATTTAGGAAGCTTGATGTTGAGGAAATCGCCTTCTTGGGAAAGAGTTGCTGTTTTTACCAGATTATCGGCGGTGTCGTAGCCAAAGTTTTTGCTGTGCCCTTTCATCCAAGTTATGCTATTTCAGTATTGAGATCTTTAGCGATTTTATTAATTTCATGGGCCCGGTGAGAACGATTGTCTGGATTTCGGATGGAGAGTATGACTGCTTAGCTGTCTGAGTTAATGGATATTTTTCGGAAACCTTTTATTGACGCATTGTTGATGGCAGCTTTTAATTCTGAGAGTTTCGCTTGATCTATGCTATTCTATTTGTTTAAGTACCCTTTCCATTTTATTTCAGAGTCCAGATGTTTTTGCATTGAAAACGACTTTTCCTTCGATTTTTGAAGTGAAGTGAAAGTTTCAATTTCTTTGTTTCTTGGGTCGAAGTCCTGTGGATTTTTATTTTGGTATTGAGCTTGGCTGGATGTCTTTTGTATGGAGGAGGTCGTTATTCGTAATCATCTGCAGAATAGATGGTATCCTTAAAGCTTATGCTTTTTCTGAGTTGAAGGACTGAAGAACAAATACCCTCATCAATTGATTGAAGATGTAGCGGTATAATGCCTGCCAAGACATTCAGGGCTGAGCTGGAGGTGGTCCGAAAGCCACGAGTGATGTTTAACATGAAGTGTCACTGTATAGATGTTAGCAATCTCTTTGTTCTTTCTATCGACGGTAGGGCCTATATCGCAGCTCCAAATCTGACGATCTTCGTGCTAACGGTTTTGTGTAGGATCTTGGTGATGTGAGGGTTCATTTACAAGTTAGATCCTTGCATGATGCGAAGGTCCTGTCCAATTTGGTGGGTGCGAACTTTTATATCCTGGAGTTGTTTTTTTGATGTTGAAATTTTGGTCGAGCAGTAACCCAAGATATTTTAAGGATTTGACGTTTTTAATTTGATATGTTTCTATTTTTATTGAGAATTGTTTTGTAATTTTCTGTCCCGGTTTATTAATAATCATTATTTGCGACTTTGGGATGAAGATTTCTAATTTACGTCTCTTGCAGTGATGCTGGAGTACATTAACTATTTCTTGGCAATTTTCCTGAAGGACGTTTTTGTATTCCTCTGCTGGCCAGAAAAGCAACATCGTCTTCAACGCTGTACGTTTGGCTAAGTTGGTCCATTTCTAGTTTATGATATCGTTGAATGTAATGTTCTAGAGATCTGCGCTCACGTAGGCTCCTTGGAGACATCCAAGAGCGAAACTTACATAGCTTACGTTTCCTTTCGAAACTTACGCATAATTTCTAGGAAGTACAATTTCTAAAGGTTAAATAGAATTTCTCGGAAGTATTATTCCTAGATATTAAACTTCTTTTCTCGATTCAGCCATACAAAACTTCTATTATTTAGAAATTTACCATTCCAGTTTTAGTTTGTTTGTTTAAAAAATTACCATAATAATATCACATCACTAAACATCATAATAATGGCATTGCCCACAATGGACAGAAATATCACATTTCGACCTGTTTAATTCTGGGAATGAATAGGTGTTTCAGAAACTTTGCACTAATTAATATTTCTTTGTGGTTTGGTTACAGATTCTTGCTGCATTACAGATAAGGTTTAGAAACTACCAAAGAACGTGACTGGCAGTCTACGATGCATACTATATTTTATTTAACTTTGGTAATATTAGTTCAAAGGGGAAATTTGCCCTGAAGGAATATTAATTTCGTTTTGGCATTTTAGGTTGAAAACTATAAACGGCGAATCACTTTTCAAATTGTTGGTCCCCAAATATTATCGCCCTGTTTTTTTTTTTTTTTTTATATACGGGCGCAGCCCTTCCGCCTGGTTTGTTGAACCTTATTAACCGACCATTTATGGGAGGAGACCCGAGGTTTTCCCAGACCCCTGACTGGATCTGTATCCTGTCAGCTTCGATTCGACGTGGTAAATAATCATTCTTCACAGGACTAGAACCATAGGTCCATCCTATGGTAGGCGCAGGCTTGGCAGGGACCGTACTGGTACTGTCGTGTCCGTTGCCTTCGCTGTGGGAGAGTTACTCATGTAGATATATGCGCTGTGTCGGGGGGGGGCGTCTCCCCGCGCAGTCCCCAGTGATGGATTGTGGCGATGAAAAGTCTCTGCGGGCTGTTCGGTGGGTTGGCGCCCCGTCGACACAGTCGTCTGAGGAAGGCTATATGATCATGTTAAGGCAGTCCAAGAGACAGCCAGGGAATGTGGCCCGACTTGGTGTTAATGTTGAACCTTATGAAGAAAAGCAGGCGCAACCCTTCCAACAACAAACGACACGACCGGCAAGCCGGCCGTGTAAAAAAAAAAAAAAAAAAAAAAAAAAAAAATTAGCAGCTTAACAGAAAGAAAAGAAAATTAGGTGAATATACTAAAAAGAATAACACGGCACATAAAAACACAAAAACATTTAAGCTGTCCCTGGACCTTTGCATATAAAGTCTTTCTCTCCCTTTAGGGGTAGTTTCCATAAATTGAACGCTTTCAGTATGTTAGCTCGATCAATCAGAGATACCGATGACAAGTTTATGAGAATTGTTGACTTTCATAAAGTCTTGTGCAAATTTTACTCCTTTTTTATAATTTTGAATCATTTTTCTTACACTTCCGATTCCATGTAAGGCTCTTACCCCCCCCCCCCCTGTGAGTGTACATTTTTCAATAAAATGAATGCAGTCACCGGCAGTATCACATTTAAGGCATAAATTTACCCCCTGGAGGTAGAATCTCTGTAAGTACATAGGAAAGCGTCCATGCCCTGTTACTAATTGATTATAGTCTTTATCGCAAAATATAGGCATATTCTTCTTAATTATTATATTTGACAAGGCCTCTGATCTTCTAGGAGACACATTCCATTGATCACACCAGATTATCTAATCAATGGAATTGTCTAGGAGACACATTCCATTGATCCCATTCCATTGATCAGACACATTCCATTGATCAGATCACAGGTTTTATACATGTGATCTTTCATTTTGCTAATTGTAACTTTTTTAGAATGTTGCAGATCACCATCAGAGATCCCATCCCCCAGAGCAATTCCTTTGCCAGGGAATCCACCCTCTCATTCCCTATGAGATTATCGCCCTGTATTATATTTAAAGAAATTAAATAGTGAAGAATCTGCATGAATGTATGTATGTTTCTCGCATTGTGATAAAAGAACGGTACCTAGAGCCATCAAAATTTGAATAACGTAATCTTCCATAGAAAATGGGCATGTGGAAGCGCTAATGTGAATTTGAAATTTGTTTTATTATCGATTTCATATTTTGTAACACTTCAACGAATTTTTCATTAAAAAAAACTAAACGAACTAAATTATGTAGTATAGTATGAAGAGAATCAAATAATATGACACAAGTATTTAAAGATAATTCTCTTGGATACTAATTTTACAGAACGATTTAAAATGTTCCAACTTTTTGAGAGCTTCTGTTTATTGGTTTCGACGATAAAACAAAGAAACTACCTGGTTTTACATGTAAAAGTCTTTTCAAACTACACGATTTTTATCATATGCACCAAAACGGGAAAAAAAAAAAAAAAAAAAATCTGATGTGTGCAGCACATGACTTCCTTGTATTGGAATATTAAATTATACGCGTTTTTTCTTGCATTTCATTTAAACTTATTGGATTGAATTAAATCTACTTCGCCGACAGCGCATAAACCACAATAGAATACACGCATTCTTTAAAATTCACTCTAGTATTTGTTTACCATAGCGACACTCTGGCGCTAGATTCACTTAACAGTATTAATAATTATCTAACAGTTAACTTATATAATAATTATATAACGGAAACTAAGTTAACTTTATATAATCCAATAATTATATAACAGTAAACGTATATATTTCGTTCATATTATAACTCATAATGCACAAAATTTATATCATTTAAAGAATAGAAATATCTAATCGTTGCCACATGTTCATTTCTCATTTAATTAATTCAGTTCTCACTTCGCGAGAAGACAAAAATAAACTCAAAACATCTATATTAAAAATTACGAAGTAAATCTCAAACACTTATTTCCTCGAAAAAATTCCAGAAGGAATTAAGCATGATTTAATTGGCAATAATAAATGAATGCGTTATCTTTGTTGTTGCGAAGCTAAGTTTCTCTAGATTGGCAACAAATCCGCTAGTCTCCTGTTTCAAATGTAAACATCAATGGCCGCCATTAAAAACAGGCTTAGCGGCAATTAAACAACTTTAAAATTGCTGATAATTCTAAAAATATTGCACACAGATTTACTAAAGGCATAAAATCCTTAACCCGAAGATAAAAACAACATAATTCAATCATTTTTAAAGCAAAAAATGTACAATTTACTAACATATAAGAGTAACGAAACTGAGATTACTGAGCCGGGTATTAGAGTGGATATATATATAAATATATTTATATGCGTTTGGTGCTGCCGATTGCAACCAAAATGCGAGGCGCACATCTACATGTTATAGCAGTCCTATATACAAAATTTAAACGTTCTGAGGCTACTCGTTTTTGAGTTATGCGAGATACGTACGTATCTCATACATTTGTACATACATACATTTGTACAGACGCCACGAAAAATTCTCTTCAGAATTAATTTTAAAGCAGTTTTATAATTTTTTTTGAAGGAAAAGAGTCTTTTATTCTGTCCTTACGTACAGATATCACGCAAAAAACATCGTTAAATTGCATTCGATAGCGGTCAAAATGGATATTTTCGTTGAAATATGCTGCTTGAAACTTTTCGCGATTACAATACTTCCTTTTTACTTCGTACAAGGAAGTAAAAATAACTGCGAAAATATTCTGGTTATCTGCGACTGGAATAAAATCACGGCTCTACTAATAATGATGGGTATTAAATCCAAATGATTATTGATAAGCTTAGATGAATTGAATTTAATCATTCTTGTAAATATCTTTTATATGATGTTACTTCTACTGTTCATTAAAATTCCGTTAATCTATAATTGGTTTGGGTCATCATGACTCCATTTTAGTCATGTATAACTTAGAACGTTGCATTAGCTCGATAATTTCTTTTTACATTTTAGTATATTTTTCTAAAACTGTGTAGCTTAATTTTGCTGTATACCTTATAAAGCATTTCTCCCGTCTTCTTGACGTGCCTTCGTGGTGTGATGGTATGCACGCTGGGCGCGTATTCCTGTCGAAGGCGTTGCTAATTTTTCAATCTCTTTTGCCTGCTTCCAAAAATATCTAATGTCTTTACAGTGGCGCCCGAACTAAAAGGGTATTGGATGATGATTCTCCACACCACCAATTCGGCGATTGGGTTCCTTAAAAAACCCAGTCGCCCTTTAAAAGGGGCAGTATATAAGGTATTTCTCCCGCCTTCTTGGCGCGCCTTCGTGGTATTGTGGTCTGCACGTTGGGCTCGTATTAAAGGATCCGCGGTTCTATTCCCGGCGAAGGCGTTGCTAATTATGCAATCTCTCTTGCCTGCTTCCAAAAATACCTAATGTCTCTACAACCTTTTAGTCATCACAGGGAAAAAACTGAAAAAAAACATTCAATTTACTATATCCGAAAATAATAATAATATTTAAATATTTCATCAAATCAGCGTAGCAATAAATTACTTCCGGTCAGCTTACTTTCAAGTCTTCTGATCTATGCGATGGTTAAAAATGCATTGAGTTTTGCTGAATTGTTCTGTAAGTTTGATTCAGTAATCCGTCACTGATAGTAGCCCATCGATTTAAGTTCAGAAAAATTGCTAAAAGATTATTAAATTACGTTTCAGGTTTCTAGAAACTATGCTACAACTCTCAAACTTTTTCGATGATTAAATAGTAAAACGTTAAGCAAGGATATGTGCAAAAAGTCAAGAAATAACTTTATTCCAACAGTAAATAAAAAAATCTGTACGGAATCTTAAAAATATCGTTAAAAAATTTTGTCCGATTGCAAATTCGCATGTGTGCTAAATTTCGAGAAAAGTCAATCGCTGAACAAAAGAACAAAAATGGGTCAAAAATTGATTTCGAAATATGACCGAAACAGACAGATATAAAGAAAAAAAAAAAAAAAAAAAAAAGACATTGATTAACTCGTGTAAAAAATATGACACTTCTGCTCGCTAAGCAGCATTCTGTGGCATTATGCTCCATACAGACAGTATCTCTTTTATGTTCTTTCTTTTCTTGGTCCGAAAGAAATTGATCCGACAGAATCTTGTCATTTTCGCGAACGCCTTCTTCCGCCGGGATGGTAAAATGACTCAATGTCCTAGTTAGCCGTCTTTTAGCCGTCTACATGCAGTATTATTCTGTAGAGAACTTGATAGCTGGCAGTAGAAATCCTCAGGTTATTCTTTTTCTAGGTAGAGTAAGAATTATATGCAAAGTCCTCTGAAACCTAGATTCATAAAAGTCTGAAATTAGAATATTGGACTCAAATTGTACTGGTCAGAAATCATATTGGAATACATCATATAGAATACATAAATTAGACTACTGGAGAACACCGGCGACTGGCATCTTACAGGACACCGGTGACAGTCACCGATGTCCTAAAGTTTAATTCCATTTTTGTAATTTAGGTGCTACTTTGGTAGACGGTTGCACGGATTTTTGGCGATTTACGTTGGCGCAATTTTTACAAACGTCAGCCATCTTGGAAAACGCTGTTTTTACGCATAGTAAAGTATTCGAAACTTAAAAAAATAAATAAATAAATATCGTTAAAAGTAATGGATTAATTTTTTGTTGAAAATGTCGTTTTTTAGGATGGAAGGCAAGTGTAAATAAATACATTTACTATGAGTATAAAATACTAAAGTAAGGCTTTCATATAGCAAAGAAGAGAATAAAAACACCGCTATAAAAACATTGGGCCAACGTTTAATTAGCTTAAAATATTACTGAAATTGAATTTCGAATTAAAAACCATCACACCAACATTTAAAAGAATTAGAATATTATTAAATTCAAATACTTTAAAATACGTTATACAGAATATAATTAACATTAAAACATATGGACAATAATTATCTCAGCAATTTCTGAAAATAGTGTATTAATTTTTTTAACAAAAAGTGAAGTATACAATTATAAAATAAAAGAAAAATATGTACTTGCATTTTTTTGAGTATTTAACCTGTTGTTTATTGATAAGTACCACAAAAAAAATCAGAATCATAATTTAGATAACATCTTTGAAGGAATTCGAAGATATGAATTAAATTTTAAAACGGCGGGGAAATGCACAAATTGTCAGTAACCAATCAGGGAGCTGATTACAGCTCGTTAATGCACAAATATTCTATAACCAATCAGAGAGCTTATTACATCACGACTAGAATTAAAATTATTTAAAAATTCATACATAATAAAATCATTTAAAAAAATGCAAAATTAAATTGTATTTTAATATTTAACAGCCATAAATAATGTTTAAAACATTAGATTAAATTTATACATATAAAAACCAATTACTTTTAAAGTAAGGTGACGTCATTGGTTACATCATCCACATCATAAAATTTCATAAAACAAAATTTTTATTTCAAATAAAATGCAAAATTAAATTGATTTTTAATATTTAAAAGCCATAAATAATATTTTAAACACGGAATTTATGCACAATAAAACGCCTTATTTTTTAAATAAAATGACAACAAAGTATCGGTTACCATAAATAACGTATCCAGCAATGGGTTTACCATAAGTTGTATTAATCGCCAAAGGAAAATCGCCAAGAAATCGCCAAAATCCGTGCAACCGTCTACCAAAATAGCACCGTAATTTATTTAAATTTCTAACTACCTCAAACCGTCGACTTCCGTTTAACTTTAATAATCTATGTCAATACTAAAATTTAAAATATATTTAATTTGTAATATGTCCAGTTAATATGTTTATGAACATTTCGGGATTATTTCATTTTCCAACACCACATTTTAGTTACGGCAGATCGGAGCTTGTTGTTTGCTGCTACACTGTAATAGATGACCATTACTAGCCTATCATTTTGTGATTGCACAATGACTGTAATTAAAGCAGGAAATCTGTAAAATCGCAGAAACACTTTTATCACTTGTTATTAGGATGAGGTATTCTGCACCGAAAAAGAGTGTATGAAATTGTTTGGAGCTCAAGCGTTTTTATATACAAATAAATAAAAAAATAAAATAAAACTACGGTACAAGAAAAAAAGGTTTCAGATACTATATTACGCCTAAAGGGGCTTTCTTTAATCTTTTGTGTGTTACTTTTATTTATTGAATATCATGCTCTTGGCACTTAAACTATAAAATTAATCTACAATATCGCAAAACAATTTAAAAAAAGCATATCACTAGAATTTCCAATATACAGCCTCGCGCGCTGGAGATAAAAATGTTTTCTTCCGTACAGTGTTGCCATTGCTCGCTTTAAAATCCTTGATTTTGTTAATCAAAAATTCGTTAAAATTTTACAAAATATGAAATAGACTAGCAACTTCGCTGCCAGCCTTCGTCTGGCTTTTAAACGTACCGGAAAAATGGCTGAAGGGAACACCAAACGTTAAATTTAAAAACTGCGTAGAATTTTACTCTGCAGGACAACTTCATAAAAATAAAGTTATTACGTACAACAAAATTACAATGAAATAAGCAATATCCCTTAATACAAATATTAATTATTCTAATAAATAAATTAATCAACTTCCCTGTGCAAAATCTTAAGAACTCAAATGGTATAATGGAGGTTAAGAACTTTGTTTCCTAAAAAAATCACTCAAAACTTTTCAATATTTTAAAAACAGTGAGATGAGCAATAAATAACATAAAAGAATACAAAAGAGCAAAAAATTCAGAAAAGCAAAGTATAATTAATGATATTTTATCTTATATTTTCAAGAGAAAAAAATTACAATGAAATAAGCTATATCCCTTAATACAAATACTAATTATCATAATAAAAATTAACCAACTTTCCGTTGAAGAAAAAAATCATGCAAAACTTTTCAATATCTTACAAACAGTGAAATAAGCGAAAAGTAACATGAAAGCAACTCAAAAAACATAAAATTTCGCGTAGAATTTTACTCTGCAGAACAACTTTATGAAAAAAAAAATCAATAAAATGTATTTGTGTAAAAATGACAATGAACTATGCCAATCTCTTAAAAACAGTGACTTTAGAAATACGATGAAAAATTGTTGCCAAACCTATATTTCTAAAAGAATGAAACTATTCAAAATGACGCGATTTCATCAAAAATCTATCAACAACAATAAGACAGTAAAATTGTTGCCAAAATCACATTTTTAAAGATGTGAGATGTGAGAAATGTACTCGGAGGCTTCATTTAAAAATTTTTTTAAAATACAAAACATTATCATTTTTCCAAAATTCTTTTTGTATAAGCAGTCGCAAGGATGAAAGTTTAACGTGTCCAAAAATCAAAGAAAAATAAACTGTACATTTTTAAAAATAAACTTTTTTAGAAAAAATCCCAATGAAAAGGTGTTAAGCTCCCTTTGTTAAATAAATTCGCATTGAATCGATTTATTGAAACACGAAATTTATTTTAAGTTGGTAAAATAGCTAAGTGCCTACGTTTCATGACGATGTGAAAATGGAGTGTGTAGAGTAAAATCTCGCTTTCCTATAGCCCATTTATGTCTCAAAATGACGCGATTTCGTCACAAAACATAAAATAAAAAACATTATAATTCGAATTTCGAAAACATTGCTTCGAGGTGCACTGGCTCTTGTCTATATGCACCTATGTACCAAATTTCGTAGCCGTGGGTCTATTAGCTTACGCACAACGCCAACGAAAGACACACACACACACAGACAGACTCTTTCTTTTATTATATGCAGAGATAGAGAAGATAATGAAACAAATTCCAAATTAGGTCTTTCAGATGCCTATATTCGGATGTAGGATTACGTTATTCAAAATTTGATGGCCATAGGTTCCGTTGTTTTATCACAATGCGGGAAACATGCATACATTTATACAGATTTTATATTATTTAATTTCTTTAAATATAACAAAGGGCGATAATATTTGATGGCAGCAATTTGAAAAGTAATACAGGTTTTTAAAGCTTTCAACGCAAAATGCCAAAAAGAAATTAATAGCCCTTCTGGGCTAACGCCCTTTGGGCTAAAAATGCAGTTGTACAAGATATTTGCTTTTTTATACATTAATTTCTAAAATATTAATACCGAAGGTTTACAAGAAAAGGCCTCCCAGTAATTTATTATGCAAAAAGAACGACAAATTTTTCATAACATTCAATAAGAAATATTACGTGGAATCTTAGAAAGACCTCTACAACCTATGGAGGGGATCTGTTTCTAGAATCGACGCCATTTGTTCGCAGAATCGGCCACTGGGATCATCAGATTTATTACCTAATAAATTTTTAATACTTCGGAGACATATCATTGCTTACAGTCACGAAATTCTTTTGTCTACAACAAGTATTTGCAACAACCTGAGAAAAACAAAAGGGCATTTTTGACCATCAGTGATGAAGAAAATCTTTTAAATTTTAAATTTATGAATCTGCATTGCTCATTGTCATAAAACAATGAATCATTAAAAAGCTGTTAGCTTGGATAGTTTATTAGGCCTTCGGGACAATTTTTATATTACCGTATTTACGCGAATCTAATGCGCATCGTTTTTGGCCAAATGTAGTACTCAAAATTCGGGTGCGCATTAGATTCGAGTGCAAAGTTCGCCGTTGACTTCAGCAGTTCGCCGATGACGTCAACCAAATTTAAATCGTAACAATGGATTACTGTATTTCTCGACTACATTTACCGTTACATTTATCGTTGACACATTATTGCATAGAGGATACAAACTGCAGAGTACGTAGTCACGAAATGGAGGGCAAGCAGAGAAGAATGTCATATGACGCTACTTTCAAACGTAAAGTAATTCTTTATCCTGAAAGAAATGGCAATAGAAAAGCTGGGAGAGAGTTAAACGTAGCTGAGAGCAATGTTCGTTTGTGGCGGCAACAGAAATTGGCACTGTTTGTAACTAAAATTAGTAGAAAGAAATTCACTGGCCCTCGCAAGGGAAGACACCCTAAAATTGAAGAAAACGTTTTGGAATCTGTACGTGAAAGGAGGAAGAATGGACAACCTGTCACTAGCGACACCATAAGAAATAAAGCAAAAGAGGAGGCTGAAGTTCTTGGAATACCGAAACCAGAGTTTAAAGCTAGTCGTGGATGGGTGGATCGGTTTATGAAGCGGATGGGCTTATCTCTAAGACGCCGTACAACAATATGCCAAAAGCTTCCTGCAGATTTTGAGGGAAAACTACTAACATTTTAGCGGTGTCACCGCACTTCGGAAGGAAAAGAATTTTTCAATGGGGCAAATTGGCAACGCTGACGACGCCAATTTGGTTTGATATGCCTCGTAACTACACGATTACAGAGAAGGGGACTAAGGAAGTTATCATCAAAATAGTGAATAAAGACGTTTACTATTAATCACTGATTGTAGAAACTGTTAGCTAGATAGAAATGTTACGATTTAATGTTCATACTTTACGATATGTATCGTATATACGGTAGTGGTAATTAACAATGATTGTTTCACATCACAATAGCCCACTAATAGGTTAATTCTATGTTCTGCTACTTTATGTATAAATCCATTGTTGTATAAAATATGGTATCTAAATTTAAATAAAATTATCATACCATTGACTGATAGTTTATATACAAATCCATTGTTGTATAAAATAAGATTCAATAAATTCCTCATACCACTGATGCGCATTACATTCGCCGACAAACAATTTTTTTATTATTTAAAGTTTTAAAATGGGGATGCGCGTTAGATTCGGTGGCACATTAGATTCGCATAAATACGGTATATCATAAACGTCATGTGTAAAATGCGCTTTGTGGCATTATGTAATACGTCGTCTCCCAGATCGGTATGTAGGATACCATAACGTTGGGCCAGTCTCGAATTTCGGACTGAGAAATTTCTGAGGACTCCTACACATCATCCGCTACTTAAAAAAATAAGACTGTGTAATGATGACGATATTTCGTAATAAAATACATATCGAAAACTTCATTCTACAATTCCTAGTTCGTTTTTAAGTAAAACTATATCATTCCGAGAGCAATTAACGGAAATAAGCGAGTATGATAAAGGTTAGTTACATCTTTAACTTTCATGCAATATATTAAGGGATTAAGGCAAAATACATATGAATTATGTGCTTAGATAAAGGATGCCTTCGTAGAGCACTTTTTGAGAGAAGCTGCCTAATATTTGCGTTATATTTAGGAAAAACTTCGAAATCCTAAGCAGCCAACCATTTAGTTTGCGATGGTCTTAAGCAAAAGTCTCAGTCTTCATGCTTTGCAGAGAGAATATTCGCTGCATCATAGGAATTGATATTTTATTGATTTCCTCAATTTCATCGCTAGTTTAGGGCCTTCGATTGTGTAGGAACGACTAATGTGTGTTTAGCTACGTACTTTCCATAAGATCCCTTTTTCCAGAAGAAATATTTTTCAAGGGCGAGAGGGAAAACTACCATGTATGGAAATGAATGGGCACAGCGAAGCAGACTGAACGTAGCGCTATTATATGGAAGAAAACCGCGTCTGAAGCGTGAAAATGTTAAGGAATTAGAATTTTGGAAGTATCAAGAAGAATTATGTTGGAATCAAAGTCATTAACTGGGAGGAAGTTAAATTTTTGCGAATGTGAATTTCAAGGAAATCCACTTCGCCTAATGAAGAAACTTTGTGGATAATTCTGAGTCAAAATGAAATTAGAAGCATGTGACCAATTGTTACTTATCAAAGCTTATTCTGATCACTATCATGTCTGATCGTCTTTGAAATGAATAAAATCCCTTCCCCTCCAATCTAAGACAAGTTAAATTTGCTTCTTTGCCTAATTAAAAAATTTCCGCTCCAGTTAAATATTTATGGTAATTTTTTTTCCAACGCGTTAAACTGATCTATGTTTTCCGCACATCTTAATTACCCTTTTTGTTTCTCGGAAAAGATATTTTCTATACAGCACTTAAGGAATGGCGCAAATTGCAACGAAGACATTTCGCAGACCTAACAAATAAAGTGGCTTAGTCAGTTTTTACCCAATCACGCAGCAGCAATTCGAGACGATTCGGCCGCGCCGTAGGCTACGTTATTCCTGAGGAACAAGGAAAAAAATATACCGGGTTACATTATTGATCCGGGGGATCTTCTGCCCGATCGTCTGTCTGTGAAACTTTCTTCCCTTTCGTGACTCATCCGATCTTCGTAAAGGAGAAAAGAAAGTCGAACCTTCTTGGCACGGAACCGTCCATCAAACGCTCTCCTTGCGTCATTCGAATGACATACTTGACGTCAAAGGGGTAATGGAACGGCGATTGTTCGATGAAAATCGTCACCTTGCGTTCTCTTCCTTCAAACTCATTTTACCTTTCTCGTTCCTGAAGTTTTGCCCGCAAGCGCAGTGCAAGCGAAGGTTAAATACTTGAGACGAGGAGTGTCTATGTCGGGCACTTTTTAACTCTTTGTCGGCAATCGACGTATGTCCGCAACTGCCTATTCGCATTATGACATAGCTACCACAAGTGATTTGTAAAAGTTCCTTGCTATAATGAGACATCGTTATGTCATAAGACATGCTTAAAACTTTCAAGTCCTGTGCTAAGAAAAAAATGATCCAATGCAATGGATTATCTAAGGTGCCTTGTAATTTCTGCACAGCTGTGCTGTTTGGAAGCCATGTAGGCTTAGAAAATAATGTTGTAGCTAGAAACTGGAAGACTCATTTTCCATTTTCTAGCTGGATGGGGTAATCGGTTATACATTAAGAGCATTGCGTAGGATAATGCAAAACTTCCTTATTATTTCCCCTTCATACTTAAAGTATAATTGGGAAGAGGCAAGAATCCCAGCCAACCAAGTCCAGGCAATGCAATATTAATTGTCCACTACGTTTATTTCGAGAGCCATTCTACTAGCCATCAGTTTTCCGTAACAGGAGACGGAAAAAAATCTCCTATGCTCTCATGAGGAATTCGAATCATGGTTGTTTCAACTGCTAGATAAAGGGGCTAACCACTTACAGTACAAGAACACGCATAGAGAAATGTGATAATTTCTTTTACTTTCGATATTTCATATTTATCGCGTTGAAAATTTGGAAATGTTTAGCGTTTTTACCCTAAATCCAGATCACTTCTGTGGTAGGAAAGAAGGTGGCATGTTAGTTTGTATGTAATAGAGTAGGACATTTTCGACAATTTTAGACAGAGAGCTAAGTACGCTGATTGGTAGATAGTTTGAGGAAAACGAGTATTTTGATTTGGTTTAAAGACAGTAGTTAAAATTGCAGGATTTGAACAACCAGGGAAGTTACTTAGTCTGAGGACGGAATTATAATATATGTAATGCTTATGATACTTTTGGCATACTTTTTAAAACTATGTTCATTTTTTTTTCATGCCCACCAACTTTACGAGTTTTAAATTTGCTTATAGTATTCCTTATTATAGAAGGTGGAGCAACAAAGGCAAATTTGTTGACGAAGGAGTGTATCGATAATCGCGATCTGTTTGCTTAACCCTTTGACGCGCGGTGGTCGCTGCCTGAAACCACCAATTTTCGAATTTTTTTCTCCTCTTCCTTCGGAAATTTATGAGTGAAAATCAATTGATTACTGATCTTTGATCTCTAAATAACACAAAATGACTACAGAATCATACATGTTTTAGGTCTTAGTATTTCAAATCGGATGCCTTTTAAAATTCGTTTTCAATGAGACAAAATAACTTACTTTTATTAATATAAATAACTTTAAATTTCAAAAGTTATTCATCGCACATCATGATTTCTGATCATAAACAATAAAAAATAGCAATAATTAAATTGCATATATATATATAAAAAAACCCTATATGTATGGCATTTGCTTTCTGGTTTCAGGCGCGACCACTGCCCCACTAGAGCATTGTATCACAATGCTCTAGATTGGTGCTCTTCTCGGTGGTCGCGCCTTGAAACCACTGCTCTTTACAATGGCGTTTGCTTGCTTCTCAAATAGGAATGTTTATTTTTACCCGGATAAAGATAAGGGGTTTTGAAATCAGAGACTTATTTTATTACTAAACAATACATGCACCTGCCCAGTAAAAAGGTCTTTCTTTTCCAGAAACTTTTCTCTGACCTCAACACACTTGCTCCCAGAGCTAGTATTGTGATTTTATAAATTATTTTCTGTGGTTTAAATTTAATGTAAATATACTTTGCTGTAATTAAAAATAGAAACTGCGTAAAGTTTTATTTAATTTAAAAATATTTTCTGAATATTTTGAGACGAAATACGAATAAAATAAGTATGAATGGGAAACGAATGATCCATACCAAATCCAAAAAGACCAAGCCCTCCCCCTCATTAACATAAAAAAACCACAAATGTCATGTGCCAGATAAAAAGAAACTAAATAACGCTGGATATAAATCGGGGAAATTTAGATCCAATCAGTGTACATTTTGTAGTACAAGGAAGAAACCTCATGGAAGATACATGTGCGAAACATGCAATGTGGGTCTATGCATGTACTAAAAAGACAAAACATGCTTTGAACAGTGTCACAACAATATTTGTTCTTTGAAATTAAAGAAAAACAAACACTGAGTCTTTTTTTTATCCTTATTTTACTGAGTTTTTTAATCCATGTAGCCAAACGTCCTTATTATGTAGATACTTATATTTTCCCTGCTATAGAAAAATTACATAAATGTTTATTTTAAATTTTTTTCTGACGATTTAGTTTGCAAAATAATGTAAAATATATATATTATGCAATTCTTACATGCATTTGGTTTAAAAAATTCGTAAATTTCGTCATTTATTGAAAAAGCGCACGGAAAAAGGTAAGTTTTGTTTTCCTACTACCTAGGTAAGTTTCAAAGTCCTAGACGCGCGGTGGTTTCACAGTGCGACCACCACCCACAGAACAATGGGCAAGAGTAGATTTTTTTAAATTCATATATTATTTGTATCTAGGATCATAATATTCAATTTCTAGAGTTTTTAGTTAAACAAATTATAAAAATAATATCTCGCGCGTCAAAGGGTTAAACATGCATGATTGTATTATCAATGTATAGTGCTGTATTACGTTGTAATGTTGATCCTGGGATGTCTGAAGTTACATTTAGCTTTGTTTTCACTGCAAGCAAGACCACTTATGCCAAGAAATAAGGAAATAGTTGAGTATTCCTTACAGTACAAGGCTTCATGGTCGCAGGTGCCCTGGGAATAAAGTTGATTTGATGTGATGATTGCTGGAGCTGAGTTATTCCGGCGTAGATAGTGAGGATATTCTGTATAATATCCCAGGTTTGATTCATGACTCTTCTCTGGGGAGTCTTTAGGTAATTTACATGTATTTGGAAAATGGACTTCTCAGCATCTGACACACAGTGGATTAATTGTACAGTAGAGAGACAGAGCTATGATGAAATTCCTGACGTCGTCACTGCGTTGGTGCATGTCTTTTCCTTGGGGTTTTCAGTTTTGATTTTGAAGTAGTCAGCTCAATGCGATTATACTTGTTTCCTTCCGTGGGTAGGAGATATAATATATATAAAGACAGATTCCCGCTGTCTGTTCTAATCCAGCCGCACTGAGATCGTGAATGATTTTTTTGGACTTTGCAGTGACTAATAGACTAGATTTTGTTCACTGAATATACCGATAACTTTTGATCCAGTTATTTAATGAATCGGTTCTAAAAAGTTATTTGTATTTTTAATATCATCAAAAATTATAGATGGAATATTACGTTGCCGAGGAATAGAATTTGGTGTACCAGATGAAATAATTGTTTGAGAGGCGATTACGGTTTGATAGATGATTACGGTCACATCTGAATTTCTATTTTTTTGACTTCTAGGATTTGAAATGGATTTAAAATTAAGCCTTTGTTTACGTGAAAGCTTAAAATTCTTCTACGTTGAGTTGTTGGAGTTTTCTATCGATCTGAAGGAATTTTTGAGCTATTATTCATAAGTTTTCAAACTGATGTTTCTCTTGAGGGAAGCATTAACTGCTAAATTGTTATACTGTGGGCAGCAGAACATGCATATTTGGAGTGCTATTATTGTTAAATGTAGATATTTGGGTCACAAAATTACATGTTTGTTCGCTTTTAATGCATGAACGCAATTTTATAATAAGCGCACATATTTATAGCAGTGACTGATCACTAATGCTAAATGTAAAAGAAAGGCTTACATTGTTGATTCGAGCGGTATTCTATTTAAGGATTGTAAGAAATTTCTCCTTCCTTACCGGGTGCCTTCGTAGTGTAACTGAAATCACGTCCGGCTAGGATCGAATCATGTAGAATTTAAAATCCCCGGAAAGGGAATAGTTACTCTTCACGTTTCTCGACTTTGAGAAAATATCATTTAATGAATCATTTAAAATATCATGTGCTTAATGATAATTCGCCACTATCTGGATTTGATGACTGGGTCCCTTTCTTCCCTGTCTTCCTTTAAGTGAGAAAAAACATAAGGTACTTTCACTCAGCTTTTCACCTGGCTTTGTGGTGCAGATAGAAGCACGTCCGGCTTGCAGTCGAGAAATCCAGAATTCGATTTGCTGCAGGTTATCATTACGATTGCAGCCGCGGGACAGGACATCTGCCAAGTCATATAAGACTTTCTCTGGCTGAGCTGTCCCCACTTTAATCAACAAAATAGCATATATTCTGAATTGCAGAGCTACGGCGCGTTTCGTGCGCAATCTGGATACTTAGCTCAACATAGTGTGATTATTAATTTAGAAGTCAAACCACAAAAATCAACGTAATATTTTCAAATTTTTACAGGACTAGTTTCGATGGTTTTACCGAACCATCATCCTCAGCTGCAAAAAGCGCAAAATGATATATATTTATATGTATATGTATATGCCCATCCCCTTACCGGGCATTTATTTTCGTAATCATTGGTCGTAGTAATATACTTTCATTTACAGAAGTGTCTTAAATGACGAAATATTCATGCTTTGGCAGTGTCATATTAAAAAAAAAATGAGTTTCGACAAATAATTAAATCTGACTAATGCAGTCTACCAGTTCCTATATTTATATTCGGTAAAGTTTCATATTCGTTATGAAAAAATAAAATTATAAGAAGTTTGATTCCCTTAAGACAACAATTAGCTGGGTTTATTTAGTTTCAAAATTTGAAATTTTTAATGTCTTTTTCAATTTGCCTTGATGGATCTAAGTAAATTAGAATTATTCGAGGAAATAAGTTTATACGAAGTGCAGCAAAAAATGCATATAATTTAATAATCATAGTAGGAAGGGTGTCCACCGAAAACATCGCGGACGGAAACGTCGCGGAGAAAACGTCGCAAGGCGAAAACGTCGTGGTGCAAATCATCGTGGGAGAAAAGAAAGCAAAGAGAAAACATCCCAGTTCTAAAAAATCGTGGTACAAAATATAGTGGTCGCATATAAAGCGATTCAAAATCTTCGCTGTTTGAAAACATTGTAGTCGAAAATATCGTGGTAAAAAATAAAGTACCTACAAATAATCGCATGACGATAACATCGTGCACATGCGTTTTCAGGTTTTAAAAGTTGTAAATTGCATGTTCGCATGACGGATTGGGAGCGTATGAAGGAAAGAGGGATTCGTTTACTTCTGTATTTCAGATTGTTGAATTAACAAAATAAATTTTTGCTGAGAAAAATAAGAAGGAAACTTAAGCATTTAAAAACTGAAAATGAGTAGAAAATTAATGCAACTTATAGAACTTGACAGAATTTTAAATTTACATAGTTAATTAACAAAGGTCATTAATAAATTAACCTTTTTTTATAAAGTTTTTCTGATATTTTTTTATGAAAAATATAGTCTGAAATTGCTTCGAAAAAAAAGAAGATAAATAACTGCATAAGGCTACCTTTATAAAAATTGCTTAGTTAATTATTAAATTATATTCGTTTACATTTGTTAACCTGATATTGTTTTACAAAAAGTTATATTTCGTTTTGTTCCCGTTTATTATTAAAGTGTCGTTAACATTTTCATATATAGTGTGCAATCAATTTTTGGATGTCGATTCGTTACTTATGACGAACGTCAGTTATTACGTATACTGACTACGTTATTACGTATTACGTATACTGACTACGTTATTACTGGCTACGTTATTACGTATACTGACTTATTAGTCAGTATGAGATTCGAAAAACTCATGTGTGCGATGATTTGTAAGTATTGTTACGATTTTTTTCTTTTTTTTTCTGATACCAGTTGTTACGTCATTTCTTCCTCCACGTTCGTACGGGGTTCATAGATTTGGAGTGAATAACGACGACACTTGATGAAGTATCGAAACACACTTTATTTACCAATATTGTCAGGACAGCTCCAAAACACGTTTTTACAGTCGTCGATGAACTACTATAGACACGCTGACACGTTCAGCGACACAGCCTTCACACTGTCAGGCAATAACGGTGGAGGCAGCTTTCTGCAAAGCACCAGAGAGCAGCTCCCGACTCTGCTTGGTCGTTCTCGGAACTCCACGTACTCTCGAGACTCTCCACGCTACAACTCGCGATGCACTTGACGACACATGAGCACAGCGCCCGACTCTTTGGTTCAGTCATTCCCGGCGCACAACACGCTCTCTCGACAATGCACTAACCGCGATAGACTAACAGACTCATTCGGTGCACTCGACGAGCCACTCGGCGCTAGACTTCGAGATACTCGCTCAATGATTGACTATCAGCTCGCTCGACGAGGTATACACTCTAACTGACTGCTTTATATAGCTTTCGACTTGTGTTCGAGAACATTCTGGGCTAAACCGGTAAGAATTCGTTCCAGAAAGTTCTCCATCCGTCCATCTTATATCGCCATTTTTGTCGCCAAATGTGGCAACCCTGCTTCGCTTGTCATTTATGGCAACCCTAAAACTGCTTTGCGGGAAGCTATCTCACGGTGCCTGTATATTTCGTAACAGTATTTTATTTTTTTATCACGACATTTTCGACTACGATGTTTTTAAACTGCGAAGTTTTTGAACCGCTTTATTTTCAACCACGATATTTTGTACCACATTGTATTAGAACTGCGAGGTTTTCTCACAGCTTCTTTTCTCCCACGGTGTTTTGTACCACGACGTTTTTGCCTTGCGTTGTTTTCTTCGCTACGTTGTCGTCCGCGATATTTTTGCCGCAGTGTTTTTGGTTGTAACCGTAAGAAGTGATGAGGGTGTCCACATCAGATTTTATTTCCTTTTGATTTTACATTAGCGCAAAGGAAAAACTTCGAAACTGTAGGAAAGGAAGTAGTGTATGGTAGTGTTAACATAACAATTACAAAGATTTTTAAATTAATGAATGCTATAAATTTTGCTAAGATACACGAAAATGTGAAATTAAACTAAGAATATTGACAACTGTTAAAGCACTTTCCATCTATACATTATCTGATGATTTGGCAATACACATTGTGAAGTTGTACACCTTGTGAGGGTGCACACTGTGAGGTGTCTAATGATTTGGCAGCACACGTTGTGGGGTAAATTCGTGCAGTGGCAAAATTCGCCAAGGTGCTTGGAGTAGGAATTCATGATAGCCTTTTGTAATGTAACGTTTGGTGTATTTAATTATTGCAAAACACACTAGGGCTATCTGCCTAAGGGGACGGATGCCTTCGTGGACGACTTTCTAAGGGAAACTGGCTCGTATACACGTTACACATGGGGAAAACCACGAAAACACCCATGCAGCCAGCCTGTTCGCGGGGTTCGAACCTCGGACCGAACTACCAGTGTTCAGCGACTTTACCGCTCGGCCGCTGGTGGGCTTGTAATGTAACGATCCAAAACTTTTGCGAAGACTACGTGAAAGATCAAAGTCTTCCACGAAGGCGTGCTTAGAAAATAACTATAGTGTGTTTTCTCGTTATTTAATAAATGCTATTCCAATCATTCAGCAAACTTTCAATTCATATAAGTTAAAGAGGGGATAGGTATCACTAACTAAACTGTTACTATTTATCTTTTGTCAGCTTTACTGAGATTGTTTCCCAGATTCAGTGTGTACATATACTCTCCAAAGTCAATATAGAGTACTTATAAAGGAAGTGCACACACAGTTCCGGTAATGCATTTGGTTTTGTGTGTGTTCGACTCGCTGTTTGTCGTAGTTGTGAAAAATTAAGCATGTGGGCGTTATTATCTAATATGTCAATAAAAGACGTGGACTGTGATTTAGATCAGAATGTTGTTTCACAGTGGTGGAACTGAATCTGCCCGTTTTGAAACAGAAAATAAATCAAAAGATGTATTTTGCTTAGAAAAGAAGAAAACATATTTGCTTTCTCCTTCTATTAATTTTTATAGAAGTATTAACATGTAGCCGCAAATTATTTTCGCTGAGAGTAGATAAGAGTTTTAATTGAGGTATTACTAGTAGTATATGTATCAATAAAAATTAAAAGTTTTCATAAAATAAGCTTTTATTTAAAACTCACAAATTCTTAATGAACAAATTATTCTTGAATGGTGTTGGTGTATTTAATTATGGCAAAGCACACGAGGGCTATCTGCCTAAGGGGAGGGATGCCTTTCGTGGAGGACTTTCTAAGGGAAACTGGCTCGTATACACGTTACACATGGGGAAAACCACGAAAACGCCCATGTAGCCAGCCCGTTCGCGGGATTCGAACCTCGGACCGAACTACCAGTGTTCAGCGACTTTACCGCTCGGCCGCTGGTGGGCCTATTCTTGAATGAGTAGTAAAATAATTTAACACACAATTTAAGGAAAGCTAATATTAAATAATTCTCTTTACAATATTCAACTACAATTTTGTATCACGAAAAACAAAAGAATGAGGTGCCTAGATAATATATGTGTAAATTTAATGACTGAGAGTGTATTTTGATTGTTAGAATTCGTTATTTAGACTCTCACTCTTTTATTATTAGTGATTATTAGTAAAATTGTAGATGAATTTTACAAAGAGCATTATTTTATCTTCTGCTTTCATTAAAGTATATATTTTTTCTACTTTTAGTTTATTAATTATTATGTGAGTTTTAAATAAAAGTTTATTTAATAAAATCTTTACCCTTAATTTTATTTTCATCTTTTCAGTCTCAATGATATTCAAATTGTTCAATTGAAAAATATTTTCCAGGAATGAGTAATCATTCTTTTACTTGCAATATAGTCTTCATCAAATGATGCTATTTCAGCTATTTTTGATAAAAAATCAGAAATTAGGTTAACTAATTTTTTAGTTTAAAACAACCAGTGTTAGTAACAAAATTTTGTACAAATTTAATTAAAAAGACTTTTGTCCCTCTTCTATCCAATGATGCAAACAGTAAGATTCTGAGAATTTTAGTGTTTTCGTAAAAGGAAAATATGTGTGAAACATTTTTTCAACAATAAATTTTAAAATTTCTAAATCAAATTTTGAAACAGCTAGTTCCCCACATTGTGTTCTTATCGAGAAACTGTGTGTACTCAGAATTTGAACTAGATAGGTTAGAAGGTTTGGTTTGGTTTGGTTTATTTAATTATGGCAAAGCACACTAGGGCTATCTCCCTAAGGGAATGGATGCCTTCGTGAAGGACTTTTTAAGGGAAACTGAATCGTATACACGTTACACATGGGGAAAACCACTAAAACGTGCATGCAGCCAGCCCGTTCCCGGGATTCGAACCTCGGACCGAACTACCAGTGTGCAGCGACTTTACCGCTCGGCGGCTGGTGGGCGATAGGTTAGAAGGAAGTAATTTAAAATTCGATGACAAACTTTTGATCATAGCGACAAACACCATAATTGATCTAAATAAAAGCTTTTGAAAAACCAGCAATTTGAACTAAAAATGACAGTCATACACTTTAAAGAGTAGTTTAACATTAGAGTTTAAAAATAAAAACATACATAAAATACACGCGAAACACCATTCGAGCATTTCCCCTTCTGTCCTTAAATTAAAGTAATATTTACTGCTGCCGAACCATGAAACTGAATCTTGTCTGTAGAATGTAATTAAAATTCATTTGAAAAATAAATACTTCTGCTCTTGTCTCTGCATTTCATTTAAAGGTGTAAACAGAAATACATAAAAATATCAAAACGTTATTAATTTTGAACAAATTAAAAGCAAAAATATATACTGAAGAGTTTACAACCTATAGATTACAATAAAATTGCATCATAAGCAGTAGATTTTATTCTAAATGCAGGTGATAATGTATGCAAGTAGAAATTTTGCAGTTCCACCTATTATAATGACTTAGAAATGTTTATAATGTATATAACTTTCTTATCAAACATTGTTAAGAAATCTAGGTAGGAGGACTTGTAATTTATGCTGCATTGATTAACACGTTTTATAATATTGAAAATAAAAGAAAAATTTAGTTTCGCGTATTGGCAATAACGTCTATTAACCACGAAGACGATTTTACCACAAAGTAAAATTAATAGGCTTCCTCTGATGTACCTAAAAAAACAAACCTATTGTTCTGTACCGAGATTTACGTAATATCTGATATTAGATATAATTTAAATTACAAAAGACGCTCAAAATATTCATACAAATTGTTAAAATAATAATTATTATAAGAATTCTTTTTAAATTATAGCATTTAACTAAGATTTTTGAAAAATAAAATGAAAGTGTAAATAATTGAGAATTGTTTTTGAATTTTTTCATACCCCTGAGAGGCCCACCAGCGGCCAGCGCCGAAGTCGCTGAACACTGGTAGTTCGGTCCGAGGTTCGAATCCCGCGAACGGGCTGGCTGCATGGGTGTTTTCGTGGTTTTCCCCATGTGTAACGTGTATATGAGCCAGTTTTCCTTAGAAAGTCCTCCACGAAGGCATCCCTCCCCTTAGGCAGATAACCCTCGAGGCTTTGCCGTAATTAAAATAACCTAACCTAACATACCCCTGAGTTTAATAAGAAGTTACAGATTGATTAATTATAAAACAAGAAAAGAATGATAGTATGCTTTGCCGAATAGAAATAGCCTTAAAACTGCCCTTTCGCGAAGACAAAGCAAGGTTAATTAATTATTTCATATTTTTTTTTCCACAGTAATACCTACAAATTAGCATAAATGATGATATATGACAGCATAACATAATGTTAGATATTTTTACAAGTTCTGTTTAAAATGTTTCCTTCTGCCATAAAAATAATTGTGAAGGCTTTTGTCTTGTGATATTTGCAAGAAAGTATTTAAAAAAAATTTGTAGAGACATGGACTTCGTTACACACGTGTAATACTTGCACGATCCATACTGGAACGTGAAATAAAAGCAAGGAACGAAATTCCACAAAAGAATAAAAAAAAAATGAATAAATAATATTTAAAAAAAGATAAAAAAATCTGAAAAAAATTAAGTTTTCATATTTTAAATTACGTCCAAAGGGGCGTTTTTTTTTTAACGTTTTGTGTGTTACCGTTATTTATTAAATATCATGTTCTTCGCTACCATGAAACCATAAAATTCAGTTCAACAGCAAAATTGCAAAATAATTTTAAAATGAGCATATCTTTAGAATTTCCGATATACAGTTCCGTGCGCTGGAGATAAAAAGTTTTTTTTCCCCCTTGTAGAGTGTTGCTATTTCTCGCTTTTAAATCGTCGAGTTTGTTAATCGAAAATTCATTAAAGTTTTACCAAATATGAAATAGATAATAAAACAAATTCCAAATTAGGGCTTCCAGATACCCAGTTTTCGCGTGGACAATTACGTTATTCAAAATTCGATGGGTCTAGGTATATATATATATATATATATATATATGCGTTTGGTTTTGCTGATTGCAATAAAAAGGGGAGGTGCATAACTAGCTGTTCTAGCAGTCATATATACAAACTTTCAGCGTCCTACGGCTTACGAAAACTACGTACGTACATACATATGTACTGAAAAATTCTCTTTTTAATCTATTTTACAATCCGTTTGAGGAAAAAAGAGTTCTTTATTCTGTCCATGCGTACAAGCATCATGCAAGAAAATCGTCCAAATGGAACTGGGAACGGTCAAATTGGATATTTTCATTGAAATGTGATACCCAAATTTTTCGCAATTTGACCGTTGTTTTATTACAATGCGAGAAACCTACATACATTTATGCAGATTCTTCATTATTTAATTTCTTTAAATATAAAATAGGGCTCTAATATTTGATGGCAACAATTTAAAAGGTGATTCGCTGTTTATAGTGAATCAACGCAAAATGCCAAAATGAAATTAATAGCCCTTCTGGCCTCTTAAAACGCACGTTATGCATTCCTTACTAACAAAATAATATACCTCAGACCCTTAATTATAACTCTCCCTTGACGTAAGATTTGAAGCAGTTAAAGCGTGTCCAGACTAAAGCCTTTTTCGCAAGGTAGTGATAAGAAAACAAAGGTACGAGGCTATCGGATTCCATTCCCGGAAGCCCTTGGTCAAAACTTGGATGGGAGATTAGGAATGTAGTCCTCGTACTCTTTGCCTAAATTAAGTCATATGGTTTTAAAAAATTGCCAACTGCTTTGTATAATTCATAGCATATTGTAAAATATAAATAGAGTCGTCTCTCATTTTTACGCTACGTTACGTTTTGCTACGCTAACGTGCATTTATCATGGCACGTGCCTTGCGAAGCGTTTCCGCTGCATGCTGCATTGTACATTGTATTTTTTCATATTATTTATCTGTCAATATATAGGTTTGTAATGGATAATGACTTTAACGGTTCGCTTGAGTACAGTGGCTTTTATGACAGCTAACTAATTTCAATTAGCTATAAAGTTGCACATATTTTACAGAAATTTAACTTTCGGGTTGTTTATTCTTCCATCAGTAAAATTCCGAATTCCGTACTCAAGGACCCCATTCCGGATATGAATTCCTTGGATATTTTATAGGATTCCTTTACAGTGTGGATTAATTTACATTGGACAAACTACGTCAAGGAACATGAGGCATATGTTAGAAAAAAGGAAACACAGAAGTCTTCTGTTGCTCAACATTGTTGGTCCGAAAATCACACTTTCCATTTTTCTGCTGCCAAAATTATTCAAAAACATCTTCCATTGTAGAGCTGAATTTTCTAGAGGCATTTCACATTCAAAACGTCTTTCCGTTCTAGTTAACGATCCTAATTCCAATCCATCTCTGCCTTCGGCCTTTAAAGAAATTATGTTTTAGTTCTGGTTTCACCAACAGATGGCGCCACTTGCTTATTCTTGTCCAGGCTTTCTTATCTTATCTAATCATTATTTCCTATCTTGTTCATTTGCGGTTTTGCAGCTGAGGATGGTGGTTCGGTAAAACCATCAAAACTAGTCCTGTGAAAATTTTGAAAATATAACGCTGATTTTTGTTGCTTGACTTCTGAATTAGTAATTCCCTTTGGTTTTAATTTTACTTGCCTAAATTCACTTCCCCTACCCCTCATTTAGAGAACTATGGACTGGCCGCCAGTGATCGCTTACACTTGATGGTTAACAAATAATGACTTTTACCAGTTCTGAAATCACGCTTATTTTCACTTTGATCATCCGTTATAAGTTTACTGCAGCGTCTTCCGACGGTTATTGTCACACAGTAGTTCTTAGGCGATCAAAGATCTTGATGGGCAGTTTCAGCTCGTTCTTTACTTCCTTGTACAAAGTAAAAAAATTATTGTAATTGCGAAAAATTTCGGGTATCATATTTCAATAGGAATAAAGGTCTCTTTCTTCCCCAAACGGATTGTAAAATGCATTTAAAATGGATTGAGGAAAGAATTTTTTGTGACATATGTACATATGTATTGTATGTACGTATTTCCCGTAAATCGTAAGCCGTAGGACGCTGAAATTTTGTTTATATGACTGCTAGAACAGCTAGTTGTGCACCTCCCCCTTTTTATTGCAATCAGCAAAACAAAACGCATATATGTATACATCCACCTCCTTACCTCGCCTAAAAATCCTTAACCGGTCTTCATTTTCGCTATCGTTGGTAGTAGTCACATACTTCCGATTAGAGAAATGTTTCAAATTACGAAAATATCCATATTTGGCAATGTCAGATTTAAAATAAATTAATTTTTGGCAGATAACTGAACCTAACTTTTAATGCTATCTCTCGGTTCCTATTTTTATATTTGGGAAAGTTTTATACTTGTTATGAAAAAGTAAATGTAGATGAAATTTGACTCCCGTATGACAAAAACCGACCCGATATTTGATTTCAAAATTTTTGATTTTTGATATCATTTTCAACTTGCCTTAAGTGATTGGTTAATTAAGTAAGATTAATTTGATGAAATAAGTTTAAATGAAGTATAGCAAAAAATGTATAATTTATTATGCTGTTCAAAGAAGTCATGTGGTACACACACCAAAATTTAAATATTTAGCCAATTTACATAATTTAAAAGACATTTAATTTATAATTTGTCCAGATTGTAAAGTTCAAGAACACTTACAACGTTTTGTAATTGATAAAAATTTACTAATTGCATTTGTTTGTGTGCTTAGTACAGAATCGCTTATATTATTAGATATGTTGTTCCTTATCTTTTCTCTTGGCTACAAAGATTTTTCCTAAAAGTTTTGAGAGATAAGAGTATGTGTAATCTGAATTTCAGAATTGAAATCTATGAGATTATGTGTAATATGACTTTCAGAATTGAAATCTGTAGGTTATGAACGCCTGGTTTCTGTTGGCCACCTTTTATTGCCTGAATTTTAGTTTTTGTTTCTAGATAGATTTTTGCTTAAATGTTTACGCCTTTTTATTCAGCTTTGTGTGTGCAACTTGTTTATTTTCTTTTCCACAGATGAAGAAGCGACGAGCCAGCACACCCATCCTGCATGCCGGCAGCAAATTCAGACACGGTCTTCTACAGCTCATGATACATTCCATCGACCCTCTGCATGACGGTGAGTCAGTTTCCTTATCTGCATTACACGCTGTAATTGTCTTTTGCATTGCCTGTAATTGTAACTGTCATTAACTGCTCATGGAAGTTTTGAGCATAAATATATTTAGCTGTAGGGTTTTGTTATAGCTTATAATTTCTCAGCACAACATTAATTGAACATTCTTGTAGAATGTAATCAGCTGTACAGTAATTAATAGACATAGCTACACTCAGTTGTACCATTTTGCCACAATCTGTGATTCGCCGCAGACATATTGAGGGGGATTATGATATAGTGTAGTCTGCTCTACTTTAATTAGCGAAAATCTAATGATATAATTATCATACTTATGGTTCCCGATATCGTATGCGATACCTAAATCGTATGCGAAACACATGTTGAAAAAAATTACATTAAAGAAATGGCAAGCTGAATGGGAAAATGCAGAAGTAGGTAGAAGACTTTTTAACTTATACAAGAAACCCACATATGATCCAATCTCATATAACTTCTTCATCAATACATTCTTATCTGGACATGGTCCTTTCCCCACGTACTACTTTGCACGAAATTTGAGCGATTCAGACAAGTGCGTATGTGGGGAAAAGGGAGACCCAGAACACTATATTTTCAAGTGCCAGCTCACAAAAGAGCTACACTGCAAGGGAAGGTCACAAATTACGCCTGAGTAAATTAAATGCATGCTAACGATCCCTCAATTACAACAAAAGGTTTCCTTGATTATGAAGAAACTTTTTGCATATAAAAGAGAAGACATATGTCAAGATGCTACCACATCTGTATAAATACCTCTTATTCCATAACTTGCAATATTAATGCAAGATTTCAGAAATATTGCAAATGTCTGAAACAGGCTAAATATGGTATGAATAGTTTTTACAAAATAATTACATTAAGAATTTGAACTGTATTAGGACATGAGGGGGAAAATCTTGTAATAATTAAATCATTAATTAAAAAAATAATATACGACTCTATTAGATATATTAGTGTAAATGTAAGACCGGTAAGACCGGTAATCTATCCTGCGAACCTTTTGGTATATGCAGAGTTTAATGGAACTTCTATTTCGGATAAATACATCACCATACCGTACTCTCCACTGGCCGAAAGATCCACTGTCCCCGCCAACAAATATTCTTTTATTAATCAAAATCAAAAATACAAATAATTAAATTTACATATTTACATAAAATTTTACATAACAAAATATCCTATTTAGGATTACGACTTTTTAAACAAACATTTATACAACTTGTATTTCAAACATAAAATAAATCATTTATACAATTTGTGTTCCATAAAATAAATAGATCATTTTCTTTAAATAACAAAAATTATTTTATAATTAAAACAGAGACTAAAAATATTCTTTTCTTACAAATTCAATAAACAAACTATTAATCTCATTAATAACTTATTACATTTTCAAACAAAAATACAAATCCTTTGTATATTTTAATTTAATAGAACCATTAACCATAATCAGTTCTTCTAATCAATAAGTCATATTGTCTTTTTAGACATTCACAATTTTTATCTAGACTAGAATGTCTAGAATCCAACCCAAGTTTATATTTTTTGTTGGCTTCTTTACAATTAATACATTCTGGATCTTCTTTACAATCCCAATGATTGTGACCTTCTCGAGCACATCTAGCACAAATCTGACTTTTTATACAATTTTTATGAAAATGGCCAAATTCTTGGCACTTGAAGCACTTAACAACATTCAAATACTCTTTAATCGATATTCGGAACCATTTTAAGTTAATCTTTCCTTGATTTATAATAAATTTGAACTTAGCAGGCTGAACTTCAGCCACCCAATGCAACTTATTATTCTTTGCTTTAATTGAAAACAAAAGTTCAAAACCTCCATTTTCAAAAATGTGATTTTGTTTAATCACCGATTCTTGAATCTCTTTCTTTTTTAAATCAGCTTCTATATTATACAATATTATCTTTGGACTTTTCTTTTTTGGAGCCTTTGTTTCAACATCTTCTTTCACCAATATATTTGATCTTATTTCTTCTTCTAAAATTTCAACTTCTTTTTTATTTACACATTCAATAACAATTCCTCCGTTGTTAATTTTTCTCACATTTTTTATTCCAATCTTCAGCTGAGCCGGATCTATTGCTTCAACCACCTTCATTTTCACTTCTTCAGATGAAACCCCTTTCACCTTAGGGTATAACAATGCTACATGTTCTTCTTTTTTCTTAAATTTATCCTTCTTTTGAATCAATTTCTTTTCAACTCTTTGTTCTTGAACGATTTCAGCAAAGGACTTTTCAATAATAGGTTGTGGTTTCTTTACAACTTCTAATTTTCCTTTCAGGTTCTCTATTTCCAACGCTTGTGAAACAATATAACCAAATAGCACTTCTTGTGCTTTAAAAATCCTCTTACGAAGAGGTATTGTAACTCTAGAGGCGTCTTCTAGACAAGTTTCTAGTTCACTAATAAGTGAACGAGCCTCCTCAATAAGTTCTGATTGAACAGCAGTCTCTGTCTGTACACTTTCATCCATTATCAAGCACTCTATGTGGAGTTTGGATTAGACCTCCCCCCTTAGGAGGAGGAGCCCCCAGACCACGACAAGGTTCCAAACTCCTGGGAAGTTTTCTTCAATTAGCTTATCAAAATTTGCAAGTAAATAAAATACTTTCAATAAATATCGCTTCCAATCACTTTATAAGAGCTAATAACTTCCCCTGGGGGAAGTAAATGTAAGTACTCGCGATCTTCTAATATATATTTTCTGTGTTTATGATACATTAATATACAAAAATAATAATGTAAGACTTCAGTGCTGATGCAGTTGTGTGTAACAAGTTAAAAAATGAAAGGAAATGTATTAATAAGATATTTCGCCTTAGTAATTCAACTAAGTATAATAAGATGCACACACACACACACACACACACACACACACACACACAAAAAAAAAAAAAAAAAAAAAAATCCTTCCCTAATTAGTTTCTTAAAAAGATGTTTATTGTAATTCGATATAACTAGATATACTAATGTAAATATATTGTTTGTATGAAGTACAATGTAAAATGAAAGTTTGTATGCATGTTCGAAGTAATTAGGTTATATTAATCTGCCATAATCCAACTTTTGTTAATAGGTCAATCTCTTTGTAATAATTGTATACTGTGTCTTTGTAATTGTATATTCAATACGTAAGTCTAGTATTGATGTAAAATTCCTATGTAAATGTCTTGGTAGGCTAGCATCCGATATGGGCCAACTAAAAGCCCAGCGGGGTACAGTAGTGCGGCGGGGCAACACCTGTAAAAGTCACTGACGAAGTTCTGGTGCTCCGTCCACTTTTCCCTGTCCCTGTCTCTGGTTCGCGATATTTATCTTCTTGTCGTTTCATACAAAACTTGCTGAACTAATTTTAAACATTTACGGATCCTTAAAAGTTATTTCCATATACTATCAGAAAAGGAGCTGGATTGCTTGCTATATAGTGCACGCTTTTCAAACATTTTTATGTATTACAAATCTTTCCATTTTTGCTGCCTAGCATTAACAACACATATGATATCTACGGGTACAGGTAAAAGTGGATGGGACACCAGACTCTCACTAATGGTCGTAAAGATAATAAGAATTCATAAAAAAAGAACTCTTTGTCACATAAACACTAAAACTTGCAAATATCCATGTCTTCTCCGAGATTCGGGTCTGGATACAACGATACGTTAGCCACTAGAGCTAAATCCATTAGACTGTTAGTGTTTTAACTCCCAGGACAATATTGATGTAGTTGCTTTTCTAATGGTCTGTGAGCTTCTTTAAAAATATCAGCGTGTTAAAATCACCTTGTTTAAGGGGACTCATACACCTTAAAACCCATAAGATCTTCGAATATGTGACTGTTGCAAGAATTGGGATATTTTATTTATTTTAAAAGCAATTACTTCCAACTTTTTACAGCTGACTACATAATACAGCTACTTTAGAAACTAGTAATCAGAAAGTCTGTGTTGCCACAAATATTTTTGTAATTTAATCCGCTTTGTGACAAAAGTTTTCATCATGTTTCCACCTTGCGCGCATGATATTTTAAAAATGGCTAATGGTACATACTTGAAATTGGATGGAATTCTTTATATGGCCACTATTTTCTAACTGAACCAAAAATTTGATGAATATTTTAGTATTAAGTATTAGTAACTTATTTATTTTAAAAGCAATGACTTCCAACGTTTTACAGCTGACTATATAATATAGCTGCTTTCTGAAATAGTAATCAGAAAGTTTGTGTTGCCTCAAATATTTTGATAATTTAATCCGCTTTGTGACAACATTTTTCGTCATGTTTCCACCTTGCGCGCACAGTTTAAAACATTCTGTTGCATAATTTAATTCCATATTTAATATATAACTTTTATAACATTTGAAAACTACTGTTAACCTAAAATTCTAAAAATGTCACGTTAAATTTTTATTTTGTTTTGAGTTGAGTTTATAAAATGTATTTTATTAAAAAAATCTGTAATGTTTTCGAACATAAATTTTTTTAATACTAAAATATTCATCAAATTTTTGGTTCAGTTAGAAAATAGTGGCCATATAAAGAATTCCATCCAATTTCAAGTATGTACCATTAGCCATTTTTAAAATATCATGCGCGCAAGGTGGAAACATGATGAAAACTTTTGTCACAAAGCGGATTAAATTACAAAAATATTTGTGGCAACACAGACTTTCTGATTACTAGTTTCTAAAGTAGCTGTATTATGTAGTCAGCTGTAAAAAGTTGGAAGTAATTGCTTTTAAAATAAATAAAATATCCCAATTTTTGCAACAGTCACATATTCGAAGATCATAAGGGGTTTAAGGTGTATGAGCCCCCTTAAATAACCTTGATTAAAATCAGACAACACATACTAACAGCCAACAATCCCCCTCCAACATAAACTAACAGCCTACACACGTAGATTCACGATTTGTGGATTACAACCAAAGAGAAAAATATGTGGTTTTAAAGAAACGATTCGACACAAAAATTGATAATACATTCAGATCACTGCTTTAAAAAATATAAAAGCAACTCAAACTTGCAATTCAAAAACCAAATATGTGGATTGTATTATATTAGAAAAAGACGAAAAGTATAAAATGCCTGTGATATGGATTCACTCAACTGATCAATGTTTACATTTACAGGGGTTAAGCGTATCAATCCTGTTTTTAATATTCTCTATGCTAGTTATGTTTAGGACACAAACTGATGAAGATATCCAGATTTCCTTGGGATATTTTCATCTGTAAAATCTGTTATAGCTCGAAGTTGTACAAAAAGGTTCAAATTCTTGGTCATTTCTTTTCTCTTCTTGAATGTTTATTCATAAAGTTTATGCGAATTATTAATGCGCAAAAATATTAACTCAGTATTTGAAAAAAAAAAAAAAACAAATATATATTATTTGTGTTTTCAAAAAATATCAAAATGTTTAATTTAATTACTTTTTTGTTTCGATCAGAGCATGGCGACTATTACTAAAGCAATTTAAAATGGAAGCTTAAGTTAACTTTAAACTTAAGTTAGCTTAACTTTTATTTTGGAAAGCATGTCAGATGTTAATTTTATGTATTTAAAATCGTGAATTTTAAGATTCCAATAATACAATCAATATGATGTTATAAGCCTTACTAATGTGGTCTAGTTTTATTATTTGCAGTCTGTGAACTGGTTTGATGTTAAGATAAATGAGCTTTATGGCACTACTTTATTTATTACCTACTTTAGTTATCGTTTATTTTAGTTATTATTTTATAGAGTCTTGTATTCTTTGGTAACATAAATTTACGAGTTTTAGAAAGACTGTAGAGGAATTATCCTCAGGTTTTTAACAGTAGGCAGACAAACTCTATAAAAGGATGTAAATAGCCGTTTTATTTGCCGATTGCTGCTTCTTTCATTCCGATTTATCTAGTCAGTTTGATCTGCGCGAACTTCGCGGAAATGTTTCGTACAAAGTGGTATGAGCTGCAGTTAACTGTCACTTGTATTTTATCTTATCCGCACGCGCTTTACACTTACAATAACGTTCCAATCTGAAAGAATATATGTGAAGCTGAACAAAAAAAAGATAGTATTTAACTTCAACTTAATTGCTAGTGGAACTTACATTAATTGTCACAAGCTTTTATATAAATCAAAGAACTAAAGGCATTCTATCAGCGCACTCAATAGCAATTTCGCTTTTTAAATATGAGCAAATTTTTAAACATTCCTGTAATTTGTACTGTGAAAATGAAAAGACAAGTGCCAAATTCCATCATAACTTCAAAATTTGCCCTACCGAAATCATTTTTATAGCAACTACCTTCATGTAAAGGTAAATTTGATGCAAATGAGCTTTACCAAATAGACTTTTCAAACCTAAAAAAAAGCATCTTTTTTTTTTTTTTTTTTTTTTTTCCATTTTCGATAAAAATTGCGTCCATCTTTAATAGATATTGTTGCCAATGGGTAAGGAATAATACCTTTCATTTATCACCAATATGACTAAAGTGTCTTTACAAGTGCAATATTAATTAATCATTTAAAAATTCTTTTTATCAGACCTTTATTATTCTTTTTATCAGACATATAAGGCACTTCTCCGGCCTTCTTGGCATGCCTTCGTAATGGGGTGGTCTGCACGCTCTGTCCGTATTCCAGAGGTCCGTGGTTCAATTCCCGGCTAAGACGTTGCATATTTTTCATCTTTCCTGCTTCCAAAGTACCTAATGTCTTTACAGTGGCGTCCGATCTAAAAAGGTTGTGGATAATGATTCTCCTCACCCAGGATTTGGGCGGTTAGGTCCCCTAAAATCCCCAGTCGCCCTTTAAAAGGGGGAGTATATAAGGTATTTCTCCCGCCTTCTTGGTGTGTTAGTCTGCACGCTGGGCGCGTATTCCGGAGGTCCGTGGTTCCCGACGAAGGCGTTGCATATTTTTCATCTTTCCTGCTTCCAAAATACCTAATGTCTCAACAACTTCATAACGAAAATTTCATAAAAGCAAATTAATTACACTATCTCTCAATAAATATTTGGACATATGTGATAGGAGGGAAGAACAAAGTTTATTAATATTATATAGGCTGGTAGAGCCTCCACGGGAGGCAGTTACTTCTTCAGACCTCCAGGGCATGCTTTCTGCAAGTCCCTGTATGACGGCTATCGGTACTTTCTTCCATTCGATTTGGAGAAGACATGCAAGTTCTTTCACTGATGTTGGATTGTTATTGTTATAAATTGTTACAAATTCTTGATAGGATTCAAGTCTGACACAGACCAGTCTATTCGGTAAACCCCACTGCCACCTTACCAATCCATGGTGGACCTCGCAACATGACAGCTGGCATTATCATTCTGAAAGTAACACGCGCTCAACCCGTAAAAGTACCACAACGTAGGAAGCACTGTCATGCAAAATAGTGTGGTAAAGGTGTCGGCGTTGAGATCACCATGAATCTGGACCAGAGCACACCAAGAGAAAAACCCCAGACTATAATTCCACCTCCGCCGAACGTTAGGGTTCAGTACATTTTGGCAGAAAGAAAGTGTTCTCATGGAAGATGCCAGACCCAGAACCGGGCATCCGAACGGTAGAGGATAAATCTTGTTTCGTCGCCCCGCAGAGAACCCGTTTCTACTGATTTACCATCTACTGTCGACGTGCTTCGCACAGTGAGGTTGGACTTCGTGATCAAAATTTTAAGGGCGGTAGCATGAGCATTAAAAACAATCAGAAGTGCTTCCTTACATATGGTATTCATCAAAACAACACTTCCGGATGCTTGTTGAAACTCTCGGATTATATTGGCCATCCGTTGGGTGCAGTTCTTCCGAAATGCTCTGAACATCACCCGAAGGCCTCTATATCCCAGTTTCTTGGGTCTGCCGATCCGGGGCACATTCCAACAATCACCGCTCACCTTCCACTTCTGTGTCGATTTTGGGTAGTTCAGCTTACTAGATATGACCCTTAAGGATCCGCCATTTCTGTGATACCTGACGATTACACCTTTCTTGAAATCAGATAACTCTGCACTTCATGGCACCTTGAATGTGAGTAATGCCTATGTTCTTTCCTTCACGATATTTAATGGCCGAGGGCGTGACGTATATCAAGATCGCACTTGCATGGGTATTCAAATACTTATTGACAGATATTATAGAATGAGTGTTATGCATAAAATACATTTCTAACGCCATTCAAATAGATCTATTGTAAAATTTCTAACCCTACGCTTTCTGTACACTGCATCCTAATAAACTTGAGTGGTTATGATGAAATTTCGAAGTGACGTATTGAACTCAAACTTCTTTATGTATTTTCAATTTATAATATAAAAATATAATAGTATGCTTGCTAAATATCATACTGAACTCAAGATGAAGTATAAATTCATATGTTTAACTCTGTCATGTTAGTTCTATTGTTATTATTCTGAAAGAATATATCAGACAATAAATCAGACAATAAATGTATTAGAATACTGCAACTTTAAAAATGTACTAGCTCTAATACGAAATAACTAATAAGAGCCACTCGGATACAACAGAGCATATAATTAAAATACGTTTATATTGCCTTTTAAACGAGACATTTTGTTGAGTAATATAAAATGATTAAATTTGGAAAGTAAATCGAAGGTCTTATACTCCATCCAGCAGCATTCGGAGATACAAATTGTAGTAACATAACATAACAATTGGGGCGCTTCCTTCTTATGAAAAGAAGGAAAAGAAATTAGGCAAAATTGCCCATTACTCTTCCGCCATTTGATCATTTAAATCAAGGGATCAAGGGATTTATATGGTAACTCCCGTAAAAGGTAAGTAATAAATAGATAAGATCTCAAACTGACACCAAATCTATAGTATCAGCAAAAGATCCCATCTCTAAGTTCAAGGTGTCGGCTGGATCGTGAAAACTTCCCTATTGGATGGAAAACCGATTCAATCCCTCCCAAACCACCAAACGCAAATTCTTGACCAAACAAGAGTGCGATGGAGAGTCAAATAAATAAATAAATAAATAAATAAGGAGGGCAGAGGTGCATTCTCAAGCCAAATGGCCAGGTAGTGTATAAAGATTTGGTATCATTATATTCCAAAACACAGCTATGAGAGGGAAATCCCTGCATAGTTTCTTTTCAAAAAAAAAAAAAAAAAAAAAAAAAAAAAAAAAGAACTCATAGGGCGTTTCAATGCTTGTTTCTTGTGGTTTCATATTCACCTTACCTGTAGGTGTTTAGTATACATCAGAAACCCTATTATGCCAGAGAGCCCTTTGTATAAAAGGGCTTGATCAAAGGTAATATAGGGAAACCCAAGGAATTTGTTTCTAGGGACAGAGAACACCGGACATCGTCCCAGAAAGTGAAAAGGTGTTTCCTCTTCTCCACAAGCTGGGCAGAGAGGAGATTCGGCAAGACCACATTTGTGGAGATGCTTAGCTAGATAAGGATGTCCAGTAACAATTTGAATTACCTGGAGTAAGTTAGTTCTACTGAGGTGTATGAGTTTACCTGAAAAGTTAAGTGTACTGAGCACCAATTTAGAATGAGCACAGTCTGGTAGTTTAGACCATATATCATCATGTTTGTTCTTTATCCAGCTTCTTACATCTTTTTTAACCGTTTGATATGAAACTGGGTAAAATGGTTCTGGGCCAGACATGGGTAGTTGCGAAGCATCTTTACCTACTTTATGAGCTAGTTCATTTCCAGCAAAATCACAATGACCTGGGACCCAGACTAAACTAATGGTATTATGGGCCTGAGCCAGAGAATTGAGATCTTGAGTACAGTTTAAAACACAGTTTTGTACAAATTGTAGTACTCTGTGAACAATCCTGCGTGATGGATAAAAGCACGCAGGATAAAAGCATCACGCAGGATTGTTCACAGAGTACTACAAATTGTAGTACTCTGTGAACAATCCTGCGTGATGGATAAATTAAAGATATTACGTTTTGAAAAAGGTCATACGGATAATAAATATAGAGTGGCGTAGTACACCATAGTATAACCGTAATATAACATAGAATCAAAATTTTTAAGGGATAAGATACAGTCCTTTGTGCAGTGGCAACATTAGCTACCGCACATGAATGCTGAATGCCTGGTAGCAAAGTAGTTTAGTGGTTCTTGAACAGACTTCAATAAGGACGTCTCGTATGCCGAAAATTAACAGATTGTAAAAAAAACGCAGTTTTTTTTTTTAGCTGCGGAACCGAATAACCCAATTTCTGTTTTAAATATCTGTTCCATGAGCATTTAAGATTAAATTTAAAAAATATTATGTGTACACCACATGACTTCCTTGTACGGAATATTAAATTATACGCATTTTTTCTTGCATTTCATTTAAACTTATTGAATTGAATTAAATCTACTTCGCAGAAAGCGCATAAACCACAATAGAATAAATGCATTCTTTAAAATTCACTCTAGTATTTGTTTACCATAGCGACACTCTGGCGCTAGATTCACTTCACAGTATTAATAATTATATAACAGTTAACTTATATAATAATTATATAACGGAAACTAAGTTAACTGTTATATAATCCAATAATTAAACAGCAGTTAACTTATATATTTCGTTCATATTATAACTCATAATGCACAAAATTTATATCATTTAAAGAATAGAATTATCTAATCGTTGCCACATGTTCTATTCAAATACTATAATAAAGCTAGAATGATGTATAAAAGAAATTAAGTAAACAAAACAAAAAAGAAACAGGTTTTCACACACAATTGAGTATTTCTCATTCAATTAATTCAGTTCTCACTTCGCGAGAAGGCAAAAATACGTAAAAACTCAAAATATCTGTATTAAAAATTACGAAGTAAATTTTAAACGCTTATTTCCTCGAAACAATTCCAGAAAGAATTAAGCATGATTTAATTGGCAATAATAAATGAATGCGTTATCTTTGTTGTTGCGAAGCTAAGTTTCTCTAGATTGGCAACAAATCCACTAGTCTCCTGTTTCAAATGTAAACATCAATGGCCGACATTAAAAACAGGCTTAGCGGCAATTAAACAACTTTAAAATTGCTGATAGTTCTAAAAATATTGCACACAAATTTACTAAACGCATAAAATCTTTAACCGGAAGATAAAAACATCATAATTCAATCATTTTTAAAGCAAAAAATGTACAATTTACCAACATATAAGAGTAAAGAAACTGAGATTACTGAGCCGGGTAACGCAGTGGATATATATATAAATATATTTATATACGTTTGGTGAGGCCGATTGCAACCAAAATACGAGGTGCACATCTACATGTTATAGCAGTCCTATATACAAAATTTCAACGTTCTGAGGCTACTCGTTTTGGAGTTATGCGAGATACGTACGTACGTACATACGTTCGTACAGACGCCACGAAAAATTCTCTTCAGAATTCATTTTAAAGCAGTTTTATAATTTTTTTGAAGGAAAATAGTATTTTATTCTGTCCTTACGTACAGATATCACGCAAAAAGATCGTTAAATTGCATTCGATAGCAGTCAAAATGGATATTTTCGTTGAAATATGCTGCCTGAAACGTTTCGCGATTACAATACTTCCTTTTTACTTCGTACAAGGAAGTAAAAAGGCTCTTAAATCGAAAATAATGGTTCTCGTATTTAGTGAGAATGTGGCATCTTTAGAATCGGATTTTTTTAAAGCACATCATAAACGGCTCACCAAAGTAGTTTTGCAAAGGGTAAAGGATGCGTGCGTGGAATCCTTGGCTGTGTAAGTAACGCTATTATTACAGCATTATTTTTCTCTCAGTAAAAGAAAAGTTACGTTAAAATAGTATTTCCCTCAACTTCGTTTTACATCTTTGAAGGCGGGGACCGTTCACTCATTACCAGGACTTTAAGAAGTTTGGAAATTTTTTATGGAGATATTTTATTATTTCCTGTAACAAATCTAAAGTCCGCTGTATTTGATTACCGAATGTCACATTGACGACTGCAAAGCCCTTTCTGAACTAAGAGATCTCTCACTGTTGGCACAGTAAGTTAGGTTAGGTTAACTAATTAAGAGGAAAGAACATTACGCCTATCAACATTCGATTAATCGATTGAATTTGTGGATTTGTTTTGGGTTTGGCTTAGTGAATATACGTTTATCCAAATTATTTGAAACAAACTTTCATCGAGTAACACTTCCATCTGAGCTATGGTAATTTTCCTCGGTAATAAGCCAATAATGCGAACAGTAGAGCCAATAATGCGAACTATTTTGGAAAAAGGCATTTCGGATAACATTAATTTTGAGTGAAAAATAATTATTTTTTCTGTGTGTTACAGTATTTTTCCATTTATCTGAATTATTTTGAAAAAAAAAAAAAAAGCGTTTCGAATAACATTTATTTTTTTCACATCCATAGCAATTGTTGTTATTAGTTAATTACATTAAATTGTCGCTTATAAGAACCAGTTAAGAAAATGTCGTTTCGGATAACATATTTTATCGCATCCATAGTAATTATGTTAGCAGTTAGAAGCAAAAGGTCCCCATTTACCCAAATTATTTGGAAAAAGTAATTTGCGATACAAATTTTTTTGGAGTCTAGCAGTCATTTTCGATAGTTAATTACAGTAAATCTTTGTTAATCCGAATCACTTTAGAAAACGGTGTTTGGGATAACACTGTTTTTCCGAAATCATAGTAATTATTTTCGCCGATTAATTCCAGCAGGGCACGATTTATCTTATTAGGCAAAACAATTTCTAATAATCCTTTTTTTTTTTTTTGCGGATTCTAAAGCAGTTTTAAAATAGAAATAAATATGTGTTTCATTCAAAATCGCAATAACAACCTTGCATTTAGTGTATATATATTACATTATTAAACATATTTATTATAAACTTCTATTCTATATATTACATTATTAAACAAAACCATGCTTTTGATTACATGCCAATAGTAGTTGTGTTTTCACTTTCGATTGTTATAATAAACAGTAAAATAACTAAAAATATATTCATTTTTAAGACCTGAAAAAAGGGTTTTTTTTAGTTGACCATAAAAATGCCGTCCTTAGCAAATGAAAAACAGAAACACAGTAGCTCAATTTTACCGATCGTTGATGCATATGATCATTTTTATCTTCGATATTATAAAAGAGCGTTGTTCATCAGCATCAGAGAATCAGTCATTTTGTTTGGACATTCACTCAAAAGATGTTTATCTGTAAACTAGAAAGCCCTGCGGTCATATTAAATGACCGCTGTTCTAGATATTATAAATTGTAATGAAAATGATTTGTGCAAAAGTGTCTGCTAATACAAACTGAATTACCCAGGGCAGGCGGCGAGGACGCCCCTTTCCTTAGTGCCCCACAGGGTTTCCCCCTTCTACTTGCTTAATTGCTTAAAGTAGAGTGCAGTGAAGAAAACCACTGGCGGTACATTTCTTAAGAGCCACCGCTAGCTCAATAAATAAAGGTGATTTAAATAATAAAATGTTAATTCAGATGTCAAAGATCTCTTTGTACACAACATTTCTTGTGTAGATCTTTCCATCATTTTTAAGCTCGCCTGGCAGAGGATCATCCATTATTTTTAGTTTTACGTCCGTTTTTTCACGAACTCTTGAACAGACAACATAAAGTTGACCGTGTCCAAATGCAGGCTCAGGTAAAAAAATGCCAACACGCTTAAGCGTTTGGCCCTGAGACTCATGGATGGTCATAGCAAAGGCAAGTTTTACAGGAAATTGTCTACTTCTCAGTTGAAACGGCAACCCTGTGCTGTGGCAACTTACCACCATTGGCTAGTACAGTTATGCAAGCAACCCATAAACTATCGGTGACAAACAGACACTTAAGCCGCATTTCATTATTTTTTCATCGTTACCGGTTTTTGTCGGTTGCATATTTCCGAATTCTATTATATACAGATGTTAAATTTATTTATTGAATGTTAAATGCACGTGCTCTTGTATTTTTAATTTTTCCGGCTTAACTTTCTCATAATATTCGTCACGCGCTGCACTGCACGCGGAATAAAGCAATTTACAGTTACGCAAGCAACTAATAAACTATCGGCGACAAACACTTAAGCCGCATATATATAAGATGTAATAGTGCACTGCAACAGACTTCGCTTTATACTATGACTATCCTAAGTAAAGGGTGGTTTCCAAAACCACTACTATAGACCAAATGCAACATTTTTTGTTCTTCTTATAATTATCTGCATCAATTATAAAATCAAACGGGGATAATGATATTTTGTCGTAAGTGTAAGACTGCAAGCTTCTCCGTATATTTCTTTCTTTTTATTTTCCTCAAAAGGTAATATATTTATTTAATATTTTGATACTTTTCTCCCTGTATTATTTATTGTTAAAAACAGGAAGGCTTAAAGAGGTATTGAAATTTTTAAAATTAAAGCTAAAAACATTTTCTTGTTTATTTATTTATTTTGAGTCGAATTAAAATTTTATTTAACAATAGTGATTTAGTGCCATGAGTTGACAATGCTAGATATTTTTTTATTTAAGAAAGGAAGCGAAATATTTTTGTTATTTTTTAAATTTAAAAATATTTATTATTAAACGCTTTAATGAAGTGCTTCACTGTGCTCTGAAATTTCCAGATTGAAATTTCTCTTCCAAACTAAACCTAAGATGTATAATAGAAGTATACGGTATAACTTAATAGATGAAGATTTTTCTGTAGAAGACAAGTTAAAAAAATTTAAGTTTTGTACATTTTTGTTGAGAGTTTAATGTCAGCAAATTGCCGAAGTGTGAAAGCTTTGATCTCTTTCTCAAAGTAGCACTGGATGATTTAGATAAACTCTTAAGAGTTTCTTTATTAGTGCAATTTTTCCGAAATGTTCTGAATAAGATAAAATGTGATAGCTGTTGCAGACCTTAAGTATTTAACTAACATCCACTTCAAAATGCGTCCAAACTTTTCCTGCATAAGTAAGAAAATGTTTCGAGAAGGTAAGAACACGAGATCATGCGATCATGATTTTTAGCACGAGATCATGCGTGCTAGGATTTTCAGTCAAAGAATGGCAAAATATTGCTTCGCTTCCCCTCTTAAGAAAAGAGTGGTAGAAAAAATACATGTGCGTAGTACGTAAACTGTTTGGTAAAGTGCAATTCAATGTACCACATTTTAAGAAAAAGCTTTTGCATTGCACAGTTTTATCGAAATGAACTAAGATAAAAATCGTTACACAGTTTTAATGATATGAACTGAAAGTTAAAAGCAATTGCTTTTCGCAATAACAATATTCTTGATTTATATGCACCTAAAGATAAAAGCTCAGGACTGCTAACCAGAATAGTCAAAGAGAAATTTGAAGTAGGAGAATTCAGTAATTCTTATACATATCTTTCTGTGTCATGTTGCTTCTACAATATTCCGTTAATATCTCAATACACTACTTTACTCTCTTCCTCCTAATTTTTTTTCAATAATGTGTGATTAAAAGTGCTGTAAAAATCGAAATGTTACTTTTGTTTACTTATTTATTTTGCTATTTAGTGGGGCTTCTTAACTGAGCAATTTAAAGCTGTGGTATTTCTACTCTTATTTCTTATCCTTTCTAATAACAATGTGCACCTAAACAGACATACACACCATAAAAAATCTGATGTGTACACCACATGACTTCCTTGTACGGAATATTAAAATATACGAATTTTTTTCTTGAATTTCATTTAAATTGATTGGATTGAATTAAATCTACTTCGTCGATTACGCATAAACCACAATAGGGTAAATGCTCTCTTTAAAATACACTATATTTGTTTACTATAACGACACTCTGAATGCACAAAATTGATATCATTTGAAGAATTATCGTTGAAACATGTTCTATTCAAATACTATAATAAAGCGAAAACGATGTATGAAAAAAATTAAGCAAACAAAACAGAAAAGAAACAGTTTTTCACAGAGGATTGAGTATTTCTCATTCAATTAATTCAGCTCTCACTTCGCGACAAGACAAAAATACATAAAAACTGAAAATATCTGCATTAAAAATTACGAAGGAAATCTTAAACACTTATTTCCTCGAAAAAAATCAAGAAATGATTAAGCATGATTTAATTCGCAATAATAAATGAAGGCGTTATTTTTGTGTTGCGAAGCTTTGTCTCTCTAGATTGGCAACAAATCTACAATTCTGCTGCTTCAAATGTAAACAAATATGTCCGCCATGTTATTTAAAACTTAACCGCACTTAAACAACTTTTAAATTGTTGATAATTGTACAAATATTGCTTCCCGAATTACGAAAGGCATAAAACCCTTAACCGGAAGATTTGCAACCAAAATACGAGGTGTATCTACATGTTATAGCAGTCCTATATACAAAATTTGAACGTTCTGAGGCTACTCGATTTTGAGTTATGCGAGATACGTACGTACGCACGCAGGTACGTACATACGTTCGTACAGACGTCACGAAAAATTCTCTTCAGAATTAATTTTAAAGCAGTTTTATAATTTTTTTAGAGGTAGTGTAGTGTAGTGTATTTAATTATGGCAAAGCACACTAGGGCTATCTGCCTAAGGGGAGGGATGCCTTTCGTGGAGGACTTTCTAAGGGAAACTGGCTCGTATACACGTTACACATGGGGAAAACCACGAAAACACCCATGCAGCCAGCCCGTTCGCGGGATTCGAACCTCGGACCGAACTACCAGTGTTCAGCGACATTACCGCTCGGCCGCTGGTGGGCATTTTTTTAGAGGAAAAGAGTCCTTTATTCTGTCCTTACGCACAGATATCACGCAAAAACATCGTTAAATTGCATTCGATAGAGGTCAAAATGGATATTTTCGTTGAAATATGTTGCCTGAAACTTTTCGCGATTATAATACTTTCTTTTTACTTCGTACAAGGAAGTAAAAAGTGACAGTTCTATCATCTCCCGTTCTACTGGACCGATTGTTGAAATTAAACTTATGTATCCAAGTCTCGACAGCACGGCTAAGGATATATATTATTAGATTTATACATAGTATTATTCTTACATAGGTATTTTGACACAAAATTTGACATTTTCTGAAATAACATTGCAATTTGTTTTCCATATTTCCTTTCTACGTCTCAAATTATGCCTATATATTACATTTAGTAATTTTTCGTGAGAAATTTATGGAGAAATTAAAATATTTATCTTGGCGAATTTTTATCAGTTTGCGCCAAAAATGATTCACTTGGCGAAGTTCTTAATTTATGGCAACTATTTTGCTTTCCCTTTTAACATACTGCATGAGCAGAAAAAAGGTTACCGTTCATACGTAGGGCGTAAAACGCATTTGATGTTATTATCACTTTCAACGAATATGGCAAATTTCAAAACGCGTCAATATGTAAATTCATATATATCTTCGGAAATGTTGAATAAGAACTCTATTTGTTTGCAGGTATGCTTAGATATACGGCTATTTTAATATTATGGTAAAAGTTTTATGGATTATAATTCAAAATTGTTTTCGAAAAATTTATAAAAATTACTTAAAAATACAAATTAAAAAAATAAATCACAAAGAATGGGCAAATTTTATTCGTAATGAACCTAAATTTCGAAATTTGAAAGGAACAATCAAATAAGTTTAATAAAAAATATTAATAAATATATACCGAATTCAATTAACATGGAGGAGGTAAAATTTTGAGAGCTAATTTTTTAAAAACTACTGGTGCGATTTTTACAAACCTTGGCACTTTGACATAATTTGAGTCGTAGAATCGAATTATGGAGAATCTGTGTATATTATTTCAGAAAAAGGTCCTATTTTTTGTCCAAATACCTATGTTAGAACAATGCTATATATAAATGTTATGTATCTCCTAAGTTGCGCTTTTGAGACATGGGAAATTAAAGTAAAATTTCGAGAATAGCTCTAGGAGAACGGAAGACATAGACCTGTCCCGAACTTTTTTTACTTGTACGAAGTAAAAAGGAAGTATTGTAATCGCGAAAACTTTCAGGCAGCATAGTTCAATGAAAATATCCATTTTGACCGCTATACAATGCAATTTAACGATGTTTTTGCGTGACATCTGTACGTAAGGACAGAATAAAGGACTCTTTCTCTACAAAAAAATTATAAAACTGCTTTAAAATGAATTCTGAAGAGAATTTATCGTGGTGTCTGTAAGTACGTACGCATCTCGCATAACTCCAAAACGAGTAGCCTCAGAACGTTGAAATTTTCTATATAGGACTGCTATAACATGTAGATGTGCACCTCGTATATTGGTTGCAATCGGCCGCACGAAACGTATGTAAATATATATATCCACTCTGTTAACCGGCTCAGTGATCTCAAGTTCTTTACTCTTATATGCTTGTAAATTGTACATTTTTTGCTTTGAAAATGATTGAATTAGGTTGTTCTTAACTTTCGATTAAGGTTTTTATGCCTTTAATAAATCTGTATGCAATAGTTTTAAAATTATCAACAATTTAAAAGTTGCTTAAGTGCCGCTAAGCCTAATAATGTTTTTGATGGCGGCCATTGCTTGTTTACATTTGAAACAGCTGAGTAGTGAATTTGTTGCCAATCTAGAGAAACGTAGCTTCGCAACAACAAAGATAAACGCCTTCATTTATTATTGCGATTTAAATCACGCTTAATCCTTTCTGGAATTTTTCCGAGGAAATAAGTGTTTAAGATTTACTTCGTAATTTTTAATACAGATGTTTTGAGTTTTTATGTATTTTTGCCTTGTCGCGAAGTGAGAACTGGATTAACTAAATGAGAAATACTGAATCTTCTTTGAAAAACTGTTTCTTTTTTGTTTTGTTTGCTTAATTTCTTTTATACATCCTTCTAGCTTTATTATAGTATTTGAATAGAACATGTGGCAACGATTCGATAATTCTTTAAATGATATAAATTTTGTGCATTATGAGTTATAATATGAACGAAATATAATACTGTTAAGTGAATCTAGTGCGAGAGTGTCGCTATGGTAAACAAATATTAGAGTGAAGTTTAAAGAATGCATTTATTCTATTGTGGTTTATGCGCTGTCGGCGAAGTCGATTTAATTCAATCCAATAAGTTTAAATGAAATGCAAGAAAAAATGCGTATAATTTAATATTCCGTACAAGGAAGTCATGTGGTGTACACATCAGATTTTTCTTCTTGTGCGAGGCGTACATAATGTTACTATTGTTTCGAAGTTTTTAAGCGGTATCATGTGACCGTTGAAGGAAGAATTTGCTCTTCGGTTGCGACAAGATTTGTTAAATTATGGCGAAGTGCAATAGAGCTATCTAGTATGCTTTGCCGTAGTCGTAAGAGGAAAGAGTATGTCATGGAACATTTTCTAAGAGAAATTATCTGGTAGTCAGGTTGCAAATGAAGAAAATCATTAAAGTTCTTATGTGGCCTTACTGCGCATAGGAATTTGAACTGGGTGGAAGTGCCACTGCTCAAGTCCTCTCCTTTCAATTGCTGATGCGCTTGATTATTTGGCACGCGACGGCTATTTAACAAAGGAATGGTTTCATCGAGGATTTTCGAGGTAAAACCGGTTCCTATTTACGTTGCAAATTAGGAAAAACTTGAAAATACCATGCATCCGTTTCATTAACAAGGTATTAACTTCGTGATGAATTAACGGTGTTTCAGTTACTTTGTCCATTCTTCCATCAGTGGCCCTCTAAAAGAAATCCAACACTAAAAGAATTAACAGCACATGTAGTGCTGTTTAATAGCAACGTGATGTATTAAAGGATCTGTAAATTACAATTATATAATGAATGTTTTTATCGTTATTCTGTAAGAAGAAGGTACACAGTCAGTTTTAAGTAGATGAAAATTTCAAGACCTTATGAATGACTGATCGTACGATGCAGAAATTCGTATATATTATATACGCAATAACAGACAAAATCTAAAGATTCTTTTAAAACGTTCTGTAAGAATAACTGTGCTTAATCTTTTTTATTTGGAAGATTAGATTTTTATGGAAAAATGGTTCGTTTTGCATTGCTGGTTACCATTAAAGTTGGCTTAAGTAAGATATCTGAAATCACTTTGTATAGTATGACGTAGAAGGAATCATTTTAGTGGCATGCCTGGGTTTTTAATTTTTTAATACGAAAGCACCGAACATTAAGCTCGCTTTAAAACAGAATGCATATGATTAGGGAAGCGTTTATGGAAACTAATAGGCGACCGTAAAGTAATGTCGTTTCTGCGCATGTCGACAACAACATACTAAGGGCAGAAGTGGAAGCAAATCCATGTCAAACACTCTTAACCAACCTTGGTCGACCATCCAAGAACATTTAAAGTAGAATGGAAAAATAAGCAAAGCAGGTGTTTGAGTACCCCATAATCTGTCCGAAAAGAACAAAGCCAAGATATCCATGACATGCAACGTATTGCTTCAACGGCACCATTCAGAACCATATTTTGATCGTTTGATGAGTGGAGACAAAAAGAATAAGTCCTATATGATAATCCAAAACTCAAAAGGCAGTTGTAATAGTGGTTACAAAGGGTTTACATCCCGAAAAGGCTCTTCTGTGTGTTTGATGGAGTATTCGCGGAATTGTTCATTTTGAAGTGTTGAAACCTGGACAAACTAATAATGCAGACCTTTATTGTGGACAACTGGATGGAGTGAACCAATCTTTAATGGAAAAACATCAATTGTCAACAGAAAAGGCGACATTCTGCAACACGACAATGCAAGACCGCACTCTGCAAGACGATCACTGGAAAAAAATGAATGAATTGGGGTGGAAGGGTACTGCCATACTCACCCGCCATCCTCGGACGATATCGCAGCATTCGATTTCCATTTATTCGAATCCCTACAACATTTTCTTAGTGGCAAAGAATTTGAAAATTTGGATCACGTCCAAAATGTCCTCTCGAGATATTTTACTCAAAAACCAATTGATTTTTATCGGTCCGGGGTTGAAAATATGCACATTGGATGGCAAAAGGTTGTTGATAACGAGGGTGATTGTACTATTGATTAAAAATAAAAACTTGTTAAAAATGTATTCGTTTGAATTAAATGTAAGAAAGCGACATTACTTTTCGGTCCCTTTATTATTTGTGGCAGAACCAATTCGGATGTCAAGTCTTTTCAGTAACTGATGATAAATGATTTTGTGAATTAAAGGTATGAATAAATAAGAAATATTGCATAGCACATTTACGTATGCACGTTTTAAAAATAGGCCACTGAAATATGACAACTGTTGAAATCATGAAACGTGTGAAACTGTGGCGTGCTAAAATTTCTGAAAACGAAAAAATTCTATACCTCTACATAATGGAAAATTTTCGTATTTTTGGCTGCAGAGAAAATTACTTCAAGTCATTATGTTGTAGAGGTTACGTTAACCAATTAACTGTAGCCCTCTCGTTTAAGAGTGCGCACCGTTTTGTGTCGCCAGAATGGAGCCATGGCGAGTATATTCGTCAATCACAGAGTAAGTTGCTCTGGTAAGATACTGGATGAAAAAGATAGGTTTACTTTACAAAATTGAAAATTTTATTCTAATATTTCTTATTTGGTTATAAGCATATATTACACAGATATTAAACTAAAAACGCAACTAATTAAATTAAATGTTATACATATAAGAAAGTAAGAATTTAAATTCCTGCTGTGGAGTGATATTCAGCAAACTAGGGTACTATACACAATGGGACTTTGCAAATCGAACACCAGTAACGCGATTCCTTCCTGATCTTACGTTTGTAGCCATGCGAACACCTTCGAGTAGGAATTTTTTTTTTTTTTTTTTTTGATGTTCCGGGTATATGATCCGGAACACGATTCCCGCCTAATTGGCTTATATTAGGTCTGAATGGCAGAGTTTGTGTCGATTTCTTTCTTTCAACTGGATACGTCGCAAAAGTGTCTTCAGGGGTATCAGAAACTCCTATACCGACAATGTTAAATTGGCCATTTTCGATGTACCTTTTCTCAAAATCTGCTGCAGATACAAGCTTGAAATATTTCTTCTGTAATTAAAGTATACCCATCTGATTATACTGAAATGAGCTTTTGAAACTTTTTGAATTTTAGAGTAAATTACAGAATATTTTGTTAGGCATAGTAAAATTTAGCACTGTTCTCACACAAAAAATGTTAAAACATTTTTTTTTTCTAAGTTAATTACAAAACGCTCATTTCAGTAAGTATTAGGGAACCTAATAAATAAGCCACAAAAAGTTTAGATACCTGTGAGCAGTAGTTCCTGAGAAAAGGTACATCGAGTATAAAAAAATCACGTTTGGAGAAAAACGCCTTTTTTTTTTTTTTTTTTTGTAAACATCCTCATTGATCAAAGCAGTAGATGACAAATTAAAACTAGATTTTTTACAGTTCTAATTTTCATAGAGATTAAAGAATGGTATTTTTAGAAACATAAGTGTAGAGAATTTGAAAATGCAAAAATCCGAAATCACAATTTTTTGAAGATTTTGAGGTTCCAACACCCCTTAAACCAATTTAAGCAAAAAGTTGATACGCGATAATGTTCCATTACTTTTTTTTTATATAATATGAATGCATTCAGACACATTTCATATCTAAGAAATGGGGAAATATTTTTTGTAGTACGTTTTGAGTCGTTTTCTTTCTGTGGAACACGCTATGATAATTCCATCGCTTGTATCCACTCCACCCATTTTTTATTTTTTTAAAATTTTATAATCAATCCCTAGCTCCAGTTTCTTTGTTATTATTTTTCGTTTCTCTCTTTTTATTACGTTGTAATTATGTACAGTACTTAATAAATAAACCTCCCTCTTATCTTTCCATTTCATTAACATAATATACGCATGACGAGTATATTCGTCAAGACACAAAATCGTATCGCTTCTTCATAACGAGTATACTCGTCAATCACAGTTACCTGGTTAAGTTTCTAACAGTTATTTTATGTTAAAAAATGCTTTATTGCCTATTCTCGTTTCCCATCTACTATTCCCTACCAGAATGAGTTTTCAGTATCACGTTCTACGCAAATGAGTTAGAAGGAGTATTTAAGGAAGGTTCGACTTACTTCGAGAGAGAAATCCTAGTATACGGTGCGGCCTTGGCGCGATTTTTAAAATTGTCGCCAACACCAAAATGATGCGTTTACGTTTGTCGCCAAATTTTTGGCAACCTCAAAGTAAAGCGTCACCACAAGTTTGAGTTGGCAAAAAAAGTAAACAAAATGATAATCATAAGATAATAAATTCTAAGCATACGGTGAGACACAAGAAAAAAAGCAAGCATTTAGAAATTGAAAATAATTTTTAACAGACTTTATAACAAATAAAAATATAACTTTCAACATGCATCGCAACAAATACAAAACATTTTCATATCAAATATAATAAATTAAATACCATGGCTCAGTGTCACATATGTTTTAGGGTCTATATCATAACTTAAATGCCATGGCCCTCAAACTCGGCGGATATATTGCTTTTATTGCAAATATAAAGTCTTTCATTTTTTCGGATGACGATTTATTATTTTTCAGGCGCCGCCACATATATTCCACGAAATAAGAGTCAAACTCTTCGCTTACCTTTTTCGTCCCCTTCATCCCATGCTTAACAGCACTCCACGTTCCTTCCAAATCCTAGTATACGGTGCGCCCATGGCGCGATTTTTAAAATTCGGCAGCAATCCGGCATCTACTGCCCATTGAATTACAGCAAGCTTTCCTTCCAGTTCTAACTTCCAAAAAAATTTCGTGTTTAAATATTCGCAATTCATAGCACTGCACATCATAATCGAAAGGTAACGTTATCCAACTCTAGAACAAAATACGTTAGCAAATAGAACTGTAGAACAAAATACGTTAGCAACTCGAACTGTAGAATAAAAGACGTTACCAAACTAAAATCATATTCAGTATCTGACCAAAAACCGATTAATTAAAAAATATTAACCAATCAGAAACTCAGCGGAACCACTACTATTATTTTAAAAAATACAAAAAATAAAAGATAAATAAATTTTACCTGAACATACGTTATCCTTTCTCATTCAGTTCAGCCGAAGACAGATTAACGGAACTTCAAACAATGGTTTGAAATAATTCCTCTCTTCCATCTGCACCAATCAAAACTTCTCATTTTAAAATATTTAATTAGCATGCGCGAAAATGCTCCCAAATCAAATGCACTCTCCTCCAGAGCAGGCAAAATCGGCTTGGTTACAACAATTGGCGCGCTTATTAGTCTCTTAAGCCCGAATTTCGCCAACTCTCATGTGCACCGTATACTAGGATTAAGCCGAGCATAAGAGTGCTTAGCGGCGCGTGACTACTTCGTCCTTAAATCTGCTACGATCGCCCGTGTTGTACGTTGATAATCGCCGGCTAAATTAAATTAAGGATTAAGTTCTTGTGTTTACCTTAGACTAAGTTAGTTTAAGTTTAGTATTAGATTAGTTTCTTATTTTTCTTATCTTGATTTGAAGCCCGAGTAGAGACTTCCCTGTAAGCCCGAGAAGGGGGCCATCTGTGATGATGATTTCTTTGAGTGAATAAAAGGGCATTTTAACCCTTCTTTGGACTCTGTACTTAAAAACTTGAACGATAAGTCGATAGCCAGTTCACTGGCTACCTCTACATTCAACCTAGACTAAGTATCGAGGAACATTATAAAAAGTGTAAAGTAAATAATAGCCAGTTTCCATTTAAACGTCCTCCATAATGTCATCCCTTGCCTTAAACAAGCAATCCTAGAATTTTTTGCAGTAATATAATAATCCCAAATCCTACATCAAGTCATTGTTTCGTTAATTTCGATGTTCTGCAATCCCGAACATTTTCGAAAATCTTTACTCATCTTCAAAGAAAGTATTTCTTTGGATGCGTTTCCACATTTTACGCACTATAATGACACTGGAGGTTAATCTCCGACTGCAAAAGAATGTGGAAGAATATCACATCCACCTATATGTGGTAAATTTTATTCTCTACATCGTAGGAAAGGTTTGGTCGAATTGTGGGGAACTGAGATCCCATCGCTTATTAAAAACGTAACGTTAATTTTTTTGTTTCCCAAAGACTTTCTGCTTTCCATCTGGTGAAGTTTGAATCTCGCAAAATCAAACCCTCATTACGTTGTAAATGGCTGTCGAAATAACCAAGTTCACATACTGTGCTACAGGACTCAGTAGTCCTGATAATTGCACTTATGCGTTTATTACGTATTTATATTTCTATTCCATTACAATTTGAAATGACCTACTTGAGTTTCTTTTCTTCTACCTCTTTAAACGCTATGCTTACGCAACTGATAAATAGCTCATTAGCTAGCTCATATTCGCTGTTCACACATTCTGAAATCATATATCATAAAAATGATTTCAGAATTCTGATGCCAAAGGCCAGTAAAAGATCTCACGCACCCTCTATTGGCAAAAACATTTTTTTTCAAGCTACTTGTATTTATCTCATGGGCAGAATTTTATCATTAGCTGAAAAGAAAAACTGAAAGCTTTCAGATTTTATATTACGTCCAAAGAAGCGTGTTTTAATTGTTTGTGTGCTACCTTTATTTATTAAATATCATATTCTTTGCACTCAAACATCATAAAATTCAATTCAACAGAAATATCACAAAATATTAAAAAAGATCGTAACTTTAGAATTTCCGATATACAGTCTCGCGCGCTGGAGATAAAGATATTTTCTTTTCGTACGGTGTTGCCGTTGCTGGCTTTGAAATCATTGAGATTGTTAATAAAAAGTTCGTTAAAGTTTTACATATTATGAAATAGATAATAAACCAAATTCGAAATTCAAAATGTGGGCTTCGATGTGCACATGTTCGGGTGGAGGATTACGTTATTCAAAATCTGATGTAACGTCGTTTTTCACAGTGCAAAAGACATACATACGTCCGTGCAGATTTTTTATTATTTAATTTATTTAAATATAATACAGGGCGGTAATATTTGGTGGCAACAATTTAAAAAGTGATACGACATTTATAGTAAACCGACGCAAAATTTCGTTTCGAGAACTAATACACCTTCTGGACTAAGTTCCTTTCATCTAAAAATAACATTTTGAAGATGTGTTAAGGTGTTGGTGTATTTAATTACGGCAAAGCACACGGGCTATTTGCCTAAGGGGAGGGATGCCTTCGTGGATGACTTTCTAAGGGAAACTGGCTCGTATACATGTTACACATTGGGAAAACCACGAAAACGTCCATGCAGCCAGCCCGTTCGCGGGATTCGAATCTCCGTCCGAACTACCAGTGTTCAGCGACTTTACCGCTCGGCCACTGGTGGGCGAAGATGTGTTAAGGAGCATTTATGTATACGGACTTTTCGTACTTACATATGCGTACTTGCCATATGTACTATAAGTGAACACATGCTTGTTAACTCATCATTATTTTGGGGGATAACCCACAAAATGAAAGAAATCGAGAAAATTGAGAAACGCTGGATTAAATGACGGTAGGTTAAATGGGAATTTATTGTACATAATTTTTAACAGTTCCAGTGTGATATCGAATCACCTCATGCAAATGACTTCTCAGTTTAACTTCGTGGTTCCCTGGCGCGAAGGGTAATCATTTGCCGAAAGAAATTCGCTCTCAACTCAGAAACGCCCCCTTTAAGGCGAGGACGTTCATGATCACGTAAAAGATTCTCCATCCACAATCCGTGGGGCATTTTCTCACGTAAACTCGTATCGCGAGTTTGCATGGCACGTTTTCCCACAAGAATTCGGGAAGTTTCGACTCAGGGATCAGGGAACAGAGCAAATGCGGGGGGGGGAGAGAAAGAAAGATCAATGCCATTACGTCACGAGCCAAGTGGGAGGAAAAAGAATTCGAAATCAATCGCTGTGCCCGCTACTGCATTGCGCGCCAAAATGCAGAAGGAGAGAACGGGCACAGGGGAGGGCTAGAGTTCCCATCGAGCACTTAAATTTTATAACTTAGCCTTTTTTAATAGTAAATGAATGCTGGTTTTTGCCAACGTGCATAAAATATTAAGTTGAAAAGCTAAAGTTCTTACTGGACGGTGCACAAATGATGTTCTGGAGACTACCTTACGTAATATGTGGTATATAAGAAATAACTTTTAGCAATTACGGTGTTAATAAAAAGTCTGATGTGTACACCACATAACTTCCTTGTACGGAATATTAAATTATACGCATTTTTTCTTGCATTTCATTTAAACTTATTAGATTGAATAAAACCTACTTCGCCGACAGCGCATAAACCACAATAGAATAAATGCATTCTTTAAAATTCACTTTGTTTACCGTAGCGACACTCTGGCGCTAGGTTTACTTAACAGTATTATATTTCGTTCATATTATAACTCAGAATGCACAAAATTTATATCATTTAAAGAATTATCTAATCGTTGCCACATGTTCTATTCAAATACCATAACGAAGCTAGAACGATGTAGAAAAGAAATTAAGCAAACAAAACAAAAAAGAAACAGTTTGTCACAGACGATTGAGTATTTCTCATTCAATTAATACAGTTCTCACTTCGCGACAAGGCAAAAATACATAAAAACTCAGAATATCTGTATTAAAAATTACGAAGTAAATCTTAAACGCTTATTTCCTCCAAAAAATTCCAGAAAGGATTAAGCATGATTTAAATAATAAATGAAGGCGTTATCTTTGTTGTTGCGAAGCTAAGTTTCTCTAGATTGGCAACAAATGCGCTATCCTGCTGTTTCAAATGTAAACAAGAGCAATGGCCGCCATCAAAAACATTATTAGGCTTAGTGACACTTAAACAATTTTAAAATTGTTGATAATTCTAAAAATATTGCATACAGATTTACTAAAGGCATAAAAACTTTAACCGGAAGATAAGAACAACATAATTCAATCATTTTTAAAGCAAAAAATGTACAATTTACAAAATATAAGAGTAGCAGTCCTGTATAGAAAATTTCAACGTTCTGAGGCTACTCGTTTTTGAGTTATGCGAGATACGTACGTACGTACGTACATACGTTCGTAGAGACGCCACGAAAAATTCTCTTCAGAATTCATTTTAAAGCAGTTTTATAATTTTTTTGGAGAAAAAGAGTGTTTTATTCTGTGCTTACATAGAGATATCACGAAAATACATCGTTAAATTACATTTGAAAGCGGTCAAAATGGGATATTTTTGTTGAAATATGCTACCTGAAACTTTTCGCGATTACAATACTTCCTTTCTACTTCGTACAAGGAAGTAAAAATCATCAGCTATGCGCTCTAGATAAATTAAATTATAAAATTTGTATATCTTTTCTATGATGCCAATTACACCAGCATATTTTTAGGATATCTTGGAGTATCCTCTTAACTTAGCCGATTTCGGCTTGCTCCTACTAAGTGGTGGTCACCTTCTGGCTATAAGAGAACTTCTGGCTATAGGAGAACTTCTGGGTATAGTATGGAGGCACCTAATATGTGGGCCACCTTTGCCTCCTATGAAGAGACGGGCAGTTACAACCATGCCTTCTCTGGGATTTGAAACTTGGCTGTGTGGTATCACAGTCGGCTCCGGAAACCACTATACCATCTGGGCGGCGTTTAAGAAAATATATCTACATGTATCTTATAGTATTTAATCTTAATTTCTTATAATCTCAAGAAATTAAGGTAATATATTCAAAATACTTAAATCAAAGTATAAATTCACAGGGGACTTTGGCATTAAAATCAAGAAAATACCTTTTTTCATGGCAGTTTTGGGACATTTGGGCTTTTTTAGCGAAGCTCCGTGCCGGTAAGAGGGTTTTTAATGTCATATCCCAGAATCTCCGCAGACATCCTCACAAAGTCCTCTCGGGCAGTGCACGAACTTAAATCTCTACTTACCACATCCTCAGAAATACATCCCCTCGAGTATCTACTGTTAAATTCTAGTATATTCTTAGAACGTTTTCGCTAGTTCTTTGTTCCAGTTAGGGATGTTATGAGGACCTAAATCCTACTTACCATATTCTCAGGAATTACGTAACATCCTCTTAGTTTCCTAAACACATTCTCTTGAGTTTTTATTGTAATTCCCGGTAAACTCGCAGGAAAGGTTATGTGCGACTGAATATATTGGATACTAGTATAAGGAATTAAAATCCTACCCTCATGACGTCACTGTGTAAGATTTTCACTTAGTGTAGTTCTCAGTTACTGTATCTTAAGAACTAGTTAGCGAATAATCTCGTGTGACAAGAAACAACAAGATGGAAGGGTAACTAACCCTATATTATTCCAATAAGATTTAACAAAACTCCGTTTTGGAGTGTACAATCAAAGCCGACACTTGGGCTTGAACGTAAGAGACTAAGAAATAAACTAAAACTAAGATTAACTAAAGAAATATAGCCGAAACTATGAAGATTCTGGACTAGTTGACCCCTTAACTCTGTTTGACTACGAAGCTTATCAAGGGCCTGAGTACGGCCGAGCGTAATAACAGCTTTGAGAGAGAGAGTGGCCAAAAGGCAGACGCGCGTATATCAGAAACTCTGATTCTCTCTCGCTAAGACCAAAGAACTTCGCGGTTAAATAACGCTCTTCCTCATTATGTATTCAGACGTGATTCTAAAACTACGTTCTGGCCGGAAGTAGTAAGTTGAAGTTAAGAATTTGACGGGAAAGGAACTTAAAATTTAACTGTTAATAAAATTAACATAATCCTTACAACTGATACGAATAATGTAAAGTATTTCAAGAAATAATATACCGATTCAGTGCTTCTTTCTTCAAAGTAATTCAAAAACAAGTATATGTGTTTTCATAATTTTAGTTTATTTTGGGTCTATATAAAATATAGAAAAACTTTCAACTAGGGTGTTGCTCCTTTTATTTGGGAAAATTGGGAAAAGTTTAACGTAAAGAATTCACACTTATTATAAACTACAGCTATTTCAATTACAAAGGTACTGCCAAATTTATGCAATTAAACTGCAGTTTATTAATCAAGGTTGCGAATAATAAAAATTTGTGTTCTCATCGAGGCTTTACAATACGGTATAGCTCTAGCAAGAATGTGATATAAGTAGGCAATGCTTATGTTTAAAGACTTAAGAAACTGAAATACGGAGTTTAAAAGCTTTCTACTTCTGATGTTATGTTTTCAAAACTTGAACTGAAAAAAGTAGGAATGCTTTACATGTTTTAAATATTGTAGGAGGATTATGAATCTTTCTGAAATTGAAGTACTGTTCAAATGCCCGGTTTGCCCTGTTTGCGTTAATTACGCTTTGATTACGTCGCAAGTGCCCACCAGCGGCCGAGCGATAAAATCACTGAACACTGGTCAAAATCCAGTTCACCAATGGAAGATGCTTTTTGAATAATTTTGGCAGCAGAAAAATTGAAAGCGTGATTTTCGGACCAGCAACATTGGGCAACAGAAGATTTCTATGTTTCCTTTTTCTTAACATATGCCTCATGTTCCTTAACGCGAAATTTTAAGACTCTCTTAGTTTGGCAAATGTAAATCTTAGTTTAGCCAATCCTTGCCTTCAGCCTTTAAAGAATTTATGTTTTAGTTCTGGTTTCATCAACAGATGGCGCCAGTGGCTTATCTCCTGTCCAGGCTTTCTTATCTTTATCTAATCATAATATCTTATCTCGTTCATTTGCGCTTTTGCAGCTGAGGATGGTGGTTCGGTAAAACCATCGAAACTAGTCCAGTGAAAATTTGAAAATATAACGCTGATTTTTGTTGTTTGACTTCTAAATTAATATTTGTTCGGCGCGTTATTCTATCTTAATCGTTAAGTTTGTTAATCAAAAATTCATTAAAGTTTTATAAAATAAGAATTAAATAATAATACGAATTTGAAATTCGAAATTTGGATTTCCAGATGCTGATTTTCTGATAAAGGATTACCGTTATTCAAAAGTTAATTGCTTCAAATTTAATTGCTATACCATCGATGTTTCACAATGCGAAAAGCATGCGTGCATTCATGCAGATTCATAATTATTTATTTTCCTTAGATATCATATAGGGCGATGATTTTGGTGGCAGCAATTTGAAAAGTGATTTGCCATATAGTGAACCGTTTCAAATCCCGTTTCAAAACTAACAGCATCATTTGGGCGTAAAATCCTTTTTATAAATTAAAGAACATTACAAGGTTTTGAAAATAATTCATTAATAAGGATATATTATAATGATATATTCTAAGCTTTCTCTTCTAATCATAAAAAAAGTTTGATGGTTTGTTTAAAAATACAGTATACCAAGTATTAAAATTCTGAAATTCTTTAAATGCAATTAATTTGATAACCTTTCGATGACTGTTAAAAACTTACTATTTTTATTTTTGCGCTGAATAGAAATCTGAACTTATTTTGTTTTGTTTTTAGAGTACTTATAATTACTAAAGTAATTACTTGCATTATTGATCTGCGTTCCATGACTACTTGAGATAAATTAGGTTAACGCTTGATAAGCACGTAGATACAGGGAAAGAATTATTTCAAAAAGGATGTCCAGCCACTTTAATTATAAAAAGTGTTTAGCGGATTCATTAACTGTAGCTATATTCGAAAGCCATGCATATTTTAAGTTTTTAAAGATTTTACAGTTAAATAATTAATTTTGAAATCTGATATGAAATCAAAATATCTTTATTAAATTTATATTTAATTTTATTAAAATTTTTTCTTAAACATTATTGAACACACTAAATAGTCAATACATCTTTTGACAAATTCCATTATTTGTTAAGGAAAATTTTAATGACGAACCTAGAATATCTAAATTTTTAGATGCTATTCTTTTAATGATGGCACCTGTTGTTACGAGATTTTATAGTATACGAGAACTATAAAAGAAAGAAAAATGAGAAAAGATATAAATAAATAAGTATTTATTTCTTATCATTTTTTTTTTAATTTTTATGATGAGCAGCTCTTGTAAAACGCCCACACCCGAAAGTGGCTAGCATATCATTTAGAGCTTGAATGGGAATTGGTATTCAACTGCAACATTAAAATGCATATCCTACGCAAAATGTCAAAATACTCTGCAATCGTGGGTAGTCATTTTGAAGCAATTTTATCGTATTTTAAATTTCAGCTAGCTTTTATTGTTCTTCTGAAACTATTTTCCCTTGGCAATAAATGAGTTCTTTGAATCCGTTGCATGCAGTCAACTCTAACTCAAATTCACAATTAATCCTATGGCAATTGTAAACATAAAAAGGACAAATAGCTCTTTTATTATAATTAAAAGAAAAATACTCTCAATAATTTATAAGTCATTTCTCCCACTTTCCGAGCGTGCCTTCGTGGTGTAGTGGTCAACACACTGAGCCGGTATTTCAGAGATCCATGGTTCGATTCCCGGCGAAGGCGTTGTTAATTTTTCATTTTTCGGGCTTCCAAATTACTTAATGTCTCTACAGTGGCGCCCGAACTACAAAGGTGTTGGTTGAGGTTTCTCCACACCCAGGATTTGACGATTGGGTCCCCTGAAAACCCCAGTCGCCCTTTAAAAAAGGAAGTATATAAGGTTTTTCTCCCACTTTTCTAGCGTGCCTTCGTGGTGTAGTGGTTCTGCACGCGGGGCCGGTATTCCAGAGGTCCGTGGTTCGATTCCCGAAGAAGGCGGTTGCTAATTTTTCCTCTTTGCTGCTTCAAAAATATCCTAATTTCTCTACTAATTTGCCTCTATTTTCAAGCAGTTTAATCTAAAGAATAACTAATTTTGTAATGTAGAGGAAACTAGTGTTAAAATTCAAAACAATACTGCAAATAATTGAATAATAAACATAGAAAGGATGACCTTAAGTTATAAATGGCATTACACGTACCAGATAGCTTGGAAAATAGCGCTAAATTCAAAATCGCAGAAAATAGTGGATTGAAACTTCATTTCTAGCTGTGCAATCTTTATATATAACATTTTACGGACAGTTAAATGTGTTGCTGTCAATCAGAGCTCTCAGATACTACAGTATCATCTGCTATTACAGATATTTCCCCCATCGTAGGACGGGCTGACTGCATGGGTGTTTTCGTGATTTTCCCCATGTGTAACGTGTATACGAGCCAGTTTCCCTTAAAAAGTCCTCCACGAAGGCATCCCTCCCTTAAGGCAGATAGCCCTCGAGTTCTTTGCCGTAATCTAATAAACCAAACTAACCCCCATTGTAGGCATCTTTCTTTCCTCCTTTTTAATATCCTAAAGACATTTTTGTTTTACATTAATGATTTAGGACAGTAATTTTGAAGTAATTTTTCGCCATCGTTTATCAAAAAGCAAGATTTCCTTTTTTAACCCAAACGGGCGTTAGTCTAGAGAGGTTATATTAATTTCGTTTTGGCATTTTGCATTGGTTCACTGTCAAAGTCTGAATCACTTTTCAAATTGTTGCCACCAAATATTAGAGTCCTGCATTATATTTAAAGACATTAAATAATGAAGAATCTGAACGAGTGTATGCATGTTTCACGCACTGTGAAAAAACAACGGTAGCTGGAGATATCAAATTTTGAATACCGTAATCTTCCACACGAATATGGGCATCTGGAAGCCCAAATTTTGAATTCGTTTTATTATCTATTTCATATTTTGTAAGATTTTAACGAATTTTGGATTAACAAACTCAAAAATTTCAAAGCGTTACATTAACATTAACATAGCGTACATCTTCAACTACACATGTTCTAAGCACGATGTTTCTTTAACATTTCTTGCTGATATTATGTTGGTAGCGTAGCAACTCAAAGACGTTATAATGCCTAACGTTATTTTGCCTCGAATGCCTTTAAATGCCTGTATCACTTTTCAAATCCCGTTTTGAATCCTCCGTAAAAAAAAGTCCCTTTAGGCGTAATATAAAATTTGAAAGCTTTCTGACATTTTTTTTTTTTTTTTAAAGCCCAAAGGGGCAATTTTGCCCAGAAGGGCTATTAATTTCACTTTGGAATTTTGCGTTGAAAATGTAAATCCGTTGAATCACTTTTCAAAATTTTCCAACCAAATATTATCGCCCTGTAGTATATTTAAAGAAATTAAATAATGAAAAATCTGCATAAATGTCTGCATGTTTCTCGCATTGTGAACAAAACGATGGTACCCAGAGCCACCAAATTCTGAGTAACGTAATCCTCCACCCGAACATTTTGAATTCGGAATTTGCTTTATCGATTTCATGTTTCGTAAAACTTTAACGAATGTTTGATTAACAAACTCAACAACTTCAAAGCGAGCAATGGCAACACTGTAAAAAAAATATTTTTATCTCCAGCGTGCGAGACTATGTATCGGAAATTCTTTTATTTTATTATAAAAATATTAATAAACTCTAAAACTATTTTGTGATATTGTTGTTGGATTGAATTTGTAGTTTAAGTGCGAAGAACATGATGTTTAATAAATAAACGTAACACACGAAACGTTAAAAAAATGCCCCTTTGGGTTAATATAAAATCTGAAAACTTTCAGTTTTTTTACACAAGCATCGGTTGATTCTCATAAGACGTTAGCTATAGAATCTTAATGTGATGTGAACCGTTTTACGGCAGTTATCTTCCATATAAACGATCGCAACTCATTTCTGAGATGTGAAATTGGTATGATAAACTTCACCTCTCTAAGATAACATCTTCTACGGATGATTAAAATTAACCATGGGAGATCGTCTTACTTCTGACGAGAAAATGCGCTTCGTACTTTATCTACCCAGTAAAAATATTACCATTAAATATAATTAAGTATTATAATAAATATAATATAAAATATAAATATAAAATATTATATAAAATTATATATTATAAAATATATAATATATTAATATATAATATAATATTTTATATATATAAATTATATATAAAATATTATATAAAATATAATATAAAATATAAATATAAAATATTATATAAAATATAAAATATAAATATAAAATATTATATAAAATATAAATAAATATAAAATATAATATAAAATATAAATTAAATATAATAATAAAGTAAAAATATTACCATTAAAAAGGCACTCCAGGAGTCGAATCCCAGATTTTTTATATATATAAATTATATAAATTTATATAATATTTTATATATTTTATATATATAAAATATAAATATATTTTATACCGGAGAATATTTTATACCGGTATAAATATATTTTATACCGGAGAATATTTTATATATATAAATTATATATAAAATATTATATAAAATATAATATAAAATATAAATAAATATAAAATATAAATTAAATATAATAATAAAGTAAAAATATTACCATTAAAAAGGCACTCCAGGAGTCGAATCCCAGACCTACGTGCGTTAGCCTGATGCCCTCACCATGAAACTAAAACTAAATATTTAATTTCTTTATCGATTGGGACAGTTTATATGAAAACGAAGCGATACTAAAATGTTGAAAGGAACATTAAAAATCCTTCTCCTAAAGCCAAAAGGTTATGCTTGGCTTCAGCTTGTTGAGTTCTACCAAGGTTGATAGGAACTTACACAGGATTCCGGATTATTAAATTTTCTTTGGAAGAGCACCTGCCGATCAGTCTTTTATGAAAAGCCGGTTAAAAAGTCAATATCGAACAGCAAGACGGGCGACTACGAACCATTAGATTTTTCAATAAAATGAACATCAAAATAACATCTATCCTCCATTTTGACAGCTTGTAATCAGAAAGTAAATTCTGCTGGCGAAGGGAAGTTGAGATTTTTTTACTTCTTCTCTTCCACCTCTTCTAATGGAAATTTTGTTTCGTCAAGTACATAATGCATTCCTATGCTCCTATAAGATACGCTTATTGAATTTTTCGTCGTTTGCGCCTCTTTGGCAAAAGGGATTTCACTTTCTTCAGCTCAAACCCTAAGTAATCATCAATGCAGTCGATGGCCAAGAGAAGAAAAAGGTAAACGATGCTATCGGCCATGAAAGCTGTATTTGATGAAAACATAAAAATAGTAACATACTGATAGTCTTTTTGCCATTGATGCTTTTTAGGCATTTTGAAACGTTTTGCTGAAAAATCGACATTTCCAACGTTGCAGTGACGTTACGGAGAATTTGGAATTAAGATTGGTAATGTTGCTTGTGTTGAATGAAACTCAATCCTGGATTCAATCTCCCGGATTCAATCCTGTAGAGCAGCGATTCTCCGACACTTCGAACGTTGCAATGACGTTATGGAGAATTTGGAATTAAGGTTAGTAATGTTGCTTGTGTTGAATGAAACTCAGTCGATTCAATCTCCCGGATTCAATCCTATAGAGCAGCGATTCTTCGACACTTCGAACGTTGCAATGACGTTATGGAGAATTTGGAATTAAGGTTGGTAATGTTGCTTGTGTTGAATGAAACTCAGTCCTGGATTCAATCTCCCGGATTCAATCCTATAGAGCAGCGATTCTCCGATATTTCGAACGTTGCAATGACGTTATGAGAATTTGGAATTAAGGTTGGTCATGTTTCTTGTGTTGAATAAAGCTCAGTCCCGGATTCAATCTCCCGGATTTTATAGAGCAGCGATTCTCCGACACTTTGAACGTTGCAATGACGTTATGGAGAATTTGGAATTAAGGTTAGTAATGTTGCTTGTGTTGAATGAAACTCAGTCGATTCAATCTCCCGGATTCAATCCTATAGAGCAGCGATTCTCCGACACTTCGAACGTTGCAATGACGTTATGGAGAATTTAGAATTAAGGTTGGTAATGTTGCTAGTGTTGAATGAAACTCAGTCTTGGATTCAATCTCCCGGATTCAATTCTATAGAACAGCGATTCTCCGACGCTTCGAACGTTGCAATGACGTTATGAGAATTTGGAATTAAGGTTGGTAATGTTTCTTGTGTTGAATGAAACTCAGTCCTGGATTCAATCTCCCGGATTCAATCCTATAGAGCAGGGATTCTCCGACACTTCGAAAGTTGCAATGACGTTATGGAGAATTCGGAATTACGGTTGTAATGTTTCTTGTGTTGAATGAAACTCAGTCCTGGATTCAATCTTCCGGATTCAATCCTATAGAGCAGCGATTCTCCGACACTTCGAACGTTGCAATGACGTTATGGAGAATTTGGAATTAAGGTTGGTAATGTTTCTTGTGTTGAATGAAACTCAGTCCTGGATTCAATCTTCCGGATTCAATCCTATAGAGCAGCGGTTCTCCGACACTTCGAAAGTTGCAATGACGTTATGGAGAATTTTTAATTACGGTTGGTAATGTTTCTTGTGTTGAATGAAACTCAGTCCTGGATTCAATCTCCCGGATTTAATCCTATAGCGCAGCGATTCTCCGACTCTTCGAACGTTGCAATGACGTTATGGAGAATTTGGAATTAAGTTTGGTAATGTTTCTTGTGTTGAATGAAGCTCAGTCCTGTATTCAATGTCAGGGATTTAATCCTATAGAGCAGCGGTTCTCCGACACTTCGAAAGTTGCAATGACGTTATGGAGAATTTTTAATTAAGGTTGGTAATGTTTCTTGTGTTGAATGAAACTCAGTCCTGGATTCAATCTCCCGGATTCAATCCTATAGCGCAGCGATTCTCCGACACTTCGAACGTTGCAATGACGTTATGGAGAATTTGGAATTAAGTTTGGTAATGTTTCTTGTGTTGAATGAAGCTCAGTCCTGTATTCAATCTCCCGGATTTAATCCTATAGAGCAGCGGTTCTCCGACACTTCGAAAGTTGCAATGACGTTATGGAGAATTTGGAATTAAGGTTGGTAATGTTTCTTGTGTTGAATGAAATTCAGTCCTAGATTCAATCCTATAGATTAGCGATTCTCAGCCCGTGGAAGAATACCAGTGGTGGTACATAAGAGAAAAATATGTAGTACACAAAGAAACCAAGTATTTTTAACTACTAAATTCAAAACCTTAATACCCCAACATCCTGTTTAAGTTTTCTTCTATGACACTCGCACATTTTTGCTATCTGAGCTGTGTTCAAGGTCAATAGCCGCTAGGCTTTAGCAAAATAATTCGTTTTTATTTTCACAAATATTCCTTTAGCCATAGACATAATAAAATTCTACTTTTTGAAAGAGTAATAGAAATCCACTTTGTATTTAATAGAAATAAAAATGAGTTCCTATATAAAGATCATTAATTCTTCTAGAGTTGATCGAGTTATTAATATGTCTAAGCTTCATGTCATCAATATTTTTAAGCTCATAGTTCTCTGTTTTCAATTAGACTAATATTTTTACCTCGATTTAATGTCTCTATCACCTACAATTGTTTTGAACTTCGATCAGAAATTCAAATTTTCCTTTGTGATTCAAAATTTAAATTGCAAAAGTGCTTATTTAGTGAATTATGGTTGGCGCGTTTAGCATATTTAGCTGATATTTTTGGAAGGCTAAATGAATCAAATTTAGGATTACAAGGAAAAAGAGTTAATTTGTTTTCAATTAGAAATAAAATTAATACAATGATAAAAAAAAGCTAGCTAGTGATCAACGAATTGGATGATGATATTTTAATTTTTAATATTCGTTTACCACTTTTAGAAAGATTTCTAATCGGAAATAATTTGGAAATAAAGGGAGAATTAACATTCGATATTAAAAATCATGATTTTTCGTTGATAAATAATTTCAACATTTATTTTTCCTAAGATTATGGAAAAGGAAATTGGATTAAAACTCCATTTTGTTCAAATGTACCTAAAATTTTATCTAGTGAAGAAAAACAACAATTGATAGAAATTTCTTGTGATCGAACTGCAGAGTTATAAAATAAAGCATTGCTAACTTTTGGCTGAACCGAAAAAGAAAAAAAAGAATTCAAAGGCATTTCAAATAAAGCTATTAAATTTTTATTGCCTTTTTGCAAAACCTGTTTATCTGAATAAGGATTTTCTTACATATTATATATACAAAACAAAATTAAATGTGGATCCGAATTTACGGTTGAAACGAAGTGAAATGAGACCAGACAAAGAAATTGATTTCTCTTAAACAGGCCCAAATTTCAAGCTAAATTTCAGAAATTAAAGTATTACAACTTAAATTTTGATGATTAAAAAAACCAATTTTTAATCTGTTATTTTTATGTGTGCATATTTAATACAAATAGCTAATAAGTTGTTGTGCAAACGGCGAAATTTTGTTTTAATATTTCTATTGAAAAGTTAAAAAATAATTATTGTAAAATGTAGTTGTGGTACTAAAATTTTTAAATTTTTGTTTAGATGGTACGACGCCTTAGTCAAAAGGTTGTGAACGCTGCTCTAGAGCAGTGATGCCCAACCTTTGGCCTATCGCGAGCACATTTTAGCCTATAGCGAGCACATTTTGGCCTATAGCGAGCACATGCTTCCATTTCACAAAATGAATTCAGAAGGATAATGGTCACCAATGATGTTTTTGGTCACATCAATACCACAAGAACCCGTTTTATTCGAATTAAATAAGGTGGATTCGAATTGAATAGGTTTCGGATAACCATTATCCGGATCATTCATACCCAAACTCGTTTCATATATAAAAAGAAATGACTCGTTTCTGCATTCATCAATTTCGACAAAAATATTATTTTTTTAATTAATTGTAGTAACATTTCTGAACCCTTGTAGCAATATTTTTGTAAACCTTTTGTGGCAGGATTCAAGGTGATGCAAAAAGTGTTCCCATTCTTCTCAGGATAGCAAAATGACATTTAGGGTATAATGGATGATTTTAGAAAACGCTTTACTGGTTTCTTTAATGCTGCAGTTTCTTGTAGTTTGTCTTCTTTCAGAAAAAAATCTGTTATTGAGAGTTTTAATTGATACACAGCAAGCGATATACCGTCATTAACATGCAGTTAGCTATACAATCATTGCTTTACCATGAGTGCCAAAGATGACGTCCATATTTGATTTAAAATCACCATAATTCAAAGGCAGTTAGAAAACACTTGAAAGAGAAATAACCAATATTATAAGTAATACAGAAATACTACGGATAAACCTTCATCTTCGTGCAGTTTAAACTGGAGAATAGCTCATTTGGTACACTAATTAGATCTGTATTAAAATTTTACAAATGGTAGAATTCATTAGAGAAGAAAGAAACTTACTTATAAATAGCATGAAAGAACAGTTTTCTCTTTTTTGTTACGTTTTTGTATTTTCCATAGACAGTTTCGCTTTACCCTGATGATATGTAATACTGCTTCCACTGTCTCGCAATAAATGAATTTAACACATTTTCTAGGCAGGGCACTGTTAATCCTGCCATGGTAAATCCATAATTAACTGTAATCCATCCACAAATTCTGGTACATAAATGGGTCCTGTATTCATGAACGGAGTCATCGATTTTCTGAGACGATGGTAATGTGAGGTACTAGAAAATCCTCCATGGTGACAGAATATGAGACGACGTGAACGTGATCTCATCGCCAAAGACCTGCTACGAGGAATCCATTACAACAATAATGAGGAGTTATCCTTGTATAACTCTCCTTCATGTTAATTTAATCAGTTATTATGATTTAGATTAGTGGTGCCTAACCTTTAGTCTCTCGCAAGCACAATTTGGCCTATCGGGAGCCCATTTTGGCATATGGCGAGAACATTTTCAAAACATCAACAATTTTTTTAAACATATTTCCAATCTTACGTGATACATCTGAAATATTAATTTCGGCAAATGGGATTGAGATGAATATTGATTGAACTTTATGGAAATCAGAGATTCGGAGTTCAAAATTATTTTTCAGTGCATTTGGCTTTTCGAGTATATCTCTGCTTCAATTGCCGTGCGGTTATTAATATGCCTTGATAAATTCTGAAAAATGGGTGAAATCTGTTTCTTTCATGTGATTCATCCACAAATTTAACTTTATCTGAAAAGCAGTTACAGTCTCAGTCAATTGAAGAAGGATTTTTTTTTTTTCCGCTGGAGATCTTCGTTCAGTTTAGCTGTTATATCCGTGAGAAAATAGAGATCGGATAACAATTATTATCGTCCAATTCCATATAAATTTCGTTTCCGGATTCCAAAAATTGCTTTATTGGCGAAAGAAGTTCTACAAATCGTTCAAGTACATTTCCCCTGCTGAGCCATCTAACATCGGAATGAAGAAATAAGATTCCATGTTCGCCATCAAGTTCATCAGTCAGCAATCAATTATTTTATAACGTCTTGCAAGATATCTCTTATGACTATAAATGCTTACATAGTTTAACAATTAAGAAATATAAATGAATGGTTATTTTAAAAATATGTTTTGTTCATAGTACTTAATCGGGCTGGCGAGCACATACAAAAACGATCGGCGAGCACATGGTTGGGCACCGCTGCTCTAGAGGATACTAACTCGTTGCCGTAAACTCAAGAGCTCCTTCGCAAAACAATTAAGAAATATAAATGAATGGTTACTATAAAAATATTTTTTGTTCATAGTACCTAATCGGGCTGGCGAGCACATACAAAACGATCGGTGAGCACAAGGTTGGGCACCGCTGCTCTAGAGGATACTAACTCGTTGTCGTAAACTCAAGAGCTCCTTCGCAAAACAATTAAGAAATATAAATGAATGGTTACTATAAAAATATTTTTTGTTCATAGTACCTAATCGGGCTGGCGAGCACATACAAAACGATCGGTGAGCACAAGGTTGGGCACCGCTGCTCTAGAGGATACTAACTCGTTGTCGTAAACTCAAGAGCTCCTTCGCAAAACAATTAAGAAATATAAATGAATGGTTACTATAAAAATATTTTTTGTTCATAGTACCTAATCGGGCTGGCGAGCACATACAAAACGATCGGTGAGCACAAGGTTGGGCACCGCTGCTCTAGAGGATACTAACTCGTTGTCGTAAACTCAAGAGCTCCTTCGCAAAACAATTAAGAAATATAAATGAATGTTTATTTTTAAAATATTTTTTGTTCATAGTACCTAATTGGTAACTCAATGTTGAGGAACCTAGTGAACAGCTAAGCTCATAATCGCTTGAGTTCAGAAATAGAAACGTAAACTCAACACGGTGTAACGTTTTCTTTCTCTGAAGAACACTTGGTCACCCACCTTCAAAGAAGGGACAGAGGACCCTCTTCTCGCCTCGGCCGGAAGAGGGGAGTGAACTTTCCCCCCCTGGTTGGAGGTGGGAGAAAGAAAGAAGAGATTGAGATGTGAAAGAGAAAGGAGCGGACGCTGTTTTGCGCGCTCTACTGTAGTGAAAATGTATTTTAAAGTTTTTCTAAATTGTAATCTGTAGTTGTATATAAAGATAAATATTTAGCCTAGAACAGGTCTTGTTTCTTTGACGGAGATAAAAACTATGGTACAACGGTTTAATTACCCTTAATTGCTCCCAATAAAGATATACAGGCGGCCCCTTTCTTAGGCCTTTCTTAAGCCTCCACCTGGGCTTAAACTCAAAAGTGTAAGAAATAAGAACTAACTAATGAATAACTAAAGAGATTTAGCCGAAGCTAACACAAATCTACCCTAGTTGGCCCCTAAATATCGAATTATCTAGCGAAGCTATAAGAGCCGAGCGTAGTAAGAGCTTGGAGAGACGTAGACAAAAGGCAAAAGCGCGCTATTCAGAACTTCTGATTCTCTCTATCGAAGCTAGTGGCTTAAATGCCACTTCTTCTCACATGCATTAAACGTGATTCTAAAAACTCATTCTGGTAAGGAATTGTAAGCTGAAGCTAGGAGATATAGGAAAGATGCATAAACTTAAAAATAAAAATTAAATTATCAGCGCTATCATAATATTTAGAAACTTTGATTGCACAACATGTTGAAAAGGAAGTGTCTGGGATCGTGATGCTGCCATTATTTTATCAGTTTAAAAATCTGCAAGAAAATACTCTCCCAGACCATTTATTCTGCTGGCTCCAGCTTGATATTTTCAGGATAAGGTTTTGGAAAATTTTTGGAAATATTCTTTAATTTCAGTGTCAGCCTTTGATGGGAAAGATAATTCCATTCTAGAGCAATCTTTTTTTATCGGCTATCTTTTAACTGTTTGCCTATATCCACTAATGGGATGTCTTACTTTCTAGTACCTACGAGTGTATCAATTATCTCCTTTCGGCACTCTTAGTTTCTAAACATTTCTTTGTCTGATGTTAAAGCGTCAGACAGTGATTACAAGCAGTCTGAAGATTTGTTAAATTAATCAATAAATATTTTTCTTAGAATTTCTACGAAAGATTATTTATTTCTACAGAAGTTTTCTATTAAAGAATTCTTCTTTTAATAAGAATTTGTTGAATCTGTAGATCCGATTTAGGATTAAAAGACAGAAAATTGGCATGATGATATTTGCTTTCTTAGGTAGGTAATTTAGCAGACATTTGTCCTTGTGATTTGTCTGTGGCTTCTGCTTTACATCTTCAGATATTGCCACAAAGCTTTCTAGAATTGACTTCAGACTTGAAATTAAGCTTTTTAGCACTGGACCTTGGACACTGCCACTGTTTTTAAAACTTTGCTGAAAATGGACATCTTTGCTCTCAAGATACTCAAGCTTAACTGCTCAAGTTGTGTTGGTGCTCAAAAATATGTATATCATTTTTGATTCTTAGCTCTGTTTCATAGAAAGAAGATTAAATTGGTAGTTATAAAAAAGAATTTCATGCACATTTCACTAAGGCTTTATACTGTGAACACATTACGTCAAAGAATATTACTTGAATTCCTGTAGTTCTAAATAGGTAATACTTGATGTTAATGCTTGATTACCACATTATAGAGTTGGCATACTTAGCATCCTTTAAGTCAATGCCTGTATCTATTTACACTAGCTTGAAAAATGAGATTGCTACAATGCACGCATATATTTCTATGCCAAGTAATCCAATAAAACTGCCAAGTGTGCGCATGAAATCAAATGATTTATCCTGGAAATCATTTGATTCAAATTCATTGAATTCAAGTGATTTATCTTGGAAATATATCTTTGAAGACCATTGTAGCGCTATTAAGTTAGCTGCAGTGTCTCGTGGTTTTCTGTCAAGGTTTTTGCGTCAATGGATTATTTAATAGGAAGGTCAAAATAGTGGTGTGTACACTTTTCCAGTGTGAATTGCAGTGGGAAATGAGCAAGAGAAAACGCTCTATTACACCACTTTTTGATATTTAACGTACCAAACCGGAATACTTAGTCGGTGAATATAAAGCCTATCTAATGTGCACAAACTCCGGACAAGAAGAGAGATTTTTGTTTCCAAATTGAATAGTATATTTATCTAAATGCAAAATTAGTAAAGAGAAGTATTTCGCTATTGATTCTAAAATTCCCGAGTGGCTGCTAAGGGATTGATGCTGTTTAGTTTGTTTGAAAGTTTGGTAGCTGGCAACCTTATTTAAGTTAAATATTTTATAAAAATACTGGCATCCTTACGGAGAGACAATGTTGTGAAGATTTCTCAGGTAATTCTTCCGACACGTATAAAAATACTCACATTTTTAAAATGCAGCACCACTGCTATGAGTGTTTGTATCAATGCGAAAATTTTTCCTCGTGATGAGAGGAATTTTATCACTAACACCATTCTTTGTAGAAAATAAGTCTAGAATTGTTCTTTGCTGTCTTATCTACTGCATACGCATCGCTTACTGGTCAATTTTCTGCATGCATGCCCATGTGTTGCACTGTCCACATGCATTTTGATGTGCTCCGAAATCGACATGCATTTTGAAGTGCTCCGAAATCAACATGCATTTTAATGTGCTTCTAATAAAAAAATACATCGAAAAGTTTGAGTTCAACAGCATGCAATTCCTGTAAGCGAAGAATAATTTCACAAACATATTACTGCTTTTGAAAAATCAGTGCTTTTGATTACATTTATGCTGCAGTTGAGAAGTCGTCAACATAGTTGTGATATGCCATAGGGTCTCTAATATAGTGCAAAGTCCTGAAATTCATTGGCAATATTTCACCACAAACATGAGAAACGTTATTTTCGTAATAATTAAGTTTCAGGTTTTTACACTGTCCCGTTCATCTTGTGTTCCTTCACTACAATTCGCCAGAAATTTTGCCCAGATCTGAATTATGCGAACGTAAGCTACTGCGGTACTGCGATCTTAAACTATTCCAGTTCGAGGAAGTGCTCGTTTCTTTTGGGAGTTTACTCTGACGATCTTTTATGGAATGATGGAAGTTTAAATTAGAGAACTAGAATAGTTTTTGTTTCCACTTGTTTTGTCACCTCGATTTATGAACTGTCAGATATTAGGCCAGGACTTCATTCAATTTTTCACAAGTTAGTGAAATCTGCAACTTATGTGTTACACGTTATTTTACGTTAGACACCAAATTGTGGTTCCAGAAAGCTTATAGTTATTATTAACTTAGGTGCTTTGTAATTTATTTATTCTTGTGCTGGCGATCACTCGTCTATTGATACCTATGTAGACCACAAATTGTGGTTCCAGAAAGATTTTAGTTATTATTAACTTATGTGCGTTGCAAGTTATTTATTCTTGTGCTGGCGAACACTCGTCTTTCGATACCTATGTAGGATAACAAAGGCCTTTATAAAGAGTCACAACCTAGTATTATTTTGATTTTCTAGTCTGTGGTTATTTCTGTTTTGACGAGGAAGCTAACTACCTTCTCAATTTCATCAAACAGCCAATAACTGAAGTTTATCCCGTCATACTCAGAAATATATCTTGAATAAAAGTGTCTGCTGCTGTCATTTCAATGGAAGAGGTATTTGAAAAGGCCTCGAATTCATCTCCTTTTTATTTACGAGTACAGACAAGTTGGAAAATTGTATATCCTTGTTTTTTTCTATTTAGGTTCTTCGCTTTCTATTGCTATTTTGTCCTTAAAAATAAATGCAGTGCATTCTTTGCAAAGTTTTTGAACTACACTCATGTCCATAAATTAAGGATAATTCGGAGTCACGCGGAAATCGAGCTCTAAAATACATATATCATCTGTAAAATCACTACACACATCTTCAAGAATCATATGCAAATTTCAGGAAGTAACCAGATGACACCGATGGTACGTCACAATGACGAGAGTGTAAGAGAGTGATATATAAGGAATACAGGCAAAGAAGTAAAATTGTTCGCAGGCGCTTTATAAGCATTTCAGTGCAATAACCGAATAGTTATGACACAAAGGACGAATTTGGATGATTTTTTACGTGGTAGAATTATCGGGCGTCTGGAATGTGGGCGTACACCCAACTGGAAGTATCAGACGAACTTGGAATTGCCCAGAGTGTCATCTCCAGGCTTTGGCAACGATTCCAAGATGATGGTAATGTGAGTAGACGTTACAGCACAGGTCGCCCCAGAGTTACAACGCCGAATGAGGACCGGTATTTGGCAGTTACTGCCAAAAGAAACAGGCGGAGCGCAGCCTCAGACCTGTCTCCTCAGCTCTCTTTAGCTACTGGTACGACAATTTCAAGGCAGACCGTGTACAGACGCTTAGAGCAGATTGGTCTATATGCTCGTAGACCTGTCAGATGCTGCCCACTTACTGCAACTCACTGTCGCCTGCGGTTAGCCTGGAGTAGAGAGTATGCATTGTGGACATCATAACAGTGGGCTTGTGTGATGTTTTCCGACGAGTCCAGATTTAGCTTGCAGTCTGATTCTCGCCGGACTTTCATATAGAGAGCTCCAGGTACCCGTTACCACCAAGAAAACATCATTGAACGACACCGTTACGGTGGTTCAGGAGTGCTTGTTTGGGGTGGAATTATTCTGGGTTCCAGAACTGACCTGCATGTTCAAATTGGAACCATGACAAGCCAAATCTATCGGAACATCATTCTGGAACAACATGTACGTTTGTTTGGGGGCGCCATGGGCGCAAATTTTGTGTTTATGGATGACAACGCTCGTCCTCATCGTGCAAATATCCTAAGTGAATGCCTTCAATCGGAGGATATCACCCGTATGGACTGGACAGCATTCTCACCGGACTTGAATCCAGTACAGTACGTGTGGGACATGCTTGGCTGACGAGTTGCAGCCCGTTAACCTCCTCCTACATGTCTACCGGAACTTCGGAGAGCATTGCTTTTTGAGTGGTGTAATATCCCCCAAGATCAGATCGATAATTTGATACTCAGCATGACTAGGCGTTGTACGGACTGTATTGCATCGTCTGGGAGACATACAATGTATTAACAATCATACCAACCATGTAATATTGGTTTTTTGTAAATAGGTTTTTTTTTTGTAATTTGCTTCAGGGAGAAAAAATCGCTAATTTTTGTAATAATATCAAACATATAGCATCTTTTTTTGCTCTTTACCTTTTGTTTAATTAATGATCTTTACAAATAAGTCAAATTTGTTTTGCTTCTGACTCTTCCTTTGCCTGAGTTTGCATTATCCTTAATTTATGGACATGAGTGTATATTACCATGCGTTTATTTGCCTTGAGAACTTTAATTTATCTTTCACGTGATCTCGCAAACTTCAGAGTGTTGCCGTTGGGAAACATAATGTAGTCAGTACACTGTTTTTCAAATGAAATGAACCTATATAATTATTTAACAAATGAAATATTTAAAGCTAATAAACGCATTTTGGGGTAATTTACTGTGTCTTACCACTTAGTGTCGTATTACGTACGTTGTACCTTTTCATTGTCAAAGTGTAGACTAGCGCTAACCAATGCCATTGATGAATTACTAATGAAATACTTCTTAACTAATTACCCCTTTACCAATGGCAAATACAAAACCTTCGGAAGTGTCGAAATTTGTTGTGTAACCCATAACTGTAATTGTCAAAACTTTATGAGTGGTCAACGAAGGCCACCGATATTCCTCGGTTTAATTATATTTTAATTAGTGTATCTGAATTTTAACAGCCCTACACAGATGACCGTTGACCTCTACAAAATTGGTCTTGATAATCATCTCTCTTTTAATTTAATGTTAACAATTTATGTAATCTATATAAATTTTAAAATGTTTGACATGGCTAAGTGGTAATTTTTACAAACATCTACCGAATTACTTTAATTAATCAAAGTTAATGCTGTTGCTATATATTAGCGGTCTCATACTCAGATTGCATGCGGGACTAATGCACGACTAGAAAGCAATTGTATGGCCGTAATTTTGTTTAAAACCTTCAAGATTGTTTTTAATTGTTTTGTTTCTATTTCAAATTTTATGATAGATACTTTATTCCTGTAGTTTTATGTGGAAATCTGGTGGTTTAATCTGGAAATCAACCACAACTCTAGCTCACGTCTTTCTCTACATATGCAAAGGTAAAAGAACATAGGCAAATACAAACGTCTGTATCTTTTGCTGGATGTGAACCCAAGTCCAATGATTACCACCTTCTCTTACCACCACATCTGAAATGACGGAAATGCCGACTTTAAAGTATTTATTAAAATGCTTAGTCTTGTAAGAAATCGACATCGACTTCTAAATCTGAAAAACTTGAGTAAGCATGAACTTCTTATGCCAGGAAAAAGTGTGACCACATTCAAGCGAAACATCTTTAAGCAGGTTCTGCTGTATTTGGCAAGAGATGATTATGATGCCTTTTAGTACAGGCAAAAGTGGGCGGGAGACCAGAATTTCACCACTATTTGTTCAGGTAGAGTCCCATTGCACTAGCTGTGAAGATCTGCCTCAATGCAGAACATCCGTTTAGATGGTCTGAGTGATACTCTTCCCTTATGACCAACCACTCGAAACGACTGTTGGCTCGCGATGTATTCTGAGTGTTCCCCTGCTGCACAGACGTTTTACTCTTATAAACATCTATGCTTTCTTTGTGATTCGAACCCGGTCCCATAGGTACAGCAGCAGTCTCACTAACCACTATACTGTAAAAGCAGAAAAACACGAAGAAACAGCTGTGCGTTTGCCGGTATTTGAACCACAGTACTTTCAACTGTTAAATGAATACAATAACCATAAAAGTGTGCACATAAAATGGCAGAAATTTCTTATAGTGAAAGCTTCCAAACAGTTTTTGCCATTTCTCCCCGTTTCTTCCTGATGTACACCAAAAACTTCGGTTTTGATTTGGTATGAATCATTCTGTATAATTTATTATCCCTGTCAATGCACGCACAAATACCCCTCCCCCTTTACAAAAAAGGGGGTGAGAGAGAAAGGGGGAGAAAAAGAAAAACTGTAGCTGTAAGGCGCTATTGGTCCGTTTAACAACTTTTATTCTCAGTGCCCTCTTCTATTTATGGAAAGAACGGGATTGGGTTATGCGGTGCTTGGAGATCCTAGACTTCACGAGAGGAAATTATTTTCCGTTATCCGAACAAAAAGAGCATTCTGTGCCCTCTCTGCCGAGCAGTAAATTTAAACTGTCAAGCGCATTATGTGCTTGGCATGATAAATAAGGTGAAAAACTCTCCGTTTGAAAGGTCTTAAGAAAGTTAGTAACGCTGGGTAAATCAGTTTCAATTCTTGCTGAAATAAGTTGAAGCAGAATTTTGCACAAAATATTGCTAAGCGTTAGATTTCAAACAAAATATAACTAAACTTCATATTAGGATGAAAATTTAAAAAATTGAATTAAAATTAAGAACAATAAAATATAACAAAATTCATAAGTTTTTACTTCCTTGTAGAGGTAAAAAGGAAGTATTGTAATCGCGAAAAGTTTCAGGCAGCATATTTCAACGAAAACATCCATTTTGACCGCTATCGAATGCAATTTAACGATGTTTTTGCGTGATATCTGTACGTAAGGGCAGAATAAAATACTCTTTTCCTTCAAAAAAATTATAAAACTGCTTTAAAATTAATTCTGAAGAGAATTTTTCGTGGCGTCTGTACGAACGTATGTACGTACGTATCTCGCATAACTCAAAAACGAATCGCCTCAGAACGTTTAAATTTTGTATATAGGACTGCTATAACATGTAGATGTGCACCTCGTATTTTGGTTGCAATCGGTCGCACCAAACGTATATAAATATATTTATATATATATATATCCACTCTGTTACCCGGCTCAGTGATCTCAGTTTCTTTACTCTTATATGTTTGTAAATTGTACATTTTTTGCTTTAAAAATGATTGAATTATGTTGTTTTTATCTTCCGGTTAAGGGTTTTATGCCTTTAGTAAATCTGTATATATATTTTTAGAATTATCAACAATTTTAAAATTGTTTAAGTGCCGCTAAGTATAATTTGATGGCGGCCATTGATGTTTACATTTGAAACAGGAGACTAGTAGATTTGTTTCCAATATAGAGAAACTTAGCTTCGCAACAGCAAAGATAACGCTGTCATTTATTGTTGCCAATTAAATCATGCTGAATTTTTTCTGGAATTTTTTTGGAGGAAATAACCGTTTGAGATTTACTTCGTAATTTTTAATATAGATATTTTGAGTTTTTATGTATTTTTGCCTTCTCGCGAAGTGAGAACTGAATTAATTGAATGAGAAATACTCAATCGTCTGTGAAAAACTGTTTCTTTTCTGTTTTGTTTGCTTAATTTCTTTCATACATCGTTCTGGCTTTATTATAGTATTTGAATAGAATATGTGGCAACGATAAGATAATTCTTCAAATGATATAAATTTTGTGCATTCAGAGTGTCGTTATAGTAAACAAATATAGTGAATTTTAAAGAGTGCATTTAATCTATTGTGGTTTATGCACTGTAGACGAAGTACATTTAATTCAATCCAATCAATTTAAATGAAATTCAAGAAAAAAAATGCGTATAATTTAATATTCCGTACAAGGAAGTCATGTGGTGTACACATCAGATATTTTGTAAAAGTAATTTGGTTCAATTTTGAAAGAGTTTGTACCAAACAGTTACATTATAGACCTTTTCCGAGAAATGAAAGATACGCAACGTAAATTAATGTATTTAAAAGTTCCAAATAAGGAGTATAAACGATAGTGGGCATATTATCACGTTAATTCCCAATTAATTAGCACTATGTATAGACTCTTGCACTTATTCAATAAAAAATACTTAATCATTCAAGATAATGTAGAGGCCATAATTCTGGGGCAAGAAATGTGAAAATCTATTATAGCGTCATCAGGATTCGAGCCATAAATCTTCTCGTTCTTATCTGAACTCGTAGAAACAAGCCCGGAAAAATGAGATAATTCCTTACAATGCATCTGTGATTTATTTTAAACTAAATCTCTTACACACAAATTTTACAACAAATACTTCCCGTAAAAGTTTATTGTCTCTCAGTTGTTTCTACTTTTGCCTGGACAACAAATTTCCAAGTGAAAACAAACATTTTTTTTTTTTTGAGATAGTAAAAAACATTTTAAGAGATGCCAAATATACAAGTTTACAATTTATGTTTCATTACTTGTAATAATGTCCAAATGTTACTAAAAGCTAGCGTTTGGATTTAATATAAAGTAAATGTATTTCAAATGCGGGAGTGTGTATATTATATATGCATAATTTATTAAGTAGCATTTCTAGCCTTTCTCATTTTTCTAAGATTTCCAGTGATTTTTGGAAAAGAAAATAATCACGAATTTTCAGATATAAATTATTGTCTCAAGAATTTTCGAAATTCCAACAAGCAGTAATTTAAAGAAAATATATTCAGTTAATTAGAATTCAGCTCTGTCCCCCGAAATAAAAGAAACTCATTTCTGGAAGTTTCAGGGCCTGTTTCCGCATTTTATTTCGGAGCGTAGACTGATATAAACAGGAAAATAGCAGTAAATATTATACGACGTGCTAAATATGAATAAAAAGGGACTGTTTGAATGAAATCAAAATAAGAAATTAATTTAGGTAATGGTAGCAACTCCAAGAAGGCTTAAAATACATTATTTTGGTACTTCATTTATTCCTTGTCGTAGACTTCCGAGGATTCTTTATTTCGAAGATTGGTTTGGTTTGGTTTATTTAATTATGGCAAAGCACACTAGGGCTATCTGCCTAAGAGGAGGGATGCCTTCGTGGAGGACTTTCTAAGGGAAACTGCTCGTATACACGTTACACATGGGGAAAACCACGAAAACGCCCATGCAGCCAGCCCGTTCGCGGGATTCGAACCTCTTATTTCGAAGATGTAACTGTTTAAAGAATCACTGTTTTGACTTACGAAACTTTCTTAAGGTATCTGCCTACGTTCGGAGCACTTTTTTTTTAAAAACATAGAATTCTGATGAAATATATATTTATTTAGTCAAAATATGATATCAAATCATGAAAATAGGTAAATTTTTAGGAATATTTTCATAAATTTTTGAGATATATGCAATTTTATGCACATTTTTAGGAGAATTTAACACTTACGTTAAATGTCGTATATTTTTCCCCACAGTATATATTTCAGTTTTATTTATACTGTATACTACTACAACACTCATCTGTGTTATGAACTAAAATTTTTATGATATTTCTAAAATTTACTAAAATATGTGTAATTACATGAAAAAACACAGTTTTTTGTAAAATATTTCTTATCGTTTTATATAGAAATACTTATAAAACAATCAAATTAATAAATATAACTTAGATTGTAGCTTAAAACCTAGTATAGGGAAATTTAATAGAGATACCTTTAGAACATTTTGAGTAATTACATTTCTTGTATGTAAAAACACTAGAAAAATTAGTTTTCCAGAAAACGCATTTAAAGATTTCACATTAACAGAAAAACTGTTCAGTTGTATTTACACACTTAAAATTCTCCGCATTTGTACATCACACCCTCCATATCTTTATACTTCAGTAATTTTGATTTCCTATTTGATTTTAATTTTTTTCTGGCTATTTTCGAAATGAGCGACGAATGACGTTTCGAGTTCTTTATTTTTTCGTTATCAATTCCAAAGTAATTTTTAATCACTTCTTGTTCAATTGATATGCCTAAATGTTCAAACACAGGAAGTAATCCAAGATACCCTGAATTAAAAAGTAAAACTGCTATATATGCACCCAGCAACATAGTCTTTATACCTAATCGCAATGTTGCCAGACCCAATTCAAAAAACCGCAATGTTGCCAGTCCCAGTTCAAAAAATTAAGGCAAATAATTATTGTTAGAAACAAAAAAAAAAAAAAAAAAAAAAAAAAAAAGGACCCAGGAATAAAATGAAATGTTTTAGCACAATTTACACACAAACGGGTAAAAAAAAAACACGGATAACAACATTGTTTACCTTTATGTGGAGCCTTTTAAATGGCACTTCCGGTCTTTCTGCTTTCACTTTCAGTGCAGTTAATTGGCTATATCTTCTCTTCTAACTATCACAAACGTAAAAATGAACCATTTTCGGAATCCTACAAAACTGACCTTTCAAATTGGGCAATTAAAAGAAAATCAAATTTTTTCGCCGAAATTGTTTTTTTTAACGTAACCTTAGTGTTTTCAATATTTTTTGGCTGTTTCATTAGGTTAGGTTATTCTGCATTTAACAAAGGTTGAAGAGAAGGTGTTTACATTTTATAATTTTTATAATTTCTTCAAACATAAGGACTTAAAATCTTGTTCTACACGACCTGGCAAATATTTCTAAGAATGTTGCAAATGGAAATGGCATTATAATGATTATTTTAATTAACACGTAATTTATCTTAAATCTTTACTCATTTCTATTTTCTGTTGACTCCACCAGAAATGGAAAGTAATTTAATTTAAATAACAAGCAGCATCTAAGTTAAGTGAGAGAACGTTGGCGTTTTCAGTTAGAAGCCTGTAACATTGATTTTTTTTTTTTTTTCGTATGTGCGATTTTTATTTGCTGGTAGATAGTGTGTTTAGCTTTCACCTGTAGTTACGTTAAAAGACACTAAACGTTAGAAGCTAGTTTCATAACCTTTGATTAAGTATTGTAAATACAGATGTTTAAAAAATAGGAAAAATATTATAATAACTTTCATGCTTGCTCCAGTCACTTTTATGTTGTCATCATACGCGGATTCTAAGTAAAAAATCTGAAAAAAATCTGATGTGAACATCGCATGACTCTCTTGTACGGCCTATTAAAATATACACATTTTTTGCTGCTCTTCATTGAAACTTATTTAAAGAATTATTTAAATTTCGTTAACAGGTTCTTCGAGGCCAGTTGAAAATGCCATCAAAATTTGCAAATTTTTTTATTAAATATCTCGCCCATTTTTTTTTTCGCACGAGAATCAAACTTCTTGTAGTTTTATTTTTTCACAACGAATCTAAAACTTTCCCAAACATAAATATAGGAACCGGGAGATCGCATTAAAAGTTAGATTTCGCTATTTGTCAAAAATTAATTTTTTTTAATATGACGTTGCCAAAACATGAATACTTTCGTCAATTAAAATACTTCTGTAACTAGAAATAATGTGACTATAACTAACGGCTGCGAATATAAAGGCCGGATAAGCACTTTTCAGCCGGGTAAGGGACTGGGTATATATATATATACCCTTCCTTTCCTTTTACTTCGTAGAAGGAAGTAAAATCGAACGAGGTTTCATCTAGCTGTATAGGAAAGTTACTCACTGTTCAGATCAAGGTATAAGATCTTCAACATACACTGAAGTGACAAAAGTCATGGGATAGCAATATGAAAATATACAGATGGCAGTAGTATCGCGTAGAAAATGTATAAATGCGAAGTGCTTTGGCAGGGCTTTCATTTGTGTTCAAGTTATTCACGTGAAGAGGCTTTGACGTGATTATGGCCGCACGACGAGAATTAACAGACTTTGAACGCGGAATGGTAGTTGGAGCTAGACGCATGGGTCATTCCATTTCGGATATCGTTAGAGAATTCAACATTCCGAGATCCACAGTGTCAAGAGTATGCCGAGAGTATCTAATTTCAGGCATAACATCCCACCATGGACAGCGCAGTGGCCGACCACCTGCACTTAACGACCGAGACCAGAGACGTCTGCGTAGAGTTCTCAGTGTTCACAGACAAGCAACACTGCGTCAAATAACCGCAGAAATCAATGTGGGACGTACGAGGGACGTGTCCGATAGGACAGTGCGCCGAAATTTGTCTTCCTTGGCCTATGCCAACAGAAGACCGACTCGAGTGCCTTTACTGACAGCACGATATCGCCTGCAGCGACTCTCGTGGGCTCGTGAGCATATCGGTTGGTCCCTAAACGAATGGAAAACCGTGGCTTGGTCAGATGAGTCACGATTTCAGTTGGTAAGAGCTGATGGTATTCGAGTGTGGCGCAGACCCCACGAAGCCATGGACCCAAATTGTCAACAAGGCACTGTTCAAGCTGGTGGTGGTTCCATAATGGTCTGGGCTGTTTTTACATGGCAGCGACTCGATCCTCTGGTGCAAATGAACCGATCATTGACTGGAAATGGATACCTTCAGCTACTTTGAGATCACTTACAGCCATTCATGGACTTACGTACTCAAACAACGATGGGATTTTTATGGATGACAATGCGCCATGTCACCGGGCCACAATTGTTCGCGATTGGTTAGAACATTCTGGACAATTCCAGCGAATGATCTGGCCACCTAGATCGCCCGACATGAATCCCATCGAACATTTATGGGACATCATCGAGAGGTCAGTTCGTGCCCAAAACCCTGCACCGTCAACACTTTGACAATTATGGACGTCTATAGAGGCAGCATGGCTCAATATTCCTGCAGGGGACTTCCAACGACTTGTTGAGTCCATGCCACGTCAAGTTGCTGCACTTCGCGGGCAAAATATTAGGAGGTATCCCATGACTTTTGTCACTTCAGTGTTTTCATTTATATAATTGAAAGGGAAGTTCATTCATAACATGTCCAGTTGATTATAACTAACACTAGAAAGCCCGGCGGTCATACGAAATGACCACTGTTCTAGATATTATAAATTGTAATTAAAATGATTTGTGCAAAGATGTCTGCCAATTCAAACTGAATTACCCAGGGCAAGTTCCTCCTTCTACTTGCTTAACTGCTTAAAGTAGAGTGCAATAAAGGAAACCACTGGCGGTACATTTCTTAAGAGCCACCGCTAGCTCAATAAATAAAGGTGATTTAAGTAATAAAAATGTTAATTCACATGTCAAAGATCTCTTTGTACACAACATTCCTTGTGTAAATCTTTCCATCATTTTTAAGCTCGCCTTGCAAAGGACCATCCATTATTTTTAATTTTACGTTCGTTCTTTCATGAACTCTTGAACAGGCAACATAAAGTTGACCGTGTCCAAATGCAGGCTCGGGTAAACAAATGCCAACACGCTTAAGCGTTTGACCCTGAGACTTATGGATGGCCATAGCAAAGGCAAGTTTTGCAGGAGATTTTCTACATCTCAACTGAAACGGCAACCCTGTGCCGTTTTGCCAGTTGCATATTCCCGAATTCTATTATATATAGATGTTAAATTTATCTATTAAATGTTAAATGCACGTGTTATTGTATTTTGAATTTTTCCGGCTTAGCGTTCTCATAATATTCGTCACGCGCTGCACCGCACGGGGAATAAAACAGTTTACAATTACGCAAGCAACCAATAAACTATCGGCGACAAACATTTAAGCTGCATATATATAAGGTGATTTTCAATAATAACGCAGCTAAAAGCATATGTCTCTAACGTCATAAATTAGGTCTCTGAATATAGATTCAGAGACCTCTTTTAACAACCTCGGAGAAATGTGTTAGTCCTTTCACTACGCGAATTTCGCGTCTTGCGAGTTGCCTTAGCAATTGCCATCACTTGAATTTGCGGAAAATAATTATTGCAAGCCTCGTGCGCAAGACAAGAGCAAGAAACATTGCATAAATAAGTCCTTAATTCGTCCTTTTCTTCATTAAATAAGCGCAAAATTGCAGTTGAGGTTGCTCTACTTCATGATGTAATAATATTACAGCATGAGGTTTCCTTATCGTTTGGAATTACTTGTTTGAGTAACTCATTTTAGATACCCATGATTTCACTTTTTGGGCCTTGAATTTCTGGAGATTCATTCTCAAATTATTTATCTAAAATGAGATACATTCCGCTGACCTCATAGATCACGTGACTTATGTATACCTTTTGTAAATAAACAATGCAGATGGTCTCAGAGATCACGTGACTTATGTACAGCTAATGCAAATAAGCAAGGTCATTCTTCCTCTTCTTCTCTTGCGGAATGTATCTCATTGTGTTCTTCAACCAAAACCTCAGTTTACGATACTAAACTGCAAACTGAATTCAAAGTTCAAATCGCAGTTTTGCGATTTTTTCCTATTTTTTAATCTTCTCATTTTTACTTCCTAGTACGAAGTAAAGGAAGTATTGTAATCACGAAAAATTCCAGGTATCATATTTCAATGAAAATATCCATTTTGACCGCTATCGAATGTAACTTAACGATGTTTTTGCGTGATATCTGTACGTAAAGACAGAATAATAGACTCTTTTTCTCCAAACGTATCAGAAAATTGATTTAAAAGGGATTGAGAAGAGATGTTTTCGTGACGTCTCTACCTACGTATGTGTTTATGTATATAGGTATCTCGCATAAATCAAAAACGAGTCACCTCTGGACGTTGAAATTTTGTATATGGCGCTGCTATTACATGTAGTTGTGCACCTTCCGTTTTGATTGCAATCGGTCACATCAAAAGTATATATACCTACTCTATTACTCGGCTCTATGAGTTCAGTTTTTTTTTTAAATTCTTATATTTTGGTAAATTGTGCATTTTTTGCTTTAAAAATGGTTGAATTATGTTGTTATTATCTTTCGGTTAAGTTTTTATGCCTTTAGTTAATCTGCATGCGATATTGGTAGAATTATCAACAATTAAAAGGTATTTTAAGTACGTCTAAGCCTAATTTTTGTTTATTATAGCAACCATATTTGTTAACATTTTAAACTTAGCAGAATAGTTTAATTCAGCTTCTCTGCACTTTCAATGTGTTTTTTCTTTTTTTTACCCTTTCTTTAACACCTTTTATTATTATTATTATTATTATTATTTTGCTGAGTGGAACCTAAACCCAGCTTTCGGTTTTGTGCACCGAAATAGCTGGCCTGTTGCTTGTTGGCCGAACTTCTTGTTTTTGCTTAGGAATTCTAATTTTAATTTTAAAAGTTGTTTTTTAACTGTATTGGGTGTTTTATGTTTTTCTATATATTTTTCAAATTTTAATGAAGATATTTTCACGTTTTTATGCATTTTTGCCTTACGGCGAAATGAGAACTGAATTAATTGAATGACAAATCTATGTCTAATGAAATTCGAGGAAATAACTTTGAATGAAATGCATATCATTTTATATTCTATACAAGGAAGCCATTTGGTGCTCGCAGCAAATTTTTTATACACATTTTAAAGTAAATGCTTTGTTGAAATATTAGAACAATCTCAAATCGTTAGACTGCAATTTCTTTTAACTATGCTGTTTTTATTTAGAAATGAAATACCGCAATAGAAGAAATAAAATCCACAGACTGCATTAAAGAAATATGCATTATTTTATCAAAAGAAAACAGAACAAACACATCCAATGTTAAATCAAGTAATTATAAACAATAGGAATTGTGAAGATATAATACGAGTAAATTTGTAGGACTATAGTTTAGAAAGCGCACTGTAACCCACACAATTAAAATGTGCTATCTACTATAGTTCATCGTAATTTCGAAACAAGTGCCTACAAATTATACTCACGCCTATTTCGGTTGTTAATTTCTTGGTTGTTTTATCAATACGTATTTTGCTCACACAATTAAAACAAGCCATTTATCCAGATTTTTAGAATGTGTTTATAGCTGTGATCCGTGTTAGTTCAAATGCTTTCAGTTCTGCCGTACAAGATCGAAACACACGTTGATTACGACAGCATCAAACGCCGCTTTAAACTACTGTTAACCAGAGAACAGGGGCTCCATTAGCTAGCTGACATGATGTCTGCCTTACACGGATTAAAGCCCCTGCCTCCAGAAGCTATTTATTATGACTAAGCAGAATAAGTTTACAGTGGCATAGAAGGCCTTCAAGAACACAAGAACATAAGTAACATAGTCATAAAAGACCCTAAAGAAAGCATGTTACAAGTAGTACCTATAGCATACAAACAATAAACCGAGTATACTTTCATAATTTGTACTGAAAATACGAAATACTTTCAAAACTGAGTCCAACTAATTTAAATAAAAACTATAGTACAAACAAAATATAATACATCCATTACTGCATTATACACAATTAATATCAATTAGATTCACAAATTCAAGAAGAACCATTCAATTTAGAAAAAATGCATAAAGATAAACTAAGACAATAATAAACTGCCAAATAAAATTTTTTCATATGAATTCAGAATTAAGAACCAGTAACTTTGATACCTGAACAATATTATCATAAAATACACTGAACCTGAGATATTATTACAATGCAAAACATAAATTTGGTTTAAAAACAAAACCACTCCAAGTAATATAAAAACTCTACATCAGGTTTACTGGCGACGCGATAGAAATACAGTACAAGAATAATGCCAACATAAATATATGAAAAATTCCGATTCCAAAAACCACATACATTCAAAAATAAGTCAAAGAAAATTATTATAAAATACTGCCTTAAATGCACATTTTACAATAGAGAACTCAAGTAAAACCAATAAAATTCACAAAAACAGGTCAACTATTCAATTCAGAAAAGTGCAAAAAGGTATACAAAATAATTATTCTAGATTAGGTTTGCTGGCATCGCTAAGACAAATGCAATACTAGAAAAATGCCGTCACAAAATTTTACAGAATTTCAAAATCAAAAACAAAATGCATTCAAGATTAAAGTAAAGAAAATTAATATAAAATAACTATCATGAATGCAAATTTTTATAATAGAATGCACAATTAATGCCTATCAAATTCACCAAAGTGAATCAATTCAATTACAAAAGAACGCATTAAAATATGCAAAATAATAAAATTGTCACAAAAATTTTCTGTTAAATTTAATTATTGTTAATTTTAATTATTGTTTAACTTTGTGTGTTTGATGCTTATTATTGTTCAGTTTTGTTGTTTCCACTACTTATGTTACTGATTTAAAATTAGAAGTGGTTTTACGTAGAACAGACGTATCTGACATTGAATGCATCTATGCTTTAAACTACTGTGAATAATTTATGACATAAACCGCGAAGTCGGTGGAGATTTCGGCGACCTTGCTTAAGATTAATCGCAACATCTCTAGACGAGCCTATAACTCTTTTCTTCCAGAAAAGACGACGGTAACTTTGAGAAACTATGAGTCGACCGAGTCGGGAGAAAAGGTTCTGCTCTCGCAAGATCTGGTGCGAATCGATTTCGGGTCGATGTTGATGCAACTCCCCAGCGGAGGGCATCCCACTTCAACAGATAATCAATCGTCATTTTTCGGATGCCTAAAAGCCCCTGGAGATTTATAGGCCGCGCTATCATCTCTTGGCCCGACGCACAAAAGCCCTCGCCGCCTTCTTTAGGCTGTGAAGCAACTCTTCCGTAACCGGCCATCGTTTACAAGATGACAGAGAAAAAAGGAATAAGAAAACGGGGGGGGGGAAGACGAAAAATTTCTGTATTCAGATAAGAAATATATGACGTCATAAACAACATCCTTTAGTCACAAAAATGCTGTAAAATAATGAAGGATTCATGCAGACGAATAAGAAACTGCTTAATTTTAAGTTCATAATACTGTTGCAAAATGTTTTCGAACATTTACTCGCTTTTAATTTGGTTTTTATGTATCATTTGCGTTCGCTCATTTATTTGTTTAATGCATTTCGCATAGTGATTTTACGTTTAATTCTATTTAATTTTGAATTTATAGCTACTTATGATGTTACATTTGCGTATATTTATTTTGTACAGAATATCGTAGATACATTAATTCTGCGCGACAGATGTTGGAATTTTAAGAGAAGCTCGGGTCGAATCGAACAGCTGGTTAAAAACCTTCTGAACGGACCTTGGCAAAATTTTTCATCACATAATTTTTTTTCTTTGGTGATTATTTTGGGAGTTCAGGAAAATGAATTTTCGAAGCTATAACAGCGAATTTTCTCGAAGCTTTCAGAAAGAAGTGCTTACTCATCCGCTTGACCCGCGGTATGAATCACGAAGCTCTGAGCAGCTGGGATTGTGTTGGGTCATATGTCTTGGTCTTTATTATGATGGTTCCACCAGTGTCTCAGTAGTTAAAGAAACCTGAATATTGGTAGCTACACCGGATCTGAAGCCGTACTGGATGCAAATCTTTTCTCATGCGAAAGTAATCTCGAGTTAGTTTTCCTTAAAAGATTCTCCACGAAGCTATGTTTACTTAGGCAGATAGTTTTGCTGTGGTATGCCATACCCAAATAATCTTACCTAACTTATTTTATACCGTTCAGCTTTGTGTGTTAAGGAGAATTTATCTCTTTTTCTGCTATCAGGTTTTCTGCTTGCGTGGTTTGTATCTGCTCATCTTTCCAGTAAGAACTGTTGTTTGCTTCAATAAAGTTTCAAGGCCTTTCTGATTATCGAATTCAGTTATTTAAAGCGATCTCTAAGATCCTATAGCACACAACTATATTTACGTATAACTTTTAAACACTCAGCATTATTAGATCTGATCTGATAGCTCTATTAAATATGTAAGCATCATTGCTCTAAACAGGTCGTATTAAATCAGTACTTCTGGCTGTGTTCCATTTTATGTGCATCGTTTCCTGAAATTGGAAAGGTATTCTTTAATGGCACACTGTCCTCTACTGACATGCTAAAAATGGTGAAATGTATCAGCATGTAAATAAAAATTTAAATTATTCAGAAATGCATTTGTTGTTTTGAAATTACCCAGTTTCTTAAATAGATACAAACTGTTCACATTTCAAAGAACGGTTGAAAGATATTTCTTGGTTTCAAATAACTAAAGTCTCTATAAATGTCTTACAAATTAGCTTAATAAAGGTTATTAATCATTTTCAATGTTTTAACTGAATCGTTTTAAAATTCGAACTCTTAAACTAAAGGTAACTTGAAAAGTATGAGAAGGTTCTCAGACATAGTCCCTGCATTCTTTGTACTAAGACAAGAATAATTTTACGATGTCCATTTGTGTTACCCAATAGAAATATATAAGAAGTTTATATATTAGTTATACACATTAATTTGCATAATATTGTTACGTTTTTAATTCTTCTGACACCAGTTGTTACGACGTTCGTAGATTTGGAGTGAATAACGACGACACTTGAGGAAGTATCGAAACACGCTTTATTTACCAGTATTATCAGGACAGCTCCAAAACACGTTTTACAGTCGTCGATGAACTACTATAAACACGCTGACACGATCAGCGACACAGCCTTCAGGTTATCAGGCTATCACGGTGGAGACAGCTTCCTGCAAAGCACCCGACTCTGCTTTCCGGAGTACAGCTCCCGACTCTGCTGGGTCGTTCTCGGAACTCCACGTACTCTCGAGACTCTCCACGCTACAACTCGCGATGCACTCGATGACACACGAGCACGGCTCTCGACTCTTCGGTTCAGTCGTTCCCGGAGCTCAACACGCTCTCTCGACGATGCACTAACTGCAATACACTAACAGACTCCTTCGGTGCACTCGACGACCCACTCGGCACTCGCTGCCCGGCTGTCAACTCGATCGACTCCGCAGGGATTGACTCGCTAGACGAGACACACTAACTGACTGCGGACGAGCAGGGTTTATATAGCTTTCCGCTTGTGTTCGAGAACATTCTGGGCTAAACCGGTAAGAATACGTTCCAGAAGGTTCTCCATCCGTTCATGGGATATCGCCAATTTTGTCGCCAAATGTCGTCAAATGCGCGATTTCTTGCCAAATGTGGCAACTTTGCCTTAATTTGCCATATTATGCAGGGAAGCCATCTCACCGCGCCTTGACATTTCGTAACAATATGATCTACTACCTTGAACATTGCTGCTATTAGAAATGCTAAGAAGTTTGCTTTTAAAAATATGCGTCTTGGTGGTAAGTACCCTTTGGTAGGTGAAAAAAGGTCTTGTGGTTAAGATAAGTCTTAAGGTTGCTGTTTTTGCAGATGGTGGGATGTTACAAATTTTTGGAAAAGTTTACAAAATGTTTGGATCACTACATTCTTTGTATCTCATTATGCTATGCGCATTTATGGCTCGCGTGATTCCGCAACTGCCGCCATGGCGCGAAAAGTCAGATTTTTAATTCAGCTTCAAAGTGGAAACTCAAGTTCTTAGAGTGCTCCCTTTCAGCAAAACGTAAGATGTCTATCTTCGGATTTAATCACAGTGTAATATCTTAAAAAAGTAAGCAATTTGAAAACCATAGATAAACATTCTTTTTGTTGACACAAGTCTTTAAGTTGTTTTAAAATAAAATATCTAATTGATATGATTTATGTTATATTTAACTAATAATTTTGGGTGACGTAGCGTGACTGTAATAAACAAAATATGTTTTCGAACAGCCTCTTTTACAAACTCTGGTACATAATCTTTTCTTTTTTTGTTTTCTTATACGAAGTAAAATATTGTAATCGCAAAAATTGCTCGGCATGATATTTCAATGGAAATAGGCATTTTGAACGCTTCTGAAACCATTCTAACTATTTGTTTGGTTGAAATCTCTACATACGGACAGAATAAAGGACTATTTTTTTTTCCAAAACGAATCGTAAACTGGATTCAAAATGGCTTTTTATGACTTCTGTACGTACGTACGTATGTATCCTGCATAACTCAAAAAAGATTAGCCTTAGAACGTTGAAATTGCATATGTGACTGCTACAACATCTAGTTGTGCACCTTCCGTTTTCATTACAATCGGCAATACCAAAAGTATATATATTGTATATATGCCAATCGCCTTACCCCAAGACCTTACCCAGCTTTTCATTTCGCAATCGTTGGTCATATACGTCTAATCGTTAGTCATATACTTCCAATTACAGAACTGTTTCAAGTGACGAAAATAGTCATGGTTTGGTAACGTCAGATACAAATAAAAATTAATATTGGAATTTAATTTTCGACAAACAGCGAAATATAATTTATGATGCGGTCACCAGGTTCCTGTGCTTATATTTGAGAAAGTTTTATACTCGTTATGAGAATATTGAATTGGAAGAAGTTTGGTTTCCGTACGACAAAGATTAACCGAGATTTCAAAATTTGATAATTTTTGAAGTCATTTTCAATTTGCCTTGAGAGATCGGTTGATTACGTTAGAATTATTGATTATTAGTGATTACGTTAGAATAATTCGAGGAAATAAGTTTAAATGAAGTGCAGTAAAAACTGTGTATAATTTAACAAGCCGTACAAGGAAGTCATCTTGTGTCCACATCGGGCATGGATCGTTCATAGAAAAATCATCTATGCCCTTGAATGGTAAATGGAATCACCTGACTTCACCTGCCCTTGAATGGTCAACTGCTAGTTAGATGTGCTCGTCATCACACTATTGGTGATCGCACAAGAGGGAGAATATAATTCCTTGCGTCTTCCTAATTCAAAGAGTGACTGGGTAGAGAAGACGAGACTGGATTATCGCCTGTCACATTTAGTTCGGGTGCATCTGCAGAGGTTATTAGAGATTCATTTCGAGAAACATATGATCAAATATGTCCTCGCCGGGAATCGAACCACCCATATTCCAGCTGCAGGTTAAATGTGCTTACCCACCGTGTCATACATTCTTCATATTATGATTACGGTTTTCCGTTTTAGAGAAAACGGAAGTACTGGTTGGAGAGTGGAGGGGAAGATAAGGACCACAGGATTTTCATTTGTGCTGCACTACTAATCACTTCCTTTGTGCTGCGCTTAGATGCCTTTATATAATTTATGGATCATGTAAATTTCAGAATCATGCATGATTTCCGGTTTTCCATTTCAATGGACAACAGTAATGCAAGCATGCATACCTTGACAAACATATTAACATAGATAATTGGATACATACATATTAACATACATAATTAGATACATACATATTAACATACATATTTAGATACATACATATTAACATACATACATATTAACATACATACATATTAACATACATAATTAGATACATACACATATTAACATACATACACATATTAACATACATACATATTAACATACATATTTAACATACATAATTAGATACATACATATTTACATAAATAATCATATACATACATATTAACATACATAATTAGATACATATTAACATACATAATTAGATTCATATTAACATACATAATTAGATACTAATTAACATACATAATTAGATTCATATTAACATACATAATTAGATACATATTAACATTCATAATCAGATACATACATATTAACATACATAATTAGATACATATTAACATACATATTAACATACATAATTAGATACATACATATTAACATACATATTTAGATACATACATATTAACATACATACATATTAACATACATAATTAGATACATACACATATTTACATACATATTAACATACATATTAACATACATAATTAGATACATACATATTTACATAAATAATCATATACATACATATTAACATACATAATTAGATACATATTAACATACATAATTAGATTCATATTAACATACATAATTAGATACTAATTAACATACATAATTAGATTCATATTAACATACATAATTAGATACATATTAACATTCATAATCAGATACATACATATTAACATACATAATTAGATACATATTAACATACATATTAACATACATAATCAGATACATACATATTAACATACATAATTAGATACATACATATTAACATACATAATTAGATACATACATATTAACATACATAATTAAATACATACATATTAACATACATAATTAGATACATATTAACATACATAATAAGAGACATTAGGTTAGTTGAAAAAGCCGGAGAGATGAAAAATAGCAATCGCCTTCGACGGGAATCGAACCACGGACCTCTGGAATACCGGCCCAGCGTGCAGAACCACTACACCACGAAGGCACGCTAGGAAGGCGGCAGAAATACCTTATATACTCCCTCTTTTAAAGGACGACTGGGGTTTTTAGGGGACCCAATCACCAAATCCTGGGTGTGGACAGTCATCATCCACAACCCTTTTAGTTCGGGCGCCACTGCAGAGACATTAGCTATTGGTTTGAAAGCAGGCAAGATGAAAAATAAGCAAATCGCCTTCGCCGGGAATCGAACCACGGAACTGTAGAATACTGGCCCAGCGTGCAGAATCACTACACCACCAAGGCACGCTAGGAATGCTGGAGAAATACCTTACAACCTTAACGTTCTTGTCTTCCGACTCGGTAGTCCGAAAAACGTTATCCATTTTAGAAGGATGTAGAATCCAGTGAATGAACTTCTGTCTGTATATACTGGAGTAGCAGAAAACTACACAGGAGAAGGTTTGATGTACCCTTTATTAAATTTTTGAAAAATTTACAATGCGTCATCTCGGCGCTAATAAACGTCGCCTCTGTTTGGGCGGTAGCTGAAAATCACATAATTAAACTAAAATTTGAAGATTGAAAAACGATAGACCTAGACTACAGAGCTCAGCGAGATTCCGTAACTTAAATCCACTTCGAAGCTAGTGGCAGCAGATAACTGCAATTAAGCCACTTGAAGCAGCAATAAGCAAACGTAGCTACGGCAGAGACGGCGGCTAGAGCATAACTCTTCCTTTATCCTACCGAAACTCGGCTTTTAACTACTTCCTTCAAAGTAGAAAATTTGTATTCGTTCACGCGCGCTACAACATTTAACTATTCTGGCACTGACAATTGGAGAAATGAAGGCTTACAGGAAAGGTCTAAACTCAAACTTTAAATTGTTAGTTAAAATAAATATAAATCCCTACAAGGAAATGAATATTTTGTTTGCATACTTTCAAAAACCCAATTTAGTGAGTTTCATAAAAATTTTAAAGTCAACTTCCAATTACACCCTAAAGGAGGTGTCATGGAATTTGACTTTTTCGAGGGAAAAGCTTTAACTCTTTGAAGACCATAACGCCCCAGACGGCCTTTCACTCAAACGACCACAACCGCCCAAAACGGCCGGAATTCCGATGTTGTTTTCTACCCTTCCCTAAGGTCTGCAGCAGCAGGTGCAGTTTCCCCAAATGCGTTGTATCAGTTTATTGCAGACAGCTTGTTCTAAAAGGATTTATTTGTGGTTTCTTATCTTTATTTGCTAGGAAACAGACAGGATGACATTTGAAATCTTCACTCTTCTTTGTGCGTTACTGGATGGGGAGGGGAGGAAATTACTGTGACTCTCGAAAACCTTTTCGGGCGGTTCGGTATTTTATGCGTACAGGTTAGCGAAAACTTCGGTTTTCAAAGAGTTAAAAAATATTGTAGATTAAATAGCTCCAGAAAATTTATTTGCTTCTTTTGAGTTTTAATTCGGCACTTTGAACACAACATTTCTTAGAAGGGGAAAATAAAAATTCTTATCTGAGCAAGGTTTTTTTTGCCGCCTCCAAGTTGATATTGTTTTCAGGCAACATATTTTACCGCGTCCCAGTGAAATAAAATACATAGTTATTTTAATTTTATAACAGTTATTTTAATTTTTAAGCCCTCTCCTATCAGTTCTTGTTTCCCCTTACAACTCTCAACCAGAATGAGTTTTTAGAATCGCGTTTATTTAAGAAAGGTTCATCTTCCGATAGAGATTGCTAGGATTCCTTGGTGGCGCGTGTGTTTACCTTCTGGCTAGGTCACTCTTGAAGTTGTTCCTCTCTGGCGTATTATACGTGTCTACTGATATTCGCCGCCTAGTTTAATATAAGGGCCAACTACGTTGGGCAATTGTGTCTAGCTTCAGCTAAGTCACGTTTAGTAAATTTTTAGGTTTAGCTCTTATTCCTTATTCTGAATTAGAGCCTGAGTAGAGGCATTCCTCTAAACCCGAGAAGGGGCTGAGTGTTATTCTTATCTGAATCAATATAAGGGTAATTTAATCGTCCTCGAGTCTACGTATTAGGTATTTGAACTCAGCAATAAGTTGATACCTAGCTCACTAGGTTCCTTAATGTTTCATCTTAGACAAGAAGTTAGGAACCCTAGAATATGATAATTCCTTGATAACTGAGAGCGATTATCAGAAAGATTCCAGAATCACTATTTATCATCTCGCGGCTCGGCAAGGGTTGCAACTGCTCGAAACATAGAACCTTACTACGAGAAATCACCTCATATGCGATCAGGTCGTAAATTTAGAACCCCTTTTTTCACGGGGGGGGGCTGAAAAGAAGGGGATAATCTTGCTCCTGGTCTTGAGAAAATGTGGGGGTCGTTTAAACATCTAACTTCTCTACACCCAGTTTTTATACATAGAAAAATACAAATGGAATTCTTTGAATGAATACAATTTTGTACAATGAAAATGTATTATTGAACTATAAACTGTAAGACAAATAACATCTTTTTTTAAAGTAGGAGTAGAAAGATATTTGTTACATCAATGAATTTGTAGTAAATATTGAATATTTCATTTCGAATGCTATGTTCCATGTATGCGAAGTAGCTGAGTATCTGAGAAAATAGTCTTGAATTGATTAATAAATGTAAATTTGTAATTTAAAAAAATGTATAATATTTTATTTAGTTACATGCTAGTTATCTGCGTTATTGCTTCGTTTCTGGTATAGACCCCCCTCCCAGAAAAAAGCGTTTTGCTCCTCGATCGCAAAAATTTCTCGATTTTTCATTACTTAACCAGTGGACTTTCCTAGTTTCCCCTCCCTCAATAAAATTACAGCTCTACTACAACAACCGAGTAAAATATTTGCAGCTATCTACACATAAATTGAATGTTTACTTAAAAATAAATTATTTCCTAATTTTTATATCCCTTTTCTAGTTTATATGAAATTTCAAAATTTAACGATATCAGTTAATGAAATACTTGCAAGTAATATAATGGTTCTGCGAAATATATTCTTGATTCCAAACCCTTACTACTAGGCATCAGCCCATCGCTCTTAGAATACATTATTAGTAAAAAGGGGCAATTTGCCCAGAAGGATTATTAATTTCATTTTGCCATTTTGCGTTGAAAACTATAAACGGCGAATCACTTTTCAAATTGTTGCCACCAAATATTATCGCCCTGTATTATATTTAAAGAAATTAAATAATAAAGAGACTGCATGAATGTATGTATGTTTTGATAAAACGACGGTACCTAGAACCATCAAATTTTGAATAACGTAATCTTCCATAGAATATCGGAATGTGGAAGACCTAATTTGAATTTAAAATTTGTTTTATTATCGATTTCATATTTTATAACACTTACGAATTTTCGATTAACAAACTCAGCGATTTCAAAGCGATCAATGGCAACACTGTACAAAAATAAATTTTTTTTAACTCCACCGCGCGATATATATTCCTGATATACTGATACTGAATGAGACCTAAAAACACTTTTCTTTTAAAATATATCTCCTCGTATGATCCCTAACACAGCCGTTTACTTTCCCCTTCTGTAATTAACGTCAGTCTCATGCTCTTGATCACACTTGCCAAGCCACCTACTACGAGTGGTGTCCGCCGATAACATCGCGGCAAAAACATCGCGGACGAAAACGTCGCGGAGAAAACAACGCAAGGCGAAAACGTCGTGCTACAAAACATCGTGGGAGAAAACATCGCAAAGAGAAAACATCGCAGTTCTAAAACATCGTGCTACAAAACATCGTCGTCGAAAAAAAAAGCGGTTCAAAAACTTCGCAGTTTAAAAACATCGTCATCGAAAATATCGTGGTAAAAAATAAAGTATCTACAAATCATCGCATGACGATAACTTCGCAGACATGCTTTTTTCAGGTTTTAATTATTGTAAATGGATATTCCCATAATGATCTGTGAGCTCAGTATGTAAAGAAGGATAATTTTTATTTTCACATATTTTATTAACTAATAAATGTTTGCGGAAAACGTAAGAAGGAAACTTAAGCATAAAAAATTAAAGGCAAATTATAGATTATACTTTTCATGAAAAATTTACCAGTAAAAACTTTATAAAAATGATTTATTAATGGCCTTTGTTAGTTAACTATGTCGGTTTAAAATTCTATTAAGTGCTATAAATTGCATTAATTTTCTATGCTTAAGTTTCATTCTTATTTTCTCAGCAAAAATTTATTAGTTAATAAAAAGTATGAAAGTAAAAATTATCCTTGCGATCTTGCGATCACAAATCAATACGGGAATATCCATTTACAGTTATTAAAGCCTGAAAGAAGCATGTCTGCGATGTTATCGTCATGCGATGATTTGTAGATACTTTATTTTTTACCACGATATTTTCGACGACGATGTTTTTAAACTGCGAAGTTTTTGAACCGCTTTATTTTCGACGACGATGTTTTGTACCACGATGTTTTAGAACTGCGATGTTTTCTCGTTGCGATGTTTTCTCCCACGATGTTTTGTAGCACGACGTTTTCGCCTTGCATTGTTTTCTCCGCGACGTTTTCGTCCGCGATGTTTTTGGCTGTAACCACTACGAGTATATCTTGCTCCCGTATAATTGATTTGTAAAAAGCTGCTGTTCTGTCAAGAATAAGATCTTTAATTTGGCTTTAAATTTTATCAGCTTTACTTTGAAGCAAACAGAGTGATCTAAAATCAAATAATACAGTTCTAACACTTTAGGTATTTATTTCATTCTTTTTACTATCGTATCTGATCGATGTAAGCTAAAATAGATTTAATTTACAATATATCCAAATGATAAGTTTCCTGAATATTTACCCCTTTGCTCTCATTAACAGAACGTGTTTATAACTCCGTTTTAGAATACATCTGTTACGGATCCGTTTTAAAATTTTCATTATATTTAATTTTTATGAAATTTTATATGTCAAAATTCTTTTATTTATTTATTAAATTATTTTGTTAGCTATTTCGAATTTTTGGGGCTGGACTTCTCTTTGAAGTGTAAACCGAAGTTCATAAATTAAACTTATTTTAAATTTTTAAATATCCCCAATTTGAACGAAATTGAAGACTGAAGTAACCTTTTTATATTCTCCGGTGCTAAGAGTCTTGATAGGTAAAAAGAGGCTATTGTTTATGTCCTTCTTTTGTTTTTAAGTGCATGGCAAAATTTCTCTTTCGTTTTTTCTGTTCTGTATTTTTCTTCTCTTGGGAGTTAAGAAGTCTACTAGAGAGCTGTTTTTATGGAAAGTCCTTGTTCTCGCGAGCGAACCCCAAATTACTTGAAAGCTTCAGCGTGTTGCGCAGATCATCAATCCAGATTTGGTGCAAAGGAAGACGTTTTTAAACAATCAAACGAATTTGCTTTTTAAAAAGAGGAACAAAAATGTCTGCTGATAGCAAGTTCGTTTATTTCTGCAGCTGCGTCATTATGTGTCAACACGATCTTCCTTTGTAAGCCATTCGATTTCTTAAAAAGGTTATAGTTAATGTTAGTGTTTCCATGAAGATGTTTTCAGGGAGTCCAGTTTCAGGATGTACAATAAAATGTAATAGTAGCTGAATGAGAGTAAGACTTTTCCTAACTTTATTGCATGATCCACGAGTTAGTAGAACTTTTAAAAATATGTTTTTTAATGAACTTGGGATCACAAGTTCACTAATTTACGTCAGCGCTTTGTCAATTAATGCAATTTCTTATGAGATGGAAAATTGTTGCCCTTTGTTATGTGTCGATACGTTTGTTTAACGGGACTCATACACCTTAAACCCCTTATGATCTTCGAATATGTGACTGTTGCAAGAATTGGGATATTTTATTTATTTTAAAAGCAATTACTTCCAACGTTTTACATCTGACTACATAATATAGCTGCTTTGGGAAATAGTAACCAGAAAGTTTGTGTTGCCACAAATATTTTTGTAATTTAATCCTCTTTGTGACAAAATATTTCGCCACGTTTCCACCTTGCGCGCATGATATTTTAAAAATGGCTAATGGTACATACTTAAAATCGGATGGAATTCTTTATACGGGCACTACTTTCTAACTGAACCAACAATCTAATGAATATTTTAATATTGAAAAATTTTATGGACGAAAACATTAAAAAATTTTTTAATAAAATACATTTTATAAACTTAACTCAAAATAAAATAAAAATTTAACATGAAATTTTTAGAATTTTAGGTTCACAGTAGTTTCCAAATGTTATAAAAGCTATATATTAAATATGGAATTAAATTAAGAAACAGAATGTTTTAAACTGTGTGCGCAAGTTGGAAACATGACAAAAAATGTTGTCACAAAGGGGATTAAATTATAAAAATATTTGTGGCAACACAAACTTTCTGATGACTATTTCAGAAAGCAGCTATATTATGTAGTCAGCTGTAAAAGGTTAGTAGTAATTGCTTTTAAAATAAATAAGTTATCCCAATTCTTGCAACAGTCACCTATTCGAATATCTTATGGGTTTTAAGGTGTATGAGTCCCCTTAAATGCAGCAATCTTGTTAAATCCATTAAAAATGATGGCTATTACACTGAAGAAACATGTAGTTATCGACTCTCGTGACACAGATTTCAATATTTCAATAAAGCTGTGTAAGTGTAGACTCATCGTCTTACTTGATATTTTATTTTGCCATTTAAATTTCATTTTGAACTTTTATGCGCCTTCAGTTTATTTTACTTTTTGTGTGTATGTTTATACACAGTGGTGGCCAAAATTGTGGACACTTTTAGAAATTTTTATGTTTTTGAACTTTGTATGCTTATAGAAAATATTACGTTTCGCAAAATGCAAACTTGTATATATAATTTTAAAGAGAATTTATTACTGAATGCAATACAAAACACAAAATTCAATTATTTGCAATACAAAAAATGTTATATGTATTTTAATATAAATAAAAAACACAGTTATGAAGTGGTTTGTAATGTCTAGCTTTCCTGGCTAATCACTATTCTTTTTCTGAGAACCAATCAAATGCTAGTAACTGCCAGTAGAAGCTGACATCATGTTTACACTTGAAACAATTCATTATTTTGCTTTGTTCTGTAGAAGGAGGACCTGTTTCTTATACAATGCAATTACAAGTAGGAATTTTTGTAAAAATTTTAATATTTAGTCAAGAAGCAATAACATCAAATAAAAGAGTAGATTGGACACCTAGAAAGAGATGTAATATTATTGTGTTACGAGAAAGTGGTCTTTCCTATGCTGAAACTGCAAGACAGGTGGGTGGTTCACTGACTACATCTGGAGTCCGAAAGTTTTGTTTACGATATCAGGAGACAAATTCAATAAAAACAAACAAGGAAAAGGCCGAAAAAGTGCATCACATCTATTGATGACAGTAGAATAAAAAGACTATGTCCCCAAGATAGAAAAATGTCATCAGCGGCCATCAGAAGTGATCTGAATGATGCTGGTGTTTGTGTCAGTTCAAGAACAATCAGGAGAAGATTAACAGATATTGGACTGGGAAGTAGAATTCCACAAAAAAAGCCTTATCTTAATTTTAGCAACAAAAAAAAAAAAAAAAAAAAAAAAAAAGACTACAGTGGGCAAAGGAACGTATTAATTGGAAGATGATCAGTGGTCACAAGTTATATGGAGTGATGAAACTAAGATATCGTTATTCGGTGATGGGCGAAAATATGTAAGACATAGAATAGGAGAAGAGCTACATCCTGACTGCATTCAAGCAACTGTGAAGAACCCAGTTAGTGTTATGATTTGGTCATGCATGTCAGCAGATGGTATTGGTCGCCTTCATGTCATCGATGGGACACTGAATGCCAGAAAATACATTGACACTATTCTAGAACCAAAACTTCTACCTTCCATCAGAGATCTCTTTTCCAACAATGCTTCGTTTATTTTTCAGCAGGATTCTGCTTCTTGCCACACGGCCAAAATATCGAAAGAGTGGTTTCGTACAAAGAGCATTAAATTGTTGTCATGGCCGGGAAACGGTCCTGACCTCAATCCTATCGAAAATTTGTGGCACCGTTTGAAAACTCTTGTCCGGATGAGGCGCCCATCAAATAAAAGGGAACTAATTGAGGCTATAATTGTTTCCTGGCATCATGTAATAACGAAAGAAGAGCTTAAAACTCTTGTCAGCTCAATGAAACGTCGACGTGAAGCTGTAATCAAAAATAAAGGGTACATTGAATTCAGTAATAAATTCTCTTTAAAATGATATATACAAGTTTGGATTTTGCGAAACGTAATATTTTCTATAAGCATACAAAGTTCAAAAATATAAAAATTTCCGAAAGTATCCACAATTTTGCCCACCACTGTATTTTTGATATTTTTTAAATGCATTTAAACATTTGTATAAATATCAAACAGGATCTGGTTCAGAAACGAAGGTGTAATTATTGTTTCTTTTAGATTGAATAAGCAAACACCTATGTATAAAATATTGGAAATTTCATCTTTTGAGTTGATATCAAATACTGAAATTTTTTTTAAATATATATATATGATGTATCAGCTTTTGTCCAGAATAAATAGATCGATGAAGAATCATAGATGTAGTCGTAGCTTAAATTACCAGACGATAAGTTTAAAAAACAGGATCCATTTATTATTATTCAGGAGAAATAGCAGTTACAAAATCAGATATCCGGAGTAAATAAAAAGAATTATTAATAACTTTTTGTATGAAGTTTACTGCATCGTGACATTTAAGAAAAAGCCCGCGATATTCCTTTGCGAGTCCTTTTATAGCCTCTGGAAAGGCGGAGCTTCCAAGAAAGGACGTCAGCCAATACAGTTCGCTTTAAATAGTTCCAGAACATTCTATAACTGTACGTGTAGAAAAGGCGGGAAAAACAACTTGACTACGGGGCTGTGGATTAAATTCCACGTACTTTTAAATAAGAGAACGTCGCCATTAAAAATGAAAAGAACATACAGTTAGAATTTTAAGTGTATTCTTGACTATGGAATTTTATTATTACATACATATATATATATTTATATATACATATATATAGGGAAAAGTGGAAAAAATAAAATTCCTCCACTCCCAAATGTTTGGGGGTTAGCGAAAAATTCCTGCATTGGGGCTTTTATACAGCTCTTTAATTTGAAAAAAAAAAAAAAAAAAATTGGGAATAATATACATAGACGCAATTTGGTAGAAATATATGCTCATTCTTGCTTCTTTTTTATAAATATGCATTTAATTTGAGGGTGAATTTTATGCTTTTAAAACATTATAGTTGTAGAGACATTAGGTATTTTGTAAGCAAGAGATGGGAAAAATGAGCAACACCTTCACCGGGAATCGAACCACGAACCTCTGAAAGACTCGCCTAGCGTGCAGACCACCACACTACGAAGGCATGCGAAGAAGGCAGGAGAAATATCTTATATACTCCTCCTTTTAAAGAGCGACTGTGGTTTATAGGGAAGCCAATTGCCAAATCCTGTGTGGGGAGAATTATCATCTAACACCCTCTTAGTTCGGGCGCCACTGTAAAGACATTAGGTATTTTGGAAGCAGGAGATGTAAAAAATGAGCGATGCCTTCGTCGGAAATGGAACCACGGATCTCTGGAATACGCGCCACCCCACTACGAAGGCATGCTGAGAAGGCTGGAGAAATATCTTATATGGTGAAATAACTGCCAAAAATGAAAAAAATAACGGTTTGCACTATGGGAGCACAAACACATGTTACAGTCAGTTTTGAGTGACATATATATACGCTGCGGCCAGGTGAGTTGAGTAAAAAGAGGAAGCTTATTATAGTAAAGTAACCTTGACTTCAAGCATTAATATAGGAAACAACCTACTGACGTTTAACTTTAAAATATTACTTACAGCCCCCCAACTACATCGTTCTCTCGAGGGATGTCCTTCTTTCTTAGCACAGGTATTACGCCGCCCCCCGGTGATCTTTCCTTTTCGTCTTATCTTGCTTTTTCCTCTGTTTTCTTACCAGTGGTTTCCTTTACTGAAATTTTGGCTACACGTGAGTTGTTATCACTTCCCTATTGCTTCTAGCTTCTCATGGACTGAAAACGTCCTACATGTTTGCGTGTGTGGGGTGGCTGACCAAGTGTACGAGTGTCCATGTGTGGCGACTGGGCGATTTACTGCCTCCAACAAACTGCTTTGCTTTTCCTCTATGTTATCAATCGGCTGGTCAGTGGCTTCGCCAATCAAGAGTTCCTGCTTTCGGGAATGCCGACTATGGAGCTGGAGTGAGTGAGTAGACACGGATAGCTCTGGCACAAGAACCTGCATTTCGTATTTACCTATCATTATTTCTGTCAGTTATAGATTTTCTAAACTAAACTTGTTTTAAGGAAAATGTTCCTTTCTTAGATTAAATAAAAAGGAATGTAAATACCAATAAAAACAATCGTATTATTTGTTTATTAAGAATTCAACAGTCAGTTATCAGAAAATATGACCATGCATGATTATCATCACACTCCTGTACAGGCGAGCCACAGAACATCAAACGGCTGAGCTTTGGAGATGTAATTGAAACAGTTCCTGCAACTCATTCTGTTGCTCTGGGATTTAAAAAAAACCTTGGAAAGTCAATGTAAGTATGTCAGGGCATAAAACACTAAAGTGTTGTCGTGATTGCCGACGTTTTCTTCGTTGAAGAGAAGAAAAGTCCCTCTGAGTTGTCTGACCAGAATGCACATTCTGCTAGGCGGATGAAGACACCTAAGGCAATTAATCATTGCGAGGCATCTTGAATGGCATCATTACGAGGCAGGTATTCCTCACGTTTTATCTACCAAAAGGTATTAAGGCTGAGTTCTTATCTTGACCATTAAGACATGCCAAACCGTTTGGGATAATTTCAGTGCCAGCACTTTGACAGTTGAAATATGTCTTACCATGGTCAACTCACATATGCTCGTTGTCATCTGAAAAGCCACAACAGTGAAAAATTTCAGTTACCAAGCAGCGTTGTGGAAACTGGAAAAACAAGCACACGGCTTTGCTGCAAAATCAATGAAAATAATAGGAAACTAATTTTTAGTATGGTTCACGGAAAACACGGACTACCCTAGAAGGAAGGGTACCTTCAAGAGACCACACAAAAAAGCTATAATTTGATGGCCACTGACAAACTATGGCATACGTAAGAATAAAAGACCCTAAAGTCGAAAACATTAAGCAAAAAAAAAAAAATCAAAACCGACCAGAAACCAGAACGTAAGTCTCTTAAATAGCATCAGTTCAGAACATTTAGGTTCTGGATGGAATGGAAAAGGAACTAGATATTTCAAAACATCATCTTCCGCGTAAAACCAGAGAATTGCACCTAAAGAAAACACATCCCGCATAATGACCACTCTAATCTCATGGAAATGTTGTGGCTTCCACCAAAATTTTATTAACATCAGAGATATGCATTTCTGCAGTTTTCCCCCGTGTGTAACTTGAATACAAGCCAGTTTTTCTTAAAGCATCTTTCTTGAATTAATTCCTCATATAAGGCAGATAAGTCTTATCTGTTTTCGCATGACCAAATAAATCAAACCAGCTGTTTACTTGACTCCAAATGACCACAGCGATCAACGAGATTTACAGAGCAGCTGCCTGAACAATTTACCATAATAGGAGACTTTAAAGACAATATTCCATTCCGGGAAGTAAAGATACAAATCATCGATGCGAACAAATTGAGCAAATGATAGAAGGTAACAGCTTTCTCTCCTCGATAATAGATAGCATACTTACTTCCTTGAGCCTACAAGAACCTTCCACGCTCTTGATCTTGCCATTTGTTCACCGTCTTTGTTTTTTTGTGCATTTTAGAGATCATTCCCTATTTTTGTATTTCTGAAGTCCTCATGAAGAGGTGTAAACCTCATATCAATATATCCTGTTTTCATAATTGTTAGAGCAAACTATGAAATTCTCTCATCTTTTACAGAATTTACAAAAGAAGAAACAATGAAAATGCTTCTGACAATTATATAGTATATTACTGATATTAGTTGGATTCAGACAACTACAGTCTGTGTGCCAGTAAGCTTCTAAAATGCTGAAAGTTTTGGTGTAATCTCGGATGCCAAGAACCGCTGAGAGAACAAAGGAAATCTTGAAGAGATTATCGGTAATACCTCGTTTTGTTAAACCTCGTAGCCTTTAAAAATCAAAGAAAACGCAAGAAAATTGAAATACCAAAGCCACAGCAGGTCGGGGACATTCTTAATGTCACCAATAACATCCTCTACACAAGTTAAAATTATTTAGAAAGCTTTAGAAAAGCATTCGGAATGTAGACTGAGCATTCATTTTCCATAGGATGGGCGAGTTGTTAGTATCACAGAAGATATTGAAGACATTATTGGCTGCCGTTTCTGCTGAAAAATACTTCTACCGAGCATTTCTTTGGGCCATCTTTCTGTTCAAGGGTCCGCTCACTGAAGAACTCCATACCTGATGCGTGCATCCAAACACTATGCCATTTTAATATACCATTTTGGGAATTTGTGAAAATGCAGCTTTCGGAATTTTATACTATCATAACAAAAGAAATGCTAATGAGATCGTGTGTAAGCATCTTTTTTACTAAGCACGGAAATAAAAAAAATCGATAAATAGAGCTAAATACATCAATTATATTGCTATATACACAGGTGGATCTAAAGAATTGCTGAAATATATTTTGTGATTTGCAACTGCTTGGAGGGCAAGCGGTTTGAATGATGCTTGTTTAGTGCTGTCTTCTGGACTGCTGCAAAATGTGAATTTTCGTTCACATGGGAACTAGTATGTCGGAGAAAGTTTATAATTTATACCTTTAAAGAACTAGAAGGTTTAGAAACATTTTCTGATTCGCAAAGTCCGGTAGCTGTTGAAGCTATAAAGTTAAATTTAAGCTTAAGCATCCATGCGTATGAGATTTTTCACTGTTGGTTTTCCATTTCAAGATGGGAAATAATGATCTAGCAGACGTCATAGCAAAGTCTGGTGCTGCATTGTAAAATCGATTCGCCCTTCTGAAGACATCGCTATTGTCATCAAGTTCAGAATAAATGGCAGAGACAAGGTATATTCAGCACCATAATAAGCCTAGAACCATAAAATTTAAAGGGGGTATTGGAAGACTGCCAGAAAAACGGAATAGGAAAAATTTTATCTCTTCTTAGAATCAGGTACTTTCGAATGGCACGTAAGTAACTTTCAAAAGCCGACAGAGAATCCATATGCTCTTTATTAGCGTACAAAACTTTCACAGAGTGCTCGAATTTTAAACTTTGAACTTGTTTTGCAATAGCTTAGTGTATTTCATGTTCATCATATTTTATCTGGTTTCAATTAAAAATTTATCTTGTAAATTTTATACATCTTGTAATGGCATCATTAACGTGCCAAAATCATTCAATTAACTTAATTGGTTATAGATATTTTGTTAGTTTATTTCCTAAAAATGAAAGACCGGAAACGAAACAAATTACCCTTCTGGAGTATTTAACCCAAAAGAGTCATTATTTGGACAACATGGCATATTAAAACACAACATAACTCAGAAATCATGAAATCATCATCAAGGCAAAACTAAAGTGATTCAAGAAGAAAGTAGAAGTAGTAGGTTATTACGCTACCTTAGCCTAACACCTAAAGTAACATTTCCTAAACGAAGAAGATTCTTCTTCTGAGAGGCACATAACTTCCCACCGCTGCGATAATTAGCTTCATACAACAAAAATCATAAAGATCTTTCGACTGAAACCAAAGAATTCATGGCAATTTTTTTGTGTGAAAGGAATAGCAGTCAAGTCAAGACTTTGGCTGCAGAAGATTCAGATGGATATATGTCCTCGCCTTTTTTAATGATGTTCAGTAGGAATATTGTAGGAGATATTATGTGATGCTAAAATCTAATATTTGTGACTGATTGTTCTTTATATATATATATTTCTCTCAGTTACATAACGAAAAAGTATTTTTTTACCTTTCTAAATTTAATCTTTTTTTTTTTGTATCAGTTTTCTGGTTTGCATGACACAAATTCGCGCAATACAGTTTTTTTTAAGAACATAACAGAAGTAGTGTCTGGAGATTTTTGTAATCATTTCTTACGAATTTGGTTCATTATCTTATTAGATTTGTTTCCTTTTACAGGTAAACTGGACGAGAAAGCTTCCCAGCTGCACGCCATAGCATCCCTAAGGGTTCTCCTAGATGCCGCCAAGGCAAACGGCGGGTACCCCAGCGGTGTGCCTGTCCCACCCACTGGTGGTTGTTGCTCTTCTTGCGCATCATGCCAGCAATGTCTGTCGTGCCCGACGTGCCAGAGGCCACTCATGAGGCCCATTATCCCACCTCAGACCACCGACCCTTCCAATCCAGTGACACTGAACTCCTACATTGTCACGGCCAACGAAGGCCCTGTTCATTATCCTACACCAAACGCCCATTTGCCCGCCATAGGGACAAGCGTACCTGGCACAGGAGCCAAGCGGCCGCCGCAGTTGCCACAGCAGGACCCGCTTACCAATGTTCAGAGCCTGCAGGTGAGTAGTTCAATGTAGCTGTAAGACTGCATTCACATTACGGATTAAGTGTCGCTAATATCGTATATTTTAAGAAGCTCCAGGCAAACATGGGAAGGTATTTGTATGTTAAACATGTGTGGTGTTGTGGGTAACCATCTATCTTAACTAGATACCTATAAGTAACAAATCAATTTACATGTGTCCAATATTTGCTCGCCTGAAAAACGAAAGGTTGCGTTGAAAGAGTAACACAATTCTTCACTTACCCATAAACATGTCAAAAGGACTTCAGAGAACAACTTGTTTGCTTAATCTGACTTTATTGAATTAATTATTAATATTTAATGTGGGTTAGATATTATTCAACTTGAGAACATAGCACACACAAGTAGAAGAACACAATAACGGAATACAATAACACAAGAAACGGAAGAACACTAGAACGGATAGGCGGAAGAACGGCAAGACGGCGCCGTTTAGCGAAGATCAAAAGCAAAATTCAAATCTGTTGACATCGTGCACTTTGCTTGTTAGGATCCTAAGTTTTACTAACGTTTATTTTATTTTAAAACTGTACTATAACTTCTTATTTTCTACTTCCGTTCAGAATTAAATGCTTTAACTCTTTAAACTAACTTTGTTTATGCAAATTTTCTTGCTAACGTCCAAGTACTTAAGTTGTGGCTTTTTGCCAAGAGAGAGAGAAGGTGTTTTAGGAAGCAAGCCGCTTGCCACTGTAGTTTTACGAGTTTTCACTCGGTTGCTGGTTGCCTTTAAGACCAGAGGTTTAGCCCTCTTGATATTTGCAGACGTATCGTAGTTTCAGCAGCTCGGCGTACTACATACGTACCTTTTTTAAATAAAGGCCAGTCTTAGTGCTGGGCACTTGTATACTAATTCAAAGTTAGCTTTTAGTTAAAGTTTTAGTTAGTAGTTTTTATATTCTTACGTTCAGACCACGAGTCTCTGTATTCCGAAGTTCGGAAATACCTGTAAAGTATTGAAAATAAAGGGTTTCGTATACCCTTCCTGCTTGTGTTGTCTACTTCACACCTTCTTGAACATAGCTTGGGTAAGCTCCCTGTTCCTATTCAGGATCATTCATGTTTCCAACGCAAATAAAGAGAAACACAAGTCCTGACATGCTTACTGGAAATATTTTCACGTTCATCACACATATTGCAGATGGAGATACGTGCAGATATATCTTTCACACACCTCTTTCTGTTCAGCACAAGGTAAAATTCACGAGGAGACGAACTGATGACAAAATGGTAACAGATTCTTGATGCGAAACACACATTAACACGTTACTTCTATGCAGGTTAAATCTGGCACGATTCTCCAATATGGATTAATTTTCAACCTAATAATTTTCAGCTAATTCGTGCAATTTGTTTTAGGCAGCTCCTCCTTTTCCATCCAAAATAACGACGTCACTCCATGCGTGTGAGATATGCAACGGCCACAGCTTCGCATGCTCGTGCGAACCCGAAGTCAGCCAAGAGAGATGGAAAAGGGGAAAATCCCGTCTGGTGGGTGTTTATATATGCACGTGCAGTTTATCGATTCCGATTATTGTTTGGATATTGTCCCTGATGAATGAGCTGCGTGGTGTGAGAAATTTCCATTCTCACAACACGGAAAGGTTCATGTATTTGATCCTCCTTAAATTTTCGCTGACTTTTACATTCCGCCTAATATTTTTATAGACGAAGTATAAATTTCCTTCTTTCATTTTCAATGGCCTTCTGAAGTAAAAAAAAACGTGTCCAACTACAACAGTAGAAACCTTAGAGATTTCCATATTTCACTACAAAAAGATAAAGCTTAAAAACACTTTCAACTTCTTTGTTTTGCACTCCAGGTCTTTATTGCTCGGAAGAACTAGAAGCAGGAGAAGATTTTCCTACAACCAAACTTAAAATGATTTCACACATAGTTAAAAAAAGTCTAAAGGTTTTTTATGTCTAACTATACCTTGTGGTTATACGCCTCTTTCGCCTGATACGAACTGTATTCTCCGCGGTGCTTGTTCGGATTCTGTACACGTTGCCCATTCTGAGTTTTCTGTCTCTTCTGTGGAATCACCGTCGCTTTCACGTTCAGTATCTATTACCTTGATCTTTTTCTCCTTCACCTATTAGTTCTTCACTGTTTTTCTGTAGTCTATCTATGCATAGATGTAAGTCCATCAACAAAAATCTAACTCATCTTCACTTAAACTGATTCTTTCATCGTGTTCCAGGTACTATATTGGGCTGCATAACATTGAAAATAATATTCCTATTGCCACGCCTATTGAGTTCGAACTAATACTGAAGACACGTATATAGCAGTAAATCTAAATAAACATATTTAAGATTAAAGATTGGCAGTTTCTTATAACGTATCTATTGTTGAATACACTCGTGAAGCAATATTGTCCGAACCAAATCTGAAACATCGTTACCATTCGAATTATCACGCTAAACCACGTGGTGATAGAGAATCACCACGACATCAGTTCTAGTGGTGACCGATAGTTACCACTCGAGGGCAAAGATTACAGTTGCTAGAAATTATAGAACTGTTTTCGTCGGCGGATGTATTTGCTTTATAGCATATCTAGGGCAATCAGCTAAGGTTGCTCGCTAGTATTGTCATGCATATATATGGGCATATACATTATAAGAACAGATGAGCTCTCGTGCTGTTGATTTCAGTATTTGTCTCAAAATCAGGTAGAAGAGAGATTAAAATGTCGTTACATAGAATTTCATAGTGAGCCGGATTAAGGGGCATCAGCAACCTCTATACCGACAATGTTAAATTGGCCAATTTCGATGTACCTTTTCTCAAAATCTGTTGTAGATACACGGTTGAAATGTTTTGAATAATTAAAGTATACTTATTTGATTATACTGAAATGAGCTTTTAAAACATTTTGAATTTTAGAGTAATTTACAGAATATTTTGTTAGGCATAGTAAAATTTAGCACTTTTCTCACACAAAAAATTAAATTTTTTTTTTTGCAAGTTTATAACAAAGAGCTCATTTCAGTAAATATTAGGAAAGCTAATAAATGAACCATAAAAATTTTAGATACCTGTGAGCAGTAGTTCCTGAGAAGAGGCACATCGAGTGTAAAAAAATCACGTTTGGAGAAAAACGCGTTTTTATGTAAAAATCCTCATTGATCAAAGCATTCGATGACAAATTAAAACTAGATTTTTATGCAGTTCTAATTTTCATAGAGATTAAAGATTGGTATTTTTAGAAAGATAAAAGTGTAAAGAATTTGAAAATGCAAAACTCCACAATCGCAATTTTTTGAAGATTTTAGGGTTTCAACATCCCTTAAGCAATTAAAATGTTTAGACTATTTTAGACCATTACGTTTGCTATGTTGTAAGGTATTTCTCCCACCTTCTTAACATGCCTTCGTGATGTAATGGTCAGCACACTCGGCGCGTATTCGAGAGATCCGTGGTTCGAGGCCCGGTGAGGGCATTGCTCATTTTTCATGTCTTCTGCATACATGCGACTTGGAAAAAGTTTTCGTTTCACGAAACACAAGCTTATAAATTTATCTTCCAGAAAGCATCACAGTTGGACAGTTGACAGAGGGTTGTTATCTCAACAAATTAATAGGTTTAATTTATTACGTCGTTAGCCCAGAAGGGGTATCAGTTTCGTTTTGGTATTTTGCGTTGAAAACATTAAAAGGCTGTATCACCTATCAAATTGTTACCATCAAACATTATCGCCCTGTATTATATTTAAAAAAATTAAATAATGAAGAATCTGAATAAATGTATGTATGTTTCTCGCATTGTGATAAAACAACGGTACCTATAGCCATCAAATTTTGAATAACGTAATCCTCCGCACGAATATGGGCATTTGGAAGACCTAATTTGAAATTTGTTTTATTATCCATTTCATATTTTGTAAAACTTTAACGCATTTTTGATTAACAAACTAACGATTTAAAAGCGAGCAATGGCAACACTGTCCCAAAGAAAAAAGAACATCTTTATCTCCAGCGCGCGAGATTGTGTATCGGAAATTTTAAAGATATGCTCTTTTTAAATAGCTTGTGATATTGATGTTGAACTAAATTTTTATGGTTTAAGTGCGAAGAACATGATATGTAATAAATAAATGTAACACACAAAACGTTAAAGAAAGGTTCCTTTGGACGTAATATAAAATATGCAAACTTTCAGATTTTTTTTGATTTAATTATCAGTAACTACTTAATAATTTATTAGATTTAAAAGCAATATGTCCTCTGTTTAATAATTTAAATTTTATTTTTTAATAGTATATGCAATTAATATGTTTTAAAAGGCGCGTTATTTATAGTACACGTTAATTTTTATAAACATTGTAGCTATTAATGTAGTGAAAAAGTAAGTTTTTCATATCACATATTACATATCTCTGTACAATCATTTGGTTTACAGAGACTGATAATTAATTTTAACGTTAAAAGATCTTTTCTAAATTTTTACCTTTACGTTACATGTTACGTTATGTTGCCATGCGGTTCTGTTAATATGGATGAATAAAGCAAGCACAAGACGGCAAAGATACAACAAATTCATTATTATCAGTCCATACAGAAAGAGAAGGGAATGAGGAAGAAATATTTTTTCTGCGAATAAAGTGTGCCCTGCATCATTCCTGTCGGAGGCGTAGAAATTCCGGTCTGAACCATAACCTACTTTCTCCCAAACAAGCTACTTTACAGTGTGAATACAAAATTACAGCTTTCACTGAAAACCTTAGCAGAAAAATCAAATGCAGTTTCTTAAAGTTAGAATGATTACCAATAAAACTGCAGTCGGAGTTTCAATTTTATATGTCTCAGTGCTAATTTTTACCTTGGTCTTTTATTTAATGTCCTCCTTTGACCGCAAATCGTATGTAACTTTATTTGCAGTCATCAACGTCTCCGACCACGTTGGCCAACGGGTCCACTGGCGAGAAGGAGAAGCACGAGGAGACCTCCTTCTGCAGCAACAGCGTCACCTGTAGGTCACCTGTCAAAAGCAACGTTACGCCACCCCTCATCAGCACCATCATGAGCGAAAGCCCCACAGTGACCATCATACAGCCTGGAGTTAGTCCTTGCACCAACCCTGCGGTGAGAGTTTCCATTTTTCTTGTAAAAATTAATTAGTGTCTCGATATGGTTTGCGAGCCAACAGTGAGGGCAAATATTTAGGGAACGATTTGAGTGTAGAGTTTAGCATACATACAGAAGAACCTATAACACTGCCAGGTATTTTTTACATACGTATTTCGAACCTTCGGTGTACTTATACATTTAAGAAGATATCCTTGTCTTGTAAATGACGTTGGCATCTTGCACAAGGGTGTCAGTTTCTTTCTATGCCTAGGTCCACCAGCGGAAGAGCGGTAAGTCGCTGAACACTGGTAGTTCGGTCCGAGGTTCGAATCCCGCGAACGGGCTGGCTGCATGGGCGTTTTCGTGGTTTTCCCCATGTGTAACGTGTATACGAGCCAGTTTCCCTTAGAAAGTCCTCCACGAAGGCATTCCTTCCCTTAGGCAGATAGCCCTAGTGTGCTTTGTCATAATTAAATACACCACACCACACCACCTTTCTATGCCTAGTCAACCTGGCACATTTATTAAACTATCTTCCTCTTGTGCAGCAGTGCAGGTAATTTTATGCTGGTGCGCTATTTTCGCATAAAGATGCAGACCCTTTTATGTTAGTTGCAGAAGACGGAAACATCCTAATATTATTATTAAATTTGGAAAACATAATTTTAATATTTCTGATGAAATTGGCTTTTCAGAATTTCACAGATATTTTTTGCCAGCGCCTTCATCTCAGGGCTTTATAACTAAGTAAAGATATGCAAATAATTGATGGAGAAAATCCTGATTATATGCAGTTTTATTGAAGAAAGAATATCAGAAACTGTAAACCAAACGATTGAGTGCCGCGATGCGCAATATCTGTCGCCAGAAATACTTTCGGTTAACTATAGTAATATTTTAATGTTCATAATTGTCAAACGTATGTTTTGCAAAATTAATGTATCTTAATTAGTAACAATTAAAATAGAAACTTAAATTACATAGAAATGCTTTTACTTCCTTGTACGCATTAAAGGATGTATTGTAATCGCGAAAATTTTCGGTTATCATATTTCAAAGAAAATATCCGTTTTGTCCGCTTTAAAATCTATTTGAACGATGTTTTTTGCGCGATATCTGTACGTATGGACAGTATAAAGGACTCTTGGTTTTCAGAAATAAATTGTAAATTAAATTTGAAATGGATTCAAAAGAGATTTTTTTGCTGACGTCTGTGTATATCTCGCAAAATTCAAAAACGAGTAGCCGTAGAACGTTGAAATTTTGTATATGGAACTGGCTATACTACGTAGGTGTGCACATGCCTTTCTCGTTGTAATAGGCTGCACCAAACGCATATCATATATTTCCACCCCGTTACTGAGCTCAGTATTTTTATTCTTACATGTTGTCAAATTGTGCATTTTTTGCTTTAAAAGTGATTGAATTATGTTGTTATATTCCCGTTAAGGTTTTTATGGATATAGTAAGTCTGCATTCAATAGTTGTAAATTAAATCTGCATTCAATAGTTGTAAATTAAATCTGCATTCAATAGTTGTAAATTAAATCTGCATTCAGTAGTTGTAAATTATCAACATGTTAAAAGTGGCATTAGGTCTAAGGAGGCGCCTTTTCTTAACATTTGTACTTAGTAGAGTAGTGAATCTTAATAAGAGTAGTCTTAGTAGAGTAGTGAATTAAGACAGTTGATGCACTGACTTCAGTGCCTTTTTTCCTAGTGGGACCAGAAGTTAACTTTCAATTTTGTGCACCGAAATTGTGTCTTCTTGCCGAATTGCTTTTTTTCAGTAGAAAACTCCGATTTTAATTCCAAAAAAATTGTTTTTAACTGTATTTGGTGTTTAGAGTTTTTTTTTTTTTCTGTATTTAACAATTTTTAATGACGATAGTTTGAATATGTATATATTTTTGCCTTGCCGTGAACCGAAAAGCGAATTGAATTAAGCTAGAAATGTATCTCTAATAAAATTCTAAGAATTAGTGAAGTGCAGGAAAAATCTGTATAATTTTAATAAGCCGTACGAGGAAGTTATGTGGTGTCTATATCAGATTTTTTTATATATGCTTTTATTGTTTTAACTTTTTATTGGTTTTGAATATTTTTACTGCTTAAGGTTTTAAGCAATAGAGATTGATTAAATGTGAAAGTTCAGTTAAAAATTTTACACTTAACTTCGACGGTATAACTCTGGGCTATGCCCAAGGCCTGTTAAAAGTTAAATATCTTGTGCTTCGTAGAACTGTAAAATTTCAGGAGTCATATGGAATGATAAATGCATAATATCAAAGGAAACTTAACTATCTGGAACTTTTCGAAAGATAGAGCTAAACAGCTTTCCAATGAAATAAACAAAAACAAATACTTTCATACTTTCACCCTAAAGGAATACATTTAGAAAAATTTATGCATCCGTAAAAATGCTGCAGCAAAGAGAGAAACTCCGACAATTATTGACATGCAGTAATACGGTCCTATTCTAGTCAACTTCATTCAGGTGAACAGATTATTTCACCACAGAAAAGACACATATTGAGACTGCAGGTTAGGTGTATCTTTGCAGCAAGCTTTTGTTTGGTTTCAATTGTTTTAAGCTTTTTTACACAGCTTGAGGTAAGATAACATAATTTTTTATGTAAATGTCTATGGTTTCAAGGTAACTGGTAATCTGGCAGCAGAGGGATTTGGGGAAGCCCTTCATCAAGAAAGATGAATTAATACTGTCAAAAAATTCGTGATAATTTGGAATAAATTGCCAAACTGATCCCACTTAAAAAAAAAAAAAAATGTGAATCTGTTTACGGACTACTTGCAGTCTATTCTGTTTCGGAGAGAATGCTCTTACGAATGATTGTATCATTTTTTATTGCAGCGTTATCACATTTGTTTAACATTTTAATTCTAAAACGTTCTGGATTATTTAATATAGGAATAATAAGGAAACAAATGTAATGCGGACACCACATGATTTCGTTGTATGCCTATTAAATAATACACAATTTATACCGGATAAGTAAAGTGCTAGGAAATTAAAATACCAGTTAAAGAAGTTATTATGAAGTGCATTTACTGCTTTTAAATGTTTCAGTTTATTAACCAATACAATTATTATTTGAAAAGTAAATTTATGATTTTATATTATACGAAATGGCAACTGCCTGAAAATTGGCTTCGTGTCATGCAGCATGGAATATGAATTTAACACGCGGGAAGGCGCGTGGGGTGTATCATACCCCAACCTTACATAAAAGTGGAGTATTCCTAACTTGTGAAACTGAAATTCTGTGCTGCTTTCAGTAGCTGAGTTTCTAGTTGTGGTTGACTTTCAGAACCGCTTTTTCTTTGCCTGTGTGTTTCAGAAAAAAATTTATTGGTATTTTGTTGGAACTGGGGTATGACACACCCCACGCGCCTGTCCGTGTAAGTGTTTTTCTGACCGAATATTTAGCTCAGAAATTTATTTCTAGAGTGTAGCAGTAAATATTTCTACTCGCAAGTGATTTTAAAGTTCTTGACATTAAATTCTTAAAAATTTCTAACTGCATTATGGTAAAAAGAATGAGTTCCTGTGAACTGGAGATGCAACGCATGTGAGATTTATTAGAAATATTTGAAAGCGATGAAGATTGCATTTCGGAAACTGAAGATGAAACTAAGAATATTTTCTACAATGTTTTGGTTTCGAAAAAGATAAAACATTAATTCCTGATGTTCCTAAAAAAGGAAAAACTGTTCTTATGCTTTATATAACGATCATTATAACATTATAACGTTATATAACGATCATACTATAGATGATACTATTGGAGAAAATAAAACGTTAGGAATTATATGTTTTAATAATATGACTAAAGGAGCAGTGGATATGGAGGATGAAATATCAGCCAATTAGTCAATTGCCAGAATAACGAGAAGGTGGCCAATGGTAATTTTCTTTCTTGCACTGAATGTTGCTGTAATAAATGCTTGAATTATATTACATTCAACTGCTAATCCACCAACAAGAAACAGAAGTCTGTTTTTGAAAGACTTAGCATTACAATTAATGAAAAAAAGTATTGAACAAAGATCAGAGATTAATACTTTTCCAAGAAATTGACGTACTGCATGCAAAACAAAAGCAGAAGTTTCGATGAAGAACTAAAACGAATACATGAAATTAGAAACAACTAAGTATGAAAGATGTGTTAAATTTTTTGCCCTCGCGCCAAGGACAGAAGAACGTGAATGCAATGTTTAAAATGTGAAAACATTCTGTGCCAAGAACACATGAATGTATTTCGTTCAAAGTGTGAAGAAATAAAAAAAAGCATGGTGTATTAGAGATGCAATGAAACTTAGAGGCATGATGTTTATTATTTTCATTTATCTTAATTTTAACTCTAAGATTATTTCGGAAATTAAGTTTTTGAAACCCAATTATTATTCACTTATTTATAATACACGAGAAAAAAAAAAAAAAAAAAAAAAAAAAAAAAAAGTTTTAAAACTAAATAATACTATTTTTATTGTATTTTAAATATTGGGGTATGTGATACCCCACGCGCCCGTTCTAGTAACTTTTCTTGGTGCACCTTCCGCCGGGTTAAGATAAGATAAGAGATGTTAATTTCTCTTTCACTGAAAATATTTGCTAGGTTGTGTTAATGATAAATGGCATGACAGGGTAACGTAACGTAACGAAATTCCTTCAAAATTCAAAACTGCTCTAAAGACATTACTCGCGTCAAAATAGACCACAAGTACGTTTTCTTCATCCAATCTTTCTTTAACAGCCTGAGGAAAAGCCTTCCTTTTATCGAATTCCGCCATTCGACAGACAGATAATCCACTTTTCTGCCTCATCGATGAATCGATCGAATCCTGAAAACTTTCATTGTGTCCGCTTCTTGAGTGCCCCCGGTAACGACCCCGGGATCTGGAAACGCCCTTTTAATAGCCGCTTTTAGGACTCCATTAATTGGGAATTACTATCTCTTTGCTCTTAAGGTAGCTGCTGGGAAGGAATGTCGCATCATGGTCTTCCACCTACGCAGACAAGTGATTGAAGAGCATGTTAAGTGAACGCAGGCACACATTTGGGTTTTGAATAGGCGAACGTCAAAAAATGTTGAGTGTCGGGAAGAGGTGTGGCTGTTTACAAAATTCGGTGAAGACAGAGAAAATATTTTATTGTCCCGCCAGTATTATTCATTAATCTGTGTGATACTTTAAAAGTTCATAAAAATTAGTTTGGAAATGGCACCATTACCAGAACATAAACATCAAATAACGTTCCTAAATTTCTGCTTACTTGTAATTTAGAAAATGGCAAAATATACTTAATAATTTGTAGAGTTCCTCACTTTGGAATTCTAAGTTAATGTTGGAAGTGAAGAATCTAAGAACTGATAAGCGAATAATCGCTTGAGTTCGGTGACAAGAAACAACAAGATAGAAGGGTAACTAACCCTTTATTATTCCAATAAGATTTAACAAAACTCCGCCTGGGAGTGTACAAGCAAAGCCCGCACTTGGACTTGGACATAAAAGACTAAGAATTAAACTAAAACTAAGATTAACTAAAGAAGTATAGCAGAAGCTATCAAGATTCAAATCGAGTTGGCCCCTTAACTTATTTGACAACGAAGCTTATCAAGGGCCTGAGTAAGGCCGAGCGTAATAACAGCTTTGAGAGAGTAAGTGGCCAAAAAGGCAGACGCGCGTAAATCAGAAACTCTCATTCTCTCTGACTCAGTAAGTAACTTCGTGGTTTAAATACCGCTCCTCCTCATTAAATATTCAGCAAGATTCCAAACTACGTTCTGGACGGAAGTAGTGAGTTGAAGTTAAGAATTTAACAGGAAAGGAACTTTAACTTAAAATTTAACTGTTAATAAAATTAACATAATCCTTACAAATTCTTTAATATTCAAACTAAGAAAATATTTCCTTGTATATAATATAAAGCATCACAAAAGAAGAGAACAAGGTGGTGCGACAGACTACTGACTCAAGGCTCATAAGTACAAGCTACTTTGAATCTTGAAATTATTAAAATATCCTGAGTTTATTAGCACTTAATCCAAAGTATATTTACTTCGCAATATTCTTACCTTAACTTCAGGGAAGAAAAAGGTCTATATGCCTTTGTCCTATTGCACCCATAGCTCTTCTCACATACTAAAAAATTTGATGTGTACACCACATGACTTCCTTGTACGGAATATTAAATTATACGCATTTTTCTCGCATTTCATTTAAACTTATTAAATTGAATTAAACCTACTTCGCCGACACCGCATAAACCACAATAGAATACATGCATTCTTTAAAATTCACTTTGTTTTCCATAGAGAAACTCTGGCGCTAGGTTCATTTAACAGTATTATATTTCGTTCATATTATAACTCAGAATGCACAAAATTTATATCATTTAAAGAATTATCTAATCGTTGCCACATGTTCTATTCAAATACTATAATAAAGCTAGAACGATGTATAAAAGAAATTAAGCAAACAAAACAAAAAGAAACAGTTTTTCAAAGACTATTGAGTATTTCTCATTCAATTAATTCAGTTTTCACTTCGCGACAAGGCAAAAATATGTAAAAACTCGAAATATCTGTATTAAATATTACGAAGTAAATCTTAAACGCTTATTTCCTCGAAAAAATTCCAGAAAGAATTAAGCAGGATTTAAATAATAAATGAAGGCGTAATCTTTGTTGTTGCGAAGCTAAGTTTCTCTAGACTGGCAACAAATCCGCTATCCTGCTGTTTCAAATGTAAACAAAAGCAATGGCCGCCATCAAAAACATTATTAGGCTTAGCGGTACTTAAAGAATTTTAAAATTGTTGATAATTCTAAAAATATTGCATACAGATTTTCTAAAGGCATAAAAATCTTACCCGGAAGATAAGAACAACATAATTCAATCATTTTTAAAGCAAAAAAAAGTATAATTTACAAACATATAAGAGTAAAGAACCTGAGATCACTGAGCCGGGTAACAGAGTGGATTATATATATAAATATATTTATATACGTTTGGTGCGGCCGATTGCAACCAAAATATGCAAGGTGCACATCTACATGTTATAGCAGTCCTATATACAAACTTTCAACGTTCTGAGGCTACTCGTCTTTGAGTTATGCGAGATACGTACGTAAGTACATACGTTCGTACAGACGCCACGCAAAATTCTCTTCAGAATTAATTTTAAAACAGTTTTGTATTTTTTTGGAGGAAAAGCATGTTTTATTCTGTCCTTACGTACATATATCACGGAAATACATCGTTAAATTGCATTTGAAAGAGGTCAAAATGGGATATTTTCGTTGAAATATGCTGCCTGAAACTTTTCGCGATTATAATACTTCCTTTTTACTTCGCACAAGGAAGTAAAAATTCTTTAAAAAGACTTGATAGTCTTCTGATGTAGTTTAAATTTTCAAGAAACGTCATTTAAATATTACATGTTTGATACTTAAGTCAGTTCACTCATTCCTTTTAATTCTCATAAGGCTTTAAATCCAAAAAGAGTTTACTATTTTCTCCTCCTCCATAAGAGATCTGATTTCGATAATAATTGTGGGAACTGTGTATCTGTTATTGCCTTCAATGTGTCTTCAGTAAAGTTAGCTTAGTGAGTTTTTATTTCGCATGTTTCACAAACGCTCAGTATGTCCATCTTTGCCCATATGGTGAACTTCTATCCATTAAAACATTTCGTCTCTCACGTCTGCCAGTATACCACCCACGACCACAGTATCGGTTAAGTGGTTGCAAAGGTCCTAAAAGTGAGAATAGAAGGTAAATATCAAGATCTTTGAAAAATGCCCACAAAAGATCACATGAGATCAAAACCGAAAACTGTTGTGACCTACACATTTAGACGTCATCCTCCTTGTCCCGTACGCCCTCTTCACCTCAGTTCATAGACCAGTGGTTTAGTGGTTCAGCTCCAGGTTCTTAGGTCCACCTCAGCGTGGTCTTTGTGCCGCAGAAGTTGTGACCCCTGATGGCAAATTTAGCGGTGTGGCAAGAGAAGGATTGATAAAAGTCTCCTCTTTCAGGAAGTGGGGGCCCGGGGTACGGCAAGGGAGGCATTCTAAACCTCTCAAGTGCTTTTTGACTGGCAGTCTCACGTCCCGCCTGATACGAATGTCTTCAGTGGCAAATTTGGATTGAGATACTCCCGCAAATCGTCTCTATCGTTCTGGAAGAATTTGTTTGAGATATAATCTTGATAATAGTCTTCAGTAAGCTAAACTATGAGTAGTAGTGAGCTAAATTATTCCTTGTTAAAAAAAGATAATCCCCATTCTTTTAATTTAATTATAATATCAGCCAACTTTTAAATATGCCCAAATAAATGTTTAAAAACGTCTGCGGTATTAATGAAGATGCACACTTTTAGCTTTTTGAGTATGTAAAAAAAAAATTTAATGAGTATGTTATTACAAAATTTAGTATCAGTTGTGTGGTTTATTTGTCGTGAGTTCTTAAAAATGTTTAACTTGCTTGGAAATAAACCTATATAGCTAGTTGATCTATGAGTCAATTAGGTATATTGTTATTAAAAACGTTTCGTACCAGGTATGACATGTACGATCATCTTTTATTAATTGCATAATACTGCAAATGTTTATGAAATAGATCATACTGCATATCTTGTTGCATATTATATGTACTAAAGCCTTCAAATATGGTACTAAGCAATAGGCATGCTTGTAAAATATATCACTATTTCAAGAAACCACGTTGCATTGCAGTGCATCTTTCCTAGCGCAGTGGAAGGTGTTGTATTCCTTTTATCATAGAAGATATTTGACATTTGATCATTTATTAGAAGATATTTGACATTGATTGATATTTGATCTTTGTTAAAGTTTTACAAAATATGAAATGGATAATAAACCAAATTCCAAATTTCAAATTTGGCTTTCCAGATGCCCATATTCACAGTAGGATTACGTCATTCACAACTGGATAGCTCTAGGTACCGTTGTTTTAGCACAATGCGAGAAACATTCATACATTCATGCAGGTTCTTCATTATTTAATTTTTTCAAATATAATACAGGGCGATAATATTTGGTGGCAACAGTTTCAAAAGTGAAACGGACATTCAGGGTGATTCGACGCAAAATCGCAAAACGAAAACAATAGTCCCTCAGGGACAAAGCCCCTTTAGACTAAAAAGATACGAGCTTCCTTGGTATTTATATTCGCACAGAATTCTCTGACCTTAGAAATGGCCAATGCTGAAATCAGGCAAGTGCACGCCATTGGATTTCATATACAGTGGTGGCCACAATTGTGGACACTTTTGGAAATTTTTATGTTTTTGAACTTTGTATGCTTATAGAAAATGTTACGTTTCGCACAATGCAAATTGTATATATCATTTTAAAGAGAATTTATTATTGAATTCAATACAAAACACAAAATTCAATTATTCGCAATACAAAAAAAGTTATATGTATTTTAATATAAATAAAAAACACAGTTATGAAGTGGTTTGTAATGTCTAGCTCTCCTGGCCAATCACTGTTCTTTTTCTGAGAACCAATCAAATGTTAGTAACTGCCAGTAGAAGCTGACATCATGTTTACACTTGAAACAATTCATTATTTTGCTTTGTTCTGTAGAAGGAGGACCTGTTTCTTATACAATGCAATTACAAGTAGGAATTTTTGTAAAAATTTTAATATTTAGTCAAGAAGCAATGACATCAAATAAAAGAGTAGATTTGACACCTAGAAAGAGATGTAATATTATTGTGTTACGAGAAAGTGGTCTTTCCTATGCTGAAATTGCAAGACAGGTGGGTGGTTCACTGACTACATCTGGAGTCCGAAAGTTTTGTTTACGATATCAGGAGACAAATTCAATAAAAAACAAAGAAGGAAAAGGCCGAAAAAGGGCATCACATCTATTGATGACAGAAGAATAAAAAGACTATGTCTCCAAGATAGAAAAATGTCATCAGCGGCCATCAGAAGTGATCTGAATGATGCTGGTGTTTGTGTCAGTTCAAGAACAATCAGGAGAAGATCAACAAATGTTGGACTGGATTCCACGAAAAAAGCCTTATATTAATTTTCAGCAACGAAAAAAAAAGACTACAGTGGGCAAAGGAACACATTAATTGGACAGATGATCAGTGGTCACAAGTTATATGGAGTGATGAAACTAAGATATCGTTATACGGTGGTGATGGGCGAAAATATGTAAGACTTAGAATAGGAGAAGAGCTACATCCTGACTGCATTCAAGCAACTGTGAAGAACCCAGTTAGTGTTATAATTTGGTCATGCATGTCAGCAGATGGTATTGGTCACCTTCATGTCATCGATGGGACACTGAATGCCAGAAAATACATTGACACTATTCTAGAACCAAAACTTCTAACTTCCATCAGAGATCTCTTTTCCAACAATGCTTCGTTTATTTTTCAGCAGGATTCTGCTCCTTGCCACACGGGCAAAATATCGAAAGAGTGGTTTCGTACAAAGAGCATTAAATTGTAATCATGGCCAGGAAACAGTCCTGACCTCAATCCTATCGAAAATTTGTGGCACCGTTTGAAAACTCTTGTCCGAATGAGGCGCCCATTAAATAAACGGGAACTAATTGAGGCTATAATTGTTTCCTGGAATCATGTAATAACGAAAGAAGAGCTTAAAACTCTTGTCAGCTCAATGAAACGTCGATGTGAATCTGTAATCAAAAATAAAGGATACCCTACTAAGTACTGATACCTCACTGCAATCATCACTATCTAATGTATATCGATAACTATTATCGTTTAATTTTTTTGTATTGCAAATAATTGAATTTTGTGTTTTGTATTGAATTCAGTAATAAATTCTCTTTAAAATAAATGATTTATACAAGTTTGCATTTTGTGAAACGTAACGTTTTCTATAAGCATACAAAGTTCAAAAACATAAAAATTTCCAAAAGTGTCCACAATTTTGGCCACCACTGTATATATTCGCACATAAGAAGTAAATCAGTACTGGGTCCGAACAAAGGGGCTAAACTTCAATTACATTAAGCATGCTCATTGCCTTTTACATTGTTATGCGCTCGTGTTAAATGAATACCTAATACATGAAAGAATGTTTCAGATGATATAGTAAATATGTGAAATTTATTAAATTCAGAGAATCAAATTCAAGATTATTTATTTTGTTGTGAAGTGAATTTCCGTGGACCTTAACACTTTGCTTCTATATTTAAAAGTGCGTTGGCTTCCTCAAGGAAAGCTCCTGAGCCAAAGTTTTTGAGTTAAAAAATGAAATTAAAAAACATTTTAATGATTGTAAACAGGATTGCGCTTCAAAATTGTTTTTTGAAATGTGATTGCAAACCATTTTCAGTTTAGAAGATGTCATCGTTGTCTTAAAGAAGCTAATATATACCTTCTTGGATTTACGATGCGTTATTTAAAGTTAGGCATCTGGTCATTATATTCCACAGACAATGTTTAGATTAGGACAATGCAGAGATTAGAGGACAGTGTTTCAAAAATATGAAGAGTTTTCTGTTGAAAATAAATGAAAATTTGGCACCAGTGTTAAAAAGCACATTTAGAGACATTTAACTGTTGGAAGATGTAAAAATATTTCGATTGAAAAACTGAAATATAATAGGAGGACCGGAAAGTAATGTCGTTTCTGCGCATGCCGACAACAACATGCTCTAAGAGCAGAAGTGGAAGCCAATCCATGTCAAACACTCTTAACCAACCTTGGTCGATCCTCCAAGAACATTTAAAGCAGAATGGAAAAATAAGCAAAGCAGGTGTTTGAGTCCCCCATAATCTGTCCGAAAAGAACAAAGCCAACCTTTCCATCACATGCAACGTATTGCTTCAACGGCACCCTACAGAACCCTATTTTGATCGTTTGACTAATGGAGACGAAATCATAAGTCCTATATGATAATACAAAGCTCAAAAGGCAGTTTTAATAGGGGTTACAAAGGGTTTACATCCCGAAAAGGCGTTTCTGGGTGTTTGATGGAGTAGTCGCGGAATTGTTCATTTTGAAGTGTTGAAACCTGGACAAACTAATAATGCAGACCTTTATTGTGGACAACTGGATGCAGTGAACCTATCTTTAATCGAAAAATATCAATTGTCAACAGAAAAGGCGTCATTCTGCAACACGACAATGCAAGACCGCACTCTGCAAGACGACCACTGGAAAAAAATGAATGAATTGGGGTGGAAGGGTACTGCCATACTCACCCGCCATCCTCGGCCGATATCGCAGCATTGGATTTCCATTCATTCGAATTCCTAGAACATTTTCTTAGTGGCAAAGAATTTGAAAATTTGGATGACGTCCAAAATGTCCTCTCGAGATATTTTACTCAAAAACCAATTGATTTTTGTCGGTCCGGGATTGAAAATATGCACATTGGATGGCACAAGGTTGTTGATAACGAGGGTGATTATATTATTGATTAAATATAAAAAACTTGTTAAAAATGTATTCGTTTGAATTTAATGTAAGAAAGCGACATTACTTTCTGGTATCCCTATTATTATTTGCTTAAACATTTTTTTTTTAAATTACAACAACTCGGACTATTTTCCAGTGTAAGATATAGAACAATAAACTGACATCTCAACAAACCTGATATAAAATGCCGTTAAAGAATTTAGCCCATGAAATGTTTGGTGACATTTTTAGTGCAACAACCGTTAAAAATATGAGTTGAATAAAGTAAGTTTTGTTTTATTTTCCAGGCTGACGTCCAGGAAGTTGTCGCAGCCCTTCAGGCGAAACCTGAACCCGAGATCGAAGTGGATGAACCATTAGATATCTCATGGCCAACAACCAACAAGAAACGAATCACGTACATCCTCATGGCTCCAATCATCTTCCCTCTTTGGCTCACACTTCCCGATGTCAGACGAGATGTGAGTCACTTTTCAGCTGTTTTGAGTTAATCTGCAGCTTCTAAATCTCTTTACATTTGCCAGATATCAGATTTTCTTGAATACAGCATCCTAACGTAGACCACAAGACGAGTTATCGCTAACGCAATTATCAGGAATTAACAATTATAGTATTGTGTACAACTGTGAAACCATAACCGATGGTTTAACTTAGGACAATGCGCAATATAAAACTTGGAGATTTCGTTAACTTGCGTACATGTGTAATATTTAATGGCTTACCCAGGCTAAGAAGTTTCTAATTTTATCTCAGTAGTGTGTTAGATACCTGAATGTCCTCTGTTTCTTGGAGTTAAACCTACTCGTGGAAACACAGGCTCATTCCCAACCAACTAGCGACGCAGGAATATTCTTCCGACAATGACGAGTACTTTCGCATCAAAGAATGAACCTCATTAATAATGTGATACTTCTTTGGCGAAATGAAGCAACTCCAATGATGGAACACAGCAATAACTTTTATTTAACACTCAAAAAAAAAATGGCGACATACAAACAAGAAGAGAAAACATATTCTATCATTTAAAAATAAATTACATTTTTCGTGCGATAGTCGCACGTGGCACTCGAGTCTGGTTTCAAATATTGCCATACACAAATACCTTAATGTTCATCTATTTAAATTGTTTAAACTACAAGATTTTAATATTATTTAAAGCTGTTACAATAATAACTAAAATACGTAGCGTATTCGGAAGCTAAGAACCGTTTCATTCAAGCGCCGTCGCAGCGCTGTGGTAGGCGTCCCGCGCATGGGCACTAGTCTTTCTTGTTCACTGACTTTCAATTGTCGCCACTTTGGTTGCTCTATGTTGTGTTTTCAGTTTGCTATGCACATTCAAAATGTTTAAGACAATTAGTTCTCCCGCTGATGTGACATTCGTGCCGTGACTAAATTTTTGAACGCGAGGAATATTAAACCGGCCGAAATTTATCGTCAAGTGACAGAAGTTTAAGTTGAATACGCGATAAGTGATGGAATGGTGAGAAAGTGGGTAAGAATGTTTAATGCAGGTAGAACAAATGTCCACGCCGAGGCTCGGAGTGGTCGGCCTTCTGTTGTCACCGATGATTTGGTAAGGAAAGTTGATGAAGCAATTCATGAGAACAGACGCTTCACAATCACAACTCTTTCAGAGGCATTTCCAGAAATTTCACGTACTGTTTTGTTCGAAATTGTGTCTGACCGCTTGAATTATCGCAAACTGTGTTCCCGATGGGTTCCAAAAATGCTCACTGATGTTCACAAAACAAAGCGACTTGGTAGTGCCCTGACATTTCTCACGCGGTACCAAATTGTGACAGGTGATGAAACTTGGGTGTGTCATTTCACACCAGAATCGAAACAACAATCGATGGAGTGGAGACACACTCATTCTCCGAAAAAACAAAAATTCAAAGTGACAATGTCTTCACAAAAAATCATGTGCACTGTCTTCTGGGATAGGAAAGGCGTTTTGCTTACTGAATTTCTTCCCAGAGGTGAAACCATTAATGCGGCACGATATTGTGAGACTTTAACAAAACTCGTATAACTTGTAGAGTTCCCCGCTTGTAAATGCTACGTTACAGTTGAGCGTGAGGAATCTTAAGAACTGATAAGCAAATAATCGCTTGAGTTCGTGTGACAAGAAATAACAAGATGAAAGGGTAAATGACCCTTTATTATTCAAATAAAATTTAACAAAACTCCGTCTTGGAGTGTACAAAAAGACGACACTTGGGCTTGAGCTTAAGAGGCTAAGAACTAATTAAAACTAATCTAAACCAAAGAGATATAGTCGAAGCTATCAAGATTTTAACAGAGTTGTCCCCTTAGCGCTAATTGACTGCGAAGCTATCAAGAGCCTGAGTACGACCGAGCGTAATAACAGCTTTGAGAGAGAGTAGCCAAAAAGGCGGACGCGCGGCTAATCAGAAACTCTGATTCTCTCTAACTCAGCAAGTAGAACTTTGCAGTTAAATACCGCTCCTCCTCATTATGTATTCAGACGTGATTCTAAAACTATGTTCTGGAAGAATTTGACAGGAAAGAAGCTTAACTCAAAATTTAACTGCTAATAAAATTAACATAATCATTTAACTTACAAACTTACAAAATATAACGCCGAGGAACAAATGTTGGAGGTAATTAAATCAACAGTTTATCTCAATTTTAAAGTCAATCTCTTATTTTAAGTTTCAGACCTAATAATTTCAGTATTGCATAGCTAAGATTTTCGTAAACTTCTGAACTGGATGAATTATCGCGACTATAACCAAAGAGACAGTAACAAAGTGGCATTGTTAGAAAATTTACATAATTTCCAAAATTTGTTTAACTTGTAGTTGGGTTTATTTTTAAGTGGTAGGTGTTATAAGGTCAAAAGGTGGTTATAGGCTTGTTCTATCCCCCGTTCGGAACGTAGCACTGAAAACCTTCGATGTGCCAGTGGGTGTGACCTAAAAGTGTACAAACGTGCACGCACATGTGACGCTGAATTTGAAAATGGGTATTGCTTTGTAAATACGAGTAATAAGCTTATAGTGAATATGTCTTCTAAAATCGTTTACAAGTTTTTTCTTTTTCTAACGATGCATGCATGAACAGAACATTGATAATGTCAACATCCTCAAATTCACGTGATTCAAGTGGGAAATCGCTTTGCTACAAAACAAAAATGAGGCTTCAGAAAATATTGTTGCGTGCGTACTGGTTCGTAATAGATTGAATGCTCAAGTCTGATGAAAATTTAATAAAATTTATTCTTATCCCACGAAATAAAACAAAATGCTGAAATGTTTCCTCACAGATATTCGTACAATATCACAATATCACACAGTAGTTATATTTTAACCTAATAAAACGCTAAATAAAACTCAATCCGAAAACGCAGAGAAATCTAATCCGATCTCTACGCGCATTCGCTACAATCAGCAACGATAAAACTTAGTAAACAACTGAACTGAGATGTTTTTCTCCGCTTTATATAAGCTTTTTAATCATGCACGAGATCTTTCTTGTATTTTCTCGAGGATTCTGTGAGCAAAAGAGTACAATTAGAGATATCTATTTATTAAATATTAAATGCGCGTGCTGCTGTATTTTTACTTTTTCGACGTAGCTTTCTCTTAACACTTGTCACACGACGCAGTTTTCATCATCGCCTTCATGGTAAAAATAAAACGTTACAAAAATGTAGACTACTAATGCTATTCAACACAGCGGCCCTTCCGATAACGTCCTTTCTGTGTGATGTACGATTATATCATTCAGGCACTTCCCGTAAAGTCATCATCTGCGATTCTGTTTTTGTAGCACGAAGCTGTCCGCTTATTACTGTATTTCTGCTTACAAAGGCTGTTCACACATTTTTTAGACGAGGTATATTGTATTCACAAAACTAAATTACAAAAAATTCTTGTGTATTAAATGTTCTATTTGACATCCCTTATTCTGAACTATCTTTCGACACCACGATTTCCAGAATAATAATGTCTTTTGAAGTGGCAGAAGAGGTATTCTATCCCATTCCTCCCGAACAGCTTACCAGAGTCCTGTTAGGGTTTTGGGACAACGTTTAGATAATGCAGGTTTTAAAAGTACGAAAGCACAAAAATCTATAGGCGACACATCGGGAGATTTAGTAGGGATATCAATGAAGGGTATGACCTTGATACCAGTTTTTTGTTCCACATTTCGTTTACAGTGGATTTTGTTGTGTGACTACTAGCTTTGTCCTGATGGAGTCTCACAGATGGATGGCACTGTGGGTAAACCGTTGGTATTTCATTCAGAAACATTGGCGATAAAATAGGTTCCTGATAGTATTTGGAGTTAATCTTGACATTTTTTGCACTCTCTTTATTTTTAACTTGCCATTATAAGAAAAACACGCAACAATCATGAATCTCTTTAAAAAACTTTCTTTCGATTCTTTGAACCATGTACTTAAATTTTTTCTCCCCTTTTATGATAATAAATGGCTCTTTTTTTGTTACAATCATTTACATACACCCATGCTTCATCTATTGTGACAATTGTTTTCCATTTTCTTTGGATAACTGTTTCTCATATAGAATTCTGCAGCGTGTCCTGCGTTGAGCGATATGCTTTGGAAGAAGACGATGCACATTGAGTTTTTTCGCTTTCTTAAGTTTTAAATCAACGTTTATCATTTTGTTTACAGTGGACACCGAGCGTTTTAATGATTTTGCAACTGTCCTTTGACTAGGGGGATTTTCTTTTAGCATTAAACAACGTACCTTTGCAATAGTCGAAGATGTCCGTTTTTTCCTTGCGTACTTGTTTGAAATTTTTGTCCCACTTGAGGCTCCAATTTGACGTTTGTTTCCTTTCTTGTTGAAGATATTACCTATTGACGCTTTAGATATCACAAAACCATGACTCTCACGTCGTTTTTGGATAACGGAGTGTGCATATTTCTCTTCGGAAAGAGCGTAAATGTAGCCTTCGAACCACTACTTTGTTAAATTCGCCATTTTGAATAAAAACAAAACTTTCAAGCCACAGACGATAATTTTGACTTTTAAAAACATAGTACAATTGCAATTACGTCTTTTGAAGCAAACGATGTTTTATTACCGCATACCAAAATCGTCTAAAAAATGTGCGAACAGCCTCTGTATTACGTGCTATTTTGTTCACACCCAGAAACTTGCCGAAAAGGAAGTTGCTATCATCAGTTTTTAATTTTTTTCCTTAATCATGATTCTGTATCTTTTTTAATGTCCTTCATTAGCATATACATTTGCGCACATTACATACTAAGTTTTGGAATTTCATGAAATAATTACGCGTATTTCTGTTTGAATAAAATCTTTAAATAATGTTGTTGCATTGTGGTAAAGATCAAATGACTTCATCCATCGCCACCTGTTTACTGTAGAAGCATATTTCAGTGTAGTTTGTCTTTCTGTTAATTCGTTCTATTTTCTTTTTCTCAAGGAAAAAAAGAAATGGTTCTTCATTACCTTCCTCGGGAGCATTCTATGGATTGCTATATTTTCTTACTTAATGGTTTGGTGGGCAACTGTCGTCGGACAAACCATTGGAATTCCAAACGAGGTAAGCTTTCACGCCTCTCTCATGTAGTGTAGGTTGTGTGCAGTAACGTGTTATGCCGCAAACTAAGATGATAGCAATGAATTTTGCACAGGAATGAGTCATACCGTAAGCTAAGATGATAGCAATGAATTATGTACAGCAGTGAGTCATACCGTAAGATAATATGATAGCAATGAATTATGAACAATAATGAGTCATACCCTAAGCTAAGAGGATAGCAATGAATTATGTACAGTAATGAGTCATACCGTAAGCTAAAATGATAGCAATGAATTATGTACAACAATGAATCATACCGTAAGCTAAAATGATAGCAATGAATTATGTACAGTAATGAATCATACCGTAAGCTAAAATGATAGCAATGAATTATGTACAGCAATGAGTCATACCGTAAGATAATATGATAGCAATGAATTATGTACAGTAATGAGTCATACCCTAAGCTAAGATGATAGCAATGAATTATGTACAATAATGAGTCATACCGTAAGCTAAAAGGTTAGCAGTGAGTCATACCGTAAGATAATATGACTGTAGCTTAATTAGGTAAAAGTCTATCCAATTTCAGAAAAAGGAGAAAATCAGCGTAATAATCTACGTTCAATTTAAATGAATTTTCAACACATCGAAATGGTGTTACTGTTTTCGGTTACGTAAATACTTATCTGTCGGAAACAAACCTCACGTTATTGCCAATCAGTGAAGCAGAATACCTTTTATTTATACTTCGGCGTTATAAATATTCACTGCTCAGTGCATAATAAAGAATCATTTAAAAAGATATTTTACCATAAAGAATTTGGCAACAAGTGTTATTTTATAACATGAGTGTGATAAATAAATTACTCTCCTAAATTGTGCGCTGCAATAATCTCAGCTCTTCTACGTCTGTCTAATATAATTAGCATCAAAATTAAATCTAATGGTTAAGGGTTTTTCTAAAAAAATGCATAAATTTCAATCAAGATGAATGTATCTGACAGAATATAAAAGCAAACAGACGGAACCAAACTAAGCAGATTTTTCTAATGGAACTGCACGCTATGTTAGTGGAGGCATTGTTGGAATCAGTACGTAAGATCGCATTTGATATTTTAGTTTTAAAAAAGGCTAACTATTTAGCATCATTAAATAATTACAATCCTCAAAAATATGTACACGTTTCCTATCATATAAACTTACATCTTTAGTTATGAAAACGTGTTACATTATTTATGCGATATGTTTTATTGAAAAGATGTTATGTCTCGTGAAAATGGGTGCTGTTAAGAATCATTTAGACTGATATAATCAGGATCTTAAGAAGGCAGTTCTGTGTTCGAGGTGGAGGAAAGTTATTAAAAGTTAAAATATTGGAATATGTGTTGCGGAATTGGATTAAAATATTATTTACACTTTCGTTCGTAAATGAAAATCATAGTATGAGAGATTATAAAATACAATGTAAGTGGAGTTGGCTAAATGAATCAGGTTGGTGCTGTATTAAGCTCAAATGAAAGGATTAAAATTGTATACCAGAGCTAAAAGTAAAAGCAATTAAAACGGTTAAAATGATTATAAGTTCGGAAACAAAATCTGAATGCTTTCAGATTTTACATTACTCCCAAAGGGGCGTTTTTTTAACGTTTTCTGTGTTACCTTTATTTATTAAATATCATATATTCGCACTCAAACCATAAAATTCAATTCAACAGCAATATCGCAAAATAATTTTAAAATGAGCATTTCTTTAGAATTTCGGATACACAGCATCGCGCGCTGGAGATAAAAATATTTTCTTTTCGTACAGTGTTGCCATTGCTCGCTTTGAAATCATTGAGTTTCTTAATAAAAAATTCGTTAAGTGTTACAGAATATGAAATCGATAATAAAACAAATTCCAAATTTCCAGATGTCCATAATGGATTACGTTATTCAAAATTGGATGGCTCTAGGTACCGTTGCTTTATCACAATAGAGAGGAACATACATACATTCATGCAGATTCTTCATTATTTAATTTCTTTAAATCTAATATTTGGTGGCAACAGTTTGAAATGTAAATCAACGCAGAAAGTGAATAGACGCAAAATGCCAAAACGAAATTAATCGCCCTTCTGAGCTGAGGCTAATAAAAATATATCAATAAAATAAACTATAAAGAGAGGAATTGAAGACCAACTGGATAAAATTGTTGAACACTGGGTTCCTCACTTCTGGTTCGGTACTGAAAGTGCTGGTCCTAGAAATTTCTTTGTACATAATGATAAATAATAATAATGTACATAATGATAAATAATAAATAATAATAAAAATGTAATATTGTAGATGACTTTTGGTTTGCCTTATAAGAAATTAGATTACGTTATTCAAAATTGGATGGCTCTAGGTACCGTTGCTTTATCACAATGAGAGGAACATATATACATTCATGCAGATTCTTCATTATTTAATTTCCTTAAATCTAATATTTGGTGGCAACAGTTTGAAATGTGAATCAACGCAGAAAGGGAATCGACGCAAAATGCCAAAACGAAATTAATAGCCCTTCTGAGCTGAGGTTAATAAAAATATATCAATAAAATAAATTATAAAGAGAGGAATTGGTGACCAACTGGGTAAAATTGTTGAACACTGGGTTCCTCACTTCTGGTTCGGTACTGAAAGTGCTGGTCCTAGAAATTTCTTTGTACATAATGATAAATAATAAATAATAATAAAAATGTAATATTGTAGATGACTCTTGGTTTGCCTTATAAGAAATTAGACATATTATTAGTTAATTAGCTTCGAAAAAGGTAATAATGTATAATTAGCAATGGTCAGTGCATTTAAAATGGCAGTGATGGAAAGGACAAGGTTACTATGGAATCAAAAATAGTATAAGCCCCTAAGGACTTAAATGAAGAGCATAAGAATAGTAACTGACAACTATTAAAATTTAATATTGTATTTAAAAATCTCGGAATGTTTAAGAATGAGAGAAAACATTCTATGGGAAATTAAGTGAAAAATATAATAAGTAAAATCAAAAGCGGTATTATGATCGAAAACTATAAGAAATGAGTTAAAATTAAGAATGAGCAGAAAATTACAGATATTAAAAATAAAAAAAGAAGTTAAAAATTACAACCATTAAGTTAAAGTTATATGCAAGAAATAATTCTAAATTCAGAGTGTGTTGAGGATTAGAAAGTATGTGTGTATTGTGTGTATTGAGAATACGGCAAAGCACACTAGGGCTATCTGCCTAAGGGGAGGGATACCTTTCGTGGAGGACTTTCTAAGAGAAACTGGCTCGTGTACACGTTACACATGGGGGAAACCACGAAAACGCCCATGCAGTCAGCCCGTTCGCGGGATTCGAACCTCGGACCGAACTACCAGTGTTCAGCGATTTTACCGCTCGGCCGCTGGTGTGCCCGATTAGAAAGTATGAAAAAATTCAAAAGATAAATTTCCTAACAATTAAATAATTTAAATAATGTAATACAGAACCTATTTCTGAAAAATTACGCTCATAAAATTTAACAGGTTGAAATTCAAAGCATGTTGAAAGTTAAAAAGGTTAAAATGTACGAAAGAAGTTAAAAATTACATCTAAAATTAAAATGAAAGTCTTTTGTGTGTTATATTTATTTATTAAATATCATGTTCTACGTACTCAAACCATAAAATTCAGTTCAACAGTAATATCGCAAAATAATTTTAAAATGAGTATATCTTTAGATTTCTCGATACACAGTCTCGTGCGCTGGAGATAATTTTTTTTTTCGCACAGCGTTGCCATTGCTCGTATTGAAATCTTTGAGTTTGTTAATTAAACATTCGTTGAAGTGTTACAAAAATATAAAATCGATAATAAAACAAATTTTAAATTCAAATTAGGGCTTACACATGCCCATATTCTATGGAACATTACGTTATTCAAATTTTGATGGCTCTAGGTACCATTGTTTTATCACAGTGCGAGAAATATATGTTACGGTGAAACACCGAAATCTGGAGAATGTCGACTTTCACCGGTGAATGACAACATTCACATTGTCGCTTGGTGCATGTCCGAAATATTTTCCGAATACTCTTATTTCTGACTTACACCGGTAAATGTCGACATTCACCATGTGCTAATGGTGAATGTTGAACATATAAGAATATTATATATTCTTCTCCGTAATTCAGTCTCGAAAAAACGCACTTGAGACTTAAAATGAGAACTTAAGAACATAAAACCTTAAAACACACAGTACATTCAAAATGAGAAAGGAAAATAATAAAAGTTAAAAACTTACTAAATTATGTGATTCAAATCTTATTTACTGCAACAACTTAAACTATTAGGACACTTTGAATTGCACAAGAGGTCCTTGCTTTTACAACTGCATTTATTTGTGGAACACTTCCCTTTGCAATGACAGCACGTACATAAACTCCTCTCTTTTCGAACTACACCAGAGCATATCTGTGATCGTCGACATACACCGGTGAGGGTCCGAATATACAAGAATGCAATGCAATATTCGATCTTTCACCGACGTATTTGGTGAATGTTGACATTCTCCGGTGAAAGTCGACATTCTCCAAGTTCGGTCTTTGTCAGTAACATTCATGCAGATCCTTCATTGTTGAATTTCTTTAAATATAATATAGGGCCATAATATTTGGTGGCAACAGTTTGAAAAGTGATTCGCGTTTATAGGTTTCAACGCAAAATGCCAAAACGAAATTAATATTCCTTCAGGGCTAATTGTCCCTTAAAAATTGCCTTTGACTAAAAAAAAATTAACTTCTAGGTTCTTCATTCTTAGCACTGCCCTGAAACAAAAATTATGCAGCAATACATGCTAGAATTCCAGAATGTAAGCAGAAAAGATTATATTTAAACATTTGCCTCGATTAAGATCACTTCTTATAAGCAGTAATAAAATAATTAGAAGAAAATATACTTCGATTTGAAAAACCACAGAACTCTCTGGACGACACAACATGTCATCAAGTGCGGAAGCATTTCACAATGATGATATTTAATTTAAAGATAACAAATAGGTACGATAGAAAAAACTACTGAGTTTTATTATTATTTTTAATATAAAGTATAGAGAAACTTCCTAACTGAATCAATAATTCCTTGTAATCCCCCCAGTTACAAACTTAATTTTAAAAAATTAAACTTACTTTCTCAAAGTTTTTGCACTAGATGATTGATGAGGCAGAAGATAAAATGGAATCTATTGAACCTTGGCATATTTTTCTTGAAAAGCAAAAAAAAAATTTTTTTTTTTTTTTTTTTTTTTTTTTTTTTTTTTTTTTTTACGTTTATAGAACGTTCGAGCTGCAAGCAATTCGAATCCACCAATGATAGCGCGCAGGTTGGAAATGCGCTAGGAGCCGCTGTCCAGATGGCTCCCTCTAAGATTCTGGTCCTGAACCTCCTATTTTATACTACTAGCGTACAATTCAGAGCTAGAAAAAGTTATGTTGAGTAACTTTTCCTTGTTCTGAATTGTACACTCCAGTGAGTTGTAGACAAAAGAGCTCTAGTTGAAATTTATTTGTAATTATTTTTGAAGATGATATTGCAAATCATTTTAATTGTGGCAATAACAATTCATGTAAACGAGTTAAATTGAGTTATTTAGTTAGAATAATTAAAAGAGAATCTCATAAATTGATGTCTAATGCTGCGAGTAATCGAATTATGAATGATTTTTATTCCGTCGTGCAATCTAATCATCTGATGAAGTCTAGTTATCAACCTTGGAAGGTGTATTTTAATTTTGTAACAGTTATTATTAATTTTGAAACCTTTCAACTCTAATTTCCCTACCGGAGTGCTTTTAGAATCGCGTTAAATGCAAAAGAGTTAGAAGAAGTATTTAAAGGAAGTTCAACTTGCTTCGAAAGAGAGTGCTTAGGAGTCCTTAGTGGCAAACGCTGGCCACTAAGGACTACTTCGTTCTTGAATCTATTACCCTCGGCCATTTTGTACGTTCCTTTTGGGAATAGCCGGTTAGTTTAAATTAAGAGCCAACTACATTAGGTATTTGTGTCTAGCTTCGGCTAAGTCTATAATAGTTAATTTAGTTTCTTATTTTCTTATTCTGATTTAAAAGCCCGATTGGAGGCTTTCCTTTAAGCCCAAGAAGGGGCCATCCGTTATTATTTCTTTGAGTGAATAAAGGGTATTTTAACCCTTCTCACGTATCTATAGTAACTATTGAAACTCAGTGATAATTCCCTACTTAATTGACTAGGTTCCTCGATCTTATATCTAGGCAAAGTATTTAGGAACATTATTGGCTGAAATGTTGACTTCTAGTTGAAATGTGAAGAAAGTGAAGCAAGCAATGAGTCCTATTGCTAGGATCCTGGAGTATAGTAAAGCTGATGCATGGAATAATCAGAGCAGAAACATTGCACCGGACTCACAGAAAGCAAACCTTTAAAATTGCAAAATCGCTTCTATTCTAATTAATCTACATTTCGTTGTTTTCTCAGATTGTACTAGTTTACAGATCATACTAATTTTGATTATCATGCCATTTTTCTGTCAATGCAATAGGTCCCATGTTGAATATGAAAAAGGAAATACAATGATATCCACAGGTGTTTAAAAGCATTAACAGTAGTAATTGTACGTAATTAGGAAACAGAGCATGTGCAGCTTTTCAAAATATTGATAAAAGTATTCGTTGATTTGAAGAAAAAAGTCGCTGAAACAATTGTGGACTGAGTATTAGAATCCTTTCCTAGACCATAGCCTATGGCTGAAACTAAATTTCGAAAAGTTTCTCTTTGTGCATAAAGTATTTTCGATTTACAATTCTTAGTGACATCGCGAGTACTGCAGTTCTAACTGAGACTGCGACATTGGTGAGAGGATTTAAATTTTGTGTCTCAGTACATATTTGCATACCTATTTCAACGTCGTCTCCCAATTTCATGAATTTTGATCCATCCCCGAGTGAATTTTGTATTCATAGTATATTTGCTTGTCTGTTTTAATATTTGTCTGTCTAGTCTTCCTTTCTGACTCAATAAAAGATCTCGATTTAGACAAATTTTATTTCTTGTTCATCTAAAGATTTGCTAAATCTATTGCGTCAGTCCATAAATTTTGGTGCAGAAAATGCGTCCATTTTTTGGTAAATTTGTAGGGTTTATATTTACTTTAACTAACATTTATTTTAAGTTTAAGCTATCTTTCCTGTCAAGCCTTTACTTTCCTCTAGAATTGCCAATGCCAGAGTATGAATAAAGGGTATTTTAACCCTTCTCACGTATCTGTAATAACTATTGGAACTCAGTAATAATTCCCAACATAATTGACTAGGTTCCTCGATTTATATCTAGACAAAGTATTTAGGAACATTATTGTCTGAAATGTTGACTTCTAGTTGAAATGTGAAGAAAGTGAAGCAAGCAATGAGTCCTATTGCTAGGATCCTGGAGTATAGTAAAGCTGATGCATGGAATAATCAGAGCAGAAACATTGCACCGGACTCACAGAAAGCAAACCTTTAAAATTGCAAAATCGCTTAGAACGCGCAGTATATTCAAATTTTAGCAGAAGTAAGTGTGTGTGTATGTGTGTGTATTTAATTATGGCAAAGCACACTAGGGCTATCTGCCTAAAAGGAGGGATGCCTTCGTGGAGGACTTTCTAAGGGAAACTGGCTCGTATACACGCTACACGTGGGGAAAACCACGAAAACGCCCATGCAGCCAGCCCGTTCGCGGGATTCGAACCTCGGACCGAACTACCAGTGTTCAGCGACTTTACCGCTCGGCCGCTGGTGGGCTATTAGCAGAAGTAAGATGAGTTTAATTAGAAGAGAAACGAGATTGTGTGTGTGCTTCTTGAATCGCTAACGTGAAGGTTGCTAGGTAGAAATTTAAGAACTGCGCGTTTCGGCCTGTGTGCCTATCTCGGCAGTTCGTTGAATCTTTCAACTGCTTAATCAGTAAGCTTGCTGAATCTCAGCTGTATTTTAGAACGCGGTTAAGTTAGTTACGATTTCAGAGCCTCGTAGGTAGGTGGTGTATTGGTGGTGGTGGTGTATTTAATTATGGCAAAGCACACTAGGGCTATCTGCCTAAGGGAAGGGATGCCTTCGTGGAGGACTTTCTAAGGGAAACTGGCTCGTATACACGTTACACATGGAGAAAACCACGAAAACGCCCATGCAACCAGCCCGTTCGCGGGATTCGAACTTCGGACCGAACTACCTGTGTTCAACGACTTTACCGCTCGGCCGCTGGTGGGCTCTACGTAGGTAGGGATCCAGTTGTTTATTCATCCTGTCATTAATTTTTAGTTTCACAGTTCTGTTTTTGTTAAACTGCCGGGTCGGCGTAGTTTGTGAGCGTCAAGTGAACGCAGCTGTTATTTCTAAAGTAGAATAAAAAGGGATTTAAACCCTTCTTACGAGTTTGTGTAATTTACAGTTCATAGCAGTCACTACCATAGTTGCTGACAAGTTGGGGCCACGCAACACTACAAATTTTTAAATAATATAAAAAAAACACAATTTAACATTTTAATCAATTATATATTTTCCTCCATTATCTACAATGTCTCGCCATCTTACAGCCAGCTTTTTTATGCCATTGCTGTAGAAAGGCTCTAGTTTTGATGCAAAAAACCAGAAAGTTCATTGTGTACATCCTGTTTAGAATTAATTTTTTCCCAGTAAAAAATTTTGTAAGGCATGAAATAAGTGAAAATGCCTTGGGGCAATATCTGGGGAGTAAGCAGGATGTGGCAAAAGCTCCCAATTAAATTCACTCATTTTTTGCAACGTTGTTCGAGTCGTATGCGGTCTAGCGTTATCACGATGAAACAACAACTTCTTGATATTCAGCAATCGTGGGCGTTTTTTGATCCATTCTGAGTTTAGACGACAAAGTTGTTCACTATAAACTTCTGAATGAATCGTTTGATTTGATTCTAACAGTTCAAAACGTCCTGAATGGGGTTCATCATCAATGCGGCTTTTTACAACTTTAAATTTTTTAAACCATTTCTGGACAGTCCTTACGCTAATGGTGTATTCACTATGTACACTATTAATATTCATCGCTGCAAACATGGCAGATTCACCACACGAAGATAAAAAATGTAGCACAGAACTTTTATACTGATTATCTATATTCCTCTTCTATGGGTATTAAAATGCGTTCGATATTTACGAAAGTTGGTGATAAACTGAATAATATGTTAGTCAAACGATGACAATTTTCAGCAGGTTCCAAATTGTATTGTTTTAGTAAATGCGTCATAGTGAATTCCACGCATACTCTTAATGCGCACGAACTTATGGACTGACCCGATATACACTGGTGTGCAACAATTAAGGACGAAGTCGAAAAATTAGCATATCAGCTTAACGAATAGGCAGAGAGGACAGAAAGACCAATCAGGAGATTAAGTAAGGTGATGTACGGTAGCACATGCGCAGATATGCAGGTAGACGTAATGGGGGAGTGTCTGAGTAGTATAAAGCATGTTGTCGGTGTAAGATCAGTATTTCTGGAAAAGAGATTGCACGCCGTATAACAGTTAAAATCACACCGAGTTGCTGCCTCAGCGAGAAATGGCGAATAATCAAATTGTTAGACGACATCTGGATGCTTTTACCCGAGGTCGAATTATTGGGAAGTTGGAGGAAGGCCGCAGTGTGACAAGTGTGGCTGCAGAGTTCGGAATTGCTCACAGCATCGTTTCACGACTTTGGAGACAATTTCAAACTACAGGAACAGCTAACCGGGGGTTTAGTAGTGGTCGTCCACGAGGAACCACACCCGCAGATGACCGGTATATTGCCTTACAGGCCAGAAGAAACAGGCGGTAGACAGCGGGAGAAATCGCTAGACACACGACACAGGCGACTGGACGACCGATGTCGCGTTTTACCGTGGCCAGAAGACTGCACGGTGGTGGTCTGTTTGCACGATGCCCTGTACGGTGTGTACCTCTAACGCCTGCCCATCGGAGAAGGCGTTCTCTGTGGTGCCGGGAACACCGGAATTGGAGAGACAATGAATGGGGACGAGTACTCTTTACAGATGAGAGCAGATTCAGTCTGAGTAGCGATTCTCATCGCATACTCATCTGGAGAGAGCGGGGAAGCCGCAATCATCCCTCGAACGTCATTGAAAGGGACAGGTATGGAGGTGGCGGTGTTCTCGTTTGGGGAGAAATCATGCGTGGTAGTCGTACAGACCTTCACAATTTCGACGCAGGTTCAGTCAACGGGACCGTTATTGTAACGAGATTCTTCTTCCATATGTGCGTCTTTTTAGAGGCGCTATGGGTCCGCAGTTCCTTTTCATGGACAACAATGCACCATGTCATCGCACAGTAGCTGCCGAACAGATCTTAGAGAGTGAGTATATTGAATGTATGGATTGGCCGGCACGATCTCCGGATCTCAATCCCATCGAGCATGTATGGGATTTTCTAGGCAGACGCTTGGCAGTTCGTACCTTACCACCAGTAACGATTCCGGAGCTTCGATTGGCGCTGCAAGACGAATGAGCAGCAATGCCTCAACAACTCATTGACACTCTCATTCTCAGCATGGGCCGACGCTGTGAAACCTGCCTAGCAGTCAGGGGAGATCATATCCCCTATTAAAGACCGGATGTTTCTTGCAGGACACCCATCACAGGGATGTTTCGGCCTTCAGTCGCATTGCGCTCCATGCTACTTTTTCAATAAAGCTTCTTTTTATCCCTCTGATTTCTCTTTTAGTAAGTGTTGCTTACATTACTCATGTCCTTACGTATTGGGGATCTTACGGTATTAAATGTATTGATTTGGAAAGCTTTTGTACAAAGTTATACTGAAAACACCGTCTCGTCCTTAATTTTTGCACGCCAGTGTATTCATTGCATATCTGTATGTCTGCTTTAATCTCTACCAAATTAACGAAACATTTCTGTTTTATGAATCTCATTAAATCTGGATTTTATTGTATACTTATAAGTTCAACAGAAAAAAGTTTAAAATATATAAAATTTACTTGTAAATTTTAATTTTTATGATACAAAATACCAATAAAAGCTTCCAAATATGTGATATTTACCCATATGAGCCATAGGAGATATTTACCCATTTACGTTTATTTATGAGTTCGTGTCCTTTATATTAAAATTAACGTGTTTATATTGTGTTTATATGTTGCCTATAATTATCTATAGAAGAACTAAAAAGCTGGTTTATATTTCTGAAAAGTTAAAAGCCAATCAAATTTTAGCCAACGGTATCTTAATTTAAAGATCTTTAGTGATAGTTACAACACATGGCACTCATTGGTAAGGACTTAAAATTCATACGGAAAGCTTGGCACATTGACATTGCTGATTGTCATGGCAGATTTAATGTATTTTTCCTTTGGATTTTGAAACATTACTGTTCTCCAGGTAATGGGGCTGACGTTCCTGGCTGCTGGCACCAGTATTCCGGACCTTATTACCAGCGTCCTGGTCGCCAGAAAAGGGTTCGGCGACATGGCTGTTTCCAGTTCTATTGGCAGTAATATCTTTGACGTCACAGTTGGGTGAGTTGCTTCTTTTTTTTCCTCTTAACTCCTTTCTGGTAGAATAGCTATCGCGTTTGGGGATGCAAGTCACGCTTAAATGTATATACATATATAAAGCTTATTTATTTATTTAATTCAAATGAAATCTTTAATTGAGTATATTTTAGTACGTAATAATAAAATTCCATAGTCAAAAATACACTTAAAATTCTAACTGTATGTTCTTTTCATTTTTAATGGCGACGGTCTCTTATTTGAAAGTACGTGGAATGAAATCCACAGCCCCGTAGTCAATTTGTTTTTCCCGCCTTTTTCTACACGTACAGTTTTAGAATGTTCTGGAGATATTTAAAGCGAACTGGAATGGCTGACGAAGCTGACGTCATTTCTTGGAAGCTCCGCCTTTCCAGAGGCTATAAAAGGACTTGAAAAGGAATATCGGGGTCTTTTCTTTAATGTAACGATACAGTAAACTTCATACAAAAAGCTATTATTAGTTCTTTTTATTTTACTCCGGAGATCTGATTTTTGTAACTGCTATTTCTCCTGAATAATAAAAAATGGATCATGTTTTTTAAACTTATCGTCTGATTATTTAAGCTACGACTAAAGCTGATACATCACATATATATATAAAGAATTCTAAATATATACTAGTTACTCATGGCAGTATTCGAAATAACATATCTGTTCTACAGGGGGTAGGGTCCTTGACCCAGGCACTCTGGTGTTTCACCGTTTCCCCAGTGCGTCAATACAAAATCAGACTTTTTCTGAAATGGTAAAAAAAAAAAGAAAGGTGACAGTTCTATATCTCCCGTTCTACTGGATCAGTATCGAGGCTGTTGCCAAAGGCAGACGTAACGTGCTCTTCTTGACACGAGGAATTTCGTGGGCGTGGGCTGACTATATGTCAGATAAGTAAGCATTAGTAACAACAACGATGTAGACAAGTGAGCATTAGTAACAACAACAACTATGTAGACAGCGACAATTAGTAACAACAACGATAATGTAGACAAGTGAGCATTAGTAACAACAACAACTATGTAAACAAGTGAGCATTAGTAACAACAACAACAACAACAATGTAGACAAGTGAGCATTAGTAACAACAACAACAACAATGTAGACAAGTGAGCATTAGTAACAACAACAACTATGTAGACAAGTGAGCATTAGTAACAACAGCAACTATGTAGACAAGTGACAATTAGTAACAACCACAACAATGTAGACAAGTGAGCGTTAGTAACAACAACAACAACTATGTAGATAATTGAGCATTACTAACAACAAGAATAATGTGCAACAAATTATTCTTTATTGAAAATATTGCTACTGTAGATTTAATAATCCATTACAAAAATTATGAATAAATAGTATATTAGCTAGAATTTTTGCTTTACGGGGTCATACTTTAAAACTCTTTTCCATTAAATCTGTTAAAATCTGTTTTCAAAAGCATTTTTTACCTTTGTCTTATTTTGTGAAACTCTACAATGGAGGTATGTGCCTGGAATCATTATTTAAAGAAATAAATCTTGGAAACATAATCTTCGAAGACATTCTGTACCAAAGGAATTAAGGTAGAAATAACACATTTTAAGTGTAGTGTGCAAGGAAAGTGTTCTTAATTCATTTCATTATAATTTTTAATAACAAAAATGATTTTTTTTATATTTATTTACATGCAGGCTTCCTTTACCGTGGCTCTTGTCGGCCCTTGTGTTCGGACCCGTGAAGGTGAGCAGCTCCGGTATGGCTTGTTCCATCGTCATCCTCTTCCTGATGTTGATCTTCGTCATAGTGTCTATTGCCCTCTTCAAGTGGAAGATGAACATCGGTCTTGCTCTTGTCATGTTCCTCCTCTACTTCGCTTTTGTTGCCATGAGTCTTTTACTGGAGTACAGAATCGTCGACTGTGAGATCATCATGGCCTACGTTACTGGCCAATGATGACCCTTCGGTCGACAACAGTTTGGAGCAACTAGTTGTTGACTTCCACAACAGTTTAGTGCAATGACTATTGACCATAAATAACAGTTTAGTACAAACTTGTTACCATAGATAACAGTTATGCAACGATTATTTAATGTGGATAACAGTTTGTTGCAACGTGACGTTGGCGTGAACAAGAGTTGATGCAATGACCACTGAATGTGGATACCAATCTAGCGCAACGGCACTTGAGCGCGAATTACAATTCAGTGCAATGGTGAATGGAAATGGTCAACTGGAGCAAAAATAGCTGGACAGCAGATGCAAACGTATAACTGTTTGTAGCAGGATACCGTCTCCTCTAAATTAATTAATAAACTGACATTTGATCTAGGAAGGTCTTTGTTAAAATGTTTTCAAAAGCGTTTTATTTCGAACTGCCGCTCACTCAGGTGATCTCTATTGCAAATTTTTATTTTGGAAATTAGAATACCGGTGGGATTTTCAATAAATTCTTTAGCTGTCCGAAGGGAAAAAAGTGAAAGTTTGTTATGCTTTCATCTTATATTATGAATTCCAGACTTTCAGAGTTCATCTATCTATAAATGTCCAGGAAAAATATCTAGTCTTCAGAACTGACTGTATATGTGTGCAGAGTTGCAGAATGATTTGCCACTATGAATAAACATTGAATTGATACGTAGAGATTCTATACGTATATATTCTATACGTAGAGATTCTATACGTATTGATACGTAGAGCATCTGTTGAGATTCTGATCCCGTAATCGTGATCGTTTAAATTTTATTGATCTTGAAGCAATATATCATTATTATGGAGAAAGAAGGTAAGGAGAGGAAGAGTGCCTCCTCGATCGGATGTGTGCACAAAGTTCCCTTCAGATTCCTCCTCTTTGATGTGTCCAGACTTCATCCTCACAAAAAAAGTACGCTGAAGCTCATTTTATAGAATATAGATCAACAGAATTCAAATGATCGTAGCTTCAGCCAATTTACATGTGCTTACTGGAAATGGAATTGAGTGGATACAATTTGCATTCTAAGAAATCATACAGTCTCATTTCAGTTTCGATTTACATAGCGAAGCATCCATAGGGTTTTCATCCTACTTCTGTACGTGAAGTTTTAAAAACATTATGGTTAAGAGAAAGTATTTCAGCTTTTTGAAGCAACGGTTCTCAGTCTTTTCCGTTCCATAATTAATTAATATGACACATTTCAAGAGGAAATAGAAAGGGAAACAATGTTGGCAAATATAGAAGCATCTTCTTTGAACGCTGAAACAAATTTAAGCGTTTCATATAACTGCGGATCCTAAAGTAATTATATTACCTCGTATTAAAACTCTTATTGGAAAGATTTTATGAACATTCTATAAAGACAATATATTTAATTAAGACACAATAACACGCCGAATAAATACTAATTCAGAAGACAAACAACAAAAATCAGCGTTATATTTACTAAATTTCCACAGGACTAGTTTCGATGGTTTTACCGAACCACCATCCTCAGCTGCAAAACCGCAAATGAACAAGATAGGAAAAAATAATTAGATAAGATAAGAAAGCCTGGACAAGAATAAGCAAGTGGCGCCATCTTTTGGTGAAACCAGAACTAAAACATAATTTCTTTAAAGGCCGAAGGCAAATTTGGATTGGAATTAGGATCGTTAACTAGAACAGAAAGATTTTTATGAATGTGAAATGCCTCTAGAAAATCCAGTTCTCCAATGGAAGATGTTTTTTGAACAATTTTGGCAGCAGAAAAATTGAAAGTGTGATTTTCGGACCAACAATGTTGCGCATTCATAAAAATCTTTCTGTTCTAGTTAACGATCCTAATTCCAATCCAAATTTGCCCTCGGCCTTTAAAGAAATTATGTTTTAGTTCTGGTTTCACCAACAGATGGCGCCACTTGCTTATTCTTGTCCAGGCTTTCTTATCTTATCTAATCATTGTTTCCTATCTTGTTCATTTGAGGTTTTGCAGCTGAGGATGGTGGTTCGGTAAAACCATCGAAACTAGTCCTGTGGAAATTTTGTAAATATAACGCTGATTTTTGTTGTTTGTCTTCTGAATTAGTAAAGAATATATTTATTCTGTAGCCCAATAGGACTCTAATTATCCATATTAACTGGGGACATGCATATGATTAAGTAATTCGGAAAACTGGTCTGACTTTTTTATTACCGTGCACATGTGTACTGTCTATCATAAAAGTGAGCGAGTTATATTACTTATCCTGCTTTCGTTAGAGTAGATTATGGAATTGAAATAAGTAAAATGGTTTTTATTACTGTTGAAAATAACTAGAAAAGACTCCCTTTACCAAAAGCCTGAACGAGGAAATATTTTTTATTTGCTTAAGCTCATAACATATTCTTTTTAACTAACATTAAGCAAACAATTTAATTTTGATTTCCATAGGCCCTAAAACTATACACATAATTATGTTTTCACCTTTCTTTATAATCATGTTTCTTGCTTTGGTACTGTAATGTCTAGCGTATGCACGTAGCTGTTGAAAGATTTGTAGTTCGATTCTAAGCGATGGCTTCTCCAATTTGTTGTGGTTCTGAAAATTTAATAATCTCTAAAATTTATTAGATTTAAATAAATTGATTTTTTATTTATGTTAAACAGAAAGTATAACGTACTGCTGTTCAATTAAAATAAAACAAAGGGTTTATTTTAATTCATGGAAAATAATGAAATTAATAATATGATGCAAAGTCTTCTAATTATGTAATCCTATGGTATTCATAAATATACATAGATACGAACATGCCTATACACATTATGAAAGTTCTTGTCAGCCAGCATTTGTATGTTAGATACTTGCCAAATTTTCATATGATGACGCAACGTTAAAAACATACCTACTTCCCAAATGATACTAATGACATGTTCCTGAAATAAATTATGTAAACGTGCATGACATTTATAGTTTTTAGGGGACTCATACACCTTAAAATTCATAAGATCTTCGAATATGTGACTGTTGCAAAAATTAGGATAACTTATTTATTTTAAAAGATATTACTTCCAACTTTTTACACCTGACTACACAATATAGCTGCTATATGAAATAGTAATCAGAAAGTTTATGTTGCCACAAATATTTTTATAATTTAATCCGCTTCGTGACAAAAGTTTTCGTCAAGTTTCCACCTTGCGCGCACAGTTTTAAACATTCTGTTGTATAATTTAATTCCATATTTAATATATAGCTTTTATAACATTTGTAAACTACTGTGAACCTAAAATTCTAAGAATTTCATGTGAAATTTTTATTTTATTTGGAGTTGAATTTATAAAATGTATTTTATTAAAAAAATCTGTAAAGTTTTCGTGCATAATGTTTTTTAATACTAAAATATTCATCAAATTTTTGGTTCACTTAGAAAATAGTGCCCATATAAAGAATTCCATGAAATTTCAAGTACGTATCATTAGCCATTTTTAAAATATCATGCGCGCAAGGTGGAAGCATGGCGAAATATTTTGTCACAAAGCGGATTAAATTACAAAAATATTTGTGGCAACACAAACTATCTGGTTACTAGTTTCTAAAGCAGCTATATTATGTAGTCAGCTGTAAAAACTTGGAGGTAATTGCTTTTAAAATAAATAAAATATCCCAATTCTTGCAACGGTCACGTATTCGAAGATCATAAGGGGTTTAAGGTGTATGAGCCCCCTTAAATAGATTACGTTTTAAAGCCGAAACATATGTACATTCATAGAAATTTACATAGTAGCTTTTAAAAATATAAATTGAATTATTATGACATCTTTCATTATTAGTTTTAAGTAAGTAAACTAATAGCAATTAAATGCCTTTAAAAATAACAATTAATGTGAATAATTGGAGTCCTGTTATATTCCATTTAAATGCTTTTACATCCTAGAATAGAATAGCTTTATGATATATATATATATATATATATATATATATTATAAATTAAGAAGAATTAATGCCTCTAAAAGTAAAGTCGTTAAAGGCCCATTAAAATATATTTCTGTATACATCCTAATGTATTTTTTTTTCTTGTGACCCCCAATAATATCACAGAGCCATCTGTGGCGTACTGTGTCTCTAGCTTGAGAATCGTTGTTTTATAAGCTATTTGAGTTTCTTTAAAGCAGCATAAAATACCATCTTCTGGGTATCAACCTTCTGCTTTTGCGCCAGATCCGTACGAACATGTTGTTATGTGCGAAGTCATAAAGTACTTCGAGGGAGGGTGGTAATAAAAAGAGTCGTTCATGGCCTTTTATCTAAGGCATTGCATTCGAATCGACGAGAATATGAATTAAGTCGAATGCAGACGACACGCACTAATTTACTACGACATAAATTAAGTCTAATGAACGAAGATTACGATACGAAGACCAAAATACGTCGAATGCGCAGACATAAATTCGATAGAATTCTGAGAATATAAATAATTAAGTCGAATGTATGAAGGCATGAATGACGCCACATGCATAGGACTGGTATGAGGCCAGAAGTTTGCATTTGTCTGTTTCAAATTATGATAATAACATCGAATTTCACAAAGGGTTATTGAAATGACTGCATAATTTGATTTTATATGTACATAAGAAAGAAAAACATTTTCAAGCGTGTGATAATATGCTTAATCTACAGTCTATCAGTATTCTGCGAAACTACATTCCTCTTGTTATTTTGCAGCAGTTGTAAGAAGTTAAAAAAAATTTATTACTGTGACATGAAACTTGTTTTTGTAACAGAAGCGTAAAAGTCAAAATATCTGGTATACCTGAGGTCACATTTCATCCAGAGGTTTAGAAACGTCAGACAATAACTTGGTAAAATGTGTCTTTCGTCACTATTGTTTAAAACAATTTGAGTTCGATATATTTTGAATTCCCTAATGACTATATTGCTTCTAACTAATTAGTAATGGGATAGAAAATACAAGAGTAAAAAGAAGAAATCAGTAAAATTCCGTTTGTAACTACATCTGTAAATGTTTAAAAATGTGAGGAATTTTCAAGTAGTTTGTGTTTTCATTTCATTTGAAATGTTTTATAACCTAGTATATGAACTAAAAGGGAAACAAAAGAGAGAACTAGAGGCAAAAATATTCATAAATGTTATTTATTGTGTATATCTTTTTATTTCGAATGCATCTGGAAAAGTAACTTCAAGGAAGGCATGACTGACGTGGTGGTTTAATATAAAAAAACATCTTACTTGACTGAAATTAGCTCTTCCACGTGTTTCTTAGACAGAGGCAATATATATACATACAGTTAATTTCCATTTCTTACTTTCAGCAACCATAAATCCAAATTATTCGTGTATCATCAAATCATGTCTTGCATATTTCTGATCCAAAATTGACATTTTATATTATTTGGCGATATGCATTTTTTTCACTTTTGATATGAAATATATTAAAAATTTTTCAACTAGCGTAAGAATAAATAAAAAGTACTGATTTTTTAAATTATATATTTTTCAACAAATTTTAATTACGAGAAGAGAACTCAGGCTCGTAAAGATATTTATTTATTATTGCCAAATGTTTAAACTCAACTTCTGAATGTACACGAGAACATTCAAGATATTTATTCCATACAGGTAACATATTTAGTATACTGCTTTCATTAAAGTCCATTTTCAGGCCATATAGGCGCTTGCGGACGATCGATTGAATTTATTTAGCCGTTTTGAAGATTTATCTTCCATTAATCTTTCAGGACAGCACTGTCGATAACACTAAGAAATGACATATTTTGTACAGTGTTTTGCGCTTTTTCTGTGAGGCTGACAGCTTATCAAAAACCTGGTCTGTACTGCGACAGTCAAACCAGTTATCTGCCAGTTTGCTATTTGCAAATCAGAAAAAAAAAGGGAAACAAATTAAATGCGTTACGTTTAGATTATCCCTCGAGTTATTATTTTTCAATAAATTTCTGACAATCAGGTAGCTCCTCAGATGGGACATTAGGTACCCAATATCTATGCAATTAAAATTACTTTATAGCTCTACTAGCTTATTATGAGCGAACTAAGAAATAAAGGACTTCTTAAGAGGCTGAAATGGATGCAATCATAAATGTGTTTATCGTATTACGAATTTTTGCTTGTGATAAATGAGTGATATAAGATGGTAGTGAATAAAGAAAGAATGTGTGTAATTTTTAAAGGGTTCAAAAGAAATGTTTGTGTCTCTTTTCTCATTTAATCAGACATTAGATTTTCATCTCTTTTTCAGTCGCGTTAGAAAAACATTTATAATCAATATTTGCTGCTATTTTAAATTTGCCATCACGTCGTCAAAAACACTCGGTGAGCAGATCAAAAAACGCAATGGAATAACAAGCAAACCCGACTGTATGTATATGTTACCGTGAAAGACCGAAATTGGAGAATGTCGACTTTCACCGGAGAATGTCAGCGTTCACCAAATACGTTGGTGACAGATCGAATATTGCACTACATTCTTGTCTATTCGGACCCTCACCGGTGTATGTCGACAATCACAGATATCCTCTGGTGAAAGTCGAAAAGAGAGGTCATAAAGTGCCATAATAGTTTAAGTTGTTGCAATAAATAAGATTTGAATCACATAATTTAATAAGTTTTTTATTACTGTTATTTTATTTTCTCATTTAGAACGTACTGTATAAATAAGTAAGTTTTTAACTTCTATTATTTTCCTTTCTCATTTTGAATGTATTGTATGTTTTAGGTTCTCATGTTCTCAAGTTCTTATTTCAAGTTTCAAGTGCGTTTATTCGCGACTGAATTACGGAGAAGAAAATATAATATTGTCATATGTTCAACATTCACCACTAGTACATGGTGAATGTCGACATTGACCTGTGTAAGTCAGAAATAAGAGTATTTGGAAAATATTTCGGACATACACCAAGAGACTATGTGAATGTTGACATTCACCGGTGAAAGTCGACATTCTCCAGATTTCGGTGTTTCACCGTAACATATACACACATATTTGCATTAAAAAACGCGAAGGATGTAAGGAAATTACAGAAAATGGTGCATTGCTAGTGCATTTTTTGTAATTCTTGTATTCTTGGTTTATTTACTACTGGGAAACTTTTAACACGTCTCTAAATGCTACTTTTAAACCTTTCATGATCTTTAAACATATTTTTCAGGAAATATGAGGGACTCTTAATGTTAAAAACTCGTTCGAATAATACTTTTTTTCAGCGTTTAAGAACGCTTAACCTGCAAAAAGAATGATATACTTTCTATGCTCATGTTTCACTAGACGTTGAAAAAATTTTCCTAACATTGGTATGTTTTGTCATAAATACCACAGGAATAATGAAAGTTCTTGTAATACCTGTGGATAACATTTCTCAGAACTAAGTACTAGAATTTAGCGGAAACCTCACCTTCTTAATTGAAAAAAAATCTATGAATTGGACTAGAATATTTTATTTTGATAAAAAACCCAAACTCCATGGATTAATTAGGGCATTCTCTCGTCTCGACTTAAGCTTATACCTTTATTCTCCGATATGCGATTTTTAAGTACCCCTAAACGTTCATACTCCAGATTGGGAGATAATAATTAACACAAAGAGGGTAGCATACAACTTTGCCTTCAAATGTGACCAGATCGGCATTAGGCGGCAAAAACGTGGATAAGGCAGAAGAGCTTAGTTAAAAAATGCATCAGCTTAAAAACTTATTTTTATTGTAGAAGAAAGCAACTCTATTACAGTGAGGTAATTCCAATAAGAGAAGGAAGTTTTGACTTAGGGGTACATTCTTGTCAGCCATTATATCTGTTTCATCTTCTCAAAATGCAATTTGACCTGTTGTGTCAATCTTAGGATTAAGCAGTTTTTCTGATGTCTGCTTCTCCACTAAAAGCAGCTTAATCAAAGAAAGAAAACATGTTATTAAGGTAAACAAAAATATTAATAATAATAATTTGAGAAGCATTGACATACAGGGTGATCAGCGAATAAGCCCTGATTTCAAAATTAAATATCTCTACAACAAAGATCGATAGAATTATGCGGTAAACTGTACGTTCATTAGCAAAACTGTAAAAATGGTGTACAAAAGTTTAGAAAATTTAGTTACTAAAATCGTTAACAGATGGCGCTCTGCGCTGAAAACTGTCTGAAAGCAGTAAAAGAAACAATAAAGTGAAGCAGACTTTGCAATCAAAATACAATTTTTTCAAAATGTTCACCGTTCGAAACAATGAGGTGGCGTAAACGAACAATGAAATTTGACATCACGTTTTGCAATGTCTCAACGGAAATGGAGTCACATGCAACACCAATCAACGATTCAAGCTCATCTAGAGTAGCGGGATTGTTTCGATAGACAGTGTCTTTCAATGCGCCAAACAGAAAGAAGTCACAAGGGCTCAGATCGGGAGAATATGGAAGCCAAGTTATTCCTGTTGCAGTAAATTGCGGATAATCTAACGCAATTACACTATTTCCAAAGTATTCATGAAGAAAGCGAAAACCTTTGACTGTTCGATGTGGTCGATCCCCATCTTGCATGAACCAGTCGATACCTGGTCGATCCTTCAACGCTAGTTAAGTGCTGACAAATTGTTCCAAAATTGTAACGTAACGTTCAGTAGTTATCATTTCTCGTACAAAAAATGATCCGATAATGCCTCTGGCGCATACCGTAGCCCATGCAGTAATTTTAGGCGAATGCAGTGCTTTCACACAATCTTCATACAAATGAGTATTTTCGGTTAATAAACAAATGAGTATTTTCGGTTAATAAACAAATGAGTTTTGTTTATTAATGATTCCATTCAAATGAAAATGTGCCTCACCTGTGAACCAGATACAGCTCACATCAAATCTGTGGTTGTCGACCATTGTTAGAATCTGATTCGCAAAGCCAACCCTTTGTTGCACAGCTTTCATGGGTATGGCCTGATGACTTTGGATTTTGTATGGAAACAGCTGTAGGCTATTTTTTAATATTTTTTGCGTGCTTATGTACTTCAAACCTGTCTCTGATGCCATCCGTCGGATGCTTTTCCTAGGATTTTGCTGAACAATTCCAGAAACTTTGGCTGAATTTTCAGGAGTGACTACAGTTTGCCTGGACCCAACATTTCCCTTTCGATCATCAGCCACGCTGCCAGTTCAAATTTCGCAAAGAACATGCGAATGGCTTTCGCATCGGGGCCAATAGGAACATTGAATCGGGGCCAATTGAACATTGAGCCTTTTTTCACTAGCTAACAGTCGTACTGATCACTTTTGAATTCAAATCACATTTTTAAAGGCTATTGATAGGTCATTGCGATTAGAGCGCCATCTGTTAACGATTTTCGTAACTAAATTTTCTAAACTTTTGTACACCATTTTTACAGTTTTGCTAATAAACATGCAGTTTACCGCATAATTCTATCGATCTTTGTTGTAGAGATATTTAATTTTGAAATCAGGGCTTATTCGCTGATCACCCTGCATAATCAAGACAAGGATATATGTATCATGTTCTCCAGTTAACTAAAAATATCACTCGTAAAGCAGAATGTTGGGGGTGACTCGGATCCGTACCAAACCACTGAAGATTGCTTTGAAAATTAAGATTATTTTCATAGGGACTGAAATTATGAGTGATATCAATCACTTTTAGTAAGTCATAGATGAATTTAAGTAATTGCAGAAAACCGTCAGATCCCGCTGTTGATTATGCTACCCACTTTTTATTTGTATATTGAACTATATATTAAAATAGAATAAGGAAAAATAAGTCCTTTAAATGAGAAAATAATTTGAACATCTCGTTTAAGCTGGAAATTCTTCGTGTTTTCCAGGACAGTAGCATATTTTAGATTCAAACGTACATAACTTTGGCGTTCTTGTAAAATATTGGAATATATTTCTTAAACAATGAAATTATTTTATATATTCAGTATAAATTAAAAGTTTATGTTAAAGAAATGTTAACAACAGATTATATTAATGTTAGAAACTTGACATTTTGAAAATGGCTTTCAATGTTTTGAGATAAATTGGAGATTTTGCTTCTGTTAAGTGACTTGAGATAGCGTAAATGGCTTACAAGACCCTTTGGCAATATACTCTATGAAAATTCGAGCCACGTGCTGCTGACAACGACCTAAGAGTTTTCTAAATGGCTGCAGACATTACTTGGTATTACACCTTGATATTCTTGATTCTGTTAGCAGAACAATTCGTCCGATAATTTGAAAGAATTTCATCAATAAAATCTTGTATGTTTTTTCTAAGAACTATGAAGGGGTCGTTTTAGATAGGGTCATAGAAGAGTCCTGTATAATGTAACAAGTATTTATTAACAGGTTTAAGTTACACACGAACATTACATTTAACTTTAAGAAAATTACAGAGCACAAGTCTGGTACGACCTATCAAGTTAGAGCCTTGGCTTTTACTGAAGTACTTCTCTGGCTACTCACCAGAGGGCAGCCTTGTTGTCACAGTTAGTCCAACAGTTCATGTTAAAGGATTGGTTGCAAAACTATTTTGTAACAAATATGTTACATAATTTCATTCGTTTTGTCTTTGATGTGTAAGTTTCTTTGATTTTAGTGGTGAGGGAATAAAAATTTCAGATGTAATAGCCAGCAAAGCATATATCACGATTTGAAGTCAAAATGCTCTGTAACAAAGGTGTTGAGGAATCCTTAGATTTGTCTCTTTTAAAATCAAACGAAGAAACAATATGAAACAAAGCGATAATTATCAGGCGTCCAAAAGTTTCCTGGAGTCCAAAAAATTATTAGAATTTTTTCGTACTGATCAATCTTCGAATTATTGCTTTTTTGTGAAACAGCCTTCAATACCAAAACATGAAATTCAGGAATATAATGATAATGAGGAAAGAGATAAAATGTATGTAAAGGAAAGTTTGTGATAACTAAAAGCAATCGTATTGATCAATTAGGTGTAAAAACGTTCCATTTTACTGTGCGTAGATGTTTTGATTAGTGTTTCGAAAGATGTAGGTAATTTTATATACTAATAGCATCAAGGAACTTTGGTTTTAGAGTAGAACTCCAACTATCCTCACTGACTGGCATGAAAGTTCATCCAGATAATCAGATTGTCTTAATTGCTTTAAAACAAGTACAAATTTGCTGTATTGCAAGTATAGAAATTTCGACTTTTTTTATCATTTATCCTATTTATAAAAATTACAATTAAAATGTATTACATCTTGTATTGAAAATTTGACACTAGCATGAAGAATAAAATATGGTGTACAAAAACAAAAAGTAATATTCAAGGAAAATTAAAGAATATAATCTAAAAAAATCTGAAAGGTCTCAAATTTTAAATTACGTCCAAAGGGGCGTTTTTGAACATTTTGTGTGCTACCTTTATTTATTAAATATCATGTTCTTCTCACTAAAACCACAAAATTCAGTTCAACAGCAATGTTGCAAAATAATTTTAAAATGAGCATATCTTTAAAACTTTTGATACACAGTTCCGCACGCTGAAGTTAGAAAGGTTTTTTTACCCGTAGAGTGTTGCCATTGCTCGCTTTGAAATCCTTGAGTATACATATCAAGCTCATTCATTTAAATTATTTGAAAAGCGTATTAGACTGTGCTGTATTATTTTTCATATTAATGTAATTAATAAAAAAATTAAAAGCATGCGCTGAATCAACAGAGCCTAGAAAGAACAACCGAGTTTGATACCTAGTTCTGGATAGATGGGCTCAAGATATTTGGAGTTCAGATAGTTGGAGTTCTACTGTATTTTTGCTTTAAAAGTGACTAACCCATTTATGTAGGTATATATGCATGTTACTCTCAAAACCAAAATATAGTTTCTCATGAAATGATTTGCCAAAAACATGCTAAATATTTTCCAAGTTTTAAATAATATACATATTTATTATTGTATTTCTATGAATATTATTTACCAAAAGGATGTTAAATGAATGCTATTAACGAAATTTCATATTTTTGCAGTTGAAAAGTCCACTTTTTTAAACGATGGTATGTTATTTCCCAATTAGAATAAACATTTTAAAAATGACTCCGTTTATACAGAAATACTATTTTGCAATTGGTAATCTAAATTATTATTATTTAGAAACTTTTTTCAAAGACGTCTTTATTTCTGAATTTGTTGAAAGAAAATTTGATTCTCCACATTTTCACATACACATTTATTTTGGTCTATTAGAGAAAGATATTCTAAATGGTACACTCGAAATGAACTCAGTTTCAAATTTTTATAAAGAAATAGATAAGTTTAATTCTTTTTAGCCTTGTTTGCTAACTGGCCCAAACCCGAAGGGAACAAGAAATGGGTACTGATGAATTATTTTTACATTTCTTCAATCAATGTTATAAAATATTCATCTTTATATTCTAATTTTAGTATATTATATATTCGATAAAATATTTATGTAGTAGCTTTGCGAATTATTGTTACATTGTTGGTTAATCTTTAGATTATGTTATGGTAACTTGGCGATTTTTTGGCGAAAATTTGGCAACCAACCCTCCTACAGCAACCTGCTAGTTTTTGTTTGGACGCCATTTTGTTTTCACGAAGTAAAGGCATGTTTTTTTTTTTTTTTTTTTTTTTTTTTTTTTTTTTTTTTTTTTTTTTTTTTACTCAACATTTTTTTCCAACAATTTGCTAGCCGATTTACGCTTATGCTAGAACTTTTATGGAACAAAAGTGCTTAATCATGACGAAGATTAGGTGCGAAACTGGGAGAAAGTGCAGAATCGCCCACTGCTTGAGGCGTTTTTAAGAATTGCACATACACGGTATTCATGTACACGTCGACCTTCACTTAAAAAAACATCCCAGAATTGCACAAAAATGGCATTGCGCACACTCTTGACTTTACATATGTACACTGCTAAAGTCCTAGCTAGCAACCTTTATCACCTTACCAAAATGTCGCCAAACTACCTGTTACCATATTCAAAGATTAGCCAAATTATTATGAATTTCGAACTTTGAACAGCTTAACCACTGCCAAAGCGCGAAATAGCCTCCCATTTCAAAAACTGATTTCACTTCCTTCTTTGGCCACAACATATACGTCTGTTTCTAACAAGAAAAGAGATCGAACTTCCAGACGACAGTCCCAAAGAAATTTTCAGGGATGGTTTAAATGTATGAGCAAAACAAGTATGACATTTGGCAACCCTAAGAACAGGGCATATAAAGCGGGGTGCGGGCTCGAAAGATTTGCAGCCATAAATTATGATCAAGCGTAATGTATCTAGGACGTTTAAGGATTTTGTTCTCAACAGAGATTACGTAACTCACCATAAATTTGCATATAATATACACATACATTCTTACTACACGACAAGGTATTCTTACTGCACGACAGGGCTGCTAGAAACGTTCATTCCTGCAACCACTAGTAGGTAATGACTACACTAGATTTACAGGCAAGAGCGTTACATATATAACAGACAGTAAAATTATGTCTGGAACCGAAAAGGCATTTAGGTGTTGAAGAAGAATATGTGATGGATTTAAATTTGAAATAGCTGCTTCTTTGGCACAGTTGTTTGAATGCTTGTATTTGAATTATGATTCCCATGCTACGCCTTTTCTGTTTGATGTACATATGCTGCCAAATTCGTGCTTCTTTGTGTTCATTGAATCATCTGTTCCAAGAGCTGCGACAATTTATTGCATTTCTGCGGTGTTTTGTTTTCGAGCAATTGCTTCTAAGGATTATTGGCCTGGATAAAGAACTTCCGCACAAAGCGAAGCTCTTCTCAGTTGTACGTCAGAACTCTGTCGTTTGCCAGGTCTATGTAGTCATCTTCATCATCAATATTTGAATCATAGCATGGGAGTTAAACGCCAATAAATTAATCGCACTCTGAACATTTATTGTTACACAACAGTAGATTCACCAGCGGGCGAACATGACACGTTATCCAAGCAGTAGTCACTGAATTCCGCCGAGATGGCACTCTGTATAAGAATTGTTAGTCGAAGCTGAATACTTCCAATACCAGAAATTCTTCGACTTTTGATTGGCAGCTTCTAAAGGGTTACATAGCTACAAGTTTTACGTTCAGTTATCACACGCCCGGCTGTGTTCTAGGGATGACAAATGATGACACTAATGAAACTTAATATTGATTAATGATATATGGGAAATGTTTTACAATTAAATAAAACAGTAACTCAGGAGACGGTTATTCGGAATACACAAGCTAATTAATTAAAATAATAGCTATACGATGCCACATTTGTTATACGATGTAATGAACTTCTGTACAAAACTAGATCACATTATTGGCTGATGACTGTAGATTTAAACCTCGGTTAATTTCAATATAAGAGAATACTTTAGAACACATGATGTGGCACAGCTGGCGTGCATTCAAGAATAAGGATTGCATTACACTAAATTACAGGAAATATACAATCGATACGCCATTCAGTATACAATGCGCCAATCAATGAATCGTTTCATTAATTACGAACACGGTGAAATACGGAAAATTTAACAGCTATACGTACAAATGACTTGTTTTTTATGTTAATGACTTGTTACTTGTTTTTTATCAACTCATTACAGGGTTTGTTGATACGCAGTATGATGGTTAACTAAGTACTATATACGCACTATTTAAGTAAGAAATGAGAACAATTAGGTAAGATATAAGCAATTGCCACTGCCGTATAGCACTCATGCAACCTGCCAGGAATGTGCCTTATCATATATCGATCTTGTAACTCAGGTACATTACATTTAATCAATCGGGTGGCTGCAAATATTGTCAGATTGCACATCGCTTTATTCCTTGTTCTGAAGGTTGCGGACGGTTGGGAAATATCGTACTTTACAGTTGTTGGTTTTTTAACGTGTTTCATCAACCTCGAGAGTTTCGGAATAATTATCGCACGAAGTTCGATAGCTTCCTTATGGGGTAGAATTGCTCTGCTCGGAGTATTAATTCAATCATTTAATACTGAGATAATAGATAAATTTCTCGCAAAATTGTGTTTCCTTTTATTTAATCTAGATATTGTAGAATTGAAGGAACTGGGGTAAAGAAATAGTTTCCAAAATAAGTTCTTGAGGCATGTGATAAAGAATGAGTGCAAGTCCATACAAATATGCAACATTATTTACATATTAGTGCAATGAAGTACCCATTCGTTAGTTATTTGTACAAAGTGCGTAGTTGCGAAGAATAAATTAGTCTTTATAAATAATTTCTCTAGCTGAGATATATGTGTAAGTTTCTGGGATTACATTTACATTCCCAGTCATATCATCATTTTAAATGTGTATGGTTCGAAATGCATTTCTTTGGAGTTTAACTAAACTATGCAAAAGGTATAAAGTATTCTAAGTGTTTTGAGCTATTTTGTAATTTACGGAAGATATTAGATGGGTGCTGTGTTCCAAAATATATATATTAGATATGTGAAATGTTGTGAAAAGGGGAAATAGTCGCACATCTAGCTTTTGTTTCATTGAACTGTGATTTAATGAAGCTGATACTAATCTCAAGGAATTGATTTGGTTTTGGCTGGTGATAATTGTGTAACTTAAGTTTTCGCTGATAAAGGGCCGCTATTCTATAACGACAGTAAATATCACGCCTTAAAAACGATACTGAATATCTTCTGTAGCAGATACCCTGGATATAATTTAATATATTTTTAATATAATATTGCATAACCTTTATACAACGTAATGGCTTCCAACGTGCGAAGAAAAAGTTTCAATACTATTCTTTGCCAGTGATTGATATTAGCGATATGATACAACGCTCTTTATCTTAAAAAGTTGAGTTATATAATTACCTTCAGCCAGAAGATGGAAAGTGTCCATTTTTTGAGAATCGAAATCGAAATCCGCTGCAAATCTGTGTTAGATGTTTTTATATATTTTCAAATTCTTTATTAGAAATCTGAATCATCTCCAATGTATAATGCAGAAATAAGATATATAAACTGATGTTATTGTTAGGTGTTAATAAAAAATAAATATATGCAGAACCCATTGTATGATACAGAAATGAAATATATTAATATATATGCAATTGTTAGTAATTAATTGTAAATTAAAAAATATATGTGCAACTACGTAACAAGATCAAAAACTTCAAAACATACCACCATTTACTACCTAACGTTGTTTCCTGACTCACTATCGGGTCGTAATCCAAACTCTGGAAACCACTGCTCTGAGATAAAGACATTTCTAACTTTGCAGCTGTTAGAAATATCTTAACCTGACTACTGGTTAAACGGCCGAAAAAATTTACATTTAAGTGTTGATTGTTTAAACTTTTTACTGTGTAATAATATTTAAGATCTAGGATTCATATTACCTACCACGTTCGCCCCTTTTCTTCCCTTTACCTTTCTGCAGTTATGTAATATAAGAATTTATGACTGTTGACTGATTATTTTGTATGTATTTGCACACAAAGCCTATGTTTTGTAGACATACAAATGCAATAGGAATCTATCTCCACTTAACGATACTGTGTGGAACAAGTTGTATATTTCATAAGTATATCATGACTTTGTTTGTTGGAAATCGATGTTACTGCAATCATACTTCTGTTGTTTATTACAAAGTCTACTGAAAATCTATGTACTGTGAATAAATACTTCTTAGTTCACCTATGTTTGAGATTTATGTGTATTTATTGAAAATAAAACGTTATAATATTAAATTTGTGTATTTCTTCCTGTTGCCATGGACATTTTACGTTTCTGGAAACTTATGGCTGCATCTTTCCCGATAAAAAGTGTTTGGGTTTATGCAAACACGAGGTGCACATCTACATGTTATAGCAGTCCTATATACAAAATTTCAACGTTCTGAGGCTACTCGTTTTTGAGTTGTGCGAGATACGTACGTACATACGTTCGTACAGACGCCCCGAAAAATTCTCTTCAGAATTAATTTTAAAGCTGTTTTATAATTTTTTTTGGAGGAAAAGTGTCTTTTATTCTGTCCTTACGTACAGATATAACGCAAAAACATCGTTAAATTGCATTCGATAGCGGTCAAAATGGATATTTTCGTTGAAATGTGTTGCCTGAAACTTTTCGCAATTACAATACTTCCTTTTTACTTCGTACAAGGAAGTAAAAATGACAATGAAATATGCCAATCTCTTAAAAACAGTGACATAAGAAATACGATGAAAAATTGTTGCCAAACCCATATTTCTAAAAGAATGAAAATATTCAAAATGATGCGATTTCATCAAAAATCTATCAACAACAATAAGAAAGAAAAATTGTTGCCAAAATCACATTCTTAAAGATGTGAGATGTGAAAAAGTGTGCTCGGAAGCTTCATTTAAAAATTTCTTAAAAATACAAAATATTATCATTTTTCCAAAATTCCTTTTGTAAAGGCAGCCGCAAGGATGAAGTTTAACGTATCCAAAATCAAAGAAAAATAAACTGTACATTTTTAAACATAAACGTTTTTAGAAAAAATCCCGTTGAAAAGATATTAAGCTCACTTTGTTAAATAAATTCGTATTTAATCGATTTATTGAAACACGAAATTTATTTTAAGTTCGTAAAATAGCTTAGTGCCTACGTTTCATGACGATGTGAAAATGGAGTGCGTAGAGTAAAATCTCGCTTTCCTATAGCTCATTATGTCTCAAAATGACGCGATGTCGTCACAAAACATAAAATAAAAAACATTCGAATTCGAATTTCGAAAAGGTCGCTTCGAGGTGCACTGGCTCTTGTCTAGATGCACCTATGTACCAAATTTCGTAGCCGTGGGTCTATTAGCTTACGCAAAACGCGAACGAAAGACACATACACACAGACAGACTCTTTGTTTTATTATATGTAGAGATTATGACGGCGCAACATAAATATTGAGTGGTGCATTAGAAATGATCGATTTCAAGTAATAATGACATCTACCTCTGAAGACACGTAGGAAATAATCTCTAACTCGCCCCATGATTTTGTGGTAGAATAGTTGATATTTTGAAAAGTTGCGCTGATAGCTTTGTGAGTTAAAAGTCTTCTCTTGCAACGAGCGGACACAGTGATTAGCTGTTAGCTGAGGGTGATTCTTCTCAAATTCTGATTAGATCATTCTGTACCTTCTGCAGCAGACGTTATCGCAGTGAATAGATTACATACAGCTAGCTAACACACATTCGTCGCTGGTTATTTAAGTTTCGTGAGGTGTCCGCCGAAAATATAGCGCCAAAAATATCGTGGACGAAAACGTCTTGGAGAAAGCAGAGTAAGATCAAAACGTCCTGGTACAAAAAATAAAAGAAAGTCCTTGGGAAAAATAAAGCACAAAGAAAACATCGTGGTACAAAATATCGTCATCGAAAATAAAGCGGTTCAAAAATTTCGCTGTTTAAAAACATCGTCGTTGAAATATCGCCGTAAAAAATAAAGTACCTATAAATCATCGCATGACGATAAGTGTTACAAGAAATAAATGTTCTTCAAAAGATCGAGAGTCCTTCAAAGATGGATCCTACAAAAATAGAAAATTCGTGTGAAAACGCGAGATCCAGATACTGAGTTACCTTCAAAAACAGAAACTTTATGTACTTTCATTTTTTATAAGAGATGGGATTCTTCCAAAAAGCCAGAAATAAAACTCGTATTTTGTTAAGAAATTGACAGTCCAAAAACCCAGTTTCTTTGTGAACTTTCATTTTATTAAGATATGGAATGTCTTTCAAAAGACCAAGGGATCGAAGATCGGGTTTCAAAGATCGAAAGAAAAATGACCTTCAAAAGAGCGAGAGATAAAGTGTCGTTTGAAAATGAATGTCCTTTAAATTTTGCAAAATAGAGAGTGTCCTCCAAAAGATCGAGAAATCATTGATCTTCAAAAGATTCTGAAGGTAAGAAACCTTATTAACCTTCATTTTGCTGAGAGATCGAATTCCTCCAAAATCTCCAACTTTATGAACTTTCATTTTCCTAAAATTGTCCTTCAAAAGGATCGAGTGTTTTTCAAAAGATCAAGCGAATTCCTTCAAAATATAGAGATCGATTGCAATCTAAAAACAAGAGTCTTTCAAAAAATCGAGATTTCAAGACCGAGAAATGAATGTCCTTGAACAAATAAAGATATAGATTGTCCTTTAACAACCCAGAAATTTTATGAACTTTAATTTTGATGATAGATCGAATTCCTTCAAAAATCTCCAACTTTGTGAATTTTCATTCTGCTGAGAGACAGAGTGTCTTCTTCATATTGTTAAAGAATCGTGTGTCCTCCAAAAACAAAGATCTTTTTTGAACTTTCATTTTTATAAGATATCGAGTTTCTACCAGAAACGAGTGTTCTTCAAAATTTCTAGAGATCGAAGTCTTTCAAGAGATCAAGTGTCCTCCAAATACCTAGATTCTTCATGAACGTTCATTTTCCTAAGATATCGACTGTCCTGCAAAAGAGTGACTTATCGAAGATCAAGAGATCGGTATCTTTAAAAGATCGAGAGACAGTACTTTCGAAAGACCGATTGCTTTCAAAAATGGAGTATTTTAAAGATCCAGCGATCGGAGATGGAGATTAAAAAATGGAGAGATCGAATGTTCTCCAAAAACGAAGGTCGAGATTCAGAGATCAAGGAATGGATGTCCTTCTAAAGTTCGAGTGTTCTTCTAAAACCCAAAATTTATGAACTTTCATTTTGTTGAGAGATCTGATTTCTCCCCAACCTTTAACTTTATTATGAACATTCATTTTGCAAAGAGATCGAGAGTTTTTGAAAAACACAGTCTTTGTGAATTTTCCTATTTTTAAGAAATCGAATGCTTAAGGATCGAGATTCAAATAGCTATAAATCGATGTCCATCAAAGATCGAGTGTCCTCCAAATACAAGTACCATTCAAAAAATCGAGTCCTTAAAAATCGAGAAATAAAAGTTTGAGATTTAACAATAAAAAACTCGATATCCTTCAAAAACCCAGAAACTTTATGAACTTTCATTTTGCCGAGACAGCGAATTCTTCCCAAAGCACAGAACCGATATGAACTAAGGGTTTCACTGTCCAAACTTTAAAAACTTTCATTTCCCTAAGAAGTCGATTGTCCTCGAAAAATATGATGCTCCTTTGACTTTTTAAGTGAAAATATATCGACGTGTACGTGAAGAAAGTAAAGGGGGTGCGCAATGCAAGTTTGTGCAATTCGGGGATTTTTTTTAAGTGAAAATAGGTCGACGTGTACATGGATAAAGTCAAAGGAGTGCGCAATGCCATTTTTGTGCAATTTGGCGGGGGGTTTGAAGTGAAAATAAGTCGATGTGTACACGGATACCGAATTTGTGCAATTGTTTGTATTGTTATTTTGGCTTTGTGTAGCGGCGATTTTTGGCGCAAAAATTGCCGCTTGTAACAGACCTATTTAAGGGTAATTGAACTATTTTATTCACGCCATGAACTCATGAACTGTAACCGAACTATTTTATTTAAACGCCATCTCGTGGCGATATGAAAAAACGTAAGTCGACCTCCAGCCGCCATGATGATAGCTTACTATGTTATGTTATTCTCAATGTTTGATGTTCCATTTGGTATATGTTTCATTTTTATGTATATTTCTTTTGTTTGTAACCGTTCCTGTGTGCTCTGTTAATAAATCCTTTAAAAGCTAGCCGGCATTAGTGTCTATTGAGGAACGGCTACATCACATTGGCGCCCAACTAAATTTGAATCCAAAATGGCGCAACAAAATGTTTAGAATTTCTGTTTGGCTTTAACAAGTTCTTACTCCCGAATTTAACTTTTAGTTGCTGGAGATCGGCTCAGTTTCTTTTCAGGTTTGGACTGCTGGTCAAAAATTCTAGAAACCAATTCTGGAATTAAAATTGTCATACCGTGCTGCTAGCACATCGAATCATCAACTGGACAATTTCAACGGAAAAGATAAGTTTCGTTTACATTATCGTTTAATCTGAGTTTAAAGTTCTTTTAAACTGATTATTTATTATAAGCTGCTTCTTAAAGCAAATGTAAATTCTTTACTGAAATCTCATTTATTGATACTACATAAGAATATTAAACGAAAGCAAATGGCTTTCTGTTAACCAAACGTTATTTCTTGAACTGTAATTTGTTATTTTAAAATGTTAATGCGCGTTATTTTAAAATGTTAATGCGCAAATTAAATTAATTTGTAGATAATATTGTTTCACTGAATACATGTTTTGATGTTAAAGTTTGAATATATTCATGGACGTTGTTCATTAGAATTTATTAGTTTCGCTTCTGCATACAGCAGCAGATGTTTTCCCCCCCGCGGAAATGTTTAGACTAGCGATGATTTATGATGTGTTTACGTCAAATCTTTTATTATTTTCATTTCCTTTGAGTGCTGTTGTTCCTTATTAAATGTTTTATTCTACATAAAATAAAATATTGTACTTGTTGATTTATCTTTCGACGAACATTTTGAGAAAATGATTATAGTATAATACTTTAAGAAAATACGATTGTTTTTCTTTAATGAATGCATGTCTTGAAAATATTTCTTGAAGCGAAAGAAAATAATTATGAATAAAATCGAATGACTATTTAAATAAAGTAAAAGAGTTACTAAATGTGTATTGCTTAATCAGCTTAATATTTTGTTAAGATTAAGATTTCGAAGAATTCAGCTTAAATATAAAAGCTTATGGTAAGACATTTATGTATGTTTTGTATGTTTTGCTAACTAGTAAACAATTTTTGAGCAATTTATTATATGTTATTTTCTTGATACAAGTTGAATTTATGAGGGCATTTTATGATATTTTTACGACTCCGAAATAATAAACTTTGTGATTATTATTGTTTACATTTATAAATACTGTTTAATTGTGGTATATAAATGTACGAGTAATATTGTTTACATTCATACATGCTGTTTAATAGGGGTATATACATTTTACTTAAAGGTATAATTATTAATTCTAAAATACTGTATTGTGAATAAAATCGAAATAGCAACAAATTCAACTTCATCTTTTCCCTCCCCCCTGACCTCTCATATAATTATGGCTTACCTTGCCAAAGCACGAAAAGAGGATTTAAAAACTCTCGCTGCAGAACTGGGTTTCACTGTAAACGACACTATGCGAGTAATAGATCTTAAAGATCTTATTGTCAATTCTGACACTTATGATGAGGCTTTTACCAGGAATCTTCTGGAAACTTTAATCGAAACTAGACAACAAAAACAACGTGAAAGCAACGATCTGGAGACACGTCAAAGAAAAGAACAAGAACTTTTATTAGAATTGGAACGTTTAAAATTAAACCTGGCAGCTGCTAGCTCAAACCCTAACTATGCCGCCTTTGCTTCAAATGCAGCTATTGGAACAAATATTCAACACCTAATCCCTAAATTTACAGGAACTTCTGACATTGCAACCTACCTGCAAATTTTTGAAAGACAATGTGAGAAAGTTAATATAAAACAAATAGATTACATCACTCATCTCCTACCTCTTCTGCCTATAGACATTTCGCAAATTATTTTAAGAGAACCAAAAGACAAATTAGAAGATTATTCTTACATCAAGAAGATTCTGCTACAAAGATTCAAATTAAATGCTGAATCATTTCGAATTAAACTTACTACACACCAAAAACACCCTGGGTCTTTATGGAAAGATTTTACTTACGAATTAAACAATTATCTCGAAGAGTGGCTCCATAGTCTCGATGTTACAGACTTTGAATCACTCAAAGACTTGGTCCTGACTGATCAGCTTAAAAGAAGAGTCAGTAGTGACGTTAAGGAGCATTTTATTGATACTTGGGGAAAAATAAAGAGTTCATCTGAATTAGTACAGAAATTGGATGATTATGAAGCTGTACGTGTTAAAAATACGAACTATAAAACTGAACTTCCTGGCAGGCGGAACTATTCTTACAAATCGACTAATCCATCCAAACACAAAGTGGAAAATCGAACAAGTGACATACAGGGAACTCATAAAACCTTTTTAAATCGTAGTCAGCAACAAACAGAGGAAACGCGACCTCCTTTAATATGCTATGGGTGCGGAAAAACTGGTTTTATCAAGTCTAAATGTCCAGACTGTAACCCCCCAAAGACTTCAAATTCATCAAATTTTGGCACTATCCAAATCCGATCCTGTTTATCTTCCACTCGGACTGCTGTATTTCCAATTAGTATTGGTGGTGTTTCCGGTACAGCTTTCGCCGACACTGGTGCTAGTCACTCAATTGCAAGTGAATCCCTCTATCATATTCTGCAGAAACAAGATGCAGTATTTGAAAAGACAACACTAGAGGTGTCTTTCGCTGATGGTTTGGTATCTGAAAAAGAGGTACTTCGCACCGAACAAATCATTCTTCTCGAAGGCAGAGAGTTCAAAACTCCGCTCCTTGTGTTGCCTGATGCCAAAAATAACTCGACTCTGTTAGGAACTGACTTTCTTCAAAAAGCTAAAATTGTTTTAAATCTTGCTGAAAATAGGTGGAACTTTTCTGATGAACCTCGAAGAAAATATAGCTTCGTGAAACCTCATCAATCCCAAGTACTGGAAGAAACCCCAGTTGTTGTAAACAACTGCGAACTACGAGAAAATGAAGGACAACAATTAACTGCAGCCCAACGGCTTGCAACTGATGCATTGCTTAACAAATATCACACTGTCTTCAAAGTAGGGGGAGAAGCCACTCCATTCATTGAACACCATATTAACACAAGAAACAGCCCCCCTGTTTCAGTCCCTCCATATCGAATGAGCCCAAGTAAGAAAGAACTGTTGAAAAAGGAACTTGATTCCCTTCTAAAACAAGGTATCATAAAAGAATGTGAAAGCCCCTATGCCTCTCCTGTGGTTCTGATTCCCAAGGCAAATGGAAAAGTACGGTTATGCATTGATTATCGTAACCTAAATGCTCAAACCGTTCCAGACACTTATCCTTTGCCACGTATAGATGATTTGTTGAGTGAAGCAAAACCGACACCTTATATGTCAACTATTGATTTGAGATCCGGTTATCATCAGGTGAGAGTAGCTGAAGAAGATCAAAATAAGACTGCTTTTGTTTGCCCTTTTGGTACATATAAATTTACGCGAATGCCCTTCGGATTGAGAAACGCTCCTGCCACTTTTTCTAGATTGATAGATAGGTTCCGTTCTGGACTTAATAATGTGTTTGCTTTGACATATTTAGATGATATCATCGTGCTGTCATCTAGCTTTGAAAAGCACCTTTCTGACTTAGAACAAGTTTTCCAACGTCTATCGTTATTCAAGCTCAATGCTAATCGTGAGAAGTGCCACTTCTGTAGTGAAAAAGTGAAATATTTAGGGCATTACATTACTAAGCATGGTATAGCTGTTGATCCACACAAGACTGCTGCCATTGCAGACATGCCATCGCCGAAAACTGTTAAGCAAGTGCAATCGTTCGTACAAACGTGTTCCTGGTATCGTCGATATATTCCAAATTTTTCTCAAATAGCCAAACCGTTAACGGATTTAACAAAGAAAAAAGCGCTGTGGAAGTGGGAAGCACAACAAGAAAATGCTTTCCAAGAGCTGAAATCCAAATTAATTAGCCCGCCGATTCTTAAGCAAGCTGATGGAACGAAGCCTTTTATCATTCGCACAGATGCTAGCAATGTAGCCATTGGAGCAGTGTTGCTACAAGGGGAGAAAAATGAAGAACACCCTATAGAATATGCCAGCCGCTTGCTGACTGCATCAGAACGAAACTATTCCACCATAGAAAAAGAAGCCTTAGCAGTAGTATGGGCAGCTTTTAAAGGATTTATTAACAGAGCACACAGGAACGGTTACAAACAAAATAAATATACATAAAAATGAAACATATACCAAATGGAACATCAAACATTGAGAATAACATAACATAGTAAGCTATCATCATGGCGGCTGGAGGTCGACTTACGTTTTTTCATATCGCCACGAGATGGCGTTTAAATAATATAGTTCGGTTACAGTTCATGAGTTCATGGCGTGAATAAAATAGTTCAATTACCCTTAAATAGGTCTGTTACACGCTCCGCAAGCCAAAATAACGAATCAAAGAATTGCACAAAATCGGTATTCATGTACTTGGCCAAAAATCGCCAAGTTTCGCCAAGGGGTACCCTAAACTGTACTTTTACCACCTTTTCATATAATCCAAACTCATTATTCGATAATTATCTAACACACGGTTTCTTAAACGTTTTCAGTCGCGACCCCTTTTTATCACTAAGATTTTTTCGCGACTTTCAGGACGCCATAATATTTACAAAAATTTTGTGCGACCCCATAAGTATTGCGCAAATCCGACACACGCGTGAGTGAAACTGTTAATTATTACTGTAATGTACGTTTGCAGTTTTAGGTCATTAACTTTAATTTCTAATTTAATTAATAGAACAATGTGAAAATGTTAAATAAGTAACAGACGAAATGACAGCGTCAAGTGCAAAGCAAGGAAAATGAACGTTTATATTATAAAAAGAATACGTCGAAACTTTTTCATTTGTTTCCTTGTCTGTACTGTCTTATCTTTATCTATTTTCAGATACATGCTGCAAAAATATTGTAAATTATTAATATTATCGTAAATTATTAATAATTAAATAATATCGTTATCGTAAAATTATTATAATACGTTAAAGAAATATCAAAAGTGCTAAAAGTTTTGGCGACCTCTTGCTGCAGGTTCCGCAACCTCCTTGAGGGTCGCGACCCACAGTTTAAGAAACCCTGATCTAACATATTTCATGAGCCTGAATTCGCTTACGTAACAAATATCAAACTAGTTTTAGTTACATGTGTATGGAATTATTTTAAAAAAACTCAACCAATAGTTTAATTTAAACAACTGTATTTAATAATTTAACATCTAATGAAAACAGAAGAAATGTTTTCTAGGAAAAAGAAATGTTTCCCTAAATTTTATAACATAAAATGTTTCATTTCGTTTTATATTGATATTGTTACATGTATACGGGATCGTAATGAAATGGGCTGGTATGTATATTATACACTAGAAAGCCCGGCGGTCATACGAAATGACCACTGTTCTAGATATTATAAATTGTAATTGAAATGATTTATGTAAAGGTGTATCCTAATTTAAATAGAATTACTCAGGGCAGGCGGCGAGGACGCCCCTTTGCTTACTGCCCCACGGAGTTTCCCCCTTCTACTTGCTTAATTGCTTAAAGTAGAGTGCAATGAAGGAAATCACTGGCGGTACATTTCTTAAGAGTCACCGCTAGCTCTTAATAAATAAAGGTGATTTAAATAATGAAATGTTAATTCACATTTCAAAGATCCCTTTGTACACAACATTTCTTGTGTAGATCTTTCCATCAATTTTAAGCTCGCTTTGCAGAGGAACATCCATTATTTTTAATTTTACGTCCGTTCTTTCACGAACTCTTGAACAGGCAACAAAAAGCGGACCGTGTGCAAATGCAGTCTCAGGTAAAAAAATGCTAACACGCTTAAGCGTTTGACCCCGAGAATTATGGATGGTCATAGCAAAGGCAATAAATTGTGTTCGTCTCGATTGAAACGGCAACCCAGTGCCGTGGCAACTTCACCCCGTTGGCTAGAACAGTTACGCAAGCAACCAATATTATCGGCGACAAACACACACTTAAGCCGCATGTATATATGGGGTGAAGTAACATCATCTCCTCTGAAACAGCTGGCTCTCGGGCTTAGCGAAACACACCGTTGGATTCCGCAGGTCCGTGGCACGCCATTTTGACCATTCGCGTGATCTTGGGACTTTAATTAGCCGACATATTAATTAAGAACTAATTTTCCCCTATGTTTTCCCTACATTTACCCCTTTCTTTCTTGGGTTTTTCCCTATTAGTGGGATTTGGCTACGTGTCAAATTCTTTTTTCTCGAATATCTACGGAAAGGCGCCGAGTTGAAATTCGAGACGTGTATCCTCGGATTAAAAAAAATTCTCCGAATCTATCGATACTGTTTTCATCTTTGTACGACTTAAATCGGCCGAGATATTAATTAAAAACTGCGGAAACGTTAATTTCTGCGCTCATTTTTCCGAGTGGCAACAATAAACTGTCGGCGACACACACTTTAGCCGCTTATATATGTAAAGATATATAGATAGAGAGATAGATAGATATGTTTTTATTTTTTTAACAAGGAGATTGAAATTACCATTTAAAATGCTAATTTAAATTCTGACTAAAACGTTTTTTTCATTCATGGCTTTAAATTGAGTTTGGTACATGGAAAGTTTTCTTATCATAAATTATTTTGAATTATTAGTTTAAACATATGTTACCGACAAAGTACGAAATCCGGCATTCTATAGAATGCCTAGGCATTGTATGTATTGCCTAAAACTAACCGGCAATGTATGAAACGACTCATATTTCACACATTTCCTAGGCATTCTCTAGAATGCCAAATGACAAACCGGCAAATATGACATACGTTTCCGATTCGTTTCAAGAACCGAAACTACTTATCAGAAGTTAGTAAATGACGTAAAAAAGCTAAAGTGACTACTAAGGAAGAACCACGGGACGCGTAATGGCAAACCGCACATTGAGTTGATCAATGTTAGGCGAATTTCGCTTACTGCGCATGCCCAGAATATAATTTGGTGCAATTGCAACTTTGGCGCAGTTCTTAAAGAAGATAAATATGGTTGATATTGTGTTATCTGTGTGGGGTTTTAAAACTTGTTAGGTTGTAAGTTGCTTCATTACATAGAATGTAACTATCGATTGTATACTACGCAAATTTTAGTTTAAAAAGGATTACAAAACAGGAAAGATTACAAAATATATTAGCCGAATGCTTATTGATTATAATTCTGAGGAATAAAAGCAATTGAGTATTTATCATACGTTCCATTTCTATATACTTTAACAAATTAAGGAATAAATTCAGCTTAAATTACAGAATTAAAGTCAAATAACTGATATTAAATGTAATGTTTATGAATAAAATAAGCCAAAATGAAATGAAACAGGAGCACATGCAATAAGCACACACAAATTTCCGGAGTATTTCAATTGTAAACAGTAAATCAAATATGACAAACAGGCTTGTGTAGGGTTGCTTATGCTTAGTCGCCAGAATTTAATCTCACGCCAACGGTACACCATTGAGCATGCGCAGTAAGCGAAATTCTTTAACATTGATCAACTCAATGTGCGGTTTGCCATTACGCCCACGGGACTACTGGCCTCCAAATCGCTAGGATGAGATGTTTGTAGAAAACAAAAGTGCACTCATTTTACCCTGTTAAAGAAAGCGTTACTACTATACAGTACTGCGTCACGGACGCTGTGTTATTTTCTGTATTTCACAAAAACTCATTTGAGTACTGTAAAGGAACGATGTGACAGAATGTCGAAAGAACTTTCAACCAATTACAAAAGCTGTAACAACCACCTTTGTAAGCCCTGTCAGAAAAAACAAAATGGTAGTAAAAAGGGATATGAAACTTATGATTGTTTCTGAATTTAACTTCCGTTTCAGGTAGATCTTACCGATTCCCAGTCATAGCCAGATAGGAAAGAAAATAAAAAATTACGCTGTCTCAAGACCTCACTATCTTTTTTTCACCTCACTATCTCTTTTTTTGTTACATATTTCGAAGAACAATTATTAATGGCACGCTTATTCTTCAGAATGCCTAGGCATTATATACAATGCCTAGGTAAAGTATGCAACAATTCTGCTATTTCATACTTTGCCTAAGATATCATCCGGCATTCTATACAATGCCTAGGCGTTCTATAGAATGCTGGCGTTTCATATTTTGCCGGTAACATATATATAGAAAGTTGCGTTTAAGACGGACGAACTATATACAAGATAAACGAAGGATTAAATCATATTTTGTACAAGATAACCATTAACATATGATGTACAAGATAAACGAAGGATGAAGTAAATAAGCAATGTTTAAGTAAATGTTAAGTCAAACAGAAATTGTCAAGGGAAAAGTGTTTTGAAGCCTTAAACCAACTTGATTAATTAGTTCGAAATACATCTTTCGTTCCTCTCTTTTATTTGAGACTCAAAACTTCTTCTTAGTATCAAACCTTCACTTTAACACAACATTTTAGTAGTTTTCAAATGTTCAGATCTTTTTTCTACATGTATTTGTATCCAAATAAGACCAAAAATTAATAAATAAATAAATAAATAAAATAAAAAAAACCTGAAAGCTTTCAGATTTTAAATTACGTCCAAAGGGGCGTTTTTTAACGTTTTGTGTGTTACCTTTATTTATTAAATATCATGTTCTTCGCACTTAAACCATAAATTTCAGTTCAATAGCAATGTCGCAAAATAATTTTAAAATGAGCGTATCTTTAGAATTTCCGATACAGAGTTTCGCGCGCTGGAGATAAAAAGGTTTTTTCCCCGTAGATTGTTGCTATTGCTCGCTTTCAAATCGTTGAGTTTGTTACTCAAAAATTCGTTAAAGTGTTACAAAACGGGAAATCGATAATAAAACAAATTCCAAATTTCAAATTTGGGCTTCCGCATGCCCATATTCGTAGGAGGAATTCCGAATTCATTCGAAATTCGGTGGCTCTATGTAACGTTGTTTTATAACAATGCGAGAAATATACGTACATTTATGGAGATTTTTCATTGTTTAATTTATTCAAATATACTGCAGGACTCTAACATTGGGTGGCAACAGTTTGCAAAGTGAAACGGACATTTATAGTCATTTTCAGTACGCAAAATCGCAAAACGAAAACAATAGTCCTTCAGGGACAAAGCCCTTTAGACTAATAAGACGCTGACAGCATGTGTTAAGACAGCGAAGTGCGTGGAATGATAATGTATTTCGATTTCTCAGCATGCGGCTGAATATACATATTTAAATAACGTATCGCATTAAAAATTAAAACGGAATAACTAATAATGCATAGTTAAGATAACGACAACAAGTACACATGAGAAGAGCAAAAATTTCCACAAAGATGCGCTAAACACATTCAGGAGCTACTTCAAAGTCCAAAATTATACCACAAAAATCCTGAATCCTTTATAGAAAACCATTTTATATCAATGAATGTATTTCTTTTGAATTGTTTACATTTTTTTGCCCCAAACCCGTAAATTTTTATCTCACATCACAGTCGTAACACATTGTGAGAAAAATGGGTTAAAATGTATATACATTTAACTGAGCTAATAAAGAGAACTTTTTTCCTTTGTTTCTGTCATGTTGATTTGCCCACCAGCGGCCTAGCGGTAAAGTCGCTGAACACTGGTAAATCGGTCCGAGGTTCGAATCCCGCGAACGGGCTGGCTGCATGGGTGTTTTCGTGGTTTTCCCCATGCGTAACGTGTATACGAGCCAGTTTCCCTTAGAAAGTCCTCCACGAAAGGCATCCCTCCTCTTAGGCAGATAGCCCTAGTGTGCTTTGCCATAATTAAATACACCACACCACCACTATCATGTTGATTCGTAAATTAACCAATGATCATTTGCACTGTGTATTCATTGACATTCAATTATTTCGTAAGTTCGTTTTCGCTTACATTTCAAAAATACTGCAAATTGAAAAAATATGCGAAATCAGGAGATTTGACCTCGATTATGAAGCAGGGTTATTACCTGAGATTTTTCTGCTTACAATATTGACAGCATGAATTAATCGGCTTACAAAACTGATAGCATTTTCTAAAATGTATTTATTAAATTTGTTTTCGTCTATCAATGGCTTAGTTGTTAAAATTGCATTTCGTGCGGCAGTAGAGAGTACAATTTATCTCGATTTTTAGCATACCACATAAAATTACTTCAAGAAAGCTTTGAGTAATTAAATCATTTAATACGAGTAAATACCACGTGTGGTTATGTTTTGAATTTTAAACGTCTTTGGCGAAGTTATCCGATATTTTTCAGTCAGCATATTACGTAACTAAGTCTGTATATATTCGTTTCTTCGATTGTATATGGTAGAGCAGAGGAGGGCTATCTGAGTAAGAGAACGTTGCCCTTGTGGAAGACTTTTCTAAGAGAAAAGGAAATGTATTTATGTATAGTATTTATGTTATAAATCGGAAAATCGACAAAACCACTTAACAACAAGCTCGGAGTGGGAACTTTTTTGGCGAAGTATCAATGTTCAGCAATTTGAAGATTCAGCCATTAGCAAGCACTGTAAATCTGCAAGATAAATATTTTACTGTTTCCCGAATGGCTAGATTTTTCAGAATGTAATGTTTGCTAAGTTGAGTAGAAGATAACATTAAGGAGATTGTATTTAGCCCAGTGCTAACATTTGCATGTTAAATGCGTGGAAGCGTTTCGTAACATAAAAATAAGGATCCACACATTTTAGAGACTCCAGCAAAAAGTTTCTAATATTAAAACATATGAATAAATTAAGAACAAATGTGTTTTTGTTTAGTTCAAAAGAATAAGAAGCGATTTTGGAAACTTTCTTTTTTCCAATGGCAGATTGTCAACAATTACAAATGTAACCCAGTTCGTTAATCTATACAAGGCCAGATGTGGTGGTGTATTTATCATGGAGGCACCTAATAGGTGGGCCACTATCGCCTTACCTATGAAGGAGCGGACAGTTACAACCATGCCTTCTCCGAGATTCGAACCCAGGTCCTTCGGCATCGCAGTCAGCTTTCCTGACCACGATACCGATTGGGCGGCAATTTTGGAAACTAGAGTTCCATATAATCTAGGCTCTATTATATTGAAATTTATTTCACTTTTATTTTCAATTTCTGGCAATGATTGTTTGTCTTTGAATTCAAATACTAATCTAAAAATTTTGTAATAAATTCACGTACTAAACAGTATTAAGAAAGGTTTCCGGAATATTTTCATGAGAAATGAAGATTTAAAAAAAAATGTTTTCAGCAATAGGCATATTTTGATCGCTTTAAAGCGCCGAACAAAACAAGTGGTAGATGCAGTTTGTGTCTCCTCGACACTCAGCGCCGAAACACCTGCTTGTCATTTATTTGAATCTGGTGACAATTTTGTTGATGCAGCAGTTGTAGGAATTCGATTGTGTATCGCACTTCAGATGGCGCTTGTCAATGAAAGGGTGTGGAAGAAGAAAGCCGACTGCTTCCTTTTTTAATTCACTGATGATTAATATACATAACAAGTTTTATTTCAGAAATTTCCACATTCCTTATTACGAAATAGGCAGCGTAAAATGCAGTACTGAAAGAATCATATTTCTTCATTTTCTGACTTAACACAATCATATTCTAAGAACGAAGATGGAATACTACTGTGTATCGCTTCTGAATATCAAAAGAATTACTTTGCCTTTTTCCTTTCTGCAAGCAAACTACGGACTGATTGCAACGCAAAGGAGAAAGTCGGATTTTTTCGTTCAGCTTGTTTTACTCTGACAAATATTGCACAAGTAAAAGAAAATAAATTTTTTATTTCCTTAAAAAGTACAAAACACATATTTTTGCAATGCCATGTGGCCAAAAAATCGCTAAAAATGTTTTATTTATTTATTTATTTTATTTATTTTTTTTTGGCAAAAGTAAAGGTGTTTTGTTAATTATAATAACACTCGAAAATATTCCAAAAATTCCATTTAGATTTATTATAAATTCATTATTATGTATGTTGTTGCGAAATGCCCAGCTGCGGTAGGATAGCTTCCCCGGAAGCATATTTCACAAGTGCACATCAGCGTAGCCACTGAGGGAGGGGTTTCGAAAATGGACCAATGAGCTGCTATTGCTCTTGTGACGCTAAATATTCGTGCATGTGAGCAGCGTATGTTGTTTACGTCTTAATTTGCATTTGTTTCACAGTTATAAATATATGGCGTAATAGTAGAAAATCTCGTAGTGATTTCGTTTTCTGAGTTTGATTAATCGCTGACATTTCACTTTCGCGATTTTTATCACGCATTAATATTAATTAGGATTGATGTTCACGACATATTATGTGAATTAAGAGAATTGAAGTGTATATTTTTTTTAAACTGAGCTGAGAATGACAAAGTTTTACAATGAATCTAATGTTTTCTTACTTCAGTGCGTGCATTCTTTTGATTTTTAAAATGTAAGATTCAGAATACATATGGATCTGATTATATCCATTGTTAACATTAAAAATTATATGTGAATAAATTGAAAATACTCGTTGTGAATACGATAAATTCACTCTCTTTGATGACTTTGATGAGTATTTCTTGTGTAGACAGTACATTTAAGAGTGAGCATTTATTAAATGTGAAATTTAACGCACTAAATGCAAATTAGTAAAGTTCACTTTGAATAAAATTCTGCATCGGTTACTATTATAGAACATCTTTTTCATATAGACTGAAATAAAAAGTGCTGCCTTCTAATTACATAATTGGTGTAAATATTTTTTCTCATACGCATAGTTTTATGTAAAGATTGCATTTGGGCTCAGATGTTTATCACATATTTCTTTCTTCATCTTATTTACCACTTATTAAGTAATATTTCACATCGATATTTGTGCGAAGTATCCAACATGTGTTTGTATATTTATTTCAACCAGGTAGTGAAATCTTCATAATTGCCTATATTTGATCTAACTTCGCAATGGAAAGTTTCAGAAGTAATCGACGATTCTTTAATTATTTTGTACAGAAAATTGCGTGGCAGAATATTTTCAACCATCTTGCTTAAATCTTAAAGCACGCGAAGGTCATGTGACATGACAGAAATATTACTCGATACTCATTGGTCCTTCCTAGAAGCCATTCCCTCAGTGGCTACACAGATGTGCACTTGTGAAATATGCTCCCAGGAAAGCGGGGATTAGGGTTGCCAGAAAGTGGCAAAGAAAGGCAGGGTTACCCGATGGCGCGTAATCGGACATTTAGCAACAGAATTGGCGATATGCTATAGACAGAGCGAGATCATTCTAGAACGAATTCTTACCGGTTTTCCGGAGAATATTCTCGAAGGCAGGTCGAAAGCTATAAATAGCCTGTACATGGAGTAGCAGCCTATCGTCAAAGTATCTTAAGAGTATGTTGAGTTCAGTAGTAGCGTTTTGAGTTCAGAGATTAGTTTGAGAGTGACCGAATAAAGTCGAGAGCTATCTTTAGTGCTTTGCCGTGAAACTGTCGTCACAGTTGTAGGCTGAAGGCTGTGTTGCTGATTGTTTCAGCGTGTTTAGCGTAGTCTTTTGGACGACTGTTAACGTGTTTTTGGAACTGTCCTGAATAAAACTGGGGTCATCAGTCACTCCAAATCCACAAACCCGAGGAACACAACAATATTAAAAAGGAAAGAAAAAATTATTCTGTACCAAAGTTCGTAATAGTGGCGGATTTATATAGTTGAGTTCATCCATGTCACTTGAAAAGTTGAGAGTCCCTCATTTTAAAGCGAAACATATGATTATTACTTTAAAAAAATAATTAGTCTAAGTTCAGGTTTCTGTTGGAAAACAAATCTCTCTGTTGCATGACTTCAAAAATTATTCTCTCACTGGAAGCATTTTTTATGATCTAAAGCTTAAAGATTTGAGGAAAATTACAATTGAAAGAAACCTTGTTTTTTCTAAAGAGTCTGCGAAACCTTAACTATTTAACAAATCCGCGTGTTTTAAGAACTGCCAAAAGTTCAGGTGAAAGGGTAGTCCTCGTCATTAATCCACCACAGTTTACATGTTCGTAAAAATCATGTGATACGGTAAAAATTAAACGTATTTAAAATGTTTTTAGATGAACTATTCAAGAAGGAGAAAATAAAAATTCAAATATTATAGTAAAATACTATTGCGGTTTTCTTTTCCTGTCACCAGTTGTTACGTTATTTTCTTCCTTCACGTTCGTACAAGGTTCGTAGATTTGGAGTGAATAACGACGACACTTGATGAAGTATCGAAACACACTTTATTTACCAATATTAATCAGGATAGCTCGAAAAACACTTTCTTACAGTCGTCGATGAACTACTATAAACACGCTGACACGATCAGCGACACAGCCTCCAGGTTATTAGGCTATCCCTGTGGAGAAAGCTTCACTGCAAAGCACTATAGTACAGCTCCCGACTCTGCTTGGTCGTTCTCGAGACTCTCCACGCTACAACTCGCTATGAACTCGACGAGACACAGAGCACGGCTCCCGACTCTTCGGTTCAGTCGTTCCCGGAGCTCAACGCGCTCTCTCGATGATGCACTAACCGCGATACACTAAGAGACTCCTTCGGTGAACTCGATGATCCACTCGGCCCTCGCTGCCCGGCTGTCAACTCGATCGACTCCGCAGGGATTCACTCGCTAGACGAAACACCAACTCGATACTAACTATCTCGCACTCGCCCTCTCGACGAGGCACTCTCTCGATACTCTATGCGAGGCACACACTCTAACTGACTGTGGACCAGCAGGGTTTATATAGCTTTCGGCTTGTGTTCGGGAACATTCTGGGCTAAACCGGTAGGAATTCGTTCCAGAAGGTTCTCCAACCGTCCATAGTTTATCATCAATTTTGTCGCCAAATATCGCCAAATGTGTGATTTCTCGCCAAATGTGGGAACCCTGCCCTCTGCTATTTTATGGCAACCCTAAACTTGCTTTGCGGGTAAGCTACCTTACCGCGCCTAGACATTTCGTGACAACACGTTTACTGTTTTTAATTGTTAGTGACAGTTTAAAAACATTTTAAGCAATAATTTAAGATTTTACACTTTTTTTGGAAGAGCAACCACTGATATATTTATTGCTTTCTCGAATGGCTAAAATATGCTAAACATGCTTAGGATTCCCAATGAGAATTTGCTACTTGCCGCGTGAAAGTTAAAATTTGGTGTTTCTTGAAATGCCAACGCTTGAAGAATCATGTGCGGAAGGTAAAAGGTATATTAGCGTAACGTAATAGAGTGGCCCTGAAATTTGAAAACACTTGCTGAAGTTGTTTCTAAAGTTAAAATTACATTTTATTTAGCTAGGCGAACTTATTTTAAATAAAGTATTCAAAAGTAATAAATGACTTCATCATTCCCGTCGCGAAACTCACGAGCAACATATTTTTACAACACGAGAGACAAATGTGACATTTTGGCTACATCGATTGAAAACAATTCTCATAACCCGCCTTTTAGGCAGATAGCCGTTCTGCGCTTTGCCATGACCAACTAAACCAATCCAAACAAAACTGATATGTGTTCGCTGAAGAAAGAATGAGCAAAATGGATAAATGAAAGTAATAATAAAAAGAGTTTAAATTCTAGACATGTCGAGTGCAATATAACTCTGATGAATTTATTTTCTTGAAGTATCATAAACGTAACAAGCACACGTACAAGGAAGGTACATTTTATTCAGCTTTTATTATTTCAGATTTTACGAGTACTTTTCATGCTAAGTATTAACTGTTATTCGATCAAAACTTATTCTATATTACGTTTGGAACAGAGGTAGCTGAGAAACCACAGAGTGGGATTGGAAGGGGAGCACATTCGTGCCAGGTGCCGTTACTTTCGTCGTGGACGATGACGTCATCGATGAAGTCCCTTTGGAATGATGTCAAACCGCCAAGGACGTAGAAGGTCTTGCCTAAAATTTGAAAAATACCTCAGGATTAACTTTTAGAAGAAATGAAAACTGTCTCCACAGTAATCGAGTACACAAATACCAGAGTGTACACAGTGTACATTCAATTTTCCGAACTCAAGTTTACCCGAATGGGTTTGTGGTGTAGTGGCTGAAACCGCTATGCAAACCCTGGGTTGTGACATCAGGTTGAAAACCAAACACAGCATAAAAAATTTATTGAATGCTAAAAATATGGCTACATACAATTCAGAAGCAGAGACTAACTTATCTTTTTCAAAAAATCAAATTCTATACATCAATCGTGCGAGAGCCATACGTGGCTCTCGAGCCTGCGTTTTTAACATTGCCAGCAATTTAATATTATTTTAATAAAAACTATTTTTTTGCAACTTAATGTTATTTTAATAACAATTAAATAATTACATTTAGTCCCGTGATTTCATCACCTATATTGCACTCTGAATTTGCAATTTGAAATCATTCGTCATAGATTTATGCGACCTTATCACAGATTCATATAAAGTGTTTACTCGATTATCCGAACTCAAGTTTACCAGGATGAATTCACATAAAATGTGCACTCGATTATCCGAACTCAGAAATAGCAGAATAGGTTCAAACTTTTGTTAAATTAAAATTAAATTTTAATGCTTAAAAATAAATAATGCATATTCATGAACATTTCTTGCTTAAGCTTAAATTTAGTTTATATTAAGTTACAGTTTTAGGAAAATGAATAGAAAGGAATTGCATTTTAGAAGCGAGATTGCGAAATTTCCTAGTGCATTCTTTTCTAATAAGGTGACGGAAGCTTTAAAGAAATAAATAAAATAAATAAATAACTAAATCTGAAATGATTCAGATTTTAACGGTCTCCCAAAAGAATTTGCTAGGGTCGCTTTTTCTTTCACTGAGCTCTGCTCTTGCATTCAACCCTACTAACCCATTTCTTTTTGTATTTTTAGCTTTATTATTAAGCATCATGTTCTTCGCTATTACGCCATATATAATATAACAGCAAAATTACAAAACTTTTAAAAGCAGTATATCAGCATATGTTTAGGATGCTAAGTGCTGGCACATAATTTCATTACACATTTTTATTTTTTTAAGTTTTCTTTTGTCAGTTCATCAAATCAATGTTCAGTTTTCTTAGTAAGATCGCTTGCAGAACGTTTTTTTGTCTATTTATTATTAACGATTTCTGTATTAAATTTATTAATTAAATATCATATTCTTCGCACTTAACACCACATAAAATTCAATTCAAAGGAAAAATCACAAAATTTCTGAAAACATCATATATTTGGAATTTCTGATATGCAGTCTCGCGCGCTAGAGATAAATTTTTAATTCCGTACAGAGTTAGCACTGCTCGCTTTCAGATCGCAAGTTCATCAAAAATTCATTAAAATTTTATAAAATATGAAATTGAAAATTCGGGCTTCGAGGTATCTTCAGGTGGAGAATTACGTTATTCAAAATTGGATGGCCACAGCTATTCTCGTTTTTTTCACAATATGAGAAACATACATACATACATATATGCAGATTCTTCAATAGTTAATTTCTTTAAAAATAAAACAGGGCGATAATATTGGATGGCAGCAATTTGAAAAGTGACACTTCATTTATAATGGACTTTGCAAAATCCCGTTTTAAGTCTACGACCCTCTTTGGGCAAACGATTGTTCTTTTGGGCTAATAATACCTGATGTTTCCAACCTTTAAGACTAAATCTTAACTTTCAATAAAATTAAAATTCAACTGAAAAATCAGTTTGGCAGCTCTAGCGTTTATTTGTCGTAGTATTTTGTGATCGCAAAGAGGTATGAGCAGAAAAACAACAAATTTTATGATGTAGAATTCTCCACTGTGTAATTCTAAGTTACTGTTGGAAGTAAAGAATCTTAAGAACTGACAAGCGAATAATCGCTTGAGTTCGTGTGACAGGAAACAACAAGATAGAAGAGTAAAATAACCCTTTATCATTCCAATTAAAGCTTAACTTCGTCTTGGAGTTGTACAATAAAGCCGACACACGGGCTTGAACTTAAGAGACTAAGAATTAAACTAAATCTTAACTAAAGAGGTATATCCGACGCTATCAAAATTCTAACAGAATTTTCCCCTTAATGCTAATTGACTGCGAAGCTATCAAGAGCCTAAAGTACAGCCGAGCGTAATAATAGCCTACGAGAGAGTAGCCTAAAATGGCGGACGCGTGCAGCCAGAATATCTGGTATCTCTCTCACTGTAGACTGTAGAACTTCGCGGTTATATATCGCTCTTCCTCGTTAGCATTCAGACGTGATTCTAAAACTACGTTCTGGCCGGAAGTGGTAAGTTGAAATTAAGAATCGATAGGAAAGGAAATTTAACTCAAAATTTAACTGTTAATAAAATTAACATAATCCTTACAATGAAAACAGCTGAACGTCTAAAAATAAAGTATTGCTCTATATCAATAACATCAATCTATGCATAAGCCAAACATTATTTGAAAGGTCAGTGGAAAAGTTTTCATTCAAAGCTCAATCAGAGTTGCTGAAATTAATAGCATACTAAAAGTAAAATATTTCAAGAAATATATAAAATTAAATCAAAGTAATGCGTAAGATAAAATTTGAACATTAATTTATGCTCCTAAAGTCTTTGTTTTGATTTGGGGCTTTCCCCTTTTCTGTTCTAAAAACAGTAAACTGCTTATAAGAAAACATTATGAAGTTCGTCATCCTAAATTCGAGAGCTATCTTTATGATTCTTATGAAAAGCAAATGACATATGTGCTTGCATAATTTTAAAATTGGACATAATACTTTATGTCAAGTTATAATTCAAGTGAATCTTTTACTGAGACAACAATAGTAAACAGATAATATGTCAATTTGAGACATGAGGTAACTTAACCTTCCTCAGTATGCTATAAAATAACATAATCGTGCTGTTCGTAAGCGCATTTTTGTCCCGCTAACATGCAATCTGCCTCCTTTTCTTTATCACTATTTGGAGTATTCTCAATACGTGAAACATCTGCTCGAAATCCTTCAGCAGCAATGTGCCGCGTTCCTTCAGTATGCCCAAATTATGCCCAAATAAAGGCGGTTTGCAAGTCTGAGATTTCTTGTTATACTGAAACATTCTCCAGATCTTGATTTCAAGTCATATCCACCTCTAACAGCAACCTTCCGGTCTTTTTTCTAATCTAAGCCTGTATATATGTAATAATAAAACTCCATAGTCAAGATTACACTTAAAAGTCTAACTGTATGTTCTTTTCATTTTTAATGGCGACGTTCTCTTATTTGAAAGTACGTGGAATTAAATCCACAGCCCCGAAGTCAAGTTGTTTTTCCCGCCTTTTCTACACGCACAGTTATAGAATGTTCTCGAGATATTTAAAGCGAACTGGATTGGCTGACGAGGCTGACGTCATTTCTCGGAAGCTCCGCCTTTTCAGAGGCTATAAAAGGACTCGCAAAGGAATATCGGGGGCTTTTCTTTAATGTAACGATGCAGTAAACTCCATACAAAAGTTATTAGTAATTCTTTTTATTTACTCCGGATATCTGATTTTGTAACTGCTATTTCTCCTGAATAATAATAAATGGATTCTGTTTTTTAAACTTATCGTCTGATAATTTAAGCTACGACTATATTTATGATTATCTGCCAATCTATTTATTCCAGACAAAAGCTGGCACATCATATATATATATATATATATATATATAAGCACAAGGAAAAGCCGGAGCAGTGTCGATGCGTGCTTAGATCCATACTGAAGAAGAATTTTGATTCCGTAGTATGCTCATAATGTTAACTTGGTAATATCTAAAGAACTTGGCTGTCGAGGCAGTTTTAATTCCATTTTTATTTGCAATTGGTATTTGTGGCCACAATCACTTGGCAGTCTAGTCGTGCCTTTACACAGAAGATTTACATTTTTTATATTGTTGAGATAGAAAGCAAGCCAGCGAAATAACATCTCAGCACAGTAGAGAGCAAAGCTGAACTGTGTAGTTATGCAAGATGGAAGCACGCGAAGAGAAAAGTTTTGGTTTGCAATTTCGTGATTGGTCAAGAGGCATCTACATTAAGGGGACTTGTACATCTTACAACCCATAAGAACTTCGAATATGTGACTGTTACAAGAATTGGGATAACTTATTTATTTTAAAAGCAATTACTTCCAACCGTTTACAGCTGACTACATAATATAGCTGCTTTCTGAAATAGTAATCAGAAAGGTTATGTTGATACAAATATTTTTATAATTTAATACGATTTGTGACAAAATGTTTTGTCATGTTTTCACCTTGCGCGCATAGTTTAAAACATTCTATTGCATAATTTAATTGCATATTTAATATCTAGTTTTTATAACATTTGGAAACTACTGTAAACCAAAAAATTCTAAGAATTTGATGTTAAATTTTTATTTTATTTGGAGTTGATTTTATAAAATGTTTCTTATTAAAAAAAATCTGTAATGTTTTCGTGCATAAAATTTTTTAATTCTAAAATATTCATCAGGGTTTTAGTTCAGTTAGAGAATAGTGCCCATATAAAGAATTCCATCCAATTTTAATTATATACCATTAGCCATTTTTAAAATATTATGCGTGTAAGGTGGAAACATGACGAAACATTTTGTCACAAAGCGGATTAAATTACAAAAAATATTTGTGGCAACACAAACTTTCTGGTTACTAGTTTCCAAAGAAGCTATATTTTGTAGTCAGCTGTAAGAAATTGGAAGTAGTTGCTTTTAAAATAAATAAAATATTCCAATTCCTGCAACAGTCACATATTCTAAGATCATAAGGGGTTTAAAGTGTATGAGCCCTCTTAAGGGTTACGTAAGATTGCATGATTAATTTGAATGATGCAGTTAAGACTTAAGCGCTATTTTTAGAACAGAGAGATGGAGTTTCCAAATGAAATAGAAAATAAAAGAGGTTATAGTGAATTAAATTTAGAAGTTTGCTTTCATACTTTTTATCTTACACATATAAAACAAATAGGTAATGGGCTAAATAAGATAAAATTAGAATTGTTCGAGAAAATGGAGAGAAGAATCAACAGAACGAAATTAGTGGACGAATACAGAGTTGGAACTTTATATGACCTAAAGAAAAAGGTGGGCATTGTGGAGTTTTTTCATGTGAACAAAATGTACAAAAGTTGCAGAAAGTCGGAAAACTATGCACCAATCCCGTCAGGAAGAATTAGATCACATTATATGAATAGTTTACATTTAAAAGATCAGAGTGAGATCTTATATTTCCGGCCAAAAAGGCCTCTAATTCGCAAGTTAGATATGCTGAGTGATCAGAGAACTTCAGATGAAGTGTCTGCGAACGAGTTTATAGTGCAGTTTCAAAGAATTTCAGACGAAAATAATGTGACTATAGAAAACATACATATCTGGTGTCAATGAGGCTGGATTATTACGAAGTGGTCTTCCCATGTCAATTTCAAACTGTACTTTCAAGCAGAAGAAGGACCGTGGACTATCATGATATTGTAGAGGCATTAGGTATTTTTGAAGCAGGACTACAGGAAAAATGAGCAATGCCTTGCTAAGTCTAATTTGGACCTCTCGAATACGCGCCAACTGTGCTACCGTTACGCTGCGAAGATATGCAGAAAGGAGGGAGAAAATGGCCTTATAATATGTGCAAATCTTGTGGGTATGCACAAACCATCATTACTAGTGAAAGATAAGTACCACAATCTTCAGTGCTTCATATGCAATGCAGTCATGAATACATCTTTGCACTGAGTGGTTTCCCAATCCTGACGTGTGGTATTAAGCGCATTCTGTGTCTTATGTAATCTTGTAATTCATCTTCGTTTGGGAAGGGATGGGAGGAATTCAACCGATGCCCCATGTCCACAAATGGTCACATCGGGAATTAATTTGAGTAAAGGTGTATTTGCAAACCTTGCAATGCATTCAAAGTGAGCCAAGCAGGAGTGTGAGGCTAGGTATTAACCTTGTTGAAGAATAACATTTGGAATGTCTAGATGAAGATACGATAAAGGAGAAGAAGTGGACACAACGAGTACTAAACATAACGCAAGCGAGGTTCGTTGCTGAATACGCACATTCTATCCACTCAACGCGACACTACTGCAAATGAACCCTGCAATAGCTAACTATTAATGATACCATTTGTTAAGGACTGCTGGAAATCGTACCTGCTTCAGCCAGTCCTTGTGAAAGTGTCCCGGTAGATATTCGAACAATACACCCTCCTGTACATTTCGCAAAATATTTCCGGTTGTGGATCGTGGTCAGATGTCGTATGCGTCGATTAGTGCATTTTGATGTCTGTCTCCTTATTCCGGAACAGCTATGGCGCTGCACATTTCCTTTCTAAATCAATTGTCCCCAACTTACATCAATAGTTCTGACATTAATCGAAAATTTCCTCTATAATACGGAGCGAGGACCAAACAAAGACACAGGGCCTAACATGAAGTTCTTCGTAACCTCGAGGTTTTGTAGCACTTCCATACTCAAGAAACAGCAGGTAACCCCCGTACATCTTAGCTGTGATGATGCCAAAAGAGATGACTCAATACATTGTTTGGATGCATAATATCCGGTAATCTAATCGTCTAGGTGGCTTACAAATGAATTCATTTTCATAATGTACATGTGCAGTGTACGAATTTGCGTGGCAATAGGTTTGTTTCTTAGCAATGTGGCAAGTTTCCTATCAGGCGATGTATAAGAACCACATTACAGAATTAATTTTGAAATGACGCGTATTATAAATATTTCACTAATTTTAATACAGAATGGAGGGGTACCCAAATAAAACTAAGACTGTCATAAATTAAAAAGAAAATTTTATCTTACTTTTATCTTACTAGTCAGAGTATTGTTCCTCTGACTAAATTTGTGCGCAGTATATGTAACCCTTTCATACACTAACTTTTTTACTTAACTTACACTCCGTTAAATTTATGCGATTTTATACCGGTAGATTTCTTTCCAAAAAACGCGCACTTTTTCCCTAGATTTTAAAACTATTTTGTACTTCAAATCTTAATAATAAAATTTTTAAAAACAAATATTTCTAGAAATTCTTTCAGCATGTGAATTTATTCGATTTAATTGAAGTTTCCGAGTAGAATATCTTCCTTTCGACATCCAAGAAATTTTTATATGTCAGTTCACGTTTACGACACAGCCACATATACGAATACAAAAATCAGGCATACTGAAAGCACAGTTTTAACATTTAAAAATGTAAAAAGGAAAAATATATCATTAAAAACACCCGCACTTGAAATACGAGAGCAAACAAAATAGGTGTTTGCAACATTTTACATTTTATCCTGTTCTTGACGAATCAGAAATTGTAGTCAACTTTTAATACATTGTTATAATATATGATTTATTAAAAAGTACATTTTACGTTAGAATTGTTACTTTTTCCTGTTTCTTCTAAATTTCGGTAATGTACTATAACAATGAACGATTCTGTTTGACTTTTATTTGTATAAATAACCACAAGGCAAACTGTTGTAAAACGATTCACAAGCTTGCAGTCGTCGGAAATATAATGCGCACCTGCTGTCTGACAGTGATTCTTCAGTCTCAGGACCCTTCCGTAAAGTGTTCTTTTCAAACAGACTTCACACCCTATTAAGACATTTGTGTCAACTGACAGCCGCCTGCAGAAAGGTAGGGGAAGGAAGACCTGATTGCATCGTCTAAACACGTCTTAAGCATTTTTCGCGAAATTTGGGCTTTGTGTATACACGTCTTAAACATTTTTCGTGCGATTTAAAATTCGTGTAAATACGTCTTAAGCATTTTTAAAGGAAACTCCGAAAACGTTTAAAAAAGCAGTTAAAGGGTTTATATACTTAAATCTATATTTCTATACGGGATAGTTCTAATTAAAGTTTCTCTATTCAGACCTATGTAGAGTACGTTCCGGTAAACCTATTTCGTTGAAACTTGGTATTCACGTTATATGGAGCATACGAAAAAGGAAACTGCAGTAAAAAATATTAGTTAATTTCTATCGAAAGATGAAGCTTTTCGTGCAATGTAGAAAGGACATTATACAAATTTGGAGCGTTTCCTCTGAGCCCCATGATCGGCTTTATCCGATCATGAGATTTTTTCTCACTTGTTATGCATTAGCTTATAATTTAAGATAGTTTGCTTTCTTACTTTCATTAACAATATAAATGCCATCTGGATGAATGTAAATTTATGAAAATAGAGACTAAAATAGGTAAATATACATATTTATCTAATAAAGGCTCTTTAAATACAGGTCTTCATGACAGATTCAAAAACCCGGGCCTCTCAGAGGGTTAAAATACCAGTTGACAGTGCCATAAAACCATTCTTCATTCTGCCTTTAGAAACCAAAATCGAGCATTACTGATCAAGTTGTTTTTGTACGACACCAATATACACCGACAGTGCCGAGACCTCCCGTGAACATTGCGAGTCTCGAGGTTCACGAGAGGTTTCGGGACTGTCAGTGTGAGATAAAATAAATGTTTCGAGCCACGACAGCTTGGTGAACCCTGTCATCTTTTGGGCTTTCTCTAGATCGAAGTGTTGTGGTACTATACCTACATTACTTATCGTAAACATTGGTTGTCCCATTACATTTCTACCAGACCAGACCAATATGTACCTTACAAAGCTTTCGGGGTCTGCCACCATTATATTTTGTAATGCAATTAAAGGATATTATTGCTAGGATGTCCCGATTATTACAAACAGTTACCCTATGTATCATGTGTATATTCACACTGATTGTGAACAGAGATTCACTTCACAGCCCTGTCATCGAGTTTATTTCAACATAGCCGAATTATATGACTGTTATAGGTTTTGTATTTTGAAAAATCCACTGCCGGTAAAGAATAGCTATACGCTAAGACGCTGCCCTGCCAGTGCAGTAAAATTGAAATTCAAATTCAAATGGATTGGTCCATTTGAATCAGGATGAAGTTGGGCAGAATTCATACCTTTAACCTACAAGATACTTATTTCTTTTTGCCCACTAATAAATAATATGTGAACCTGATTTCTGTAGGTATCTCTAGTTCAAGAGGATAAATAATAATAACTACTCGTGCAGAAGCGAGCAGAAAAGTCATCTTACCAATCACAGCTGCTCCCACAAAATGGCGCGGATAAGGCAGGGGTGTAGATGAGCACCACGTTCGTCGCGCGTCGTCATAGCAGATGACATCGCACAGACTCTTCATCTCTTCTGAGTCCCATTCTGCGTTTTTATAAGATGTTCCACCTACAAGGAACAGAAGGTTCTTGCATCGCACGGCGGTTGCAAAGGAGCGAGGGCAAGGCAGCTGCTTCACTCCATAACTCCACCTGAAATGTAGCATAAATGACACTAAAGATGACTAAACTTTGGGGGTATTAAGTCTTCTGCTACTTCTCGAATCACACAAAGCTTTTCCTCAAGACTTAATTCCATATAAAACTGATAACATCGAATGAAAAAAATGTCATTCTTTTTTGTAGTACCTAGCACGGGCGCCAACGATACGTTTTATTAATTTTAGGTAAAAAAAAAAAAAAGCAGCCTTAGTTTGTTACAGATTTGAAATATATATTTTTTATTATTTGCAATAATTTATAAATGTTCATAAACATTATTAACAGGATTTAGTTAATTAATGAATTCAGTTGGATAGATTAAATATACTTTTAGCTATACCGCTTAGAGAAGTAGTTAGAAAACAAGATTCATATTTAAATTACTAAGAAGAGAGTTTAAATTAAGTCGTTCAGTCTAGTTTAAATTAAGTCGTTTAGTCTAGTCGTTAATTATACACTGATTAGGTATGAAAGATAAGGTAAAGATTTGTTCTTTACTGAATGGCAAAATTCTGAGAACCGGCTATTTGCGATGTAAAGAGAAAGATATAAATTAAAAATGCAATTACAAAAATAAATAATTAAAAAAATCTGATGTGTACACCACGTGACTTCCTTGAACGGAATATTAAATTATGCGCATTTTTTCTTGCATTTCATTTAAACGTATTGGATTGAATTGAATTTACTTCGTCGATAGCGCATAAACCACAATAGATAAATGCACTCTTCAAAATTCACTCTTTTTGTTTACCATAGCGACACTCTAGCGCTAGGTAATATGAATGAAATTAACAGCGTTATATTTCATTCGTATTTTAACTCAGAATGCACAAAATTTATTATTTGAAGAATTATCTAATCGTTACCACATGTTCTATTCAAATACTATAATAAATCTAGAACGATATATAAAAGAAATTAAACAAACAAAACAAAAAAGAAACTTTTTCACAGACGAATTCAGTGTTTCCCATTCAATTAATTCAGTTCTCACTTCGCGACAAGGCAAAAATACATAAAAACTCAAAATGTCTGTATTAAAAATTACGAAGTATATCTTAAACGCTTATTTCCGCGAAAAAATTCCAGAAAGGATTAAGCATGATTTAAATAATAAATGAAGGCGTTATCTTTGTTGTTGCGAAGCTAAGTTTATCTAGACTGGTAACAAATCCGCTACTCATCTGTTTCAAATGTAAACAAGAGCAATGGCCGCCATCAAATTAGGCTTAGCGACACTTAAACAATTTTAAAATTGTTGATAATTCTAAAAATATTGCATACAGATTTACTAAAGGCATAAAACCCTTAACCGGAAGATAAAAACCACATAATTCAAGCGTTTTTAAAGCAAAAAATGTACAATTTACAAACATATAAGAGTCAAGAAACTGAGATCACTGAGCCGGGTTACAGAGTGGATATATTTATAAATATATTTTATACGTTTGGCGAGGCCGATTGAAACCAAAATACGAGATGCACATCTACATGTTATAGTAGTCTTATATACAAAATTTCAACATTCTGAGGCTACTCGTTTTTGAGTTATGCGAGGCACGTACGTACATACGTTCATACAGACGCCACGAAAAATTCTCTTCAGAATTCCTTTTAAAGCAGTTTTTTAGTTTTTCTTTTTTTTGGAGAAAAGAGTCTTTTATTCTTTCCTTACGTACAGATATCACGCAAAAACATCGTTAAATTGCATTCGAAAACGGTCAAAGTGGATATTTTCGTTGAAATATGCTGCCTGAAGTTTTTCGCGATTACAATACTTCCTTTTTACTTCGTACAAGGAAGTAAAAATATCTACAGAGAAGTGATTTCAAAATTTCAAGTCGTAATATTAAATTGCGCTGTCACTTTGTCACTGCACGAGACATTATCAATTAATCTTTCACACACTGACAACCAAATAATCATTTCTTAGAGCGTTGCCACTCGGCAAGGTAAGAGCTTAAATTTACTTTTCAAATTTATTCAGTCTATTAATTGCTTAAACTAAGCAGACTGAAAGCAATAAATATGCGCTTTGAAAATTGGCTGAGCCTTAAACGGTACCAGTTAATCAACAAATACGTTCTCAAAAATCTTGAGGCTAACTTTAGAATAAAATGTATAAGCACTGAAACTCAAAAAAAATTTAACTTAACAATAAATAATAAAAACACTTAAAAAAAAATCTGAAATGTTTCAGATTTTAAATTAAGTCCAAAGGGGCATTTTTTTAACATTTTGTTTTGTTTGTTACTTTTATTTATTAAATATCATGTTCTTCTCACCATAAAATTCAGTTCAAGAGCAATATCGCAAAATAATTTTAAAATTTGCATATCATTAGAATTTCCGATACACAGTCTCGCGCGTTGGAGATAAAAAGGTTTTTTTCTGTACAACGAAGACATGGCTTACTTTGAAATCCTTGAGTTTGTTAATCAAAAATTCGTTAAAGTTTTACAAAATATGAAATCGATAATAAAATAAATTCTAAATTTCAAATCTGGGCTTCCACATGCCCGTACTCGCAGGAGGATTACGTTATTCATAACTGGATGGCTCTAGTACCGTTGTTTTATCATAATTCGAGAAAAATACATGCATTTATGATTATTCTTCATTATGTAATTTCTTCAAATATAATACAGGGCAATAATATTTGGTGGCAACAATTTTTTTTTTAATTTGGAAACATACAAATTCCCCGTGAAACACAGATGTACAACACGGGGCTTACAGAAGTAAGTTAACTAAAACATTAAAAGTTGCATACATAAATAAAACGAACAAAAGCAGAGAACAGCAGTTTGGATTTCACGAAAACAGATACGTTCAGTGGTCAAGTCACTCCTAACACTTTCAAATGGTTTTGCAAGCAAGTTTCAAAAGTTAAAGACACGGTGGCAGCAATTTGAAAAGTGTTACAACGCTTGTAGTGAATCAACGCAAAATGCCAAAACGAAATTAATAGTCCTTCTGGGCAAGTTGCCCCTTTGGACTAATAATCCCAATTAATAATTTAAAGCAAATTTTCAGAATTACTTTTATTAACTTAAGATGCTTAATATGCTAAATTTACTATGTACTCCGTAAAATGCCCTGTTAACTACTTACACTCGAGTCTCTCTTCGCTGGCAAGCATAAAAGCATTCTGCACCCTTCATTTCGCAAACACAAAAGCTCAGTCCAGGTAAAGATGCAAGCAACTAATGCAGAGAAATGGTTAGGGATGACTATAAATAGTAAGCATCGACTATACGATATAACTTAGAAGGTATTGCCCCAGCCCTTTCACCGTTACCCTTCGTGGTGTGTCTTCAGAAATAACCTAAATACTCTACAGTGGCGTCCAAACTGAAAGGTGGTAGACAAACTAAAAGGTTCAGGATTTGGTTATTGGTCCCCTTATTCCCAGTCACCCTTTGAAAGGGGGAGTATATATAAGGAATTTCTCCCTCTTTTCAGCCTGCCTTCTCGATGTAAAGGTAGCATACTCGCGCGTATTCGAGAGGTCCAGATTTGAGCACCGGCGAAGGTATTGTTCATTTTCCATGTCTACTGCTTCAAAAAGAACCTAATGACTCTACAATAAACTCGTCGTTGGAGTACAAGCTGGCGAAAAGTAACACTTGAAAAGGAAATATTTTCTGCAATATGAAAGGAACAGAATGCAACAAAACTGCAATAATAATAATACGCATACTAGTGCACAATGCCTTTATGGTTAGATCGAGATCTTCATGTTTTGGTTTTTGCACTAAATTCATGAACTCGGCTATTTATGAAATCTAAGCGCTTAAGATTGCTTTTGATATAAACAGCATCTTTGAAAGATTTTATAATTTCATTATTCCATGAAACAGAAGGAAAAAAATCTGATGTGTACACCATATGACTTCCTTGTACGGAATATTAAATTATACGCATTTTTTCTTGAATTTCATTTAAATTGATTGGATTGAATTAAATCTACTTCGTCGACAGCGCATAAACCACATTAGAATAAATGCACTCTTTAAAATTCACTATATTTGTTCACTATAACGGCACTCTGAATGCACAAAATTTATATCATTTCAAGAATTATCGTTGCCACATGTTCTATTCAAATACTATAATAAAGCTAAAACGATGCATGAAAGAAATTAAGCAAACAAAACAGAAAAGAATCAGTTTTCTCATTCAATTAATTAAGCTCTCACTTTGCGACAAGGCAAAAATACATAAAAACTCAAAATATCTGCATTAAAAATTTTGAAGTAAATCCTAAGCACTTATTTCCTCGAAAAATTCCAGAAAGGATTAATCATGATTTAATTCGCAATAATAAATGAAGGCGTTATCTTTGTTGTTGCGAAGCTTAATCTCTCTAGATTGGCAACAAATCTACTATTCTGCTGTTTCAAATGTAAGCAAATATGTCCGTCATGTTACTTAAAAATTAGGCTTAACTGAACATAAACAGCTTTTAAATTCATGATAATTCTACAAATATTGCTTGTGGAATTCCTAAAGGCATGAAAATCTTAATTGGAAGATAAGAACAACATAATTCAATCATTTTTAAAGCAAAAAATGCACAATTTACAAACATATAAGAGTAAAGAAAGAGATCTCTGAGCCGGGTAACAGCGTGGATATATATATAAATATATTTATATACGATTGGTGCGACCGATTGCAACCAAAATACGAGGTGCACATCTACATGTTATAGCAGTCCTATACACAAAATTTCATTGTTCTGAGGCTACTCGTCTTTGAGTTATTCGAGATGCATACGTACGTACGTACGTACAGACACCACGAAAAATTCTCTAAACATCGTTAAATTGCATTCCATAAGGTCAAAATGGATATTTTCTTTGAAATATGCTGCCTGAAACTTTTCGCGATTACAATACTTCCTCTTTACTTCGTACAAGGAAGTAAAAAGGACAGTTCTATATCTCCCGTTCTACTGGATTAATTGACGAAATTCAAATTGCGTTTTTCATGCCTCGAAAGGGCGACTTAGGATATGTACTACATTTTTACATAGCACTATTCTAATATAGGTATTGTGACACAAAATCGGACTTTTTCTGAAATGACATGACAATCGTTTTCCATCTTTCGATTCTACGAGTCAAATTATGCCTAAATATTAAATTTTGTAAAATTTGGTGCGAAATTTATGGAGAAATGTAAAAGTATATATTGGCGTAATTTTTTCAGTTTGCGCCAAGAATAATTCACTTGGCGAACTTCTTAATTTATTGCAACCTAGTTTCCTTTCCTTTTTTTATTGTAAACGAACGGTAAAAAGTCCTCGTTCATTATTTCAAATAATTTTAACAAAGAGCGTAAACCACATTTGGCGTTATTGTCGCTTATAACAAATATATCAAATTTCGAAACGCGCCAAAAAGTAAATTCACGTACAACCGAGAAAATTTTGAATAAAAAATCTACTTTAAGATCTACTTTAAGATGATGATAAAAATTTTGTAGGTCATAATTCAAAATGTTTTTCGAAAAATTTATAAAAATTATCTAAACATACAAATTTAAAAAATAAATCATAAAAAAATGGACGAATTTTATTTGAAATGAACCTAAATTTTGAATTCTGGAAGAAGGAAACAAGTAAATTTAATAAAGTAACAGATATTAATAAATATGTATCAAATTCAATTAACATTGAGGAGCTAAAATTATGAAAGCTAATTTTTTAAAAACCTACTCGTGCGATTTTTACAAAACTTGCCAGTTTGGCATAACTGTCGCAGAATTGAAATATGGAAAAACATTGGTATGTCATATCACAAAAAGTCCGATTTTGTGTCCAAATACCTATATTAGAACAATGATATATATAAATCTTATAATATCCAAAGTCGCGCTTTTGAAACATAAAAAACGCAAGTTGAATTTCGTTATTCAGCCCTGTAGAACGGGAGATATAGAACTGTCCCATTTTTTTTTTCGCAGTGTACTTAGTGCAAATCGTAAGAAAACATTTTAGAATAAACAGTTCTAGGAATACTCACTCTTTTATTTTGGGATCGTAGCATTGGACTTCTTTAACGACGCATATCTTCCCATTCATGTCTTGAACCATACCTCCACATACCCACAACTTTCCTTTGTATGAGCTCGCTCCCACGCCCATAGTGGGTGTATTCAGACCTTCGCTCAGTTCTTCCCAGGAATTTGACTCCGGGTCGTACACTTCTACTGAATCAAGCATTCTGCAAGAGGAAAGAATGTCGGAGTTTATCGCGGAAGGCAAGCTTGAGATACAACATCTACAGGAATTTGTAAACGCTATTGCATTCAACCCATTCTCACTTACAGGAATTAGTAAATCCTTTCGACATACCTCATTACACTGTGAAATATATTTGAAACCAGCATCCTATCCAGGACTTTCTATCAGTATCATGTTCTGAAAACAACTTTGACAAATTTAAATGGATATTTTGTAGGACCCAATTAAGAGAGTTCAGACAGATAATTTGTAGGATCCGATTATCAGAAATTTAAGTCTCAACTTTCCATGTTTTTGATAAAAGGAATTATATTAGGAGTTATTTAATTATTTTAAGGTTTCTTGAAATCTGAGGACATAAACCCAAGCCTTGTGGACTTAGTTAAAAAAAGGTTCTGGTGATATGTTCAGATTCAAGGCGGCTTTCAAATAATTTCTTGGGGGCAGAAGATTATTTTTCAGAGAAAAGCAGAAATACATACATCTACCCACAATATATATATATATAAGCTGCTTAAGTGTTTGTCGCCGATAGTTCATTGGTTGTTTGCGTAACTGTGAATTGTTTTATTTCTCGTGCAGTGCAACGCGTGACGAATATTATGAGAAAGCTAAGCCGGAAAAATTAAAAATACAAGAGCACGTGCATTTAACATTCAATAAATAAATTTAACATCTGTATATAATAGAATTCGGAAATATGCAACCGGCAAAATCCGGCAACGAAGAAAAAACAAGTAAAATGAAATAAATAAATATCTTTATTATATCCGGCTTTAGTGTCTGTTTGTCGCCGATAGTTTATGGGTTGCTTGCGTAACTGTACTAGCCAATGGGGTGAAGTTGCCACGGCACAGGGTTGCCGTTTCAATTGAGACGTTTTCCTGTAAAACTTGCCTTTGCTATGACCACAAGTCTAAGGGCCAAACGCTTAAGCGTGTTGGCATTTTTTTACCTGAGCCTGCATTTGGACACGGTCAACGTTGTGTTGCCTCTATGTTCGTGAAAGAATTGACGTAAAATTAAAAGTAATGGATGGTCCTCTGCAAGGCGAGCTTTAAAGTGGTGGAAAGATCTATGCAAGAAATGTTGTGTACAAAGAGATCTTTGACATGGGAATTAACATTTTATTATTTAAATCCCCTTTATTTATTGAGCTAGCGGTGGCTCTTAAGAAATGTACCGCCAGTGGTTTCCTTCATTGCACTCTACTTCAAGCAATTAAGCAAGTAGAAGGGGCAAACCCCGTTAGGCAGTAAGCAAAGGAGGGTCCTCACCGTCTGCCCTTCGTAATTCAGTTTAAATTAGCGGACACCTTTGCGCAAATCATTTTAATTACAATTTACAATCGGTCATTTCGTTTGACCGCCAGGCTTTCTGGTTTATACATAAGACAGTGGATTTATTACGGATGATGAGACTAATTTCAGACATCTGCATATAGAAGTGTAATACTTTGTTGTAGGTTTATACGTCATAAATTCATCCTTTTTTGAAAACAAATATTGCAGAGATGCCCTTTTAGAAAGCATAGATACAGATCTTTTCTGGTCATTAAAGCTTTATAGCCATTCTTCTAGCAAAAGAGCGGCTATTTTTCGCTGATGGAGAAGAAATCTTTTTTTCCATTTCTGTTGTCTAGAGCACATATACAGATTCTCTGGTAATTATATGTAATGGTGATGGCTGTGCTGGAAGTGGGGAATGTTTAAGTTCAATATGTTTTTTAAACACTCTGTCATCAATTTTGCGGAACAAACTGATGAGTGGTAGATCAATGTAAAACTATCACGGCTCTATGTAAGGGTTTTAGTAAGATCTGTTACATGATTAGTTATCTTTCGTGTCTTATTTCAGCAATGAGCTTTCCGAAATGGCCGATTTCTTTACCGTTTCTGAAATATTGAAGAAAAACTGATAAACTGAGTACTAAAATTCTTTAGGTTAAAATAACACGCCGAATAATGATTATTGGATAAGTCAAACAACAAAAATCAGCGTTATATTTGTAATGCTTATCTCGTTCATTTTACTTAGGCAGCTGAGGGACGTAATTTTAGTAAAACCATTGAAACATATTTGTATGAGTGGGTGGAAACAAAAAAATGAGGGGAATCTTGGTGAGAGAGAACTTCTCTTTGACTGCGGTTCTTTGCTGATATATTTATAGACATCAAGCGGATGTGTGTCAGGGGTAAAATGAGTCCTGAATCTGATTCCTAAGAAGGAATGCAAAGTTACTGGTTACGTTTTTCGCCCCCCCCCGTATTTGGTTACGTTAGTGGATACTGTGGGAAGACGATGTATAGGATGTGCTTGAGCAGTTTATATCAGTATTTCATTCTTATTGTACTTGTTGTCACTTATACTCCTACAAAGTTTACAAATATGATTGTTGTTCTTTAAGCTCTCCAACAAACACTTAAATTCCTTAGAAATTCTGCACCTTCTGGAAAGTTCTATATTTCTAAAGGGTAAACGAAAGTTTAGTGAAACTGAATGCTGGAATACCACAATGGGCGACGTGAACAGACAGATTATCTCTTGAGGCAGTTTTTCGAAATCTTATGCAGACAGTGAGTGACCTTCTTCTTCTTTCAAAGGTTACGTGTGCAAAATTTCATCAAGATCGAAAAAAGAATGTATATTTCTGCGAATATACACACAAACAAACAAATATTCTTCTTTGTTCCTAGAGAGCATTTTAATGAATCTAACTAAAGAACATTTCACGGGAACAGCTAATAATTAGTCATAGATGAAATTAATTCGCGTTTATTGCTTTCAAATTGCTTAGTTTGTTAACTAATAAGAGAAAAAATTCGAAAGAAAAATTAAACATCTTCCACTTTGTTGAACGATGAGGCACTGCCGGGTGGAAGATAAAAATATTTTAATTCGGATAGGGAGAAAACATTTCTTTTCAATCGCTGAATTTGTATACTCAAAAAACGAATAAATTGTGAGTGAAGCAGACTTCTTTTATATCGCCAAGTTCCTCATTAAATTTGAAAAATTACCATTTTATACTTTACGGAATGGCGACAAAAAAAAAGAAACTTACTGATGACCGATGTTAAAATACTCATCTCGTAATATAGAAGGCATGTGTTTAACATTCACCTTTCAAGTATATTAATAAAATAAAACTAAACTGAAGCTAACAGCGAAAAGCGTTGTTCACCAATGACATATGCGTAGTCAGTGCCAGATAATAGTAAACGTAGACAGATAATAATAAACGTAAAACGTAGTGCATTGACCTTAGAACAGATTATTCGAATAAAGAACCGAAGGTTGTCACTTATTGTTTAGCCAGTTAGTCACTGGTCAAGTGAAGGATGTCTATCTATGGCAGTCAAACTATGGTTCACCGGTGCAGTAAAATTCGGGAGATTGTTAAATCAAAAGGCACCTACGACTTTAAAAATTTACTGGTCGCCAATAAATCCCGCTATCTTGGGTGACCTTATAAGGCATTTTTTCCCTCCTCCCAGCATGCCTTCGTGGTGTAATGGTTTCACTCAAGAGATCCAAGGTTCCAGTCCCGGTGAGGGCTTTGCACATTTTCCACGTTCTTGCTTTAAAAAAATTACCCTAATTTCTCTACAGTGACGGCCGAAGTAAAAACGTGGTGGACAATAATTCTTTTCGTGATGTCTATACGTATTTACGTACGTACGTATATATGTATCTTGCATAACTCAAAAACGGATAGCCTTAGGACTTTGAAATTTTGTGTATGGGACTGCTATAATATGTAGTTCTGCAGCTTCATTTTTGGTTGCAATCGGCCGCACCAAAAGTATAGGAATATATAATATATTCTCACTCTGTTATCTAGCTTCGTGAGCTCAGGTTTCTTAGCCCTATATGTTGGTAAATTGTGCTTTTTTTGCTGTCGAAATATTTGAATTATGTTGTTTTTATTTTCCTGTTAAGTGTTCTATGGCTTTAGTTAATGTGTATGCAATAGTTGTAGAACTGTCAACAATTTAAAAGTGGTGCTATGCCTAATGAGGCTGCCAATTATGTACATTTGAAATTCTTAGTAGGAGGGTGAATTAAGTCAGTTTGTGCACCAACTTCGGTATATTTTTGCCGAGTAGGACCAAAAGTAAACTTCCAATCTTGTGCGCCGAAAAATCTGTCTTCCTGCCCTTTGGTCAAACTGCTTGCGTTTGCGTAGAAACTCTAATTTTAATCGTAAAAAATTGTTTTTTTAATTATTTTAACTGTATGTGGCGTTTTACGTTTTTCCATATTTTTCAATTTTTAATGAAGATATTTTGGAGTTTTTATGTATTTTTGTCTTGTCGCTAAGTGAGAAATGAAAAAAATTGAATAAGAAATATATCCTTAATGAAATGAAGTTTTATGTGAAGTTTACATGAAATTCAGGGAAAAATGTGTATATTGTTACGGATTTTGTATTTAGCTAGCTATTTTTTTGGAAGAATTGTAATGAAAATTGTTTTATTTTCCCATGCGCGCGTGACGAATTTTAAGAGAAATCTACGCCGAAAAAGTAAAAATACAGGAGCAGGTGCATTTAATAAATAGATATATCATAATTTATATTTAAATTGAAATAATGCATTTGTGTGTTAGCTGTAACTGTAATTCTACCCTTTTGCTTTCCAGAAACCTCGAGAAATTACGAGAAGCTTCTCGTGACTAATTAAAAAGCTTATTAAAGCCGGAGGAAAACATCTCAGTTCAGTAGTTCACTAAGTTTTTATTGTTGATTGTAGCGAATTCGCAGGGTGATCGGATTAGCTTTCTAAAAATATAACTACTGTGTGATATTGTGATATTCTATGAATATCTGTGAGGAAAAATTTCAGCATTTTGTTTTCATCTCTTGTGATAAGAATAAATTTTATTAACTTTTCATCAGACATGTAGATTTAACCTATTATGAATCCATACGCACGCAACAACACCTAATAAGCCGTACAAGGAAGACATGTGGTGACCACATCAGATAGTTTGACAAACTGTAGAGTAAATTTTAAAAAATATTACAAATTGTAAAATAATAACTTGTCAAAAAGTAAGTTTGATTTATATTTTGAGTTAATTCTGACAAGCAAGACGCAGTTTGTTTGTTTGACAATGGCAAAGTACAGAAAGGCTATGTACCTAAACGGACTAATGCCTTCGTGAAGGGCTTGCTAAGAAGAACAGTTTACGTGCCAGTTTAATAAGTTTGCCTTACTTAAATATAAATCTTTATTTGTACATGTTATGTGAAACTTTAAATATATGCGGTTTTTTCAGTATTTTGTGATTTTGCTGTTGAACCGAATTTTATGTGGAGTAAGTATGAACAACATGTTTGATTATGTTTAATTACAACAATTAATACACAAAACGTTGATAATAAAAGAGAAAAAAATCTGATGTGTACACCACATGACTTCCTTGTACGGAATATTAAATTATACGCATTTTTTCTTGCATTTCATTTAAACTTATTGGATTGAACTAAATCTACTTCGCCGACTGCGCATAAACCACAATAGAATAAATGAATTCTTTAAAATTCACTCTAGTATTTGTTTACCATAGCGACACTCTGGCGCTAGATTCACTTAACAGTATTATATTTCGTTCATATTATAACTCATAATACACAAAATTTATACCATTTAAAGAATATAATTATCTAATCGTTGCCACATATTCTATTCAAATACTATAATAAAGCTAGAATGACGTATAAAAGAAATTAAGCAAACAAAACAAAAAAGAAACAGTTTTTCACAGACGATTGAGTATTTCTCATTGAATTAATTCAGTTCTCACTTCGTGAGAAGGCAAAAATACATAAAAACTCAAAATATCTATATTAAAATCTCAAACACTTATTTCCTCGAAAAAATTTTCCAGAAAGGATTAAGCATGATTTAATTCGCAATAATAAATGAAGGCGTTATCTATGAAATATGTCCGCCATGTTACTTAAAAATTAGGCTTAACCGCACTTAAACAGCTTTTAAATTGTTGATAATTCTAAAAATATTGCATATAGATTTACTAAAGGCATAAAAACCTTAACCGGAAGATAAAAACCACATAATTAAATCATTTTTAAAGCAAAAAATTTACAATTTACAAATATATAAGAGTAAAGAAACTGAGATCACTGAGCCGGATAACAGACTGGATATATATATAAATATATTTATATACGTTTGGTGCGGCCGATTGCAACCAAAATACGAGGTGCACATCTACATGTTATAGCAGTCCTATATACAAAATTTCAACGTTCTGAGGCTACTCGTTTTTGACTTATGCGAGATACGTTCGTACATACGTTCGTACAGACGCCACGAAAAATTCTCTTCAGAATTAATTTTAAAGCAGTTTTATAATTTTTTGGAGGAAAAGCGTGTTTTATTCTGTCCTTACGTACATATATCACGGAAATACATCGTTAAATTGCATTTGAAAGAGGTCAAAATTGGATATTTTCGTTGAAATATGCTGCCTGAAACTTTTCGCGATTACAATACTTCCTTTTACTTCGTACAAGGAAGTAAAAAAGGTTTGAAAGGAATTTTATTATGAAAATTAACATTGATATTATAAACTGAGAAAAGTAGAAAACTTATTTAAATAAGATTTTAAAAAAATTAGCACCGAAAAAGTCTTTTTTTTTTTTTTTTTCATATTCTGCAAATAACTACTCTTGAAGAAGTTGCTTTACATATTTTATTTGAAAAAGTACTAATGCATGAAATAAAATATGAACCTCAAAATTACGACGCGGTAACGTAGAACTATTCTATTCTACAGTAAACAGTTAAGTTGTTCATAACCGCTAAAAGATTGAACTAAAGGAAGGAAATGTCGTTGTTACGGTTAACCGTCGCTGAAATTCAGATCATACGAAAATGCTCTGCTGCTCCTTCCCCTCTTCCTCCTTCAGACGAGAGGGTGGCGATGTTGGAGATGATGCATCTCACCGCTCGGTGATGCATCAAATAATTTCTCGCTGCTGCTTTGGACGCATGTTTGCACAGACATCGATCCGGCTGTCGTCGGATATTAACGCTCTGTTAAAGTTTTAATCCATTGTTCGACTTAGCATTTATTGCAGGGATTTTCCGATAGAGGGTTTCAAGTGCTGAACAGAAAGATTTCATCATGAAGATATCGTTAATGCAGCGTTCGAGAACGCATATAAGCATTCTGTACCGCGCCATGCGCATAGGGAAAAACCCGTACTTATGATTGGACATATTTTCAGATACCATCATTTTCACTTGGCATAATAACATGGCCGGATTCTTACGTTTTTACTTCCTTGTACGAAGTAAAAAGTAAGTATTGTAATCGCGAAAAGTTTCAGGCAGCATATTTCAACGAAAATATCCATTTTGACCGCTATCGAATGCAATTTAACAATGTTTTTGCGTGATATCTGTACGTAAGGACAGAATAAAAGACTCGTTTCCTCCAAAAAAATTATAAAACTGCTTTAAAATGAATTCTGAAAAGAATTTTTCGTGGCGTCTGTACGAACGTATGTACGTACGTACGTACGTATCTCGCATAACTCGAAAACGAGTAGCCTCAGAACATTGAAATTTTGTATATAGGACTGCTATAACATGTAGATGTGCACCTCGCATTTTGTTTGCAATCGGCCGCACCAAATATATATAAATACTATATTTATATATATATCCACTCTGTTACCCGGCACAGTGATCTCAGTTTCTTTACTCTTATATGTTTGTAAATTGTACATTTTTTTGCTTTAAAAATGATTGAATTATGTTGTTCTTATCTTCCGGTTAAGGTTCTTATGCCTTTCGTAATTCTGGAAGCAATATTTGTACAATTATTAACAATTTAAAAGCTGTTTAAGTACGGTTAAGTTTTAAATAACATGGCGGACATATTTGTTTTCATTTGAAAAAGAAGAATTGTAGATTTGTTGCCAATCTAGAGAGACTAAGCTTCGCAACAAAAAAATAACGCCTTCATTTATTATTGCGAATTAAATCATGCTTAATCCTTTCTGGAATTTTTTCGGGAAATAAGTGTTTAAGATTTACTTCGTAATTTTTAATGCAGATATTTTGAGTTTTTATGTATTTTTGCCTTGTCGCGAAGTGAGAACTGAATTAACTGAATGAGAAATACTGAATCGTCTGTGAAAAACTGTTTCGTTTTTTGTTTGCTTGATTTTTTTCATGCATCGTTCGAGCTTTATTATAGTATTTGAAAAGAACACGTGGCAACTATTAGATAATTCTTTAAATGATACAAATTTTGTGCATTCTGATTTATAATATGAACGATATGTATGATATAATACTATATCATACAGAATAGTCTGTATACAATCACAAATCTTCTGCGTGAATTAAAAAAATATCTACTTTAGATAAAAAAAAGTTTAAAAAATCAGTCAGACAACATCAGTAGTATTACATTATGTTTGCCAGGTAAACTTTCGAAAGAAGAAGAAAAGGAAAAAGAAAAACAGGAAGAATAATTTTGACTCACTCTTTCACGTGAATATGATTTTTAAAGACGCTGCTTAAATTCTCTTATAACTGTTGTTCAATAATGCCAATTACAATTCAGTCTCTTCACCTCTATCGATATTTATTCTTCCATGATTTGTAAAGTTCTGGTTTTCGAACACCAATTTAATTAATGGGAAAATACGGCTTATTTGTTAACAACATTTTTTTGATTGATTTTAATAGTACAAAGGCGGTTCGCACATTTCTTAGACGATTTTATATTGTTATAAAAACGATTTTACTTTGTTAATCTGTTTTTACTTACGACATATCCAATTAAAATGTTTTACAAATATTAGTATTTTTTAATTAATAAAAGACGATTCTGATGGCACGAGTGGCGGAAAAGCCCACAGAAAGCAATCCCCTTGTCTTCATAACCTTAACAAAATTCGTTTATAATGTAACAGAAGGAATTTTATATTTTTGTCATGATTCATTTAAGAGATTATACAATTAAAAAATAAAGTATTTTAATCTCCAAAATACACTTTACTGAAAACATGTTTGTTGTTCTGTTGTTCATCCAAAATAGAGAAGATTCACCATTTTACTTATAGAGACTGTTTGTGAAACGTTTCGTGCCAAATTAAAAGTTATATCTTGAATAAATATTTCCATTTTTCAAAAAATGCAGAATTTTCATGAGCAGTCAATCTAGTATAGACTACATACCATATAATTTTTTTAGCATTTCTATTCTGAACAATTTCTTTTAAATATGTCAAATTAGAAGACAAATACGCGTACATAAAATTTTAAATTAGGCAACAGATAAATTTTGTTTAGAGCAGATTTTAAATAAAACTTTGGATTTCAAGAGTGATCGCACACAAATTTCTCTTCTTCAGGAACAACAAAACTATTGTAAAAACGAGAGATGCGGCAACTTATTTTATGCCAAAAGCAATGGACAAAGCAATCATGTTCTCAAAGTTAAAAAAGATCATGTATTTGTAAAACTAAAGGTGCAGTCTCACGAACGAAGTCAGATTAATTCAAATTAAATCAAAATATGAATAAATAAATAGATAGATAGATAGATAGATAAATAAATAAAAATTTTTAAAAATTCAAATTTAAAAAAATTCTGAAAGTTTTCAGATTTTAAATTACGTCCAAAGGTATTTTTAACGTTTTGGTGTCTTACCTTTATTTATTAAATATCATGCTCTACATACTCAAACCAAAATATTCAGTTCAACAGCAGTATCAATAAACAATTTTTTAAAATTAGCATATCTTTAGAATTTCCGATACAGAGCCTCGTGCGCTGGAGATAAAATTTTTTTTTTTTCTCTTTTTTCTTACAGTGTTGCCATTGCTCGCTTTGAAATCTTTTAGTTTTTTAATCAAAATTCGTTGAAGTGTTACAAAATAGGAAATCGATAATAAAACAAATTTCAAATTCAAATTAGAGCTTCCACATGCTCATATTCTATGGAATATTACGCTATTCAAATTTTGATGGCTCCAAGTATCGTTGTTTTATTACAGTGCGAGAAACATTCTTACGTTCAGGCAGATTCTTCATTATTTAATTTCTCTAAATATAATAGAGGACGATAATATTTCGTGGCAACAAATTGAAAAGTGATTCGCCGTTTATAATACGCAAAATGTCAAAACGAAATTAATAGTCCTGCAGGACAAATTGACTCTTTGGACTAAAAAATCCAGGAAAAAGCGTATAGAATTTCATTATTTTTGTTTTAACTTTAAGATAATAATATACTACATATTTTTATCATGAACTTAATAAAGATTTATTTCAGGACATATACAAAAGTCTAATCTAAAGAAAACCAAATGATTCTTTCTTGAGGCACGTAATATGTATAGATGAAAACATCATTTATTACTACAATAACCCTGAAAAATTTCATAATTATCAACAGGCTGCAATATAGATCAAATATCTATTACATTATATCAAATAAATTTGTTACTAAAAGCGAAAAAAAGGTTTAAATTATTAGGAAGTGTACTTATTGTCTTTGAGTTGTTCAGTTTGTGAGTAATATTAATTATACAGCTGTATACTAAAAAGCAACATTTTGAGAACTGGCTAATAGCGAGGCTGCGACGGAAATAAATTAAAGATCTTATTTCTATTCATAATACTTAGCAGCGTAGTAATGCAATATAACGATCCTAAAAATCTGGAAAACGTCTTATAAAAGCCATTTTTAATATCAAAACATATCAAGTGAATATAGGAGGAACTGGGAAATAATTACATATAATTTTAATTAACAAATTTTTAATTAGCGTTTTTACTGCACTTAGCAACTGAATGTTTAGACAGATATCGTTAAAAATGTAATTTTACGAAAGAAATGTTGTAATTTTCTTTACATGGGCAGTACATTTGTTGAAACGCCAATTTTACAGGTGCTCATGAAAAGTGTAAGTGTCTGAATGAACGAATGCGAAAGGAGTTCTTTATCCGTACATCAGTTATCCAAATCACTCTTTTTTTTAGCCCAAAGAAGCGTCAGCTCACAAGGGCTATTAATTTAGTTTTGGAATTTTTTGTAGATTCACTATAAACGGTGAACCACTTTTAACCACTTTTGGCCACCAAATATTATCGCCCCGTATTATACTTAAAGAAATTAAATAATCAAGAATCTGCATAAATGTCTCTCGCATTGTGATGAAACAACGGTACATAGAGCCATCAAATTTTGAAAAACTTACGTCTTTACCCGAATATGGGCATCTATCTGGAAGCCCAAATTTGGAATCTGGAATTTTTTTTATCTGTTTCATATTTTGTAAAGTATTTATAAGTTTTTGATTAAGAAACTCAACGATTTCAAAGCGAACAATCACAACACTGTACGGAAAAAAATTATCTCCAGCGCGCGAGACTGCGTGTCGGAACTTCTAAAGATATGCTCTTTTAAATCCTTTGCTATATTGCTGTTGGATTGAATTTTATGGTTTGAGTGAGAATGTAGAGTTCCTCACTTTGGAATTCTAAGTTAATGTTGGAAGTGAAGAATCTAAGAACTAATAAGCGAATAATCGCTTGAGTTCGGGTGACAAGAAACAACAAGATAGAAGGGTTGTAAGGATCTTAAGTTTTACTAACGTTTATTTTATTTTAAATCTTTACTATCACTTCTTATTTTCTACTTCCGGCCAGAATTAAAAGCTTTAACTTATTTATGCAAATTTGTCTTGCGAACGCCAAGTACTTAAGTTGTGGCTTTTAGCCAAGCAAGTGATTAGGAGCTTGCCATAGCATTATGATTATTATTAGGTTTAATTATCTCAATCAATTATCAGCAAATACGAAAATCTGCCTGAAAATCTAATTCTACAGTTTAGAGAAGAAATTCTCTCTGATGATTTTAGACTAAATACTGAACAATAATACTGAACGATTGGTAAGTGGGCTAGGAGTATTTATCGGTTTCTTTCTTTTTGTAAAGTTCACGGTTTTGATTCTACACACGTTTATGCCACAGCGGAAGCTTTTCACACATTTTTGTACTTTTGTATTCGTTGCATAAGTTAAAATTCATTTTTGGGTATTGGGAATCTTTATTTGTAAATATGCATGTTACAAGGTTTACTTAAACATGCTATTAGCTGGAATGGGAGTTAGCCCAGAATGGCTATTAATCGCGAAACGGCATTTTGTGTCGAATCAATTTAAAAGTCCGAATCACTTTTCAAACTTTTGCCACCAAATATTATCACCCTGTATTATATTTAAAAAAATCAAATAATGAAAACGCTACATGAATTTATGTATGTTTCTCTCATTGTGAAAAAAAAACGGTATCTGGAGTCATCATATTCTGAGTAACATAGACCTTCACAATTTACAACCAAAGAAGAAATAAACTCTTTAATCTCTTTCAGTATTGTTATATTATATTTGTGAAACTGGATTCTAAATTAAGACCGAATGGTAATTCATCTACAGTCTAGGCATACAGTCTAGGTAGACAACTACAGTCTGAGCATTAAACAAATTGAAATTAAATTTAATCTTATTCATGAAATCAAAGGTTATTATGAGTGAATTATCAGCTATCTAAAGCTGCTAATTCGCTCATAAAGTAACGAAAGTTGTCGTTAAAAGCGAACGTTTTTGTAACGAAAGTTTTCCGCCAAAACCAAATATGCTTTTAATAAAGTTAGAGAAAAGAAACATGAAAGCAGTACGTCTAGTGCGGAAAGTCACCACCCAAATCTATGATTTTGACACAAATCTAAGATGTTCTGCTAACGTTTTGGTAGTTTTCAAAGCTTTCAGGTTCGGGAAGAAACTTGGTGGCACTAGTCCAAAAACAGATCAACATCATTTTGGACGTCCTGTGCGGAATGGACGATAGCACCAGAAAGATGTAACTACAGATGTGAAAAAAAGGTAGAACTCCGAATAAGAGATGCCGGCGCAATATGGTGGGTGTAGCAAAATATCCCATTCGAGTCTGTGCAGAGTACAGCCGGCGAATGCAGACACATGTGGTCTTGATGGAACATTATCTTTTTGTGCCGGAATAAAGTTCGATGCTTTTCCTTGTCAGTGGCGTCAAAACAGCCTAGCATCTCACTGTACACCTTACTGTCGAGGTTTTATCTTTTTTCCAGACGCTCTTTGAGGATAATGCCACTGCAATCCCACCAGATACAAAGCATGATCTTTTTGTTAATCAAACTGAGCTTTGCGACGCTGCCCGTTTCGGCCTGTGATGTTGAAGTAAATTACTTTTCATCACAAGTGACGATCTGATCCAGAATTGTTTCCTTGCGTTGATATTCCAGCAGATTAGTGCAGGCCCGAATATATTTGTCCTTAGCTACTTTATTCCGCTCATGTGACACTCATCGACTGAACTTGTACGTCAAGTTTATGTGATGCGTAGCGCGACTAATGGACATGGCACTAACATTAGACGTTAGTGCCATGTCACTAATGTCGACATAATACTGATATTTGTCCGCAAGTTCTCGCAGGCGTGCCTCATCAGAATCAGTAGGCCAGCCAGAGTTTACTATTTGTCGCATTATTTATTCAAAAGTATTTGCATTAGGACTGGTATTTAGTACTGTATTTTACTTTACTTATTATTAGTTACATTAAAATCATTTTATTTATTCAAAAATATTTGTATTAGGATAGTATTAATACTCTATGTTATTTTATTTATTATTAATTACATTAAAATTGTATTATTTATTCAAAACTATTTGCATTAAGACTGTATTTAGTACTGTATTTTATTTTATTTATTATTAGTTACATTAAAATCATTTTATTTATTTAAAAATATTTGTATTAGGACTGTATTTAGAACTGTATTTATTTTATTTATTATTAGTTACATTAAAATTGTATTTCATTCAAAAATATTTGTATCAGGAGAGTAGGACTGTAATTAGGACTGCGTTTAAACCTGAGTTGTTTTAAGATTAAATTTTATGTATAGGAAAGAACAAATAAATTTCAACAATATGCTATGTAATATAGTACCAGACAAGTAAGACTGGACCAAGGCGTCTGGTTGAGTGCGGATGCTCACAACAGCCGTTGGATGCCCAAGATCAGAGATGAGCAAACCTTTTCGATCGCGGGCCAAAAACAAAAAAAAAAAAAAAAAAAAGTTTGGCGGGCCAAGATGAATTTTTCTAAAATTTTAAAAACAATATGCAAGTATTAAATTTAAATGCGTTAATGAGATGAATGAAACTGCGATTTCATTTTTAAACGTTCCTCAAATTGAGGTTCGAATTGAGATGTACTGATGCTATGCAACGAAGCTAAATGCTCATCTGTCAGTCTACTTCTGAAATCATTCTTTCTAAGGTTCATAGTTGAAAACACTTGCTCATATACATAAGATGAAGCAAAAATAGCACTGATTTTCTGGGCTTGAGATATTAAATTTGGGATACTTGCTTTTGATAATGATTTGCCAAACTCTGACTTTGGCATATTTAGAAACAACTGCTTGAGATGATTGTTACATTGTAGCTCAATTAATTCAAGCTGCAGATCTCACCTCATTGCTTCACAATTTACGTTGAAAGGCATGGTAAGAATATCCAATTTTGTTTGAATGGCACCTGAAATTTGAAATCTGGCGTTGCAGTTTGCAAAATGCAGTTTTGTCAAATGAGTCAAGCCATATTCATAATTCTTAAGCTTCTCTTCATTTACTGAGTGTATTGAATTTAACCTCGGTAAATTAGACAAGTCGTGCTTAGCTAGCTGTCCAGCAAACAGACTTAGTTTGAAAGCTCTGAGATGGGCATAGGTATTGTCAGTAAATTTATTTTTTCCTTGTATCTTGACGTTCAAGTTGCTCATATGACAAAGGAAGAACTGTGAAAAATGCAATGCCCGAAAGCCCTTCTGCATCTTATAACATTTCGCACTCAGCAGAACACTGTTCCTCATGGGATAAACGACACAATACCCTCTTTCACTTGCTTCTTTGAAGACTGCTGCAGCTTCACTGCAGATGAGACACACTGGTTTATCTTTTACAACTGTAAAAAAATATTTCCAGGTCCATTCATCGTTAAATGCACGGCACTCTGAATCAACTTTGAGTTTTTCAGTAGCCATTTTTGGGTTGAAATATTTTACGAATAACCCAAACAAGCACTAGCTACGCTATACTTTTAATAATTTCACCACTATTTACAATAATGCTATATGTCCAGAATCTTTCCATACGCAATCAATAATATTAGAACTCGCGCCAAAAGAAAATGCCGCTGGCTGGAGCTTAAAATGCGCGCTTACCTATATTGGATTCCCATATGTCTGCTCCCCGAGAAAGAGATAACACTTGTTGGTGCCAATCTACAGCTATAACTAATAAAAAAAAACTTCCGCTTTTAACAATTCACCGATTGAAAGCTGTTTGTGCTTGCTATTTCCGTCCATTTATGTTTTGTAGAACAAAAATAAAGGAAGTATAAAGATCATCAGTCCTTTGAAAAAAAGAAGAAAAAATAATATTTAAACAAGTTTAGAAAAGGAGATGGACATATAATATATAAATATACAGACAGGAATTCTAACGCAAACGTCTCCCTAGCTGTCAGGTCAGACGGAAGCAACTCCTGCACATGCCAATTTTGTACGGATAGCATTACAGGATGTTTCGTACAATTTTCAGCACCGTGCTCGTAGGCCTGTCCAATGTTCGGCAATTCCTCGTGCACTGCACGGTTGCACACCACCTGCCGACCTCTCCTGTAATGCTGTGGCCACTTCTTCAACTACCGTCGAATGCACTCGTTTTCTCCCTCTACCAGATTGCACATTAAACGAACCTGTCGTTTCGAATTTTTGCATCATATTCTTTAGACCTACGACACTCATTGGACCAACGCCTTCTTTTATACCGTTCAGTGTCCTGAATTTTTGCAGAGCTACTCTTGCACAATTTTTGTAATACAGCTTTACCAGCAGAGCGCGGTCCTGCAGTGAAACACCCACGGCGAACGTCTGAGACGCGAAATGAGGAACAGCCTGGTACCTGGCGGCTTTATAACACTGAAATTTAACTAACATTTTAATTTACGTCTTCTTCCGCTTGCAGCGCCATCTGTAGCTAACTTTTGAAACGAAATTTTTTCTTCTGCCATACGCTTTCCGCCTTCTTCAATAACATTCCTTTCAAATTTGACGTCATTTTCATGAGTGGTTCTTTTTTATAGCGTTTTGAAACTTAAACTTGTTTAATAATAATTAGAAATATACAGATACAGGGTAATTATAATCACCCTGTATCTGTATATTTCTTTTAATTTGCCTCGGACCGGCAAATTAAAATTCTATGCGCGGGCCGGATAGAACCTTCCGGGAGCGCCGGAGTTGGCCCGCGCGCCGTATTTTGCCCATCTCTGCCCAAGATGGTTAGTGGTCAGAAGCGCTACCTGGTGGCCAGTTGGAGACGGATTGGCGCCTTATCCCCTTCTATCCTTAACTCTCGTATCAAAAGCGAAAATGTCTTAATGCACTTTAGCAAGAGTTAAATATAATTAGCAGACGAATCATTTGTTAAATCAAATCAGAAGAGAAACACGTTATTATAAATTTTAAAATTGGCCAAAAAAAAGCAAAATTAGGTTGGTATAGATTATGAATAAAATTGTATTGATTTGTACGCCGGATCGACATATGTTCCTTTTCTCCAGGAGCAAAATATGTTTTCCGCTCCTGAAAATGCGGGTCCTATCGCTTTCGAAATGGATTATTTAAAAATATAGGGTAACCTAAGTTTGCTTTATGCGTAATTTTGAATCATATGTTGCAACATTTTAGGGACTTTCTGAGGTGCCAGTAATGGGAATATTACAGTTATTGTCGCAAGTTCTGTCTTTTGTAACTCACGAAGCACCTTTATCCCCAGTCACTTACCTATCAGTCTCGTCTTTGCCGCCTACGATGTAGATCTTGTCCTTGACGATAGCAACACCATGATACATTCGGCATCGTTTCATGGGAGCCACGCCCTGCCACTTCTTGTTGACTATATCGTACCTGAAGCAAGACTGTGTTGGAACCATTTTCCCGTTTTGCGTATTCTTCGGATCGCAGCCGCCTGTATGATAAGAAGAAAAATCACAAGGCACAAAATTAAGCAACTAAAGACAGGACTGAAAATTGAGGAATAAAAGATTAAACAATTGAAAGAAAGAGTTAAGCCACTCTTTCGTTAAACACTATTTTTACAGTAAGTTAAAATGTAATAAAAAGCAATAGAAAGCAACTGTTTTTCAGATTTACAACCTAATGATCTGTAAGAACTGGATAACTGGTTAATCAATTATGGAAACTCATATAAACTCGAATAAAAATTTTCAGGCGTTCTCCTAAATTTTAATATACTGTCAAAAATGCTGACCTTAAAATTTCCATTACAATTTAAGCCCTCACCAGACGCCAAACGGTAAACTCACTGGTCACTGGTAGTTCGACATGAGTTTTATTGCAGGTGAATGGGCTGGCTGCTTGGGTATTTTCATGTTTTCCCTTCATGTGAAGTTAATTCGATCCAATTTCCCTTCGAAATTCCTTCACGAAAACATCCCTTTCCTTAGGTCGATAGCTGTCGCGTTCTTTGTAATAATCAACTAAAGTTAAACCAAGAATTGTGTAGGCTGAAGATTCTACAAAAGAACTTCTCAGTCATACAAACTGACATTGTTAGTAAATTTCTAATAGAGTTATAAGTGTGTGTCTCTTGTAGGAATATGATATTATTGAATCTGCACTAAATAAACTTATTTCAATAAACAGCAGATTTATTGAAATAGCAAAATGTTATCTGGTTCAAAGGAGATCATGTAATCCATACTAAAGTAAATTTGATTTTTTCGCCGGAGATAATTCTTCCCAGTCGAAAATTTAAACAAACATTAGACTCAACATATTTCATTACATAGTATGCATTATAACTAAATTCATAATGTTAAAAAAACAATAATAAACGCAAATTTTGTTCTTTAGTTGTAACCAGAAGATCAACATTTTGAACACCTCTAGCAACACATTTAAAATTAAATCATAAAAAATATTCAAAGCTGTTGTTTTTTAATTACATACGTCAAGATAACGCACTTGCATTAAACAACATAGCGTGTTAACCTTTAAAAATTATAGCATTAATTACAATTTTAACTAAAGGTGGATTTTTTATTCTCCTATCATTTAGAGCTTTTCAGATTTTTAGCTGAAAAAATTAGATAACTAAGGCTAAATATATTCTAACTTTAACAACTATATTCTTAACGTTTTGTTACATACAGATAATCTAGAGAAGTTAAACAAAAATGTTTGTATTTTTCTACTTAAAATAACCTTAGTAATAAAAAATTTAATTTTATTCAAATTTCGTTTTAAATAATTGCTACAGTTTGTTGTTCACTACAGTGGACAGCATGCATATACGTACATGCATACAAATCTCTTCCCAACGATTTACGGTCATTGCATTTGAAATCATTTCCTGCCTTCTTTGCAGGGATCATTACCATCTTCTAAGTGGTAAATCTACAACTGACATGTACATACACATTCTCCAAAATACCTTCATTTTGTCGATTGTGATTGAATTCATTTTGCTACGATTTTGTAACTTGTACCTATTGGATTCAAATGTCAAACGTTCTGGAAATTCCTTGCCAAACATAAACATTTCCAGTGGTGTTTTGGATTGATAAGCAGTCCATTTGGGTTTCAATTCACCCTTTTCGGTCGATCTTTATCTACCCACTCCATAATTTTCTCAAACTGACATTTAAAATAAAATGTATAAAATGACTAATTATGGAAAACAATGGCAGTATAAGAAAATGTAAGCAGTATTATATAATGTTTACTATGAGAAATGGTACTAACTTGGAAACAGAAGTATAGCAGCCATTTTCCAAATAGCAATGCTTTACTTATTGATGCTATACAGCCATCTAGGATCGACAGTTGAAAGTTCTAATAATATAGAATGAATAAACACAGGAATGGAATCTGTTAAGGCATTTACAGAAGAATAAACAAATTTAAACTTTTGTCTACTACAATGGACATGATGCAACAAAGGGTTAACTTTAATAAAGTTGAATTTCCCTTATTTAGAATATCGTTTTCTATGTCCTAAACCGATATGGCTGAAATGGTTGCCATTTGGTAAAAAGTTTTAATCAAAGAGGTTGCTATTTCTAGTCCGAAAGAAAGAACCAGCGAACAGGATTTATATTTCCTTATCCAATACAATATAGGGCCAATAAATTAGTGGAGAATGCTATAGCTATTAAAATTAATAAAACTTATGAACTCAATAAAGTTAGTGCATGATTTAATCAGCGCTTTTGACTCAGCGCTCTGAAGCATGAATTAAGTATTGTTCAGAAGCGCTTTTGACTATATTACTGTACTGCTTTCTTGTACTAAATTAGGGTAAAATGACCAAAAAATAACCTGTAAAGACGACTTGTTGTCTCTCTTTCTCATTATCGGCGGCTTCTCCGTGTGTAACGTGTATAAGAGCCAAATTTCCCTTAGGAAGTCCTCCATGTAGGTATTCCTCCCTTAGGCAGATAGCCTTCGAGTGCTTTGCCATAGTCAAATAAACCAAACATTTCTCATTATCAATACAGAATCCACCGATTGCTCTGTTATTTTTTATTGTAGTTCGAAGGTCGATAAATTAGAATAATTTATTAAGAGTAAACAAGGTAGAGGTCGAAGTAGAGGAATGATTTCATGCAAGCCTTTCTAAGAATAAATTACTCATAGTTATGTTAAATATGTGACCATAAAAAAGAGAAAACATTCCACGCTGCCAGTTAGTTCTGAATATTTTAACCCATATCAGCAAATCGATCTACCAGTGGGCAGATGTTTTTATCTATTTGACCATAAATAAATCAGAAGTAATAAATAAAAAGTAATAAACAAAATATCGGTAAAACATGTAACTTTAAAGCTGCCATTCTGTGAAGTTTCCACTGGGCCCTTTGAAAGTATCTATTTCATTTTTCTTTATAACAGCGAACAGATCGCCTGCATTTTAGGAAAAATCCAAAACTGACAATTTAAAAATTCACAACTTAATTTAACCTTATTAAATGTTACAGAATTTAACTTAAAACTTCATAAAAATTTTTGGCTAATTATTGAGTGCGCTTTATGTTTATGAAAATGAAACCCAAGTATACATCGTCAAAAACATGGCCACTAGTCACTGTCAGTGACCTTTTCAGTCATCAATATAGCGTAATATAGCTGTCGCTGTGACAACAATTTCCAAAGCATTGGACAGTTAAGTGGTTAAAGATTCTATAAAAGCTCCGCTAGAAGCATTTCTAGCATCAAAGTTTCGTGACATAGCGTTTGGCTCACAGAGCACTCAACATCTGAAAATGTTCATATCTGTTGATTAAGCCTATCTGTTGGTATCTGTTGAAACACACGAAATGTAATTACCTATCTGTTGATTAAAAAGATTGCTTACCAATGCAATATAGAAATCCATTCAAGTAAACCATACAGTGATGATGTCGAGGGTTCTTCATTTGTCCTATGCTTTTCCATTCGTTAAGAGCTGGATCGTACAAGTACATGCCGCAACCTATGAATGGTGAAACAAATTCGGGCTTTAAGTCACAACAAAAATTTATAGCTTAGATCACTCACTTTTGAATAAAGGTTAAAATCATCGCATATAATGTCGTAGGAAGGTTAAACTCAGGATACAGCTCGCTCCAAAAAGTTAAGTACATGATTTATTCTGTATTTTACTGTATATATTTTCTCAAAATCGAGAACATGTCCAGCAAGTGTGTGAAAAAGTTCTAAAAACAGAAGATTAAACTTTGAATGGAATTTCCACGCAACAAAGTGTCTGAACAGTAAATATGGTTTGGATAATAAGTAGTAGCAAGATATCAATAGTTCTGAATTGACGTTTACCGTAGATGTAAATTTTAGAGTTACTCATTATAACTGCCTTCTGTGTCTGCCACAATCTGTCAAATTACTTGAAGGCACCATACACTACCAGAACAGCCACTTCTGTTGGTGTGGCGCAGATATTGCACTATAAAATGTAGCATAATTTAGCTTCGTAGCATAAACTATGTTTTCGAAGGATAGACTATGTTTTCAAAGCATTTTCGAAGCATAAACTATGTTTTCGAAGCATAAACTATGTTTTCATAGCATAAACTAGGTTTTCGTAGCATAAACTATGTTTTCGTAGCATAAACTATGTTTTCGTAGCATAAACTATGTTTTCGAAGCATAAACTATGTTTTCGTAGCATAAACTAGGGTTTCGAAGCATAAATTAGGTTTCCGTAGCATAAACTATGTTTTCGTAGCATAAACTAGGGTTTCGAAGCATAAATTAGGTTTCCGTAGCATAAACTATGTTTTCGAAGCATAAACTATGTTTTCGTAGCATAAACTATGTTTTCGTAGCATAAACTATGTTTTCGTAGCATAAACTATGTTTTCGTAACATAAACTAGCATCAGCCATCTAGCAGACATTAAGCGAATTATAGCCGTATCTGGACAGAACTACAAATTCTTAAGAAGGTTTTAAAACAAACCTTTTATTAAATCATAATTGGAACATAAACACACGACTCATGCTTACAAATCAGCCAACCACTTGTGGCGATGTAACGTAGTGTAAGGGTAAGTTCAAATTTAAGATTAAGCTACTAATTCAGATACTACACAGTTCAATTTAACGCTAAGTTGGCTCGCAAATCTAACCGGGGTAAGTATTTAAATGGTGGCACTATATTGCGAAGCCCAAGAATGAAATCCTGTCCGAGCTAGCAAGAACCCGGTAACGTTGTAGGGACATTAGGTTTTTTTGTAAAGCAGTGGTCATGAAAAATGAGCAACGCCTTTGCCGGAAATCGGACCACGGACCTCTGGAATACGCACCCAGCGTACAGACCACCACACCACAAAGGCATGCTAAGAAGGCGGGAGAAATACCTTATAACGTGGCTTCGAGAGGCTGAACATGCTCTGTCTTAGAAACCAACGATCTTACCCTAAGCTAATTTGCATTCTGGTAGAAAAACAGAAGGCTGAAATACCCTAAAATAATTCGCATTCTGGTAGAAAAACGGAAGGTGTAAGTGAAAATAAAAATCTAAATCAGTGGTGCCCAACCTTGTGATCGCCAATCGTTTTGCATACACTCGCCAGCCCGATTAGGTACTACGAACAAACAATATTTTAAAAATAACTATTCATTTATATTTCTTAATTGTTAAAATATGGTAAGTTATTTATATTTCTTAATTGTTAGATATGGTTATTAATCATAAAAGATATCTTGCAAGACGTTATAAAATAATTGATTGTTGACTGACGAACTTGATGGCGAACATGGAATCTTATTGCTTCATTCCGATGTTAGATGGCTCAGCAGGGGAAATCTATTTGAACGATTTGTATAACTTCTTTCGCCAATAAAGCAGTTTTGGGAATCCGAGAACGAAAGTTATAAAGAATTGGACGATAATAATTGGTTATCCGATCTGTATTTTCTCACGGATATAACAGCTAAACTGAACAAGCTGAACGAAAATCTCCAGGGGAGGAAAAAAACCCTTTTACAGTTGACTGGGACTGTAACTGCTTTTCAGATAAAGTTAAATTTGTGGATAAATCAGAAGAAAGAAAGAATTTTCACCCATTTTTCAGAATTCATCAAGCCATACTCGGAAAACCTAAATGCACTGACAAATAATTTTGAACTCCGCTTCTCTGATTTCCATAAAGTTCAACCAATATTATTATTCATCTCAAACCCACTTGCCGGAATTAATATTTCAGATGTATCACATAAGATTGGAAATATGTTCAACAAAAATGTTGATGTTTTGGAATGTTCTCGCCATAGGCCAAAATGAGCTCGCGATAGGCCAAATTGTGCTTGCGAGAGACTAAAGGTTAGGCACCACTAATCTAAATCATAATAACTGATTAAATTAACATGAAGGAGAGTTATACAAGGATAACTCCCCATTATTGTTGTAATGTATTCCTCGTAGCAGGTCTTTGACGATGAGATCACATTCACGTCGTCTCATATTCTGTCACCATGGAGGATTTTCTAGTACCTCACATTACCATCGTCTCAGAAAATCGATGACTCCGTTGACGAATACAGGACCCATTTAAGTACCAGGATTTGTGGATGGATTACAGTTAATTATGGATTTACCATGGCAGGATTAACAGTGCCCTGCCTAGAAAATGTGTTAAATTCATTTATTGCGAGACAGTGGAAGCAGTATTATATATCATCAGCGTAAAGCAAAACTGTCTATACAAAATACAAAAAGGTAACGAAAAAGAGAAAACTGTTCTTTCATGCTATTTATAAGTAAGATTATTTCTCCTCTAATAAATTCTACCATTTGTAACAGTATTGTTTTTAATACAGATCTAATTAGTGTACAAAATGAGCTATTCTATAGTTTAAATTTCATGAAGATGAATGTTTATCAGTAGTATTTCTGTATTACTTATAATATTGGTTATTTCTCTTTCACATGTTTTTCTAACTGCCTTTGAATTATGGTGATTTTAAATCAACTATGGACGTCATCTTTGGCACTCATGGTAAAACAGTGATTGTATAGCTAACTTCATGTTAATGACGGTATATCACTGGCTGTATATCAATTAAAATTTCTCTCAATAACAGATTTTTCTGATAAAAGACAAACTACAAGAAACTGTAGCATTAAAGAAACCAGTAAAGCATTTTCTAAAATCATCCATTATACCCCAAATGTAATTTTGCTATCTTGAGAAGAATGGGAACACTTTTTCCATTACCTTGAATCCTGCTACAAAAGGTTTACAAAAATACCGATTGCTACAAGGGTTCAGAAATGTTACTACAATTAATTTAAAAAATAATATTTTTGTCGAATTTCAACAAAAATATCCATAGGTGAATCCATCCAAAAAATAATCCATAGATGATGAATGCAAAAACCAGTCATTTCTTTTTATATATGGAACTAGTTTGGGTATGAATGATCCGGATAATGGTTATTCGAAACCTATTTAATTCGAATAAACCGAGTTCTTGTGGTATTGATGTGACCAAAAACATCATTGGCTGACCATTAAACTTCTGAATTCATTTCGTGAAATGGAAGCATGTTTCGAAACCTACTTATGCTTCCATTCTTAAAGCAACCTCTCTCTATTAAATTGGAGTATTGTTAAAGAAATTTAATTAAAATAATAAATAAGTATTTAATTAAAGGAATTAAAGCATTCTCTATAACTTGAAGCATTTAATCATAGTAATAGCTGAAATAGATTAGATTTTACTTTCGAAATCGTAGCTCTAAACTGAATCTTATAATACCCGGCATTTTATTTATTATCATAAACTGCAATACGTGTCTCTTGCAAAAAAGCTTTCTCCTACGTTCTCTCTAAACTGATAAAATTCTAAGAAACTTTATCTTGTCATACAAAGTCGACTATTTGACAGGACCTCTTCTGATACCGTATGAAGTAAAAAGAAACTATCAAAATCGATAGTGAAAACACTGCTGAAGAACCTTCCGCCTCGACTTTTTTTAATGTAGATTTTTCTCTTCTATGTTTGCAGTAAAACTCGAGTTATCTGAAATTCCAATTATCCCAGTTACTTGGTTTTCGTTCGAAGCAAAGCTTGCTATCGATTTTTGTACGTATTTAAAATTTTATTGTTGAATGAACTGAAAAAAAATCTTCAGTTTGAGAACTTCCGATTAGTGTCTAAATATTTAAGAAGAGCATCCATTAAAAGTTTTTAAAGATTAAAATATATGTATATAAATTATAAATACACTGCTGGCTACCCAAATTGCAACACCAAGAAAGACAAGAGATATCACAACAAAATTTATTTAGTAGATAACATGTGGACCAAGTATCAAATGATTAAATTTATAGATTTCAGTGAAGTGTGGTTCATTCCAGAATCAGTAGCCAGAGTAGCCGCCATTGTTGGAGATCACATTCAAAGAGATTTTGTATGTGTTCTTGGGGTACAGCAGACCAAGCAGCTTCCACATGTTGCCAAATTTGATCTGGTTGGCAGCTTGGGATGTAATCTGGGTCAATCGTTCAGCAACCATGGACCGCATGTTTTCTATCGGCGAACGATCCGGAGAGCCAGCCGGACAGAGAAGCAATTCAATCTGGCGAATGACGAAGAACACTTGAACAATGCGTGCCACGTGTGGTCGAGCATTATCCTGTTCAAATATGGCTGTGGGCAATCTCTGAATGTAAGGAAGGACAACTGACTCCAACACCTCGGAGACGTAGCGCTGGCTATTTAAAGTACCAGCGATGCGTATTGGAGGAGTGCGAGAGTCATATCCAATACCGCTTCATACCATAATACCCGGTGCAGGACCAGTGTGGCAGTGCATAACGCAGCTGTTCAGCATCCTCTCTCCGCGGTTCTCCAGACTCGAATCCGACCATCTTGGAGTTGCAGACAGAAGCGTGACTCGTCAGTAAAGACAATTTCATTCCATTCTACCGTCGACATCCTTCTTTCATCGCACCATTGGCGGCAGAGACGTCTGTGGTTCTGCGTCAAGGGTAGACGAAGCATGGACTTCTTGCGGACAGACCACCCTGCTGTAAACGGCGTCGAATGGTACGTGCAAACACTGGATGATGCGTTACAGACTGAATGTGCTGTGCTGTGGTTCGTGATGTGACTGAGCGATCCGTCACTGCCATGCGCATAATGTTCCTGTCATGACGTGAAGTGGTGCACTGAGGTGGATGCACGTCGTGGCAGGCTTGCCACGAAGTGCAGAGTTATCTGATTTCGAGAAAGTTTTAATTGTCGGGTATCACAAAAATGGCCGATCCTTAAAGGGCATGTCTAATGAGCTGAATTATCCAAATTCAACAATGGTTTATGGGGTTCAGAAGTGAAAGGTGAGCGGTAAATATCTGAATGTGCTTCGAGTTAGCAGACTCGTGTAGCGGAGAGACAGGGACCGACGGATGCTGTCCAGCGAAATTCGGAAGAACGGCACCCAACCGATAACCCACATATTCCAGGAGTTTCAACAGCAATCAGGAGTGTTGTTTCCATGAATACCATCCGTATGAAAGCATATCTGCGTGGTTTGTATGGTCGTGCTGCTGCCCATAAGCGTTTGATCACAAAGTCCAATCGCGCTGCTCGGTTAATGTGGTACAAAGTACGCCGACAATGGACCTTTGATCAATGGAAATGAGTTCTCAGGAGCAACGAATCAAGGTTCACCTTCTACCATTCGGAAGACAAGTCTGGGTCTAGCATCTCCCTGGAGAACACTTCCTTCCAGAATGCACTGTGCCCACAGTAAAGTTCGGCGCAGGTGAAATTATGATCTAGAAGTGTTTCTCCTGGTATGGATTGAACTCTTGGTCCAAATCCATGGTAAACTCAACAACGATGCCTGCTGCATTATTTTGGATGACAGTGTGCTTCATGCGTTATGGCAGTTTTGCGGGTTGGACTCATGTTACTTTCAGGACGATATCGTCACAGTCTTTTACTTCGTACAAGGAAGTAAGAATGTATTAAAAGAATTGAAATCTGAAAATTTAATTAAATAAAAATGCTAATTTTTTTAAAAATTCCTTATAAGTGCCTGAATATGGTATTACAGGTGGTCTAAAGATCTCCAACAAATATGTACGTAAATATGAACGACGAATATCCCTTGCGAGTGATATATATCACTGTGAAAAGTACATCTTATGCACAGCAATACATTTTTGTAAGGTACAACGAAAGATGTGTAATCAAATACAGGTGTTACAAATTGCAATATACTTCAGTCGAATCATAGAAGAAAATATTTGTTCAGAGTAAATGGTTTGTTAATGAGATATTTAAACATTAAATTTTTACAAAACTAATAACTTCTGTATTAAAATGTCTGTCATGCAGGCGAAATACGCTTTCTTCAGAAAATTATATCATATTCAGAAAATTAAATCATATCCTATTTATTACCCAAGTATTCGAGTCCATTAATTTATGAAAAATTGCTCTGCGTTTTTCTTGGTGCTACAAATTCGGTGTTTTTACTACACACAGGCAATTAATCAATACAAATCCCAGTTAATACGCGCCTGTTTCTTCTATTCGTTCTTAACTATTTCATCTAATAGGCTAATTTGAACTTTCTTGTTTAACGAGCTCAGTACATGCATGAGAAATCAGAGATCAACACCCCGAGAGCAGACATTAAGATTACTCTATGAGAGAGTCATAAATAATATTACAAAATGCAGCTTACTCACCGGAATTATCATCTTCAACACTTTGGGAGTTGAAACCTCCGGTTACGATAATGGCACGGTAAAGGATGTCATCATCAGTTAAGGATGGACGAGGAGAGTAACTCTTCGATCGCTTGAATTCTGAAACCTGGAGCCCGTTCTCCTTTTCATCTGTTGGATAGACTTGGATTCGATGAACTGTTTGGGACCGTTTCAATGAGGCGTCCTCTGCTATGCCGACCTAAAATGAAAAATCATCAAATTTATGTATCAGGTGTGTTATAAATCCGTTTTTGAAAATTGTATGCAATGTTCAGGGTCTCCGAGAATGAACAATGGGATTTTATAAGGTCTTTATAAAATATAGATGATCTGCAATGGACTGAGAGTGTCTTCATTTGATTCAGTCAGTTTAAAAGGTTAAGTGCAATCGTTTTATTATACATTCGATGCGTCAGACTTAAACATCTATGTCTAGGGTACAGAAATAAACCTATTCTCTGTCTCGCAAGAAGTTCTGATATGACTATGGAATTTTGTCAAAAATGAGATTTACAGTGAAAGAATTAGTAATCTTGACCACCTTAAAGTGAAACCCATTCAAGCAAGCATTCCTATATAAAACAAGACTCTCAAATCACTATACATTTCACCATGTGACACTTTTTAGAAAACGTTTTGCAAAAGTTACTCCTTTGCACATGTTGTCTACGAAAAATGTTACAATCAGTAAATTGTGTTGTTGTTGCCACCACTTGTCTGACAATGGTCAGCGCATACCTACGACAATCATCGTGGTAAAGAGTCAAATGCGCATGTTATTGGCAAAAGCCTTGAGTACCACATAGGTGACAGCCCGACATTAGCTCAGTTCCGCCCTCCCCCTAATTTTGAGACTAATTAATTTGAGATAATAATCTCCCACTCCGGGAGGACAGGTCTGAGGATCTGCCACCCCTCTCCCTCTACCATCAAATCCTCAAAAGGACTTTCGACTCGCCGAGATGCAGCACAGATACTATGCATTGCCAAACATCCATGCCTTCTCTGCTCAGACATTACATACATTGCCAAACATCCATGCCTTCTCTGCTCAGACACTACATGCATTGCCAAACATCCATGCCTTCTCTGCTCCGACACTACGTGCATTGCCAAACATCCATGCCTTCTCTGCTCAGACACTACATGCATTGCCAAACATCCATGCCTTCTCTGCTCAGACACTACATGCATTGTCAAACATCCATGCCTTCTCTACTCAGACACTACATGCACTGCCAAACATCCATGCCTTGTCTGCTCAGACACTATATGCATTGCCAAACATCTGTGCCTTCTCTGCTCAGACACTACATGCATTGTCCAACATCCATGCCTTCTGTACTCAGACTCTATATGCATTGCCAAACATCCATGCCTTTTCCAGGATTCGATCCCAAACCCTTCGGTACGATAGTCACAGTCACTAACCACTACTCCGGCTAAGCAGTTTCAGTACATTGTTCTTTACCCTGTAAGATATATTTTAATTTTATAACAATTATTTTAATTTAGCGAACCTTTCCTGTCTTACCTCGCTTCAACTTGAAACTCCCTACCAGAATGAATTTTTAGAATTTCGTTGAATGCATTTGAGGAAAAGAATAGTATTTAAGTCAAGTTTAATAACTTCGACAGAGCGAGTGAGGATTTTTGAGTAGGAAACGTTTGCCTTTGGGCTACGTCTATCTACATTGTTGTTACGCTCGGCCGTATTACGTACCTGTACCTTTTGATAGTTCGCCGGCTAATTTAAGATTACGGGCCAACTAGTACAGAACTGTGTTAGCTTCGGCTAAATCCCTTAGTAGGTCATTAGTTAAGTTCTCATTTCTTACGATTGAGTTTAAGCATAAGTGGAGGCTTTGCTGTACGCCCGAAGAAAGGAGCCGACTGTTAATCTTATATTGAGTGAATAAAGGGTAATTAACCCTTCTTGAGTTTATGCTTTCTGTTCTTTGGAACTAAGCGCTTCTTCGCTTACCAGTTCACTAGGTCCCTCCACATTTCATTTAACAGGATAAAAGTAAGCATCTCTATCACCCAATTAAGTCTTCCTTAGGAAAACCAAAATTTTGGTCGGTAATAAGAAACCTTGGATGGGAAAATCTTGCTAAAACTTTCCCAGTTTAGCCTGTTGAATTCAAATGAGAAAGGCGATACAGAACAGTATAAATTTTAATTTTATTACGTATGGAATTGCAAATTTTAGCATTTTTGCCAACAGTAATGTGAAACTAGTTTTCCAAAATTAATTTCTTTTTACGATAAAACTGATTATGAGAAATTTCTACTGAAAATTTCGCATATCTGAATTGTCTAAAAGAGAATTTAGGAAATTCTCAAATTTTTTATTTATAGATGGATTCGGCCATGGCAACTGAATGAACAATGAAAAATGCCCAGCAAAGGGTACAACAGATCTCATCTGCTATTTATTACTTTTATAAAAAAAGTAGCATAGGTTTGTTCCTGAAAAACTCAACAGAAGAATGATAATAATGCATACATTTTGTATCTGATTTACAACGCGTAAATGCAAAATTATGTGATTTTTCAAAATTAACCGGCCATTTATGTATTTGTTATGAGAAGATCCAGGCCTGCCACTTAACGGAGAGTATGCCTTTATTTAATCAAATCAATTGTAGAATAAAAGCACGTTTGCATTTAATGATTTTTTTCTTTGCGTTTCTAAGATAATTATCCATTCCTTTGTGTTCAATATACCAACGCACTATACGTTATAAATACGTAATGCCAAACAAGTCAGTCTAAAACCGCATAAACCAAAGAAATGTTAAGAGGAAAATGTTGGTTTATTTCGCATTTCAACGTTTAATTTATCTAAAACGGAATATAAGTTTAATTCATCTAAAACATAATATAAATACTACGGTTTAGTTTATCTAAACGTAATAAATTTGTAATAAACGGAATATATACTCTTTAATTTATCTTAAAATGAATATATACTGTTTAATTTATCTTAAACAGAATATATACTGTTTACTTTATCTTAAACGGAATATATACTACTATAAACCGAATATATACTTTAATTTATCTAAAACGGAATAAATACTAAATCGGAATATATACGTTTAGTTTATCTAACACGGAATATATGCGTTTAGTTTATCTAAAACGGAATATATACCTCTAAAATGCTCTCAAGAGTTTTTAAGAATTTATGTAGGCTGGCTGAAAAACTTTAAGGTTGCTGATTTGTATTCAAACACAGACGATAGACCTACATCTTTATTTCCTTTCCAAAGTCCTCCACACTAAATTACATCTTTTTACAACATTCCAAGAACGATTCAAAAACATGAAATAACACATGGCATTTCTCAAATGATGAGAATCTCTTTCTACGCAATTGTCTTTTTCTTAAGAATATTCAGAAATCGCATACGATAAGCACATTTGGAAAAAAAAAAAAAGGGGGGGGGAGACAGTTTTATATCTTTCGTTCTACTGCGCCGATTGACGAAATTCAAATTGCGTTTATCATGTCTCGAAAGTGCGACTTAGGATATATATTAGATTTATATATAGTATTGTTCTAGCATAGGTATTTTTATACAAAACAGGACTTTTTCTGAAATAACACACCAATTTTTTACGTATTACGATTCTACGATTCAAATTACGCCTAAATATTAAATGTTGTAAAATCTGGAGCGAAATTTACGGAGAAATTCATAAATTTATCTTGGCGTCTTTTTTTTTTTTTTTTTTTTCAGTTTGCGCCAAGAATAATTTCCTTGACGAATTTCTTAATATATGGCAACCCATTTTTCTTTTCCCTTCCATTGTGCAGGACCGGAAAAAAAGGCCGCATCGTTCCCTACTTTTTGACATTGTGCATGAGCAGAAAAAATGTCACATCGTTTTCATTTCAAAGAATTCTAACAAAGTGCCTAAGCCCCATTTGATGTTATTATGGGTTTCAACAAATATGCCAAACTTAAAAACGCACCAATATATAAATTCACGTATATCTTCGGAAATTTTGAACAAAAAATTTTCTTTTTTTTTTTTTTTTTTTTTTTTTTTCAGGTATTAAGCAGAGATACATCTATTTCAAGATGATGGTAAAAAATTTTATAGATTATAATTCAAAATGTTCTTCGAAAAATTAATAAAAATTATTTAAAAATACAAATTTCCAAAATAAATCATAAAAAATCTGATGTGTACACCACATGACTTCCTTGTACGGAATATTAAATTATACGCATTTTTTCTTGCATTTCATTTAAACTTATTGGATTGAATTAAATCTACTTCGCCGACTGCGCATAAACCACAATAGAATAAATGCATTCTTTAAAATTCACTCTTGTATTTGTTTACCATAGCGACACTCTGGCGCTAGATTCACTTAACAGTATTATATTTCGTTCATATTATAACTCATAATACACAAAATTTATACCATTTAAAGAATATAATTATCTAATCGTTGCCACATGTTCTATTCAAATACTATAATAAAGCTAGAATGATGTATAAAAGAAATTAAGCAAACAAAACAAAAAAGAAACAGTTTTTCACAGACGATTGAGTATTTCTCATTCAATTAATTCAGTTTTCACTTCGCGACAAGACAAAAATACATGAAAAGCTCAAAATATCTGTATTAAAAATTACTAACTATTAAAAATTAAATTACTAATTATTAAAAATTAAGTAAATTTTAAACACTTATTTCCTCAAAAAAATTCCAGAAAGGATTAAGCATGATTTAATTCGCAATAATAAATGAAGGCGTTATTTTTGTTGTTGCGAAGCTTAGTCTCTCTAGATTGGCAACAAATCTACAATTCTGCTGTTTCAAATGTAAACAATCAATGGCCGCCGTAAAAAAAAAGGCTTAGCAGCACTTGAACAACTTTAAAATTGTTGATAATTCTAAAAATATTGCACACATATTTACTAAAGGCATAAAAACCTTAACCGGAAGATAAAAACAACATAATTCAATCATTTTTAAAGCAACAAATGTACAATTTACAAACATATACGAGGAAAACTGAGATCACTGATCCGGGTAATAGAGTGGATATATATATAAATATATTTATATACGTTTGGTGCGGCCGATTGCAACCAAAATACGAGGTGCACGTCTACAAGTTATAGCAGTCCTATATACAAAATTTCAACGTTCTGAGGCTACTCGTTTTTGAGTTATGCGAGATACGTACGTACGTACATACGTTCGTACAGACGTCACGAAAAATTCTCTTCAGAATTAATTTTAAAGTAGTTTTATCATTTTTTTGGAGGAAACGAGTCTTTTATTCTGTCCTTACGTACAGATATCACGCAAAAACATCGTTAAGTTGCATTCGATAGCGGTCAAAATGGATATTTTCGTTGAAATATGCTGCCTGAAACTTTTTGCGATTACAATACTTCCTTTTTACTTCGTACAAGGAAGTAAAAACGAGCGAATTTATAAAAATTCCTGGAACCTAAATTTTCTCGAAAAAATGGAATGAACCTAAATTTTGAAATGTGAAAGGAAGAATGAAATAAGTTTAATAAAACAGAGATATTAATAAATACTATATACCAAACTCATTTAACATTGAGGAGCTAATTTTTTTTTATAATTACTCGTGCCATTTTTACAAAACTTAGCAGTTTGGCATAATTTGAATGGTCGAATCGAAATATGGAAAAAAAAATTGGCATGCCATTTCAGAAAAAGTCCGATTATGTGTCAAAATACCTATATTAGAATAATGCTATATATAAATCTAATGCATATCCTAAGTCGCGCTTTCGAGACATGAAAAACGCAAGTTGAATTTTGCCAATCGGCAGATACAGAACTGTAATATTTTTATTCCCCCCCCTCCCCGCAGTGTACGTTCTAAATAGATAGAGCCATTGAACAATCTTCTTCCTAAATACGAGACTTAAAGAAATCAGCCTTATGGAAGACAATATGTAAGTGATAATTACATCGGATGGGTATTGCTTAGTAGCTTTCCTGGCAGTGCGTTTGGCAGAGAGAACATCCAGACTGTTCCTCTTCTGTGGAACTTGTCCGCTCAAAGAACTGACACTTTCTCTCGATGATCCACTTGAGCTTCCTCTTCTCTTGAAGTTCATAAAACCCTAGAGAAGAAAATGTGCCAGTTTCACATCAACCATTTAGTGAGTAAGGCCGTAGTGTGGTCTCACAGATGGAACAGAAACGTTTATTGGTACTAACTCCGGGGCATCAGTAATGTTGGACATCGCTTAGTGTTTCAGCTATGACAGGTAAACTACGGAGTATTATAATAAGAGATAAAGAGAATGGAAAGCACAGTTTCATCGCTGATATAATTTTCTAACGATAGCAATATCACTCTACATAAAACTGCTTAGTTCCGAAATTTTACCCAAAAGAGAGGGTGAACTTTCATTGCTGAAATGAAGTTTCCAGACAACAGGAAACTTTTCAGTATGTCAGATTTCTCCATTATTAAAGGGAGTTTAGTTACTAAAATGGATGAATGGTATATTCACTTAATACTCACTATGGAATACTCACTTAATTAAGATTCATGTTAGCTATGAACCAATGCAATAGTAATGTTACTGCATGTATTTGTATGTGATTGTAACGACGATAAGGTCCATTTATATTATTAACAATTTGGTAATTGGTAAAGGTAACGTCATGACTGTAATATCTGGCGACTGTTTGGTGATCAACAAAGCGCACTTGGTGCATCTCGCCTCTTTTCCCGAAAAGGTTGTTACATTTAGTGGAGTTGAACGTTCACCGCGGAGAAGCGAGGTGCTCGCTTTTGCTGTGCTGTAAAAGCGATATTCTGCTCCGAGTTAAATTTATATGCCTTAACGTTATTTTAACCTTTTGAAGCCGGGGCTTTGGTAGCAGTAAAAGCTACCAAAGGACGGGGAATCTTGAACTGAATGCTTTACCCCCTTTAAGAAATCACTTCCTATTTGCAACAAAGATTCTTGTGTGTAGTTTAATGGATTCTCAGAGGGGTGCATCTATGTCGCAAAAGGAAGACCTTGCAAAGAGATAAGTGGTTAAAACCCTAGGGACATCAAATTTGACATTTCACTACACTTTTCAGCCTGAAAAATGGGGGAAAAAGACATGGCCTCTAAAGTGGACAAACCCGTCTTTTCAAAGAGTGGACTCTATGGCCACTATAATGGCTGTCCCGTCTTCAAAAGGTTAATAAATGTTCTATTTTATTTTGTCAAACGGTGTCTTCATAACTACGAAGTCGTTACAATGACATCACAATAAGTGAGAATGCTTATTAGTAAAGCACTGAGAATTGGAGGCGTTAATATATCTTTGACATGAAATTACACAAAAACATCGCTTGTTACTAAAAACTGCTTAGTTACTAAAACTATTCCGTTACTAAAAGATATTGAGGTCTGGAAATGAAGATTCATCGCTGACTTAAAGTTTAAAGCGAAAAGGAAAGCGTAGCCAAACTACATTTAAAAGTTAAACCTTCATATTTATTCTCAGAGTAATGAAGACTTAGGTTCTAGAAATTTTGGTTTAAAATGCTTTAAACATACCAATCGGTCGGTTGAAGACACTTTCCGCTTTGGCTGCTTCTCGTCGTGCTCTTCATCTTCCATCCTAGACTCCTGTAAAATGAAATAAAATTCTTGTGTTACTAAAGAGAGTGAACTGTACATTTTGTTGAAACGGTCACGGACCATCGAAAATATCACAAATGAAATCACTGCAGTGTAAACAACAAATAAGAATCGCAACGCAACTATTGTTGTTGTCTTGTCTATATTACATGGAACAATGGTTGCCAGAGCCTACTCCGAAGAGAGGTTGGACTTCGATTTTCCAAGCCCAATTTTGAGGAAGAGCATTCCGGAGGATTCCCGCCCCTCTCCCCTTCCACCAATCCCCACGAGAGGACTTTCGGCTCGCCGCATGATGTTGTGTAGCGAATTTAATTTAATTAAGTGATTCATAAAAATCAAAATTTTAATTTGTAATTATTCAAAATTTGAGCTACACAAGTTTGGTTATATTCTTTTTGGGCCTATTAATTCTAGTGTAATATATTTTGGCTTTCCGAGTTTACGCGAACTGCGTCTTCAATCTTGTACACGCAAACAATGGATAAGTATTTTTGTTTCTACGTAATAAACTCAGTTTTTCATGTCAAAAATTAATTTGATTTCTTAGTATTTAATATCATTAGTTGCAGAAAAATTAGCTCTTTAATTTGGCATAACTTTCATTTTTCTAACTTTAATTGCATTTCAGTTATGAGCTTTTAATTAGTAGATTTTCTTCGTTTCGCTTGTGATTTAGTTAAAGGGGGATGAAATGCCTTCTTTCCGGTTGAAAAGTCACTTTTTGCGAGTTTTCAGCGTTCTTTCGTTGGGACCCTTGCAGGGTTGTTGAAATTCCTAATCTCCCCCGGTCGCAGGTGGTGGTTATTTGGCGAGGGTTTGGCGACATAGATTTTCCGTTGAGGTTTCAAAATAGTGGTTTTGGCGAGTTTGATAACATGAGGGTATGCTGTGGTTGCAACTATTTCAACTTTCGGCGAAAAATGGGTTGCGCCAACTTGGCAGTCCGGCGCTCTCCCTTTTAACGGGTTGTTTTAGGGGACGAGCTCTTTTTTACACTTTTTGCACTTTCTACTTACCATCTGACGCTGTCTCGTTGGCAGCAGAATTTCATCTCGGAAAATGCATTTTTCCGCCTTTGCATCTAACGGGCCTCTTGCCCTGGAGTTTTGAACGAGGGACTTAGTTGCACGAATTATGACCTCGACTAAATTATAGGCTCCTCATTGCCGTGCCTTAATATGTAAGTTACTCAAAGATAATTAAAATAGGAAACTGCAAAGAAGAGTGATGCCTAGTTCTAGTGCCGTTAAGAAGAAATTTCAGTCTCTCCTCCATGAATAGAGTATCATCTACATCGATAATCCAAATCTTTAAGAATTAATTGCCGCCATCAAGAGTCTTCTGCATCGCTAGTGATGCCTAGTTCTAGTGCCGTTAAGAAGAAATTTCAGTCTCTCCTCCATGAATAGTTTCCATCTGCTTCGACCTTCCTAATCTTTAAGAATTAATTGCCGCCATCAAGAGTCTTCTGCATCGCTAGTTCCGGTGTCCCACGACAAAAATGCTAACTTCAATATTGGATTGGACATCAAAGAGAACCTCCGTAGTGCTTCTTAAATCAATGGAAATGGCCGGACTTTTTTGAAAACTATCCACTTACGAACTCTTCTCATTTTCTACTACGCTCAGCAGCCGTCCTCCTTGGCATCTTGATAATTTTTAAATATGAGGGCATTTCTCCTCCTCCTGTTCATCTGCAGCTTGTATTTCATAAGTTCCTTTTATTTGTTTTCTTTTATTTGTTGGTCGGATATTTAAAAAAGAAAAAATTTATAATAGGTAATTCTTATAGTAAAGTTTACTAGACATTTCTAATAAGTAATTCTAACAACTGAAATAGTTAATAGTGATTGAAATAACTTAATTAGTTGAATTAAAAATTTTGTAGTTGAGTAAACTAACCTAATTCTAATGAAATCATTTTGTTGTCCATAAAGTAAATTATTAGATTGGCCAAGGAAATATATCATTATTTAAATTAGTTAATTGAAACTGTGAATGTAAATTAGTCAGATTGGTTAAGGAAATTTATTCTTCATTAAATTATTTAATTGAACTTGTGAATTTCTTTCTTGGTGAAGATTGATTGGTAAAGGTGTCATTAGTTGAGCTTCTTTGCTCCTCTTAGGGATTAAATTGCTTGTAGGATGTAATAGCTGATTTTAATTAACATATTACCCGGTTAAATCATTCTTTTGAAAATAGAAAGTTACTATGTGCAATAACCTGAATTACATTGGTATTGATTATTCTGAGTTAAATTGCTTGTAGGATGTAATAGCCTGATTTAATTAACATATTACCCGGTTAAATCATTCTTTTGAAAATAGAAAGTTACTATGTGCAATAACCAGAATTACATTGGTATTGATTACTCTGTGTGAAATGTTTTTTTCTTTTTGGAATGTATGACTTGTTAATTATTCTTTTTTTTTCTCCCCGGGGAGGGTATTGTTAATTTATCCAAAGTTTTATCTAATCATATTTATCTGAATGTAATAGCAATAATAGTGTGATATTATTGAGTCTAAGACAGAAGTAATATTACTCTGTAGAGGTATGCATTTTGTAGAAAGCAATATTTTACAGTTCAGCTTGAATATGATTTGCTTACTAAGTTAATTCTGCACTGTGTAAAAATCAATATGTTAACAGTACTGATTGAATATTAATTGCTTACAAATTACTGGACTAAGTAACTCTTAAAAATTTTAATGAATAGGCTCACTTTTCTAGATCAGTCAATGTTTATTTATTTCTTTTGTGTGTGTGCTCAATGATTTTCACCCGTCTCATTCTCAAATTGATTTCAGGGTTAATCCGAAAACACAACGCAAATGTACAGGGCTTATGGATGTTAGTATATTACTGTTAAAAAAATCTTAAGTGTTATGTCAACAGAGTAGGAAACCTTATTGGTACCGTGATTATTTCACCATAACATATTGGAGCCATGACGATTTTGATCATAACAATATTTAGAGTGCCGCCATGCCGCACTGAAACTATTCATTTACAAGCATCCATGTCTTCTCCGAAATTCATTCCGGGCGTTCGGTATCGTAGTAGGCTTCCCTAACCACCAGTCGCAGTCCTCGCAGTCCTATCGTCAGCAGCATTAGAAACATTCTAACCCACATGTTCGCCAAGATCCTCACTCATCTGGGTGCCCGCTCATACGGGAATAGAAGGAAATGAGAGAGCAGATGTTGCTGCATAGAAAGCAGCGGATTCATCCACTTTGCGAGAAGTCCCGACCCTTAGGCCAGCCTCGTACCTAAAGAATCGGTCATTCCATCAGCTCCTAAGAATATGGCAAGAACGTTGGGATCAAACCTTCACAGGGAGACGTGTTTACAATCTCATTCCCAAGGTCAAGACAAAAATCCAAACTAATAGCAATTACATGACGTATTTCTTCACTGGTCATGGGCCCTTTGCTTCATACCTCTGCCGCTTTGGCTTGAGAGAGAATGGTAACTGTGAATGCGGGAAGGAGGGTCATCCAGATCATTTTGTGTTCTTCTGCCCACGCACAGCACTTAACAGCCTCAAGCAACCAAGAGCCAGATTCTGGCCAAATTGGTTCTAGAATCTTCAGAGTTGCCCAGCAGAAACTGAAAGCAATAATTAACTACTGTACTAGCAATTACTCTTCTGACAGTGGAAGATAGTAGTCATAAAAGTCTATATAAGCTAGTTCAATATGTCAGCAACAGAGTATGTGTATGTATGTTCAATATGTAATTTTGTATTTATGCTGTGCCAGGTTCTCATACATAAAGTTCGTACTGTATCTAAATGCTGTAATGTATCTGTACATGTTTATATCTTTTATTTATGGTATCGAATTTATACTAAGGATCCCGCGTACCTCAATGGCATGCTTCTTGTAAACTTTAACTATCATGATAACGTATATATATGGGTGTATATATCAATATGAGTTAGAGTATGTATACTTTTATTTGTTTCGGAATATCTATGTATGTAAGTGTGTATATATCTGAGTTTGTATTTATATGCATATACATATATTTTGAATGTACTCTTCTTCAAGTGCCTTGTATGCACATGTGTATTTCTTTGTACATTGTTGTATTCTTCTTCAAGTGCCTTGTGTGCACATGTATATCTCCTTTTTGCATTTTATAAATGTCGTCTATGCCGGGGCTGCCCAGGTCTGCGGCCTGGCAGCTAGTGGTTGAGTCCCGCTGAGTTGGTAACCAATTCTGCATGGATATATCTATACCTGGGTCGGAAGCCAACTCAGCAGTTTACTCCCCTAACCACTATACCGTCTGGGTGACAACGTAAGTATTAAAGAGATAGGATAAGGATACAGTTGCAAAATTTAATCCACAAGTGGCATACTCGCTTAGCGGTTGGTCTAACATACGTAAACAAAATTATTAATAAATTAAATTTTTAAAGTACCCAGGTGAAGCAAAGTTTATTTTTAAGATAATACTGTATAAATGTTTTCTTTTTCTGTTGTCGTTAATCTTTTACAGTCGTCAAATTAACCCTTTGCACTCGAGAGCTAGCTCTCGGCCGCTATAATGCTCGAAAGTTTGTACATTCTCTTAATGTAAAAAAAAAGGAAATATTTTCAGGAATACGAAGTATGCAAATTAATGTCGTACTAAGCTTTGATGTATAACAACATATTTTACGTAAAGTAAAATGATTTATTACTGCTGAAGGTAGGATAGTGTCATTGTTTTTCATTGGATGCGTGATACCTGTTTTATGATTGAAATATTGAATATTTGTGAATACGTACGTAAATCTTGTTAAGCAACAAAATGATTTTGCGTTTTATATGTACGCTAAAAAATTTCTTTTTGCGGAGATATATTTTGCAGAAGGAAAGTAATGTCTTGAAAGTTTAACCTAAAAGTTCTGGGTTTATATTCTTTCGCAAAACTTTAGGGCATCGAGAAGATTATTCTGCTTAAAACTTCACATATAAATTGGAAAGTTGATGCTATTTCAAACACCTTCAATACAATGAATCAAATTTTACTTAATAAAATCAGTTGCTAACTGCTGACTATAAACCCTCAGTCTCCAGTGTTTCTTACCAGAGTTCATCCTTTAAGACTGACTGATCTAGAGAAATGAAGACACATATAGAGATCAGACTATCACAACTTAAGCATTCCTATTCTAGAGAAAGGAACAAATTCCGAGAGGTCTGGATAGCAGTTCAATGGATGATCTAAAGAAATGAAATAAACCTTAAAGTGTAGAGAATTGTAGCACTATTAACCCGCGAGTACACGCACTGATCCGACGAACACGAGAACACGCGCCGGGTATGTCATACCCGAATAAAAATATTGTAAATAAAAATTTGCCGAAAAACATTAATCGTTTTTTTAAAAGAAATTAAAATGTAAAACCAAATTAATACTTCATTTTAGATAAAATAGGAAACAATAAGGAGAGGAAAAATTATTTACTTACAATTTTTTTAACATTGTTTACAAAATGGGGTCATATGTTCCATTTATATACTTTTGCTATAATTTTCACAAATGAATCTAGTCTTTCTATCGTCTTTCTTGGAGCACTGTGTACACCTCTTGTAAGTCATTTCAGGTTTTTTGGAGGGCGGTCCATTGTTAACATGTTCATCTAGGTCAGAGTTCGTCCAGAATCGGGAACCACAGATGCTCGTCGTCGTTCATTTTGAACATTTTCTATTAGCTGCATCCCTAAGGCTTTGAGAAAAGTACTCATCACGTTCACGAGTTAAATTTTCTCGTATTGAATCAATATAAATATTTGTATTATCAACTACGTGTTTTAAAATATCTTCATCGATAAGCAATGACAAGAACTCTAGAGGTGTTGAGACGTCTTTAGAATACTTTGTATTTCCAGAGAGTTTAGTTATATTTTTGGCCCCAATTCTAACATTAGTCCGGAATTTATTTTTGTTCCATTTTACTCCATTTTTTCCAACATAAAACTCATTGCTACATTCCAGAGTTTCATTTTATGTTTCTGTATCTGAATCACTAACTCTATATGGATGAATCATGATTACTAATTATATTCTTCCTCTTCTTCACTAAATGAATCCTCATCAGAAAACACTGTTTCAAGGAGATTTCTCAATCTTTTCATCTCTTCATCGTAAGGAATATACGGCCCCATGCTTACAACTCAAGACAAACTTATACTAAAAGCTTGAAAACGAGAAGTTGCGAAGTGACTCACTGAGAAATGCCAGTACACGCGCGGGTATGACATGCCCGAACAATGCTGGTCCTAAAAAACCGTTGCACTTGCCACCTCAGGAATTTCCCCCATTTAAGTATGTGACCTTGAACTCAGCTACACCAAGTTTCATCCTTTTATGAAAGAATTGTCGAGAAATATACAAAAAGAAAAATGCACATGGGTATGACATACCCGCCGCGTGTGCTCGCGGGTTAATAGCCTACTAGACTAGAGAAATAAATAAACTCCCAAGTGTCCAAGAACTGTAGTTCAATACCAGTGGATCTTGAGAAATAAACAAGCTTACAAGGATGGGAAAATCACATTTAAGAAACTTAAGCGATGGGATCCGAGGACGGCAGTTAAAGAATTTACTCGCTGATAAAGAGAAGTTGAAAGAGAAACTTACGTCTTGTTCTTCGTCGACTCCGATAGCCCGTCTAAATATGCCCACAACAGATTTTCGGAATCTTTCCGTAAATGGAACTCCGTTGTCTGGCTGCCCGATATATGATGCTTCTCTTTCTTCTGAGGATTCTTCCGAAAGATGACTTTTCTGCGAGTACATTCTATAGGCTTTTTGGATGGTACGGGCCGCCGAGTCTGCCTCGTGGATGCTTTTGCGAACCTGGTAGCCCCTGTAAGCTGCCTGGATGGTCTTAGCTGCCATCTCTTCTGCGTAGAGGGCGTGTCGCTCGGCGTCGAAGATATTCGTGTCCTGAAAATATTAGTAAGAATGTCATCAAAACTGAGTGCCAAAGGAAGAAATTCAGGAAATTATTTGTCTATGGCTTAAATAAATAAAATTTTCATTGAGAGTCCAAGAAATGACACAAAAGCATAGAAGGAGTCTAAAGGGAGACAAATTAGAAAATATTCGTAATAAAAATATCATATTAATTATAATAACTTGTAGAGTTTATTAATTTAGAAGCCAAACAAGAAAAACCCGAATTATATTTGCTAATTTTCACAGGACTAGTTTCGATGGCTTTACCGAACCATCATCCTCAGCTGCCAAAGCGCAAATGAACGAAATAAGATATAGTGATTAGATAAGATAATAACAGAATGACAGGACAGGAGTTAAGCTACTGGCGCCATCTATTGATGAAACGAGAACTAACTTGTTGTTTGACTTCTAAATTAATACTCGTCTGGCGTATTATTTTACCTTAATTGTAGATGTTACTTTAAGTTTCTAACAATTATTTTACGTTTAAGCAAGCTTTACTGCCTATTCTCGTTTCCCATTTACTATTCTCTACCAGAAGGAGTTTTTAGTACCGCGTTTTACCCAAATGAGTTAGGAGTATGTAAGGAAAGTTTAACTTACTTCGAGAGAGAGTGCTTAGCAGTCATTAGTGGCGCTTGTTTGCCGTCTGTCTACTTCATTCTTAAATCTACTGCACTCGGCCGTATTGTAAGTGCCTGCTGATAATCGCCGACTAAGTTAAATTAAGGGTCAACTACGTTAGGTATTTGTGTCTAGCTTCGACAAAGTCTGCTTAGTTCAGTATTAGATTAGTTTGTTATTTTCTTAACTTGAGTTAAAAACCCCCTTGGAGGCTTTTCTGTAAGCCCGAGAAGGGGCCATCTGCTGTTATTTCTCTGAGTGAACAAAAGAGTATTTTAACCCTTCTTTAAACACTGTCTTAAATACTCGAACTCAGCGATAAGTCGCTACGTAGTTCACTAGGCTCTTCTACATTTAGCATAGACAAAGCATTGAAGAACATTATAAACTTTATAAATGTTTATAAAAATGATCAGGCTAGGTTATTTGAATGCAGAAAAACAAACGAAGGTTATCTGATAAGGGAAGAAATGCCTTCGTAGAAGACTTTATAAGGTATTCACGATACACATGGGAGGAAAGACGAAAACTAGCCATGCAGGTAACACTTTCGCCTAGGATCGAACCCGGGTCAAACTATAAGCGTTCAGCAGTCTTAAGTACTCGCAGTTGGCTGGGCTAAAATATGATCAGACGTTTATATTATAAACAAATGCATTTAAATTACATCTCTTACATGTATTATTTAAAATGCGAACTGTTCTACGCAGACGTACGTAAGATATGGCGTTAAGGACACATTTTACTTTTTACAATAGTGCGGTAAATATTCATAAAATATCAATGGAATGCATCTTAAGTTAAAAGCATTTAATGGTCTATTGATTAAATTCGCTATTAGTTCTTTCAAAATTTAAATTAAAAGTAATAGTAAGAAGGAAAAGATAAGAAAAAACTAAATTTAAATAATTAGTTCACTTTGACATAACGGTGGTGTTAATCTTTACGATAGTTTCATGTAATTTACGACAGATTTTAATTTGCAGAGTGTTGCCACAATGTATCAGCCGTCCGAAATTCTTATAGAATGAATGCAGTCATGGGTTACAATTAATAATTTATAACAGCACTTTTAATTGATCTGTAAGACATACATTCCGAATATACACCGATCCAAATCGATAGATAAGACTTTGCTGAGAAAATTCAGCCAAAATTAAAAAGCCGCGTATAAAGCGATTTCAAAATCACCTTTTTAATCCATTTTTATAAATCACCACATGAGGAAATAATTTGCGGTTACATAATGTCGCGAGATGTATCAAACGAGCTTAAGATTAACTCCAGTTCACCTTGAATTACCATTCGAAAAATATGGATGGTTGGTTTGTTTTATTTGATTCTGGCGAAGCTCCCAAAGGAATCAGTAAAGTCCAGAGCTGCCTTTAGGGCTGTAAGTTCTGCCTGAAACACCGAGTTACTGGGATGAAGCTTCTTAGCCCAGGAATGGATTATGTGGTCACCCTCCATTGCATACCAGGCACTGCCAGTCCCGAATTCTCCTTTAGAGCCATCAGTATATACGGCTAAGGATTGTAATGCACTTAGAGGATTACAGTTTGCTTCTATATCGAAGTCTGCAGGGTGGCAAGGAGAGTGGGCAATGTGATTCTCGTAGTCCGAGGATACATAAGTCTTACTCCAAATAGTAACGTCTTGTTTTAGTCTGATCACTTTCAACACAACACTCTCGCTCTGTACTATCAAGTGCAGAGGCGGAAGCCCAGCCAATACATTTAATGCAGTTGTAGGAGAGGTACGGAATTCTCTGCAGATGCCCAGAAGAAATGGTCTTTGCGCGGAATTTAATGCATGTTGCATATTAATTGTGACATTGACGCCCCATACGGAAACGCCATGAAGAGCTATGTGCTCAGCGACTGTGACATACCATATTTTAAGCATCTGTGAGGAGACTCCCCAGTTAGCAGCAGCTGTTCTCCGCATTGTATTAGACAATTTATGTAGCCGTTTTTTAAGATCCTTGATGCGAGGAAGCCAGGAGAATCTGTCGTCTATAATCACACCCAAGTAGCGGAAACGTCTCATGAATCGTATGCCATGAAGGTTTACGCACGGGGTACGCTCGTGCCTTTTTCCTGGTTAAGGAAAAGACAACCTTCATGGAGGACTTTCTAAGGAAAATTGGCTCGTACACAAGCTACGCATTGGAAAATCCATGAAAACGCCCATACAGCCAGGTCGTTCGTAGCGATTGTAGTTCCGGACAGAACTATCAGTGTTCAGACACATTACCGCTCGGCCGCCGGTGGGCAAAATTAGGGATGAGAACATTGTAGTTCGTAAGGGCAGTTTTGGTGTCAACAGTTTCTTTTAATCTTCTCAACTTCCGAGCATGCGCATCATTTGGCGCTTTGGCAATAGCAGCGCAAATTTCACTTTCTCAATAAAAGTTCAATTTCTGAGAATAAATAAAGGTTCAGTTTCAATTCAACTTCTAAGACGTATATTCTTTTTTTTTTCCTCCTAAGCTGTCCTCTCGCTGTAACAAGTAAAATAAAATTCTTTATTTATTCTTAAAGTGGAAAATGGCGGAACTCAGAGGATTATTATTTTTTGCGAGGAGGAAGGATGGTTAAAATTAAAACTTGTCATTCTTTCCCAGCAGTGCTGTGAATGGAACTGAAGACGATATTATCTGTGAGTCGGAAGACAGCAGCGTCAACAGTGAAATAGAGCCTAATAATATTCATCCAGAATTCCGAGTGTTATGGAAAATTGTTATGTGTTATTTGTGTACAAAAAGTGTGCTGCATTGCTGGGACAGAGAGGGAGGGTGAAAAAACAAAACAAACAAAAAAAAAAAAAAAACCTTTGCAGCGGGATTGTCATAGAACCTACTGAAAAAATCGGGAAAATTCCTTCCTGAGATGTGAAAGATGGCATGGCGGAGCAGTGAAAGAAGAAAGCCAAACCTTGGAGGCTAAAACACTATCTCCAACGTGAAAACCCCTGCTAAGCTGAAGGTTTAATTTTTTTCACCGAAATGAGAACGACTGTTTGGAACCAGCAGCCCAGGAGTCTGCCTGAAAGAAACTGCAGAACGACGGAGTTCCAGGCCCCAGCTCCAGGGACCAGCATTTAAATAATTTCCTCTTATTTTTCTTTTGTCTTTACAGACTTCTTCTCCGGCTTATTGTATCCAACAACTGAACTATGAAAAATTTGTATGTACAGAACTCCAGTGTACTAATAGAGGGGCCCTTCCAATATTTTTAGAATGTTAATTAATTATGAAGGTACGTGCCTCTTTATTTTGTCTTGTCAGCTAACCATGTTAACTTTGTGACCCGTCACCACCAAATTAAAAATGTAACTGTAAACTTTTGATGTCACTAAATAAACGTAAGGTTGATTTTATTTACTTACTTGCATTGTTTTAAATTTAATTAATTTTTGACTTTGACACTGAACCAATATACTTCTATTTAACTGTGTTATCGCAAACTTCCACAACGCATTTAAGGCTTATACAGCGAATTGTTATACTGACTGTGCACACATGAATTACTCTCTGAAAATTTGTTTACAGATATTGAACATCTATTTACCTTATTAATTAGTGACTTACTTACACTCAGTGCTATGCCTATTATATTATAAGTGTTGTTAATTAGTAATTCTTTCCCAGCAGTGCTGTGAATGGAACTGAAGACGATATTATCTGTGAGTCGGAAGACAGCAGCGTCAACAGTGAAATAGCGCGTGATAATATTCATCCAGAATTCCGAGTGTTGTTAATTAGTACACATAATGTTAGATGAAATATGTTATATTGTTCAATACATAATACACAACACGAGAATTGCTAAAACATTTCCAGTCAAATACAAATAAAAAAAAATTCTGTAAGGTTTCTGACTAAACTTGTCGCCCAAAATGGTTTGTTAATGTTTCTTATGCTCTCTCTGAACACGCAGTCTACCAGTCTGCTGATACACTCACTTTTAGTAATCTATTTTTTTTTTTTTTGTCCTTTTTCGCTTTATTTTAAGCATTATTTTCTTCGCGCTTATGCCATATGTAATTCAACAGCAAAATTACAAAGTATTCAAAACAACGCATTTTTAGAATTTCAAATAGACAGTCTCGGCCGCTGGAGATTAAAATGTTTCATTCTATTCAGTGTTGCCATTGCTCGCTTGAAATGGTTGGGTTTGTTAACAAAAAATTAGTTAAAGTTTTACAAAATATAAAATAGGTAATTAAACAAATTTTAAATTCAAAATGCGGGTTTCCAGATGCCCAAATTCGGCCGTAGGCCTACATTATTCGAAATTTGAGGTCTCTAGGTACCAGTGATTTTTGACAATGCAATAAGCATAGATACACTGATGCAGATTCTTCATTATTTAATTTCTTTTAATATAATACAAAGCGATAATATTTTGTGGCAACAGTTTGAAAAGTGATACGCTGTTTATAGTGATTCAACGCAAAATATCCCATTTGGGACTAACGTCCTTTTTGGGCTTATAAGAAAATTGCTTATTTTATATTGGAGAAAAATATATAAATATTTTCTTCCTAAAACATGATTTATGAGATCTATAATATGTAAATTCTGTGATATTATTTATGTAATCGAATTATTTCTAAATCATTTGGAACTCGTATGTAAATCGACCTCACAAAACATTTACTAAAATGGCTGGTTACAGCCGAAAACATCGCGGCAAAAACATCGCCGACGAAAACGTCGCGGAGAAAACAACGCGAGGCGAAAACGCCGTGCTACAAAACATCGTCGGAGAAAACATCGCAAAGAGAAAACATCGCAGTTCTAAAACATCGCGGTACAAAATATCGTCGTCGAAAATAAACCGGTTCAAAAACTTCGCAGTTATAAAACATCGTCGTCGAAAATATCGTGGTAAAAAATAAAGTATCTACAAATCATCGCATGACGATAACATCGCAGACATACTTTTTTCAGGTTTTAATAATTGTAAATGGATATTCCCGTAATGATTTGTGAGCGCAAGATGGAAAGAAGGATAATTTTTACTTTCATATTTCTTATTAATCAATAAATTTTTGCTGAGAAAATAAGGAAACTTAAGCATAGAAAATAAATGCAACTTATAGCACTTAATAGAATTTTAAACCGACATAGTTAACTAACAAAGGCCATTAATAAATCATTTTTTATAAAGTTTTTACTGGTAATTTTTCATGAAAGGTATAATCTATAAGTTGCATTTAATTTTCTATGCTTACTTAAGTTTCCTTCTTACTTTTTCAGCAAAAATTTATTAGTTAATAAAAAAGTGTGAAAGTAAAAATTATCCTTCTTTACATCTTGCGCTCACAAATCATTACGGGAATATCCATTTACAATTATTAAAACCTGAAAAAAAGTATGTCTGCGATGTTATCGTCATGCGATGATTTGTAGATACTTTATTTTTACCACGATATTTTCGACGACGATGGTTTTAAACTGCGAAGTTTTTGAACCGCTTTATTTTCGACGACGATATTTTGTATCGCGATGTTTTAGAACTGCGATGTTGTCTCTATGCGATGTTTCCACCCACGATGTTTTGTAGCACGACGTTTTCGCCTTGCGTTGTTTTCTCCGCGACGTTTTCGTCCGCGATGTTATCGGCGGACACCGTCCTGGCTTATATTTGCAATTCATAACATATTTAATCTATAAATTTCGTGAAAATTCGCTCCATTATTGTTGATGATTCATCTTCGTAACACCATACATTTATTCTTCTTTACAGTATAACCGTTTAGCTTGAAAATGATCTTAGTCCCTTTGAGAATAGAAATCTCGATGTTTAATGGAAAGCAGTCTTATTAAACCCGTAGGATTAAATTTGTCTGAAATTCTCAGCAAACTATTTTAAACAGAAAGCCAAGTCTGCACTTCCTTAAGAGTCTCTCATTTGCATAAGACGTATAAACTTTCCCGTCGGAAGTTTTCTGGCTAATTATGATATGATCCCTCTGAAGTGACAACGTCTATGAATTCAGCTGCGATAATTCCAAGCCATCAAGGATCGTGAAGTCAAACACTGTCGAAAAACTTCAGGTTTCACAACTTGTGTCAAACTAGATCACCGTCTTTTCCTAAGTCTCTTATCTTCTATTTGTTTCTTACATGATGTTTCAGATATTAAAAAAATATTTCGTTTTACTATTTAAATGAAAAGGTGATTTAGTATTATACTGCCAAATTAGAAGACACCAATCTGTAATCTTTTAATTGCGTTAGTGTTAGCTTATAAGACGATTCGAAATCTTTACTTTGAACTTAAAAAATCTGATGTGTACACCACATGACTTCCTTGTACGGAATATTAAATTATACGCATTTTTTCTTGCATTTCATTTAAACTTATTAGATTGAATTAAACCTACTTCGCCGACAGCGCATAAACCACAACAGAATAAATGCATTCTTTAAAATTCACTTTGTTTACCATAGCGACACTCTTTCGCTAGATTCACTTAACAGTATTATATTTCGTTCATATTATAACTCTGAATGCACAAAATTTATATCATTTAAAGAATTATGTAATCGTTGCCACTTGTTCTATTCAAATACTATAATAAAGCTAGAACGATGCATAAAAGAAATTAAGCAAACAAAACAAAAAAAAAAAAAAAAGAAAAGAAAAGAAACAGTTTTTCACAGACAATTGAGTATTTCTCATTCAATTAATTCAGTTTTCACTTCGCGACAAGGCAAAAATACATAAAAACTCAAAATATCTGTATTAAAAAATACGAAGTAAATCTTAAACGCTTATTTCCGCGAAAAAATTCCAGAAAGGATTAAGCATGATTTAAATAATAAATGAAGGCGTTATCTTTGTTGTTGCGAAGCTAAGTTTATCTTAGATTGGTAACAAATCCGCTACTCATCTGTTTCAAATGTAAATTAGGCTTAGCGGCACTTAAACAATTTTAAAATTGTTGATAATTCTAAAACTATTGCATACAGATTTACTAAAGGCATAAAACCCTTAACCGGAAGATAAAAACCACATAATTCAATCGTTTTTAAAGCAAAAAATGTACAATTTACAAACATATAAGAGTCAAGAAACTGAGATCACTGAGCCGGGTTACAGAGTGGATATATTTATAAATATATTTTATACGTTTAGCGAGCCGATTGAAACCAAAATACGAGGTGCACATCTACATGTTATAGTAGTCTTATATAAAAAATTTCAACATTCTGAGGCTACTCGTTTTTGAGTTATGCGAGGCACGTACGTACATACGTTCGTACAGACGCCACGAAAAATTCTCTTCAGAATTCCTTTTAAAGCAGCTTTTTAGTTTTTTTTTTTTTTTTGGAGAAAAGAGTCTTTTATTCTGTCCTTACGTACAGATATCACGCCAAAACGTCGTTAAATTGCATTCGAAAACGGTCAAAGTGGATATTTTCGTTGAAATATGCTGCCTGAAGCTTTTCGCGATTACAATACTTCCTTTTTACTTTGTACAAGGAAGTAAAAATATCTACAGAGAAGTGATTTCAAAATTTTACGTCGTAATATTAAATTGCGCCGTCACTTTGTCACTGCACGAGACATAATTTAATCAATTAATCTTTCACAGACTGACAACCAAATAATCATTTCTTAGAGCGTTGCCACTCGGCAAGGTAAAAGAGCTTAAATTTACTTTTCAAATTTATTCAGTCTATTAATTGCTTAAACTAAGCAGACTAAAAGCAATAAATGTGCTTTTTGAAAATTGCAATCCTTAAAAGGTGCCAGTTAATCAACAAATACGTTCCAAAAATCTTGAGGCTTAACTTAAGAATAAAATGTATACGTACTGAAACTCAAAATGAATTTAACTTGACAATAAAAAATAAAAACTATTTAAAAAACAAAATCTGGAATGTTTCTGATTTTAAATTAACTCGAAAAAGGTGTTTTTTTTTTTTTTTTTTTTTTTTTTTTTTTTTTTTTTTTTTTTTTTGACATTTTGTGTGTTACTTTTATTTATTAAATATCATGTTCTTCTCACTTAAACCATAAAATTCAGTTCAAGAGAAATATCGCAAAATAATTTTAAAATGTGCATATCATTAGAATTTCCGATACACAGTCTCGCGCACTGAAGATAAAATGGTTTTTTTTTCTTTTCTGTACAACGTTGCCATTACTAGCTTTGAAATCCTTGAGTTTGTTAATCAGAAATTTATTAAAGTTTTAGAAAACATGAAATTGATAATAAAACAAATTCCAAAATTCAAATTTCTGCTTCCAGATACCCATATTCGCCGTAGGATTACGTTATTCAAAATTTGATGGCTTTAGGTACCGTTGTTTTATCACAATGTGAGAAACATACACACATACCTGCAGATTTTTCATTATTTAATTTCTTTAAATATAACACAGGGCGGTAATATTTGGCGGCAACAATCTGAAAAGTGAAACTACGCAAAATGCCAAAACGAAATTAATAGTCCTTCTAGGAAAGTAGTAATTTAAACAAATTTAAAACTAATAATTTAAAACAAATTTTCAGAATTATTTTTACTAACTTAAGATGCTTCACAAGCCATATTTACTAAGTACTCCGTAAAATGCCATTTTTTAACTATTTACACTCGCGTTTCTGTTCGTTGGTCAAGCATAAAAGCATTCTGCACCCTTCATTTCGCAAACACAAAAGCTCAGTCCAGATAAATATGCAAGTAACTAATGCCAAAAAAAGGTTAGGGATGACTATAACTAGTAAGCATCGACTATATGATATGATTCCTCCTGCATTTCACCGTTACCCTTCATCTGTTTCAAAAATAACCTAAATACTCTAATGTCGTCCGAACTAAAAGGTGGTGGAATATAGTTCGTCACCACTAGGAGTTGGCGATTAGATCCCCTAATCCCCATTCACCCTTTGAAAAGGGGAGTATATAAGGTATTTCTTCCTCCTTTCAGCCTACTATTTCGATGCAAAGGTAGCATACTCAGCGCGTATTCGAGAGGTCCAGATTTGATCCCCGGCGAGGACATTGTTCATTTTTCATGTCTATTGCTTAAAAAATAACCTCAATGACTCTAGAATAAACTGGTCGCTGGAACACAAGCTAGTGACCTCTGCAGCCAAACCCGGCGAAATGATATTAAGCCTAGGCAAGTGACATGTAAGAACTCCTGTCAAACTTTACGCTAACAAATAGTTAAAAAAATTGTCAGACAACGCAACTCAATTGAGGTAACCACATATCAGACACATTATATAGAACTAAACACCTTCGTAGGAGGTGTCATTGCGGATGCTCACGATCTGGCATCAGATGGTAGCAGAAAGTATCGCATTATATGGGGCCCTCTGTATGGGGAACACACATCTCATCTCAGATGTAGAATCATCCTAAATCTGCGTAAAGCACCTTCCCGTCGGGCGTTAGCTGAAGCTCTCGTACTGCTGCTACCAGTGCTCTGAACGTCCTTGAAAACACTCTACATTTAGTGGCTCGTGGCTCAGAGAGAATGCGCTGTCATGTGCACCCTCAAACTGAAAGCGAATTGTGAGCTCTGGAATAATAAATTTATTCATAGATATTAAGAAGAAATTATTCCTTTGCCACCATGCTACCCAGCTGAATTTGCTATTGTGCAGAATGGGCGCCATCTGCTACATTCACTTTAAAGGATATATGCATCGATGGATCCAAAGATGAGCATGAACAGGATATTGCGTCCTGAATGGTACAAATATACTAAGCACATGCGCCAGAAATCTCAACCACAGTACCTCTGTCTTTCAAGCGGGACTGGCTGTCTTGCGAATGCCACCTAGCTTTTGCATATCTGTAGTTTCCTATTTCAACATATAAACGAAATTTGCCTTAAGCCTGAAGGCAATTAATGGAAATCAATCCAGAAATGTCATCGTGAAACACATTAAAAAAACACTTTCGCTCTCGTTGCTCAGTAACATTAGAAGGAAGCAGTAATGGGTATCGGTCCCTACTGGAACCTTTGGCAATGTCATAGCTGAGCTGATGGCCAAATTAGCGGCATCAGACATTAATAATTAGCACTCTCGTTATAAAACTCCCAGCTTCTCATCTAAAATCTTCCACTTGTCAACTTATTTATAACAAACGTCACGTAGATTGTAACAGTGAAGGTACAGGAAGAAGAGTGTTCCAGTTCTTTCTAAAAGTTGATGCAGTTCTCAGAAGTGGCATAACAAAGCTCACGCATTTCTTTGCTCTGCGTGAAACATTTGTGAGCTACCTTAATCAGTTTGGTTTAATAGAAAGTGGTCTTTGCAAATGTTCCGGAATTCGTGACAGAGAACACCATTTATTTGATTGCCCATTTTCCTCCATCTATCATTTCCGAAAGGTAGCTGAATTTTGTCATGCATAGGCAGCAAACACTTTCAAAAACAAACTTGCATTATCCTACATACAAGCCTGTACTTCCCATAATCTCACTATAAGAAGGTAACAAGAGTTTTGGTAATCTGTCAATACCGCCAGCCGCACTGTAATGTTTTGAAACTACTTCTCACAGTTCAGTTGTTGCGTTATTTTCTTCCTTCACTTCACGTTCGTACGGGGTTCGTAGATATGGAGTGAATAACGACGACACTTGATGAAGTATCGAAACACACTTTATTTAGACAATATTGTCAGGACAGCTCCAAAACACTTTTAAAGTCATCGAAGATCTACTATAAACACGCTGACCCGATCAGCGACACAGTCTCCAGGTTATCAGGGGATCACGGTAGAGACAGCTTCCTGCAAAGCACCCGACTCTGCTTTCCGGAGTACAACTCCCGACTCTGCTTGGTCGTTCTCGGAACTCCACGTACTCTCGAGACTCTCCAAGCTACAACTCGCGATGCACTCGACGACACACTGAGCACAGCTCCTGACTCTCGGTTCAGTCGTTTCCGGAGCTCAACACGCTCTCTCGACGATGCACTAACCACGATGCTCTGCGAGACTCTTTCGGTACACTCGACGACTCACTCGGCACTCGCTGCCCGGCTGTCAACTCGCTCTATGAGAGACACACTCTCCCTGACTGCAGACCAGCATGGCTGCACTCGACGACACACAGAGCACAGCTCCTGAGTCTCGGTTCAGTCGTTTCCGGAGCTCAACACGCTCTCTCGACGATGCACTAACCGCGATGCTCTACGAGACACTTTCGGTGCACTCGACGACCCACTCGGCACTCGCTGCCCGGTTGTCAACTCGATCGACTCGCTCTATGAGAGACACACTCTTCCTGACTGCAAACCAGCATGGCTTATATAGCTTTCGCCTTGTGTTCGGGAACATTCTGGACTAAACCGGTAAGAATTCGTTCCAGAAGGTTCTCCAACCGTCCATGGTATATCGCCAATTTTGTCGCCAAATATCGCTAAATGGGCGATTTCTTTCCAAATGTGGCAACCCTGCCTTCTCTTGCCATTATATGGCAACCCTAAAACTGCTTTGCGGGGAAGCCATCCCACCGCGCCTGTACATTTCGTAACAATACTATAACACTGTAATAGCAGTATTCCCATCATGTGCTTTCCCTCCTGGTTTCGGCCCCTCTAATATTCCTTACTTTATATCGTCAAGTCCCGTAGAACATTATGAAGCCCTCTATATTCATCTACCAGTAAAGTTTAAATGCTACCTAATGATAGCAAGAATACTATTTATCACTAATTATTACATAACATAATGTTGAGCATGAATTCTATGTACTTACCCATAGTATCGTTGCCTCTCGTTCTATGAGATACTGTCTAGGAGGACAAGAATATTGTTTGAATCGCTTCTCCTCATTAACTGTTTTCGAGGCCACATAACTACAGAGAAAGGAGAAGAAAATAATACAACTCAACGTTTTGGTATGAGGGTTACATTTCATAGCATAACCTTTAATATTATCAAACTCCATTTACCTATTTGGATTTCAGATATCCAGAATTTCAACTATCCGGATGACCTGCTCTTCTTTTCAAGTCAAAGAAAATTAAAATCAAGCGAAGACTTATTATTTTTTAAACCTAGTTGAGCTCTAATTATCCGAGCATCAGATATCCGCAGCTGAAATTTTCCCAATAGCTCACTTTTCTTGTAAACGAATGTTTATACAACCTCATAAATCAGGTGATCAGAATTTCAGTTATCCGGATTTCTTATTCGTTTTTATTGATTCACGCAGCCTTGAACTGAATATTTTTAATATCATCTTAAATGCAGTCGAAGAGCAACTATCCGGACAGAAAACTCAATCTTTCAGATGCTTTATCTTTTTTATGTCAAGCAGAATTGAAATGCTAGATGATTGAGTATGTATTCCTTAACATTATTTTAATTAGAGTCTAGTTGTAATTATTAAACTCTCCTGTGTAAACTAAATAAAACTGAATGACGTTTTTCCGCAAAAATCATTTATTACTTACCCTAAATGATAAGTTTAAAAATTCTTAATATTAAGCATTATATTATTTTGAATAAATTAAAACATAATGTTTTAGTCTAATTTTGATTTTCCAAAAACAGTTATGCATTTTATTTTTTACATAGTTTTTAAAAGCAATTTCTATGTTTAAGTTCAATGTAGTAAAAGCAAAAACAAAACTGTTTTATATTTAGAACTTCCTTAAAAAAATATGTTTTCAGTTTTACTTTTATTATAATAGAAATTAATAGTGTATTTAAAAAAAGTACAAAATCATTCAGTTTTGTGAAAAAAGAACTCTTTTGCTTATGACTTGAATGAGATAAATTTAATTTGCGTTTGTTCGTTGAACAAAATGTAATAACTGTTTAGTCATTTTTGCAATAAAATAAGATGAGCAATGAAAATAAAAAACAATTAATTTTACAGAATTTCTAATGATTCTAATTCTAATTCTGGGTAATATAACATTCTTAATTGTATAAAAAAAGTAAGATTAAATCAAGAAGAGGTGGATTACCATACTGATTTTAAAAAAAAATTCATCCATCCTGCTTTTTTATAAAAGATGATCAAAAATAAAAATTGCAAATCATTCCACTGAATAACTCACTTTTTTAAAGCCAAGCCATTTTCAGCAATTTAGAATGACAGGCATAATAGTGATGGCACCGTTGTGCTAGTGGAGTCGCATAAAGGTGCTGGAAATTTATTTTGTCTGCCAGAGTTAATCGGGGTACAAACTGCTTGTTTCAAATGATAAACTACTAATTTACGAGTCAAATTTAGGCTTTCCTGTGCGTTTGCCATTTACGCCGCTGTCAGGTCGGACATAAGTAAAAACGATCTCATTTCAATAGCCAAAAATGCTCGACGGACTTAATGAAGCGGAATGGATGCTACTAAATTGAATACTTTCCAAATTTGGCCTCGAAAGACTTCACAATTTACTCTTTCTCAAGCTTCTCCGTACGCTAATTGTTTCCGAACACATAAAATTTCTTCACTTTGTTTATCTGTGAACCCTTTTCGGCACACTGCCTTTTAAAGTTGGAGTTTTGATTTTAAAAAAAAGTAGGCAGTCTAATTAGGCCTAGAGGAGTACACAAGTAAAATTTTGTGAAGATAGCACTTATCCTTTAATCCTGTGCGTGTGCCCAAACTGGGCACACTGATTGGATAGTGCTTCAAAAAGAATGTTGAAACGAACATTGTTGTCAATGAACTGACCGATGAGATGCGGAGAAACAAAGAATACAGACTCTCCGTTGTCCTAGACGATCGGTGAGCCCGGTCTGGGCACACCTAGGGTTCGCCGTTTGATTTTATGCAAGATTTCAAGGTAAAAATTTAAAACTAATATAGAATAAGTAGATTAGCATACAGCCAAAAACATAACATAGAAATTTCTTTTCAAACAATTCCTTTTATACCCTAAAAAAATCTGGAAGATTTCTTTGAAAAATGAGGATCTTAAAAAGCTAAACATGGCTAAAATATATGGACTGGTTTGGGTTGAGCTGCCATCTACTATAAATAAAGAAGGTTCAGAGTAACCTATAAATCCTTTTTCATTCAATTTTCCTGTGTGTACAGAAGGAAATTTTTAGGTGTGTCCAGACCGGACACACTGTGCCGCAAAGGGTTAACGATCAGAGGCTAAACATGACATATTAAATAACAGCACTTCTTCGTTAGGTGCAACAAACTGCATTTTCTTCATTTCATCTTGAGGAGAAATTGTTGCAGCACAAAGAGTACAATATACTGCGCTCGGAAGCATAACATTAAATATAAAGCTCAAAGATGAATCTCAGATGATTTTTAGTCTTTAATGATTTGCAGATGAATGTTATTTGTAAATAGGAAGAAGTTTTCATGTAGAAAGTTAAATCCAAATTAGACTTTAAAGAAAGCACAGTAACAATAGAAATGGAGAAAGTAAATAAGGAGCCTGTATCCCCACCAAATCACACACCATTCATCTATACCAGAGATCGGCAACTTGCGGCTCTTTTGATGTAAAGTTGCAGCGCTCAAGTTCCAAGTTCCTCAAATAGTATTTACTGAAACGAAATAATATATACTCTAATATTGAAACGAAAATTTTAGTGGCTCTTTAAAAACTGGGAAATTTTGTAAATTGTAAACTTTGGCTCTTCCATTTCAATAGGTTGACGACCCCTGATCTATACTGGTTTTATTCTTCCTTTAGTGCTTTAACCCCAGCTTATCACTAAATAAGACTTCGAACTTTGCTATGACCTATAGGATTCTTCTTTTCCTTTTCTATGACATGCTCTAACTGTGGGACAATCCGCTTTGTTGATCAGAGCTTTACAGCTGTGATGAGCTTAAGTGGAGTCATCACCTTAAAATATGGAATCTTATTTTAAAAATTTTATTTCTATTTTCATTTTTAACCCAAATGGGTAATTTGCTCCAAAAGATTATTAAATTTGTTTTGGCATTTTGAGTCGTCATTTCTCGGCTTTTGCGTCTATCAAACGGAGTTTCACTTTTCAATTTGTTGCCACCCAGTATTAGAGCCCTGCATTATATTTAAAGAAATTAAAAATTGAAGAATCTGCATGAATTTATGCATGTTCCTCACATTGTGAAAAACCAACGGTACCGTCAAATTCTGAATAACTTAGTCCTCCACTTTTGAATTTGTTTTATTATCTATTTTATAAAGTGGTAATAAAAAAACCATCGCGCCTGTTACTGGAGATACTGGCCTCATGCGGCGGCATGGAAACGCACTGCGGATGAACACAAGAGTGCAGAGGGGGTGACACAGTTAGAGCGGAGGAGAAACAGACTGACAATAGAGGAGACTGATGTTATAACTTCGAGTGTAAACATACGCTCTTCAGAGATCCCTTTGTTACTGTTGCTGGAAATTCTGCGATTTTCTAGGTGGTCTCATTCAGCAGGTTTAAATAATATCATTATGATAATCTAAATCATTGTCGATCTTATTTTACGGATTATTGCTAATTGTTTTGGTATACAAAATACTAATTACTAATCTAATAATAAGTATGAGACTCGGACTTCATAAGTTCTTTCGTTATAAACAATTCGAAAGGTATGCCTAGAGCTATGTTGGAAATTTAAGAGATCAAAAACACTTACCATGTGGATTTCAAAAGCAAATCTCTGACTTCGGGAATCTCTGTAATGCCGGGCAATAATGGTGGTGAGTAGCAGGCCAGGATCTCATTTAAGGTCATGGAAGGAAACCGGACGCAGCTAATAACATCGGTGGCATGTTTCTCGCGCTCCAAGTAACGAACGCTCAACCATTTCAGTGCCGCCAGATAGACGATGACTTCACTGTTTAAGAGAAAAGAAGTATTAAGTTTAAGGCAAATATTACAAGGGCCGCTAGTAGATGCTACGCTACATTGTTATACCGTCAACCGAGTTAAGTTATAAAAAAATCAAAATTAAAAAATAAAAATAGCCGCCTCTTCCAAAATGCCCTCTTCCAACTAACCAAAATTTGGCCAATTAAAACAGCTGACATAAAAATGCTAAATCCATCACGCAGATAAGAAAGGACCTATGTAATCAATCCTAGACCTGCTTTCAATCACACAGCAGTCACAGATAAGATAGAATTTAGTCCAGCACTTCTGTAGTACAACAGGTATTTAAGGTATTGCTGAACTACATGGTTGCTCATCTCCGTTTTGAGAAAACTACCAGGGGCCCTAGGGACATGCCAACTAACACGCATAGTCCACAGATAATGAGACTGACTTTGCGTGACTTAGAGGTAACACACTCCTCTTATAGGATCTTACTCTCTTTCGCCGCATAAACTCTACTAGATCCTACCAAAGAACCTTGGCGACTTCTCGCACAGGCTCAAAATAATACCAGCACAGAAGAAGCGTGAAAATAAGCCTTTACTAGTCCCAACTATGAACAGAAGAGCTCATACTTCTTGCTTGACAATAACACCGACAACTTGCGGTTGACTTTAAGTTAAGGCTAATAAGGCTGACTCGACAACGTACTCGGCGTGATAATTTCACAAATGTCCAAAAAGGCGTATCAGCAACTCTGCATAACAGCAAGGACAGACGAGTAACGTGCGCTGGCTAGAGAAAACACGCTCTGAATAAACTCCAAGAGTCACCAGTTTAAATACTCACTTCACTTAATTTAAAATTAGCATCCTGGCGAGGAAATGGGAGAGGAAATTGAGGAGTTCAGGAAGGATAACAAAAATTTGAATATTCGGTTAATTGAACTATGGAAAACACTATACATTCTAAAGAAAGATCTTCGCGAAAACGTGAGCCCGAAACCGGTCTTTATTACAGCAAAGCACACGAGGGCTATTTGCCTAAGTGAAGGATTTCCATCCTGGAGGAGTTTGTAAGTGAAACTAGCTCGTATCCACGTTACACATGGGGAAAACACCGATACGGCTATCCTGTTTGCCAGAATTCCAACCCGGGTGGAACTATCAGTGTCCAATGACTTTACCACTCGGCCTCTGGTAGGCCTAAGAGGTTTGGAAACACTTGTCCTGAACTTCAACCTTGTCCTAAGCGATTATCATCTTTTCACAAAAAATAAAGGAATTTGATGTGTAAGGGGACTTTCTGACAGCAAAAGCAAATAGTAACTGCATTTCTGAATAGGTCAGTTATAGAAGTGTATTACAAGAGAAGTTAACTACTTCTGATTTGATGCGACAAGAACCTCGAGACTTTTATAAAAAGACTTGATAAACTAACTTCTTTTGTTCTTTTTAACTTCCTTGTACGAAGCATAAAGGAGGTATTGTAATCGTGAAAAATTTCGGGTATCATATTTCAGCGAAAATATTCATTTTGACGTTATCGAATGCAATTTAACGATGTTTTTGCGTGACATCTGTAAGTAAGGACAGAATAAAGGACTCTTTTTACCCAAAAAAAATTATAAAACTGATTTAAAATGAATTCTGATGAGATTTCTTTGTGGCGTCTATCTCGCATAACTCAAAAACGAGTAGCCTCAAAACGTTGAAATTTTGTTCATAAAACTGCTATAACATGTAGATGTGCACCTCCCATTTAGGTTACAATCTGCGGCAATGTATATATATCCACTCTGTCGCTCGGCTCAGTGAGCTCAGTTTCTTTATCCTTGTATGCTTGTAAATTGTGCACTTTTTGCTTTAAAAATGATTGAATTATGCTGTCCTGGTTAAGAATTTTATGCCTTTAGTTAACCTTCATGCAATAACTGTGGAATTATCAACACTTTAAAAGTTTTTTTAAGTGCGGTTAAGCCTAATTTTTGATTACCATGGCAGCCATGTTTGTTTACATTTCAAACTTAGCGGAATAATGGATTTGTTGCCAATCTAGAGAAACTAAGCTTCGCAACAACAAAGTAATGGCTTTATTATTATTGCGCATTAAATTATGCTTAATTCCTTCTGGAATTAACATTTGAGTTATTAGCTTGTTTTGGAGTAGAAACTGTAATTTTAATTGTAAGAACTGTTTTTTTTTTTTTTTTTTTTTTTTTTTGTTTGTTTGTTTGTTTGTTTTTTTGTTTTAATTGTATTTGGTGTTTTATGATTTTCTACAGCTTTGAAATTTTAATGAAAATATTTTGAATTTTTATGTATTTTTGCCTTGCCGAGAAGTGAGAACTGAATCAATGTGTAGCGCATGCGCATTAGGTAAGCGACGCTGAGGCTGAGCCCTTTGGGAAAATCTGTTTCTTTTTTATATTTGTTTAATTTCTTTTATACATTGTTTTAGTTTTATTATAGTGTTTTAATAGAACTTGTGGTAATTCATCAGAATTCTTCAAATGATTTGTATTGTGCACTCTGAGTTATAAAATGAATGTTAATGCTGTTAAGTGAAACGTAGCGCCGAAGTGTCGCTATAGTAAATAAATATAGTGAATTTGAGAACTAGAAGAGTGCATTTATTCTACTGTGTTTTATGCGCTCGAGGAAGTAGATTTAATTTAAAATTCGTTTACTGTTAATTCAATATGTTTAAATGAAATGCAGGAAAATTGCGTATAATTTAATATTCGTACAAGGAAGTCAGATTTTTTTTTGGCACACGTTCGCGCCAATTACAAAATTATAGAATGTTCTGTTTTATAATTATATTACCAGTGTTTATGTGAATAAGAGGATATATAGATAGATAGATCATAGAAAACTGTGAAATACTCAGTATAAATAATCAGTGCTATTTGCTAGTAATAAATACTGCTATTTGCTAGTAATAATAATTTGACAAGCAAGGATGATAATATCCCTAAAAATAATTCAAGGAGGAAAACTAGTCAGATTAAGAACTGTTCTGTTTATAGAACTGCACCAGTTAAATTTCAAATCACTGACTGACAAAGAAAATGTTTTTTGGATATGAAAATTCTCCATAATGCCTCCATAACATTAACTAGCTTACGAAAATTTTTGCATGATTTTTCAGAAGTAAAATTTAATTTTAGGTTTGCAGAATAACAATATTGTGTAATAGATAGTTTATTTGCTTGCTTGCTAACCATTGTTTTCCTTCAGTTTCAGTTGGTGTGTCATTTACCGCTATACAGAATATTTCAAAATGATTTCATGACTAAATAATTATTGAACAGTTGCTTATATAGCCTTGCTTCCGGATTAAGAAATCAAATAAGTTAGGCCTTCAGATTGAGCTAAGTTTGGTCATTTGAATAATTTTTAGTAAAAAATACCTACAATTTCACTGTTTTCAGAACAGATTCTGATTAACAAAGTTCTTCCCTTAAAGTTCCTTTTAGGAAAGAATATGGTATCCAAAATTGTCATTCAGAGAAAGTTGTTTAAATTAACTAAATTTAAAACATTTTTATTTTATGAACAAAAAAATGTGCGAGACGTATCGAATTTTATAAATCGTATGGAAATAGCTAAATTTCGTTAAACATAAAATTTAGAGTTCCTTATTTCTTCAGATGGTGATTTGAAATGAATGCTGCTTAATTTATGGCATTCTAATGTAAAATTTCTCTTTTCGAAATCTGCATTTGGAAATTAAATATAGTGAGCCACTTTCAATAGTATTTGCAATGTCCACTTACGACAACATCAAGCTCTGGGCTTACGCCGTTTTCACGGGTCCCTCTCTGTTCGCTTTTTGCAATCCAGTGCTTGTTTCGTGAGAAAAAAAAAGAACAAAGTTATGAGGGTTTAATTGGAGTTATTTTTAATAATATTTGCAACATAACGAGTAAAATTTGCAACATTACTGTGATCAATAGAAAATGTTTTTAATTGGACAGATTTTTGCTTCTTTTTTTTAATTATCCTTGTTTAAAAATTTTCCCATTCATATTTTTTCCATGTTGCTAAACCTAAATCAATCAATCATATAGCCTACAATTGGTAAATTTCCTTTGGAGTTATCATGGATACATGTCAAGCCATGTAAGTGGTGTACTCAAACAATAAGCAGAAATTAAGCAAATGGCCTAACTTAGACTATACAGATTTCAAAGCAAGTTATCGACAGAAAAAGAATAAAAATAGTGCAACTAAATAATATTTAGAAAATTTTCATTTTGTCTGGAATTCGAAGCACCGAACTAAAAATGAATTAGAGGCAAAATAAAGTGTGAAATTAAATTTAAGTTATTAGGAAATTAACATATCTGTCAGAAATGAACACAAAAGGTTAATCAATTTCACGGGTGATGGAAAAATATTCAGTTTCATTTATCAAAAATTCCAAATATCGAAGTCTGGGAGGATTGAAATTCTGCATTATTTAATCACTCGTTATAACAGATATCATGGAAAACGACCTTACCTTCTGGTAGCCAGTATGTCTGCACTCAAGTACTCGATAACTTGGTCGCAAGAGAGATCCAAAAATTCGATGGTTCCCACAATGTGTTCGAATCGTTCTGTCATTGTCTTCAGAGCCCTCTTTGCAGCATCGTCCAAACACAGTTTTCGAGCAGTCACGTAGATGTAGACTGGATAAACTTCACGTTTAGTTTTGCCAGTCAGAATCTATTAAATGGGGGAAAAAATTTTGAATCTGATCAAATTTGTTACAGAATTATATACGCTAAATATTCTTAATATTCAAAAACGATCCTGTGTATCATAACTGATTTGAGGCTGTATTCATTGATGTTAGATGATGAATTTTGTACTCCGAGAAACATTGCTTGTCTGGTATAAACAGTGAATGAGATCAAAACTGTTTGCATTTATTTTTATCCGGCTAAAGGTCTTATTCTGTGAAGATCGGTTGATTGGAAATCTGCTACGAGTATAACAGTAATGAATTTTCTTATACTCAGTAAGGAATTCGGTACATACTTCCGTACAGAGATGTTGTGCTCCTTCTATTCCGAGCTTCCTAGATGCTGTGTACACTTCTCCAATATTCTGGCATGTCAAGTTCAAATTAGCAGTGTACATGTACTGCAAAAGAACGGAAAAGGCTTCGTTGGTGACAGATTCAAGTTCCAACTGTAATGAAGAAAATCATATTTCAGAGGAAATCATGCCGAAAAATTTAATTTTTATCGCTAAATAAAGTAGAGAATGCAATACTATAAAACAAGCAAATAAAATGTTTCTTCATGTGCAATGTAAAATGCAAAATACTGTAACAAACTCTCTATACATGTAAGTAACGTTAGTGAAATTATATGCAGATTTGTAGTATTTCTTGTATAATGCAACATGAAGGCCTCAAAAGTGTGAAGCATTGCCGAAAAAATAAGATTACAGGGAATGATATATGATATGAGGGACCAGCCCGGCCCTCCTGGCAGACTTTACGTCGCCCTATGGTCTTTTAAGATTACAGGGGTAAGTACATTTAACTTTGAGATGAATAGAGAGATAAAGTCAGGCTGATAACGCTAAATTGGCGAATCAAGATGGTCATGCTTTTAACGACTTACTTTTGTCGCCATAATTGGCAAAAAGTCAGCATAAGTAGCCAACATGGCAACCAAAAGTAGCCAACATTGGTGCCAGTTTGGTCCTATATGTACGTAACTGTAACTAGTCATATCTCTATATAAGAAGCAACTGTATTCGGCCCTAAATGTAATTGTATAGCCTTCCAGCAGTTTTGAGAAATCGAATGTAATGGAAGATCCTTGGTGGAAGCGGAAAAACAATATAAAATCGGAGACTGCATCAGTTTAGTCTGGCTCAGTGTTGTGTTCAGAGTTTAGCTCAAAGTATTGAAAGAATTGAGATATCATTGCATTTGAGGCTTTTTTTAGGGTTAGTTTGCATTGAGGTCTTGTGTTTAGTGTTCTAAGTAGTTTGAAATGGTAACTGCTGATTGTCCTCTGTCATACTAAGAAGCACTTTACTTTGTGCATGCAATCTATTGCGAACCTGTACGCAAGTAACAAATTTTCCCGTCAGAAGTGGAGGACAATGACATTAGGACAATAACAATAGAGAAGCAACAAGACATCTAGTCACAGCATTGCTGCATTTCAAGAAAGATGGAAGGAGCATCAAGTAGGTTAAAGAAGAGGTGAAGAAGTAGAGATTAAAGAAGACCAAGAAAAGATGGAAGGGGCCGTCAAATCACATCAAGAAAGGACTGAAGGGAATCAAGAGGAAATACAAAGAGATATTACAGCTTTAATAGAAACTAAATTCGAGGGTATGGAATCAGAATAGATGCAGTTAAAAATAAAGCTAAAGAAACTGAAGAAAGTGTTTCTGCTGTCGAACAACAAATCGAAGAAAGAGGTTCTGCTGCCGAACAACAATTCCATGGCTGATTTTTCTGCTACTGTTGCTAAAACTGTGCAAAGTCCTGTCGTCCCGGCCTTTTTCCGCGTACGATGGGAAGGCCACGTGGCAGGAATACAAGATTAAGTTCTCTGTAATGGCAAACGCAAATGTATGGGATTAAGAAACTAAAGTCAACCACTTCGCCGCTTCTCTGAGAGCAGAAGCTACAGATGTCCTTTAAACTCTGCATGGAAAACAAATGCTAGACTTAAAAGATCTATCCGGCCCAATGAAAGTTCGCTTTAGTGAGACGTGTTTAAAGAGTATAGCAGGCTTAAGTTGAAATTTCGCCAATAGAAGCTCACGGAAACACTTGCTCAAATATTGGAAAGCTGTCACATCTCGCGTTTTGGAGTGTGATATTAAATTCGAGGCATCCCTTAAGTAACTCTTAGGGACCACCACTCAAGGAAGGCTGCTTAAGTCCAAGAGGTAGTGGATCAACTGACTGCTCGTCTAGACGATTTAACCAGGCAACTGAATCCTTAAATATGAATTTCAGCAACCCAATCCTAAATCGATGGAACTGCAGTGGGGAAGGTCACATATGACAGAACACCCGAAAGCAGGGAAAGGAATTAAATCCGCCCACCAAATAATTGCTCAAGATGATGTCCCAGTACCAGCAAAAAATATTTTACTACCTGGATACATAGCTGAAAATAGAAATTTTTGGTATGACATAATAGGATATCCTCTAAACTGTAACAGCCCAAAATGGCTACTAGCAGCTTTGGCACTCGTCGGCCTGTCAAACATTTTCATTCCTCTGAGAGTTGACAACGTAAATAATAAGGTGAAAGTCTTTAGGAAAGGCGAAGTGGTCGCAGCATGTACCTTAGTGACCTGCGTTAAACGAACTAGTAATCCTCCCTTCTCTGTGTCTTCGCAGAAGCTAACATTGGAGTTGCTGCTGAATGCACAACTAAGCGATGAAGACAAGAATGCTGCAGAATGTGTCATTCAAGAATTTCAAGATGTTTTCTTTCGCATATCTTCTGGTGTAGATCACAGCGGTTTCACACAGCATTAAATTGATACGCTGGATAATTCACCAGTCCAGCCACATCCAAGACGTCTGCTGATTGGCAAACATGAAGAGGTAGGAAAACGTCTAAAGGACTTACAAAAAAGCGACATTATCGAGCCTTCAGCAAGTCCTTGATCGTCTCTCAAAAATTAGAGACAGAATACAGTCTCTAAAAACACTACTTTCGCAGATGTCTGCGTCTTAAAATGAATGAAATCTGCACCTAATGATATATGAATCCTGCTCTACTTGCCATACCATTCCGCGGAATGTTTCTTTCGAAACGACTTCCACGAACGTACTCCTCTTTTGGCCTGCTTAGCCAAATTAAATAACTAACTAATAAACTCAGTGATGCTAGGAGGAAAATAACAAAGAGGGAAAAACTTCTGAAGTGCAAACAAAACAATTCAGAATAATAATTATTTCTTCATTTATTATTACAATTTTTGGAGTTAATTTTACGACGAAAACTTTTAGTAATTTACTGTTGAGACGAAAATCCTTGAGGGCTGTAATGTACAAATGTAAATAATTAGAAGAAGAATTAAAAGATACTTCCACCTATAATATTTCCGACTATAAGATATTTCCATCTATCTAAGAGAAAAAAATATTTAACGGTCTAACGATTTTTGACTTCAGTATAGTATTTCTTCTAATCTATTTTCTTAAAACGAATATATAATTTCATAATTACGATTTGAAAAACATGTGGTTCTCCTTTATTTGGTTGAATGTGTGTGTGTGTGATTATGGCAAAGCCTCGAGGGCTATCTGCCTAAGAGGAGGGATGCCTTTGTGGAGGACTTTCTAAGGCAAACTGACTCGTATACACGTTACATATGGGGAAAAACACGAAAACACCCATGCAGCCAGCCCGTTCGCGGGATACGAACCTCGGACCGAACTACCAGTGTTCAGTGACTTTACCGCTCGGCCGCTGGTGGGCCCCTTTGGTTGAATGTAAAATGAAAGAAATGTTCTTGTTTATAATAGGAAAACATCAAAATATTTAAACTGTCATAAAATATTACTGTTTAAATAAATTTGGAAAAAATGTTACTTTATCATCGACAAGGTAAAATTTCAAATTTGTAAATAAAACAGGCTTAGGTTAGCCCAGATTTTGAATAATAATAGCTAATAGATAATTGATTTCGAGATCGATTAAATATATCCTCCTCTTCTTCAGATGCAAAACTTTTGCTTCCTGAAAACGAAGGATCTATCTTGAAGAAGATGAATATATGCTGAAGAATCTTCTTATCCTGAAGCAATATCTATCCTATACCGAAGTAGGGAGATCTATAATCAACCTCGAAATCAATAGTTTTATTCAGTATCCCACCCAATTTAAATCTGCATTTTCGATTAATTTAAGTATTAAATATATATTTTATTTGCCACACTTTGGTGTAATATAACTTTTGTAGCAAGCTGTTTTTAAGAAGTACAGGTAATATCATTTTCTATGTGATTTACTTTGTTATACTGAAGAGCAACACTGTTACAGTGTCGAAAATAAAGATGTTCTGCATCATGGATGGGAAATAACGTGTTTTTTGTTCTTGACCTTCAGCTTTAATGAGCAAAGATCATACCTCTAACTGAAAACGGTAATATTTTTACAAGTGTTAATACAAAGAAGAAACTGTTTCTGAAAACAGTTTTATTCGTTATTTATTTTTCTGTTATACAAGCAAAACCTTCAAATACATTACTTACTACACACAAGAGTGTCACGTTTGTCTAACATAAGTATTATTTCTTCATTGTAAAGCTAATTGTACCTAAATAATCCTTTGAGACACACTTCTCAGATTTTCTAAAAGAAGTATAATCTACAGCCTCCATTTTTCCATTAATGTCTAATGTACTTTCGCTCCGTGGAAAAATGAAGGCTTTCCAAAGTAAGAAAGGCTAAAGCTCAAAAACGCAAATTTTCACCAATAGATGACATTCCGAAGAAAATTATAGCGTTTATCCTCTGATACTTTTATTATTATTGCTAATACTTTTTTCTAATCTGGATAAATGTTATTTCGCTCAATAAGAAGTCCTTCTCTTCTGACATCGAATTGCATTCCAGCAACGCCCTTGGCTTTTCGCCAACGACAAAAGATAATGGAATTTCTTTCCGAAAAAATGGCAACATGAAAGAAAAGAATTTCGGCCTTAAGCGTGTTACAGTAATCTCATTCGAGGGACTTAAAATCAAATTTCGCATGAAGTCATATTCCTCCCTCTTTTAAGGTGAGACGATTGCGCATGCGTGCATTAAATAAAAGCGATGATTTTTATGTCTTCGAACAGATTTTCGAAGATAAAAAAAAATAGTTTTTGCTTGATGAACCTCTTCAACACTACATTTAATTTTTTTATGTGTGTATTTAAGTACAATAAGAAGTCTTCGAAATCCTATTTACTTAATTGATTTCAAAAACAGTTTTGACAGGTTTTTAAGCTCGAGATTTTTTAAGGTAAAAAAATGCAGCATACAGCTCCAAAACATCTGTACTATTTTTCATCTATTCGTGCAAAAAGAAGTTAAGTTCCCTATTAATTTTTTTTTTTTTTTTTTTTTTTTTTTTTTTTTGTTCTTGAAATTATATAAAAATATGATGCATTTAAAGTACGCATCTTTTAAGATTATATTAAATTAATTTAAATAAACACACATAATGCGTACACTTGATTAAAATTTTCAGCAGATATACAGCCTATAACACAAACATTAATACAATTAACGTGTTGTATATAAACACTACAATTTAGTGTACATATCGAGAGTCATTACGTATTACCAACAGTTGCTCCTTTGTGATATTTACGTTTAAGTTTACTAAGTATATGTTATTTAATTTAATTATTTTCTTCTCTCTCTTTTCGCCCTGAAATTCGTTCAGTTCATAATTTATGTAGATTTGAGTGGCAAGCAGTTGTATGATAAAGTTTAGAGATTTAAAAATAAGAATGTTTAGTCTGAATTTGGCCTGCGTCTTGCTGCCCTGCCAATCGAAGAAAACAGACCATACTAAAGCTGGTCTTGCTGGAAACACATTAAACTGAGATTAAATCCAGTTTGGTAAGTGTGAGCGTTCAGAATTTTGTCGAGGTATAGCTAAGTTTGTAGCCTCTGCTTGGTTTAGAGCAAACCTGCTAAATTTATATCCTTTTTGAAAGGAAGCTTTGAGTTTTAAACTAGGTCCAAATTGACAGGTAAACCTGTTTTTAGTCCAAAGGCGCAATTTTCCCAGAAGGACTATTAATTTCGCTTTGGCATTTTGCGTTGATTCACTTTCTGCATTGTTTCACTTTTCAAACTGTTGCCAATAAATATTATCGCCCTGTATTGTATTTAAAGAAATTAAATAATGAAGAATCTGCATAAATGTATGTATGTTTCTCGCATTGTGATAAAACAACGGTACCTAGAGCCATCCAATTTTGAATGACGTAATCCTCCTGCGAATTTGGGCATCTGGTAGTCCTAATTTGGAATTTGGTTTATGATCGATTTCATATTTTGTAAAACTTTAACGAATTTTTTATTAACAAATTCAAGGATTTCAAAGCTAGCAATGGCAACGTTGTACAGAAAAAACATTTTTATCTCCAGCACGTGAGTCTAAAGATATGCTCATTTTAAAATTATTTTGTGATACTGCTGTTGAACTGAATTTTATGATTTAAGTAAGAAGAACATGATATTTAATAAATAAAGGTAACATAGGAAACGTTAAAAAAGTCTCTTTGGACGGAATTTAAAATCTGAAACCTTTCAGACTTTTTATTTATTTATTTATTTGTATAGTTTAATTTAACCCCTCTCAAGTGGTGGCGTAGAATAAACTTAGTATTTTAATTCTTTGCTTGTTTTTCTGCGGGTATCTCTTTGGTGATGATAATTCTCCACACAGAACTAATGTAAACTTTTACAGTAACAGACATCGGAAAGTTATTTTGAACTCATAGTGAGTTTTACACCTTTTCTTAAATTATACTTAGCGAAAAAAGCGACATTATTTTAATCCCTTGCCTATACAAGAAATATAACATTCTTATCTTACAAAAAGTAACTATCATCTATTATCTTCTTTCTGTGGGGAACAAAGACGAAGTGCGAATTTTTAACTGGAGTCTGAATTTTAATACATTTTATTGAAATGATCAGAGTGTTCGGGAAGCTTTGACGACTTTAAAGCATTAGAAAAACAAGCGAATATTCATAATCTTTCTGCTACTGCTGAATATCAAGGTCAGGGTAAGGAAAAGAAAAAAAAATATTCAGTTTAAGCGAATTCTGAGTTATAAAGTGCCTTTAAATAACTCCTGTTTAGCTGCTCTGCTTTCCGGGCTTCAAATCCGAGATTGCTGCTTTCATATAGATCAGTCGCTTTAACATGTATGTTATTCAATTGCTGAACAGAGAAAGAACGCATCGCAGACTGCTTTTGAAATTTTTTGGTGATAACAGTAGAGAACAGCTATCATTTACAAGCTGCAGAATTTGTCTCTCCCCCAATAAATATCGCTAATTAGACTTTATAGAGTCTGTGTATTCTTTGGTAGTATACGCCCTGAATTCTACGGTTGAAAACAAAGTAGCAAATTCTCGCTATATCTTTAAGAATAAATATTGCAGATGAAAGGTTTAAATAACCTTTTTATTGAAATCTAAATTAAAAAAGATGCACCCGCTTCGTGCTCACAAATCACCACCACTTGTGGCTACGTAACAGAAAATAAGAATGTAACAAATTACTAGTAAATTAAGATAATTTAATTGATTAACTCTTTAGCATAAACTAACGCTAAATCTACTGCTCACAGCAAAGCCGAGCCGAGAAATATCAGTGTAAACTAAAAGGTGTCGAACACCGAAATAGAGAGCTAATTTTAAACTCGCAGCATAAACATCGGAACTATGTCCGCTGCGACTAATTTTGGACTCTTGAAACGCAGCTTCTGAAACAGGTTGAGAATTTGCATTTACATCATACAAAATTTACATTCCGGTAGGAAACTAAAATCAGGAGCGACAGTAAAGTTAAACTAAAAATAACTGTTTAGAATAAAATAAATCCTTACAGACCTTGAAAATCGACTGCATTTAAAGCAACGTTTTGCTTTTCATAGCTTCAAATCTACCTGTACTACATGTACCTATATACAGAACTGCATTTAGCTTTTCATAGCAGCAAATCTACATGTACATCTGTAAATAAGTTCCAGGATACCTCAAAGTGCATTCTACTACTTGCATGTATTTGGCTTGGAAAGCAAATTTTAGAAAAAAGTACTCTAGCCACTGATGATGATGATGTCGTGTCTATGGCAATGTGCAATTATATAGCTCGAAAGCTGTCAAAGACAGCTTTTGCAATATCGGCAGCTCTATCAGTATAAAGTAGGTCCACTGGGTCTTCAATGCCGATGCTAAACAGTTTGGCCTGGATTGCTGGGCAGCTGAAGATGTGATGGCAAGACAGGGGGATGTCATCTGGGCAATGAGGACAAATGTTGGTGTAACTACGCTGTCCGTCTGCAGAAATCCTCATTCCTTTTAAGTGATTTGTCCTAAGTCTAATTATGATAGTCGATATGGCTCTGTCACAGTTCAATTCCGGGATGGAGTTTCCTTTAACTTGACCGATTAGTCTTTGGCTGGCAACTGCATTGGCATCAACGAGGGTCAGGCAGTTGGATGGCTGAGGAGAATCACGGGATGCCTTTGCAAGCTCATCGGCCTTCTCATTACCAAAAATATTTACATGAGCCGGTATCCATTGTAAGATGCAGGATTTCTGGGCAGCAATGATTTTGTTTGTGAGCTCGATGATCTGATGACTGAGTTGACATTTGCCCTTCTGGATCGCTTGCAATGCTGATCTGCTGTCAGAGAAGATGATGATGACCTTGGAACTCTGGTCTTCGTTAACTCTAGCCACTGATAGACAAAATAAGAATGTCCCTTCTTCTGTTTATCCTACAATCAACCCAATGTCTAATTCTGTTTCTTTGTCACGGAGGATGTAGTTTGGTACACGGCTGCAATCTGAAGCTTATGGAAACCAAAGAAGAATGAATCATCTGAATTCGTTTACCCGAAATAGTGGCAAAAGTATGGCACCTGACTCATGCAACTTGGCATAGCCGAAGTAATGTCTACCGAAATAACCGAAATGGAGCTAGACGTTTTGTTTTAATTGCCGCAGATGCCATTGTGGCACAATACGTTTGCGTAATATGCAAAACCTAATGTGCATAATATGTGGCTCGAAGAAACCGCAAAGTAGTGCAGAGCTGAAAATTTTGCACTATTGTTGCATACTCTAGCGGTTGCAATAAAACGGACTGCTACCAATTCCGGACTTCTACCACTTGTTCATAACAGCTGAATAGTCCTCAGGGCGACGTAATTGCTCTTCTGATGGTAAACAAATGAATACATATATCTTCCACTGCCTCATAAGTAAGCTGTAGGTTTTCTACAACAGAGCGAAGATGACTAAGTAACTAGCAGCCTTTTTTTACATGAAGGCCCTGTTCAACTCTGCAATAATGTTGTCCAAAATTTACCTGAATCTGAATCTTATATAGAGTTAGATTATTCCTAGTGATCCCCTTTTGGTTTAAGGTTACGAGAACTTTCTAACCCAGTACTTAGCTAGTTTTACCAAATCAAAGCCAAGTTAAATCAGAATGTTCTTGAGCATTTCTTTCAACTTTTTCGACATTACGTTTGTGTTAGTTATTACTACAGGTGCTATCTGAATCACAGTCTCTTCGTATACACGTTTGCTTCATTATATTAATTATTTCAATTTACATTTAGTTTGAAATGATTTTTAAAATTAAAATTGGAGTTTCTACGCAAAAACAAGCAATTCAGCCAGCGGACAAGAAGGCAGATTTTTCGGTGAACAAAACTGAAGTTTACTTTTGGTCTCACTCGGCAAAAAGACTGTGAAGGCGCAGAAACTGACTTAATTTGTTGTGGATGCTATGCTAAGTCTATACATGGGATAATAACTTAAAGGATAATTCCAGAATGGATTAAACATGATTTGATTCGCAATAATAAAAGAAGCCATTATCTTTGTTATTGCGAAGCTTAGTTTCCCTAGATTTGCAACAAATCCACTATTCTGCTAAGTTTCAAATGTAAACAAATAAGGCTGCCATGGTAAAAAAAAATAAAAAAAAAAAAATTTAGCTTTAGCAGCCCTGAAATAACTTTCAAATTGTTGGTAATTGTACAACTACTGCATTCGGGTTAACTAAAGGCATAAAAACCTTAACCGGAAGAGAAGAACAACATAATTTAATCATTTTTAAAGCAAAAAAAAGTTCTCAATTTACCAACATATAAGAATAAAAAAACTGGGCTGACGGAGCCGAGTAACAAAGTGGGTACACACACACACACACACACATATATATGGTGCTGCTGATTGCCACCAAAAAAGGGAGGTGCACAACCACATGCTATAGCAGTCCTATATACAAAATTTCAATGTTCTAAGGATACTCATTCTTGAGTTATGCGATATACATACATAAATAGATAGATACATACAGACACCAAGAAAAAATTTCTTCTGAATAGATTTTAAATCAGGTTTATAATTGGTTTGGGGGAAAAGAGTCCTTTATTCTGACATTTGTACGTAAGGACAGAATAAAGAGTCCTTTATTCTGTCCTTACGTACAAATGTCACGCCAAAACATCGTTAAATTGCATTCGATAGCGGTCAAAATGGATTTTTTCGTTGAAATATGATACCCGAAATTTTTCGCGGTTACAACACTTCCTTTACTTATTTTTTTTACTTCGTATAAGGAAGTAAAAAGGTTTGCATAGATAAATGTACCCGCATTTGCGAAATGCACATTCAGTTTGTTTGCCTGAACGTTTCGTGATTACTTTATTTCCCGTAAAGGAAATGTTATTCACAAATGTGCGTTCTTTGTAAAGAAGGCTCATTTGGCGCGGGTAGTTTTGTTTAGGTAGCTGCAGCTTACCAAATCAGTTTAAATAAATTTGCCTAACGTTATTGACATTACGTTACGCCCAACGGACATTGCATTTGTAAGCTCGTTAGCATATTTGATGTCACCATAAAATCGAATTACAAATATAACAAAACGCATTTCTTTTTTTTGGGGGGGGGAAGTCTTGAAATCTTCCTCAAAGTCTTCATTTAAATCTCCAATCGATGCCGAATATTTTTCGATGTTACGTGACTTTGAGCAGACCAGAGTTTCCAATGAATTAAGTTAGTTGTTTTAAAATTTGCTCTGCAACTTCAAGCTTGAGTTAGAGTCTAGTCATTATTTCAGTTACAACTGACCTTAAAAGGCACATATTTAGTTTCTCTAAGTAAATAGACATACGCGCTAATATTTAATCAGTTCTAATTTTCAAATTCAACACGCATGTGCTTACTCTTCTTATTTGGGATGCTTTTTACAGTTAGCTGGATATGCATTTATCCGAACCCATGCAGATATATTTATAGAAGTGTATAGAGTTTATTTTGTATATATGCTATTTTTTTACATAAATAAGAGAACAAAAATATAAAATCCTTGTAGAATCGTTAAATTTCATTTTGGAGCAAGAAACGGGAAAAATCGGCTATACTCTCAGCGGTATTAGAACTCCAGAACTTTCTGTTGCTAGCTAAGCGTGCTTTCGAATTACACCATGAAAACACTCGGCGAAAAAGAGAAAAAAAATACTTACTTTTCCCTATTAAAGGACTGCTGGGAAGGAGGAGACTTCTCGGCGCTTCACTTCAGGCGCCACCAGTAGAGTCGTTTTGGAATTTCGGGATCAAGAAATGTAAGATAATGAGCAATGCCCTCTCTGGCATTCGAAGTCCAGACCTTCCGATTGCCAGCCGGACATGCTACCAATTACACTATGAAGTCCCGCGGTAAGAACGGAGAAAAATCCATAACAGATTTACAGGATGGCGAAAAATGCATGTTGCCCACATCTGCCTTATTACTCGACTGTTGTTTCAGCTAAATGTGAGTTTAAACTCACATTTATTACTCAATTCTACTCTGAGCTAAATGTGAACTCAGGAAATGTGAGTTTTTCGATTGTCGAGGAAATGTGAACTAATAAATAAGCCATGAAAGTTTGTTTTTTACGAATGACTAAGTGGCTCTTGTGTGTTCGAATCGTCTCTTGTAGATCGTGATCGACCAAAACTCTACGCGATCAACTTGTTGGCCATTCCCGAAATACGACAACTAAAATAAATGAAGCTAACTAAATAAATAAAAGGTCTATAACATTTTTCCATCTTTACCCTGAGTGAAGGGGGTTTTCTTATTAATTCCAAAGCAGTCAGTATGAATGTTTATTTTATTTATATAAAATCATTGTTTTTATTCATATAAAACCATTTGGGTCCTCCTCATTAACTTCGCAGCGGAATGCAAAAGTTAGGCAGCTTCTACTATTTGCTGCAAGAGGAAGGTTTTAAAAATTTAATAGATCGAGTCTTTTTACAATAAGAAGGTATAACTCATTAAATTGAGTAAAATAATAATGAAGGAAAATAAATTTAAAAAGAACAAAATGTTTTTATACTGAATTAAAGGGATAAGTGCTTTTTATTAATATCAGTAATTCAACAAATATTCATTAAAATTTCCAGACTAATATGGCAAATTTAATGTGTTCTTAACTAAATGAATTAAATTAGTGATTCTCAGCGTTTATTGCAGTACTTCACATTAACTAATAGAATGTTATTCAACCCAAGTGCATTAAAGTGGTGCACACCAAATGATGAATGAAACTGAAACTGGAAATACAGGATATTATAAAACGTATCTATAAATACATTCATGAAAAGCTTATAATACTGAATAATTATTTATTTATGGTTCATTATTATATTAAATGAATGTAAAAAGAAACATTTTCTCTTGATTTCATTACATTGACGTGGTGCCTAAATTTATCTTTTTCAGCCGTTTTGCTCTCATGCCTAAATTTATCTTTTTCAGACGCTTTGTTCACGTTCTTAAATTTATCTTTTTCAGCCGTTTTGCTCACGTGCCTAAATTTATCTTTTCCAGCCGTTTTGCTCACGTGCCTAAATTTATCTTTTCCAGCCGTTTTGCTCACGTGCCTAAATTTATCTTTTTCCAGCCGTTTTGCTCACGTGCCTAAATTTATCTTTTTCAGCCGTTTTGCTCACGTGCTCACGTTTTAGTCAATCTATGCCTTTGTTAGTCTTTACTACAAATTTACTCCAGTCTCTCCCATCCTCCCCGTAAGTGTGAAATTCACCTTTCAGAAAAGAATTCTCTATTGACTCAGAATCCCTGAGCTGAGTATATTACTAGATTAAATATATTATTAAGAATTAAAAGGAATATAAATTTTTTAATAATTTTAATTATTATTCTTAAACAGTTTAGCCTAATGCACTATATTTTTAATTTGAAGAAGAAATTCAAGATTTTAGGAAACTTGAATGAAGCTAGTAGCTTTCTATAAACCGGTTATCTATTAAAGTAAAATGATAAATTGAAGAGCGTACGTCTTGAGCAATGTCAGCAATTGTCAAGTCGCGTAGTTGATGAATGCCTAAGAACATATTCTTAGAAACATATTCCGAAGAAATATTCCTCTATAGGTTTTTTATAATATTAAAAATTGCTCTACCAATCAAAAGACAGTGGCGAACTTACGTCAATAATAGAAGGCGACCCTTTGCTTTCCAAAAGCAAATTCTTGAAGTACCTGGAATAGCAGGACAACACTGTCTTGTGCGCAGGGTATGCCACTCCTCGCAAACGTACAGTTACGTCAGTGATTTTATTGTACCTCCAGAGGGCGGCAGCGTGCTCCCCTAGTCTGCAATAGACAGTTACAGTTATAAGCATGATACGTTTGAGAAGTACATTTTCTTAGATCGCTTTTCCGGCAATTACCTAAGACTGCTATCATTCTGTGGAATAACTTGTAGGGATTTATATTTAGTTTAAATAAGCAATTTTATTTAATTTGTTATTCTTTCCTACAAGAATTCACTCCTCTAATTGTCAGTGCTAGAATATTTAAATTTGGTAGCGCGCAAGAAAGAATGCAAATTCTACCTTGAAGAAAGAGTTTAAAACCGAGGTTCAGTAACAACGAGGAAGAGTTAGACTATTGCTGTGACCTCTGTTGCTTAAACGTCTACTCCCCAGGGCTATTGCTGGTTCGCGTGGCTTAATTACACTTACTTTCTGCCACTAGTTTTCTACGGGGCTTAAAAAACAGGAATTATTCTGAGGCATGTAGTTTAGTTCAACGACTTGTGCATATCTTCAAATATTTGGCTAGTTCTTTGATATCCAAGCAGAGGCGTAGTTTGTTAGCGTCGAGTTGACACATTGCAAATTTTAAAGAGTTAATAAAGGGTAACTTTTAACCTTTCTTCCGTGCAGTTACTACTCTTACACTTTTCACACAGAAGTTACTCTAGTGGACTCTACAAACTATCCTTAATGATCACTAATGTTCATTAAAGTATCGTGCTTTTCATGCATGCAGAAGTTCTATGTATCATCACAGCCTTCACACAGTTAATTCTAAGGAATTAAGTTCTGTAAATTATAGCCAAACAGGTAAGAAAGATTTTACGTATACTTAGTCTCGCAGAAGGTTTCTTCTCATCCACAGGCCCGATCAGTATAGTTCTGCTGTATTTTGTTACTTTTCTTCTGTTTCCTCTGCTAACGAGGTGGTTGTTTCACATGTAAAATATGCATTTCAGCTAGTTATGTCACGTTGATTGTTCTAATTTACCTTGCTTGTCAAGAATATGTCTCCAGAGACTGTCAACGTTTAAAGTTAAGTTCCCAGGAATTGCCAATGGACTGCCATGGTACATTCTCTACTTTTGCAATGAACAGCTATTCAGCCAAGAGGGAGTTGTAAGGAGGTACAGCTAGAGAAGGACAAAGTGATGATGGGGAGCTTTTTAAGTCGAAGCAAAGAGAAAAAAAGCGAGTACAGACAACGTTGAGCATGAGCATGAGCCAATAACTCTACCGCGGCTGTACAAATAATATATCGCAAGGGTGGCACGCTTCATGAGGTGGCATACACTTTCATCTTAAAGTTATACACAAAAGTGGAAAAATATAGCATATTACCCTATTAGAAATGTTATATATGTATGCATGTATGGCATATTGCAATATTAGAAAAAGATAAAAGATACGATACGGAAAATTCAATATAAAAAGTACATTATGAAAGATAAAATATAAAAGATACAATATAAAAAAGCAGAACAATGTGTATTATGCCTAAAGTATACGTACAATGAACTAATATTGAAACTTCTAAATACACTAGGCGGTTTACAATGCCAATGACTACACAAATTAGCATGCTTAAATCAAGCACACAACATCGAAAATATTAAGCATCCATCGATAGCATATCTGCAGGTATGATAGAATTTCGACAGAGGTACATAACATAATATATTCATAAATACTGAATATATTATGCATGATTCTTTAATAAATTATTAATTATAGATAGAAGCTAAAAACAATGTGCTGCAACAAAACGGAATTGCTGCTGGTATTATCTGGCTAATTAATCGACTATAAGTTCCATGCGTTATTTCAGTGCAGTTCCGGATACCATAGAGCACGTATGTGTTGCTTCAGACGTTACTTACCCATATATGTTTGTTTTCAGCTGATGGAAGGCGAAGATAGTAAGCTCTTGTTTCTGGGCACAAATGCACTGCGCACTGTTCCAGAAGTCGAGAATTCCAGTCATGTCAAAAGTGTCACTGCTTAATTTATCTCTGATCTTGAAGAAGGTAACAATACATTTTCCTGCTACTATCGTCGTTTTCCCATTTAGATTGCCACTGTCTCCTTAAAAGGGCCCTAGTAGTCGCTTTCATATGCGATTCCATTTGTTATTTCAGTGCAGTTCCGGTAATAGGAATAGGAAATATCCGGTAATAGGAACTCTATGGTAATAGAGTACGTATGTGTTGCTGCAGATGTTACCCATATATGTTTGTTTTTAGCTGATGGAAGGCGAAAATAGTAAGCTCTTGTTTCTGAGCACAAATGCACTGCGCACTGTTCCGGAAGTCGAGAATTCCAGTCATGTCAGAAGTGCCACTGCTTAATTTACCTCTGATCTTGAAGAAGGTAACAATAGATTTTCCTGCTAGTATCGTCGTTCTCCCATTTAGATTGCCACTGTCTCCTTAAAAGGGCCCTAGTAGTCGCTTTCATATGCGATTCCATTTGTTATTTCAGTGCAGTTCCGGTAATAGGAATAGGAAATATCCGGTAATAGGAACTCTATGGTAATAGAGTACGTATGTGTTGCTGCAGATGTTACCCATATATGTTTGTTTTTAGCTGATGGAAGGCGAAAATAGTAAGCTCTTGTTTCTGAGCACAAATGCACTGCGCACTGTTCCGGAAGTCGAGAATTCCAGTCATGTCAGAAGTGCCACTGCTTAATTTACCTCTGATCTTGAAGAAGGTAACAATAGATTTTCCTGCTAGTATCGTCGTTCTCCCATTTACATTGACACTGTTTCCTTAAAAGGGCCCTAGTAGTCACTTTCATATGCGACTCCACGCGTGAACATCAACAAATCTCCATACAATCATCCGGGACAACCAATTTGGTAATTTCATCTGATTTTTAATTGGTGGGTGCTCTAGTGCGTGCCCGGATCCACTGGAGGTTTTGTCTGATATTTGCCAGCAGAAAGAGCATCATTCCCTAGAGCACCTTGACTACGTCATTCTTCTTTTCCAACTCCCTATGGCAGGAAAGTTTGGTGCTGAATCAAAATATATAGTCAATTGCTGTTCGACTAGAATGATAAAGTGAACTGCAACTCTAAGTGCTGCAAGCTCAGCCTGAAACGCGCCATTGGCAAAATTTAGTCACAGAGTATTATAGAGAAGTTACACCTTGTGCCTTTGACTCATCAGTATATCACATATAACCCCAGATATAGTTTGTAGCGTGTTGACCCTTTGACCCATCAGTATATCACATATAACCCCAGATATAGTTTGTAGCGTGTTGATGGAATTTGTACTTTTGTATCAAGGTCGAATTTTGACGAATGGCAGAGCATTGTTGATTTAAGTTTCAAATTTCAAATTTGGAAAGTATGTTAAAGACCTTCTTACCACATCAAATATCAGTACTCCTAAAAATGGCTATTTTCCATACCGTACAGAAGATATTTAAAGATCTTGTATTTATAGCAAAGGCAAGGCTTGTCAGTGAATGATAAATAAGTTTTAGCATAACTTATGGTTACTTTTCCAAAGATTTTGGAGACGTTTCTAATGTAAATAAAATAGCAGAGTATTTAACTCCATTGCAAAGAAGAACAAGCCATCTGAATAACTGATAAACCGGATATATTTGTTTTTTGCTTGAATATGATGAAACACAAGAAAGATTTCTGCTTAAGGGGAGGGATATCTTTGTGAAGAACTTTTTAAATAAAACTGGCCCATCTGGATTACGGATGACTAATACGCTACTATATTCAAATGAATATATAACAACATGCATGATTATAGGCTAGATCATAATACCGTTTTCCAAAGCTTACCTGGAGTGGTGTTCTTCGTCACTGATATTGGTGGGTGTGGGCTGCTTGACGCCATTTAAATTCTTCGGAACATCGATTAGGGCAGCCAGCGTCTCAGCCCGTTCTCTTGCCTTCGCGAAAGAATTTCGATCTGCCGATGAGAGAGCACGGCTGGTTTTCCTACAGCTTTGCTCTTGTGAATTTGAGGCCTGTAAAAGAGATCAACATAGCTGTTCACAGTACAGTACTTTCAAATTGTACAAACATTTAAAGGTTTAATTTTCTCAACCATTTTGCCACATTTCTGACTCAACCACCGTTCCAAAAGCATGCAAATTCACAAGGAAGGTCTTCCAGTTTTGAACTCTGAATACTTTTTAACAAAACAACATACATTTACCTGCTTATCTAAAGATATAATGTGATAGAGAAAAGGCTGCTAAAACTTAGGTAGACAAAGAAAGCATTTGAAAAATAATATCTGTAAATGAAACAATGGTATCTGATGATTCAATGTTGCATTGCAATATTTCTAAATTTCAGAACGTTGTTCGTAAGTATGACTGACAGACGGCTGATTTTCAGATGACTAATTCTCCGAACAAAATTATAAAATAATAAATAAGTAGCTTACAGGTGATAGGTGACGGAGGACGGGGGCACCTGGTGTCTAACATAGGTAAACAGGCATATGCCCCGCGTCGTCCACTATCTAGAGGCAACAACTCCCTGGAGCCCCATGAGGCTGCCCTGGGAGTTTATTAGGATCTTAAAAAAACAAAAGTTAACATGGCCATACTAGACTACATGTAAGTACATTGTAAGAACGTGAGACAACTGAAAGTTATGGTTACAGAGGTAGGACAAAATAAGACATAAACATATAAAAAGAAAAATACAAAAAGGTACACTAAGATACACGGAACTAAACACAGAACACACATAGATAAACACGATGCAGACAATTATATAATGCGGACACATAAAAGCGAAACACTTGATGATGTTATGAGACTCATAATAGCACGTAATTATTTAAACAGCTGGCGTGATACTGAGAGGACACTCAATAGGGGACGCATATATACGTGAAGCAATGTGATGACAGTAGTTCATGAAGCAATGATAATAATAGTACGCACGAGAAAACGCGCAGATATACAAGATGCAACGTAAGGTACATGATACAATGATATACATGATGCAACATAATGGTAATAGTACATGATGCAATAAAGTTAGTAATTCACATAACAGGTAATAGTAAACACATGTGAGCATACAAAGGTACGTGTTACAGCATAGTGACAAGAGTACTTGACATAATGGTGCTAATAGTTTACATTGTACGATACAGTACACACATATATGCAAAACGTATACTCGATGACAAATAGTACACATATAAACGATACAGACGATTAAATGATGCAGAGACATGAAGCAAATAAACATTAATATGGTGCACATAAAATTATGAGACTCGTAGTAGCATACAGTTGATGATACGGCACGCGTAACTTGATAGTACACACAATAGTCCATTCATATATACGTGATGCAATGGTGATGTTGGTGATACATGATGCGAAGACACTAATAGTACACTGAGCGGTTAATAGTGCACACGATAATAAATAGCTACAAGCGAATTGTTAATTTACATAAATCTTATTCGTTTGTAATTTTTATTTACTCATGCTATATTCATTACTAACATATCTGTTTTCAGCGAATGCAAGCTCCCACTTTTAAACAGTTCATGCATAGATAAATATACTATTTTCTTTTTATCAATGCTGACTAACTAAACAAGGTATGTAATCTCGGTAAGCAACTCTGTTTGTTTAGAAATATACTATAACATGGCCAAACTGTGGTTCACGAGGTACTCGAGCCTCTTTGGCCTCTTAACTACGACTTGCATGCAACAAATAGTAGTTTAATTTTTTTAATTTTAATTGCATTTCGAAATAGAAACCATATAATGACAGATTTCTTTATTAATTACTAACACAATTTCTTAATAATTAAATTATATTAAATATGTAATACTTGAATTGATTTCATACTGTCCGCTTATCGTCAGAGTAACAAATTAAATTGCAAAGAATTCCATTTCTGGCAATTACTGACACGGCCGTGCTGTTTTTAAAGCAGATAGTGGTTGTGGGGACAACAAAAAATGTACAAATACGAAGGAAATTAAAAAAGCAATGCCCTCTATTTTTTCTTAGGTTAATTTTATTTGAATGCATTTATAAAAAATGAGAAAGTTTCATTAATTTATTTCAAAAGTCCCTTTCTATTGAAACTCTGTCACTTTTTTTAAAATGCCTTTCATGGGCTTGTTCTGATTTTAGACAAGCAAGATTAGTCACAACAGCAAGAAAAACAAATAAATGTATTAATAATATAACTGTATTTCGGAAGCAGCCATACTTTGCAACTTTCCAAAGCTTCAAAGCAGTTTTATTTCCTTTCCCTTTTCGCCAACTGGTATAGAACAACTGGTATTTCAAAATGCTGCCACATTTTATCATAAAATTAGCTTTTGACGATACAAAACTTCACTTTAAATTATTTTTTTAGGATTACCGTGTAAGGTTTATCCTAAGTTTTTAACATTTATCTTTAATGAAAGCTACTTCTTTCCTATCCTTCTTAATTTCAGCTTACAATTTCTTACCAGAAAGTGTTTTAAGAATCGCGGTTAATGCAAATGAGTAAGAGCGGTATTGAAGTCGAAGTTCCACTGACTTCGTTAGAGAGCCAGAGATTCTGGGTAGCGAGCGTTTGCTTTTTGGCTATACTCTCTTTAAGCTATTTCTACACTCGGCAGTATGTCGGGCCCTTGATAGCTTCGCCAGCTTAGTTGACATTTAGGGGCGAACTACTTAGAAATCTTGATAGCTTCGGCTATATCATTTAGTTTAGTTAAGTTTTATTTCTTATTACATTGAGTTCAAGCCCAAGTGGAGGCTTTACTGTAAGTCCTGAAAAAAGGACCATCTGTGAAGTGTTTATTTTGAGAAATGAAGGGTAAATAACCCTTCTTGAGTTTTACGCATCTGTTTGAGAACTAAAGCAAATATTCTCTTACCTGTTCACTAGGGTTCCTACACATTTAGCTACCAAGATAAAAGATTGGCGACCTACAACCCTAGGGAAATTTAGCAGCAAACGCTACCTAATATTGTTACATTTTCTAGAAATATCCTTATTACTGTCGGAGCAGAATGCAGGTTAAGGTTGAAAAATCTTCCTTGTTAGTTTCGTTGGCGCCGCCAACGAATTGTGTCCTGTCCTTCAGCAGGACCCAAAGTCGCCAATAGACGATTCAAAGGTCGCACGGCATTAATGCAGGTTAAAGTTGGAGAATCTTCCTGTTTAGTTACAACATAACGACCTTTGAAAGGTCCTGCCGTTGGATGGATGAACAAAATGTCTCTTCAGATAGAAGGCCTTCTTATGCTTTGCCGTAAATAACCAACCATAGTTAAACTGAAGTACAGAATAACATGAAATATATAAATATACATAATTTTGAGTAAATTTTATTGCTTATTTAGGCAGCCAATCTGATCTTAAACTTGTTTAATCTCACTACTGTTATAATTGCTTTACTTTACAAGATATGTTGCCTCTTTTGACCTATCGTTACTTTCATTTCTATTGCTTCTTAGACCAATTACTTTAACTTTTTTAGATGCTACTTTGGTAGACGGTTGCACGGAGTTTTGGCGATTTACGTTTGCGCAATTGTTGGCGCGGTTTTTACAGTCGTCAGCCATCTTGAAAAATGCTGTTTTTACGTATTTCACGCATAGTTAAGTATTCGAAACTTTAAAGAAATAAATATCGTTAAAAATAATGGATTCATTTTTTTGTATAAAACGTTGTTTTTTACGATGGCTGGCAAATGTAAATAAATACCTTTACTAAGAGTATAAAATTCTAAAGTAAGGTTAAATTATTACTTTCATATAATAGAATAAAAACACCGCTATAAAGACATTGCACCAACATTTAATTCGAATAAAATATTATTTAAATTGAATATTGAATTAAAAACATCATACCAACGTTTAAAAGAATTAAAATTTTCCAATTACTTAAATTCAAATCCTTTAAAATACGTTTTATAGGATATAATTATTTAACATTAAAACATATGTGGCAATAAATATCTTAGGAATTTTTGAAAAGAATGTATTAATTTTTTAATAAAAATTGAAGTATACAATTATAAAGTAAAAGAAAAATATGTACTTAAATTTTTTTAAAGCATTTTACCTGTCGTATATTGATACCAGAAAACAAAATCTGATGTGTACACCACATGACTTCCTTGTACGGAATATTAAATTATACGCATTTTTATTGCATTTCATTTAAACTTATTGGATTACTTATAACATTCTATATACTATATATACGGATGTGAAATAAAGAATATAATCTTGAAATTAAAAATTAAAAACTTGTTTTTTGAATTGAAAATCATGTGACAAAAGTGACCGTTCCACTGGACAAAAATCGAATCACATTTTTTTATAAAATCATTGAAGTATTCTGCTTGAATTATTTTTCATTAAAATAAAACTGTTTAATCTTTCTGTCATGAATTCTCTCATTTTGTATCAAAAATTGTAACTGCTGTTTAATAAAAATATTCTGTTTGAGAACTTAACATTCCATTGCTTATCAAATCTGTTTGCTTAGGATTAAATCGAGGCTTTATTTTTTAACTGTTTTAAACTGCATTTGGTGTTCGCAGTTTTTCTGTATTTTACAATATTTAATGAAGAAGTATCCAGTTTTTTGCCTTGCCGTGAAATGAATGAGAAATATATCTGAAATGAAGTTTGAAGAAGTGAGTTTAAATAAAGTGCAGCCAAAAATATGTATAATTTAATAGGCCGTACAAGGAAGGCGTGTGGTACCCACATTAGAATTTTTTCTTTTAATATTGTCATACTTTGAATAATGTATTATTATATGCAAAATGTCGTCTGTTTAACCATTACAAATTTCAAAGGTAATTACGTTCCACAGGGAAAATTAAAAAAATTAATTGTGCACTTCTCACGTAATTTACAATTGCTTGCGATGTGCCATAAGCCCTATAACACATCAGCGCAGAAGATAGCCTTAATTTCTCCCAAAATTTCTAATACATGTCTTCTTTTCTAACTGAAGATTAATAAATATCAATAAATAATTTAAGCTCAGGCAAAAGTTTACAATCGCGTGCCCCCTTGATATATTTGGAAGATTTTATTGCGGCAAGAAGCAATGTTCAAAGATGGCCGTCATTCAAAACAACGCCGAAAACGTATGTTGCAGAAACAATGAAAGTACTTCACCTGATGTGTTCTTAGCTATGTCTCATTGTCAGCATCGGATGACTGCTGCACATACATAATGGAAATCATGTGATCCCGGAAATGATCCTCCTTCTCCCAATTCCGGTACACACGATTCCACATAAACTCCGCAAATTGGTAATGCAAAATATCATTCAACGATTGCCAAAGACCCCACTTGCGAAACTCTTGCTCAATATGGCTCTACATGCCCTCAACGGTGTAGGTTAGGTATGAGCACCAGTTTCGGGCACCTTTCTAGCGACAAACTCACTCATAGCAATACAATTGATCCTTAAGCTCAATCAGATGCATTTACTTCGCACAAACTTGGCATTCATAACGACAGCTAATTGAACCTTCAATCGCACACCAGTCAGTTGCTTTCTTATGATTTTACTCCAAATCACGAAAAAATAAAAGCAAAGAGTATTTATCATACCAGTCATACTTCCTTCTAAAAATGATGGGACAACGATTAATTAGAACCAGCCAACTGACGAAATCCAAAAGGGAATTAAGGGCAATTAAAATTCCAATAATTCCAAATACGTGATTTGCAGTACGTGATACATATACGATCACTAAACTAAGAAATTCCAATCAGATTAAACTTCAGAAAAACATTGGTACGTAACAATAATAACAAAAAACAAAGTGGCTGCCATAACATTGGGGAAACAGAGTCGATTCTGTGTTACCAGAAAACAGGTATCAGCGTCGGTATTTGGCGTCCAAATCAAAGGGCACCCTTTTCTTCACTATAACCTGAGATTAAGAGTATGTAAATTCTACATGCTCTCTTCTGTAAACTAACTCATGTGTATATGCCGTTTAATGTATTTATTTTATAAATAAAAATTAAAAATTAACATAAATTTTTAATTTCATATGCTATCTTCATCAAGCTAGACACCAAAAAAAATTAATACAGGTTCAAGAAAAGATAATTGAGGAATTCAAGAAAAAGATGTTTAAATGTTGCCTGTTTCTTCAGTGCAAAAGAAAAAAAAGGTCATAAGTTTTAAAATGTATTTATAGGAGATGATACTGTTCATTAGACTCCAAAGACGTGTGACATGACTTCTCTTTTTAAAGACTATGTGTTCATTTTTAGGGTGAATATTTTATTCTTAGGAACAATACAAAGATTAGAAACAAAAACTAAGTAAATTTCACAGAAATTTTTATGTTTTGTTTCAATAAATTTATTTATTTGAAATCTTTGGCAATAGTTTCGCTTTCCATGTTAGTGATTAATAGTGGAATAGATATACGAAGTAAAACCAATAATAGTTTCAAATTTAATCAAGTTCATTAAATGGAAAGATAATAAAAAGTGGAAAAGAAATATAATTATTGATTTAGTATTACTAGCTAAATTTGTCAAAGCATAAGTTCCTTTTGAAATCCTTTTCATTTGGTTGTCTTACATCCTTTAAGTAACATAACAATTTTGCAGTTTTAAAAATATAGCTCACACCACAAAAATATAAATAAAAAAGGAATCGATCAGAATTTAAGTTATACTGATTTTTACCATCCACTTTAGATTAAATAAAGCAAAAATATTATTTTATTACAATAATAAATGGGAACATATTTCATCTTTAAAGTCATGTAAAAGGCCTCATTGCAGTTAAGGAGAGATGTTCAAATCTTATCGTTTTCATGCTCAAAATTTGCGTTGTTGAAAACTTTTGTTTTCTATTTAAGCTTTGCAAAGAATATATACCTACATATATGTAAAATTATACATACTTTGTCCATTTTGATCAAAATCGGGGAAGAATTTTAATTTTCTTACGTTGAAATGAGCTAGTTTTAATGCAGAATTAAAATTTAGAATAGAAAATGGTGAGAAATGAAATCTGTATCTCAACAAATTAGTTCAATTATTGCAGATAATTTATTCCAACTTTGTGTTGCGTAATGAACAGTTTATTCAATAATGACAGCTTATTTTTGCTTTAAAGAACCATTCGTTATGATAACTTACATTGTTGTCACTCATTGTTAGCCTACAAGAAGCTGAATCTTTTACAGTATGCTGGTTTTAAAGCACTGAAAGCTCGATTATATATTAATGTATCGTATCATCTATATAGACATATATGAACAATGCTATCCTTTCTTGAACAGGTTTATTTATCTACATAATAAATACTGAAGATTCAAAACATTATGACCATCTACTCAATAACGTGATGCGCGTGTTTGGTCTGCAAAACAGCTTCAACTTGCCTTGGCATAAATGCCAGAAGTTCTTGGTAAATGACTGTGGATGGGCTGTATCAAATGGTCTAAGCACCGGTCAAGCAAAGTCGAGATATTCCGACGTGGTGGTGTTTGAGCTCGGAGCTGCCGCTCCAGAACGTCCCAGATTTGCCCTCTCGGGTTGCGATATGGAACGTTGGTCAGGTCAGGACATTAACTGAAATTCATCTTTATGTCCCTCGAGCCACTCCAGCAGAATTCGAGCCTTGTGACATGGGATGTTGTCCTGCTCGCAGATTCCATTTCTTGTTGGGAAGACAGACTCTGTGTAAGGGTGCATTTAATCCACAGTTATGCTCAGATAACCCGTAACTTTCATGATCTGTCTTACTATAATTAAGGGTACCACAGCCGCCCATGAGAAAGTTCTTCAAAGCATAGCACCGCTACCATCAGCCTGTATATGACCCGCTGTACGGGAAGGGGGAGCAACTGTTCGCCTGGAAGACGGCGTACCCTGACCACCGACGTGATGAATGAGAAATCGTGATTCTTCGACCAGGTAACTGTCTTCCAACTCGTGATTCTTCGACCACTTAAACTTCCATGGTCCAGTCTCGATGTTCCCGGGCACACTTTTCTTTCTTTTCGCCATCGACGGAACAGCTGGCCCACTGGGTTAGGTGCTTTTCAGCCTGTTGGATCCCGTCGATGGAATTAAAAATAAATATATGAATAAATATAAATAAGAAGCTTATTACTGTGTCCTCCGGGGAATGGTCACGAAACGAGGTACATTGAAATAAGAACCAGAACAGGGAAAGAAGGGGCATGTGGGGACTGCTGAAACTAAGCGGAACACTTTTCACTATTATGGTACACTGCTCAAAAAAAAATGGGACAGTGCTATATCTCCCGTTCTACTGGGGCGATTGACAAAATTCAAACTACGTTTTTCATGTCTCGAAAGCGCGACTTAGGATATATATTAGATTTATTTATAGTACTATTCTAACATAGGTATTTTGACACAAAATTGGACTTTTTCTGAAATAACATACCAATTTTTTTACATATTTCGATTCTACGACTCAAATTATGCCAGAATACCAAGTTTTGTAAAAATCGTACGGTTAGTTTTTAAAATATTAGCTCTCAAAATTTTAGCTCCTCGATGTTAATTGAATTTGGCAAATATTTATTAATATCTCTTTTTTTATTAAACTTTTTTGATTTTTTCTCTCACATTTCGAAATTTTGGTTCATTCCAAATAAAATTTACCCATTTTTTGCCTTTTATTTTTTAAATTTTTATTTTTAAATAATTTCTATAGCTTTTTCGAAAAAATTTTTGAATTATAACCTATAAAATTTTTACCATCATCTTAAAGTAGGTGTATTTTTAAGCATATCTGCAAAAAATTAGACTTTTTTACTCAAAATTTTCTAAGATATACACGAATTTACATAATTTCGCGTTTTGAAATTTGGCACCTTTTCTTTGAGCGATAATAACGCCAAATGTGGTCTATGGATTTTTGTTACACTGAATTGCCACAGCTATTTTTAACCTTAAACTTCAAGTAAAATTTTACGGAGAATTAATTATATGACATTTTTTCCCTCAATGATGCGTAATAAATATTTATTAATACTATATGAAAGGCTATTTTTTAAATTATAGATGATATTATTCAAATTTTTAACTATTTTTTTTTTAAATTTCTCTCGTATCTTTTCTTTTTTTAAAAAAATTAAGAGTAAGTTTTTGTAAGAGTAAATTTTTACCTTCGGCGTTTTATCGTCTGCTACTTTACTTCGTTTAAATCGAATTGTCTAAAACTGAGAATTTTCGTTTGATATTTATTTGAATTTTATGACATTAACTGCATAATTTATTTCTAAACAAACTGTTGCTTTTGAAGTGGCTGAAAGAGCGGCTGATACTATTATCCATATTTTTAAAGCACAATATATTTTTATAGAAACATAATATTTAGAATAATCATTTTTTATAAAAGTCAAATTATGATATAAACATACAACCCTCTAGAGACTGAATTAATGGAAGTTCAATGGTTATGTAGAAATGATCTGCAGCTACTTAATGGCTGGATAAGTCAGCAGATTCTGTGGACAAGTAAGAATAATTATATAAACGACACCAACATTCTGGATTCAGTAAACAACGAGGATACGATGTTTACTAAATGAATTAAGAAGTTTTAAAACATAAAAAATCAACTCATTTTTTTCCTAAAATGTATTTTTGTGCGTAGCGTATTTTCATTATATCCTTAAAATTCTAATTTAGAATGTAATTGTCAAGAACTGAATCCTAATCATCAGTAATATAATAAGTAATTATTGCTGTTATTAATAAATCCTTCTTATAAAGTAATTGCAAATATTTCAAAAAACTTTCTGTCTGAATGCAAACATTTTTCTATGCAAATATTTTTAATTTTATATTAATCAAGATTGCACACCATATTACTTATTTCCACTTCAATTCTTACCGTCAGTTCTAGTAGAATTTACAAATCAATTATATTTAATTAAGGATTGAATTGGATTATTTAATTATGGCAAAGCACACGAGGGCTATCTGCCTGAGGGATGCCTTCGTGGAGGACTTTCTAAGGGAAACTGGCTCGCATACACGTTACACATGGGGAAAACCACGAAACCGCCCATGCGGCCAGCCCGTTCGCGGGATTCGAACCTCGGACTGAACTACCAGAGTTCAGCCTCTTTAACGCTCGGCCGTTGGTGCGCTATTTAATTAAGGAATGACCATCTAAGTTAAGAAACAGCGTACCGTAACAACGTTCCAATTATTGGCGCCGTATCTTTCATGTTACTCCCGATTGGCTAGCTACATGATTTTTAATGAGTATTCGGATTTTACTAGTAACTTCACTCGGAAATCGCGCTTAAACTAGGTTAGTTGGTTATTTGAACATAGAAAAAACATGGGAGCTATTTGATTAAGATGCTTTCATAGAGAATCTTTGTAAAGAGAACCTAAAAAACTACGAAAACCAACCATGCAGCCTGGGTTAGACTGAGCAGCAAACAATTAGTATTTAACAATATTTTCTTTTTCAAATGCTAGGCAACTGATGACGCTCCAATTAAATTTCCAATTTAATATTTTATTTGTAAATATTTAAAATATTGTTGTATTCTTTGACACAAAAAGCAGAATTTTTGTTAACTCGTTAGTAAACTACCAAGCCGTAGTGCAAATGAATATTCAATTTCTTTGGCAATAATTGTATTCACTTAATATTCTTGGAATATGAGCTAAAGAAGGAACGTTCTCGGAAGATTAAAGAAGTGTTTAAATCCAGTGATATTAGGTTCGTCTTACAAGCTCAGGATCAAAACGATTCTGCAATTGCCCGAGTAGTTGACTTGTAAATGGATGTGAATTAAGCAGATGACTTTTAATCTTACGTTATTCAGCCAGAAAACGTATTCCAAATGTTTTGTATTGCATGACAATGCATCTTTTCATTATTCAATAAACAGTCGGAGAACCGCTTGTGTTCGGAAAATAAGTATGTATATTCAATCGTCCTGCATGTTCTTCAAATTTGTCTTCTTGTGATTTTTTTTCTTTCTCAAAAACTAAAGTTGCCTCTCAAAGGAAAGTTTTTTGACATTGAAGAGACGAAATTAATATGACATCTACTTTTAGAGGCATGTGAAAAACAGATCTCTACAAACCTTCTCTTCCATTACATGTTGTGCAGTCAGACAAAAAGTTACATCAGCGTAAATTCTATAATCTATTTTTATTACACTCTGATTACTTTATTAACATACAGTGAATATATACTAAATCTTTTACTTTAGCTTAAGTAATTCGGAATTTTTGACGGAATTGTTGTCGGAACTAGGACTTAGAAGATAAGTCAAATTAAATATTTCGATAACCCAGTAAATTCAAGTTCGAAATTTCAATATTTTATTTTCGGAGGGAGGGGAAATGTTTTCAGTTTTGGTCCATTATACTAAGTATATTTGCTTCGATTTTTTATTTTTCCATAAAAGAGAAAATTTTACGCATGGTATACATATAACGCATAGCTTCAAATTAAAATTTAATAATATACAGAGTGGTTATAATTAAAGTTCCACATTGAAACGGTCATAAAAGGAAAACTACTGGATCAAATGTTATCAAACTTGGAAATCGTGTAAAGGAGGTCATGGGAATTTATTTTCCGCGAAAAAAAGGAAGTTCGAAACCTCACCACCAGGGAGGGAAATGGCGCTGTATGCAATATTGTTAAACGAAATATGGGTCGGAATCTAACTTAACCTTTTGTTAAACGGGTTTAATATGTTGTATACCCTTAAGAAACTTTGAAGTAGGCAAATTATTATTTAAAGACGTTAAATTCGATAAATGTCGAGTGCGCCATCCCTGTAAGTGAGAATTTCGTCCGTGAAAACCATGAATTAGCGATTAGAAAATGTGAAATCGAAAATCACTCTCACAAGTGCGTACAATCTGGAAATCGTTTTCTTACAGATCGCTAATTTGTAATTTTTTAAGCCTGAATTCGGCACTAAAACATGAAGATACTGATTCAAATCGCTTTTAATCGATTTGGGCCAAAGAAATCTCTCATGTTATCTATCTAGTTCCATTGCATTCTCCTACTGCATTCGATTGCATAACAGTCATTTCACACCGTTTACTGTTGAATGACAGCTAGTTTTATAACTGAACCATTTTTTTCTGAAGAGCAGTCGACAGCTGGACCACTGCGATTGCAGTTCCTTAGAGCCAATATTAAAATGTTTCGTGATACATGAACTGCAGTAACGTGGCATTTTAGATACTACGATTTTTATGCAGGGCTGGGCACCACCTCAAGAGTGTCGCATAGTTACTTAGGCAACATTTCACAAATGAACGTCTTATAGGCCAACACTTCCCCTCTTCCCACCAGACCTCAACCTCTGTGACTTTTGTCTATGAGGTTATCTCAAAAGCACTGTTTATGGTGATAATCTAAACAATTTGGCAGAAATGAAAAATGTGATACACTGATAGCATTCCTCCTGATATGCTATGTGTAACGTGTATACGAGCCAGTTTCCCTTAAAATGTCCTCCATGAAGGCATCCCTCCCTTAAGGCAGATAGCCCTCGAGTGCTTTGCCGTAATCTAATAAACCAAACCAAAACCAAACCTGATATGCTAAGAGCTGCTGTTGAGAATGCAGTAACATGATTTAACTTGCTTTCGGAAAATGCTGGACGCTACATTGAACATGCTTTGTAACACGTTTCGGAAAATATTAAACACATTTTAAACAGATGTTTTCGTGTCTTATTTCATTTAACAATATTGTATACAGCGCCATTTTTCCACTGGTGGTGAGTTTTTGAACTCTTTTTTTTTTCCGCCGAAAATAAATTCTCATAACCTCCTTTACACGATTCCCAAGTTTGATAACATTTGGTCCGGTAGTTTTCCTTTTATGACCATTTCAAAGTGGAACTTTAATAATAACCACCATGTAAAATAAGCTTTAAAAGTCTGACAGTTTGGTTCAAGTCCCAACTTTAAAAAATATATATATAAATATAAATTTTTATATTAATTCTCTTAGAAAGCATGTTTTAAGAAGCTAATTTTTTCTCTCGCGTTATAGATTGTATAAAAAAAAACATGATCTTTAATATGATTTAGATTGTTTCAGCCGATATAAGAATCGGGTTACTCTGTGGTACAGAATAAACCCTGCTGGACTGTTTTATTTCTTTGTCATTTAGCAAAAAACTTTTAATTAAATTATTTATCCTTTGGACTTCGCTTTATTTATTTATAGCTAAAATGACTAGAAAATGAAAAGCTGTCTTTAGCTGAAACGCAATTCATATAATTGATATTTTAAAAAATTGACAAGAATGCAAAATGTATGGAAGTTTAGCAGTCGAAAAATCTTAATTTTCTTGTGTGAGCACTGAAAGGAAAGAAGAAAATTAGGGAGAAAGGTAAGCAAACATTTGCAGGGAAATTTGGCTGTCAGACGTACCAAGATGTTCAAAAAGTTGGACGCTTTCGAATATACTTTCAGGATACTTCAAAGAATTTAGGTGTTCAAAGAGAAAACACTTGGACGAGTACACCAGCAAATACCATTAATGGAGCTTGTGTTAACAGAAAAGACAAAACGATATCATTGCAGATTAAAGTGAAGAGCGACTGGTTTTAAACTATATGGTTGTGTAAATTACGTTATAGAACATCATATCGTATCATAAATGGTGAATCCCATGATTTCCTCAGTCGAATTATTTGAAGATTCAGGAGTTTATTCAGTGATGCATGTGGATGTCACTTAAAGATGTTTTTTTCCCTTCCTGATGAACTAGCGGCCGAGCGGTAAAGTCGCTGAACACTGGTAGTTCGATTCCGAGGTTCGAATCCCGCGAACGGGCTGGCTGCATGGGCGTTTTCGTGGTTTTCCCCATGTGTAACGTGTATGTGAGCCAGTTTTTCTTAGAAAGTCCTCCAGGAAGGCATCCCTCCCCTTAGGCAAATAGCCGTAGTGTGCTTTGTCATAATAAAATAAATCAAAACCTTTTGATGAAACCAGTCTTTCCTTTCATCTCATAGCTTCAAAATGTTTAGCCTCTAAAGACTGATAAAGGCTCTGACGAAATACTTCGTGAAGAACTTTCTAAGGGAAACCAGCTGTCATACGCGGTACACATGAGAAAATCCACGAAAACGCCTATGCAACCAGCCCGTTTACCGGGCTTCGAACCCCGGAGTGAACTACCAGTGTTCAGCAACTTTACCGCTCGGCCGTTTGTGGGCCTTTATGAAATGGAAGGCGATAACTTTATTTAAAATGATTGTCAGAAATACCAAAATGTTTCGAAAAGTTGGATACTTTTCAATATACTTTTAGAATGCTTAAAGAAACAGAGAAGAAAAATAAATTTTTTCGTAAAATTTAGTTTTCGTATTTTTTTAAATTTAAAACTTTTCAATCTTATGATATTTGATTCTTGCGATTTCAAAAATAAAATATTTGACTAAAATATGAATAACATTTTAAGAAACCAAATGTAGGATAAAATTGTGTAAAGCAATGGGCACAATGATAAAACTGTTTAAAGCAGTGTATGCAAGTCATCCTAAGTTAAAATATCGGTTATACATCTCTCTTATTTATATATATTTTTTCTGAACGGAACATTGAAAGGCGTGTAAAACTGTGCTTTATTGTATTTTCTCTTTTAATATAGTATGCAGTTTTCAAACGCATCGTAGTCTGGGTTACAAAGTATTCTTCCGAAAAAAACGCAGTTCAAATAAATAAAATCAAATTCTGGAAAATTGATATTAATAAATATATTTAAAATGCTCAGTTCGAAGGAATAAATAGAAAATTTTAAAACAATTATCTGAAGAGACAATGCAACACAAACAATTAAAATAAAAGTATAAAAATTTAAAATGACCTAAAATAATAGCTATGACGAAAAATATATATAAAGAAAACTATTTGAAAAAAAAAAATAATAAATAAACGCTGCACCTTTATTTACGCAGTTCGAATAGGTAAATAGAAATTTTTAAAACAGTTATTCGAAAAAAAAAAAAAAAAAAAAAAACGTGGAACTTAAACAATTAAATTGAAATTCGAAAAGAAAAAATTACTTAAAATAATAAGTTATAATTAAAAATATAATATAAAGAATATTATTAGGAAAAAAGGAACGATGGTGACTTTTTTTCCTAAGGAAACTAGGTTGCCATATATTAAGAAGTTCGCCAAGTGAAGTATTCTTGGCGCAAACTGACAAAAAAGTGCCAACATAAATTTGTGAATTTCTCCGTAAATTTCGCTCCAAATTTTACAAAATTTCATATTTAGGCGTAATTTGAGTCGTAGAATCGAAATATGTAAAAAAGTTGGTATGTTATTTCAGAAAAAGTCCGATTTTGTGTCAAAATACCTATGTTAGAATAGTGTTATATATAAATGTAATATATATCCTAAGTCGCGCTTTCGAGACATGAAGAACGCAATTTGAATTTTGTCAATCGGCCCAGTAGATCGGGAGATATAGGACTGTCCCTTTTTTTTTTTTTTTTTTTTTGAGCAGTGTACATGTTAGGCATACAGTTATATTAAGGATGTGCTATAGTAATCAAGTACAGATGTAAAGATGATCAAATACATTACAAATTTTGGAATACATTAACTGAGTTCTGGATTAATCATAATATTAAATATAATTAAAAAACAGCAAAAACAATAAACAACAAACACACACACACACACACACAAACACACACAATAAACAACAAACACACACACACACACAAGACAGGCCCACTGTAGACCTAGTCGACAATGAAGCTTGGTAAACAGAGAAACATGAGTGGGACGTCTGCTGCGAATTCCCATATCCAACAGTGTCCGCTGAACTGTACGTTCCAAAACTGCTGCGCATTCCCATAACCAACAGGTTGCGCTTGGACCTGCAATGTATTGGGCTGTCAGCTGAGAAACTGTTCGACGCCAATTTTGCTGTACCAAGCGAGATAATCTTCGACGTCATTTTTCTTTGATGACGCGTGGACGTCCAAGACCTGCGTCTAATAATGGTTTCATCGTCATTTAGCCATTTCGTATAAATACTAATAACGACAGATCAGGAGAAACCTACCAGTCATGTAGTTTCGGAGATCTCGTTCTGAGTCTTAGGACCATTACAATCTGCCCTCCGCGAAATTCGTGTAGATCAGCAACCTATCCCATCATTCGCAAAAATAAGTGCACGAATGATTCCTTGGTGCTACTTTGGTAGACGATTTTGGCGATTTTCTTTTCGCGAGTAATACAACTATGGTAAACCTATTGCTGGATAAGTTATTTATGGTAACCGATACTTTGTTGTCATTGTATTTAAAAAATAATGTGTTTTATTGTGCATAAATTCCGTGTTTTAAATATTATTTATGGCTTCTAAATATTAAAAATCAATTTAATTTTGCATTTTTATTTGAAATAAAATTTTATTGTTTATCATATTTTAAGAAATTTTATGTTGTGGATGATGTAATCAATGACGTTCCCTTACTTTAAAAGTAATTAGTTTTAATATGTATAAATTTAATCTAATGTTTTGAATATTATTTATGACTGTTAAATATCAAAATACAATTTAATTTTGCATTTTTTTAAAAAATGATTTTATTATGTATGAATTTTTAAATAATTTTAATTCTAGGCGTGATGTAATAAGCTCTCTGATTGGTTATAGAATATTTGTGCATTAACGAGCTGTAATCAGCTCCCTGATTGGTTACTGACAATTTGTGCATTTCCGCGCCGTTTTAAAATTTAATTCGTATCTTCGAATTACTTCAAAGATGTTATCTAAATTATGATTCCGATTTTTTTGTGGTACTTATCACTAAACAACAGGTTAAATGACTCAAAAAATGTAAGTACATATTTTTCTTTTATTTTATAATTGTTATACTTCAATTTTTGTTAAAAAAATTAATACACTATTTTCAAAAATTGCTGAGATAATTATTGTCCATATAACCTATTTTAAAGTATTTGAATTTAATAATATTCTAATTCTTTTAAATGTTGGTATGATGGTTTTTAATTCGATATTCAATTTCAGTAATATTTTAATCTAATTAAACGTTGGCACAATATTTTTATAGCGGTAATTTTATTCTCGTCTTTGCTATATGAAAGTACTAATAACCTTACTTTAGTATTTTATACTCATAGTAAATGTATTTATTTACACTTGCCTGCCATCTTAAGAAGCATTTTCATTAAAAAATTAATCCATTACTTTTAACGATATTTATTTATTTATTTATTTATTTATTTTATTTATTTTTTTTTTAATATTCGAATATTTTACTTTTCGTAAAAACAGCGTTTTTCAAGATGGCTGACATTTGTAAAAATCGCGCCAACAACTGCGCCAACGTAAATTGCCAAAATTCCGTGCAACCGTCTACCAAAGTAGTACCACAGTTATATACCATTCCTACTTAGTCACGTGCCATCCATATTATCCAAATGAGTTCATTGAAAAATTTGGAGATGGTCATAATGTCTTGCCTCGTCAGTGTATAATTATGAATGAGGAACATATAGCAAATATACACTAGTTATTATGATAAACAAAAATCTTATTAACGTTAATAAAAAAAGTAGATTAATACTAAAAAAGCGTAAACAATAACATTCGTTGTATTTACATGATTTGGAACAAATATATATATAGTTAAAGATGTTGAAAATAACTTGGAATTGCTCGTAAAGGCTGATTAGTAAATTATCATCTAGTACTGCTTAATTATTACTACATAACAAAGTTGAAATCTAGCATAAACCTAAAGAGCATGAGTTGGTTTTCACGACACTGCGGCCCTGGCAAATGTGTACAGTGAGCCTCCTGCCAAACATTTTAAGGCCCCAATTTGACTTTATGCTAAAGACACATATTAATTTTGCAGTAATGCCTTTAAACAGTCGGAGGGATATATACTTTAATGCAATCTAATCAAATAATATATTTCAGGAAATGTGAATATACTCACATTTATGCCGAAATTTAAATAATTTTCTTAAATTAGAATGCAGTTAAGCACATAAAGTCTATGTTCTTGAGATTAACAGATATAATATATAAACGAATCTTTGCAAAGATTCAGTGTAATTACTCAGGGAGATTTTGAGGTAAATTTTGTATCTGTTAAAAAGAATAGTTTAAAATAAATCCATGCCACTTTAATGTGAAGGTTAAAAGTGAGGTTTTCTTTAATCGATGCGTTATTTTTCTATACATCTAAGGAATATTTCTGAATAAGAGTCAGCTTTATTTAAGGAATATTCCTCTTATTACTATAGTACAGAAATCTTCGCATGTTTATTTCTGAATAATTGCCTTGCTTTATTTAAAGGATTAAGAATTTCTTTAGAAAGAGATAAGAATTTTTTTCATTAAAAGTTTTACTTTAGAAATCTTTTTTTTTTTTTTTTTTTTCCAGATATGTTTCGTAAGTAATATTAATTTGCGGTGTTACATGGAAACAAAATTCTTGCATCATACAAGCCTGAATAAGTCGACTAAGCTTTTCGAAAATTCCGTATTCATATTTCCCTATAGTTAACGATGGGAAAATCAAAAACGCTCTTTTGCTTCATAAACGCAGAAATCACAGTTATACAACAGACATCGACAACAGTGGTGCCACCTATCGGCAAATATCCTCATTAATAGCTTCAAGCTGCGTAAACCAATAATTACCTAATAATTTATTTACTAAATAAGATTTGATAGCGCCATAAGACTGGCAAGGTCCAACGGCAGCAAGAGTATTATATTACACAGTCCGTTGTCAGTTGCTAGTAGCAAGAAGTCAGTTGACTGAAGAGTCAGTTGTAAATCTATCTATTTCTATCTAATCATTATCTATTTCGTTTTCTAATTCTTTAGTATCTGTAATTAAACTTCTATTTCAGAATCAAGCTTCCTTAACTCAGTTTCTTTTTGTTTCAATAATTCGACACATTCCTCTAGTTCTATTAAATTAATTTCATCTACATATAAAGTAGTTTCAATTTTCTTTACATAATTAGTAACACTCCTGCGTAAAACAGTTCTTTTTGTTTTAAAAGTTATAAGTTCCTCATAATTGATCAATTCAAAAACAATAATTGTTCTTAAATCACTTAACACTATTATTAAAACGAAATCGAAACTTCTATGCTGTATTACACAACATTGTTCTTAAAATCAGTTATAAACGAATTTTTAGTAGAATATAAATGTTCAAAATCCACTTACCTCACAAAGCGAAGTAATTTTTCCCCAACCATATGCATATTTGCCTTGTTACAATGCGCTTAGAATAGTCACTATCTTCACTAGCACTCCGGCTAGACTTTTGACCAATAATAAATTATATTTACTAACTATATTTCACAAACAATGATCACTTAACACATGGGCTGTATTCCTTCGCTTTTATTTCATTACACTAATTATAAATAAGATGTCAGAAATGCGAAATAATTGATACAAAATAAGCGAGCCATTCTACATGGCTGTCACAAACACAATTCTATCAATCAATTATCTTGTTGCCACATATAAAGTTCAAAACTAAAGGAAGAAAAATAAAAGAAATTTACGCTGTTTGCAACAATAAAAGTAAGCAAACGATACTCACATAAACAACCTAAATACTGAAATAAACTGAAGAGTCAGTACTGTACCGTACCTTTTTTTTATCAAAATCGGTAGAACTGTAAATAAACTGAAGAGTCAGTTGTACAACCTAAATTTATCAAAGATCTTTTAATTAGCTGAACGCTCTGGCCTTTGCATCATAAGATCCCTTGGTAGGATTGTTTTTTAACCTACACAATTACAAGTTCACAGCTGAGTTACGGTTGATCGCCGTGGACGTTTTTTAATAGAGCATTAAATGTGTCAAAAAGAAATTTAAATATGCTGTTTTCGTGGTTCCGCATTAATCACTTATCAGGACAGTTCTGCACAAAGAAACATTTATTGATGGGATGGGTAATAACAATTTTTATAGTTTAGTGGTACTTCAGCAGAGAATCTTGGTTGCCAAACAATATTTGCACATAAGATAAACTTACTTTTGCAAAAATACTGTAAATAATTCACTATTAGTGCATCAGTTTTATACAAAATTTATCTGCTTTCATGGACAATAATTAATAGAGTTATAAGGAAAAAAAAATATCAAGCAGAAGGGGTTTTTTTCCCTCCCGTTTTCTTTCTTTCTTTCCTTCTTTTTAAATTTAATTCAGCAACTTGTTTAATTGATAACTAAATCTAATATAAAGTTATAAATGAAAAACCCTTGTTAATAAAAGAAGGGTCGTCCAAACGGTATAGTGGTTAGGGGGAGGTAAACCGCTGAGTTGGCTTCCGACCCAAGTATAGATATATCCATGCAGAATTGGTTGCCATCTCGGCGGGAGTCAACAACTAGCTACCAGACCGCAGCCCTGGGCAGCCCCGGTTGAGCAGACGAAATTTATAAAATGCAAAAAAGATACATACATGTGCATACAAGGCACTTGAAGAAGAGTGCAACAATGTACAAAGAAATATATACATGTGCATACAAGGCACTTGAAGAAGAGTACAACAATGTACAAAGAAATATACACATGTGCATACAAGGCACTTGAAGAAGAGTGCAATCAAAATATAGGTATATATATATAAATACCAACTCGTATACAGGTATACACACACTTACATACATATATATTCCGAAATAAATAAAAGTATACATACTGTCACTCATATTGATATATACATCTATATATATTACGCTATCATGAAAGTTAACGTTTACAAGAAGTATGCCATTGAGGTACGCGTGATCCTTAGTATAAATTAGGTACCATAAATAAAAGATATAAACATGTACAGATACATTGCAGCATTCAGATACAGTACGAACTTTATGTATGAGAACCTGGCACAGCATAAACACAAAATTACATATTGAGCCTACATATCACATAACTCTGTTGCTGACATATTGAACTAGCTTATATAGACTTTTATGACTACTCTCTTCCAGCGTCAGAAGAGTAATTGCTAGTACAGTAGTCAATTATTGTTTTCAGTTTCCGCTGGGCAACTCTGTTGCTTTGTAGATTCTGGAACCAATTTCTCCAGAATCTGGCTCCTGGTTGCTTGAGGCTGTTAAGTGCTGTGTGTGGGCAGGAGAACACAAAATGATCTGGATGAACCTCCTCGCCACATTCACAGTTACCATTCTCTCTGAAGCCAAAGCGGCAGAGGTATGAAGGGGAGGGCCCATGACCAGTGAAGAAATACGTCATGTAATTGCTATTAGTTTGGATTGTTGTCTTGACCTTGGGAATGAGATTGTAAACACTTCTCCCTGTGGAGGCATGATCCCAACCTTCTTGCCATATTCTTAGATACTCATGGAATTTCCGACTCTTTAGGTCCGAGATTGGGCTAAGGATCGGGACTTCTCGCAAAGTGGATGAATCCGCTGGGAGCCTACTGCGGTACAGAATGGCCCAGACTCGAACCGGGGAGAAGACATAGATGTTTCTAAATGTATAGTGTTGGTGTGGCATGTCGGCAATCCAAATATGCGGCGAGCCGGAAGTCCTGTCGTGTGGATTGGTGGAAGGGGAGAGGGATGGGAGGAAAAGACACCCGGACCCCTCCCCTCGGGATGCTCTACCTCAAAATTGGGGTAGAAAATAGAAATCTAACCTTTCTTTGGAGTAGACACTGGCAACCACTGTTCCATGTAATATGGACAAGACAACAACAAAATAAAAGAAGGAAAAATTGAAAGGTGTTCTGTTAATTTTGAAACAGTGTCAAAACATGAAAATATGCATCCTTAATGTTACTGATTGACATTTCAATATATTTTGCATTTTGGTATATTTTGGATACCCTTGCAGTGTGGAAATTTCTTATGTTTGTGAATTTAAATTAATCAGTTGTTTCAATGGTCTCAAAAAAATGAAGGAAAGTTCATACATACAGAGTTGGAATAAGGCAACCAAAATTGCGATCTGATCACAGTGAGGTTAATATTTAAATATGAAAATGGGTAGTTGCCTATTTATTATATTCTCGGAGTACTATTAACTAACCCGAATCGGAATTACCAATGTTTAGCGATTTTACCGCCCAGCCGCTGGTGACTCCACACCTGCACAAGACTGTGCTATTAGTTCAAAAGTACTTACTACCTCCCGGAAAATAAGACCATATTTTTTTTTTTTTTTTTTTTTTTTTTGTTTAAAACACACATTAGGTCTTAATTTCAGATGACAATTTTTTTTCGCACAAGACAATTAACATTTATCCATTTACAATATTGCATTTATTTCATAACCAATTTTATTTAACAATAAACAAATAGCAGGTGATAAAGAAATTGGGAAGGCGTTTGTGAAATTTTACGCGGACAAACAGAAAAGGTTTGCAGAAATGAAGAGAAATGAAGGAACTTTGAAAAGATTAATTGATTGTAATTATTCGATTGGTGAAGATATATGTTGTATGGAATTCTCTATGAGAGAGCTGAGTCATGCTATACAGAAGCAAAAAATTAATAAGAGTCCCGGTCCTGATGGCATTCATGCAGAAGCTATTAAACAGTTAGGTGCAAATGTCTTGAATTCCCTTTTTACTCTTTACAATATCTCTTGGAATTCTTACGTTCCAGCAGCCTGGTGAAACTTTATTTTTATTCCCACAGCAACGATAGATAAACCAGCACGATGCCCTGATAATTTTACAGACCTTAAACTCCATTATGGCTAAGGTAATGGGAAGAATGGTCCATGAGAGACTTTTTTCTTTTAATTTAGAGCATCATTATCTTTTAACAAATATTCAGAGTGGATTTAGAATTCAACAACCTACTAGTCAACAAATTACAAGACTGTCACAAGCAATTAAAGATAGTTTGGTTGTATATGGAACTTTAGCTGCAGTTTTGGTTGATTTCAGAGCAGCATACGATAGTATTTGGAGAACTAAATTGATTTATAAATTTAAATATTGGCAATCGGTGATAAAATGCTTCGATGGATAAAGAATACCATTACTCAAAGATATTGTGCAGTTCAGTATGGATCCAGGATCTCTGGTTACAAACAAATTCATTGTGGTCTACCGCAGGGAGCTTTGACTAGCACAAGACTTTTAATGCATACGTTAATGATCTTCCTGACAGAACTAAAAAAATAAAGGACCTTTAATATGCTCTGCATGCTGATAACTTGTTACTATGGCATTAGCACGCAAAATCGTGCTGATAAAATGGTGCTTGGGATCAATCAGATTCTAAAAGCTTTATATGAATTGTCTACAGAAAATCAAATGGAAGAGAATGTTGACAATACTATGTGTCAACCTTTACCCTGAATCATCAGTCAAATGAAATGGACATGAAGTTTAATGGTAGAAGCATTTGGGAGACGGAGGAAACTATTTATTTAGGAGTGAAATTTGACAAAAAGCTCTCTTGGCAGAGACATATTGATAACGTTGTTGTTGTTGCTTTTGTTACTTATGCTCACTTGTCTGACAGTAACATCAGCCCAAGCCCACGAAATTCCTCGTGGCAAGGAGCGCAAGATACTCCTGGCATTGCAACAGCCTTGAGCACCGTACACGTGATAGTGAGATTTAGCTCAGTTCCGCCTCCAATTTTGACGGAGAGCACCACCCCGGGTAGGAGACAGGTCCAAACAGCTCTCTTGGCAGAGACATATTGATAACGTTGTTGTTGTTCCTTTTGTTACTTATGCTCACTTGTCTGACAGTAACATCAGCCCAAGCCCACGAAATTCTTCGTGGCAAGGAGCGCAAGATACTCCTGGCATTGCAACAGCCTTGAGCACCGCACACGTGACAGTGAGATTTAGCTCAGTTCCGCCTCCAATTTTGATGGAGAGCACCACCCCGGGTAGGAGACGGGTCCAAACAGCTCTCTTGGCAGAGACATATTGATAACGTTGTTGTTGTTCCTTTTGTTACTTATGCTCACTTGTCTGACAGTAACATCAGCGCAAGCCCACGAAATTCCTCGTGGCAAGGAGCGCAAGATACTCCTGGCATTGCAACAGCCTTGAGCACCGTACACGTGACAGTGAGATTTAGCTCAGTTCCGCCTCCAATTTTGATGGAGAACACCCCGGGTAGGAGACGGGTCCAAACAGCTCTCTTGGCAGAGACATATTGATAACGTTGTTGTTGTTCCTTTTGTTACTTATGCTCACTTGTCTGACAGTAACATCAGCCCAAGCCCACGAAATTCCTCGTGGCAAGGAGCGCAAGATACTCCTGGCATTGCAACAGCCTTGAGCACCGTACACGTGACAGTGAGATTTAGCTCAGTTCCGCCTCCAATTTTGATGGAGAGCACCCCGGGTAGGAGACGGGTCCAAACAGCTCTCTTGGCAGAGACATATTGATAACGTTGTTGTTGTTCCTTTTGTTACTTATGCTCACTTGTCTGACAGTAACATCAGCCCAAGCCCACACTCCTGGCATTGCAACAGCCTTGAGCACCGTACACGTGACAGTGAGATTTAGCTCAGTTCTGCCCCCAATTTTGATGGAGAGCACCCCGGGGTGGGACGGGTCCGAGGATCTCCCATCCCTCTCACCTTCCAGCAAACCACAGAACTTGTGGCTCGCCGCATATTTAGAGTGTCGCCATGCCGCACCGACATTATACATTTACAAACATCCATGTCCTCTCCGGGATTCGAACCCTGGCCCTTCGGCACGGCAGTCGCATTGATAACGTGAATAATAGAGCTCAAAATAGCTAACAGTGTTTAAACGACTCGCAGGGGTAAAATGGGGTAGAGGAACAGAAACTTTAAATAAAGCATATAATTTATACTTCAAGCCAATTTACAATTGTTGTGAGGCTCTAATTTCCTGTAGCAATATAAACATTTCGAAACTTGAAGTCTTCCAAAATGAGGGCCTGAGGGTGAGGTTTGTTATTGGAGCTGTGAAAACCACTCCAATACAGGCAATGCTTTGAAAAGAATAGTAGAAAATGTCATGAGGAAACAATTATGATGTTACATGAAGAAAGGAAGAATAAGAAGTGGAGGGATTTGATTTGTAATATTCGAAACTCTCTAATATTTATCGCAGTTGCGGCATTTCGTTTGAAGATTGGACATGATTGCCTCGATAAGCTTCTCCACTATATTGGTTTATATGAAAGTCCTTTGTGCAACCAGAATTTTGAGGCGAATCATTTGCTAAAATGTTCCTCGTTGAAGGAAGAAAACATGCATAGTCGATATTGCCGGACTAGAGAGTTGATGCAGTTGATATCCGGAGACTAATTTTTTTTTTCATTTCCCAGTTTCAGTGTAGTTATTGTTGGTGTATTGAGACTTGTTCTGTCTCTTCGTAATTTTAATTTTGTATTTTTTTTCATGCTTCAATCTCATGTATTGCATGTATTTCAAAATACCTTTGTTGCATGTATAATCAAACGCCTTTCCAATTAAAAAAAATGTATTTATACACATATATTTATGTATTTAATTGTATTTACACACATATTATATTTAAGAATATGCATTTATTAATTTATTTAAATGCAAAAAATTGCATTTATTCAAGAGAAACCATACCATCTTCTTCTGGAAAGTGGTCGTAAAACTTCAATCCTCGAATTCCGCCCTGAATTTCTCACGACTCTTATCTCGTGTAGAATCATTAGCCTTAATCCCTCATTTCTAGTTCTACGGTTCTGTTCTATAACTCCAAACAACCTCCTCGAGTCAAAAAGATATTAAGAATGCTTACCTTTCTTTCTTACCTTCTAAGTGGAATAAGACATACTTATAAGAAGGTTTTAATTTATTCATGAGACTGACACAACCCAGGTATTAATGGGAAATGACTCTTTTTCTTATATTCTTCTTATATTTAAGAATCAAAATCTCAACCTTTTAAATCTATTATTAAATCAAATATAAATTAAGGATTTAAGAGACAGGAATGGCAATAAAATTTTTTAATAATGATGGAACATGCAAGAGAGAGACACAAAATTCAGAAAATGTGTCGTTATTTCACGAGTATAATGATTATGTCCCTTACAACATGAACTGTATTGAATTAGCAAAATTCTAAATAATCACAACCACAGTCGTCTGTTAATTGACCACGTGACAGCCATTTGGCAATGAGTCACACCGACGATCTTAATTATGTCTTATATTAAGGGCATTCTGGAAAGTCACGCTAGAGCCGTCCCCGATTAGGATTAATTTCGGGAACATAGTAATGATCGAAAACTGGTCACTAACCTCCAAATAAGATAAATTCAATATGGTGCTGCCATCTAGTGTCCAAATTATAAGCGTGTGAAAGCTCCCGAGGCATGAATTGAAAATTAGAGCTTTGACAAATGGAAGTTTTCTTCCCCTCCTATCTTCTTCCGATCTTTTATTTCATTTAGAATGATTCCCTCTTCTTCCCCAATACATATAACTAATATTTTAGCAGAAAATTTATTTTTCAACTAAAGTTATCTGCATCATTTTATGTTCGATCTGTTAAAGTAGTTGTTAATTACTTACATACTTTAATTTTTCTTATCAATTAAATTTAAATTAAAGGGTGATATATCGCAGTAAGCAAAGAAGCAGGCTAAATTAATGCATCTTAATTACTTCTTGTGTGGAACTATATTTTAAAATAATGTTTTGTTGGAAAAATATTATATTAAAAACACGATTAACCGAACAAAACAGAGCTTGAATTAATTTAGAAAACTAGCATTCATATTTAAAATATTATCATTTCAGACAAATATTTATCAACAAGAATACTCGACAAGAATTAAATACTTTAGTACGATATCAAATAAAACTCTTCGCCGCAATCAACAAGCAGTTCTAACTAATTCTAAATACTTGCAACCATTGATTTTCGTGCACTATAAAATCCACCTTTCCTAGACACACATTTTTCTCTCTCTCTCTCTCTGTCGTCCTTTTTACATTTTGAACTAATTACCGGACAAAACTACAAATAATTTAAAAAGAGTGATTGAAAAGTTTTGAGACATGGCCAACTTGCACTGGAGTTTGTGAAGAATGTGCACCAACAATGTTTAACATGCAATTGTGTCGGCATGGTCTTCAGTATTTGGTTGCATCTAGTGAAAATGCTTAAACGTAGCTGTAATTGTAACATAGAATACGTAAGTGCAATATATAATAGTAGCGAGTAGTAAAAATTAAATTGGGTGCCCCTTCGATTAGCGACAAATTTTGTTTAATTTTAGGGATGAAATCCCATTTCTGGTTACCATGATAGTTTTAACTTTGTTTTAGTTTCTTGAATTTTTTAATTGAAAATAGATCGATGTGTACATGGACAAAGTTAAGGCAGTGCGTAATGGCTAGTTTGTGCAATTCTCTGTTGTCTTTTTAAGTGAAAATAGATCGATGTGTACATGGGCACCGCGTTTGTGCAATTCTTTGACTTGCTATTTTGGTTTTGTGTAGCGGCCATCTTGAAATTATGCCTTCCTGGCGCCGATCTTGGCGTCAAAAAAGAATAGCCAGAAAAGAAGGGGCACCCAATCTTAAACTTTTACCAAATAAACAATGTTTAACTATCTTGTGTGACCTTATTTCCAGTTATTATTAACTCATAAATATGCTCCATTGCTCCTGTACAGGAAAGATTTTGAAGATCAACTACTCAACAGTCGCTTGTGAATAATCTTGAAGACGCTGTGAATGCTGATATGTGACTATTGTAAATTGTTTAAATATGTCTGTCGAAATCGAAATTCAACAGTAAGTGTGTTTTTTAATATGAGTTGGAATGGCTAATGAAGACGTAATGTATAAAGTCTTAAATTAAATTGGATTATATAAACTATATTAAGTCTTAAATTAAATTGGATTATATAAACTATATTAAGTCTTAAATTAAATTGGATTATATAAACTGTATAAACTATATAAAGTCTTAAATTAAACTGGATGGAGGAAAGCGAACTGAAAGTTTCCAAAATTGTTTCATACCGAAGTTAGATGAAATATTGATAGGCATCTCTTGAATCTAAGGTGATGGTGAATCGTTCGATGATTTCGTAATAGAGTTATAGATTTTATGAGACAATTCTGCATTTGCAGATGTAAAAGAGAGTTTTATTCGAGATATAATGCAAGAGTTTTATTCGAGATATAATAAGCAAAATATTAGATAAAATTCTTTACGGAAAGATCAGTTAACGACAGAAAAATGTATTAAAATGTGTTAAGATACTAATCAGCAGAACTTTAACTGGAATTTAAGTGAAGGAAAAAAAATAGAAGTGATAAAAACCAAAGGCTAATCTTTGGAATATGGTAACAGGTAGTTTGGCGACATTTTGGTAAGGCGATAAAGGTTACTAGCTAGGACTTTAGCAGTGAACATGGATAAAGTCAAGAGTGTGCGCAATGCCATTTTTGTCCAATTCTGGGATGTTTTTTCAAGTGAAAATAGGTCGACGTGTACATGGATACCGTGTGTGTGCAATTCTTAAAAACGCGGGAAGCAGTTTGCGATTCTACACTTTCTCCCAATTTCGCATCTAATCTTCGTCATGATTAAGCACTTTTGTTCCATAAAAGTTCTAGCATAAGCGTAATTCGGCTAGCAGATTGTTGGAAAAAAATATTGAGTTAAAAAAAAAAAAAAATGCCTTTACTTCGTGAAAACAAAATGGCGTCCAAAAGAAAAACTAGCAGGTTGCTGTAGCAGGGTTGGTCGCCAAAAAATCGCCAAGTTACCATAATTCGAAGATTAACCAAACCAAAGAAAATTCACATTCAGATCAGTAATACAAAACTGTATAGAAAATATGCAACTTGCCACAATTTGCATAATTGTCCTATTTATAGTAAGGTTTATTTATACTGTAAAAGGAAAAATCACTTTACCAAAAAATGCATCAGTAAAAATATTAATATTGCGGAGAATAATTTAGAACACGGGTCACTTAATAATACTGAATATACTGATCTATAATAGAAATAAGATCTATAATAGAATAGAATCTGTTATTCAAATGTGAAATAGAATAGTTTGAAAACCTAGTGGTGCTCAATGTTATACATTGCCATCACCTAGCAGTAAGCTCTACATATAAATAAAAGAAAGAGTGTGTCAGTGTGTGTGTCTTTCGTTCGCCCTGCGCGTAAGCTAATACATCCACGGCTACGAAATTTGGTACATACAGTTAGTCAATAAAGTCTGCGTACATCAAGAAAAGTAACATCAAATCCAAATTTTAAGGTGCGAAAAGGGTAATTTCTTAAAATTTTATTTTTTAAATATTTAATTTCAATAAGGGACTTTGAAATTATTTAACTGTAATATTTTCATATCTAATAATTTATGCACACTAATTTTTAAAAGATAAGTGGCCAGAAATCAAAGCCAATAAAGTTTGCGTACAACGCGAAGGAGGCGATGGATTTTTTATCTAACTTTTAAACTTCAAACTTGAGAATGCAAAGAAGGTTACACTTTCAAGGTCATTGACTTCCGAAGCGAATTTCACGTTGATTGGAAGTTGTTATTTCTATTTTCTTTGACGAAAATGACAACCAATAAAGAAATTCCTTTAGTTACGAGACAACTAATTATCAAATTGGGAGATGAAGGTAAAACTCTTCGTTATATTGGTAAAACCATTGGAAAACCATTTTCTAGTGTGCAAAGAGTTATTCAAAACTATCTTGACACTGGTAGTCTTGCTGTAAAACCAAGATGTGGGAGACCGAAGAAGCTAACGCAGAGAGAAGAAAGAAAAACTCTTTTACGAATTAAACAAAATCCTAAATTTTCTGCTGCAAGCATTGCAAAAGACATTTTTTTAACTAACAACAAGGAAATTTCTAATGAAACTGTACGAAAAGTGCTGAGAAAGGCCGATTATCATGGACGCAATCCTAGGTCTAAGCCATACATTTCCGAGACAAATAGAAAGAAAAGAATTGCTTTTGCCAAAACACATTTAAACTCTTCGCAGGACTTCTGGAACAATGTAATTTGGTCAGATGAAAGTAAATTTACAATATTTAAAGTTAATGGCCACTCTATTGTATGGAGAAAACCAAGAACAGAACTGAATCTGAGAAATTTAAATCCAACTGTCAAACATGAAGCTGGCCGTGTGATAGTATGGGGGTGTATGTCGTCGAAAGGAGTTGGAAATTTTCACATTATTGATAAAATCATGGATAAGTATGTTTATCTGGATATTCTGAAGAAAAATCTACGCGACAGTGCCCGAAATTTAAACCTTTCTAATACCTTTATTTTTCAACAAGACAACGACCCGAAACATACAGCTAAAATTGTGAAGGAATATCTCCTCTATCACATTCCAATACAGTTGCGTACTCCTCCACAGTCACCAGACCTCAATCCAATTGAACATTTGTGGGCAAATTGAAGAAACGAATTCGAAAACACAATATTACGTCGTGAAATGAGCTAATTAGTAAATTGCAGGAAGAATGGGCGAAATTTACGTCGGATGACACTGAAAAACTAGTTCAGTCAATGCCCAGACGTTTGCAAGCTGTTTTGAAGAATAAAGGATATCCTACAAAGTATTGAAGTAATGTAAAAAACATATATTTTGCTTTTTTTTTAAAGTGTACGCAGACTTATTGGAAGGAATTTCTGAGTTCTTTTGATAAAATATATTTTTGAAAAAATGTAAAAAGTATTACAGTGATATTATTTACTTTTTATTTAAGCTTACAATTTTAGCTAATAGAAGAAAAAAATGCAATGATTAAAATACATTTTTCTATCCTTTAAGTGTTTTTTTAATTTCAAATTTAGTCTGTACGCAGACTTTTGTGACTAACTGTAGGTGTATCTAAACAAGAGCCAGTGCACCTCGAAGCGATGTTTCTGAAATTCGAACTAGAATTTTTTTTATTTTACGTTTTGTGACGAAATCGCGTCATTTTGAGACATAATGGGCTACAGGAAAGCGAGATTTTACTCTACACACTCCATTTTCACATCGTCATGAAAGGCAGGCACTTGGCTATTTTACGAACTTAAAATTAATTTCGTGTTTCAATAAATCGATTAAATGCGAATTTATTTAACAAAGTGAGCTTAACACCTTTTCCTTTAAGGAATTTTTTCTAAAAAAGTTTATTTTTAAAAATGTCCAGTTTATTTTTCTTTGATTTTTGGACACGTTAAACTTCCATCCTTGTGACTGCTTTTACAAAAAGAATTTTGGAAAAATGATAACATTTTGTATTAAAAAAAAAAAAAAAATTAAATGAAGCTTCCGAGTACACTTCTCACATATCACATCTTTAAAAATGTGATTTTGGCAACAATTTTCCTTTCTTATTGTAGTTGATAGATGTTTAATGAAATCGCATCATTTTGAATAGTTTCATTCTTTTAGAAATATGGGTTTGGAAACAATTTTTCATCGTATTTCTTATGTCACTGTTTTTAAGAGATTGGCATATTTCATTGTCATTTTTTAATATATATAATAATTTTTTTTTATAAATTTGTTCTGCAGCGTAAAATTCTGCGCGGATTTTTTTGTTTTTTGAGTTTCTTTCATGTTATTTTTTGCTTATTTTACTATTTGTAAGATATTGAACAGTTTTGCATGATTTTTTTTTCTTCAACGGAAAGTTGGTTAATTTTTTAATCAGGATAATTAATATTTGTATTAGGGATATAGCTTATTCCATTGTAATTTTTTCTCTTGAAAATATAAGGTAAAATATCATTAATTTGCTTTTCAGAATTTTTTGTTTTTTGTATTCTTTTATGTTATTTATTGATCATTTCACTGTCTGTAAGATAATGAAAAGTTTCGAGTGATTTTTTTAGGAAACAAAGTTCTTAACCTCCTTTATACCATTTGAGTTCTTAAGATTTTGCAAAGGGAAGTTGGTTAATTTATTTGTTAGGATAATTAATATTTGTATTAAGGTATATTGCTTATTTCATTTTAATTTTGTTATATGTAATAACTTTTTTTTTATGGATTGTTCTGCGGAGTAAAATTCTACGCAATTTTTAAATTTAACATTTGGTGCCCTTCAGCCATTTTCTCGGTATATTTAAAAGCCAGACGAAGGATGGCAGCGAAGTTGCTAGTATATGATAAATCTGTTGCTGTTGTTTTAGATTTACTTACATTATGAAAATTAAGTATAATGCAAAATATATGTACACTAAATATTGAATTTAATGAAAATTTACCAGAATCTTTAAATGGTTATTAAGACTTATTTAATGTAATTAAGGATTTAACTGGTTATACTTATATTAATTTAAAACCATAAGCTATTGGTGAGATAGAGACCAGCAGGAAAATTTCCCTGATTAAATTTAATTCATTAGAAAAGGAGCTGGCAAGAATGAAAAAAAAGATAGTAGTATAAAGACAGTCAGTCAAACAATAGAATTTGTGAATTTATTCGTTGCAGTAAGGGAGAAAAAATATTGTAGTTTAGGAATTTCGGTTTCTTTATTTTAACCAAAATATACTGAGAAAACATTATCACATACCAGCCTTCGAAGAAATGTAATCTCAAAATGCCAAATACAAAATTATTTAGTATTTTAGATGCCAACAAAACATCTTGGCAAATTAAAGTGTCGAATTCAAATTATGAGCTCATTACATAAATACTCCCTTTGATTGTTTTTAAAGTTATTTGGACGATATACATCAAAGGAAGTATTTCATAGAAGGTTTTTGGAATTTTTGGAGATACAGAGGGAGTTCAAAGTATATAGATGGCTTATTAGTTTGGGGAAAAGATTAAAAACAATACGATTTAAGATTAAAGAAGGCGATGGAAAGTACCAGAGAAAAGAATGTTTGATCTAAATAAATGTAATATTGGACTGAATGAAGTCAAATATATGGGACATGTGTTTCGCGAAAAAGATTTAAACCCAAATGAAAATAAAATTAAAGCTATTCTAGATGTAAAAGCTCTGAACTATATCAAAAATTAGAATCGTTCTAAGGAATGATTACGTATAGTTCTTGATTCATGCCTAACGTATCAGAATTGACATATTGTTTAAGAAATTCGTTGAAAAAAACAAGTGGTTTGGAATAGGAAACAGAAAAGAAGTAGAAAAAAGGTCAAGAAAAAAGCTGTTAAGGGGACTCATACACCTTAAACCCCTTATGATCTTCGAAAAGGTGACTGTTGCAAGAATTGGAATAACTTATTTATTTTAAAAGCAATTACTTCCAACTTTTTACAGCTGACTACATAATATAGCTGCTTTGGAAACTAGTAACCAGAAAGTTTGTGTTGCCACAAATATTTTTGTAATTTAATCCTCTTTGTGACAAAATATTTCGCCATGTTTCCACCTTGCGCGCATGATATTCTAAAAATGGCTAACGGTACATATTTGAAATTGGATGGAATTCTTTATATGGGTACTATTTTCTAACTGAACCAAAAATCTGATGAATATTTTAATATTGAAAAATTTTATGGACGAAAACATTGCAAATTTTTTTAATAAAATACATTTCATAAACTCAACGCAAAATAAAATAAAACTTTAACATGAAATTTTTAGAATTTTAGGTTCACAGTAGTTTCCAAATGTTATAAAAGCTATATATTAAATATGGAATTAAATTATGAAACAGAATATTTTAAACTGTGCGCGCAAGTTGGAAACTTGACGAAAAATGTTCTCACAAAGCGGATTTAATTATAAAAATATTTGTGGCAACACAAACTTTCTGCTTACTATTTCAGAAAGCAGCTATATTCTGTAGTCAGCTGTAAAAAGTTGGTAGTAATTGCTTTTAAAATAAATAAGTTATCCCAATTCTTGCAACAGTCACCTATTCGGACATCTTATGGGTTTTAAGGTGTCTCAAAAAAGTGTCTCAATAAATAAACTAGTTATATAGCATTATGACAGATATACACCACAGCATCTCAAGGAGATTGGAAGCAGCTTTACTGTGGAATAATTTACCAGTACATAGAAATGTTGCTGCAGTTATTTCAATTTGAGATAAAATATAAAACAGGGAATGAATTCTTTATAGCTTTATCAAGGTTATTTACTGATAAAGGATATGATTTATGCAAAGAAAAGATAAATGTTCGTGTTGGTATGGTTTACGCAGAGCAAGTATGGAACGCGCAGAGCTTAAATTGCGCTGGAGCCCGGTTACGGTATTTCTCAGTTTTTCGGTTAAATTATAATTTCAGCAGGAGTGCTACGGAGCCAAGTAAAACGGCTCCGGCACTTCTTTTATGTAAGTAAACCACAATGTTAGCACATAAATTTTCTTTCAATAGTAAGCATGCCTTAAAAATCAATTCTAACTTAATGAAGGCCTGTCTTTCCCTCGCACTCAAGCCTTAAAAGAGGTTGAGACTTTTAAAGAAAGAAAAGCTCTCCAATCATATGTCAATGGCTTATTTTCCAGGATATGCAATGAATTTATGACAGCGGGTAAATTTTGTATTCCTCAAAGAACTAAAAGTGATACCCTGGCTGTACACGTTCCACGCTACTAACTACCTACAACACAACTGCTGTAGACTTTCTAAATGATGTAACCAAACGAGGAGGGTACTGCTGTCGCTTGTACAGAGAAGTGTTATGTTTATTCTCAAATTGTATTCAGGAAAATTTATTCAGGAAAGGTATTCGGGAAAACTTTCTGCTTGACGGCTAGAATTATAGCGACAGGGCATCGCAATCAGAAAGTTTTGAACTCTTCCCTCTTTATTTTCAAAGATACACTTTCCATATGCTATTCCGGAATTTTTCTTTTTACTTCCTTGTACGAAGTAAAAAGGAAGTATTGTAATCGCGAAAAGTTTCAGGCAGCATATTTCAACGAAAATATCCATTTTGACCGCTATCGAATGCAGTTTAACGATGTTTCTGCGTGATATCTGTACGTAAGGACAGAAAAAAATACTCTTTTCCTTCAAAAAAATTATAAAACTGCTTTAAAATTAATTCTGAAGAGAATTTTTCGTGGCGTCTGTACGTACGTACGTATCTCGCATAACTCAAAAACGAGTAGTCTCAGAACGTTGAAATTTTGTATATAGGACTGCTATAACATGTAGACGTGCACCTCGTATTTTGGTTGCAATCGGCCGCACCAAACGTATATAAATATATTTATATATATATCCACTCTGTTACCCGGCTAAGTGATCTCGGTTTCTTTACTCTTATATGTTTGTAAATTGTACATTTTTTTCTTTAAAAATGATTGAATTATATTGTTTTTATCTTCCGGTTAAGGATTTTATGCCTTTAGTAAATCTGTGTGCAATATTTTTAGAATTATCAGCAATTTTAAAGTTGTTTAATTGCCGCTTAGCCTGTTTTAATGGCGGCCATTGATGTTTACATTTGAAACAGGAGACTAGTGGATTTGTTGCAAAATTTGTTGCCAATCTACAGAAACTTAGCTTCGCAACAACAAAGATAACGCATTCATTTATTATTGCCAATTAAATCATGCTTAATTCTTTCTGGAATTTTTTCGAGGAAATAAGCGTTTGAGATTTACTTCGTAATTTTTAATATAGATATTTTGAGTTTTTATGTATTTTTGCCTTCTCGCGAAGTAAGAAGTGAATTAATTGAATGAGAAATACTCAATCATCTGTGAAAAACTGTTTTTTTTTTTTTTTTTGTTTTATTTGCTTAATTTCTTTTATACATAGTTCTAGCTTTATTATAGTATTTGAATAGAACATGTGGCAACGATTAGATAATTCTTTAAATGATGTACATTTTGTGCATTCTGAGTTATAATATGAACGAAATATAATACTGTTAAGTAAACCTAGCGCCAGAGTGTCGCTATGGTAAACAAAGTGAATTTTAAAGAATGCATTTATTCTATTGTGGTTTATGCGGGTGTCGGCGAAGTAGGTTTAATTCAATCTAATAAGTTTAAATAAAATGCAAGAAAAAATGCGTATAATTTAATATTCCGTACAAGGAAGTCATGTGGTGTACACATCAGATTTTTTTATTTAATTTGACAAAATAATATCCGATATCGCTCGAGGTTTTTCTATAAGACAGGATTCGCATTTTGTTCTGCAACCTTGAAAAAATACATTAGATGGAAAAATTTATGTTTATAAATATATACTAATTCTAAAAAAGATTAAAGAGAAATTCACAGCTCTTGATGTGTGAACGTAGTGCAAGAAAACTTGGCATTTACTCTTTAAAGTTACTTTTATTTACTCTTTAAGACTTTTAAAATTACTCTTTAAACTTTAAATTACTCTTTACTCTTTTAATTACTCTTTAAACTTAGTTTTATTTACTCTTTAAGACGTTACTAAAATAAGTGAATAAACAAAAATATAATTTATTATTTTATATAAATATTACAATAATATTGTATAAAAAAGGTAATACCTAATATACATAGCTATACTACGACACAAATTCAAAGTATCGAATTGAAACTCAAAGGAACACCTCCGACAAAGCGAGAAGAGCAAATACAGAGGCTCTTCTCACATTTTTTAGACGATGTATATTGTATTCACAAAACTAAATTACATAAAATTCTTGTGTTTTAAATGTTCTATTTGACATTCCTTATTCTGAACTATCTTTCGACACCGCAATTTCCAGGATAATAATGCCTTTTGAAGTGGCAGACGAGGTATTCTATCCTATTCCTCCCGAACAGCTTTTTTCCCGAACTATTAACATTAAACAACGTACCTTTGCAATAGTCGAAGATGTCCATTTTTTTCCTTGGTTACTTGTTTGGAATTTTTGTCCCACTTGAGGCTCCAATTTGACGTTTTTTTTCTTTCTTGTTGATGATATTACCTATTGACGCTTTAGATATCACAAAACCATGACTCTCACATCGTTTTTGGATAACGGAGTATGCATATTTCTCTTCGGAAAGAGCGTAAATGTAGCCTTCGAACCACTGCTTTGTTAAATTCGCCATTTTGAATAAAAGCAAAACATTCAAGCCACAGACGATAATTTTGCGTTTGAAAAACATAGTACAATTGCAATTACTTCTTTTGCTGCAAATGATTTTTTATTACCGCTTACCAAAATTGTCAAAAAATTGTGCGAACAGCCTCCTTACTGTTTCCAGAATTCTCAATTAGTGGAACTTTAACCGTTTTATGTTTTTTCCTTGGTGTGCTGCAAAAATAAATGGTATCTGTCATCCCTTGCATTAGTACATCTTACGTATAATCAGGGCTTAAACTCAGACGCAGATCGCTGAGTTGCTTTTTAGCATCTAAGTGGAATTGTAATTCCAGCCAACGCCCCCAAGTAAGACAAAGTCCGATACTTTTTTTTTCTATTTAACTATTTAAAATTTATTTAATTATTAATTATATTTCTTTTTATCTCTTTACGTTTTTCTTAATTTAAATTCAATTAATTGATTTAATTATTATTAATTTTAAATTAAATTTATAATTTAATTATTTTAATTTTTTTTTTTTTCTTTCCTTCCTCACAGTCTTCCATAGGCCTCCGGCACTTCTAAATTTTGGAACATAAGCTCTGGTTACACTTGACAGAAATGTCACCAGATTCTGAAAGAGATGTTGTATTGCTAGATTCTACAGCTGGACAAAGCTATGTTACTCAATCGGGTAGCACCGAGAGTTTGTGTAAACTTTTAGTTTTGTTAAAAGGGAAGATGTCATATATGTAGCTGTAACTGTAACATAGAACATGTACCTGTAATTGTAGTACAGAGTAGTATCGAGTAGTGAAGAATAAACAGTGTTTAACTGATCCTATTTAATCTTTTTTTTAATTGGCCATTATAAATATACAGCAAATACTGAAAGTTAAAGATCAAACGAATAAGTGCTACAAAATGTGAAGAAATTTAATATAATTTTTATACAAGGTGTTTCAAAATTAATAAAATAAACTTTAAGGGATGATAGAACACGACAAATAAGAACAGGCTTCTTTTCTAAATGTAAGGGCATATATTAACCTGTTACGTAACACTAGGTAATTTTTGTTCGACCACATACAGTGGATGGACAAAAATATGGAAACACCTTGTGAAATGCATGTTTGAAAAGAAAGATTGATTTTAATGAAATATGTAGGTGGCGCTGGTACTTTTGACTACTGACGCCACCTATACAACTTCGTAAATGTGCTAAACAGTTCAGTTGTTGTCGGAGTACTGTTATGTGAGGTTGCCATTGCATTATGTCAGAGTTAACAGACTTCGAACGTGGGCAAATTGTTGGAGCACGTATGGTAGGTGCTTCCGTAAGTAAGGTAGCAGAGGAGTTTAGTGTTTCAAGAGGTACTGTATCGAAGATTTATTCCGCATATTTGAAAAGCGGAAAAACATCATCTGCTAAATCACAGCGCGGACGAAAGTGTGTCCTGAGTGATCGTGACAGACGATCATTAAGGGCAATTGTGACGAAAAATAAGAAGACCACAGCTGCAAAAGTTACTGTTAATGAATGTTGTGTTACCGAACCCTGTGAGTACCAAAACAATTAGAAGGGAGCTTCATGAACAGGGAATTGCTGGCCGTGCTGCAATTGAGAAGCCACTCATCAGTGATGCTAATGCCCGTAACAGGAAAAGGTGGTGTTTAAGTCATAAAGCCTGGACTATAGAGCAGTGGAAGCGAGTAATATGGTCTGACGAGTCTTCTTTCACACTGTTTCCCACTTCTGGCCGAGTTTACGTCTGGAGAACGCCATCTCAAGCCTATAATACAGACTGCTTGTTGCCAAGAGTGAAACATGGCGGGAGTTCTGTTATGGTTTGGGCAGCCATATCGTGGCAGTTCTCTGCTAGGCCCATGATAACTGTGTCAGGGCACATGACAGCCAAGACTTATGTGAACATTTTCGCCGATCAAGTTCATCCCATGGTACAAACTTTGTTCCCCGATGGTGATGGTGTCTTCCAAGACGACAAAGCCCCTGTTCACACAGCTCACATTGTCCAGGACTGGTTTTCGGAGCACGAGGATGAGTTGTCCCATCTCCCCTGGCCACCACAGTCACCAGACCACTTTGTGGTCTTCATTGGAACGGAAAGTGCGTTCTCGTTATCCACCGCCAACATCGTTATCTGAACTTGCCACCGTTTTGCAGGAAGAATGGTATAATATTCTCTTGGCAAACATACAGGAACTGTATTTATCCATTCCGAGAAGACTGCAAGCTGTTTTGGATGCCAACGGGTTTCCTACACCATATTAAGGAAAGAAACGTGTTTTTTTAAAGGTGTTTCCATATTTTTGTCCAACCCCTGTATGTCGCCTTTTCAATTGCACTGATATGAGAAAAGTTTCAGACTCGGGAATAAAAGCGGTGATTTTTGCATGCATGGTCATTTTTCTTTTTGTATTCATTGTATTTTTTCTATTTTAGTTTGTGTTTGCTTCCCGGTTGCGGCATCGCTTTACCTTTCAAACGATGTCACTAACAATCGGTGACTTTTATTCATAAGGACCTGAAATAAATCATCTAAGAAAACTTTAGCAAAGAGACATCGGTCTCATTTCTCCACTCTTGCTTTTCAGTCTCCTCCCAATGTTACCACTGAGCTTAAAAAATTATAGAAAGTAGGTAATCTAAGAATGTAATTCTAAAATAAACAACCTACCTCGACTTTCAGAGCAACACCATATTCTTTGTTAATCATTTTTATTAATTATTGTCTCAAATCCTTCAGTACAACAACTGGAAAATCACAGACGCAATAAAAATGTATCTTTCTCAGCTTGAAGATATTGCGACTTCAAATTAAGAAGGAATTTACCATTACAGTCAGAATACATTAAAAAAAATACAACATTTTAGGCAATGAGAATGTTCATATGGCTTCGAAATTACGTCAGAGTGCTCAAGCACCTTCAGCAAGAAATGTTCCATGGTAAGAGTGTATGATAGCACGACACTATTTCGAAGCATAGTAAACATTGCAAAACAATGATCTGGATGATTCGCTTTTTACACCTGTGATAAAGTTTCTATGATGGAAAGACACCTTTGGGAGATACAAGCTGGTTCAGCTTCCCCTGAAATTAGGAATAAAAACAATAAATAAGTAATCAAAAACAGGAACAGCGATAAAAAAAGTCTAATTAAATTTTTCTGACTCTGCTTGTTTTCAATATTGAGATTGTCTCTACTTAAGACAGTTAAAAAGGTACATATTATTTATTATTTGCTTGTTATTTTTATTAAACATTATAGACACAGATGTCATCTTACACTTAAAAACACATAATAGCAGACTTCTTTACTTAAGGGGACTCATACACCTTAAAACCCATAAGATGTCCGAATAGGTGACTGTTGCAAGAATTGGGATAACTTATTTATTTTAAAAGCAATTACTACCAACTTTTTACAGCTGACTACAAAATATAGCTGCTTTCTGAAATAGTCATCAGAAAGTTTGTGTTGCCACAAATATTTTTATAATTAAATCCGCTTTGTGAGAACATTTTTCGTCAAGTTTCCAACTTGCGCGCACAGTTTAAAATATTCTGTTTCATAATTTAATTCCATATTTAATATATGGCTTTTATAACATTTGGAAACTACTGTGAACCTAAAATTCTAAAAATTTCATGTTAAAGTTTTATTTTATTTTGCGTTGAGTTTATGAAATGTATTTTATTAAAAAAATTTGTAATGTTTTCGTCCATAAAATTTTTCAATATTAAAATATTCATCAGATTTTTGGTTCAGTTAGAAAATAGTGCCCATATAAAGAATTCCATCCAATTTCAAGTATGTACCGTTAGCCATTTTTAGAATATCATGCGCGCAAGGTGGAAACATGGCGAAATATTTTGTCACAAAGAGATTAAATTACACAAATATTTGTGGCAACACAAACTTTCTGGTTACTAGTTTCCAAAGCAGCTATATTATGTAGTCAGCTGTAAAAAGTTGGAAGTAATTGCTTTTAAAATAAATAAGTTATTCCAATTCTTGCAACAGTCACCTATTCGAAGATCATAAGGGGTTTAAGGTGTATGAGTCCCCTTAATGCTTTGGATGTTTATATTCTTTTCCAAGTTGTTGCTACTGCCTACTCATCGGAGATATCTTTAAACAGAACTGGCTCGAGGGGCTCTGCAAGTTGTACTCTACTAAATGCCCGAGAGCAGAAGAAGTATAATTTCAGAACAATAAATCAGACCCACCGATTTAATTTTTTTTTATGTCTTTGACGCTCCACTTAGCCTAGCGTTTCAGGTGGCTGAAGTGTACTTTTGCGTTCGGTATAGTGGTTATAGTATAGTGTTTCGTATAGTGGTTCGGTATAGTTGAAATCGGTATAGTGGTTAGTATCGTTGGATATCGAATCCCGGAGAAGAAACGTATGTTTGTAAATGTACCGTGTCTGTGCAGTCTTAAGACCCTAGCCGGAAGTTTTCTTGAGTTCTGTGGTGATAAGAGAAGAGGGTGGAAGATCCTTAGACAAGTTCTCAGGAGATGTTAAATATGCCACCTCCGCTACCATAGCCTTTTCTATCCATTCAGACTAATCCTTCAGTTTAACAGCAATTGGTGAGAACCATTGCAGGAGTCCGTTAGTTCCACAAATTCAAAGGTTACTATTGGCTGTCCTAGAGCAAATGTGTTCATAACTATCCTAGATTTCAATCCATAATCCATATATTTATTATGGGTAATGAAGAGGCCGACATTCTAGTCAAACAAACTGACTAATCCTTAGACAAGTTCTCAGGAGATGTTGGACATCTTTAGAAAAGTTCTCAACCATTGCAGGAGTCAGTTAGTTCTACAAATTCAAAGGTTACTATTGGCTGTCCTAGAGCTGTCCATACCTGACATTCTAGTCAAACGAACTGCCAGTGTCCAAAATAGCAGCAAGCACAGTGTCACAGTGGTGTTTCCTATATCTAGGTTGAAGCTAATTACAGAGTGCAAGTTACTAGATAAATGGTAGGAACTCTGCGATACAGTGGACGCAGAAAGAAAACTTTTCGCTTAATGTCAAAAGTTAGCACAGAATTAGAAGTCACTAAATTAACTCTAACCTACTTCCTAATGGATTCCAAACTATTTCCCAGCTTGTGCACATTTTATTAAGGAGACAATGACATATGTGAGTGTGAATGCGGATCACTTTGTGTTTAAATGCTGTTTGACAAAAAGGTGGCACTGACCAAACCATTGGAAGTCAACTGACCAACACATACTGCCAATACATTACTACATTACGTGGTGAAATAGTGAAAATGCATATGGAACATTCTTAACATATTCTGTGAAGTGAATTAATATTAAGGCTCATTCTTTTTAATGCTTGTAGTTTTGTATCCACTCACATTCATAACAAATTATCCGTATAATCTATCTCTAAATACTGTATTTAATATTTTACAATAGCATTCCTTATTTTTTATAGATTGGTTTATTGCATCAATATTATGACAGAAGATAATTTATTTTTATTATATTTCTTCCCTTATTGTATTTTATTTGCAACTGCACTAGATGTAGCAACAAGTATAATATACAAATATGTTAACTGTTGTAGTATAATATATGTAAGTGCCATTTACCTCAATATCATAAGCATTGTTTCCGTTACATTCTGCATTGAACATTTGATTGGCTTTCCGCATATTTCTGTTGTGTTACTTGGTTCAGACTCTGTTCCTCAACGTATTTTTTATTGTACATTTTATTTAATTTTGTTTGCATGTACATTCAATGTTATTTGTTAAGTTACTCTGTATTTTAGAATAGTATTATTAATTTGGTACTAGTACTTGTGTAACATAAATAGTTGGCCACATCCTTAGGCAGTTTTCTTGACTTCCTTAATCTGTCATTTCGGCCTTTGGCCGAGTTATCTACCACTTTCAAAACTTTCAAATATCATCAAATGGAAAAGTCATCTTTATACTAGCAACAGTGTTTCCCACGCTGAATTCTCAGCCATAAAATCAGCAATTGAAAAGCCATTCTCAAACCTCTCAACAAATATACCATAAAATCTGACTCATGCTGCTTTCTTAGCGGTTATGAATCTTTTACCTTCCTCTCCATTAGTTTCCGACATAGATTCATAAATTCTCCTCCTGCTTTAATTCCAAACTTCAACGTATTTAAATTCCATGGACCAAAGGACATAATAGCCATTTTGATAATAATCAGGCAGATGAATTAGCCAAAAAAGTACCTCTTATTCAAGATGATACTGAAATCATCCTTCCATGGCTTCGCTCAAATTTCAAATACCAACTAAAATAACTTGCTTCAAAATTTTAGGCAAGATTGGTGGAATAATGCTTCACAGGGAAGATGCACATATAAATTGATCCCTAATGTAAGCTTCTCATCTCTGTACTCGAATTTTTCATTAAATTACTACGTAATAAGACATCTACCATTTTCCACATATTTCTACGCATTTTGGAAAGCTTCAGGTGACCCGTTGACCCCCCCGGTGGCGATACAGATGTGCACTTATGGTACATCACTCTTTCCCTTTACCTGTACCTGTACACTCAGATGTTGTTAAGCCGCCTTAAGTAAATGGGATATTTTGCATCAAAATTGAGGCGAAACTGCGAAATCAGTGAGATGGGACTACATCTGTAAGACAAACTGTAAAATTCTAATATTCCATCCACTTCAGGTGCGCATCTCCTCGACATTTTCTTTGTGAACCCTCGTAAATCTTGCAATTATTCTTTAATTAGTATGGGAATTATTAGTATGGGAAGGCATTACCCGTTGACCCCCGGTGGCGATACAGATGTGCACTTATGGTACATCACTCGTGTCCCTTTACCTGTACCTGTACACTCAGATATTGTTAAGCCGCCTTAAGTAAATGGAATATTTTGCATCAAAATTGAGGCGGAACTGGGAAATCAGTGAGATAGGACTACGTCTGTAAGACAAACCGTAAAATTCTAATATTCCGCCCACTTCTGATTACTGATATTCAGATTAACGTACCTGCAGTTTGCCCTTTGATTAATCAACCATGCGTTAAATTTGCCCTTTGATTAATCAACCATGCCTTAAATTTTTATACAACGCTGTTAAAGTTCTCTTTGAAGATCAATCTCTACGGGTAGTATAATTCACAAGTGCACATCAATATCGCACTGAAGGAGGGGTTTAAAAAATGAACGAATGAGCTTCCATTGCTCTTGTGACGCTGAAACTTTAAAACTGTGCATGTGAGCGCATGTTGTTGTTTACTTATTTTGTATTTGTTTGGAAATTACAAATCTATGACGTATAAATGCTACAACCATTTTAGTAGAAAATATAGTAATGCTTCATTTTATAAGTTTATTTAATCGTCAACATTTCACTTTGGCGAAACTTGCAGATATTCAGATTAATGTTTGTGGGATATTATCGCTTTTTATATGGAGAAAATGACTTTAAGCTACGAATATTATGCATTTACTAACACCTGTGGATTAAGAGAATTCAAGTGTATAATTTTTTATTGAGAATAACTGGAAGCATTGTAATGAATCTAGTATTTTCTTATCTCAATGTTTCCATTCCTTTGATTTTGAAAGTGTAAGACTCAATATATATTGTAAATGATCTGATTATATCTATTGTTAACATTAAATGTTGCATATGGATAAATTCAATATATTCGTTGTGAATAAGTCATTCTGTTTGAAGAGTACTTCTTAAGCAGGTAATACATTTAAGAGTGAACAGCTATTAATGTGAATAAGACTTCTACTATTTACGTATATAATATGTTTATATTTGATCTAACTTCGCACCGAAAATTTTCACAAGAAATCCATGCTGCTTCAATTATTTTGCACAGGAAGTTGTGTGGCAAAACATTTTTAACCATCTTGCTTAAAAAGAGCGGCAAAAGTCATGTGAAATGACGGAGATGTTACTGGAAGCCCACTTGTCCATTCTAGAAGCCCGTTCCTCGGTGGCGATACAAATGTGCACTTATGAAATATGGCTACGAGTAAGATGTCGTTGAAAAGGAAATAAATGAGAAACGTATAAAGATAACTCTTGAAAATAGTTTCTACTCTAGTGGTTTCATGTCGGAAGAAGAATAACGTAGCCCCTCCCCCCACACACGCACAGAGAACATGGTATTTTGCTGTCAACTGTAAGAGGTTAATATCATAAAAATACCCAGTTTACGCCAACCAGTAGTTAAAGAAATAATTTGGAAATATATATCAACTATTTGACATTGAAGTAATTTGAAGTCATTTTTGGATTTTTGGATTTTGATACAAGACATTTGAAGTAATTTTTGGATGCTTTCATGCTGATATAAGACCTGAAGAAAGTACCAAAGATGGGATTCATCATAACGAGTGTGCATGTATTTCTAAGATGATTACCAGCTGGTTTTACGTAGAGCTCGAGCTAAGGTTTAGCAACAATGGGCATAATTTTGAGACTTGCTGTAGAATGGTCAATTTTCATTTACTTAAATGACACAATTGTAATGAGTAACCCGACTGATGAGCACACTGAAGATTTTACACCATTACAGGGAGCGAATTTAAACTTAGTTAGGCTTCAAGATGGCTCTGAATCTCTGCGAAATTTTGCGAAAGATTTCGCAGAGATTGCAGAGCCTTGTTGAAGTTAAAGAAGTAAAAGTCCACTTTTAATTGGTCAGCGGAGTAAATACACCTTCTGAGAACCTAATGGCAGCTTTGATTCAAGCCTCGGCGTCGAAATTTCCTGTTCCTGAAGGTAACGTACATCTATCTGCCAATACATCTGATTAAGCAGAAGAAGCTGTGCTTATGCAGGACGGTTAGCAGGATGCACGGTTTAGTAAGTCTTTTAATCAAAGACAAAGGAATGACACAGCTACTGAAGGAGAAATACTAGACGTCTTGCCAACTGTTAGGAAGTCGAGGTGTATTTCAAAGGAAATTTCGTAACAGAGTATACAGACCATGCCGATAATCATTCGAGTCTATTCGTGAATCAGCTGTCGTCAAGACTGATAAGGTAAGCATTCAAATATCAGGAGTGCAACTTAAATACAGAACATACCCCTGGTAAATAAAATGTGGTGGCTCATTCTCAGCCAAGAATAAGTTATATGGTAATGGAAAGCATGACTTAAAAAATTTTAGACTCAAAAGATGGTAATTAATAAGTTGAAGATGAATCTCGAGTTTAAAAGTGTTTGTGCTTCTTTAAAGGATTCCAATAATTTTGAATGGTATCATGTAAATATAAGGAACAGAGCAAAAAAACTTCGAAATTGTAAATGATCTTTTGTTTTATACCAAAGATATAAACAAAGCACAGGATTAAGACAGATAATTCCAGCATCCTTAAATTAAGTATCTTAAATGAATTGTATGGTGTTCTATTATGAAGCCTTCTAGGCGTGAGAAAGACGGTACACTGGATTTATTAATTTAGTTTGATTTAAACTTTTGTTCTAAATTTCCCTGCAGCATTTATTTTATTATTTACTAATAGAATGTTCGAAAATAAAAATACCACTGATCCGAAACTTCTTCTTAATACATATATGTTGGTTGATTTTGACCACCAGCCGGGGGGGGGAAGACACCGGTACTAGACTTTAATGATCCCATTCGCTCACTCATTCGTATATTAGAACAAGTAAAACGACGTCTTTAAATTAATTTTGATAGATTTGGCTCTCCATTTTGGATAGAACCTTGGGTGATCACTCGTATAGACCACCCCTTAAGTGCAACTTAACTTCACAGCATGCTTCCCCCTTTAATACCGGCAATATATGGTATTCGGCGCAACAGTGGCATATAATGCGTGTATGTCTGTGGCCTTGGCACCTAAAAATAAGAGTTTTAACAGCATATAGCTAGAAGAGACACCCTTAATAGAATTTTAATCCAGCACTGACTGCTTCGCGAAATTTCAGGGCTTTAGTTCAGACTATCTCCAACCGAGAATGTCTAAAAATCTGTGGCAGGTAGATTAATGTCTTTGGCAAAGAAATAAAATTAAGCAGGAAGTGGACTCACCGTTTTAGGAATCGTGTCTGCTGTCCAGGGAATCGATGGTGTCGCTGGAAGAGCTATGGACGAGATCTGAATACTCGTCGAGCTGCCTCTGCTTCTTACGGACGTTCCAATGCAGGCACTCGGCCAAACTGTCGAACCAATCGCTGATCTGGTCCTGTGCGCAGATGGACGGGATGGGGTAAATGGACATCGTCACGCGGAGGCTGTAACAGATACAAAGTTTCGAATGTTAGATATTTTTAAATCCCTTTCCAGGTCGTACAAATATATACCGAATTCCTTTATTACAGATGTCTAACAAATCAATTGACTCATACATTGTTAAATACATTGATAAAATTAGTTGATATAAATTCAAGCAAAGTACGATATTTGACAAAGGCGAAATAGCTGAGTGTAAGACTTTTTAAGTCATTGTTTTGCATTAAATTTGCGGAAAATTATGACAACCTTATGAAATCAGTCATTTCTCCAAGAACAGAAAGCGGAATAAACTATCAATATAGAAAGGAATTAACAATTTGTCACTAATGGACCACGTCGGTAAATAGCACCCTGACCAAAATTCCCGTTTTGAAAGGGGTAGAACCATTTTAATACCATGTCCCATCATTTTAGGGGAAGGAAAATACATTTTACCACATTTATCCCAAGTAGAACTTTTATAGTCAGGATTAGAATTATTCGAAATAATAATTATTGCCTGCTTTCCTTTAAAATTAAGTTTAGCTATTACGCAAACACATCTTTTAAATGGATTCTAGAGCGGTCAAAATAACTATTTTCGTTTAAATATGACACATGAAATTTTTCGCGATTACAGTATTTTCTTTATTTCGTGTAAGGAAAAAAAAATCTGATGTGTACAAAACATGACTTCCTTGTACGGAATATTAAATTATACGCATTTTGTGTTCCATTTCATTTAAACGTATTGGATTGAATTAAATCTACTTCGCCGACAGCGCATAAACCAAGAATAAATGCATTCTTTAAAATTAACTCTATTTGTTTATCATAGCGACACTCTGGCGCTGGGTTCACTTAACAGTATTATATTTCGTTCATATTATAACTCAGAATGCACAAAATTTATATCATTTTAAGAAATATCTAATCGTTGCCACATGTTCTATTCAAATACTATTATAAAGCTAGAACGATGCATAAAAAAAATTAAGCAAACAAAACAAAAAAGAAAATGTTTTTCACAGACGATTGAGTATTTCGCATTCAATAAATTCAGTTCTTAAAAATCAGTTAATTCAGATAAAACTTAAACACTTATTTCCTCGAAAAAATTCCAGAAAGGATTAAGCATGATTTAATTCGCAATAATAAATGAAGGCGTTATCTTTGTTGTTGCGAAGATAAGTTTCTCTAGATTGGCAACAAATATACTATTCTGCTGTTTCAAATGTAAACAAGCAATGGCCGCCATGAAAAAAAAATTATTAGGCTTAGCGGCACTTAAACAACTTTAAAATTGTTGATAATTCTAAAAATATTGCATACAGGTTTACTAAAGGCATAAAAATCTTAACCGGAAGATAAGAACAACATAATTCAATCATTTTTAAAGCAAAAAATGCACAATTTACAAACATATAAGGATAAAGAAACTGAGATCACTGAGCCGGGTAACAGAGTGGATATATATATAAATATATTTATATTCGCTTGGTGCAGCCGATTGCAACCAAAATACGAGGTGCACATGAACATCTTATAGCAGTTCTATATACAAAATTTCAACGTTCTGAGGTTTATATACAAAATTTCAACGTTCTGAGGCTACTCGTCTTTGAGTTATGCGAAATGCGTACGTACATACGTTCGTACGGACGCCACGAAAAATTCTCTTCAGAATTTATTTTAAAGCAGTTTTATAATTTTTTTGGAGGAAACGAGTCTTTTATTCTGTTCTTACGTACAGATATCACGCAAAAACATCGTTAAATTGCATTCGATAGCGGTCAAATTGGATATTTTCGTTGAAATATGCTGCCTGAAACTTTTCGCGATTACAATACTTCCCTTTTACTTCGTACAAGGAAGTAAAAAGGGTAAAATCTTGTGTAATAACTCGTTGCTGTGTGTGTGTGATTATGGCAAAGCCTCAAGGGCTATCTGCCTACAGGGAGGGATGCCTTCGTGGAGGACTTTCTAAGGGAAACTGGCTCGTATACACGTTACACATGAGGAAAACCACGAAAACGCCCATGCAGCCAGCCCGTTCGCGGGATTCGGACCTCGGACCGAACTACCAGTGTTCACCGCTCGGCCGCTGGTGGGCCCTAACTCGTTGCTGAGCAATACGTAGACACATATCCTATGACGATATACATAATATATTTCCTTAAAAAATAATATCTTCCACCCTTCGACAGTTTCTTCTTTCCAATTCTTTATAACAGAAGATATATCACGTTCAGTTGCCTTGTAATAAAAGTCCGTCATAAAATTAATTATGAATAGAGCTTTATATTAATTTGTAAAATAATTAGGTTTTGCCGGTGAAGAATTACCAAAAAAAAATCAGGTGAACCTCATTGGGAAACTAACGTTCGAACTTCTAGACTGTTAGCTGGGGGTACTGTCAGAGGATAGATTGGAGAAATGTTTTAAATTCCCTCCCCTCCAGTTAAAAGCGATAGAGGAGAAAAGAGACCCAGTTACCAAAACATGGGTATAACGAATTATCTCCCAGCATATTTTAAGTTCAATCGGCAATGTAGAGTCATTAACCTTTTTAGGAATAAGCATCATTTCGTAGACATGCTACTACCATACATTCATATTTGAATTCTCCTAATATAAGAGGACCTTTTGTTCAAATCCATGAAATTCCTCATGGACTAGACGTAGTAACTGCCTATTGCTGGTCTGACCTTAGGAACCTTACAATTTACACATTCCTTTTGCTCAGCTCTGTCCCAGCTTTGGGGCCCACCAGCGGCCGAGCGGTAAAGACGCTGAACACTGGTAGTTCGCTCCGACGTTCGAATCCCGCGAACGGGCTGGCTGCATGGGTGTTTTCGTGGTTTTCCCCATGTGTAACGTGTATACGAGACAGTTTCCCTTAGAAAGTCCTCCACGAAGACATCATTCCCTTTAGGCAGATAGCTCTCGTGTGCTTTGCCATAATTGAATAATACCAATACCATACCTGTCCCAGCTTTGAGAGAGAACCCCCCCCAGCAGGATAAATCTAAGGATCTCCAACTCCGTCATTCATTACTTTCAGCCTCTCAAAAGTACAGTCGATTCGAAAATATTTGAAGCGTCCCCTGCTGCCAAGATATTATACAATAACAAACATCCCTGTCTTGTCCGAGATTCGGACCCAGAACCGACGATACGCCAGTCAGCTACTTCACCAGTAAGCAAGCACGGTGACGCATTTATGAATGGTAGAACTGATAAAATTTGAAACCAAAAGCTATAAACTCACCAGTGATAATTAATTTTGAATTAACATTTTTTATTCTACATAATTTAAATGTTTTGGTTCCGCTATATGAGTTAATTAAGCAGAACAGCTTAGCAAGGTTTCAAGTACTTTTAACACATTGCATTAAAACATACCCTACTGTATGTCCCTGTATTCTCCTTGTTTATTTGGAACTTTCTGATGCAAGCTTCGGGAAGAATACAGTTACAAGGCATCTTATCCGGTTTTTTACTTCCTTGTACGAAGTAAAAAGGAAGTATTGTAATAGCGAAAAGTTTCAGGCAGCATATTTCAACGAAAATATCCATTTTGACCGCTATCGAATGCAATTTAACGATGTTTTTGCGTCATATCTGTACGTAAGGACAGAATAAAATACTCTTTTCCTTCAAAAAAATTATAAAACTGCTTTAAAATTAATTCTGAAGAGAATTTTTCGTGGCGTCTGTACGAACGTATGTACGTACGTATCTCGCATAACTCAAAAACGAGTAGCCTCAGAACGTTGAAATTTTGTATATAGGACTGCTATAACATGTAGATGTGCACCTCGTATTTTGGTTGCAATCGGCAGCACCAAACGTATATAAATATATTTATATATATATCCACTCTATTACCCGGCTCAGTGATCTCAGTTTCTTTACTCTTATATGTTTGTAAATTGTACATTTTTTTCTTTAAAAATGATTGAATTATATTGTTTTTATCTTCCGGTTAAGGATTTTATGCATTTAGTAAATCTGTGTGCAATATTTTTAGAATTATCAGCAATTTTAAAGTTGTTTAATTGCCGCTAAGCCTGTTTTAATGGCGGCCATTGATGTTTACATTTGAAACAGGAGACTAGTGGATTTGTTGCCAATCTAGAGAAACTTCGCAACAACAAAGATAACGCATTCATCTATTATTGCCAATTAAATCATGCTTAATTCTTTCTGGAATTTTTTCGAGGAAATAAGCGTTTGAGATTTACTTCGTAATTTTTAATATAGATAGTTTGAAGTTTTATGTATTTTTGCCTTCTCGCGAAGTAAGAACTGAATTAATTGAATGAGAAATACTCAATCGTCTGTGAAAAACGGTTTCTTTTTTGTTTTGTTTGCTTAATTTCTTTTATACATCGTTCTAGCTTTATTATAGTATTTGAATTGAACATGTGGCAACGATTCGATAATTCTTTAAATGATATAAATTTTGTGCATTCTGAGTTATAATATGAACGAAATATAATACTGTTAAGTGAACCTAGCGCCAGAGTGTCGCTGTAGTAAAATAGAGTGAATTTTAAATAGTCGCTGTAGTAAAATAGAGTGCATTTATTCTATTGTGGTTTATCCGCTGTTGACGAAGTTTATTTAATTCAATCCAATAAGTTTAAACGAAATGCAAGAAAAAATGCGTATAATTTAATATTCCGTACAAGGAAGTCATGTGGTGTACACATGAGATTTTTTATTTGAATTATTTTGAAAACATTGCAAAAGAAGGAATATCTAAGAAAATATATCTTTATGGTATGAATTTCTAAGAAAATTCATCCCATCAAAAGCATTGAACAAAGATGAGATATTCACCCTCGATTTTGAAAAAGATTTGGATTCGAACGCAGTCTTCATCTTTCGAATTTTAATCTAAAAAAACCATTAAATGTTTTAATTCAAAACTTTGGAAAGATTAGTTTTATTGATTACAACAAGAACGTTCATTAAAAAAATAATGCGAATGTTGTAATTTTAGATCTAGCTTACTAGATATTTTCTTCCTCCTTTCTGTATGCCTTCGTGGTGTAACAATAGCACACTCGGCGCATATTCGAGAGGACCAGGTTCGAGTCCCGGTGAGGGCATTGCTAATTTTTCATGTCTCCTGCTTCGAAATATCCTAATGACTTACACCTATCTAAACGGTAGTGGATGATGACTCTTCACCACCGGGATTTGGCGACTGAGTCCCCTAATACCCAATCGCCCCTTAAAAGAGAGAGTATATACGTTATTTTCTCCCTCCTTCTTGCATGCCTTCGTGGTGTAACGGTAGCACACTCGGCGCGTATTCGAGATGTCCAGGTTCGAGTCCCGGAGACAGCATTGCTCATCTTTCACTTCTCCCCCATCAAAAACCCTAATGACTGTACAAATTAATTGATATCTTCGTATGGGGTCTGGGAGCCACCCTCTTAGTTTTCTGCACAGAATTAAAGCTGTGTTTTTAGAATTTATACATATTAATTCTTGAAATAATACTCTATTTTTATTACATAATTTTTAAAAAAATATTTTAAAATGCCAAAAAATTTCAATTCTTACTGAATTATTTTTTGTCAGACTACGTTGAAAAAATTATTCTCATGATCCATGTACTTCAATTGCTAAGTTTGATTTATATTTTCTTACTTAATATAAGTCGTATTCTTAGCTCTATATTCATAAATTTATTCTTCATTAAATACAAGTTTGAAACTTCGTTAAAAATTTTTAGTATTAACTTGAAGTTTTCTAAATATTTTCCCGCAGTATGAAGGAGTACTTTTTTACACTAGCAAATGTATATATATTTGTAGTAATAAAATTCCATAATCAAGAATACACTTAAAATTCTAACTGTATGTTCTGTTCATTTTTAATGGCGACGTTCTCTTATTTGAAAGTACGTGGAATTAAATCCACAGCCCCGTAGTCAAGTTGTTTTTCCCGCCTTTTCTACACGTATAGTTTTAGAATGTTCTGGAGATATTTAAAGCGAACTGGATTGGCTGACGAGGCTGACGTCATTTCTTGGAAGCTCCGCCTTTCCAGAGGCTATAAAAGGACTCGCAAAAGGAATATCAGGGCTTTTTCTTAAATGTCACGATGCAGTAAACTTCATACAAAAAGTTATTAGTAATTCTTTTTATTTACTCCGGATATCTGATTTTTGTAACTGCTATTTCTCCTGAATAATAATAAATGGATCCTGTTTTTCAAACTTATCGTCTGATTATTTAAGCTACGACTAAAGCTGATACATCACATATATATATATATATATTTCTTTTCTTTTTTTTTTTTTTTTTTGCTTGCAGAAGAGAAGTAACTACGACAAGCTTTCAAAACCGGATTTAAAGAACTTCAGGATTTTCTCCATATTTATCATTGAACTTAAATATCGTATAATATAATATTCATTTCAAATCGTTAAATACGTATGCATATGACGAATTGTTTTCTATATACCATGACGAATTGTATTCTATATATCCCTTTAGGTGATGGAATTATTTCTGCACCAAGAAATTATAGTAAATTTGTACAGTTTGGTGGCAGAAAAACAGCTCTAAACGAGGATAATTCCTATCTGCATTTTGCATGCGAAGAAGGGTTACACGTATATATGGAAAACGCTCGCGAAGTAAACGAAATGCAGTTAGTCGTTTTCCTTTCTCTAATCTTTAGGCTATATTTTGCACGAAAAATTACCAGCAAATCTCTATAAAAAATTAATTATTTAATGACCTTTAATATTTAACTATGTAAGTTAAAAATCTATTAACTACTACTATATATCTAGCATTATTTTTCTACTCATTTTCAGTTTTCGAGTGCTTAAATTTCCTTCTGTTTTTTTTTTTTTTCAGTAAAACAATTATTAGTGAATTCAAAAATATGAAAAAGTAAAGATATTTCTCGTTCATTCTTATGTCTGCGATGTTGTATCATCATGCGATGATTTGTAGTTGAATGTATATTTTTTCTTTCTCCAGAACGAAAATAACTGTTATAAATCGCCTTCGAAATCGGTAAATTTTACGTAAACTCTACGTCGATAAAATGATTTTTTCTCGAATAGTTTTACATTAAAGCTTATGAATGTAGAAATACAGGATGTCCCGTAAATATTGCGACAAACTTCTGGGGGAGGTAGAGCACGTCATAAGAATTAAGAATTGCTTAGGAACACCTACCCAGAAACGTCATTGTACCGGGGTGTTGTATAGGAGAGTGCTAGTAGAAAGTGAGGATTGACTCATTCGAGCGGTAGGCACCACACGAAGAGCATGGAACGCTATACGAACGGAGAGCTTGCGAACATGTGATTCCAACATGATGGGACGCCTGCTCATTTTGGACTGGAAGTTCCTAGCCATTTGAACAGATCATTTCCCCACCGATGGATGGAACGTGGTGGACCGGTTCTTTGGCCCTCCCGCTCAGCGGACTTATTAAACCTTGATTTTTGTGTGTGTGTGTGTTTGGGGGGTTATCCAAAAGTGTCGTGTATCAGAATCCTGTTGCGTCTGAAATGGATCTCGTGGCAAGACTCGCCTGCGCAGATGCTACAATCAAAGAAACTCCCGGTGTGTTTGAACACGTCCGGCGGTCAATGGTCCGTCGGTGTCAGGCATGTTTGACGTCTGATGGTGCAAACTTCAAGCATCTGTTGTATCATTCAAGCTGCTGTACACTATTGCCTGATTCGAGCGGTAGGCCCCATACGAAGAGCATGGAACGCTATACGAACGGAGAGCTTGTTCCATCATGTGGTTCCAACATGATGGGGCGAACATGATGGGGCGCCTGCTCATTTTGGACTGGATGTTCCTAGCCATTTGAACAGATCATTTCCGCATGTTTTTCCGACTGTCGCAAATTAATCACTCGCTTGTTTCCTTTCTTATCTTCTACCTCTGCTACCACTTACCCCTGACATTTCTGGACAATGGGTTCCTATGCAATTCTTAATCCTTATGATGTGCCCTAGCTCGCCTAGAAGTTTGTCGCAACATTTACGGGACACCCTGTATAACAGTTTGAAGATAGTTATTAAATTTTCTGTCTTTCAGGGAGTTTCTTTAAAGAGTAATAACCTGAAAAAAGTTTGAAGCACTTTGACAATTCGTTAAATTGTATACCGCTTGAATGGTATGTTCTAAACATGTATTGAATCGAAATATTTTTTATCAATTTGTTTTTCGAGAACAATTTTTTTTAATCTGGAAAAACGCGAAATCAGTGTTCATTAAATCGGGATACTGTAGGGTTTTCCGTATTTTGCATAGCAAATTTATTTTAAGTTTGATACCTATTCTAGACTTCTCAACTTCCTCTCACATTCTCTCGCCAGGATGTAAATTTAAAGTTAAGTGAAGTGCTTATTTAAACGGGTGATTCTCTCAGTTTATTCAGAACGAGTTTCGATAGCCAAGCCCACGTTTCGTTGTTATTTCGCTGTTGTGCTAGTAAGCCTGTTGGCTTTATCAGATTTAGTATCACGCCGGTTAGGTTGCTGTGAGTCCACGTATTAGGCGTAACTTAAGTGCTATCTTGCACTATTTAGGTTTGACTTAAATTATACGAGGGCCATCCAGGAAGTAGATTACGTTTCCGTCTGTGTCCGCTAGGGGCGGGGCTAGCGCGGCCATCTTGGGGTCAGAGCGTTGCGCAGCTCAGTCTGCATCTAGCCGTGCTAGTGAGAGGTTCGTGCTGTGCTCTGTTCAGATACTGTGACGGTTTGAAATGTCTGCGTTAATTGAAAATCCCGCGAGCTGCGAGGTGCGCTCAGTAATAAGGTTTCTGACTGCAAAAAACTGTAAACCGATAGAAATCTATCGGCAGCTTCGTGAAGTGTATGGGGACAACATTATCACTGAAGGTGGAGTGCGTCAGTGGGTCATAAGATTTCAAAATGGCCGAACCAATGTTCACGACGAAGATCGAAGTGGGAGACCCAGCATAGTGACCGCCGAACTTCTCGAAAAAGTCGATGCTAAAGTCCGTGAAAATCGAAATTTCACAATAACGGAACTTTCTTTGAGTTTTCCACAAATTTCGCGAAGTTTGTTGCACGAAATCATCAGCGAAAAGCTTGGTTACCACAAGTTTTGTGCAAGATGGATTCCAAAAATCTTGACAGAGGACCACAAAAATCAGCGAATGGCTGCAGCGTTGAACTTTTTGGACGCTTACCATAAGGATGGTGACTCTTTACTCGATCGCATCGTTACTGGTGACGAAACATGGGTGAAACATGTGAACTGTGAAACGAAATTGCAATCAATGCAGTGGGGGCACACAAGTTCTCCCCAAAAACCCAAGAAATGCATGCAAACAATGTCGGCAAGGAAGATGATGGCGACTGTTTTTTGGGACAGAAAAGGTGTAATTTTGGTGGACTTCCTGGAAAGAGGCACTACAATAAACTCTCAAAGGTATTGCCAAACTCTCCAAAAACTCAGAAGAGCAATTCAAAACAAGCGCAGAGGAATGTTGAGCTCTAAGATCTTGTTGATTCACGACAACGCCCGGCCCCACACGGCAAATGTCACTCGTAAAGTTCTTGAATCTTTTAAGTGGGAGTTGTTTCCTCATCCGCCGTACAGTCCCGACCTGGCACCGAGCGACTTCCACCTATTCCCAGCAATGATGAAGTGGCTGGCTATGCAGCGTTTTGATGACGACGCACAGCTGCAAGAAGAGGTAACGAAGTGGTTGAAGGCGCAGGCGGCCGAATTTTTCGACGAAGGAATTTCCAAGCTCGTACATCGCTACGATAAATGCCTTAATTTGTATGGTGACTATGTAGAAAAGTAGTATTTGAGTGTGGCTTTCATCTGTATATAATAAAATTTGTTTCCTATACTTTGTTTATTTTTTTATTCCAAAACGTAATCTACTTTCTGGATAGCCCTCGTATTTTACGTTTAGTTTCTACCGCAAGTTGACGGTGCTTTTATAACGCACGAAAACCGTGCCTTTCTGTTAACTATTTTGAATTAATAAAGTATTTTGAATTAATAAAGACTCAGATGAAGGTTTTACCCTTCATCTGAGTCGGTAGTTTTATTCACGCCTGTGCGAGAATTCGCCAGGTCATTTTTATAGGGTCTATTCTAGTTTATGTGGAACTCTTGTTGCACATAAAAACTATAATACAAGTGTGTTATTTGTCTTGCTGTCTATGTAAATTCGGAAAATAAAGTGGTCAAAGCTTACCTGTCACCGTGACGAAGTTCTTGTCGATTCCTGCCGTCAAAAGACACCCAAGCTAGGTTCCGAGAATCTGGTGATACCATGATCTGTTATAGAAAAACAGCACTTTAATGAATTTATGTATCTAAAATCAGATACCAACAATTGTTTTAAAAAGCTTTTTCACAATAGATTTTTTCCCTGTGATTGATACGGCACCTTTATTAAACTAAAAGTATTAGAGTTTTGCTATCGTAGTTATAGACATTTTATGGCTGTAGAGTTCCTCACTTTGGAAATCTAAATTAATGTTGGAAGTGAAGAATCTAAGAACTGATAAGCGAATAATCGCTTGAGTTCGGTGACAAGAAACAACAAGATAGAAGGGTAACTAACTCTTTATTATTTGAATAAGATTTAACAAAACTCCGCCTGGGAGTGTACAAGCAAAGCCCGCACTTGGACTTGAACTTAAAAGACTAAGAATTAAACTAAAACTAAGATTAACTAAAGAAGTATAGCCGAAGCTATCAAGGTTCAAATCGAGTTGCCCCTTAACTTATTTGATTACGAAGCTTAGCAAGGGCTTGAATACGGCCGAGCGTAATAACAGCTTTGAGAGAGAGAGTGGCCAAAAAGGCAGACGCGCGTAAATCAGAAACTCTGATTCTCTCTGACTCAGTAAGTAACTTCGTGGTTTAAATACCGCTTCTCCTCATTAAATACTCAGCAAGAATCCAAAACTACGTTCTGGCCGGAAGTAGAAGTAGCCGGAAGTAGTAGTTGAAGTTAAAAATTTGACAGGAAAGGAACTTTAACTTAAAATTTAACTGTTAATAAAATTAACATAATCCTTACATGGCAAAATATTCATAACCGTACTTACTCGGAAATAAAAATCTCTTCTTACATTTTATGATTAATTTTCAAGAAATATAGATGAATATTTAGTTTGTCTTGCAGTAGTTTCGCAAAAAAGAATCCTATTCTTTAGTTTCCTACGTTCAGAATTACCTTGAAATAGCAGCATTGTTAGTTGCGGTCAAAGGATTATTTTCAGTATTAAATATTGTTACTTATTTATTTTCAGTATAAAATAAATTGTTGCCTATGTATTTTTAGTATTTTCAGCATTAATCAGTAGGTAGCAACTATATTGTAAATAATGTAAATTGTTAGTCATTTATGTCAGTATTTCAGTAATAAATTTCAGAATTAAGCCAGTTCAATTTTAGTAATCGCTCACCTATAGATATGGAAATTACATAAGTGTTTTGTTTAGCATTTAAATAACCTTTTCATATTCGTTTATACCCCAACAAGCGTCATATCCTGATAGCCAGTGGTTTAGTACATAATACAAAACTAATGCATCTTGCTGTGTTACATAAATTTAATTATAAACAATATTTAATTATTATATAATAAAGTACAATTGTACAATAGTTAGAATAAAATCAGAACAAAATATTAAATTGTTTTATTATCAGCGCTTCATTTCTCTAAAACTATTACTCCAAAGGAGCTTTGTTCCTGAAGGATTATTGTTTTCGTTTTGCGATTTGAGTCGAATCATTCTGGATGTCCGCTTAACTTTTCAAACTGTTGCCACCAAATATTATCGCCCTGTATTATATTTGAAGAAATTAAATAATGAAGAATCTGCATTAATGTATGCATTTTTCTCGCATTGTGATAAAACAACGGTAGCTAGAACTATTGAATTTTGAATGACGCAATCATACTACGAATATGGGCATCTTAAAGCCCAAATTTGAAATTTGGAATTTGTTTTATTGTTGATTTCATATTTTCTAAAACTTTAACGAATTTTTGATTAGCAAACTCAAGGATTCCAAAGCGAGCAATGGCAACAACGTTGTACAGAAAAAAAAAAAAAAAAAAAATTATCTCCAGTGCGTGAGATTGTGTATCGGAAATTCTAAAGAATTACGCTCAATTTAAAATTATTTTTTTATATTGCTCTTGAACTGGATTTTGTGGTTTATGTGTGAAGAACATGATATTTAATAAATAAAGGTAACACACAAAATGCTAAAAAAACGTCCCTTTGGACACAATTTAAAATCTGAAACCTTTTTTTTATTTTAAATTTTTTTAATTTTTTAAAAAAATTTTATATATGTAATTTTCTTTGATACGATTTAAGATTAAAATGTGGTCCCGAAAAGTGAAGAAGAATGAGAATGATTATATTCATTCATTTATTTATACTTAGCTTTAAATTTGATTACTTTGTATTCCACAGAGTGTTTTATCATATTTAAGTACGGCACTTAAGCACGGCCTTCAGACAAGAGGAAGAGAAAAGAAGTCAGCATTTCGACGAAGATTTGCAATAAGAATCCAAGGGCTAGGGTTGCCTCCCCTTCGCCCAATATTTGCAAGATTTACCTGCTGCTGATGCAGAAACTGATGACAGAGTGACGGTGAACTAAGGATGGTAGAAGCAAAGATTGCCGATTTAACACAATTTTATTTTGTGCAAAACTCTTTCTTAACGCAGACACACATGACTAAACAGACTGAAGGCAGGTATCCGTTGTTGGTAATTACATCTGTGTCTTTTTTGCATCGGTTCGGCAATACAGGCTGTCCCATGAAGACCGTCCAAACTCTGCATAGCCAGATTCCTCGCTTAGAATGTACAAGCAATGCCCACAGAACTAAAACCACTAAAAAAGGAGTACTGTCTGTCTACGAGAAGAGTAGCTCCCGCCACAGTCTCTGGCGGGCGGTGGTCGCTATAGCAACAAGGCTAGTAATTTTCAAACAGGGGCGACAAAAGCTTGCTTTATTGTTATTTTGTTTTCGGCGACTGTTGGCGGAGGGGAAAAGAGTTATTCGTCTTCAAGACACCCCTACGGAAAATGGGTCAAGGCTCGTTTCTACGACAACAGACAGCTGCAGACTAACTGGCGAGAGCTTTTCTTATGACAGACAGACTGTACTAAAATCAGTGAAAAAAATGGAAATTATGCAAGTAAATGTAGTATGTTTTCATCGTTTTCTACTCTTGGCACACTAAGAATGATGAAATACGTCATAAAAATGAATAAATTACCTTTAGTTCGACCCCCGCTGGTACGACGATGGGCCTGAAGGACAAGGAATGTGGACAGATAGGAGTGATCATGATGGCAGGCACGCTGGGGTGGATCATAGAGGCCCCGGCTGCCACGGCGTATGCTGTGCTGCCAGTTGGCGTAGAGACGATTAAACCTGGAAAACATCGACAGCCGTTTATAACTGATTTAAGTCGTTGCTTTTTGAGATCTTAAAGCATATATCTTAATAATATATGTTAGTTCTGAACCATCATTAGAACTTGTTCTTGAAAATCATCTTATTCTACATTCTCCTGATTAAGAAAAAATGGATGCGTAAAATTAATTTCTAATTTTAAACGGCAATTCTAAACACGCTGGACAATGAAACATATGTGTATTTTATTTGCAGTACTTTATTAATAATGAGTAAGCGTTTCTTTGCAAACCAATCCTGCTTCAACACTTCCTAAAAATGACAGATATAAGTCTTACTCAGTCACTGAATGAGACTTTAGCCATTGCTTTTGTAAAACAACGGCTATGAAATTAGCAAAGCAACAACCTTATTTTTGGCGTAGATTTAGTCAAGATCTCAATCGATTTCAGGGGCAAACAAACACAGGTCTCTCTTCGTCAGGAGCAGGGAAATCCGCAAGACTGGAAAGCAGGTGCAACGGCGGTAATTATAGCCCATATCTTGGTTTGGTTTATGTGACTACAGCAAAGTCTCTAGGGCTAACTGAAGACCGAGATGCCTTTGTGGAGGACTTTATGAGGGAAACTGGCTTGTATACACGTTACATATGGGAAGAATCACAAAAACGCCCATGCAGTCAGCCCGTTCGCGAAATTTGAACCTCGGATCGAGCTACCGGTGTTCAGCGACTTCACCGCTCGGCAGCTGTTGGGCTATGTATATGGCAGCTAAACGAAAGAGAAGGTAGCTCCCTCTGTCGGCAAAAATAGCAACGGAATTGAAAAAAAATTAAGTTCTTTTAAAATCCTATTAACTTAATTTTTCAATTGCGTTACTATTTCTGCCTACAGATTATGCTGCCTTCTCGTTCGCTTTGCTCCTGCAGGGTATAAATAAAACATGGTTTTTCCTTCGTTGCATATTTCTTTGCTTCTGATAAAGAGGGACCTTACCTGTTTGCCCTTGAAAACCATTGAGATCTTGACTAAATCTACGCCAAACACAAGGTTATTGTTTTGCTAATTTTATGTTTCACTTTAGCGTGCTACTCTTCTGTTTTGAAAACAACGACTAATTTACTTTGGGATGGGGGAGGTCTAGGAAATAGTTTTCTAATACTTTAGTTAGCATATTCTCGATTTGCTTAATGATGTTGAAATAAGCGAATTGCTCATGATACATTGCCATCAGGGCAAGCGGCATCCGTTGGGTAAAATACACCCCACTAAGACTCCTTTTCTAGGGCTTTGTGGTAAATGAGGTTTACAATAACCTTGGCTATCTTCGAGGACAAAATCAGAAGAGCAATTACAAATGCCAGGCAATCTTACCAGGGATATGAACCGAAACCGAGTATCGCTTTGACGTATATCTTTCTGTTAATAGTGCACATACTGAAATTCTTTCATTTTTATACCTGGAATTTGTTTTTTAAATTAACAAATAAATAAAAACACTTTTAATTAATTTTACTTAATACATACTTTACAGAAATCTCATGGAGTCTCACACCAATGTGTTGCACATTCTAAATATGATCTTCGTTGGATACCACATTTTAACATTCCGAAAAAGCGCCTTTCGCGTCTAAATTTTCTTTTGGTATTGATAAATAATGGAAGCGACTTCATAATAAATCGGAAAAATTATCTTTTTTCCCGATACAAAAGTCTAAAAACGTTAAGAAAAATCCAAAGTTTGAATCTGGAATTTAGCACAGCATTACTTTGCAGTCTGCTTTTAAACTACAACGGGAATTAGCATCAAAATTGTTCAAATACGAAAAAATAATTTAGCATTTATAATAGAAATTTTTATAAAATACATTTGAATTTCGCTGATTTACTTTTGACAATATTTGGATAAACAATATACATGCGGAATCTGAAAATATCCTCTAAAAGTTAGTACAATAATCATGAAAATTCATGGCGCAACCACCACCTTTCCACATATTTAGCTTTGTTTCCTACAACGGCTTATTTGTTAAAAGGTTTATGTAACGTAATTTTTACGTTTAGATAACGTTTATACAACTATAATTTTTATATGCATTTATATTTTTTATATGCATATACAACTATAATTTTTATATACATATACAACTATAATTTTTATATGCATTTATATTTATATTTTATATGCATCGAAAAATAAAATAATCACGGGGTCTGTATTTTATTACGACGTTCACAATATATCTATTCTTGACTCGGGATAGGGAAGAAAATATTTCTACACAAAACATAAAGTTCATAGGTTTAGAACAAAAAAAAAATCAAAATTGAAAAAAGGAGTAAATTATGCGTATCAAAATCTTAACTTAGACACTGTTTTAAACAAATGGCTAAACTTTCACAGTTTAGTAATTTTTGAAGACTTGTTTTAATTATCAGAATATTCCTGGTTATATGCGACTAAAAATCCAGGGGATACTAAAAATAATCGATTTTAAATCAAAAATTTCCAAACTGAAATTTAGCAAACTGAATGAATTCCTGCTTACATAATATATGTTAGTTCTGAACCATCATTAGAATTTGTTCTTGAAAATCATCTTATTCTACATTCTCCTGATTAAGAAAAAAATAAACTCAAGAGCATTAATGAAAATTCCTTCATTTCACTCGAATACTTGTAAAAGGTATGGAAATGCTCATTGTGCAAGGAATTAAAGACATTCTTCTCATGTGGATTTGTGGTGTAACGGTCAGCACATCCTGTTAGCAACTGAGCTGTATTCTAAGCGAAGGTATGGCTTACTTTACAAGCTTCCTGTTTACAAAAATCTTAATGATTCTACAGTTTTGTGCTTTTCTTTTAAAAACTCTTTGTGGTGTAACGGTCAGCACATTCTGTTAGCAACTGAGCTGGATTCTAAGCGAATGATGGCTTACTTTACAAGCTTCCTGTTTACAAAAATCTTAATGATTCTACAGTTTTGTGCTTTTCTTTTAAAAACTCTTTGTGGTGTAACGGTCAGCACATTCTGTTAGCAACTGAGCTGGATTCTAAGCGAATGATGGCTTACTTTACAAGCTTCCTGTTTACAAAAATCTTAATGATTCTACAGTTTTGTGCTTTTCTTTTAAAAACTCTTTGTGGTGTAACGGTCAGCACATTCTGTTAGCAACTGAGCTGGATTCTAAGCGAATGATGGCTTACATTACAAGCTTCCTGTTTACAAAAATCTTAATGATTCTACAGTTGGTCTTGTGCTTTCCTTTAAAAAACTCTTTGTGGTGTAACGGTCAGCACATTCTGTTAGCAACTGAGCTGGATTCTAAGCGAAGGTATGGCTTACTTTACAAGCTTCCTGTTTACAAAAATCTTAATGATTCTACAGTTGGTCTTGTGCTTTCCTTTAAAAAACTCTTTGTGGTGTAACGGTCAGCACATTCTGTTAGCAACTGAGCTGGATTCTAAGCGAAGGTATGGCTTACTTTACAAGCTTCCTGTTTACAAAAATCTTAATGATTCTACAGTTTTGTGCTTTTCTTTTAAAAACTCTTTGTGGTGTAACGGTCAGCACATTCTGTTAGCAACTGAGCTGGATTCTAAGCGAAGGCATGGCTTACTTTACAAGCTTCCTGTTTACAAAAATCTTAATGATTCTACAGTTTTGTGCTTTTCTTTTAAAACCTCTTTGTGGTGTAACGGTCAGCACATTCTGTTAGCAACTGAGCTGGATTCTAAGCGAATGATGGCTTACTTTACAAGCTTCCTGTTTACAAAAATCTTAATGATTCTACAGTTGGTCTTGTGCTTTCGTTTCAAAAACTCTTTGTGGTGTAACGGTCATCACATTCTGTTAGCAACTGAGCTGGATTCTAAGCGAAGGTATGGCTTATTTTACAAGCTTCCTGTTTACAAAAATCTTAATAATTCTACAGTTGGTCTTGTGCTTTCCTTTAAAAAACTCTTTGTGGTGTAACGGTCAGCACATTCTGTTAGCAACTGAGCTGGATTCTAAGCGAAGGTATGGCTTACTTTACAAGCTTCCTGTTTACAAAAATCTTAATGATTCTACAGTTTTGTGCTTTTCTTTTAAAAACTCTTTGTGGTGTAACGGTCAGCACATTCTGTTAGCAACTGAGCTGGCTTCTAAGCGAAGGTATGGCTTACTTTACAAGCTTCCTGTTTACAAAAATCTTAATGATTCTACAGTTTTGTGCTTTTCTTTTAAAAACTCTTTGTGGTGTAACGGTCAGCACATTCTGTTAGCAACTGAGCTGGATTCTAAGCGAATGATGGCTTACTTTACAAGCTTCCTGTTTACAAAAATCTTAATGATTCTACACTTGGTCCTGCGCTTTCCTTTCAAAAACTCTTTGTGGTGTAACGGTCATCACATTCTGTTAGCAACTGAGCTGGATTCTAAGCGAAGGTATGGCTTATTTTACAAGCTTCCTGTTTACAAAAATCTTAATGATTCTACAGTTAGTCTTGTGCTTTCCTTTCAAAAACTCTTTGCTTTAAAAACTCATCGTGCAAGAAATTGAAGACATTCTTCTCATGTGAGAATTTATGGTGAAACGGTCAGCATATTCTGTTAGCAACTGATCTCGACACTAAACGAAGGTATGGCTCATTTAACAAGCTTCCTTGTTCACAGAAATCGTACTGACTTTACAGTTGCTCTTGTACTTTGCTTTTAACAAATAACCCTTTGTTTTAAATAAACAGATTTTACAACTGAATGACACACAGAGTGAAACGTAATGTTCATACCATCGCCCTGCACCGTGGTCACGTGTTTTCCATCTAAGTATAGGTCGATGTTGGAGAGATAGGGAGAAGGACCCCGATCCACAACGACTTCATTTAGCACCTGAATTAATAAAGAGATATTTATATTATTTTAATAAACTCACAATAAAAATTCTTAGTAACAATTTCTCTAATAACAATGGACGCATGTTCGTTATTAGAATTAAATATTACGTAAATGTTTTGTATGTATATTCTTATATGTATCATTTATTTTGTGTAAATGTTTTGTATGTGCATTCTTATATGTATAACTTATTGCGTATATAATTAAATAATTTTAGATATTTTCTGCTTTTCTTAACTACTGGTCTTTTTTAATGTAGAAAGTTTTAGAATTTCCATTCTTTCACCCTCGGTAAGAAAGTTTCCTTCATATCAAAAATCTTGCTTGAAATTCACTTAAAAATTTCACTACAAAGCCAAAGAGGCGATGTAGAAATATTGGTTTTTTAAACAGTAGAAATAAATAAAAGCTTTTAAAGAAATTTAAAAAAATCGGTTTTAAAATTTGTTCCAAAATTTATATACGATGTATGAGCAGATATGAAAAACAAAATTCTAAGTTCCAACATTATACTAAAATCGACAACTTTAGTACATAAATGAATCCCAAAATTTAAAACACGACTATGATGAAAAACACAGTTCTCTCAAATACGATATAATTCGGATATATTTAGAAAATAACCGTTAGCAAAATAACATTAGAATAATATAATTTTAAGAATAGACTAAGCAAAGTGTTACAATGGGAATAGAATGTTTGCTAGAAAAAACAGCTAAAAAATTTTTTAAAAATATATATATATCTAATAATAAAATTCCATAGTCAAGAATACACTTAAAATTCTAACTGTATGTTCTTTTCATTTTTAATGGCGACGTTCTCTTATTTGAAAGTACGTGGAATTAAATCCAGAGCCCCGTAGTCAAGTTGTTTTTCCCGCCTTTTCTACACGTACTGTTATAGAATGTTCTGGAAATATTTAAAGCGAACTGGATTGGCTGACGAGGCTGATGTCATTTCTTGGAAGCTCCGCATTTCCAGAGGCTATAAAAGGACTCGCTTAAGAATATCGGGGCTTTTTCTTAAATGTCACGATGCAGTAAACTTCATACAAAATGTTATTAGTAGTTCTTTTTTTATTTACTCCGGATATCTGATTTTGTAACTGCTATTTCTCCTGACCAATAATAAATGGATCCTGTTTTTTAAACTTATCGTCTAATAATTTAAGCTACGACTACATTTATGTTTCTTCAACAATCTATTTATTCCTGACAAAAGCTGGTACATCACACACACATATATATATGGGTGCAGAAATAAATACTGTCTGGTTATTGATAGCCAATATTCCCTATCAACACATTTATGACTTCTAGTTGCGGTGTGAGCTAGGAGTTTCAGGGCTATCTTGTAACTTGAGGGTACAGATAATTTCCGCAGTAACCATTTGTACTTCTCATAGGCCCGAGACAATCGTACATATACTTGGAAGGATACTATTGCGCGTGTTTAGTGTTATATTTCCGCTATGTTACGGACTGTTGCCGCTTCGCTTATACACTAGTGTGCACAGCTTAAGCCTTAAGCAACAAGTTCATTTTCCAACATACAACCATGAAATTGTAAGAGCTTTTTGCGATCAGCACAGTGAAACGAGAACTCAGTAGAAAGGTGATGCATATCCGTAGGAAGGTGATGTGCAGCAGAAAGGTGATGCATATCCGTACGAAGATGATGTGCAGTAGAAAGGTGATGCATATCCGTAAAGGTGGCCAAATATCAGCATCATGGCGTCAGAGAATACGTCAGAGCACACAAAACGCGAGGATATGAAGGCGAATTTTCAGTCATTCTTCTGCAGGTGAAAGTGAGATTGTACCTGCGGTATGTCTACAAGAAAATGTCAAGCTGCTTTTACACGTGGTAGAATGATTGTCCGTGAAACAACGAATTACTGCATTGACTAAGAGCATGAAAATGACTACCTCACTACTACCAGAAAATGACTACCAGATCTTAAAAAGCTTGACCAGATCTTAAGAAGCTTGCATGGGTAATCCCATGCAAGCTTCTTAAGATCTGGTACACGACTGTGGCCGAAGGGATTGTCTTATATGGAGCGGCGGTCTGGGATACACATGTCACATCACACATGAGACGTATGCTTAATTCTATCCAGCGTCAGTAACTCCTTATGGTCTGCAGGGCATATCGCACATCTCCGACGGAGGCACTGTAAAGGTGTCCCGACTTGGAATGACATTTACTCTATGGGGACAAGAATACTTCAATTCAGGTTATGAACATTATAGCCCAGAAGATCCCTGCCATCCAGCGGCAAATAGCCTGGAGGAGTACATCTCACTTACGAAACCAAATGACCTCAATAGTGCAGATGGTATATATACAGACGGTTCTAAATCCCTAGAAGGAACAGGCAGTGGCATCTGCTATATCGAAAACAATAGAGTTACTTACCAGTGGCAAAGGAAACTGGGTACTTTTGACTCAGCTTTTCAGGCAGAGTTGCTAGCGATTACAGCAGCCATAATTTATTTGTCGAAAATAAGTCTGGCATCTTATCACATCTATACGGATTCAGCTTCAAGTTTAACTGCAGTAGCAGGGGCTGCTTCGCGCAGTCCATTAGTGAATAATATTAGACATCTGCTGTTACAAGTATTCCACTCAGGCAATAGACCTCATCTGCACTGAATCCTCGCACATGTTGGCATATATGGCAATGAAATGGCTGACCATATTGCCAAAGAAGCGGCATATTCTATCACACTCCCAGAAATACCGGCTCTGAAACCGGTCTCTTTTCTCAAGCAACGAACTATGTCTCAACTTATGGCAAGACGAATGGAATAGAAGCGCCACGAGACGAAGAGTATATAAGTACATCCCTAGGGTCTCCCTGGACAGACATATTCTGCCTTACTATACCACTCCCTTTCTGACAGGCCACGGCCCCTTTTCCTTCTTCTCTCTACCGCTTTAAGATTAGAGATCTTCTTGTGAATGTGGTGAAGAAGGCAGCCCGGACCTCTTTGCATTTAGCTGCAATCTACTTAGATGTCAGAGACTCAGACAGCCGTGTGATAATAATAAGTCCATGTGGTACAAAAGCTTCCAATACAATAAATATGCAACCACTCGGCTCAAAAGCATTATTGACTGGTGTGTAGATAAATACTCTTAGCATAGGCAAGCAATCTTAGCATAATCAGTTCATTAAGGGAATACTGTAAATGAATATGAAAGATAGTCCATTTATAATTGTACGAAAATTATAGAAAATTAGAATGCTCCATGTCAATGGCAGTAGACTTGTATTGTACTCTGGTACAATACACTGCATAATGTATTATATGTTGGTAATTATTTTTTTGAAAATTGCACATTAGTATTGGCATTTGTAAGGGTCTTTTAACATTTTAGCTATTATATAAGTAATTATTTAGTAGTTAGAGTAATTATTTAGTAGTTAAAGTAATTATTTAGTAGTTAGAGTAATTATTTAGTAGTTAGAGTAATTATTTAGTAGTTAGATCATTAGTCCGAGGTTGCGTTATAAGGTACAATAACTGTTTAAGTATTAGCAGTTGTATAATTGCATAATGTAATGGACTTGTTACAATTGTATAATGTACTGAATTTTGTAAGATGGAATATGTATTTTTGTTTCAGTTTATGTCAAAAAGAAGTGGTAACTGAACAAAATTTTAGTATGTAATCAGAATCATATCTATTCAAGTTATATGTAGATGAAATATTGGGCATAGTAATTGTATAATGTAATAGCGATTATAATATGTACTAGATATTGTAAGGTGCAATTATCTAGTAATGTATGAGTATTTAATCAATAAGTGGATAATAAATATCATAAATGTATTTGTAATTAATGCACTTCTGTCATTTATCCACAAATGTACCAGTTGTAATATACTTGCAATTGTATTAAATATTGGTAACTATGTATGGTACAGGTACAACATATTTGTATAATGTACTGTATTATATACATACTTGGAAGTTTTGTTTTTGTTTTTGTTTTGTATTATGTCCAATAATATTGTAAAGTGTAGGAGATTGGATACTATATACTGTAAGGTAAATTTGCATGTGTGTAATGTATCAGTACTTGAAACAGGTTTTAGTATTTACTTAATGCAAAAAAATACTCGTTAAGAAGTAGATTGATAAAACACTGTACATGTACCTGCTGTATAATGCATTACTATGTAAAAATACTCGTGAAGAAGTAGATTGATAATATATTGTATTTGTACATGCTGTATAATGCATTTCTGTAATAATATAGGGTGAATCTTTACATTTTGGTAACTTGGAGATTTTTTGGCGAAAATTTGGTGACCTCCTGCTACAGCAACCTGCTAGTTTTGTTTTGGACGCCATTTTGTTTTCACGAAGTAAAGGCATGTTTTTTTTTTTTTTTTTTTTTTTTTTTTTAACTCAACATTTTTTTCCAACAATCTGCTAGCCGAATAACGCTTATACTAGAACTTTTATGGAACAAAAATGCTTAATCATGACGAAGATTAGGTGCGAAATTGGGAGAAAGTGTAGAATCGCAAACTGCTTCCCGCGTTTTTAAGAATTGCACACACACGGTATCCATGTACACGTCGACCTATTTTCACTTAAAAAAAATCCCAGAATTGCACAAAAATGACATTCCGCACACTCTTGACTTTATCTATGTACACATCGACCTATTTTCACTTAAAAAGTCAAAGAAAATTGACAAAATTCAATTCTTCTTACTCTTGTAAAAAGCGCCAAACAAATAAGTGGGCGATCCTGCACTTTAGCATAAGATGTAATCACTTTTGTATAATGTTTTAATAACTCAGTTATGTTTTAGTACTTATTCGAGAATGTATTAAGAATGTTTTATGTATTTGTATTCTGTAATTGCATCACATTTTTGGTTTTACATTTTATTTTTGTATTATGTACTAGTAAGTATGCATGTATTATGTACGATGGGTAAGAGCTACGGCTTCCTAAAAAGTACAGTGCAATTAATATCATCAAGGGCCTTAAACTGCTGAGTTGGTAACCAATTCTGTATGGATTATGTAATACTCTGGGACGGAAGCCAACTCAGCGGATTTCAGGATTTCAGGTAGTATGATTGGTAAGCTTCAAATGGGTGTAGTTTGACGTCTGTCTCCAAGAGTTTGAAATTGATAAAAGTATTGTTTGACGAGCTTGAAAATCATTCGAGGCTACAGACACAGATGTAAAAAAAGTTGGTGGTGATCGGCCGAGCAAAATAACGGTGACTGATGACCGATATATCCTGCAGGCGAAAAGTGTTCGAAACCAAACACTGCGGGCAACATGCTCAGACGTCGCGGACAGTATCCGAACGACAGTTGTTTCGGTTTACTGTGGCAGACAGCTTTATAAAGATGGCCTATTCGTCCGCCGTCCTGAATGCTGCATACCGTTTACCGCAGCCTATCTGCGGCACCATTTACATTTGTGTAGGAAACACAAAGACTGGACACCTCTTGAATGAAGTCCTGTTCTCTTTAAGATGAGAGTCGTTTCAGCGTGCAAAACGATTCTTGCCACCAGCTGGTGCGGAGAGAAATAGGGACACACTTTCATACCACTAGCATAAGGGAAAGATACCGTCTGGGTGATCCTGGCGTGCTTGTATGGGGAGGCATGATGATGAACGGACGGACGAAGCTGTACATTTTCGACAGAGATTTACTTACCGGAGATCATTGCTGTGATAAAGTTATATCCTCCCCTACTTGCATCTTTTACGAGGTGCCATTGGTCCCGATTTTGTATTTATGGATAACATTGCACTGCCCCACAAGACTCATACTGTTGTGGAGCTCCTGGAAAGTGAAGACATCCGCAATGGATCGACCAGCGTGCTCCTCTGATTTAAATTCCATCCAACATGTGTGGGTAGTTTAAAGAGACGCCTTATGGAACGATCTTACCGTGTAGGGAATATCAGACAACTGAAAGAAATATTCCTTGAAGAATCTGAACTCATGTCCCAAGAATTGTTAGATAATCTGGTGTTGAATACCGACAGAAGCTTAAGGAAGGACATATCCCTTATCCCCCTTTGGCTTGTTGTTGCTTCTGTAGGCCACACAGTTTACTGTACCAACGCCATTCTTCCAATCAAGCCTTTTTATTCGTTTCGTACTGTGTGCGTCCTATTCATTTTTTTGCTACTACACTTTCCTATTTATCCTGCATAATGTTTCACCTGTGCATAACAAATTCCCCTGCGTATAACTTAACACGCATCATGTATATACCCCCTTCTGTGCATAATGTTTTTCCTACGTATCACTAATTTCCCTGTGTATAATTTAATTCGCATCCTGTGTTTAATGCGCAGCCAGTGCAAAACAACATTATTACAATCTGATGATAATGTATCTGTTACCAGTATACGGTATATTAGGAAAAAAAATTAATGTAATAAGTATTGGGAAGTTAATGTAATGTTAAGGTAAGGCGTTATTTCGTCTTGTCAATCTGATGTGTAGAATATAATGTAATGTGTAAACCATGTATCGCAATATATAATATGTAGTATGTACTGATAAACTATCTTGTTAATGTGAATGCAAACTGTATAATGGTATTATGCATAACGATGTAGGCAGTGTATCGAGTAACGGTTACAATTGGCATGTCCAGATGACAATTCAATATGCATCCAATGTATAAAGCCTATCATGTGTATAATTTATCCAGTATAATGCAATATCTGTGTATAACAAATTTCCTGTGAATAATTTAACCCGTATCGTGCTTATAACCCCCCTATTGTGTATAATGTTCCTATGTATCATTAATTTCCCCGTATATAATGTAATGCGTACCCAGTGTTTAATAATGATATAATGCGTATCCTGTGTCTAATGCGAATCTTGTGCAAGATAACCCTGTTATAATGTACCAATATAGGGTTTATTAGAAAAGAATTTTAATGTAATAAGTTGATGTGAAGTTAATGTAATGTTAGGGTAAGGCATTAATTTGATATGTAGCATATAATGCAATGTGTAAATCATGTATCGTAATATATAATGTAATACGAAATGTAAGATAAAGGTGGACGTGGTGCTGTACTGATTAACCCAAATGGTAAAGGGACAGTACCCACGTCCTCCGTCGCTTATCGCTTACTACACTTACCTAATACTGTAAGTTTTGCATTGTGCCCCTGTAATATAAATTTCATGTCTTCCAATTCATTACATGCTAAATTACGGCCGAAATCAGAGGAGTTGACACTTTTAGTGCCTAGCGAAAGTATCGTACGTACAGGAATAACAGGCCAGTTTCATGAGCTAAGGTTTGGGGAAAAGCTCATAAAAACCAAACTAAGAATAATATTTACAAAATTCTAAAAAGCAACATATTACGAAATAAAGTAATCCCAATTCTGTTTCTATATTTGTTTAACATCATACGAATAACATCAACATAAAACGTTATGAAAAACCCAAATACAATTTTTAAAATTATTCTGCAATAAGCTGAGACTATTTATAACATTTTATAAATTTATTTTGAGGTAGAGTTCTTTCGCAACGCGAATAGCAAGTCACCATCGGACACACAACGATATATTGTCTTTGACACTTTTCGCAACGCCCGATTAAATGTGACCATGTTTTAAGTACTAGTGTAGTTGTATAACTGTAAATGGTGCTTGGCATTTATTTTCTTTGCTACTTTGAATCGCAGATGCGTAGGCACAACTGCAGCACTTGAATTTATTTATTTATGGTTATTTTAGATGAGTTAGAACACTGGTTATCATAAATTAAGGGAAAAAAATCACAAAAATATCGATAACTCCCTCAAAAATAAGCCAAACCGTGTAAAATTTGAATATGTTACCAAGTAAGAGTTGCTGAGTAAAACTGCGATATGCAAATTAGTGGCGCTGCTTTCCGAATACGTCATCTGCGAGGAGCATAAAAGTCCATGTTTGAGAGCAAGCCCACATATTTCACTATCACAGTGACATCAGAAATCTGAGATAGCCAATTCGTAACAATGACCTCCAGACATCATTTGCCTGCAGAACTGCGATGCAGAGCCATTGGGAGACTAGAGCCAGGACAAAGTCAAACAGAAGTGGCCAGATGGCTAAATGTGAGTCCTTCTGCGGTTCATAGACTTTGGAGGAAATTTCAAACCACAGATTCGGCATCTAGGAGGTTCAGCCAAGGACGGCCAACTGCTACGACGAGCTTCGATGACCGATATTTGATATTATGTGCACGCAGGAATAGAACCGCTACTCCAACTCTTCTTAGATCCTCCCTTGCTGCAGCCACCGAAAGGTTTGTGCCAACGTCAACTGTGCGTAGAAGGCTTCACGAAGGTGGGCTGTATGCGAGGCGACCAGCCATTTGTATCCCGCTCACGTCACGCCATAGAGGGACCGTTTTCAGTGGGCACGACATGTCCACTGGACGCCTGATCAATGGAGGGCGGTTATCTTTACGGATGAGTCCAGGTTTAGTCTAGAAAGCGATAGTAGGCGTTATTTGATATGGAGAGAACCTGGAACCCGTTATCATCCGTCAAACATCCGTGAAAGACATGCATACGGAAGGCGCAGTGTCTGTGTTTGGGGTGGCATCTGTTTTGGGTAGACGCACAGACTTCCATGTCTTTCCAAGGGAAACCGTGAATGCTCAGATTTATAGAGATGACATCCTTGATGTTTATGTGCGCCCATATGCCGGGGCAATAGGTTATGCTTTCCTGTTACAGCACGACAACGCAAGACCACACAGGGCTCGCATCGTAGATGATTATCTTCAACAGGAAACAATTATGCGAATGGAGTGGCCAGCTCGATCCCCGGACTTGAATCCTATCGAGCACGTTTGGGATGCTTTAGGGAGACGTCTAGCTGCTCTCAATCCGCCCCTCAGACCCTTGTCGGGCTTGCAACTGCTTTGCACGAGCAATGGCTCTCGCTTCCTATGGAACTGATAGACCGCATAATTGAAAGCATCACACATCGCTGTATGTGCTGTATTGCTTCTAAAGGCGATCATATTCCATATTCAAGGTACTTTTCCTATAGCAAACTGACACCTTCGATTTGTTCATTTTATACATGTGCTAATTTTTATAATACCATATTTGTCTGGTAATTTCTTTTTATGTTATTTGATACCTTACTATGTGTTGTACATTGTGGGTAAGTTTCATTAAATTCTACATGTAACTTTTTCAGTAATCGTGATTTTTGTGATTTTTCCTTAATTTATGATAACCAGTGAATTTAGATGAAATATTTGTAATAAAAGCTGAGAAAAACTTATAAATGAGAGAATATAAATTAACATATTTGTCAAAAATGAATTACAAAAGATTACCGAAATCAAAAAATGCCATGCAAAATATTTACCAGGAAGCTTGCGTGGGGTTTGTTAATTTTTTCCCCGGTTTCGCTGTGTCGTACTATGATGCACCGCAGCCGGCTACGTAAAGTTAGAGCGGCATGACCTGTGGAAACAAATGAACAAATAAATTTCAAGTTAAAAACTTCGCATTACACTCTAACACAACAAGAACAAGTGTAGTAGTTAACCTTTTGAGGCCGGGGCTTTGGTAGCAGTAAAAGCTACCAAAGAACGGGGAATCTGGAAACGAATACTTTCCCCCCTTTAAGAAATCACCTCCTATTTGCAACAAAGATTCTTGTGTGTACTTTAATGGATCCTAGAGTGGTGCATCTATGTCGCAAAAGGAAGATCTTTGAAAGATGTTATAAGGTGTATCTCGCACTTCCCTAGCGAGCCTTCGTGGTGTAGTGGTTCTCCACACTGAGCCGGTATTTCACAGGTCCGTGGTTCGATTCCCGGCGGTTGCATATTTTTCATCTTTTGTTTGTTTCACGTATCTTGTAGGGTCATTAGGTTAATTGGTTGCAACCAATTAACCTAATGACCCTACAAGATACGTGGTTAAAACCCTAGGGACGTCAAATTTGACATTTCACCCCACTTTTCAGCCTGGAAAATGGGGAAAAAAGACATGGCCACTAAAGTGGACAACTCCGTCTTTTCAAAGAGAGGACTCTATGGCTACTATAATGGCCATCCCGTCTTCAAAAGGTTAAAAATATTTAAAAAACGAATACTAACAAAACAAAACATTTCAACTTGATCTACATTTTAGCACGCCAATTTAACGTTTGAAACACTTTTAAAAATCAGAGTGGAGTTAGTTATCAAAACAAAGAAAAGCACAAAAAAAAAAAAAAAAACTAAAACTAACAGAATATCTGCATATTCAGATTCCAGTTTAATGCAGTGGAGCCTCGAGATACTAGCACGTCTATATACGAGATACGAGGAAAGTAGCGAAAGATTTGTCTCTAAATACGAGAACTGAATCGAGCAAAGAGCAACGAGCAAGGCTGTTGGTATGCGTGGGGCCATTTCCCGATTTGGCTCGACTCGGGGAAATTTCCTCGTCAGATCACTCAGTGTTCTTTGATGTACGTGTTTGTGCGCTTGTGAGTCAATTGTTTATTACATTTAACCTGAAAATAATTGTTTGACGATGTCTTCCAAGAAGATTGTTGCCTCAGATAGTGCTGCAAAGAAGAATAAGGAAGCTATAGCCGTTGAAATTAATCATAGATAAACATGAGCGTGGTGTAACAGTCACGGAATCGGCGAAGACTTCCGGCCTTTCGACATCAACAATCTGTACTATTCTGAAGAAGCAAAAAGAAATTAAGAAACTTGATGTAGCCAAAAGAGTTACCGTTTCTTCTAAGAACCGTCCAAAACTCCTAGATGCTGATAAGCTATTGTTGCTGTGGATTAACGAGAAGCAGGGAAAAAAAATCGATGTCGGAAGTTATCATTTGTCGGAAGCCATCATAAAGTCATAAAGTTAAACTACGGCTATATTATTTACCAGTGTCATTTATTAGAAAAACTGATTTTTATGCTGATATTTTTTTTTGGGGGGGGTGGAACGGATTAACTGGATTTTCATTATTTTGAATGGGGAAGCTTGTTTCTAGATACGAGAAATTCGCTATACGAGCTCAATGCTGGAATGAAGTAAACGACTATGCTGAGCTTAAAAGTTTTATTCTATAGAAGTTTAAGACACGAAGCAAAAAAAAAAAAAAAAATCATACATTAAAATAGCAGTCTTAAGCAGTCGGTAAAAATACTTGCTATGATATGATCTCATCCTAAATGAAATTTACTACAGTATTTTTCAATTATTTTATTAGAAGTTAATCGTTTTCCTCGTTCGTGTTCTCATGGTACAGATGATAATGCGACTGTCAAGCATCGGAAGGTTCGAGTTTCGAATCATACACTGGCGCCCGATTAAATGTGACGACATCTCTCCTTTCTTTTGCTGTCACTGGTTGTTTACAATGTTCTTCTTTATATATATATAAATTCGTGTATCATTCCAATGCCACTTATGATTTTTAAATGCGCTAATTAATATGCACAGGAAAAAAATGGGTGTTGGCATTCGAAAATTTCAATTTTTTTTTCACTGTAACTTTAACCGGGAGAGCTCTCTTCTTTAAAATCATTACGATCTCGAGCATATACATTCAGATAACAATATCTGAAATTTCGTTTCGGTTGGTTTTGCGGACAGGCAGCTAGAGGTTCATATGTAGGGAAATATTTTTTATGACCGCCCTATTGTTGTTGTGTTGTTGTCCTGTTCAAATTACATGGAAGAATGGTTGCCAGAGCCGACTGCAAAGAGAGGCTGGACTTCTATTTTCCACCAGAATTTTTAAGGGAGAGGACTCCACCAGAACTTTGAGGGGTGGCCCGGGGGTCTCCCACCCCTCTCCCCTTCCACCAAACCACACGAGAGGACTTTCGGCTCGCCGCATATTTAGAGCGTTCCTCATGCCACACGGATATTATACATTTAAAAAAAAACAAAAGTCTTTTCGGGGATTCGAATCCGAACCCTTTGGTACCGCAGTAGGCTCCCGTAACCACTATATCGTCTGCGCGTCACGACCACCTTATATTTCCAGCCACACGGACACTGTAAGGATCCTAAGTTTTACTAACGTTTATTTTATTTTAAATCTTTACTATCACTTCTTATTTTCTACTTCCGGCCAGAATTAAAAGCTTTTAACTTATTTATGCAAATTTGTCTTGCTAACGCCAAGTACTTAAGTTGTGGCCTTTTTGCCAAGCAAGAGAGAGGAAGGAGTTATTAGAAGCAGGCCGCTGGCCACAGTAGTTTTACTCGTTTGCTGGTTGCCTTCAAGGCCAGAGGTTTAATTCTCTTGATAATTTTAAACGTATCGTAGTTTTAGCAGCTCTCTGTACTACATACGGCTTTTTGTTAATTAACGGCCAATCTTAAAGTAGGCACTTGTATATTAATCCAAAGTTAGTTTAGTTAGAGTTTTAGTTAGTATTTTTATATTCTTACGTTCAGACCACAAGTGGTTGGTCTCTGTATTCCGAAGTTCCGGAAAGCTCTGTAAAGATAGAAAAATAAAAAAAATACCCTTCCTGTGATCAGGAAGGGTATACGAAACCCTTTATTGTATTGTATTGTATTGTTTATTTTCCGTATTGTATTGTTTATTTTATTTTATTGTATTGTTATTTACTTTATTGTATTGTCTACTTCACAATTTATCGAACATAGCTTGAGTAAGCTCCCTGCTCCGAGTCAGGACAGTTCATGTTTCCAAAGCAAGTAAAGAAGAATACCAGTCCTGATAACACTATACATTTAAAAACAACCATGTCTTCTCGGGGATTCGAATCCGAGCCCTTTGGTACCGTAGTAAGCTCCCGTAACCACTATATCGTCTGCGCGTCACGACCACCTTAAATTTCCAGCAAATAAAATGCAAAAATAATTCTATTTCAGGATACGAAATTGCCGTAGAGAAAAAAGTAACATTTTCCTGGCAGCGTCAATAAATAATAAAATAAAATTTCGTCAGTTCCATCACAATAAATGTAGGCGGGTGGAGAGGGAATTATCCCAAATTTTTAAATACCTAGATGAGTTCTGATTCTAATTAATTCGGATACTTGGGAGTTACTGAAACTTTCCCCATAGTAATGTATGAGAACAGGAAAGCAATTATTACAGCTTCTAAGTCATAATTTCGAGTTCTCGACATCTATCCAACAAAACGACGATATAATTGCACGAGGAAGAATGCCGTTCGGTAATAAGCACAGCCCTGCTTTGCGAAAGACGACGTTTTATAAGTGTTGTCAAATGCAAAAATAAGGTATTTTCCTTAATTAAAGCCATCCAAGGCAATGCACAAAAACAACGAAATCTTAAACTATTGTGCTTGCTGAAGCGGAGCAAATGATAACATTACCATAATAAATAAACAAACTTTAAAGAAACCTTATATGATCTACATTCGGAGGTAAATTTTAGCTCAGCAACATAAAGCCATTGATCATTTTACTTCCTTGTACGAAGTAAAAAGGAAGTATTGTAATAGCGAAAAGTTTCAGGCAGCATATTTCAACGAAAATATCCATTTTGACCGCTATCGAATGCAATTTAACGATGTTTTTGCGTGATATCTGTACGTAAGGACAGAATAAAAGACTCGTTTCCTCCAAAAAAATTATAAAACTGCTTTAAAATTAATTCTGAAGAGAATTTTTCGTGGCGTCTGTACGAACGTATGTACGTACGTACGTATCTCGCATAACTCAAAAACGAGTAGCCTCAGAACGTTGAAATTTTGTATATAGGACTGCTATAACTTGTAGACGTGCACCTCGTATTTTGGTTGCAATCGGCCGCACCAAACGTATATAAATATATTTATATATATATCCACTCTATTACCCGGATCAGTGATCTCAGTTTTCCTCGTATATGTTTGTAAATTGTACATTTGTTGCTTTAAAAATGATTGAATTATGTTGTTTTTATCTTCCGGTTAAGGTTTTTATGCCTTTAGTAAATATGTGTGCAATATTTTTAGAATTATCAACAATTTTAAAGTTGTTCAAGTGCTGCTAAGCCTTTTTTTTTACGGCGGCCATTGATTGTTTACATTTGAAACAGCAGACTAGTGGATTTGTTGCCAATCTAGAGAAACTTATCTTCGCAACAACAAGATAACGCCTTCATTTATTATTGCCAATTAAATCATGCTTAATCCTTTCTGGAATTTTTTCATGGAAATAAGTGTTTAAGATTTACTTCGTAATTTTTAATATAGATATTTTGAGTTTTTATGTATTTTTGCCTTCTCGCGAAGTAAGAAGTGAATTAATTGAATGAGAAATACTCAATCGTCTCTGAAAAGCTGTTTCTTTTTTGTTTTGTTTGCTTAATTTCTTTTATACATCATTCTAGCTTTATTATAGTATTTGAATAGAACGTGTGGCAACAATTAGATAATTCTGTTCTTTAAATGATATAAATTTTGTGCATTATGAGTTATTATATGAACGAAATATAATACTGTTATGTGAATCTAGTAGGGAGTAGTCTCAGAACGTCGAAATTTTGTATATAGGACTACTATAACATGTAGATGTGCACCTCGTATTTTGGTTGCAATTGGCCGCACCAAATGTATATAAATATATTTATATATATACCCACTCTGTTCCCCGGCTCAGTGATCTCAGTTTCTTTACTCTTATATGTTTGTAAATTGTACATTTTTTGCATTAAAAATGATTGAATTATGTTGTTCTTATCTTCCAGTTAAGGTTTTTATGCCTTTCGTAATTCTGGAAGCAATATTTGTACAATTATCAACAATTTAAAATCTGTTTAAGTGCGGTTAAGTTTTAAATAACATGGCGGACATATTTGTTTACATTTGAAACAGCAGAATTGTAGATTTGTTGCCAATCTAGAGAGACTAAGCTTCGCAACAACAAAAAAAAAAAAAACGCCTTCATTTATTATTGCGAATTAAATCATGCTAAATCCTTTCTGGAATTTTTTCGAGGAAATAAGAGTTTAAGATTTACTTAATTTTTAATAATTAGTAATTTAATTTTTGATAATTAGTAATTTTTAATACAGATATTTTGAGCTTTTATGTATTTTTGTCTTGTCGCGAAGTGAAAACTGAATTAATTGAATGAGAAATTTTCAATCGTCTGTGAAAAACTGTTTCTTTTTTGTTTTGTTTACTTAATTTCTTTTTTACATCGTTCTAGCTTTATTATAGTATTTGAAAAGAACATTTGGCAACGATTAGATAATTCTTTAAATGATATACATTTTGTACATTCTGAGTTATAATATGAAGGAAATATAATACTGTTAAGTGAACCTAGTGCCAGAGTGTCGCTATGTTAAACAAATGGAGTGAATTTTAAAGAATACCTTTATTCTATTGTGGTTTATGCGCTGTCGGCGAAGTAGATTTAATTAAATCCAATAAGTTTAAAAGAAATGCAAGAAACAAATGCGTATAATTTAATATTCCGTACAAGGAAGTCATGTGGTGTACACAACAGATTTTTTAATTTACATTAAGCGAAATACGGAATTAATTGAGCTTGTAAATTTATTATTTTTATTCGTATACTTGTATTTGTAATTTTATTGGAAGCTTGCGCACTTATGTGTGCTGCACGCTTCATGATTTCGGGCCACGGTCAGAAGTTCAAACTTGCAAATGCCGTCATTTCTAACATGTGATGAAACCACTCAGCATTTTTTACCGAACACAGTGAATGCAGAAACAACACACCGTCTCAAACTGGGTCCAATTGTTTCGGAATAGGATTTCTTGGAGAAATTTATAACACCTCAAGTGCAGTTAAATTCTAATTATCCAGGAGACAGAATATCCGTAACTTTTATTCTTACTTTGAGACAATGTCAGGTTAAGTTTACATAATTTATTTATTAATTAATTTTAATATTTTGAATTTATAAACGTCATCAGAGGAATCTAGAAAAAAATCCGTTAGTTACAATCCGTTAAACTATTACCCAATTTTCCCGCACGCAGTCTAGAAAGAACTGTAACACGCGAAATACAAGGTGTTTTAAAATGAATGTTGCGGTTTTAAAAATTAATAGCAAATCCATGTTTCACTTTATATGAACAAAGCTTCAGCATAAACGGAGGCAACTGTCCGTTTTTGACGCGTTAATGACAGTCCTTCAATATGTGCACCTTTGGTCACACGACACACATCTACATAGTATGACTTGTCGAACTTCCTGTACCGCCATTAGAAGCTTAACAGGGCTTAGTGGAGCTATTTAATTAAAAAAACGTTGAGATCTAAAACAAGGCCTAAATCAGGCCCATTAAGCAGTAGAACTATCACCATACTACCTGAAATAACTTTAAATAGAATAAACAACTAAAATATGAACTTAAAGTTAACAGAGCTGGTTAGATTTACCAGCTACACCAACAAAAGCACATTATTACATACTTTGTAAAATATAACAAATGTTACTTACATGCATAAAAATATTGCTACGTTATTCTTCTTCTGACACCAGTTGTAATGTAATTTTCTTTCTTCACGTTCGTACGGGGTTCGTAGATTTGGTGTGAGTAACGACGACGACGAAATATCGAAACACACTTTACTTAGCCAATATTAATCAGGACAGCTCCAACAACACTTTTTACAGTCGTCGAAAATCTACTCTAAGCACGCTGGAACAATCAGCGACACAGCCTTTACACTGTCAGGCGATAACGGTGGAGACAAGCTTCCCGCAAAGCAGCAGAGTACAGCTCCCGACTCGGCTTGGTCGTTCTCGGAACTCCACGTACTCTCGAGACTCTCCACGCTACAACTCGCGATGCACTCGACTACACATGAGCACAGCTCCCGACTCTTCGGTTCACTCGTTCCCGGAGCTCAACACACTCTCTCGACGCTGCACTAACCGCGATACACTAACAGACTCCTTCGGTGCACTCGACGACCCACTCGGCTGTCAACTCAGGATCGACTCCGCACGGACTGACTCGCTAGATGAGACACACACACTCGATACTAACTATCTCGCAGTCTAGACGAGGCGCACACACTCGTCTTCTCGACGAGACACACTCTGAGACACTAACTGACTGCGGACCAGCAGGGTTTATATAGCTTTCGGATTGTGTTCAAGAACATTCTGCGCTAAACCGGTAAAAATTCGTTCCAGACGGTTCTCCATCCGTCTATAGCATATCGCCAATTTTATTGCCAAATGCCCGATTTCATGCCAAATGTGGCAACCCTGCCTGCCCTCGCCATTTTATGGCAACCCTAAAACTGCTTTGCGGGGAAACCATCTTATCGCGCCTGTACATTTTGTAACAATATGTTACTTACATATACAAAGAAATAAAATAGCAGAATATCATAAACATCCTAGTTTTTCTGAAAACAGACAGTAAAATTTTAAACACAATCAATAAATATATAAATTCATTTCATTTACAGATACATATTTTATGAAATTTCACAATTTAAATTTAGTCACTTTATTTTTACTTAGATCCTTTAGAGTATTAAATTTAGCAATATCTGGAATAAATCTTAGAACAATATTTTTCATAGAAGAGCCTCTAAACAACAGGTGCTCAATATCGACATTAGTCATGCCACATGGACAGGCACAATTTTTAATCGAAAGAAAGCCTATTATAATAAAATGGAAAGTGTTCATGATTAGTTAAAGCTTGGTTTAGATACTTGTCACTTAGGCATCTTCTCTCACTTACAGTTGAGATAAAATTATATGTGAATCTTCCTTTAGAGTCTGGATCGTTTCACTTTGCTTGCCATAGAGTCAAACTTTCTATTTTGAACAAGGATTTCAAACTGTCAAAGGAAGTCTTTACTTCAAAATCAATAATTTGAATTTCAGTGGCATCCTTTGCCAATCTATCTCCTAACTCGTTACCAATGGTACCAATATGACTCTTCGTCCAAAAGAGATTAATATCTCTGAAAGCGCTAAGAAAAATGAGCATATCTTTTATCTGTTTAATTAGATCGTTACTTGGACAAACATCCGTAATTGAAACAATTGCGCTTTCGCAGTCACTATAGATTTCTACAGGATCTAGCGCAGAATTAGATATAAGCCAATATAAGGCTTCTCGCAGGGCCACCTACTCTGCCTGATAGACAGAAGCATTATCAGAAAGTATGTCTATATTTCATTTGTAAGCTTAGTTTCTCATCGGAGAACACACAAAAGGCTTCCCCCACATGACCATTAAATTTAGATCCATCTGTAAAAAACGTGTGTAGGCTGTCATATTGGGGAGGCCTTTATGCCAATTTAACGGTTTCAACAAAGCTGAAGGAATGTCTAAACCTTTCTAAAAGTCAAAATCTCTAGCTGAGAAGATCTCACTGAAACAATCGACAGTTTTATTACCAGCTTTTAATTTAAAGATAGCATATTCTTTTTCCGCTAAAATATTGATCGGAGGACATCCAGCCAAAATCTGAAGAGTTACTGTGGAAACAGTTCTAAAACACTTAGTAATCCCCAATAAAGGGATTCTTTGAATTTGCAAAATGTAGTTACGCATTCGGACCGTTCCAATCCACCATGCGCCACGTGTAACAACTGCTGGAAAATATCGCACACACATATATATATATATATATAATGGCAAGGGAAGGCAGGGTTGCCATATTTGGCGAGAAATCGCCCATTTGGCGACAAAATTGGCGATATACCATGGACGGTTGGAGAACCTTCTGGAACGAATTCTTACCGGTTTAACCCAGAATGTTCTCGAACACAAGCCGAAAGCTATATAAACCCTGCTGGTACGCGGAGAGTTAGTATCGAGAGTGTGCTTCATCAAAAGGGTAAGTTAGACTGCCTCGTCGAGAGGGCGTGTCAGTATGCCTCGTCTAGTGTGTGTGTGTGTGTGTCTCATCTAGTTAGTCCGTGCGGAGACGATCGAGTTGACAGACGGCCGTGCCGAGTTGGTCGTCTAGTGCATCGTCGAGAAAGCGTGTTGAGCTCCGGCAACGGCTGAACCGAAGATTCGGAAGCTGTGCTGTGTCGTCGAGTGCATCGCGAGTTGTAGCGTGGAGAGTCTCGAGAGTACGTGAAGTTCCGAGAACGACCGAGTAGAGTCAGGAGCTGTACTCTGGTGCTTTGCAGTGAAGCCTGACAGCGTGAAGACTGTGTCGCTGATTGTTCTAGCGTGCTTACAGTAGATCTTCGACGACTGTAAAAGTGTTTTGGAGTTGTCTGATTAATATTGGTAAATAAAGTGTGTTTTGATACTTCATCAAGTGTCGTCGTTATTCACTCTAAATCTACAAACCCCGTAAGAACGTGAAGGAAGAAAATAACGTAACAATATATACACATTATTATTTTTTTGAAAATAACTAATTGATATAAATGAAAATGAATTTTTATGGCATATCTAATTCATAACTTCTGTGAATATCGGCAGCACTATTTTAATTTACGAAAGATATATCTAACATAATGCATGGCATACATCCGGATAGAAATCTTTGAAATTTTAATAAGCACAGTTGGATACCTTCAATGTATTCACTTATTATTTATGTTTCACTTTTGACTACGAATTAAAAAAAAAAAATCTGAAATGTTTCAGATTTTAAATTACGTCCAAAGGGGCGTTTTTTAACATTTTGTGTGTTACCTTTCTTTATTAAATATCATGTTCCTCGCACTTAAACCATAAGATCCAGTGCAACAGCAATATCGCAAAATAGTTTTAAAACGAGCATATCTTTAGAATTTCCGAAACAGAGACTCACGCGCTGGAGATAAAAATGTTTTTTCTGCACAACGTTGCCATTGCTCGCTTTGAAATCCTTGAGTTTGTTAATCAAAAATTCGTCAAAGTTTTAAAAAATAGGAAATCGATCATAAAACAAATTTCAAATTTCAAATTTGGTCTTCCACATGCTCATATTCGTTGGAGGATTACGTTATTCAAAATTCGATGACTCTATGTCGTTATTTTATGACATTACAGCCGTTATTTTATGACAATGTGAGAAATATACATACATTTACGCAGATTTTCATTATTTAATTTCTTCAAATATAACGCAGGACTCTAACATTTTATGGCAACAGTTTGAAAAGTGAACCGACATTTATCCGTCCGACGCAAAATGCCAAAACGAAACTAATAGTCCTTCGGGATTCAAATCCCTTTGGACTAAAAAAACTTTTTTTTACCCTTTTTCTATAAAAGTGAACAAAATATGTCGTACATAAGATAATTTGGTATTTTTTGACAAATGTTTTGTTTTCAAGCCAGTTAATGGTGGGATACATATATCTATACTATTCTCTAGGCTCATTTGTGTACAAGAAGCACAGCGGTGTCTTGATTTTCCTACTGTTAGAAGATGATCACTAGCATTCAGAAGATTCTTAGCAATCTTCGATCCAGCAGTAATTTTTAAACTTTTGGTGGGACATATATATCCCGTTAGCAGCCAAAGGGTTAATGCAAGCAATTTTATTTACCCTCATTTATATTCATCAATTTAATTCGTTCATTTTTACTAATCTTGCCTGTTTTTCTGCAAACAAAAGACGAAATAAGTGATTTATCTCGAAACAACAGCAGCAGGAGGAACAACGGATTGTTACTTCCTTGTACGGAAGTAAAGGAATCGTACTCGCAAAAAATTTCGATTATCATATCACAATGAAAATATCCATTTTGACCACTTCCGAATCAATTTAAACGACTTTTTTGCGTGACATCTGCAAATACAGACAGAGTAAAAGACCCTTCTTTCGAAAATGGATTTAAAATGATCTCAAAAGCGATTGTTTATCGGCACCATTATATGTATCAAAAACGTTGGCAGCACAGCGTTAAAATTTAATTATGGTATGGTCATAATATCTAGTTGAGCATCTTCAATTATTGTAATCGGCCGCAACAGACGTGTATATGTATAAAAACCACCCTACTACTCAAATAAGTGAACTTTGTTTTTATACTCTTATATGTTGATAAATTGTGCATTGTTTGCTTCAAAGCTGATTGAATTACATTGTCCTTATGTTCTGATTAAGAGTTTTATACCTTTAGTTAATCTGCATGCAATAGGTGTTGAATTATCAACGATTTAAAAGTGTAAGCACAGCTAATCCTAATGTAGAGCGATTTGTTTACGTTTAAAATTCTTAGTAGTACGGTGAATTAACCCTTTGCGGCACAGTGTGTCCGGTCTGGACTCACCTAAAAATTTCCTTCTATACGCACAGAAAAATTGAATGAAAAAGGATTTATAGGTTACTATAGGTTACTCTGAAACTTCTTTGTTTATAGTAGATGGCAGCTCAACACAAACCAGCCCCTATATTTTAGCCATGTTTAGTTTTTTAAGACCCTCATTTTTCAAAGAAATCTTCCAGATTTTTTTTAGGGTATAAAAGGAATAGTTTGAAAAGAAATTTCGATGTTATTTTTGTGGCTGTATGCTAATCTCCTTATTCTATATTAGTTTTAAATTTTTACCTTGAAATCTTGCCTAAAATCAAACGGCGAACCCAAGATGTCCCCAGACCGGGCTCACCGATCATCTAGGACAACTGAGAGTCTGTATTCTTTGTTTCTCCGCATCTCATCGTTCAGTTCATTGATAATAATGCTCGTTTCAGCACTCTTTTCGAAGCTCTATTCAATCAGTGTGCCCACTTTGGGCGCACCCACATAATTAAAACGATAAGTAAGAATAAACAGAAATAAAACGATTAAACTTCACAAAATTTTACTTGTGTATTCCTCTAGGCCTAATTAGACTGCCTTTTTTTTTTCTTTTTTTTTCTTTTTTTCTTTTTTTTTTTTTTTTATCAAAACTGCACTTTAAAAGGTAGCGTGCCGGAAAGGGTTAAATCAGTTGGCGCACAAACTTCAATGTCGTTACGTACAATGGGACAAAAAGTTAATTGTCAGTTCTAACGCATCGAAAATTTTGTCTACCTGCCCGTTGGCCGAATTGCTTGTTTTTGCGTAAAAACTCCAATTTGAATCCCAAAAATGGATCTTTTAACCGTTTCTGTGTTCGCTGTTTTAGATTTTTCTCTATTTTGAAATTTTTAATGAAGATATTTTGAGTTTTATATATTTTTGGCTTGCTGCTCAATGAGAACTGAATTTATTTAATGAGAAATAAAACATATATGTAACAAAATTCGGGAAAGTAAGTTTAAATGTAATGCAGTTAAAAATGTGTATAATTTAATTTTAAAAAACAACAATTTTTACAATTAAAATTAGAGTTTCTAAACAAAAACAAGCAATCCAGCCAGCGGGCAAAAAGGCAGATTTCTGTGCACAAAACTAAAAATTTACTTTTGGTTCCACTCGGCATAAAGACACTGAAGATGCAGAAACTGACTTAATTCACTATTCTGCTGAATTTCAAATGTAAACAAATGACGTTCGTCAGGTTTAACTCGTTACTTTTAAATTGTTGATAATTCTACAACTATTGCATGCAGATTAATTAAAGACATAAAACCTTAACCGAAATATAAGAACAACATTATTCAACCACTTTAAAGCAAAAAGTGCACAAGTTAGCAACATATAAGAATAAAAAATTAAGCTCACCGAGCCAGGTAATACAGTGATAATGTTTATGCGAGATACGTACAGACGCCGGAAAACTCTTCTGAATCCATTTTAAATCTATTTTGCAATTCATTTTGGCAAAAATTAGTTTTTTTATTCTATCCGTAAGTACAGATGTTACGCAAAAGTATCGTTCAAATGGTTTCGAGTTTTTAGGTGTACACAAACTGAACAGTGAAATCTTTGCATTTATACGTAACTAAATCTGAGACATCAGTTTAGAGAAAGGCGAAAATAGCAAACTTTGAGATAAAATATTTCTATCAGTTTTTATTATACAAGACCAAGGATTGTGTGTTACGGAGTGCCTATGGTTCAAGACCATTTATCTCTACATCAGACTATTGCAGCCAAATTTTTTAATTGTCATAAAATTTTAATAATTATAACGGTGGGCAATATAAAAATTTTGATTTCGTCATTTTTACAAAACTGACTTTTAAATTTTTAAATCCAAAAAACATAAATAGTTGAAGTCATTCAAAACATTTTGTAACCAATTAAAATTACATATCTAGGGCCAATGGTTTGAAAACCTAAAGGCCGCATAAAAAGATTTTGTTGGCATAAAAAAAAATGCGCATTATTTACGCGTGCCCTACAATATTGTGAAAGCTTCAAAAGAGTGACGGACATTCTCAATAAAAACTTTATTTCGTAAATATTTTCTAAACTGCTATAGAAGTACTGATATCTTCTGTAACCAAAAATCGGAACTGTTTGGATCTTTGATGACCAAATTGTTAATAGTCCTATATACTGGAGCGTGTTTGGGGTTGCCAGAAAGTAGCAAGGAAGGTCAACAGATATGCAGCAAAATCGCCCATTTGATTTTGAGCTATCGCTCATTTGGCGACAAAATTGGCAATATGAAACAGACGGAGCGAGAACATTCTAGAAGAAATTTTTACCGGTTTTCCCGAGAATGTTTGTCTGCATGATTGGTTTCTGATGTTTTTTCCTTGGGTAATACGAATATGTGCCATTTTCCCTTCGAAAGCCCTACACGAAAGCATCCTCCCTATAGACTGATAGCCTTCGCGTGCTTTGCCGTATCTGAACAACCTAATCTTGAAATTTCAACTTACACAACAGCAACCGACACATCTCTAAAACTAAATTTTCTCAGAATGAATCTCAGAATTGTTTTAGTACTTAAATGAATGGTTCCAATCATATATCCAGAATGTCAAATCCTACATCCAATTTTTATTTCAATGCAATAGGTATATTTTTTCATGTCTATTTTTAAAATGTTACCTGATTTAGAACAAATTTATTACCCTCATCAAAAATTTTACACTGCATTAAAAAGAATCATTATAATTAATTAATCACTTGGTTAAAATAATAAAGGGATCATTTTACTTAATTGTGTCACTAATTATTGCCTGTACCGATCTTGCTTTAAGTGTCGATTTTCTGTAAACTTCTCAAAATCAGCTTGCTATTTAAAAAATTTTTAAAGTTTCCGAAGTGTAGTTCATAATTTTATTCTTTTCTTTGAAAATTAAGAGTTGTTTTTCTTGCGAGAAAATGATATAAAGAAGTAGAAAGAAAATCCTACTAAGTTTTGAAATTTTTCAGTTTTTACTCTTAAGCAATTTTTACTCTTACTAGACAAAATACTCGGCAAAGTTTCAGAGAAATGATCTTGCTAGTGAAAAATAGCTGTAAAACCTACCTTCAAGAACGTTGGTGACTTGTTCTTCGAAGTTATCGAATTCGAAAGGGGTTAGGAAGCCGAGAGATCCCAAATGGAATGCCATGACGGGAGGAACACTTTCCTGTAACGAAAATGTCACATCAGCTTCGATTTACCATAAAATAAATTTCAACCCACGTAGATGAAACTTAGACTATATTATACACTGACTACCAATAAGTATTTGGACACCTATGCAAATGACGATATCTGCGGTCCTAAGGAACGTCACGGATTCCGCCGGTATATATCGCGTAGGAAACAGCATCGGCTTTAGTCGCATGCAAGATGCCTAGCAGTTCGGAGCTCTTTGATTTCGAGAAAGGTTTAATTATCGGGTATCACAAATGTGGCCGATCCTTAAGGAACATATCTAGCGATCTGAAGTACCCAAAATCGACAGTGACCTATGTGATTAAGAAGTGGAAGATGAGCGGTGATTGTCGGAATGTGCCCCGAGTCGGCAGACCAACGAAACTGGGAGATAGAGACCAACGAGTGCTGTTCAGAGAAATTCGGAAGAACCGCACCCAACCGATGACTCTCATCCGCGAGGAGTTTCAACAGGCATCCGGGAAATATTGTTTCAATGAATACCATCTGTAAGGAAGCACATCTGCTTGGTTTTCATGGTCGTGCTGCTGCCCATAAGCCTTTGATCAAAAAGTCCAACCGCGCTGCTCGGTTAATGTGGTGCAAAGCACATCGAAATTGGACCGTAGATCAATGGAAATGGGTTCTTTGGAGTGACGAATCAAAGTTCACCCTTTACCGTTCGGATGGCAGGGTCTGGGTCTGGCGTCTACCTGGAGAACGTCTCCTGCCAGAATACATTGTGCCAACAGTCAAGTTCGGCGGAGGTGGAATTATGGTCTGGGGGTGTTTCTCCTGGTATGGGCTGGGACCCTTGGTCCCCATTTATGGTAAGCTCCGATGCCTACTGCACTATTTTGGATGACAATGTGCTTCCTACGTAGTGGCAGTTTTACGAGTTGGACCCCTGTTACTTTCAGGACGACAATGCCAGTTGTAATGTTTCGACGTTAACCAAGGCTTGGTATGGTGCCAATGGAGTTCATCCAATAGACTGGCCTGCCCAGAGTCCAGACCTGAACCCTATCGAGAACCTCTGGGACGAGTTGCATCGCCGAGTTCAGGGGTGCACTGCCCGTGCAAAATCGGTGAAGGAACTTCTATGTCTTCTCCAAGCCGAGTGGAAGAAAATACCACTAGCTGTCATACAAAGACTTGTGGAAAGTATGCCCCGGAGTGTCCACGCTGTAATTACCTCTCGTAGAGGCTCTACGAACTATTGATTTTGAATAAAGTTAGTTTTTCTTTTCTATCACAGGTGTCCAAATACTTATTAGTAGTCAGTGTATTTTGATACGAATTAGATAGGCATAAGGAGCAATCTTTGTTTATTACAGAAACGCTACGAATCTTTGAAAAATTAAATTTAAGACCCATTTAATGATTTTTAATACAATTGTATATTAATATATTGTTACGAAATGTAAGATAGCTTTCCCGCAAAGTGTGTTTAGGGTTGCCAGAAAGTAGCAAAGAAAGGCATGGGCACCAGATTTGGAGCAAAATCGCCCAATTGGCGACAAAATTGGCGATACGACATAGACGGAACGAGAAAATTTTAGAAGAAATTCTTACCGGTTTTTTCGAGAATATTCCTATAGTTTTTGACTATTAATATAATTTGACATATACCCCATATCTTTTGACTATTAATATAACTATCAGGTCTAAGCTATAGCACTATTAGGCCGTATACCCTGCCTATACGCGGAGTAGGTGTTATTCTTGAGTTCTGTCTTGTTCAGAGATTAGATCCAGAGCGACTGACTCAGTCGGGAGATGTACTTTAGTGCTTTGTTTATCCTGATAGCCTGAAGGCTGTGTTGCTCATACGAATTAGATGAAGATTCTGTACCAAGTGCATAATATACTGTATTAGAAACATTTTTATTAATCGTAATACTCGGCAAATAGTCATAATTATCTCTCATAAATAGTAATTATAATGGTGTAAATGGACATATTTATCATAAGTTTAAAATTATATCAGCTCATAAATTAAGCTCTTGATTTTATAAACTGTACGTTATAAACTCTCGTGCTGTTCTCGATATGTTCAATGACTTGTAATAATTTTTATTCCATGTGCTGTAGAGCTGCATAGAGTAGATTCATCAGTTCATTTGTCGTTAATGAATAATTTTGGCCTTTTATTTTATTAAAATTTTCTAAAACATCTTCATGAGTCGTTTGATGAGATCAAAAAGGCAGCTAATTTAATTATACAGTGTCTCACAAAAGTGATGGGACACTTGTGCTTTACAAAAGGAAACTGTAATAAAATAAATTAATAAAACATGTAAAAAATTTTTGTAGGTGTGTTTCATACTTAAATTTAGTAACAATTATTACATCACATACATTTTCTCAAAATATTAAAATATTAATTTAATAAAAATACAGTTGTCTAGAACGGAATCGTCAATATCATTAAACGATATAAAAAGAATCATATGATTCAGGATAAAAGAAGACCTGGACGACCATCAAAGCTATCGAATGGAATAAAGCGAATTATCGTTCAAAATATTAAAAAAATTCCAAAAATGGGTGTTTCTAAAGTTGCTGCTGATTTACAAGCATTATATGGAGTAATTGTTAATCCTGAGACTATTGGAACAGTAATTCGATCTGCTGGATATCACGGTAGAGCAGCCAGGAAAAAATTCTTTGTAAATGAAAAGAATAGAAAAACTCAGACTGGTCGCAAAATCCAACATAAATAAGAATTCTGATTACTGGAATGAAATTATATTTGCTGATGAGAGTAAATTTAATATATTTGGGTTTGACGGTAGAATCTTGGTGTGGAGAAAATCCAGGGAAGAATTTCGAAAACAGAACTTGGTGCCAACAGTACAACATGGTGGAGGAGGAGTTATGGTATGGGGGTGTATGTCGTCCGCTGGAGTTGGTAATCTTGTTTTTATTGACAGTATAATGGATCAGTACCAGTATATTGACATTTTAAATCAAAATTTGAAATCTTCAGCACGAAAATTGAACTTTCATAACGATTTTAAATTCTACCAGGACTATGACCCCAAGCACACTGCTTTGAACGTTAGACTCTGGCTGCTGTATAACTGTCCTGAAATAATAAAAACACCACCACAATCTCCAGACTTAAATCCCATAGAGAATATTTGGCAAAAATTGGAATCAAGAATTCGCAAACACACCATTTCTTCAAAACAACAATTAAAATCGGTGCTTCAAGAAGAATGGGGTAAAATCACTCCAGAAATCACAAAAAAAAAATTAGTCGAATCCATCCCAAGAAGATTAAATCATGTTTTAAAAGTAAAAGGAAATCCAACAAAATATTAAAACCTTTTAAAAGGTACAATTTTTCGATAAATATTTGAAAAGTAAGTGTCCCATCACTTATGTGAGCCATTTTTTGCTCCGTTCTAAACAATTGTATTTTTATTAAATTAATATTTTAATATTTTGAGGAAATGTATGTTGTGTAATAATTGTTACTAAATTTAAGTATGAAACACACCCACAAAAAATTTTTACATGTTTTTTTTTTTTAATTTATTTTACTACAGTTTCCTTTTATAAAGCACAAGTGTCCCATCACTTTTGTGAGACACTGTACGTGTGCTGCCTCTTTTTGAGACATATTAATTATCTATTGATTTTGTTTCTTAGCTTTTACAGAGTGTTTTTATTTTGAGTTTTAAAAATTAAGAACGATTGTTAGCATTTTTTTAGTGCTATTAGTATCAAACTTCATTTTTTGTTCGTATCACTTTTCAAATGTTGCCACCAAATGGTATAGCCAAGTATTATTTTTAAAGAACCAATATGAAGATTATAAAAATATTTACGACAACATTTAACACTTTATCGAGAATTCTAAAGATACTAAATAAGCTTGTGGAAGTTCCACAAGCCAGTTTGTTGCCATTTGGCAAAGCTTAACATATTTAATTTTTCTCCTCAATTTAATCTGTCTGACACTGTTTGGCAAGCTAAACGATTTAATAGCAATAAATGCAGTTCTTTATCTCTTATATTAATTATCAAATGGACCTGTGATATGACACTAGGTGGATATATTAAAAGCATTATCTATTTTTTTTTCTTTTTATTAGAACTCTTTTAGGCGATTGGCTGCTTGAAAACTGAAGCGAGCAAAGTATGAGATCCGACCCAAAAACGAAATTCCAGAATAATAGCCTTTTTGGTCTAAAACATATATTGCACCGTAGCAGAAATTCTAAGGACATGCTGCTTTTAAGAATTTTGTGATTTTGTTGTTTAATTGTATGTGATATATGTGCAAAGAGAGTAATGTTTAATAATTAAAGTTAAATTGACAAAAAAAGTTGTATCCGCAAGAATGAGTCAAACAGAGAATAGATAAACTGCAAGCACAACGAGAACTTAATAAACCTTATCAAATCCTCAGGTGCGGTGTTAAAACCTGAATCCTTTCAAATTTTCTTTCCTCGAATTCTATTTCTGTGTGATACATAAAATACAGGGAAAAAAAAAGAACATATAAGAGATAGTACCTCTTATATGTTCTCTTTTTTTTTTTCCTGTATTTTATGTATTTAACTTCCATTTGCATGTTTATATTAAACAAAAAATGTTGTGCCCGCAAGAATGAGTCCAAGAGCGAATAGATAAACTGCAAGCGCAACGAGAACTTAAAAAACCTTATCAAACTCTCAAGTGCGGCGTTAAAACCTGAATCCTTTCAAATTTTCGGTTAATCTTCAAATTATGGTAACTTGGCGATTTTTTGGCGAAAATTTGGCGACCAACCCTACTACAGCAACCTGCTAGTTTTTTTGGACGCCATTTTGTTTTCACGAAGTAAAGGCCTTTTTTTTTTTTTTTTTTTTTTTTTTTAAACTCAACATTTTTTTTCCAACAATCTGCTAGCCGAATTACGCTTATGCTAGAACTTTTATGGAACAAAAGTGCTTAATCATGACGAAGATTAGGTGCGAAATTGGGAGAAAGTGCAGAATCGCCCACTGCTTGCCGCGTTTTTAAGAATTACACATACACGGTATCCATGTACACGTCAACATATTTTCACTTATAAAAAACATCTCAGAATTGCACAAAAATGGCATTGCGCACACTCTTGACTTTATCCATGTACACTGCTAAAGTCCTAGCTAGTAACCTTTATCGCCTTACCAAAATGTCGCCAAACTACCTGTTACCATATTCCAAAGATTAACCAAATTTTCTTTCCTCACTTTGTATTTATGTGTGTGTGAGAGATAGTATTTACTTTACCATTCATACATCAGCAGTTTCCTCATATATATTCCTTTTTTTCTGTGTTTTATGTATTTAACTTCCATTTGCATGTTTATATATTACTTCTCTTTTTATTTCGGTATGTACACGATTCTATTGCCAAAATAGGTTCTTAGTGAAAGAAGCTCATATTATTAAATACTTCTGTTTAGTTTATCTAAGCCACTTAAAATTTTTTATATTATACTGTATTTGCACAAATAATAATAATAATAATAATAATAATATACAGAAACTGTTCCCACATTTTTAGACGATTTTGGTAAGCGGTAATATAAAATCGTTTCCTGCAAAAGAATAAATTGCAATTGTACTATGTTTTTAAAAGTCAAGATTATTGTTAGTGGCTTGAATGTTTTGATTTTATTCAAAATGGCGAATTTAACAAAGCAGTGGTTCGAAGGCTAAATTTACGCTCTTTCCGAAGAGAAATATGCATACTCCGTTACCCAAAAACGATGTGAGAGTCATGGTTTTGTGATATCTAAAGCGTCGATAGGTAATATCATCAACTAGAAAGGAAAAAACGTCAAATTGGAGCCTCAAGTGAGACAAAAATTCCAAACAAGTATCCAAGGAAAAAACGGACATCTTCGACTATTGCAAAGGTACGTTGTTTAATGTTAAAAGAAAATCCCCCTAGTCATAAGACAGTTGCAAAATCATTAAAATGCTCGGTGTCCGCTGTAAACAAAATAATAAACGTTGATTTAAATCTTACGAAAGCGAAAAAACGCAATGTGCATCGTCTTCTTCCAAAGCATATCGCTCAACGCAGGACGCGCTGCAGAATTCTATATGAGAAACACCTATCCAAAGAAAAATGGAAAACAATTGTCACAATAGATGTAGCATGGGCGTATTTAAATGATTGTAACAAAAAAGAGCCATTTATTATCATAAAAGGGGAGAAAAAAATGTAAGTACATGGTTCAAAGAATCGAAAGAAAGTTTTCCGAAGGGATTCATGATTGTTGCTGGTTTTTCTTATAATGGCAAGTTAAAAATAAAGATAGTGCAAAAAAATGTCAAGATTAACTCCAAATACTATCAGGAACATATTTTATCGCCAATTTTTCTGAATGAAATACCATCGCTTTACCCACAGTGCCATCCATCTGTGAGACTCCATCAGAACAAAGCTAGCAGTCAGTCATCAAAATCCACTGTAAATTTCCTAAAAGAAATGGAACAAAAAACTGGTATCAAGGCCATACCCTTCACTGATATCCCTACTAAATCTCCCGATGTGTTACCTATAGATTTTTGTGCTTTCGGACTTTTAAAAACTGCATTATCCAAATGTTGTTCCAAAACCCTAACAGGACTGGAAAGCTGTTCGGTAGGAATGGGATAGAATACCTCGAATGGGGTAGAATACCACTTCAAAAGGCATTATTATCCTGGAAATTGCGGTGTCGAAAGATAATTCAGAATAAGGGATGTTAAATAAAACATTTAAAACCCAAGAATTTTATGTAATTTAGTTTTGTGAATATAATATACATCGTCTAAAAATGTGTGAACAGTCTCTGTACTTCTATCACCATACCATCTTTGTCCCTATGTGACTGAAAATAAAATCATGCGGCTGCTAAAACAGATATCGAGTTACTTTCCCAATGCGCAATATCAAGAATGATGCAACTTCTGCTCCGTTGCTGTCTGAGGCGTTTCAAATCTCCACCTCTTTTCTTTCAACTAATTATTAAGATTGCCTCAAGGTTGCGACATCTGCAGCGTTCACCATCGCAACAGCCAAGCTTTGATCATGTTAAACCGAGCTCAATGAAAGAGCAGTCGGTGAAAAACTTGTTACATATTTGTGTTAATTTTTGCTTTTAATGTATTCATTTTCACATTGATATCTCTTTCACCATGACAAGAAATTCGGTCATTGAAAACAATAACATTTTTTTCAAAGAAGTTAAAAAGAAAGAAAACATGAGCTATTTGCGAATGAAAAAGAAAGTATTTCGTTACCTGGAAAAGGGAAGATGCATAGAGTAACGTTCCATCTCCTCCCAAGCAGATGATGAAATCTATCTTGTCGGTGAGCACGTCTTTACCTGCAAAACGAAAAAATTTGGTGAAACACACATTGACTAAGGCCACAAGACAACGTCGCACTTCTCCGACCTCTTCGTATAGTTTCTCACTCCCGCCTGTTTTAAAAAATAAAAATGCAGTAGAACTTCAAGCATAATGGCCAACCAGGCGGCCAAACGGTAAAATCCCTGAACGCTGGCAGCTCAGTCCGAGGTTTGAATGCGTAACGTGTTAATACGAGCCAGTTTCCTTAGAAAGTCCTCCACGAAGGCACCCCTACCTTCCGTGTAGAGCCTTAGGGCGGAACACGTAAATAATAATAAATAAACTCCAAGCATCAGGCCTCCAAGTATCCTAGTCGCTTATCCCTCCTTTAATACAAAATCGCCAGCTCATTCCTCCTTTCTCGGTTTTCCCAAATAGCACTTCAGGTCTATTGAAACTTGACGCACACTTTAGTCTTTTTAGAAATTTATCTCTTATCTTATCTCTATTCTTATAATTTAAAAAAAAAATGCTAAAAACATGATTTAATTATATATATATATATATATAATAAAATTTCATAGTCAAGAATACGCTTGAAATTCTAATTGTATGTTCTTTTCATTTTTAATGGCGACGTTCTCTTATTTGAAAGTACGTGGAATTAAATCCACAGCCCCGTAGTCAAGTTGTTTTTCCCGCCTTTTCTACACGTACAGTTATAGAATGTTCTCGAGATATTTAAAGCGAAATGGATTGGCTGACGAGGCTGACGTCATTTCTTGGAAGCTCCGCCTTTCCAGAGGCTATAAAAAGACTCGTAAAAGGAATATCGGGGTTTTTTCTTAAATGTCACGATGCAGTAAACCTTCATACAAAATGTTATTAGTAGTTCTTTTTTTATTTACTCCGGATATCTGATTTTTGTAACTGCTATTTCTCCTGAATAATAATAAATGGATCCTGTTTTTTAAACTTATCGTCTGATTATTTAAGCTACGACTAAAGCTGATACATCACATATATATATAAAGAATTCTAAATATATACTAGTTACTCATGGCAGTATTCGAAATAACATATCTGTTCTACAGGGGCTAGGGTCCTTGACCCAGGCACTCTGGTGTTTCACCGTTTCCCCAGTGCGTCAATACAAAATCAGACTTTTTCTGAAATGGTAAAAAAAAAAAAAGAAAGGTGACAGTTCTATATCTCCCGTTCTACTGGACCGATTGACGAAATTCAACTTGCGTTTTTCATGTCTCGAAAGCATTTTCATGTCGTTAATTAGGATATGTATTATATTTATATATAACATTGTTCAAATATAGACATTTTGACACAAAATCGAACTTTTTCTAAAATGACAAGCCAACTGTTATCCATGTTTCGATTCTGCGACTCAAATTAATTAAAATCCGGCAAGCCGCGCAAGGAAATGCCGTAATGTCTTTAAAATTACGTTACAGTACACTATAGTACGTTACAGTATACTACTGCTGGTCATGGCCCACCAGCAGCCGCGCAGTAAAGTCGCTGAACACAGGTAGTTTAGTCAGGATTTGAATCCCAGAGAACGGGCTGGCTGTATGAGCGTCTTCGTGATTTTCCCCATGTACAACGTACATACGAGCCAGTTCCCTTAGTCCTCCACGACGGCATCCCTCCTGTTAGTCTGATATCCCTCAAGCGCTTTGCCCTAATCAAATAAACCAAACCTACATTGTCATTTATTTAACCACTTGGGTCAGCAGTGATCGAATGAGTAAGAACGCTGAATACTTCGACCTGGCTGTAGATCTAGGTGCAGAAGCTCGTTGATCGGCTTTTTGGTGATTCTGTTGTAAGTTTCGGTTTGGTTTATTAGGTTACGGCAAAGTAGACTAGGGCTATCTGCCTAAGAGGAGAGTTGCCTTCGTAGAAGGTATCCTGAAGTAAACTGGCTTGTATACATGTTAGACATGGGGGGAGGGAACCACGAAAACGCCCATGCAGCCAACCCGTTCGCCAGAATTCGAATATCCCAACGTCAGTAAGGTCCAATTCCCAAGAAAAACCTCCGGGAAACCATCCCATTCATCAGGTAGATAACTTTAGGATTTTTTTTTTTTATTAATAAATGAATCAGTCAAGGAAACAACCCTCATACACGTAACCTGTCAATTTTATTACCGTTTTGAAACACAATACCTTGATTTACCGCCCACTCCGACTAATAACTAGTTTCCAAACCGTTGCCTTTTGATGTAACATAAAATCATTAATTCAGATTTTGCATTATAGTTGTATTACGTAAAAGCTGAACGATTTAAAAGAATTAAACATACACTGCTGGCCACCCTGAAGGAAGCAACACCCTGAAGGAAGCATGCAAATGACATGAAATTTACAACATGCATTAGCGGAGGTGAGATATGCAAATGATTAGAATTTCAGCGCAGATGCACATCACGCGCGCCTGTGGTGCCACTTCAAAGCGCTATTTAAGGCTTGGAGATTTCAATGATTTCAAGTTCAGCAATTGTGTTTTTCTTGTGGTTTTTTTTTTCAAAAAAAAAAAAACGATCAATTATGCCTCGTAGTAAACAGCGATCATCGTTTGATCAAGTATCCGAGTTCGACAGAGGAAGGATAGTGGCCTACCGAGAGTGTGGATTATCTTTCAGGGAAATCGGTAATCGTGTTGGACGAAACCAAACAACTGTAATGTGGATATGTTACCATTGGATGCAGGAGGGTACGACGGACCAACGTGCTCGATCGCATCCACCTCAGTGCACCACTTCACGTGATGACAGGAACATTGTGCGCATGGCAGTGACGGATCACTCAGTCATATCACGAACCATAGCACAGCACATTCAGTCTGTAACGCATCATCCAGTATCTGCGCGTACCATTCGACGCCACTTACAGCAGAGTGGTCTGTTCGCAAGACGTCCATTGCTTCGTCTACCCTTGACGCAGAACCACAGACGTCTCTGCCGCCAATGGTGCAATGAAAGAAGGATGTGGACGGCAGAATGGAATGAAATTATCTTTACTGACGAGTCACTCTTCTGTCTGCAACACCACGATGGTCGGATTCGAGCCTGGAGACACCGTGGAGAGAGGATGCTGAACAGCTGCGTTATGCACCGCCACACTGGTCCTGCACCGAGTATTATCGTATGCGGCGGTATTGGATATAACTCTCGCACTCCTCTAATACGCATTGCCGGTATTTTAAACAGCCAGCGCTACATCTCCGAGGTGTTGGAGCCAGTTGTCCTTCCTTACCTTCAGGGCTTGCGCACAGCCATATTTCAACAGGATAATGCGCGACCACACGTGGCACGCATTGTCCAAGGGTTCTTCGTCAATCGCCAGATTGAATTGCTTCCCTGGCCGGCTCGCTGTCCGTATCTTTCGCCAATAGAAAACATGTGGTCCATGGTTGCTGAACGATTGATCCAGATTACATCAAAAGCTGCCACACCAGATCAACTTTGGCAACGTGTGGAAGCTGCTTGGTCTGCTGTACCCCAAGAACACATCCAAAGTCTCTTTGAATCAATGCCGAGGCGTGTGGCAACGCTGATCTCCAACAATGGCTGCTACTGATTCTGAAAGGAACCACACTTCACAGAAGTCTATAAATTTAATCATTTGATACTGGGTCAACATGTTATCTACTAAATAAATTTTGTTGTGATATCTCTTGTCTTTCTTGGTATTGCAATTTGGGTGGCCAGCAGTGTACTTAAAGTAAAAACACAAAAATTTGTTAAGTACCAATTTGATATAATTTAGTCTCTTATACATCAAATTCAGAACTATAACGTCACCATAGATTTTTTGTCGACTGACATAAAAAGGTATTTTATCATTACTTTATATGGATTTAAATAAAACACAATTTCATAAAATATATTACAATCTAATAGAAACAAGCAAGCATAAATATTTACATAAATTTTAATATTTTACCTTCTTTGAAGGTGCAAAGTTTGTCTTTTACGGATGAATAGGATGGAGAAAGTTGAAGATAATCCTCGTCCAATACGGAGGCTTCGACGAACACTAGCATGTGTTTCTCCTGTGGAGAAATAAACATAACAATAAAGAACAAAGATCCACAAAACTTTAAACTTGCACGAAGCGATAATAATTCCGAAATATTTTGCGTAAATATTTCCATCTGTTTGATCCTATTTGTTTCTACAGTAGTTTTCAAGTTAGATATGCAGTTAGTGAAACCTCGAAAATTTTGAAATGTTATAGTATAAGATTTGGTTTACCTTGCTTTGAATTTAAAACAATCTTAATTAGTACCTATACTACACAATCTATACTTGCTTTACATGGTGAAACTTATAATGTGTCTGGCTAGTACCGGAAGATTTTCTGGTTCGAATCCCTTCTAAAGGCATAACTGATTTTTTACGTCTCCTATTCCAAAAAAATATGATATGGACACTACATGACGTCCTAGTACAGCCTATTAAATTATTCACATTTTTATTGCACTTAAGTTAAACTTATTATAACCGGCACTTTTACAAACATATTTTGCCTTCTAACACCTCTTAGTTCATCGCCATCTTCATCATAACTTTCCTTGTCTCTGTCGTCAAGAAGATTATGCATAGACGTAATTTCGTTCTTCATTAGTAAACTTACCTTCACTTGAACTGATTCCTTCATCGTATTCCATGCTTAGTGGGCTCCGTCACTTTGAAAATAATATTCCTATAGCTACGACTGCCGAGTTCGAACTAACGTCGAAGACGCATCTAAATCTTCGAACTAAACGTCTAAGGCCGATAAATCTAAAAATTATTTAGGATAAAAAACCGGAAGCTGTTCACTGGCTAATCGAGAGTCAACTCCTTAAATCAAGTTGCCGCCTTAAATCAAGTGGTGCCCGAAAGTCAGCTCTCCAATGCAAAAGGGTAAAAATCTATCCGAGTCTGTTACATTATCTCATACTGAGAGCGTCAATTTATAGGTCTCTGGGGATCAACAGCCTTTCGGTCACCTTTGATTCAATTTAACTTAATAATCTCTCTAAATCATGCATTTTATAATACATTTAATTAATAATATATTGTTGCGTTCTTTCTATTCCACTTCTGACACCAGTTGTTACGCTTTTTTATTCTTCTGACACCAGTTGTTGCGTTACTTTCTTCCCTCACGTTCGTACAGGGTTCGTAGAAATGGAGTGAATAACGACGACCCTTGATGAAGTATCGAAACACACTTTATTTACCAGGTATTGTCAGGACTGCTCCAAAACACGTTTTACAGTCGTCGATGAACTACTATAAGCACGCTGACACGATCAGCGACACAGCCTTCAGTTTATAGGCTATCACGGTGAAGACAGCTTCCTGCAAAGCACCCGACTCTGCTTGGACGTTTTCGGAACTCCACGTACTCTCGAGACTCTCCACGCTACAACTCGCGATGCCCTCGACGACACACAGAGCTTTCTCGACGATGCACTAACCGCGATACACTAAGAGACTCCTTCGGTGAACTCGACGACGACACACTCGGCACTCGCTGCCCGGCTGTCAACTCGATGGACTCTGCAGGGATTAACTCGCTAGACGAGACACACTCTCGATGAGAGACATACACTCTCTGAGACACACTAACTGACTGCGGACCAGCAGGGTTTATATATCTTTCGGCTTGTGTTTGAGAGCGTTCTGGGCTAAACTAGTAAGAACTCGTTCCAGAAGGTTCTCCATCCGTCCATGGTATATCGCCAATTTTGTCTCCAAATGTCGCCAAATGGACGATTTATCGCCAAATGTGACAACCCTACCTTCCCTTTCCATTTTATGGCAACCCTAAAACTGCTTTGCGGGGAAGCTATCTTACCGCGCCAGTACATTTCGTAACAATATACAGCTTAAAACTTTTGTGAACATTTGCAGCCTTATAGTAATAATTAAATGATGTTTCAATGATATGTACAGATAAGAAGGTTACTCGCATAATAGATAACCATTTTTATTTTACGACATAATGTTTTGGTGCTGATTAAGACCTATTTTATGACCATGTAATATATCCTGTTAATTCAATTCCGAGATGCTCACTATCAAGTAATATTCAAATTCGCAATGTGAAAAATATATTTGTTTCTTGAAGCGAAAAGAAGTTTTTCCCCAAAAATTTGCTCGAAAATAATCTTTGAGATTTTGTCAAAAAAATTCTAAGAATAGAAATCAACGCCATCAGATAGCAACTCAGTTAAGAAGGCAGACAAATGTGAGCTACCCATTTTCCTATTGGTTTTCTAATAGGTTGGTTTGGTTCGGTTTATTTAATTATGCCAAAGAACTTGAGGACTATCTGCCTAAGGGAAGGGATGCTTTCCTGGAGAGGCCCACCAGCGGCCGAGCGGTAACGTCGCTGAACACTGGAAGTTCGGTCCGAGGTTCGAATCCCGCGAACGGGCTGGCTGCATGGGTGTCTTCGTGGTTTTCCCCAAGTGTAACGTGTATACGAGCCAGTTTCCCTTAAAAAGTCCTCCACGAAGGCATTTCTCCCTTAAGGCAGATAGCCCTCGAGTGCTTTGCCGTAATCTAATAAACCAAAACCAAACTTTCCTGAGAACTTTCTAAAGGAAACTGGTTCGTACACCTGTTACAAAACCCCGAAAACGGCCAAACAGCCAGCCCGTTCACGGGTGACCTTTAATTAGTTGGCCTTTAAGCACACAAAAAAATTGTTTTCAGATTTTACCAGATTCTCGATCAATTTTCTGTAAAAAAGTTATATTGTTACTTTTGGAAGGAAGTTAGTGATGAAGAAACACTTTTTTTTTTTTTTTTTCAGTGGCGGGCACAAGTCGTCATAGACGCTGGCCACTTTTAAGTGCCGGAAGCGGTATTCACTTTATCTAAGGCACCTAATAGGTGGGCCATCGTTGCCATCGGTGAAGGGACAGGCAATTTGGATCTACGCCTCCTCCGAGATTGGCAGTCAAGAGTTTAACTACTTTCCCATCTGGGCGGCACTTTTGAAAGTTAGTGAGAGAAAATGTTTCATAAAGCACTATCGAAAAAATAATGTTTTGGAGAATTTAAAAGTGTAAATTGTTAAAAAGTGAATAGTAAAAAAAGTGAGAAAATAATCAGAAGATTATGAATTTTGATAGTAAACTGCAGTAGAATTTCTGCAGTATTTACTCCAAAAATCAAACATTAGTTTTAAAGTATACTTTTGTAGTGATAGGGTATTCATTATCTTATACCACTCCTTCATACAAATACTTTAAAATATATTTATGGCTTACAACGAAGCATCATTTACTGTTTTGTTTTATTTACTAGCTACTTTCTTATGTATACTGAAAATGTTTTATATTTACAACTCCAGATAACAGATAATTTTTCCTCAGTCACAAAAATGAGCTCTTAATGGAACAAAACCATTTCTTTCTCTTTATTTATTACTTATATTTTACGCTATTTTATTGCAATTATTCACACGTTTAATTACTCAACTACTATTTATAATTAATTCTAAGTAATTTGACCATAGAACTGTGGAAATAACTTAAAAAGAAACGAAGATGCGATGTTTTGATACTTATCTTGTTTTGGCGATAAAGTTCTGTCAACAAGTGACATTTCGTGATTTTTTACAATCTGGTAACAAGTTTAAAGAAAGCATATTGTTGAAATTTTAGGAGCCACTTTTCCAGAAGGAAATGTTCGTGTTTGCTGTTTAATCGACTGTGAATGATATCAAAGGTTTCTACCTTAGTTAAAGCATGAATTCATATAAAATTTTTTAAAATCCAAGAAAAGATTTAAAATTTTGCTTAAAATTTTTTAAAAAAAGATTCCTCTATAAAAGCTATTATTATAAGAAATAAATATCTGTTTTTTAAAATCCCCCATAAATACACAAGGCCTTTCTTCTTCATAAAGTAATTTCAAATGATCGAATTTCTTACAAAAATGAGCCACTTGACGAGGCTTATGAAAGGCTGAATGACAGACAAGTCGTGGATTTTCTTGATGACCAGCACCGTCAGGGGTGGTTTATTCCACGTCAATCGCTGGCTAGCGGGATCTTGAATGGTCCTATAAAAGAGAGACATTGACGTCACTTCGCATGTTAATCAACACTAAATAATCTGTATGGATATAACATATATAAATTTAACATAAACATTGATTTTTGGCTTAAGAAAAACGTAAATGTGGGAAATGTAGAGCAAGAAAACTTGCCATTTATTCTTCCCAAAAGAGCTTTCTTCTTCAACTGAGAGTGGGAAAATAACAAATCTGTAATTTTACTACTTAAGACCTTCTCTGGTTTACCCGAGTTACCTCGGGAAGAGAAAACAAACCATCGTACAGTGATTTGCCTGATTATATTCGGTGTCCTCAAACACTTAACATATGATTAGCCCAAGCAGAGTAGAGGTAAGTACTTCCGGTTTTCATTCTAAAGCATACTTTAACTGGTGTCCGCCGGTAACATCGCGGCAAAAACATCGCGGACTGAAACGTCGCGGAGAAAACAAAGGAAGGAGAAAGCGTCGTGCTAACAAAACATCGTGGGAGAAAACATCGCAGTTCTAAAACATCGTGGTACAAAATATCGTCGTCAAAAATAAAGCAGTTCAAAAACTTCGCAGTTTAAAAACATCGTGGAAAAAAATAACGTATCTACAAATCATCGCATGAAGATAACATAGCAGACATGCTTTTTTTCAGGCTTTAATAATTGTAAATGGATATTCCTCGAATGATTTGTGGACGCAAGATGGAAAGAAGGATAATTTTTACTTTCATATTTTTTATTAACTAATACATTTTTGCTGATAAAGTAAGAAGGAAACTTAAGCATAGAAAATTAACGCAACTTATAGCACTTAACAGAACTTTTAACCGACATAGTTAACTAACAAAAGTCATTAACAAATTATTTTTTTAAAGTTTTTACTGGTAATTTTTCATGAAAAGTATAATCTAAAAAAAAAACTCTGAAAAAAGCATGTCTGCTATGTTATCGTCATGCGATGATTTGTAGATACTGTATTTTTTACCACGATATTTTCGACGGCGATGTTTTTAAACTGCGAAGTTTTTGAACCGCTTTATTTTCGACGACGATATTTTGTACCACGATGTTTTAAAACTGTGATGTTTTCTCTTTGCGATGTTTTCTCCCATGATGTTTTGTAGCACGACATTTTCGTCTTGCGTTGCCTTATTCTCGACGTTTTTGTCCGCGATGTTTTCGGCTGTAACCCTTTAATTCCCCTCCCCCAATCAAAGCTACCGCAAGTAATCAGAAAGTAAGAAAAACAGAACAAAAAGAAAATAAATAAATAAATAAAATAACCGTCACCCTGAACTTTTATTTTCAGGGAGTTCTATTAAAGAAGGCCCTTTCTTTTTCGGAGCACAAGAGGTTCTCACTTCGCAGAAAGGGGATATGCAATAGAAATGGACGAGCCGCTCCGGAAGCGTAATGGCAAACAGCACATTCAGTTGATCAATGTTAAACGAATTTCTCATGCTGCGCATGCCCAGAAGAAAATTTGGCGCAATTATGGCTTTGGTATGATTTTGAAAGAAGATAAATACGGTGTGTGGTTGAAATTCTGTTATCTGGGCGTTCGGTGGTGTGGTGTACTTAATTATGGCAAAGCACACTACGGCTATCTGCCTAAAGGGATGGATGCCTTCGTGGAGGACTTTCTGAGGGAAACTGGCTCATATACACGTTACACCTGGGGAAAACCACGAAAACGCCCATGCAGCCAGCAGTTGCGGGATTCGAACCTCGGCCCGAACTACCAGTGTTCAGCGACTCTACCGCTCGGCCGCTAGTGGGCCGCATCTGGGCGTTCGGAGTTTTCAAACTTGTTAGGTTGTAAGTTGCTTCATTACTTAGAGAGTAAATATCGATTGTAAAATAAGCAAATTTCCGTTTAAGAATGATTACAAAATAGGAAACGTGATAGGATATTATTAGTTGAATCTTTATTGATCATACTTCTGACGGATAAAAGCAATTGCGTATTTACCAAACGTTCCATTCGTATATACTTTAACAAATTAAAGAATAAATTCAGTTTAAATTATTGAATTAAAGTCAAGGAAATTATTATAAATAACTGATACTAAATATAACGTTTATGAAAAAAATTAACCAAAATGAAATGAAACAGAAGCAAATGCATTGAGCACAAATAAATTTCAGTAGTTTTGCAATTGTAAACAGTTGATAAGACCTACATGATGAACAGGCTTGTATAGGGTTGCTTATGCCTTAGTCGCCAGCATTTCCTCCCACGCCAACGGTAGACCATTGAGCATGCGCAGTAAGCGAAACTCGTTAACATTGATCAACTCAATGTGCGGTTTGCCATTACGCCCTCCGGAACCGATTCAAAGAACATACTCAGCCGATTCAAAGAGCTCAGAAGAAGAATCAGCGCTCTGATAAATTGATTCCTTTTATTGTAAACATGAGAAGTCTTTTCTTTTATTATTTACCGGAAACGCCTCTGACTTATATTTTTACGTGTGCTATGTATGTAAGAGTATATATGTGTGCTTTTGAGCTTAGCGGAAGGTACCGTTGGATTCGTCGCGTCGGTGGGAAGCCATTTTGACCATCGGCATCTTCGTGCGACTTTAATTAGCCGAGATATTAATTAAAAACTGATTTTCTCCCTACTTTCCCTATGTTTTGCACTTTGTTTTACGGGTTTTCCCTATTTTAGGGATTTGGCGAAGTGCCAAATTCGTTTTTCTCGAATATCTTTGGAAGGGAGAGGAGTTGGAATTCGAAACGCATATCGCCGGATTCCAAATTCTACGAATCCATCAATACCGGTCTCATCTTCGTACGACAATAATCGGTAGAGTTATTAATTAAAAACTGCGAAAACTTTAATTCATTTTTCGGAGTGGCAACAGTCTCGGAATTAGCTGAGATAAAATTGCTTTTTCGAAAGCGTCGGAGGTGCTCCTCTAAGTTTCAGTTCGATACTTTGAGTCTGTGTCGTAGTATAGCTACGTATAATTAGGTATTACCTTTTTTATTCAATATTATTGTAATATTTATATAAAATAATAACTTATATTTTTGTTTATTTACTTATTTTACTAACGTCTTAAAGAATAAACAAAAGTAAGTTTAAAGAGTAAAAAGTAATTTAAAGTTTAAAGAGTAATTTAAAGAGTAAATGCCAAGTTTTCTTGCACTACGTTCACACATCAAGAGCTTTGAATTTCTCTTTAATCTTCTTTAGAATTAGTATATATTTATAAACATAAATCTTTTCATCTAATGTATTTTTTCAAGGTTGCAGAACAAAATGTGAATCCTGTCTAATAGACGAACCTCAAGCGATATCGGGTATCATTTTGTAAAATTAAATAAAAAAAGAAAAATTCCGGAATTGTCAGAAGACAATTTCCTGTTCTTTGGGATCTGCCTCCAATTTAAAAGTTTATTTTTACACTGTGCTTTGCAGTAGCAACAAGATATCAATTACAGTAATAAAATAATGTAATCTTTAACAAAAGTGAGTTTAGATTTCGCTATTTTTAACTTTTAGCATTTTTTTATTCCACAATTTTATCGCTGTTCTACGTAGAAAGTTTTTTTTAAAGGAATCCCAAAAAGTACAGTTGAAAGAAATCAGTCCAGGGAGTGAGCGGTTGAGTTGATTCTAGCGATCCCACTCCTTGTTCAATTCTTTCTGCTTATTTGAGGATGGAATATTATCCAATCAAGATATATCTTTCTTATTATTTGGAACAGCTTCTCTAAATAACCCTTTTTTGAATGCATAATTTTATATTCTCAACTTTAATATCTGACGATTCAATCTTAACTAGTAGAACTATAGTACACTGGTTATAAATTAAGGAAAAATCACAAAAATCACGATTACTGAAAAGGTTACATGTAGAATTTTATGAAACTTACCCACAATATACAACACATAGTAAGATATCAAATAACATAAAAAGAAATTACGAGACAAATATGGTAGTATAGAAATTAGCACATGTATAAAATGAACAAATCGAAGGTGTCGGTTTGCTATAGCAAAAGTACCTTCAATATGGAATATGGTCGCCTCAAGAAGCAATACAGGACATACAGCGATGCGTGATGCTTTCAATTATACGGTCTACCAGTTCCATAAGAAGCGAGAGCCATTGCTCTTTGCAAAGCACTTGCAAGCGCGGCAAGGGTCTGAGGGGGCGGATTCAGAGCAGTTAGACGTCTCTCTAAAGCATCCCAAACGTGCTCGATAGGATTCAAGTCCGGGGATCGAGCTGGCCACTCCATGCGCATAATTGTTTCCTGTTGAGGATAATCATTTACGATGCGAGCCCTGTGTGGTCTTGCGTTATCGTCCTGTAACAGGAAAGCATCACCTATTGCCCCACACATGGGCGCATATAAGCATCAAGGATGTCATCTCTATAAACCGGAGCATTCAAAATTTCCGTTGGAAAGACATGGAGGTCTGTGCGTCCACCCAAAGAGATGCCACCCCAAACACAGACACTGCCTCTTCCGTATTCATCTCTTTCACGGATGTTTGAGGGATGATAACGGGTTCCAGGTTCTCTCCATATCAAATAACGCCTACTATCGCTTTCTAGAGTAAACCTAGACTCATTCGTAAAGAGAACAGCCCTCCACTGTTCAAGCGTCCAGTAGACATGTTGTCGTGCCTACTGCAAATGGTCCCTCCTATGGCGTGACGTGAGCGGCACGCAAATGGGTGATCGCCTCGCATACAGACCACCTTTCTGAAGCCTTCTACGCACAGTTGACATTGACACCAACCTTCCGGTGGCTGCAGCAAGGGAGGATCTAAGAAGAGTCGGAGTAGCGGTTCTATTCCTGCGTTCACATAATGTCAAATATCGGTCATCGGCGCTAGTTGTAGCAATTGGCCGACCTTGGCTGAACCTCCTAGATGCCGAATCTGTGGTTTTGAATCGCCTCAAAAATCTATGAACCACAGAAGGATTCACATTTAGCCATCTGGTCACTTCTGTTTGACTTTATCCTGCCTCTAGTCTCCCAATGGCTCTCCTACGTAGTTCTGCAGGCAAATGATGCCTGGAGGTCATTGTTACGAATTGGCTATCTCAGATTTCTGATGTCACTATCACAGTGAAATATGTGGGCTTGCTCTCAAACATGGACGTTCTCCTCGCAGATGACGTATTCCGAGTATAGTGCCGCTAATTTGCATATTGCAGTTTTATTCAGCTACTCTTACTTGGCAACATATTCAAATTTTACACGGTTTGGCTTATTTTTGAGGGAGTTATCCCTATTTTTGTGATTTTTCCTTAATTTATGATAACCAGTGTAATTGTTTGCCTTATTTGTATTTTAAAGTATTAAGCTGGAATCTCACTAAAGAGACTCACTGGCAGTTTTGTATCATATTTATGTATATTTTTGTTTCTGTTTAGGCTTCTAGTATTTATATTAGGTTAACTTTAATTTGGGTTTGACGTAACAAATAACTTTACTGGATAATTAAGGATACTTTTATTCAGCAAGAGTACTCTTATCCAGTAAGCTTAAGATATCATATTTATCCATTTGTCCAGTAAATATAAGGTCATATTTATCCAGCAAGGATAAGGTAATTTATGCTTATTGGATATTTTATCCAGTAAGGTTTCCAGATTTCCTTACTGGATCCTTATCGGTTAATTTTAATTTAGGTTTGACGTAACAAATATCCTTACTAATGTTTATCAATTTTATAAGCTATTACATTACATCATTTTGTTACGCTATCATGATTTATCATCCATACACTTCGGCAAAAGTTTCCGCTTTATGAAACAATGTTCTGCTCAGACAAGTGACAGCAAATCCGCAGGTCACTGACAATCAATAGGTTTGACATTTACCCATGACTTTCGATGTAATTTAATTTTAAGAATCTAATCATTTTCAAGTGCCGTATACTAGTGACCTATAAAATAAATGCCAGTGATTGGCAACCCATGTGTGACCGGTGAAAATTACCTTGTAACTGTTCAATTTAGATAATTTAGCTAAATTTACTGCCTGCTTCAACAACGCTGACCTGTAAGTTAACTATAGTTGGTTACCAATTCGATGGGCATCGGGACCTAGATATTTAGTTTCGTTTAAATAACATTTCTAAATTTAGTGCAGCGTCACTCAGTGATGACATATGTGCGGACCATCAGTGACCAGTAACCGTCTTCGGCCCCTAGCAGCCTATATAGGTCATCAATGGCCAACTACTATGAATGGGTATCGCTGTGGTCTTTATTATTAGTTCAAAGGGGCTTTGTCCCTGAAGGACTATTGTTTTCGCTTTGCGATTTTGCGTTGAATCACTATAAATGTCCGTTTCACTTTTCAAACTGTTGCCACCAAATGTTAAAATCCTGCATTATGTTTGAAGAAGTTAAATAATGAAAAATCTTCATCAATTTATGTATATTTCTCGCATTGTGATAAAACAACGGTACATAGAGCCCTCGAATTTTGAATGACGTAATCCTCCTATAAGAATATGGGCATGTGGAAGACCAAATTTGAAATTTGGAATTTGTTTTATGATCGATTTCATATTTTGTAAAACTTTAACGAATTTTTGAGTAACACACTCAAGGATTTCAAAGCGAGCCATGGCAACGTCGTACAAAAAAAGAAAACATTTTTATCTCCAGCACACGAGACTGTGTATCGGAAGTTCTAAAGATATGCTCGTTCGTTTTAAATTATTTTGCGACATTGCAATTGAACTGAATTTTATGGTTTAAGTGCAAAAAACGTGATATTTAATAAATAAAGGTAACAGACAAAACATTAAAAAAACGCCCCTTTGGACGTAATTTAAAATCTGAAACCTTTCAGATTTTTTTAAAAATATTTTTTGAATCTACTTCGTTTAATTTTAATTTACTTCGATCTCAACTGCTTTGAAGGGCACTGTTGTCCTTAAATTTAATATTAATTTAAAAATTTCCCTAAATTTATTACATGGTTACGCATTATTGACCTATGGTTCACTGCTGCTCATTGTGAAAGCTGCAATACGAGCAGCGATCTGTTCCATCAGTTTAATTTTTTTTTTTTAAATCTAACTTAGTTTACTAATTCAGAAGTCAAACAACAAAAATCAGCGTTATACCTACAAAATTTTCACAGGACTAGTTTCGATGGTTTTACCGAACCATCATCAACCGCATTTGCGGTTTTGCAGCTGAAGATGATGGTTCGGTAAAACCATCGAAACTAGTCCTGTGAAAATTTTGTAGGTATAACGATGATTTTTGTTGTTTGACTTCTGAATTAGTATTTATTTGGCGTGTTATTGTGTCTTAACTAACTTAATTTATTGCAACGCCGCACACCAATGACCCGCTACCTTGCTAATTCTCCAAATTTATTGCATCGTCCCACACTCAATAGTTGAGTGCAGGTACCCTTTGATAGTCTATAGGTCACCGGTGACTTTCAATTTAATTCTTAAAACTTTATTTCAATTCACTGCGCTTTATCATATCGATGGCCTATAATCCGACCGCCAGCGACTATTGATCTTTAGTTTAATTTAATTTTATTAATTTATATAAACTTCCTGAGTATTCCTACACCGGTGACCTTCTATCCATAGATGACAGGAGGCAACTTTTTATTTTAAAAATCTACATAAATGATATTATTTTCAATATATTTAATGTACAGTATGTCCGAATGATAATTCTCGAGAAAATTTGTAAACAAAAATAAGTATAAAATAATGAATAAAAAATCTGATGTGTACACCACATGACTTCCTTGTACGGAATATTAAATTATACACATTTTTTAAATTTTTTTATTTTTTGCATTTCATTTAAAAGTATTGGATTGAATTAAATCTACTTCGCCGACACCGCATAAACCACAATAGAAAAAATGCATTCTTTAAAATTCACTCTAGTATTTGTTTACCATAGCGATACTCTGGTGCTAGGTTCACTTAACAGTATTATATTTCGTTCATATTATAACTCAGAATGCACAAAATTTATATCATTTAAAGAATTATCTAATTGTTGCCACATATCCCATTCAACTACTATAATAAAGCTAAAATGATGTATAGAAAAATAAGCATACAAAACAAAAAGAAACAGTTTTTCACAGACGATTCAGTGTATTTCTCATTCAATTAATTCAGTTCTCACTTCGCGACAAGGCAAAAATACATAAAAACTCAAAATATCTGTATTAAAAATTACGAATTAAATCTTAAACACTTATTTCCAGAAAAATTCCAGAAAGGATTAAGCATAATTTAATTCACAATAACAAATGAAGGTGTTATCTTTGTTGTTGCGAAGCTAAGTTTTTGTAGATTGGCAACAAATCCACTATCCTGCTCTTTCAAATGTAAACAAGCAATGGCCGCCATCAAAAAAATTATTAGGCTTAGCAGCACCAAACAACTTTAAAATTGTTGATAATTCTAAAATTATTGCCTAGAAATTTACTAAAGACATAAAAACCTTAACCGGAAGATAAGAACAACATAATTCAATCATTGTTAAAGCAAAAATGTACAATTTACAAACATATGAGAGTGAAGAAACTGAGATTACTGAGACGGGTAACAGAGTGGATATAGATATAAATATATTTATATACGTTTGGCTCGGCCGATTGCAACCAAAATACGAAGTGCACATCCACATGTTATAGCAGTGCTATATACAAAATTTCAACGTTCTGAGGCTACTCGTTTTTGAGTTATGCGAGATACGTACGTACGTACGTACATACGTTCGTACAGACGCCACGAAAAATTCTCCTCAGAATTCATTTTAAAGTAGTTTTATAATTTTTTTGGAGGAAACGAGTCTTTTATTCTGTCCTCCCTCCTCTCTTTTATTCAAATATCACGCAAAAACATCGTTAAATTGCATTCGATAGCGGTCAAAATGGATATTTTCGTTGAAATATGCTGCCTGAAACTTTTCGCGCTTACAATACTTCCTTTTTACTTCGTACAAGGAAGTAAAAAGCATAAAATAGATGTAATATAAAGCAATAAAATAAAAATAAAACATATTTTAGTTCTATCCAGTGAAGAATTAGAGCGATCACGCCTTTCTAGTCTATTGCAAGCATCACATCTTTTCTCAGTGCAATGGATTCTTGACTGAGACTCATCTGGAGAAACTAAGAACATTTCGAGGGGCATATATACATACCTCAAAATCTTGCCTCTAAGGAAATCACAGGTAGAAACATTTTTGTGCAACGTAGTACCTTCATACTGATTCCATAAGCCAGCAAGACCCACAGGGAAAGCCCACCAAGAAACTCAGATTTCGGACGGAACAGAATATCTAGATATATGTGACCTATATGAAATGAACCATATAAAAAATAGATTTATCTGTAAGTTTTTTGCGCTATGGATTCTCAGTAGACTTTTGTTGTCGACGATTTCGTCTCTTGGAAACAAGATTTTAGGTGCCCAAAAGAATAAAGAAACAAACCGTTCAGAAAATATATAGTACTTTGTGGTATCGTATTTTTGGTTGTAAAATTTCAGCATACATATTACACTTTTTCGATGAAATTTATTGGATAAAAAGCTATTCTGCAACACTCAATCTTTGCTGATGTCCCCCTTTTATTTGACGCCGAATTAGAATATCATCAAATCTTGAGGGCATTTTTATGCGCATTTTGTATGCTTTCATTCATCAAATGAGATAATTTGCAAATATTTCTTATGCATGCATTTTTTATATATTTCAGAGAGGTTATATGTATTTTCCATAACTTTTATGCAGCAGTTGTTGTTACCTAATACTAATAAACTTCCGTAAGTTAAAATTAGTTTATGAAATGAAATATTACTTTTTCGCTACATGTTTTATTCTCATATTTTTTTTATTCTCATACATCATCATCATTCTCATTTTAGGGCCCACCAGCGGCCGAGCGGTAAAGTCGCTGAACACTGGTAGTTCGGTCCGAGGTTCGATCCCGCGAACGGGCTGGCTGCATGGGTGTTTTCGTGGTTTTCCCCATGTGTAACGTGTATACGAGCCAGTTTCCCTTAGAAAGTCCTCCACGAAGGCATCCCTCCCCATTAGGCAGATAGCCCTAGTGTGCTATGCCATAATTAAATACACCACACTATACCACTACCATTCTCATTTTAGCAAAGCAGATACTGCATACTTATTGCTTTTAATTTACCTTAGTTTTTTTATCATCTGTTCACATGTTTAAATGAGAACTACACTTTTCCATATACTAAACAGAAAGCATTATAAAATTTTGTTAAATAAAAATTTTCCTTTATCATGCTTCGTTTCGGGTAGGAATATTCTTCTTACCCCCAGTTACCTTTTAAGAATACTCGAAACTTTGAGTCGGCGAAGCATAGCTGTTTTCCTCTCAGCAGACATTGTTTCTACGAATTTAAAACACATCAATCGATATTAAAGGTATATATAAAGACTTTACAAGAAAGCCTGTTTATACTATCGCAGAAAATAATTTCAGTCACTATAACAATAAATTAATGTTATTAATTGATCGTGCCTTTCCATATCGCTAAAATTTTGAATTATACATTCCCTTAATCGCACTGTATTGTAGAGATATTAGGTTATTTTGATCCCGAAGACATGAGAAATGAGCAGTGCCCTGGCCGGGACTCGAACCACGAATCTCTCGAATACGCGCCGAGTGTGCTGACCATTACACCGCGAAGGCATGCCGAAAAGGCGGAAAAATACCTTACATATCCCCCCTTTTAAAGGGTGACTTGGGATTAGAGGACCCTGGTGGTGGAGAATCATCATCCACCACTTTTTTACTTCGGGAGCCACTGTAGATTTATCAGATATTTTTGAAGCAGGAGAGATTCAAAATGTGCAATGCAATCGCCGAGACTCGAACCACGGACCTCTCGAATATGCGTCGAGTGTGCTCACCATTACACCACGAAAGCATGCTAAGAAAGCGGGAGGAATGCCTTATAATATATCTAGAGGGTATATAAAAAATGTACAGATGCTTTAATAAAAAGAATTTATTGTGAGTTTGTACCGAACTTCATAAAATATATAGGTTTATATAAGCATACATAGCATAGATTAGGCTAAATTTAATACAGCCTTCCTGCACCTGTACTTAAAAAATTACTGTAAAGGCCCTTATTTTCGCGGGCCGTAATTTTCGCGAAAATGAATTTATCGGTGATCTCGCGAGCTGAAAATTTAGCGAATTTTATATGAGCAGAACCGAAAGTTGAAAATTTTCAAAAGTACCTAAGTAAAGTTGTGAAAGTTGAAAAATTCCAAAAGTACATCTTTAGCATAAAGCATTTTAAGAAACTTCCTTTGGTCCGAAAAGTTCGTCCCCTCCCCCGTTCCCGTCTAAATGGCGAGTTCAAACGTTTGCTCAAGAATGAGTTTATTGAGTGGTATTCTAATGAGCTTCAATTTCTAGAGGAAAAGGAATCTGTGGACTTGCGAATATTACGACTAAAACCGATTCACGCTTCTTAGCTTGTGCGCGTATTTAACGGTATTGAAGCCAAACATGAGATAATTTTGAATGGCTTCAAAGAAGCTGGTATAAATAGTATTCGAAGTGAATGAGCTGCCTTCTATTAATTTTATAGTTTTATATTCGAGAAATATAGTTGTATATTATTCGAAAAATAGTTATAAGAAAGAAAGTTGTCAAGGAAAAGCTTGTAACTGTGCAATAAATCATTAAATTTTGGGTTAAGTGAAAAATTTGATTTTTTATTATTATTTGAGGCGCAAAAAAAAAAAAAAAAAAAAGTATTTCGCGAGACTTAAATTTTTGCGATTACGACGGGCTCGCGAAAATCGCGAAAATAATTACCTTTACAGTACTTAGAATGTTTAAAGTGTAAAAAGTGGTGGCCGTTAACTGCCAGATGCATAGCAAAACGACGAGGGTTTCCTGAACAGCATCAGTCAATGTGTCTGGAGGGACAGCTGTATTTGTTGTCAAAGTACATCCAGTATAGTGACTGCCTGCAGTACACGTCGTCCTTAAAGGTAACTCAAAACCATTTGATTCCCTATCATTTGTCATATGTCCCATATCACACTCGTGTGATGAGCAAGCATCTTACTACACATTGTGGTGATAAATCAATTCAACCTCGAAACAAATAAGCAAATACTATCTGAGAAAATGAGCATACATTTTTAACGCACTCTTTATATAATCGAAAAATTATTATTAAAAAAAAAAGATGACTTTAGCTCTTTGACACATTTATAACACCAGTTAATAACGCAAATTAATCTTGTTTAAAACACTTATTTTAACCATTTTAGTAATTATTTTATCTTAACCCCAGCTTATTATCCTAAAGGAGATGTTAATCCGGAATGGGATATAAGTCTCGAAACAGCGTTTTACGCCGAAACACTTAAATGCCTTTTATCACTTTTCAAATTGTTGCCACCAAGTATTATCGCAATGTATTGTATTTAAAGAAATTAAATAATAAAGAATCTGCATGAATGTATACATGTTTCTCGCACTGGGGAAAAAACACGGTACCTAGAGTAATTAAATTTCAAATAACTTAGTCCTTCACCCGAATATGCGCCACCCGGAAGTTCGAATTTTGAATTTCAAATCTGTGTTACTGTCTATTTCATATTTTGTTCATTTTTTTAACTCAGAATGCACGAATTTTATATCATCTTAAGAATTATCTAATCGTTGCCACATGTTCTGTTCAAATACTATAATAAATCTAAAACGATGTATAAAAGAAATTAAGCAAACAAAACAACAACGAAAAGAAACTTTCACGGACGATTCAGTATTTCTCATTCAATTAATTCGGCTTTCACGTCGCGACATGGCAAAAATACATAAAAACTCAAAATTATTTGTATTGAAAATTATCATACAATCTTAAACACTAATAATAAAAAGACAAAAAAACAAAAATGTTTGCAAGCCATCTTTGTAAGAAAACTGATCATTGATATGATTAACTGAGAAAAGACCGGAAAAAAAAAAAACAGAAAAATGTATTCCAATACTTAACGCTGCATCGCGAATTTTAAACGTATACTGCTATGCTACTTTTAGAATTTTTGTAATTTTACTGTTGAATTGTATATGGTTTAAGTGCGAAGAAAATTATGCTTAATTATAAAGCCAAAACGAAAAACAAAGGGGGGGGGTTAATAGGAGTGAATGTAACAGCAGATTTGGTAGATTGCGAAGCTCAGCAAGAACGAAAAAATCTTTAACAAAGCATTTTGGGTGACCGATAAAATCTGAAATCTTTCAGACTGTTTCTCTCTCTCATTTTTTTTAATTACTTTATTTCAACCCTAGTTTATTTATCTATTAATCTGTTTTTCCCTTTTAACATTAAATGCTTATTTATCTTGTAGAGACATTAGGATTTTTTTTTGGAAGTAGGCAAGATGAAACATTAGCATCCGCCTTCCCCGGGATTCGAACCACGGACCTCTGGATACCGGCCCAGTGTGCAGAACCACTAGACCACGAAGGCAGAGAGCGGGAGAAATACTTTATATACTCCCCTTTTTAAAGGGCGACTAGAGTTTTAGGGGACCTAGTCGCCATATCCTGGGTGTAGAAAATCATCATCCACAATCCTTTTAGTTCGGGCGCCACTGTAGAGACATTAGGAATTTTTTTGAAAGCAGGAGATATGTGAAAAATGAGCAATACCCTTGCCGAGATTCGAACCACGGACCTCTCGAATACGCGTCAAGCGTGCTGACCACTACATCACGAAGGCATGCTAAGAATGCGGGGGAAATACCTTATAATGTCACGAAAAAAATCTCATTTGAATCTATTTTAAATTCATTTTTTTTGGAAGCTGGCAAGATGAAACATTAGCAACCGCCTTCGCCGGGATTCTAACCACGGACATCTGGATAACGCCCAGTGTGCAGAACCACTACACCACGAAGGCACGCTAGGAAAGCGGGAGAAATACTTTATAATCTTAGCTAATTTAATATCTCTCTTGTTTTATCACTTGAAGTAATTGCTTCATCTTGTCTGGCTGTCGAAAACGTTACCCATATACATTAATAGTCACCTATATGAGGAATTGAAATGTTTCGGGGAAGGGTAATATTTGCTAAATTTCATGGATGATAAATGCATGACAGCATAACGTAACGAAACGTAATGAATTTCAAACGTATCAGAAAGACTTGTGAAAGACTCCTGACGATAGCTGCGTTATTTAATTTTAAGCGGCATTGAAACAATAAGTGATTCTACTAATTGAGGTTTAGGATATCTTGCTTCTGGATACACAAATGCTATTTCACTCATTTTTATGATCACTATACTGCATTATAATAAAGTATTAAATGTAAGCATAAGAAAGTATTGAATGAATGAAGTTATGAAATGACTTACATTACCATGGCTGAATTTTTCATGATCCGACCACAAGGTCCAAACTGGCAGATAGGACTCGGAGCATTTAAAGACCTTGTGCGCCTGAAAATAGAGAAAACAGTCTATGGAGCAGAGAAGAAATTCATATGAACACTTTTTTTGCTATACATTATTCATATAACAACCAACATTTACAACAGTTTTATGAGTAAACACAAAAAAAAAAAAAAAAAAAAAAAAAAAAAAAAACTCTAAGATTAGTTGGTACCAGGAACGGGAAAAAAGAAAAAAAGTGTTTTCACCTCCCGTTCTACTGGACTGACTGAAGAAACTTAATTTGCATTTTTTATGCTTCAAAAGTGCGACTTAGTATTATTATATATTAGATTTACGCACCTTTTCCCAACCCCCATATTTCTATTCTACGACTCAAACTATGCACAAATATTAAATTTTGAAAAATGTGGTGAGAAACTTACCGAGAAATTTTAAATTGTTTCTCGGCGCACTTTTTTCAGCTTGCGCCAAAAATGAATTCAGTTGTTGAAATTCCTAATTTTAGAAATATATTTTCCTTTCCCTTTTTACTCCCTTGTACGAAGTAAAAAGGAAGTATTGTCATCGCGAAAAGTTTCAGGCAGCATATTTCAACGAAAATATCCATTTTGACCGCTATCGAATGCAATTTAACGATGTTTTTGCGTGACATCTATACGTAAGGACAGAATAAAGGACTCTTTTCCCCCAAAAAAATTATAAAACTGATTTAAAATGAATTCTGAAGAGAACTTTTCGTGGCGTCTGTACGAATGTACGTACGTACGTATCTCGCATAACTCAAAAACGAATAGCCTCAGAACGTTGAAATTTTGTATTATAGGACTGCTATAACATGTGCACCTCGTATTTTGGTTGCAATCGGCCGCACCAAACGTATATAAATATATTTATATATATATCCACTCTGTTACCCGGCTCAGTGATCTCAGTTTCTTTACTCTTATATGTTTGTAAATTGTACATTTTTTGCTTTAACAATGACTGAATTATGCTGTTTTTATCTTCCGGTTAAGGTTTTTATGCCTTTAGTAAATCTGTATGCAATATTTTTAGAATTATCAACAATTTAAACGTTGTTTAAGTGCCGCTAAGCATAATTATTTTTGTCATGGCAGCCATGTTTGTTTACATTTGAAACAGCAGAATAGTAGATTTGTTGCCAATCTAGAAAAGGAAGCTTCGCAATAACAAAGATAACGCCTTCTTTTATTATTGCGAATTAAATCATTCTGGAATTTATTCGAGGAAATAAGTGTTTAAGATTGTATCATAATTTTCAATACAAATAATTTTGAGTTTTCATGTATTTTTGCCTTGTCGCGACGTGAAACCCGAATTAATTGAATGAGAAATACTGAATCGTCCGTGAAAGCTGTTTCTTTTTTGTTGTTGTTTTTTGCTTAATTTCTTTTATACATCGTTTTAGATTTATTATAGTATTTGAATAGAACATGTGGCAACGATTAGATAATTCTTAAGATGATATAAAATTTGTGCATTCTGAGTTTAAAAAAATGAATGAAATATAACGCTGTTAAGTGAACCTGGGTCCAGAGTGTCGCTATGGTAAACAAATATAGTGAGTTTTAAAGAGTGCATTTATTCTATTGTAGTTTCTGCGTTATCGACGAAGTAAATTTAATTCAATTCTATAAATTTAAATGCAAGAAAAAATGCATATAATTTAATACTCCGTACAAGGAAGTAATGTGGTCTACACATCAGATTTTTTTCATTATGCACAAGCGGAAAAATAGTGCATCGTTCATTTTTTCATACAATTTTAATAAAGTGCGTAAAGCACATTTGGCGTTATTATCCGTTATAACTAATGTGGCAAATTTAAAAATGCGTCAGTATATAAATTCACGTGTGTCGTTGGAAATTTTGAATAAAAAACTCTGATTCTTTCAGGTATGCCTAGAAATACATCTACTTTAAGGTGATGGTAAAATGTTTATAGTTTATAATTTAAACATTTTTTCGGTGGTTTGGTGGTGTATTTAATTATGGCAAAGCACACTAGGGCTATCTGCCTAAGGGGAGGGACGCCTTCGTGGAGGACTTTCTAAAGGAAACTGGCTCGTATACTCGTTACACATGAGGAAACCACGAAAACACCCATGCAGCGAGTCCGTTCGCGGGATTCGAACCTCGGACCAAACTACCAGTGTTCAGCGACTTTACCGCTCGGCCGCTGGTGGGCCTAAAAATTTTTTCGAAAAAATTATAAAAGTTACTAAGAAATACAAACTTTAAAAAATAAATCAGAAAATATATGCTAACTTTATTTAGACTGTACCTAAATTTCGAACTGTGAAAAAAGGAATTAATAAGCGTGTTAAAAAACAGATATTAATAAATATATACCAGTTCAATTAGCATTAAGGCGCTAAAATGTTTAGAGCTAAATTCTTAAAACCTACTCGTGCGAATTTTATAAAACTTGGCACTTTGGCATATTTTGAGTCGTAAAATCAATATATGCTCTTTTCCTCACGTTCATTAGAACTCCCATGTAACTAGAGATGATTATTGATTTATCATCGGATAACATTCTGATCATAGCAACGCGGAAAGACTCCTCCCCCCCTCCAAAAGAAGATGGTGAATTGGAAACTTTTCCACAATATCGCTTTGACCTTCCCATTTAATGTGGCAACTTAAAAACTGTATGATATTGATACAACTATTCCTAACTTCACTTCCAAGCTCTAGTCTCAAGCCACGACTTTTGCCAATCAAAAATATACGCATGGACAATATCTATCCTGAGCATATTAGAGGTGTAATCGCAAAACGAAATAAAGTCTGGTAACTTTACTGCAAAACATGGAACCTTGACCTCAAAAGTGACATTAATAGGCTCATGAGAAAGATCAAATCCCTCATCAGTGAACACAAAAATGAAAAGTGGGGCACGAAAATGGATAATTGAAGACGGTCAATTCTGAAATTTCGTCACACGTTTGGAGAGTGATTTAAACGCCTCTCTCCACTTATAACACCCCAAGGTTTCCAATACTGAAATTAGGATGAAGTTGCTGCCTTTGCAATTCTTATGACGGAAAGATGAAAGCCGAAGAATTCTCCACGGTCTTCAGACTTTCGCCCTGAGATCTCGGTTCAAGACTGGATACCTGTGATTTTCCCTACAAAATCTGATAAAACTTTACATGATTGTGTATACTTTTTAACCATTTTCAATTTATTTTTAAAAATTTTAAACACTTTCTTGCAGTGTTATATACTAATTTAGGTTTTTCCTTCCAGTGAATACTTACGCATTTTATACTATAGTATAGTCAACGTCAGTGTGTTTGTGTGTGTGTGTATTGAGAATACGGCAAAGCACACTAGGGCTATCTGCCTAAGGGGAGGAATGCCTTCATGGAGGACTTTTTAAGGGAAACCGTCTCGTATACACATTATACTTGGGGAAAACCACGAAACCGCCCATGCAGCCAGGCCGTTCGCGGGATTCGAACCTCGGACCGAACTACCAGTGTTCAGCGATTTTACCGCTCGGCCGCTGGTGGGCCACACAGTCAACGTCAGATTAACCGGGAACAAATTAACCAGACTTTGTCTAAAAAATTTAACTTTGTTTATTCAGGAAAGATGCAAAAATTACTAATCTAAAGCATCATAGTAAACGAAAATTCCTTCGGGAAGCACAAAAAAAGATGGTAATGAGGGAGGTAACAGCAGATATTATATAAGATGATATCACCAGTATTTATAAACCGTTTTTATCTACGACAGCAAGTATTTAAATTGCACTTAACATAGAAGACATAAACATTAATAAAACATGCATTAAATTTGAATTACTAAATCTTAAAAATAAATTATTTATACAAACATTAATCTTTCGTTTCCCATTGACTCACATCGAAATACAGAATCTGATGCGGACACAACATGACTTCCCTGTACGGCCTATTTTACACATTTTTGCTGAACTTCACTTAAACTTATTTCCTCGAATTCCATTAGAGGATATACTTCTAATTCAATCAATTCAATTCTCACTACGTGGCAAAGCAAAAATACATAAAATCTCAATCTTCCTTAAAATTTGTAAACTACAGAAAAACCTTTAAATTCCAAATACAGTTAAAAACAGCTATTATTATTATTTTCTTTTACTATTAAAATTAGAGTTTCCACGCAAAAACAAGCACTTCGGCAAGCGGACAGGACGACAAAACTGAAAGTACACGTTTGTTTTCACTGGCAGAACGACACTGCAGTTGGTGCACCAACTGACTTTATTGACTATTCTACTAAGAGGTCAATAAAGAAATGCGGCCTGGTGAGGCCTAGCTCTACTTAAATTTTTAAACTGTTGATTATTCTACAACTATTGCATTCAGGTTAACTAAAGGCATAAAAACCTTAACCGGAATATATGAAAAATATAATTCGATCACTTTTAAAGCAAAAAATGCATAATTTACCAATATATAAGGTAAAACCCTGAGCTCACCGAGGCGGGTAACAAATTAGGAATATGTATATATATATACATAATTGAAAAAGAAATGTAAAGCTAACTAGTAATGAGACGTAAGACCTATTTGGTCTCAAAAATTTTTTTGCGCATAATGCTGCAAAAAGATACGAAATAATAGTAGGTAGAAACATTGCAGCGATCTTGCTAAAAAGTTACCAGGAGCTGTAGCTCCACGAAATAGTTCAACGCTGTATTAGTAAAATATGAACTAAGAAGAATTTTTTTTAAAAATTTTATCTGGAAAAACTGGAAAAAAACTGTAAACACGCGATGTGATTCACAGGCTCAGATCAATCACATCGCGTGTTTACAGTCTTTTTCCAGTTTTTCCAGATAAATTTTTTTTAAAAATTCTTCTTAGTTCATATTTTAGTAATACAGCGTTGAACTATTTCGTGGAGCTACAGCTCCTGGTAACCTTTTAGCAAGATCGCTGCAATGTTTCTACCTACTATTATATATATATATATATATACTCAATTGTATATATTGTAAAAAGCTAATTGTCTTCAGACATATACTGTTACTATACTGTTACTAAAAAAATGGGCCTATTTCCTGCCTTTAGACTGTCTATTAGCTCTTGGACAGCGAATATGCCTTTTTCTTAAATTCTTAATCATTGCGACACGACAATTAGCCAGAAATTAATTAATTTCCATTCACTAGTATTTTCAAAAAATCTTAACAGACGGTCTCTCTCAGATAAGAACTCCACAAAATACATCCCTCAAGAATTCCAAGTCCCACCCACTACCATAAATTACTTCACCCAAGTCTTACCGACTGATATTATTCAAAGCCCCTACTGCCGCTAAGAATTTTCGGACACCCTACACTTCTGAGTCAGACACGAAGAGAACACTTTGCCAACTCCCCCACTAGAAAGAATGTAAGTTACTTAATACCTTTCTGGCCTTTATATCTTCATGTACATTCACTGATCTTATTTATATTATATTATTTTTATATTATTTTTATATTTTCTTTGATTTGTTTTTACGAAGTTTGCATTATTTATCTTTTTTATAATGAGACATTATTTTCTCTTGAATGGCATTTTAACCATAAAATGGTTATTTTCTGACTTAGACCAATTAATTGTCACAATTTACAAATACTAATGCACTTCCTATTCCTCTCAACCATATATATATGGCCTTTTATCTTTTTCTGGCCTTTATATCTTCATGTACATTCACTGTTCTTATTATATTTTTTATTTTTATATTATTTTTTATTTGTTTTTACAAAGTTTGCTTTATTTATCTTATTTTGTAATCTATGTTTATTTCAACTTTACTTTGAATTCGATTTCATAATGACAATTTCCAATGTTTAATTTCTACAAATAATATAGTACTCAAATGCGTAACGATGAAAGTGTCGGGGACGGTTACTCGAGTTTTACAGGATTTCTCTACAGTAATTGATTTTTACTCCAAATTGAATTGACTAAAATGCTTCATGAGAATAAGTTCTTTGAGTATCAGCATTAGTTCATAATTCCTACTATTCGCGGAAATATTTGGCCTGACTAGAATTGCCGGTTTGGCTTTAACTTATAACTCGAGTAAAGACGAAACACTTTCGTATTTACGTATTTTTATCAATTATTGTTCATTGAACGGGAGTTGCTTTGTTCCCCTTGAAAAGTCAACTAATTTCCGATCAATGACAATGATTACATGTTTTAATTTTTCCTTTTACAATTGAAATATTATTCTTCGTGATGATTTAACTCCAGTCCCCGTTAAAACATTATTAACATTTTGCTTTCAAATTACTTCAAAACATCTTTCAAAATATAACTTACCAGTATGGATGCACACTTTTAAAATAATTCTACTTTAATTAAACTTAGGAGATAATATAATCAGTTAATCAATACTGTTTAGGAAATAAATTATATATATATATATAATTTTGGTAATTATCTAAAAAGAGTGAATTCATTGTTAGTAAATTTAAATCCGAAAATTGTTTTAAAGTAACTTGAATGTATGTAAATTGTTAAAAATGTTTAACAGGGGAAAATCATGAATAATAAAATTTCAGTTGTAAAAAGAAATTAAATTAAAAGCAAGTAATTAAATTAAAAGCAAGTAATCTTTGCCATTGATCGGAAATTAGTTGACTTTTCAAGGGGAACAAACCAACTCCCGTTCAATGAACAATAATTAAGAAATAAATACGAAGGTGTTTCGTCCTTTACTCAAGTAATAAGGAGATGCCAAACTGGCAATTTTAGTAGGCCAAATATTTCCGTGAATTGAAGGAATCAAGAACCAATGCAGAGCACCAAAGAACTCATTCTGATTAAGCATTTTCGATAATTCAATTTTGAGTGAAAAGCAATCCACGCAGTAAAATTGATAAATTACTTGAGCAATTGTCCCCCGACACCCTCGTGTTTATGCATTTTAATTCAAAACTATTCGTAAAAAATTAAACATAGGAAATTGGCATTATGAAATAGAACTCAAAGTAATTGAAATAAACATTAGAAAATTACGAAATATAAGAAATATAATGCAATCTTTGCAAAACCAAATCAAAAAATAAAAAATATATAAAAAATCTGAAATGTTTCAGATTTTAAATTACGTCCAAAGGGGCGTTTTTTAACATTTTGTGTGTTACCTTTCTTTATTAAATATCACGTTCCTCGCACTTAAACCATAAGATCCAGTGCAACAGCAATATCGCAAAATAGTTTTAAAACGAGCCTATCTTTAGCATTTCCGATACAGAGACTCACGCGCTGGAGATAAAAATGTTTTTTCTGCACAACGTTGCCATTGCTCGCTATGAAATCCTTGAGTTTGTTAATCAAAAATTCGTCAAAGTTTTAAAAAATAGGAAATCGATCATAAAACAAATTTCAAATTTCAAATTTGGTCTTCCACATGCTCATATTCGTTGGAGGATTACGTTATTCAAAATTCGATGACTCTATGTACCGTTGTTTTATGACAATGCGAGAAATATACATACATTTACGCAGATTTTCATTATTTAATTTCTTCAAATATAATGCAGGACTCTAACATTTTATGGCAACAGTTTGAAAAGTGAACCGACATTTATCCGTCCGACGCAAAATGCCAAAACGAAAGTAATAGTCCTTCGGGACTCAAGTCCCTTTGGACTAAAAATTTAAATTTAAAATATATATACTAAGAAAATTGAATGTACATGAAGATATAAAAGGCCATAAAGCTAACTTAAAGTTAATTAAAATTTAAATTATGAAATTTTAATTGCATACAAATAAAAGATTAATTATTGCTGCGAACTAATTTACAATATCATTTAAATTCTGAGATATGTAAATTAAGTGCAAGTATCTAAAACCATGAAAAATTATATAATATTCCAAAAAAATTAATCCTAAAATATTTCTAAAAATTTCTAAGTCTAAATTAATTTGCATTAGTGAATAATTGTTGAGCAGACAGGAGACAGATCTTATCAAGGGGAAGTTGCCTCCAAACCTAAGTCTCAGAATTTAACTGATATTGTAAATTATGTTCGCATCAATAATTAACCTTTTATTTGTATGCAATTAAAATTTCATAATTTAAAATTTTAATTTTAATTAACTTTAAATTAGCTTTATACGAATAAAGAATGTTTGTTAAATTAAAATTTCATTGCTTAAGCAATGGCGCGAGAGAATTATTTAAATTTAATTTAATTTTACTATTTATTCTTATAAAACAAAGTACATATTTATATATACTATTGGTGCGGCCGATTGCAACGAAAAACGTTGCATAACTAGATGTTAGATGTTATAGCACTCCGATATACAAAATTTAAAAGTTCTACGGTTACTCGTTTTTGAATTACGCGAAATACGTACGTACAGACGTCAGAAAATGTCTCTTCTGAATCTATTTTAAATCCACTTTACAATGCATTTTGGAAAAAAAAATCTGATGTGTACACAACATTACTTCCTTGCAGGGAATATTAAATTATACAGTGAATTTTTTCTTGCATGTCGTTTTAATTATTGGATTGAATTAACTCTACTTCGCCAACAACGCATAATAAACCACAATAGAATAAATGCATTCTTTAAAAGTCACTCTATTTGTTTACCATAGCAACACTCTGGCGCTAGATTCATTTGACAGTATTATACTCGTATTTCGTTCATATTATAATTCAGAATGCACAAAATCTATATCATTTAAAGAATTATATAATCGTTGCCACATTTTCTATTCAAATACTATAATAAAGCTAGAACGATGTATAAAAGAAATTAAGCAAACAAAACAAAACAAAAAAAAAAAAACAGTTTTTCAGAGACGATTGAGTATTTCTCATTCAACTAATTCAGTTCTCACTTCGCGACAAGGCAAAAATGCATAAAAACTCAAAATATCTGTATTAAAAATTACGAAGTAAATCTTAAACACTTATTTCCTCGAAAGAATTCCAGAAAGTATTAAGCATGATTTAATTCGCAATAATAAATGAAGACGTTATCTTTGTTGTTGCGAAGCTACGTTTCTCTAGATTGGCAACAAATCCACTACTCTGCTGTTTCAAATGTAAACAAATATGTCCGCCATGTTATTTAAAACTTAACCGCACTGAAACAGCTTTTAAATTGTCGATAATTGTACAAATATTGCTTCCAGAATTACGAAAGGCATAAAAACCTTAACCGGAAGATAAAAACAACATAATTCAATCATTTTTAAAGCAAAAAATATACAAACATATAAGAGTAAAGAAGCTGAGATTACTAAGCCGGGTAACAGAGTGGATATATATATAAATATATTTATATACGTTTCGTGCGGCCGATTGCAACCGAAATACGAGTTGCACATCTACATGTCATAGCAGTCCTATATACAAAATTTCAACGTTCTGAGGCTACTCGTTTTTGAGTTATGCGAGATACGTACGTACGTACATACGTTCGTACAGACGCCACGAAAAATTCTCTTCAGAATTAATTTTAAAGCAGTTTTATAATTTTTTGGAGGAAAAGAGTCTTTTATTCTGTCCTTACGTAGAGATATCACGTTGATTTAAATCTTAAGAAAGCGAAAAAACGCTATGTGCATCGTCTTCTTCCAAAGCACGTCGCTCAACGCAGGACACGCTGCAGAATTCTATATGAGAAACACTTATCCAAAGAAAACTGGAAAACAATTGTCACAATAGATGAAGCATGGGTGTATTTAAATGATTGTAACAAAAAAAGAGCCATTTATTATAATAAAAGGGGAGAAAAAAATTTAAGTACATGGTTCAAAGAATCGAAAGAAAGTTTTTCTAAGGGATTCATGATTGTTGCTGGTTTTTCTTATAATGGCAAGTGAAAAATAAAGAGAGTGCAAAAAATGTCAAGATTAACTCCAAATACTATGAGAAATATATTTTATCGCCAATTTTTCTGAATGAAATACCATCGCTTTACCCACAGTGCCATCCATCTGTGAGACTCCATCAGGACAAAGCTAGCAGTCACACATCAAAATGCACTGTAAATTTCCTAAAAGAAATGGAACAAAAAAGTGGTATCAAGGCCATACCCTTCACTGATATCCCTACTAAATCTCCCGATGTGTCACCTATGGATTTTTGTGCTTTCGGACTTTTAAAAACTGCATTAAAGGCGATAGAATTTAAACCCTAACAGGACTTTGGAAAGCTGTTCGGGAGGAATGGGATAGAATACCTCTTTTGCCACTTCAAAAGGCATTATTATCCTGGAAATTGCGGTGTCGAAAGATAGTTCAGAATAAGGGATGTCAAATAGAATATTTAAAACACAAAAATTGTATATAAGTTAGTTTTGTGAATACAATATACGTCGTCTAAAAAATGTGTGAACAGCCTCTGTATTGCAGTTCATGCTACATGTATTGCTTTTAAATCACTGAATTTGTTTCAGCAATTCTAATTTGAAAGATAAACAAAAAGTCTTACGTTTCGGGCTTTGGCAGTACCTGCCGAGGCTTAACAGTTAAAAAACTGTTAACCGTAGCTTAACAATTATAAAAACTTGCTAAAATAGTTAAAACATAAAGTATTTAAAATATATAGCTAAAATATTTCTAAAGACAAAATAGCATTATTATTGAAAATGATATAAATAAAAGCAAAATATCTGCATTATTTTATGAAAATCGGCGTGATCGGCAGTTATCCGAATAAAGTGCTATCCGAAATGGCTTTACCCAAATCAATACGGATTGAGTAGAATTGTAATCTTTGCATCAGCGTTACACAATCGAAGATAAACGTACTGTTTACGAAACCTTTTCATCCAACCATTATGCGTAAGGATCAGTGCGGGGTTTTACCGAGCTCGATGCATATCTATATATCAGTGTTGTCACTTGTCAGCTGAGTACTTCCACGTAGATAGCATGAGAAGAAGATGGAGGAGGTGACAAAGCTTACCCCTGTTCGGAAGAAGAATGCGAAGAAGGGCTGACGCTGGACAAGCAGAAGGCTGGCCGAAAGTCGGAGCAGTTACTCGACATGCCACCCGCTCCACGACGCAGCTGGGAAATAAACAAGAGTGTCGGTCACGCATATCTGCGAGTCAGTGGAGTGATCGCTGTTGCTCCACTAAGGCACCGGTCCATGTCTTCTGGAGAGGCAGTGACGTAACGATAAAACAACGGTGTGTAGCAACAGATAACGAGCGGAGGAGGAAATGAGCTCACGCAGTTCTATCTGCCGAAGGGGGCGCAGAAAACGGTACAACGCTCCTGTCTCTTGTGCGAAGATATTTCGTCAGACTAAATGCGTCTTGGATAGAGGGAGACTAGTCTAAGGTGCAATAATACTTTCGAAGAGTAAAAATCCGTATATAGCAGAGGTGGCCAAATTTTATATCCGTAAAAGCGGAAATTCAGAAATTTCAGGAACTGCAGCTGGGGAGTTATATCTTTCTATAAAAATGGTAAATATTTTTTAGAAAGAAACCTTTCAAGGAAAGTGACAAGAAATTCGTAGTTTTTTAATCATAGCAAAATAAATCCATTTACGATATTCCCGTTAAAGCAGTTTTCCCACTTAAAATGCTCCCTTCTTAAAAAGTCATGAAAATATTTTCCTACTTTTAATAATCTTAAATTTTCTTTCGTAAAACGTTCTACCTTGAAATATTTTCCCTTTTGAGAAGTTCTCACTAATTTTTCAGAAAGCAGAATTTTTCTTTTATTTTGATACACCAAGACATTATCACTGAATGTGACTATTTACCCAGTTTGAAATAGAAACGGAAGTTAGCAATCTTCATTTTAGAACAGTGACGTCTTTTTTTTTCTATCATAACCTCTCGACTGACAACATAACAGTTCCTGTCATCATAATGGTTAGGAAGATCCTTAGATGAATTAGCCAATTAAAGTGAGAAAGCCCGCTAAATTTTGGTCATATTTTTTTCATCTTTTTTACAGTATAAAACGTAAAAAAGATGATCTTTCTGAAATTAAAAAATCTGTTGTGTACACCACATGACATCCTTGTACGGAATATTAAATTATACTCATTTTTCTTGCATTTTGTTTAAACTTATTGGATTTATTTATATCTACTTCGCCCACAGCACATGAGCCACAATAGAATAAGTGCATTCTTTAAAATTCACTCTATTTATTTACCATAGCGACACTTGGCGCTAGGTTCAACTAACAGTATTATATTTCGTTCATATTATAACTCAGAATGCACAAAATTTGTATCATTTAAAGAATTATCAAATCGTTGCCACATGTTCTATTCAAATACTATAATAAAACTAGAACGATGTATAAAAGAAATTAAGCAAACAAAACAAAAAAAGAAACAGTTTTTCACAGACGATTGAGTATTTCTCATTCAATTAATTCAGTTCTCACTTCGCGAGAAGGCAAAAATACATAAGAACTCAAAATATCTATATTAAAAATTACGAAGTAATAAATCTTAAACACTTATTTCCTCGAAAAAATTCCAGAAAGGATTAAGCATGATTTAATTCACAGTAATAAATGAAGGCGTTTATCTTTCTTTTGGAAGCTACGTTTCTCTAGATTGGTAACAAATTCACTACTCAGCTGTTTCAAATGTAAACAAGCAATGGCGGCAATCAAAATAAGCTTAGCGGCACTTAAACAACTTTTAAATTCTTGATAATTCTAAACATATTGCATACAGATTTACTAAAGGCATAAAACCCATAACCGGAAGATAAAAACAACATAATTCAATCATTTTTAAAGCAAAAAATGTACAATTTACAAGCATATAAGTGTAAAGAAACTGAAATCACTGAGCCGGGTCAGAGTGGATATATTTATAAATATATTTATATACGTTTGGCGCGGCCGATTGCAACCAAAATATGAGGTGCACATCTGCTTGTTACAGGAGTCCTATATACAAAATTTCAACGCTCTGAGGCTACTCGCTTTTAAGTTATGCGAGATACGTACGTACATACGTTCGTACAGACGCCACGAAAAATTCTTTTCAGAATTCATTTTAAAGCAGTTTTTTAGTTTTTTGGAGGAAAAGAGTCTTTTATTCTGTCCTTACGTACAGATATCACGCAAAAACATCGTTAAATTGCATTCGAAAGCGGTCAAAGTGGATATTTTCGTTGAAATATTCTGCCTGAAGCTTTTCGCGATTACAATACTTCCTTTTTATTTCGTACAAAGAAGTAAAAAGCCACTAGTTCACCTTTTCTATCGCCTTTATATTGGTATGGTCAATTTCTAAGATATTAAGTAATTTTTTTACAAGATTAAAGTAATGAAAGCTTTTAAATAATGAATAAAAGTTTCAATTAATCAAAGATTTCGGGGAGAACATGATAAAAATCCGATATAAAATTCCTGTAATCAGATTCTGTTTTGCATACTTAAGTTAAATTTAACTAACTAAGTTTAAAAAATAACAATTTGCTGAAATTAAAATTCAGAATTATATTTTAAAATCGGAATTTAGTTAAAAGTAAAATTTGACATGAATGATTTAAATTCTATTTAAAAATAAAAAGCAAATGTTTAATTTCAAAACACTTACTCGACTGTTTTGTGAATACTAATTATGTTTTGAAAGAAGATGTTCCCGTTTAAGTAGCCTTCATTTGGATGAGTTTCTTCAAAAATCATCCAAACTAAATAAGCAGTTTTGCTATAATATGGCTATTTATAAACACGAATAAATAGTTCTCGTTCCGCGCGTGGTTTTAAAAGTCCATACTATATAAATATTAATTTTTCTAGAAGGTATTCATTCTCCTGCACCTTCTCCTCCTGGAAGAAAGCCAAGTAATTTATTTTTATCACAATTGTCAACCGATCTCTACTGTAGTAATTATGTAAATTTAAATTTAAAAAACGAAGCGGTCTTCACAAGAATATACAATGCTTCTCATGTCAATGAAGAATGATGCATTAATTTTAAAAATAGAACCAGTGACACTTAACTTACATCCACTCATCTCGAATAATAAAATTATATCCGTTGAAATAACTAAGATGAAACTGAAATCGAAATACTAAAATTATTTTAATATAAACTCTTAAGTTAAACCTATGTCTTTGCTCAAAAGGTAACAGTTTGTTTCTTTCCCACCAATATCGTGAAGGACGATTACTCGGAGCTCCCATTTTAAATTATTCAGACATCCAGCAAGATCCAGCAAGTCTTGATCGTACAAAAACGTCACATTTCCTGAGTCAGAAACCTGGTTCGTGTTCAGTATGACAAAGTGTCCTCAAGGACAGCTTAGTTTCTCTCCCACCTATATCGTGAGGACGAATACTGGCAACTTACATTTTAAATTATTCAGACGTCAAGCAAGATCCAGCAAGTCCTAGAGGATTTGAGGGATCGTACAGACACGTCACGTATACTGAGTCAGAAACTTGGTTCCTGTACAGGACGACAAGAGTCTTCACGGACAGTGCTACGACATCTTCAGTACCCCGTCCAGTACAGCGGTAATTGTTGATGCTTCCCTTGATGCTGCAGCAGAGATAGTGGTGGGGCGAATGACGATACTAAACACAGAATTGGCACCACGTCGTCTTTTCAGACGAATCACGATTCTATATACAGCGTCATGATAGACGTATCCGAGTGTGTGTGTAACCCCCTGGGGTGCAACTGGCTGGATTCGATATCCTGACGGAGTACTCTGGGGGAAAAGCATTACGAGCTTCGCGATTCCAGAACCCCTGAGGGAAGACCATCTATAAGGTTGGACCATGGAAGTAAAGGTAAAAGTATGGGGGACACCAGCGATGTACCATAGGTCAACTGGTAATGCCTTCCCATACTAACACTTTGAAAAAAAAAAAAAAAAAGAGGGGGGTAATTGCAAGTTTTATAAGAATTTGCATAGACTGAAGCTTTCCAAAAGGTCTAGAGTTTTGCTATTATGGTACATCGTGCAATTGCACAGTACGCCCCGCATCCAGTATTTATTAAAAATAATGGAATAGGGCATATATAGATTACAAAATAGTCGGAATACAATTTGATATTCACAAGATAAATTGAACATCTGATTTGGTGCAACAAAAATAGGAGATAAACATAATTAATAAACAAATAAACATAATGAGATAATTGTAATTAGTACTGGCAACACAATGTTAAAATGAATTGTTATAATAATGCTAAAGAGGGTGTCCATTGGTTATTTCAGATATATTGGTTAATTGCAGTTTATAAAGTTCATGAGCGGAGCCATTTTGTCCATAATCACAGCATGTAAAAGTTCACTAAGTTTAAACTGTATGTGGACTTACACTTGACAGAGATCTAGGCCGTATGAAGAGAGTCGTTGCATAATTTTCTGAAACTTTGGATATTGATTTTTATCTTTAATTAAAAACCTTTGGAATGCCAGGAGGTCAGTTCTTGGGGATTTTATGTGAGTATCCTCAGTTAAGGGGCATGAGAAAGTGTAATGCTCAGGAGTTCCCTGTTCCTCACATATACAGATATCAGAATTTGCCAAATTTCTTGCGTAGAAATATGTGGAGAAGAGTCCATGTCCTGTTATAAAGTAATTTAGTGAAGGATTCGAGTTCAGAGATGCTAAGCTTACATTGGGCATCAAGTTATATGTGCGTCTTCCCTGTGGAGCATTGTTCCACAAATCTTGCCAAGATTTTGAAGCTAGTTGGTACTTGAAATTTGAGCGAGGCCACGGAATGATGATTTCAGTACCATCTTGATTAATAGCTGCTTCTTTGGCAAGTTCATCTGCCTGATCATTACCAAAATGGCCACTATGTCCTTCGAAGAATGCTAGTGTTTATATATAAGAGGAATCAAATTTTTGGCACGCTTCCCAACAAGAGCTCTCTGTGAACTGTTAAAGAACTACCGCTCTATTTTTCGCTGGATCGTAGATCACTCGGTAAAGTGAATCAATTCTCTGAATTAGTTCCGGAGCAGATCGTCCCTCACGTCCCCGCCACGTTACGCCACCGACCAGTAGTCTTCTGTGGCATTCATGTAGCAGAATTTGCCAAATTTCTTGCGTAGAAGTATGTGGGGAAGGGTCCATGTCCTGTTATAAAGTAACTTAGTGAAGGATTCGAGTTCAGAGATGCGAAGCTTACATTGGGAATCAAATTATATGTGCGTCTTCCCTGTGGAGCATTGTTCCATAAATCTTGCCAAGATTTTGAAGCAAGGTGTTTTAATTGGTGCTTGAAATTTGAGCGAGGCTACGGAATGATGATTTCAAGAAAGACTTCCTACTTCAATGGGTTGGACCGAGGGGGGAGGGAAGGCTATATAGACCACCGTGCAGGTGGCATCGGTAGCGGGCGTGGCTTTGCCTCTTGAACCGAATTCCGTGTAAGACCATGATATCGGTAGCGGCAATGCTGCGGCCAGTCCGCAGCGGACGCAGGTATTCCAAGTTAAACCTTCTGCCGGTGGAGTCCCCGTGTAGTACTGGCGGGGGCGCAGTAACGACCAGTAGAGCGGCCAGGCTCAAAGGTACCACACCTCATTGTGGTCTCGGTTTACAGGGAGTGGTGACCCCCGTTGACCCGTTCAGCCGTGAGGAGCGAGAGCAAATTTTTGATCCGTCGCCCGTAAGTGTGGGACGAGGCGGCAGTGTATCGTTACTTTTCTAAGCTCTTCGTGGGCATCTAGTCTGATGACCACCTCCCGCCACATACGGAGGCATTTAGGGGTTCAGACCCGGTAGTTCGGACAGTAGACTGTGGAACCGGCAAATTTAATTGATCGTATCCGAGTGAGAAGGCACCGAGGCGAACGAACATTGCTAGCTTGTACTCGTAACCGTCATACGCGCTCAACACCTGATTTGCTGGTATGGACTGTCATTAGATATACATACTGGCCACCTTTAGTTCGCATACCCGAAAATATGGATAGACACCATTGCATTGTCGAAGTGTTAAGGCTTGTGGTTGTGCCCTATCTCTGAGTGTGTGACGCCATCTTTCAGCATGACAACGCGCGACCGAGTATTTCCCATGCTGTCCTGACGCTCCTCGACACAGAGGTGATCGACTGTAGCCTTGCCAGCACATTGTCTCCCCGATTGAGAACATCTAATCATGGATTGCGAAAGAGTATCACGCCACGACTAGCCAGACGCTACGATTTATGAATTCTAGCATAAAGTTGAAGCATCATGGTATGAAGAAACCGTATTTATCACCGAAGCTCAGTTTGACATAATGACCAGCCCAGAATTAAGCCATTGTTGCTGACAGACATGGCAACTTTGTATATTGCATCCTGCACCTAGTGCAAAACCACCTGCAAGTTTAATCCTGCCTTCCACCAATCATGGTATGAAGAAACCGTATTCATCACCGAAGCTCAGTTTGACGTAATGACCAGCCCAGAATTAAGCCATTGTTGCTGACAGACATGGCAACTTTGTATATTGCATCCTGCACCTAGTGCAAAACCACCTGCAAGTTTAATCCTGCCTTCCACCAATCATGGTATGAAGAAACCGTATTTATCACCGAAGCTCAGTTTGACATAATGACCAGCCCAGAATTAAGCCATTGTTGCTGACAGACATGGCAACTTTGTATATTGCATCCTGCACCTAGTGCAAAACCACCTGCAAGTTTAATCCTGCCTTCCACCAATCATGGTATGAAGAAACCGTATTTATCACCGAAGCTCAGTTTGACGTAATGACCAGCCCAGAATTAAGCCATTGTTGCTGACAGACATGGCAACTTTGTATATTGCATCCTGCACCTAGTGCAAAACCACCTGCAAGTTTAATACTGCCTTCCACCAATTTTTGCTTTTGTTTTCCTTTCTGGTGTAGAAACTGTAATGCAATTTACACAGCGAAAAAAAAATGGGACAGTTCTTCTGTATCTCCCATTGTACTGGTTTGATTGACGAAATTCAAACTGCTTTTTTATATATCTCGAAAGCGCGACTTAGGATATGTATTAGATTTTTATACACCATTTTTCAAACATAGGTATTTTGACACAAAATTGGACTTTTTCTGAAATAACATATCATTTTTTTTTTTCATATTTCCATTCTACGACTCAAATTGTTCAAATTTTGTAATTTTTGGTGAGAAATTTATGGAGAAATTTAAAAATTTATCTTGCCCGATTTTTTTCAGTTTGCGCCAAGAATAATTCACTTGGTGGAATTCTTAATTTATAGTAACCTATTTTCCTTTCCTTTTTTTCATTGTAAACGAGGGGGGAAATGTCATCGTTCATTATTTCAAATAATTTTAACAAAGTCCATAAGACACATTTGGCGTTACTATCGCTTATAACAAATTTGCCAGATTTCAAAACGCGCCAGTACGTAAATTCACATATATCCAAGGAAATTTTGAATAAAAATTTCCTAGGATTTCCTAGAATAATTCGCAGATATGCTTAAAAATACATCTACTTTTTAATCTTTGGTAAACGTTTTATAGGATATAATTCAAAATGTTTTTCGAAAAATTTATAAAAATTATTTAAAATACAAATTTTAAAAATAAATCGTAAAAAATAGGATTATTTGGAATGAACCTAAATTCCGAATTCTGGAAGAAAGAACCAAGTAAGTTTAATTAAAAAAGAGGTATTAATAAATACATATCAAATTCAATTAACATTCAGGAGCTAAAATTTTGAGATCTAATTTTTAAAAAACTACTGGTGCCATTTTTACAAAATTTGGCAGTTTGGCATAATTTGAGTCGTAAAATCGAACTTTTTGCATGACATCTGTACATATAAACAGAATAAAGAACTCTTTTTTTCCGAAACGCATTGTAAAATGGTTTCAGATGAGATTTTTTTCGTGATGTCTGTATGTACGTATGTATGTATCTCGCATAACTCAAAAATATATATACGCTTTGTTACCCGGCTCGGTGAGCTCAGTTTTTTTAATTCCCTGTGTTGGTAAATTGTGCATTTTTTGCTTTAAAAGTGATTGAATTATTTGTTCTTATGCTCCGGTTAAAATTTTTATGCTAGTTGAATGGAATAGTTGTAGAATTATCAACAAATTGAAACTCTTAGTAGAACAGTGAATTAAGCCAATCTTTGCACCAAATTCAGTGCCTTTTTGCAGAGTGGGACTAAAAGTAAATGTTCCGTTTTGAGCAACGAAAAATACACCTTCTTCTCACTGGTCAAATTGCTTGTTTTTGCATAGAAACTCTGATTTTAATTGTAAAATGTGTTTTCCTTAACTATTTTTAACGTATTATGTTTTTCTGTATTTTTCAATTTTTAATAAAGATTTTTTGAGTTTTTGTATATTTTTGCCTTGTGTGAGGAAGGGAGAACTGAATTAATGAATGAGGAATATATCTCTAATGAAATTAGAAGAAATAGGTTTAAATGAAATGCAGGGTAAATGTGTAAATACGCCATACAAGAAAGTCTTCCAAACTATGAGATGTAAACAAAATGTAACTGTGGGATGTAAACACGATGATTGCACATAAAAGCTTCCGTTGTTTTAAAAAATGGGGACGATTCTGTATCTCCCGTTCTACTGGGCCGATTGACGAAATTCAAATTGCATTTCTCATGTCTCGAAAGCGCAAATTAGTATATGTATTAGATTTATATATAGCATTGTTCTAATATAGGTATTTTGACTCAAAACCGGACTTTTTCTAAAATGACATCTCAACATTTTTCCACTGAATTTCTGGCAAAAAGACACTGGATTTGGTGCACAGACTGGCTTAATTCACTGTTCTACTAAGAGTTTCAATGTGTTGATAATTCTACAACTATTGCATGCAGATCAACTAAAGGCATAAAAAATTTAACCGGAGCATAAGAACAAATAATTCAATCACTTTTAAAGCAAAAAATGCACAATTTACCAACACAGAGAATAAAAAAACTGAGCCGGGTGACAAAGCATATATATATTTTTGAGTTATGCGAGATACATACATACGTACATACAGACATCACGAAAAAATCTCATCTGAATCCATTTTAAAATGCGTTTTGAGTAAAAAAAAAAGAGTCCTTTATTCTGTCCAAACGTACAGATGTCATGCGAAAACATCGTTCAAATGGATTAGAGAGCACTCAAAATGGATATTTTTGTTGAAATATAGTACCCAAAATTTTTCGCGATTACGATATTTCTTTTACTTCTTACAAAGAAGTAAAAAGCAACGATTTAAATTATTTCAAGAAGCAAAAACTGTAATGTTCATCATCTTCATCTGAAACATTTGCTACTGTGTAAAAGTGTAGCATTCTTTACGACAAGCCTCTTTCATGAGAAAAATTGAGATTTTCTCAGTCTAAATGTTAAGCATAGCTACATTTGAATAATTTTAACAGAAATTGCTAATAATTTACTCTCGTAAAAGTGGAAAGAAAGACTTTGAAAGGGGTAAAGAAATTTTCAGTAGAAGGTTTTGATTATAGTACATCCTTTGTCAGAAAAGTTCCAGGACATAGGTCATAAAAATAGACAAATTGCATTTATGAAATAATGATCCTAGATGCTATTAAAACAGTTCCCTAGGCTATCTATACACAGCTGCCGACGTTTATGAAGGTCTTAGAAATAGGCAGAGAAATCTTCAACTGCGATGCTTGCAAGCTCATTTGTTACATTCCGTTGAATGTCTGCAATAATCTTGGTGAAGTTTTCCTTTCAGTCACCTTTATCACTCACGGAAACAAATCTTTGACACAAATATGGTATCACATCTGACACTATCCAATAGTTTAGCAGAAATTCTTCGTCTTTCCTCTTTCTATTCATCTGTTAGTGAGTGAGAAATGGGTACTGTTCGGTTTCGAGGGCCGTAAAAAAAATTGCAGCGAAAATGTACGCGCAAAAGCGCCAAATCTAGCAAACGCGCCCATTTAACAGCGCGCCAAATCTAGCGTAAGCGCGGATTTCAGATTGCGTAAGTTTATATAGTTCTATATTTCTTAAGATGCCATTGAAATACTACTTTAATTTTTAAATCATTTTTTAATTTTAATCCTTTTTTAATATCCTATGGATTTAACAATCTGGGAATTGCCCATGACGAAAAGTCGGCAATAGAATTTTGTGTGAAGTTCAGAATCCCCCACTGCTTGACGCGTTTTTTAAGAATTGCACATCCATGTGTATATCGACCTATTTTCTCTTTAAAAAATATCCTAGAATTGCACAAAAATGGCACTGCGCACACCCTTGACTTTATTTATGTACACATCGACCTATTTTCACTTAAAAAGTAAAAGAAAATTGACAAAAATCCAATTGTTTTTACCCTTGTAAAAAGCGGTAAACAAATAAGTGAGCACTTTACCGAGAATATTTTCAAAGAAAAGGCATCATTCATTATAGTAAATTACTTTTGAACAACCAACGACATGAAATTATGCTTTAGCGATAAGTCGGTAGCGGAATAGCGATACAGGCATCCATTCAGTTATGTTTAGCAATTTTTATATAAATTATAATGATGATCTGAAATAGTTATTTACTCTTATGCTTCCATTCAGTCATGTTTAGCCTTTTTCATATAAATTTAATAATAAAAAAGTATTATATGAAATTAACCTTTCATCTAAATTAAAACATCAATGTGAAATAGTTATTTACTATTATACTTCCTTTCTTGCCGCAATTATTAGGGTTGCCGCAATTATTTTTGGCAGCACTGGCATCAACAATAGTTTGGCGATTTTTTACAGCCCTCGAAACCGAATAGTACCGAGGAATGATTTTTGCATTAAGTTTCCGTTTTTCTAAATCTTCGTGTAAAATCTTATGATAACATCACGATTCAAATTCAGTTCTTCTGATATCGTACGCACAGTTACACGACGGTCTTCTAGCAATAACTGCCTTACGAGCTCCAGGTTTGCGTTGATATGTGCTATAGATGGGTGACTCGTTCTAGGATTGTCTTTCATTGAATCTCTGCCTTCACGGAACCTTTTGTGCCATTTGAAAACACGACTTCTTGAAAGTGCCTATTTAACATATGCTTTCTTAATCATGTTCCACGTTTTACTAGGGGTTTTCCCGAGCTTAACGCAGAACTTAATATTCACTCTTTGCTCACAATGAGCATCCATTGTGTCACCTCCCCTTGTAAGGATCCTAAGTTTTACTAACGTTTATTTTATTTTAAAACTGTACTATCACTTCTTATTTTCTACTTCCGGCCAGAATTAAATGCATTAACTTGTTTGTGCAAATTGTCTTGCTAACGCCCAAGTACTTAAGTTGTGGCTTTTTGCCAAGCAAGAGAGAGAAGGAGTTTTAGGAAGCAAGCCGCTTGCCACTGTAGTTTTACGAGATTTCCCTCGGTTGCTGGTTGCCCTTTAAGGCCAGAGGTTTAGCCCTCTTGATATTTGCAGACGTATCGTAGTTTCAGCAGCTCGGCGTACTACATACGTACCTTTTTTTAAATAAAGGCCAGTCTTAGGGCTAGGCATTTGTATACTAATTCAAAGTTAGCTTTTTAGTTAGAGTTTTAGTTAGTAGTTTTTATATTCTTATGTTTGGACCACAAGTGGTTGGTCTCTGTATTCCGAAGTCGGAAGTGCCTGTAAAAGATAGAAAATAAAGGGTTTCGTATACCCTTCCTGCTTGTGTTGTCTACTTCACACCTTCTTGAACGTAGCTTGAGTACGCTCCCTGTTCCTATTCAGGATCATTCATGTTTCAGGATCATCATGTCAAATCAAGAGAAACACAAGTCCTGACAACCTTAACAAATGCGACAACAATCCAAACAGCGTGTTGCTAAGCACTGCCCCTACCACCTAATAAGTTTGCGTGGAAATATGACCAAGGTCATGTCAAGTAAGAATACATGCCAAAATACATCATTTGTTCCTTTTTAGTACTGCAAACTGAGAAATGAGACAAATTGTCCTAGAAATTTTCTGACAAAGGATGTAACTGGTTTTTCATGCAAAAGGAAATTATAATTTAAAAAAAAATCGAAAGAATAGAAAAGTAAACTTTACATACCGTTAAAAAATGTTTCGTGTAGTATATTTAATATAGATGATGCACTTCTTTGTTTACGCGACCTAGAAAAAGCTGATCTTCTCCGGGAAGCCATGAATCACATTCTTTTCCAAATTTCCATACTGTCTCTCTATTTTACTTTTTTCATATATTCAGAAAAAGTATCCTATTGTAGCATCGATGGGCTGCTGCTATTTCGAGCGGTTAAAAGAAATGTGCATTAAAAGGACTTTTTACACCCCAGCTAAAGACATGATTAAAGCAATACGAGAGCAATGGGAAAATCCTCATGCTAAATCTCAAAATGTCTTTTATGAGGAAAACAAAGTTGCCGCTGGTGAGAAAATGAAAGGCCTATTATACTGCATCCTTGAAAATAATATTTATAATATAATTAATTTCTGTTGCATCAGAATCCTGCAAAAATGTAAAAACGTCTTCCCTATTAGTCATCACGATTTCTGAGAATTACAAATCATTTCCATAAGAATCGAAAGCGAAACGTAAGCGTAATTAGTCATTTCCTTTCTCTTACCAACCGCTGAGAAGCTATAAAACACCTTATTTGAGTCAGAATAGTGGAAAAAAAACTTTTCCGGACAAACCAGTTGCAATATGCACAGTTTGCACGACATGCGTAAACGTCACTGCATAAACGTTTTGAATTTTAAAGAAAGTAACAGGTTAATTATCGAAAATTAAAACTTTAATACTTCATCTGCCCCATAATAATAATAGCCGTTGATGAATTTAATTTGTTTCATAATAATAGTAGCAAAAGAAAATTAATATATAATGCAACATTTATTATCAGAAGCTAGATTAAATTAAACAATAAATTAAAAATACAGAGGCAGTTCACACATTTTTTAGACGATGTATATTGTATTCACAAAACTAAATTACATAAAATTCTTGTGTTTTAAATGTTCTATTTGACATCCCTTATTCTGAACTATCTTTCGACACCGCAATTTCCAGGATAATAATGCCTTTTGAAGTGGCAGAAGAGGTATTCTATTCCATTCCTCTCGAACAGCTTTCCAGTCCTGTTAGGGTTTTGGGACAACGATTGGATAATGCAGTTTTTAAAAGTCCGAAAGCACAAAACTTCATACGTGACACATCGGGAGATTTAGTAGGGATATCAGTGAAGGGTATGGCCTTGATACCAGATTTTTGTTCCATTTCGTTTAGGAAATTGACAGTGGATTTTGATGTGTGACTGCTAGCTTTGTTCTGATGGAGTCTCACAGATGGATGGCACTGTGGGTAAAGCGATGGTATTTCATTCAGAAAAATTGGCGATAAAATATGTTCCTGATAGTATTTGGAGTTAATCGGCATTTTTTGCACTCTCTTTATTTTTAACTTGCTGTTATAAGAAAAACCAGCAACAATCATGAATCCCTTAGAAAAACTTTCTTTCGATTCTTTGAACCATGTACTTAAATTTTTTTCTCCCCTTTTATGATAATAAATGGCTCTTTTTTTGTTACAATCATTTAAATACGCCCATGCTACATCTATTGTGACAATTGTTTTCCTTTTTTCTTTGGATAAGTGTTTCTCATATAGAATTCTGCAGCGTGTCCTGCGTTGAGCGATATGCTTTGGAAGAAGACGATGCACATTGCGTTTTTTCGCTTTCTTAAGATTTAAATCAACGTTTATCATTTTGTTTACAGTGGACACCGAGCATTTTAATGATTTTGCAACTGTCCTTTGACTAGGGGGATTTTCTTTTAGCATTAAACAACGTACCTTTGCAATAGTCGAAGATGTCCGTTTTTCCCTTGGATACTTGTTTGGAATTTTTGTCCCACTCGAGGCTCCAATTTGACGTTTTTTTTCTTTCTTGTTGATGATATTACCTATCGACGCTTTAGATATCACAAAACCATGACTCTCACATCGTTTTTGGATAACGGAGTATGCATATTTCTCTTCGGAAAGAGCGTAAATGTAGCCTTCGAACCACTGCTTTGTTAAATTCGCCATTTTGAATAAAAACAAAACTTTCAAGCCACAGACGATAATTTTGACTTTTAAAAACATAGTACAATTGCAATTACTTCCTTTGCAGCAAACGATTTTTTATTACCGCTTACCAAAATCGTCTAAAAAATGTGCGAACAGCCTGTGTATTATTGCGCATTTTTGCTTTGAGTATTCAGATGTTTCTGAATTTTTCACTAATTTCGTGCCTGAATTTTAAACTTGTATATAGGATCTTTGGCTGCGAAACATTGCTTTCTCTAAACGAGTGAGCTGAAAAGTACGTTTTTCATCTCTTCCAGAATACCTTGTTGAGATGATACAGGACGTATTATCCAAGATTTCGGAAGAAATATTATCAAAACCCTACATTTACTGCTTCTGTGAAACCTCTTCTACTAGGAGGAATTATGTCTAAGTTTTTTCAAGTTTTTTTTCCCATAATATTTGCATTTACGTCCGCAGTTTTGTATTCTCAAAGAATCAACGTTAGCTTCTTAAGTGGCCGCATTCCACGAAACATGGGTTCCCTATCTCAATCTAATAAGATATGTGATAAAAGTAGCATGAAAACATAACGTATAAATAATATAAGTGTATAATAAGCGGAATAATCGTTGTAGCAAGTCCATGTACGGTAAAAAAAAACTATGGCAAAATGTTCATAATAAAGGCTATACGAAATGACGCATGTCCATCAATGTCGAAGCTTGTATAAAATGCACTAAAAGTGAGAGCGATGAGATGGATCAAATGGTATACGTGATTGAAGATTTAATGATTGGCAGGTGGAAGCTTAACTATTGGCTGAAAGTAAAGAAAGCAGCAGAGCACAGAAAACTACAAGCTTGTTCCAAATAATAAAACACAAATAATAACACAAACAGGAATAACACATGTTTTAACAGCTTATAACAGTATACAAGTAAAATGAATAGAAGCACAACAAATGAATACAATAATCAGTCTAAATGTCTATCAACGGCTCCAGGCGGTCTTCTGTTAACTGTAACTAATTTAGCATTGGAATTGAGGGGTTGTTAACCCTGGAAATTCTGTTAAACATTATTTTAGAAATATTTGCAATAAATACAGTAATAGGTTTTATGCCAGGCTCTTCATGTATAGTTGCATTACGGTAGGACCAGCCAGCACGAGCGATTTGGTGTAGCGTAATGTTTTGAATAATCAACAAGTTGTTAGCAGTGTAATTTGCTTTGGTAACTCTTAGCGTGAGATGAGATATTTTCTCTCTCCTTCCACACAGACAAAAAGTACACAAAATCTTTGCTTAAATTTTTCGAGGATTTGTTTTAACATTTCAAATGGGATGCAGAATAATATCTACAACAAATAGAGATATTATAATGTATTTCTCTCACCTTCTTAGTATACCTTCGGTTCAGCACACTCGGCGCGTATTCGAAAGGTCCGTGGTTCGTGTCCCGGCTAGGGCATTGCTCATTTTTCATGTCTCCAGCTTCGAAACAACCTAATGACTCTACAGTGGCGCCCGAACTAAAAAAGGTGGTGGATGATGATTCTCAACCACCAGGATTTGGCGACTGGATCTCCTAATCCCGTCCTACCTCCTTTCAAACGCAGAATACATAAGGTTTTTCTCCCGCCTTCTTAGCATGCCTTCGTGGTGTAATGGCCGGCATGCTCGGCGCATATTCGAGAGGTTCGTGGTTCGAGTCTCGGCGAAGACATTGCTAATTTTTCATCTCTCCTGCTTATAAAAAATACCTAATGTCTCTAAAGTATAAAATTTAAAGAAATGTTATGCAAATAAATAAATATACTTCTATACATTTTTTAATAAAAGTTTACAGATATAAACCCATAAAATGCCGGAAACGTATTCAATACCATTATTTTAGACAAATATTACGATTTATTTCTACAATTTTTTTACATTATACATATACAGATCGTTTTTGTACATTATAGTGTACATAAACAGATTTTCTTTGTTAAAAATCACGTTTTGAAAAAAATCTGAGGTGTACACCACATGACTTTCTTGTACGGAATATTAACTTATACGCATTTTTTCTTGCATTTCGTTTAAACTTATTGGATTTAATTATATCTACTTCGCCGACAGCGCATAAACCACAATAGAATAAGTGCATTCTTTAAAATTCACTCTATTTGTTTACCATAGCGACACTCTGGCGCTAGGTTCACGTAACAGTATTATATTTCGTTCATATTATAAGCCAGAATGCACAAAATTTGTATCATTTAAAGAATTATCTAATTGTTGCCACATGTTCTATTCAAGTACTATAATAAAGCTAGAACGATGTATAAAAGAAATTAAGCAAACAAAACAAAAAAGAAACAGTTTTTCACAGACGATTGAGTATTTCTCATTCAATTAATTCAGTTCTCACTTGGCGACAAGCCAAAATACATAAAAACTCAAATATTTCTACTAAAAATTACTAATTATTAAAAATTAAATTACTAATTATTAAAAATTAAGTAAATGTTAAACACTTATTTCCTCGAAAAAATTCCAGAAAGGATTAAGCATGATTTAAATCGCAATAATAAATGTAGGCGTTTATCTTTGTTGTTGCGAAGCTACGTCTCTCTAGATTGGCAACAAATTCACTACTCAGCTGTTTCAAATGTAAACAAGCAATGGCCGCCATCAAAATAGGCTTAGCGGCACTTAAACAACTTTTAAATTGTTGATAATTCTAAAAATATTCCGTACAAATTTACTAAAGGCATAAAACGCTTAACCGGAAGATAAAAACAACATAATTCAATCATTTTTAAAGCAGAAAATGTACAATTTACAAACATTTAAGAGTAAAGAAACTGAGATCACTGAGCCGGGTAACAGAGTGGATATATTTATATACGTTTGGAGCGGCCGATTGAAACCAAAATACGAGGTGCACATCTACATGTTATAGTAGTCCTATATACAAAATTTCAACATTCTGAGGCTACTCGTTTTTGAGTTATGAGAGATACAGTGGATGGACAAAAATATGGAAACACCTTGTGAAATGCAAAAAAAAAAAGATTGATTGAAAGATTGAAAAGAAAGATTGATTTTAATGAAATATGTAGGTGGCGCTGGCGTTTTTGACTACTGACGCCACCTATACAACTTCGTAAATGTGCTAAACAGTTCAGTTGTTGTCGGAGTACTGTTATGTGAGGTTGTCATTGCATTATGTCAGAGTTAACAGACTTCGAACGTGGGCAAATTGTTGGAGCACGTATGGTAGGTGCTTCCGTAAGCAAGGTAGCCGAGGTGTTTAGTGTTTCAAGAGGTACTGTATCGAAGATTTATTACGCATATTTGAAAAGCGGAAAAACATCATCTGCTAAATCACAGCGCGGACGAAAGTGTGTCCTGAGTGATGGTGACAGACGATCATTTAGGGCAATTGTGACGAAAAATAAGAAGACCACAGCTGCAAAAGTTACTGCTGAAATGAATCTTGTGTTACCGAACCCTGTGAGTACCAAAACAATTAGAAGGGAGCTTCATAAACAGGGAATTGCTGGCCGTGCTGCAATTGAAAAGCCATTCATCAGTGATGCTAATGCCCGTAACAGGAAAAGGTGGTGTTTAAGTCATAAAGCCTGGACTATAGAGCAGTGGAAGCGAGTAATATGGTCTGACGAGTCTTCTTTCACATTGTTTCCCACTTCTGGCCGAGTTTACGTCTGGAGAACGCCATCTCAAGCCTATAATACAGACTGCTTGTTGCCAAGAGTGAAACATGGTGGGGGTTCTGTTATGGTTTGGGCAGCCATATCGTGGTTCTCTGCTAGCCCCATGATAACTGTGTCAGGGCACATGACTGCCAAGACTTATGTGAACATTTTGGCCGATCAAGTCCATCCCATGGTACAAACATTGTTCCCCGATGGTGATGGTGTCTTCTAAGACGACAAAACCCCCGTTCACACAGCTCACATTGTCCAGGACTGGTTTTCTGAGCACGAGGATGAGTTGTCCCATCTCCCCTGGCCACCACAGTCACCAGACCTGAATATTAGCGAACCTTTGTGGTCTACATTGGAACGGAAAGTGCGTTCTCGTTATCCACCGCCAACATCGTTATCTGAACTTGCCACCGTTTTGCAGGAAGAATGGTATAATATTCCCTTGGCAAACATACAGAAACTGTATTTATCCATTCTGAGAAGACTGCAAGCTGTTTTGGATGCCAACGGGTTTCCTACACCATATTAAGCAAAGAAACATGTTTTTTTAAAAGTGTTTCCATATTTTTGTCCAACCCCTGTATGTACGTACGTTCGTACGCACGTACTTACATACGTTCGTACAGACGCCACGAAAAATTCTCTTCAGAACCCATTTTAATGCAGTTTTTTAGTTTTTTTTGGAGGAAAAGAATCTTTTAATCTGTCCTTACGTACAGATATCAAGCAAAAACATCTTTAAATTGCATTCGAAAGCGGTCAAAGTGGATATTTTCGTTGAAATATGCTGCCTGAAGTTTTTCGGGATTACAATACTTCCAAGAAACTCCTTTCCCTTCTAGTGCAGAAGTCTTGCGAAACTTACTATAATTCAAATTTCCAATTTGGATATTTTAAAATAGGGTTACTTTGTAGCGAATTTTAGCGGAGATTCTAATGAAATCTAACAGAAAAATTATTTATATACAAAAGCAATCTAATGGTTATTTAAAAAATAATAGTCAAATTATAATATAGTTATTTAAAAAAAATAGTACTTTAAAAATAATAGTCAAAACATACATGATTATCAGGTTTTTTTTGGCATTCCTAGAAAGATCTTATATTGGCGAAATCTTAGAAAATACCCTAATATTCGCGAAAATAACCTCATTGTCAAAATAAAGTGAACCAACCCACAAGAGAAAAATCCCTACTTGAATAAAATCAGCAATACACGCGACATTGTCATTGTTAGACAAGCAAAAGATTTAAGTTTCATCTTCATCCGTGCAAACGGTGTAAGCAGGGCAAAAGATTGTCTCATCATTCGTGCCACAATTTAAAACGTCGTACTGGTGTGCGTTATTTTTATTGTGACTAGTTTTTTTGTTTAAATCATTAGACTTGAGATAATCTGCCAGCAATTTGAGCAACTTAACGATTTCCAGAAAGGTCACACGGCCCACCAGCGGCCGAGCGGTAAAGTCGCTGAACACTGGTAGTTCGGTCCGAGGTTCGAATCTCGCGAACGGACTGGCTGCATGGGTGTTTTCGTGGTTTTCCCCATGTGTAACGTGTATACGAGCCAGTTTCCCTTGGAAAGTCCTCCACGAAAGGCATCCCGCCTCTTAGGCAGATAGCCCTAGTGTGCTTTGCCATAATTAAATACACCACCACCAGAAAGGTCACAATGTAGAACTTCATTAAGGTGAATGTTCTTTCATCGTACTGCGTCCATATCAATAGGGTGGATGTTACTGCAAACGGCGTAAGCAGGGCAAAAGATTGTCATCATTCGTGCCACAATTTAAAACGTCGTACTGGTGTGCGTTATTTTTATTGTGACTAGTTTTTTTGTTTAAGTCATTAGACTTGAGATAATCTGCCAGCAATTTGAGCAACTTAACGATTTCCAGAAAGGTCACAATGTAGGACTTCATTAAGGTGAATGTTCTGTCATCGTACTGCGTCCATATCAATAGGGTGGATGTTACTGTAAATATGTTGTTGACGGTATTGGCTTCAGGAAAATACGCCTTCATGGAAATAGACTCTCAGAGACCTCTACAAGAAACAATGAGAGAACAATGAAGAATTGTCCAACGTGTACGAGCGTCCATCTGTCACGGTTGCGGACACTCAAAGGCCAGTAAGTTCTTCCTTGCAGCATTCTGTGAGTGTTGGTAACATTAGCAGACGGTTGCATGTCGCTGCAGCATAGGTGTTTAGATCGTAACGTCGGCTGGTCCTGAAACCACAGCAAAGTCATAACAAACTGCACTGGTGACTCTGGAGAGTATCATGTAGTCATACTGAATGGTAGCAGGTAATTCGAAACAATTGATGATGATGAGATGAAGATGATGATGAAGATGAACTACGTTCTTTTGTCACGCATCGCATGTTCAGATGGATGTGTGTTATGTTTGGATTCAATTGTACCACAAAATCTACAAGAAATAACAACCAAAAGCCAATTTGCATAGGATCAGTTAACGGGAGACTATGTTAATAACCTCTGCAATTCCCCGCCGCAACATACGGCAAAACGCGAGCTAAATAATGGCGACTCGAAGTCCCATTAAGAGTTATAAACGTTATGGTAAGTTACGTAACAAACACTATTTGTCGTACAACTTTTATTGTGCAACAAATATTTACCACATCACTATTTATTGTTTTTTAATCTTGTATTGTTATTCCTGACTTCTACCCTTCCAAATAACATTTTAATCCCACACTTCCTTCCTTCAAACTGCAACTGTGTTTCCGACCATGAGTGTAATCACGGAAATTCTTGTCGAAATACAGTTGTTGGTATAATCACAATGATGTGAAACAAAATGCGTAAATTTCAACAAAAATTTGATTCCGGAGAGCATGAAGCCATTATAACGAAAGCGGCACATTCACTGCAAACATGCAATGAACTCTGATAAAACAACAGAATATTTTAAACGATTTGTTAAATTCTCCACATAATGAAAAACAACTTTTGGAAGCGGAACATTTGTTACCGTTAACTAAAACTGTATACAGTTATCTCAAAAATGTATTCAATATCACAAACTAAAATCCCTACTCCATAGGAAAATTATGTTTATTCTGAGTTTTAGAACTAGAATTTTAGAGTTTGCTGCCATGAATTCCTCTAATTATCAGCACGATATCATTTACTTTCTGCAATTAAGTTTTCCAATCTACATCAGAGGACAAATTCCAGAGATGAAACTTGTAAACTTGCTTAGTCAAATGATACTATTTGTCACCTAAACTTTTAAATTACTGATGATTCAACAGCTATTGCATGCAGATTAACTAAAGGTATAAAACCCTTAATCAGAACATTAAAAACCACATAATTCAATCACTTTTAAAGCATAAAATGCCCAATTCACCAACATATAGGAATAAATATATATAGAGATATAGATATAGATATAGATATTCCCAATCTATATGCGATTGGTACAGTCGATTGCAACGAAAAAGGGAAGTGTACAGCTATATATTAAAAGCAGGGCCCATATGCAAAATTTTAACGTTCTAAGGCTACTAGTTGTTGAGTTATGCGAGATACTTACGTACGTACGTGTGTACAGGCGTCAAAAAAAAAATATCTTCTGAATCCATTTTACAATCCTTTTTGACAAAAACAATCTTTTCTTCCGTCCGTAAATACAGACATCACACAAAAACATGTTGAAATAGTTTGGAGAGCGGTTAAAATGGATATGTTCGTTGAGAAATGATACCCGAAACTTTTCGCGATTACAATATTTGTTTTACTTCGTACAAGGAAGTGATATGCAACAAAGGATAAAATAAAATTTTTAATTTTCTAAAAAATGCAATTTTAAAAAAGAAAGTTATAACGAGGCAAATTACTCTGTTTATTTTCTGCATTTTCCGGTAGGAAGCGACAATAATTTATGAGCAATCGCTTTATCGCTGCGATGTGACGTGAAACGGTGATTGAAAAATAAGTGAAACAGTCAATTGTGTAGTTGAATCCCATTTAGATGTTGATGTCATTATTTGTCACCTTTACAGAGTAGAAAGTTCTACACGAAAAATCGTATCCTATAATTCTATAGATTTAAAAATAAATAATTGTCAAAGTCTACTTGCGTAACATATAGTTTTAAAACAAAAGAAAACAATATACAATTCGGAATCTGAAAACTGACGTAAACTGATATTTCGTCAAAGCCTATGTGAAATTCCATTCAAAAATTTGCAATATTAATTTTTCTCAAAACTAAAATCTGAAAACTTTAAACAGTTGACAACTAAATGTCCAAAATATTTTTACAAAATTTAAAGATTAAGGAAATATAAAAATCATAAGATTTTGGATTTCGTGAAAGACTAAGAGAAACGTTCGTATTGTTGCGTTTTCTTCTTCACGAATTCGTGCAGATTTGGAGTGAATAACGACGACACTTGATGAAGTATCGAAACACACTTATTGGCCAGTAAGATCCAAAAGCTCCAAAACACGTTTTCCAGTCATCGATGAACTACTATAAACACGCTGACACGATCAGAGGCACAGCCTCCAGGTTATCAGGCTATCACGGTGGAGACAGCTTCACGGCAAAGCACTACAGTACAGCTCCCGACTCTGCTTGGTCGTTCTCGGAGCTGCACGTACTCTCGAGACTCTCCACGCTACAACTCGCGATGCACTCGACGACACTCAGAGTACAGCTCCCGACTCTTCGGTATAGTCGTTCCCGGAGCTTAACACACTCTCTCGATGATGCACTAACCGCGATACACTAAAGCTGCGTTCAGACGGGGGCGTAAAGGGCATAAGTGGTTAAAGCCGAACTCCGTTGCCAAGGCAACCAGTCTGTGCTACGTCACAAAATCTGGTTTAGGGCTCGTGGCATAGGGTTCAAAGTTTTCAACTTTACGCGAAGTTTGGGATAAGCGTTGACCAATCAGAGCGAAGCTGAAACGAAGCGGTGTTCTACAGAAGATTTCCCTGTCACGAAACAAGCAGAGCAAAGGCAGGAAATCAATCGAGCAGGAGAAGAGCGCTGGAAAGTTATAGACACATTCACGCATGCGCAAATTTAGCTTCTCGCATTGGTCACGCCTTACACATCGTTCTCGCAGGTGTGAACGGAACTCCCGTATTTTATGCTTTTTTGACTATGCCTCTATGGCGTTTACGTCGCCGTCTGAACGCAGCCTAAGAGACTCTTCGATGCACTCGACGACCCACTCGGCGCTAGACTTCGAGACACTCGCTCAATGACTGACTATCAGCTCGCTAGACGAGACACACAGTAACTGAGTGAGAACCGGCAGGCTTTATATAGCTTTCGGCTTGTGTTCGAGAACATTCTGGGCTAAACCGCTAAGAATTCGTTCCAGAAGGTTCTCCATCTGTCCATGGCATATCGCCCCTTTTGTCGCCAAATGGGCGATTTCTCGCCAAATGTGGGAAGCCTGCCTTCCCTTGCCATTTTATAGCAACCCTGAAACTGCTTTGCGGGGAAATTATCCCACCGCGCCTGTCTATTTCGTAACCGTATTTATGCTGCAGATAGAGAAGATTGCGAAAATGTCCATGCAGCCAGGCCGTTTGCTAGATTTTGAAGTTCAGCTATGAGCTTTTATTAAACTTTTTGCTCACTGTCGCACTGTAGATGGTGTTGGTGTATGTAACTATGGCAAAGCACACTAGGCCTATCTGCCTAATGGGAGGGATGCCTTCATGAAGGACTTTCTAAGACACTGTAAATGAGCTTATCAAAATAAATTTTAAAAAAACCTGAAAGGTTTCAGATTCAACGGTCGCCCAAAAGGGTTTGTTAAGTTTTTGAGTCTCTCGGTGAGTTCACACTCTACCAATCTGCTGCTATACTTACTCCTGCTAAACCTCCCTCTTTTTTTCTTCTTTTTTACTTTATTACTAAGAATTGTTTTCATCTCAGTCACGCCCATATACAATTCAATAGCAAAATTACAAAAATTTTAAAAGTAGCATGTATTTAGAATTCCAGATGAAGTGTTAAGTGCTAGAATGCATTTTTCTACTTTTTCAGTCTTTTCTCAGGTTGTAATATCAATGTACAGTTTTTTTTAGTAAGATGGCTTGCAGAACTTTTTTTTATCTTTTTATTATTTAAGTTTTGTGTGGGAAATTTATTAATTAAATATCATGTTCTTCGAACTTACACAGCATAAAATTCAGCTGAATAGTAAAATAGCAAAATATATAAATTTTAAATTTTCCTTGTTAGTCCAAACTATCTTTCCGCATTATCTTTAAAAACTGAATGAGGTAATGAAGAATCTGCATGTATGTAGTACGCATGTTAATCGTACTGTGAAAAAACAACGGTACGTTTTGAATAACATTGTCCTCCACCTTAACATGGGTGCCTGGAAGTCCGAATTTTGAATTTCTAATTTGTAAAACTATTTTTGATTAACAAACTAAACGACTTGAAAGCAACAGTGGCAGTACTGTACGGAATAAAATATTTTCATCATTTTACACAATTCAGTATTAAATCGATACTTCCAATTTGATTATTTATCACCTGCCCATATGTTTAAATTATATGTCTTTAGCTTATGCCCAGCTGAAATTTAACTTTGCACATACAACGCCGTTATAGTCTTGCCACTCCCTGTGTGTTCAAAGTGATTTGTGTGCTCAAAGTCTTCTACAAAACAAAGTGTACTGTCATCTTTTAACAAGTTCCAAGCTACATTTGATCAGTTTATTAATACTCATCTCACTATCATAGCCCTAGTAACTTCCGACCAGCTGACATCTAAGCTTCCCATGGTTAACACCCGGTCGGAGGCGGCGACCAGTAGTCAAACATCGTGCCCAGTGTAATCACATTTGATTATATGTATTTTCTAAATTACTATTATTAGCTTCAAAACTTAATGAAAAAGCAATTATAAAATCTTAAATGATTCTGATTTTAACGGTCACTCAAAAAGTTAAGGATTTTAGTAAGGTTTGTGCGAAAAACATGATATTTAATAAATAAAGCTAACGCAGAAAACGTTTAAAAAAACGCCGTTTTGGGCGTAATATAAAATTTGAAAGGCTTCATATTTTTATTTCAAAGGGTGGTACTATTTTATTTTGAGGGCCGTAAGAAAATTGCAGCGAAACTTACGCAATGTGAAATTAAGCGTAAGTTTATATAGTTCTATATTTCTTAAGACGCCATTGAAATATTAGTTTAATTTTTAAATCCTTTTTTAGTCCAAAGGGATTTGAATCCCGAAGGACTATTAGTTTCGTTTTGGCATTTTGCGTCGGACTCATAAATGTCGGTTCACTTTTCAAACTGTTGCCACAAAATGTTAAGAGTCCTGCATTATATTTGAAGAAATTAAATAATGAAAAATCTGCATAAATGTATGTATATTTCTCGTATTGTGATAAAACAACGGTACATAGAGTCATCGAATTTTGAATAACGTAATCCTCCAACGAATATGAGCATGTGGAAGACCAACTTTGAAATTTGAAATTTGTTTTATGATCGATTTCCTATTTTTTAAAACTTTGACGAATTTTTGATTAACAAACTCGAGGATTTCAAAGCGAGCAATGGCAACGTTGTGCAGAAAAAACATTTTTATCTCCAGCGCGTGAGTCTCTTATCGGAAATTCTAAAGATATGCTCGTTTTAAAACTATTTTGCGATATTACTGTTGCACTGGATCTTATGGTTTAAGTGCGAGGAACATGATATTTAATAAAGAAAGGTAACACACAAAATGTTAAAAAACGCCCCTTTGGACGTAATTTAAAATCTGAAACATTTCAGATTTTTTTTTTTTTTTTTTTTTTGAGTTTTTTTTATTTTAAATCCTTTTTTGATATCCTATGAATTTAACAATTTGGAAATTGACTATGACAAAAAGTCGGCAATAGAATTTTGGGTAAAGTGCAGAATCACCCACTGCTTGACGCGTTTTTAAGAATTGCAGATACTCGGTATCCATGTGCACATAGACCTATTTTCACTTTAAAAAGAATCCTAGAATTACGCAAAAATGGCACTGCGCACACCCTTGACTTTATCTATGTACACATCGACCTATTTTAAAGTAAAAGAAAATTGACAAAAATGCAATTGTTTTTACCCTTGAAAAAAGCGGCAAACAAATAACTGAGCGATTCTGCACTTTACCGAGAATATTTTCAAAGAAAAGGCATCATTCATAATAGAAAATTATGTTTGAACAACCAACGAGATGAAATTATGCTTTAGCGATAAGTCGATAGCGAAATAGCGATGCAGGCATCCATTCACTTATGTTTAGCAATTTTTATATAAATTATAATAATGATTTAAAATAGTTATTTACTCTTATGCTTCCATTCAGTCATGTTTAGCCTTTTTTATATAAATTTAATAATAAAAATGTATTATATGAAATTAACCTTTCATCTAAATTAAAACATCAATCTTAGGTAGTTATTTACTATTATGCTTCCTTTCTTGCCGCAATTATTAGGGTTACCGTAATTCTTTTGGCAGCATTGGCATCAGCAATAATTTGCCGATTTTTTACGGCTCTCGAAACCGAATAGTACCCAAAGAGTCAATTTTCCCAAAACCACTACTGATTTCGTTTTGGCATTTAACGTTGGTTCACTATAAATGTCCGTTCATTTTTCAAATTGTTGCCACTGCAGCGGCAGCGCCAAACAGGCGATACAAACTCAAAAACTCTAGAGAAAACCGCCAATTGGCGAAACAGTAAACCTGTATGGCAACCCAACTGACTGACGTGAAGAGGCGAATTTTTCGGTAGTGATAAAACAAAGGTACCTAGAGGCATCAAAATTTGAATAACGTAATCCTTCACCGAATATAGGCATCTGGTAGCCCTAATTTAGAATTTGTTTTATTATCTGTTTCATATTTTGTAAAACGTTTGACTTTTTGATTAACAAACTCGAGGATTTCAAAGCCAGCAATGGCAACGTTGTACAGAAAAAACATTTTTACCCCCAGCGCGCGAGACTGTGTATCCGAAATTCTAAATATATGCTTATTTTAAAATTATTTTACGATATTGCTGCTGAACTGAATTTTATGGTTTAAGTTCGAAAAAGATGATATTTAATAAATAAAGGTAACTCATAAAACGTTAAAAACAAAGGCTCCTTTGGACGAAATTTAAAATCTGAAACCTTTCAGATTATATATATATATATATAATCTGAAACCTTTCAGATTATATATATATATATATATATATATATATATATATATAATTTATTTACTAAATAATATTGATTAATTGATTATATTATCTCCTAAGTTTAATTATAGTAGAATTATCTTAAAAGAGTGAATATATACTAGTAAGTTCTATTTTAAAAGATGTTTCGAAGTAACTTGAATGTTAATTGTTAAAAATGTTTTAACGGGGACTGGAATTAAATCAGGAATAACAAAATTTCAATTGTAAAAGGAATATATATTTGTTGTTGTTGGTATGTCCAAAGGAGCGTCAGCCCTAGAAGGGCTATTATTCTCGAAGCGGCATTTTGCTTCGATTCACTACAATGGCGTATCACATTTTCAATTGTTGCCACCAAACATTATCGCCCTGTACTACATTTAAAGAAATTAAATAATGAAGAATCTGCATAAATGTATGTATGTTTCGCGCATTGTGAAGAAACGACAGTGTCTAGAGCCGTCAAATTTTGAAGAACGTAATCTTCCACTCGAATATGGGCACCTAGAAGCCAGAATTTTGAATTTCGTATATGTTCTATTATCTATTTCATATTTTGTAAAACTTTAATAAATTTTTGATTAAGAAACTCAACGATTTCAAAGCGAGCAATGGCAACGTTGTACAGAAAAAACATTTTTATCTCCAGCGGGCGAGATTCTCTATCGAAAATTGGGATGTTTTCTAGAGGCCTGTTCGATTCCTCATTAACGACACGTAAATATTAGAGAGGGCTGATGAGGAAAAAAAATAAGCAGTATTAGCTGACGAGGAAAAGCATTAATGGAATAAGTTCGAATGGGCGTAGCTGCTCAGGGCTCAGAAGGAACTTTCCTTTTAGAGCTTTTTAAATGTTATTTGATGAAGATCGAGAAAATGAGAAGATTCGATTTGCAAAATTTCGAAGAAGTCAATTCCTGATTACATGTAGAAAACTGATTCATATATTGGCTGGAATTAATCGCCTAGTTGGAGTATCAGTATTACCGTAATTAATTGAGGAAAAAAAAATTTCTAATGCCGTATAGTACGTTTATCTGAACAAAATAGTTTGAAATTTCCCCCCCCCCAGGTCTTTTCCTTTTTATTTATTTATTTAATGCGGGAGAGATGATTTTTTTTTTTTTTTTTCTGCCAAATAATAACTTGGGTGGAAGTAGGCCAAGGCCTGGCCACGAAATCAGAATATGTGATATGTTTTCTATGATACTTTCAGGTAAAGTACAGTGGCTTAGCGAGCATAATTTGCGCCGAGGGCTTGATACTTTTTTTGCGTCCCCCTCCGAAAAACATGTAGTAATATAATATATAGAATATACCCGTAATAAGAAAATAATACAAAAAAAAAAAAAAAAAAAAAAAAAAGAAAGAGAAAAGGAAAAAAAAGAAAATCTGAAGGTTTTGTTGAAAAGAAAATTTGAAGGTTTTCTGAAAAAAGGTTTCAGATTTTAAATTACGTCCAAAGGGCCATTATTTAAAATTTTGTGTGTTACCTTTATTTATTAAACATCATGTTCTTTGCACTTAAACCATAAAATTCAGTTCAACAGCAATGTCGCAAAATAATGTTAAAATGAGCATATCTTTAGAATTTCCGATACACAGTTCCGCGCGCTAAAGCTTTCGCTCGCTTTTAAATCGTTGAGTTTGTCAATCAAAATTTTGTTAAAGTTTTACAAAATATGAAAATGATAATAAAACAAATTCCAAATTTCAAATCTGGACTTTCAGAAGCCCATATTCGCAGTAGGATTACGTCATTCAAAACTGGATGACTCTAGGTACCGTTGTTTTATCACAATGTTGCGTTTTTCTTTTCCTCTGACAGCAGTTGTTACGTTATTTTCTTCCTTCACGTTCGTACGGGGTTCGTGTGGATCTGGAGTGAATAACGATGACACTTGATGAAGTATCGAAGCACGCTTTATTGGTCAGTATTTGTCAGGACAGCTCCAAAACAGGTTTACAGTCGTCGATGAAATTACTATAAACATGCTGACACGATCAGCGACACAGCCTTCAGCTTATCAGGCTATCGCAGTGGAGACAGCTTCACTGCAAACTACAGCTCCTGACTCTGCTCGGTCGTTCTCGGAACTCCACGTACTCTCGAGACTCTCCATGCTACAGCTCGCCATACATAGAGCACGGCTCCCGACTCTTCGGTTCAGTCGTTCCCGGAGATCAACACGCTCTCGACGATGCACAAACCGCGATATACTAAGAGACTCTTCGATGCAGTCGACGACCAACTCGGCGCTAGACTTCGAGACACTCAATGACTGACTATCAGCTCGCTAGACGAGACACACAGTAACTGAGTGCGAACCGGCAGGGTTTATATAGCTCTCGGCTTGTGTTCGAGAACATTCTGGGCTAAACCGGTAAGAATTCGTTCCAGAAGGTTCTCCATCCGTCCATGGTATATCGCCAATTTTGTCGCCAAATGGGCGTTTTCTCGCCAAATATGGCAACCCTGCCTTCCCTTGCCGTTTTATGACAACCCTAAAACTGCTTTCCGGGGAAGATATCTTACCGCGCCTTGACATTTCGTAACAATACAAACATTTATTTATGCAGATTCTTCATTATTTACTTTCTTCAAATATAATACAGGCGATAATATTTGGTGGCAACGATTTGAAAAGTGATACAGCCTTTTAAAGTTTTCAACGCAAAATCGCAAAACGAAAACGATATTCCTTCAGGGACAAATCTCCTTTTGACTAATAACAATAAAATGCATTTTCTGTCTTAAAAATACCCAGTAATACATACGAATAGTCACTACCTAACTACACCTTCTACAAAATGCTATACAGTTTTCTGCGATGACAGGCTAAGATTATTCGAGACAAAAACAAATTCTAGTTAAAAAAATCAAGACTATAGATTCAGATATGTGTCTGTGTCAAAAATCAGACATACGCTCATCTAGAATTAGTTAAAAACACATTATTTATTTTGCATATTTATACAATTGTTTTAAAAACATTCAGTTTTCAAACAATGAAAAAAGTTAATATATATTTATATTTATTAATTTTGATAATATAATACTATAATACATTAATATAATTTACCACTATGCATACATTTTTCCTGCCTTTGATGAAGTCAGTTTATCAGTTTCTTAACCAAAGTCGATCATTTCAAATTTTTCTCTTTTCATATTTAAAAGTGCTAGATCATTTAAGCGATGCTGTCGTATCGTTGATCGTACATATGCCAAAATTAATCTTAATTTGCTTGTAGCGTTGCGCGCCTCCAACTTGCACGCAACCAAGAGGTGACTGTGAAAACTGGATAAAAGACAGAGTCTTGTTAAGGGTTTAAGTCCCTTTTTATTCAACGTAATAAATTACAAGTGCGTGCTCTTGACGCTCACAAACTGCGCCAACTTGGCGGTCAAATAAAAATAATAACGTGAAAAGAAACTAAAGACAAGACTCTAACTACGAGGCTCTCTAAATGTAACTAACCTCACCGCGTTTTATAATACCGCTGCTAATTCAGCAAACTTGAAGATCACGTTTAACGATTAACAATACTTCCAGGCAAGCACACAGGCCGAAACGCGGGGTTCTTCAATTTCTGGCTAACTACCTCCGCGCTCGTGAAGTAAGAACAGCACACCTTGAACTCGTTTCCTTTCTATTTAACTCAGAATACTTCCGCTGATAATTTGAATCCTTGCGCGTTCTACTAAAATTTACATACTCTGGCATTGGCAGTTCCAGGGGAAAGTAAGGCTTGACAGGAAAGATAGTTTAAACTTAAAATAAATGTTAGTTAAAATAAATATAAACCCTACATGCTAAACGAACGTTTACAGCTAGCAATTGACACTGAAATAGTAAAGAGTATTTGAAGTGCGATTCTCAGATTTTGAAAAACATTGCATCCATACGACATTATGAAATACGAAGCTCTAATGAAGTTTTAGGTTCAGTTTCTTTTCTACTGTGGAGTAACATCTTGCAGTCACATATTTCGACATAGAGTTATGGCTCATTAAAATCTATATTATAAAATTCATCCAAAATTTTATAATTCTTTTCAAGATCGTTATCAACATTATCTTTGTTTAATAAATTTTCAACGTACAGTAAATATCCACATTTGGAAATAAGATCACTTAATCGTGTACTTATTTCCTGCTGCAGACGATCAGGAACGCTTTTTGTAATGAGAGAAATTTCACTTTCTGAGGAAAATTCAACATCACTAGCCAATTCTTCGAGCATTTTTCGGCGTCTTCTAGCACGGATTGCTGCATCAATATCCATTTTTCCCATGCTTCTTTAAACTTCATTTTAGGATCTTGTAATTTGGCCTTCTTTCGATCCATTTCACTTAAGAGTTCATGTCTGAAATGGTTATGAAATTAAAATTCATTATATTTTGCTATAAAACCGAAGCTTCATTTCTGGTGTCATTTATATTAGAACTGACTCTGCTATTTTTTCTAATAACTCTACTAATTCTTCCATCCATCGACAGTAACACTAACGGTTTGTTCTCTGGCACTCCATCTTGTTTCAGATTCATGTTTAACAATTTTCTTTAAAGCATTTTTAAATTTTCCTCGAAATGTTGAATGTGAGTAAAAGAGCTATATAGTCGCTCAGGGACATCTCGACACTTGGGAGATCTCGACACTTTTAAGGAAGTCCCTTAGTAGAGTGGTCAACACCATGCTGTCGCATATGGAAACAACTGTATTGGAATAACCTAAGAGTGTATTTCGTCATTGTGAATCGAAAGTGTTGTAAAGTCACAGAGTGATCAAGAAAATAAATATTAATAATCTTTCAGGTAAGTTCTTCATAGTTTGCAATGCATAAAGTATAAGATTGGCTTCGATAGCGATGATAAATGTGGACGGTGGCTTCGATTTTTGGCGATTTCCAAATGACTGGCTAGTGAGATCAGGCATTCAGGAACCTGGATGTCTACACAAAAAGTTTTCATAGCCAGTCAGAGGGGGGGGTGCTGCCATCTTTCATATAAATGTGTAACTTGAGGAGATTTTGACAATAGGTTACGGGGAGATCTCGACAGTCGAGTCAGGCAATTTTGCCAACGGCTTTCGAAAATGTGGAATATATCCATACAATCCCGATATTTTGGAAGACAATGTGTTTGAATACGAACTCATATTTACTACAAATGGCACCATTCCAGTTATGGTAGAGGAAGACGATAACCTCCAGAGGTCATCATCACCATCTACCGCATCAGCTTCTACATCATTTTCGGAATTATCTCCTGTACCAGTAGAAGACAACCACTGTGTACGGAATAGGAGAAAAAAAAAAAAGAATCCGCCATTATAACATCCGCACAATACAGGAGTCAACTGCGCAGTAAAAAACCAACACAGGGACCTACACGTCAAGGAGGAACTCATCCCAGTACCTCGAGGGATCTCGAAGACAGTGAAAATTACTGTGGCGAGTGCGGTGGGTACAATTTTGATGATACTGTCGGACAGAAGTGGGTGAAATGAGTTGGAGAGTGTAGTACGTGGTTCCATGAGGCGTGCGTACAAAATGGGAATCAACCCCAGTTTACATGCAACAAATGTACATAGTTAAAAAGGAGGCTATATATTGTTGCATTGTTAATCTGTATTTAGTCCGTCAATCTTTCTTTTCCATACTGCGTTGTCCTTATTTCTTAAAAAAAAAACCATTATTCTGAATTGTACCTGCCGCCCCGTAGATACCTGCCGAGATCTTCCGCAGTTAAGGGAGAAGAGGACATCTGGCTTTTATGTTTTTCATTGCATTTATATGACCTATGATGTTTTTCAGGTAAGCCAATTTTTCATAATGTGTTACTAATACAGGAATAATTATTTTCTGTAAAAATAAATGATAAAATCCTTAAATGTGAACCAGTTATTCATAATTTTCGCTTAAGGTGTCGAGATGTCCCTGAACGACCTTATGTTTCCAGTTATTCCAGAACATGTTACAATGACTGGACCTTGCTTAGCTGCAGTAAATCCTACCAAATTTAATGACTAGTTATCACAGTTTACAAATAATGCTTCATTTTTTTCCTTAATTCTTTACTGAACGCTACATATATGATCTGACATCACGGCAGCGTTGTTATAACCCTTTGGTTTACAGTTTATTAATGAACTCTGATCGGAATTTAATATTTCCAAAATCATATTTTCAACTGAGACTGCATCTTTAGCTTGTATTTCAATAAATCCCGAAAAAGATTCTTTGATAGAAATCTTGCTGCTGTTAAATCAATACCTACACCTAAAGACTTGCGACATTTGTTCTCGCTGCCCACCAGCGGCCGAGCAGTAAAGACCGGTCTGAGGTTCGAATCCCGCGAACGGGCTGGCTGCATGGGCGTTTTCGTGGTTTTCCCCATGTGTAACGTGTATACGAGCCAGTTTCCCTTAGAAAGTCCTCCACGAAAGGCATCCCTCCCTTTAGGCAGATAGCCCTCGTGTGCTTTGCCATAATTAAATACACACACACACATACACATTTGTTCTCGATGAGCGATATCAGGAGTTGAGCGATGTAGTTCTGTGAGAGCGATTCTAAGTATGGTAGCTGGCAAGTAAGTGCTATTCATTATAAATAAAGAGCACAAAATCATATTGTTGCCGACTGATGGGATCAGAATCCTTTTTACATCCTTGTACGAAGTAAAAAGGAAGTAATGTAATCGCGAAAAGTTTCAGGAAGCATATTTCAATGAAAATATACATTTTGACCGCTATCGAATGCGATTTAACGATGTTTTTGCGTAATATCTGCACGTAAGGACAGAATAAAATACTCTTTTCCTTCAAAAAAATTACAAAACTGCTTTAAAATTAATTCTGAAGAGAATTTTTCGTGGCGTCTGTACGAACGTATGTACGTACGTACGTATCTCTCATAACTCAAAAAACGAGTAGCCTCAGAACGTTGCAATTTTGTATATAGGACTGCTATAACATGTAGATGTGTACCTAGTATTTTGGTTGCAATCGGCGGCACCAAACGTATATAAATACATTTATATATATCCACTCTGTTACCCGGCTCAGTGATATCAGTTTCTTTACTCTTATATGTTTGTAAATTGTACATTTTTTGCTTTAAAAATGATTGTATTATGTTGTTTTTATCTTCCGGTTAAGGTTCTTATGCCTTTAGTAAATCTGTGTGCAATATTTTTAGAATTATCAACCATTTTAAAGTTGTCTAAGTGCCGCTAAGCCTTTTTTTAATGGCGGCCATTGATGTTTACATAACAGGAGACTAGTGGATTTGTTGCCAATCTAGAGAAACTTAGCATCGCAACAACAAAGATAACGCATTCATTTATTATTGCCAATTAAATCATGCTTAATTCTTTCTGGAATTTTTTCGAGGAAATAAGTGTTTGAGATTTACTTCGTAATTTTTAATATAGATATTTTGAGTTGTTATGTATTTTTGCCTTCTCGCGAAGTGAGAACTAAATTAATTGAATGAGAAATACTCGATCGTCTGTGAAAAACTGTTTCTTTTTTGTTTTGTTTGCTTAATTTCTTTTATGCATCATTCTAGCTTTATTATAGTATTTGAATAGAACATGCGGCAACGATTAGATAATTCTATTCTTTAAATGATATAAATTGTGTGCATTATGAGTTATAATATGAACGAAATATATACGTTAACTGTTATATAATTATTGGATTATATAACAGTTAACTTAGTTTCCGTTATATAATTATTATATAAGTTAACTGCTATATAATTATTAATACTGTTAAGTGAATCTAGCGCCAGAGTGTCGCTATGGCAAACAAATACTAGAGTGAATTTTAAAGAATGCATTTATTCTATTGTGGCTTATGCGCTGTCGGCGAAGTAGATTTAATTCAATCCAATAAGTTTAAATGAAATGCAAGAAAAAATGCGTATAATTTAATATTCCAATACAAGGAAGTCATGTGGTGTACACATCAGATTTTTTAATGGGTTTATATGTAATAACAAATATGTTTTACAGATGATTTTCTTCTTTTCAATAATTCTTTTGGCTAAACACAGACTTCGCTCGCGTCTCCGTTTGGACTACTTTTCGCCGGCGATATTACGTTTTGTTCTGTGATTTTACGTCGCTAACATAGTCGTGTGGACGCACCTCTACGCCGGCGAAGAAAATGTAGTGGCAATTACGTCGCGAGCGTACTCGTGTGGACGGGCCTTTACTCATCGACGTAAGTTAATTCGAAAGTTGGTGTACCGGGTTTTCTTTCTACCAAGTTATCTGGTAAAATTTTTTATTAATAAAAGCCCTGTATCATACCGTAAATGTCATAGAAAATAGGTTTCAAATAGCCATATTGTAGTTAGAAAAATGCAAAATTTTCTAAATCTGCTTCCTGCATACCACTGAACACTGCTTCTAATACAAACGAATGCAATGGCTACATAGATGTTCCCTGTTAATAATGTAATACGAACCAGTTTTCCTCTAAATCGATTGACAAAAGCATACTTTCTTTTAAGCAGTCTCCTCACATGTTTTGCCTTATTCCTTTAAATAAACAAGCAAATTACTTCTTCCATACAGAGTCGTGTGTATCCTAAAAAAAAATAAAATTTAAAAAAAAAAAAAAAAATCTGAAATGTTTCAGATTTTAAATTACGTCCAAAGGGGCGTTTTTTAACATTTTGTGTGTTACCTTTCTTTATTAAATATCATGTTCCTCGCACTTAAACCATAAGATCCAGTGCAACAGCAATATCGCAAAATAGTTTTAAAACGAGCATATCTTTAGAATTTCCGATACAGAGACTCACGCGCTGAAGATAAAAATGTTTTTTCTTCACAACGTTGCCATTGCTGGCTTTGAAATCCTTGAGTTTGTTAACCAAAATTCGTCAAAGTTTTAAAAAATAGGAAATCGATCATAAAACAAATTTCAAATTTCAAATTTGGTCTTCCACATGCTCATATTCGTTGGCGGATTACGTTATTCAAAATTCGATGACTCTATGTACCGTTGTTTTATCACAATACGAGAAATATACATACATTTATGCAGATTTTTCATTATTTAATTTCTTCAAATATAATGCAGGACTCTAACATTTTGTGGCAACAGTTTGAAAAGTGAACCGACATTTATGAGTCCGACGCAAAATGCCAAAACGAAACTAATAGTCCTTCGGGATTCAAATCCCTTTGGACTAAAAAAAAGAAGGGGGGGGGGGGGAGAAATGAAATACTGTCGTCGCTTCGCCTTGATTAAAACTTGTTATAAGGCGATGACGTCGAACACCCTTTTCATCACTTTCAACGCCTAACGTAAAGCAACGCGCAAGACGAGGACATCTTTCAAGAAACAAGTTTTAACAAAACAGGAACAGAAAAGAAAAAAAAAAAAAAAAAGTACGCGCATACACTCAGCGGTCAGAGGTGAAGCCAAAAAGCTGTCAATCAGCCCCCAGAGAACCGGGCATTCAAGTCGAACTCACTACAACTTTCACTTCTACTTATTTTTTTTTTCTTTCTTTCTTAAATAAACAAAACAAACATTTCCGAGGGCCCTTTCAGTGCCAACTTGATCAATGTTTACTCTTTGATATCTTATCATTATGATTCCCAAACAGTAGATTTTTATAAATAAGTACACAAACTCCACTTGTAGCCTTTCGTACTGAAGATTCATTTTAAGCTTGTAGCACACTTATATAATATACACTTATATTAAGGGGACTCATACACCTTAAAACCCGTAAGATCTTCGAATATGTGACTGTTGCAAGAATTGGGATAACTTATGTATTTTAGAAGAAATTACTTCCAACTTTTTACAGCTGACTGCATAATATAGCTGCTTTCTGAAATAGTAATCAGAAAGTTTCTGTTACCACAAATATTTTTATAATTTAATCCGCTTTGTGACAAAATTTTTCATCAAGTTTCCACCTTCTTTTTCATAGTTTAAGACATTCTGTTGCATAATTTAATTCCATATTTAATATATAGCTTTTATAACATTTGGAAACTACTGTGAACCTAAAATTCTAAGAATTTCATGTTAAATTTTTATTTTATTTGGAGTTGAGTTTATAAAATGTATTTTATTAAAAAAATCTGTAATGTTTTCGAGTATAATTTTTTTTAGTACTAAAATATTCATCAAATTTTTGGTTCAGTTAGAAAATAAAGAATTCCATCAAATTTCAAGTATGTACCATTAGCCATTTTTAAAATATCATGCGCGCAAGGTAGAAACATGATGAAAACTTTTGTCACAAAGCGGATTAAATTACAAAAATATTTGTGGCAACACACACTTTCTGGTTACTAGTTTCTAAAGCAGCTATATTATGTAGTCAGCTGTAAAAAGTTGGAAGTAATTGCTTTTAAAATAAATAAAATATGCCAATTCTTGCAACAGTCACATATTCGAAGATCATAAGGGGTTTAAGGTGTATAAGCCCCCTTAAATAAACCATTGAGGTAGGAAGTAAGTTGGAGTCGCCCTAAACAAGTTTCTCCCGTACCCTGCTCTGAAGCACCGGCGATCCCTACGTGGTGACCAAAACATTGGGTCATTTACCATTGAGTTCTATGGGATTTGACGCGTTCGGATGTAAATATTTTGTAATTACGTCGTAATCTACAACACTTAAGAGTCCTAAGTATGTGAAAACAACATTTCATTCTGAACGGAATTAAATGCTATACTTTTCACAGAACAGTTTTTTCAGAATGGTTTAATTTGAATGAAATATTTTCACAAGTTTTCGTTAATTATATTAGAAAAAAAAATTAAGGTAATTCGATTTTATTCGGTTAAGGTACAAAAATTAAGATCAAAGTTTATTGTATTATTAATATTAAAATTATGCATTATTTCTTTTCTATCTATAGAGCTTCTTCCTAAAATACTTTCTTAAATATGACATGATTTTTTGGCTTTGAGGCATCTTTTAAATCGAAAAATGCAAGTCAATTTATAATTAATGCTCTATTCGGTTCATTTTAAATTAGAGAATTATTAGGAATTAGCGAAATACTTTAAATAAGTCATACTTTAAATAAGTATTTCGCTAATTCCTAATAATTAAATAGGTATTAAATAGTACTTGACTTTCTCTGAACATTTCTGAAAGGGAATAAAATATATATATATATATATATATATATATATATATATTTTTTTTTAAGTATTATTTAAAACTTGTAACTGAGTTATTATAAAATGTAAGGGGAATAATTCTTTTAATTATACTTATCAGATTTTTTTTTTTACCCTTCATTTCAACAATACATATTCCAAAACTCTTTATTACGTTCTTAAGTGCGCATCTCATAGCATTTGCTTTACAATACCTTTTAACAGATTGCTTTCCAATACGAGCAATTCTTGCTTAAATAGTTTTATAACGTATTTGTCAACAGGATTTCAATTTATGTTTACAATTCAATATTAAGGTTATTATATATTTAGATAACATTTATAATCATTATAAATTAGATACATTTAATCATTAGATTTCTTCACAGTACTTTCACAGTTGTTTATAAGTGAATAAATTCTTCATTTCAAATACATTTATAAATAATTTAATGAATATTTACGTATTCTGTCAAAGGCAGATACATGCTTTTTGCAAGCACATGCATAAATACCTATACATATTTCCTATTTATCATTTCCGGCATGTGCAAATCTTTAATTTCTGTGCATTCACTATATTTTTCGTGTAAAGTAATTTACACTAATTTAGCATACACCCGAAAGTTTTACATAAAAAATATATATGAATATAATTTGAATGAAAATTATAAGTATTATTTTTAATACCCACTCAAAGGTCAGTTTTTCTTCAAAATTCCTCCACGATGGCATCTCTCTCTTTAGGCAGATAGCCCTTGCATGCGTTACTCTATTTAATAAAAACTTAATCTGACCTATGAGCCTAATTACAAATATTTTAGCATACATAATTTTATATTTATAAAACGTGTAAGCCCAAAGTGATTATTTTTCAGATATATAAAATTAAAACGATGGGTTTAAAATGAGCAGCAGTAAAACCTCTCCTCTAAAAAATTTTAAAAGGTACATGTTACAATAATATATGGATGTGAAACAAATTTGTTTTATTTAAAACATTTTGACGTTTGGAAAATAAAATAAAAGTAGAGAATACTCTATCAAGGGTATCGAAAGACGTATACAATTTTAAATGTACCGTAAGGTATTTTTCATTCTTTAAGCATAACATTTTTCTTAAAATCTATATTTTTGTAGTGCAACAGCTTATAATTTTATAAAATAAATTCATAATCAAAAGCGCTGTTGTTAGTTATCGAAAAATAACCAAGATGTGATTTTTGCGTAAATGTCACTAAACTATACAAATTGCTGTTATCCATCACACTATGAATGTTCGATTTCTATGGAACTGTCGTGTGTCGAAATACTATCAGAATCTTGTCAAGCGAGCTTCTGAATGTAAACAAAGAACACCCCATCTGGTGACCCAAGCTTCAAAGCAGTGCTTCACTTTTAGCGCGGGTTGGCCCCTCCTCCCTTTCCTACCTCCATGAAATAAACTGTTATTCAGAGGAAAAAGGTCTAAAACACATAAGTTCGGTAGGATATTACAATGTAATCCTCAGGATATTCCGAGATGCCGTATGTGAGACATCATAGATTCTCAGAACAAACCTTCTGTCCCTTACTGACCTTCCCAACGCAAGCCTTTGTCTTCACAATACGCTGTCGTACTAGGACTTAGAAAAGAAGGGCTAGTACTCATAGAGTTTTCCACCTGAAAGGAAGGAGTGATGACGTAATCATGGTGACACTGATCTCGAGGACTAATTATTCAACTAATTATAATAGATTGAAGTACCTACTAAATAACTTACTTTTAACTCAAACTAAAAAGCTTCCTAAGAGGGACAAAACTTGAGAATAAATAATGACAGCCTATTATTTTTTTCTTTTATTCATTAGATTTTTCTAGGACGCATACAGAAAAAAGTAATTGTATATAAATTATTGTAATCGCATTTGTTCTTTACTACACCTTACAGCTGCAACGTCTCATGGCGGTTCGATTCTCATGAAGTTTGTAATCTTGGAGGGAAATAACTAAAAAGTATCATCACAGCTTTGTACTAGAAAGTATCATACCAGATTATGCCACCCAGACGGTATTGTGGTTAGGGGAGGTACACCGCTGAGTTGGCTTCCGACCCAGGTATAGATATATCCATGCAGAATTGGTTACCAACTCACCGGGAGTCAACCACTAGCTACCAGGCTTATAAGAAAAAAAAAAAAAAAAAAATACCAAACAGAAGGGTTTTTTCCCCCCTTCCTGTTTTCTTTCTAAATTTAACTCATCAACTTGCTTAATTGATAACTAAATCTAATATAAAATTATAAATAAAAAAACCTTTGTTAATGAAAGAAGGGTCGTCCAAACTGTATAGTGGTTAGGAGAGGTAAACCGCTGAGTTGGCTTCCGACCCAGGTATAGATATATCCATGCAGAATTGGTTACCAACTCAGCGGGAGTCAACCACGAGCTACCAGGCTTATAAGGGAGAAAAAAAATACCAAGCGGAAGGGTTTTTTTTCCTCTACTGTTTTCTTTCTTTCTTTTTAAATTTAACTCATCAACTTGTTTAATTGATAACTAAATCTAATATAAAATTATAAATAAAAAAAACCTTTGTTAATAAAAGAAGGGTCGTCCAAACGGTATAGTGGTTAGGGGAGGTAAACCGCTGAGTTGGCTTCCGACCCAGGTATAGATATATACATGCAGAATTGGTTACCAACTCAGCGGGAGTCAACCACTAGCTACCAGGCTTATAAGAAAAAAAAAAATACCAAACAGAAGGGTTTTTCCCCCCTTCCTGTTTTCTTTCTTTCTTTCTAAATTTAACTCATCAACTTGTTTAATTGATAACTAAATCAAATATAAAATTATAAATGAAAAACCTTTGTTAATAAAAGAAGGGTCGTCCAAACGGTATATTGGTTAGGAGAGGTAAACCGCTGAGTTGGCTTCCGACCCAGGTATAGATATATTCATGCAGAATTGGTTACCAACTCAGCGGGAGTCAACCACTAGCTACCAGGCTTATAAGAAAAAAAAAAAAAAAAAAATACCAAACAGAAGGCTTTTTCCCCCTTCCTGTTTTCTTTCTTTCTTTCTAAATTTAACTCATCAACTTGTTTAATTGATAACTAAATCTAATATAAAATTATAAATGAAAAACCTTTGTTAATAAAAGAAGGGTCGTCCAAACGGTATAGTGGTTAGGAGAGGTAAACCGCTGAGTTGGCTTCCGACCCAGGTATAGATAGTATATACATGCAGAATTGGTTACCAACTCGGCGGGAGTCAACCACTAGCTACCAGGCCGCAGCCCTGGACAGCCCCGGTTGAGCAGACGACATTTATAAAATGCAAAAAAGAAATATACGTGTACACACAAGGCACTTGAAGAAGAGTACAACAAGGTACAAAGAAATATATACATGTGCATAAAAGGCACTTGAAGAAGAGCACAATCAAAGTATATGTGTATACATATAAATACCAACTCAGATACAGATATATACATACTTACTGCATATATATTCCGAAACAAATAAAAGTATACATACTCTCAGTCATATTGATATATACATCTATACGTATAAGTTATCATGATAGTTAAAGTTTACAAGAAGCATGCCATTGAGGTACGCGTGATCCTTAGTATAAAATAACCGGCACAGACCCACCATTGGGAAAAAAATCATCACACATTGTAGAAACTCATCGGCAGCCTGATTCTTTTCGTTGACTTCTTTAATTTAACTACGAAAAAAAAAAAAAAAAAAAAAAACACTGTTCTGGTGTTAATTTTTCTCAAAAACAAAGCGACTATTCATATTGCCAAAATTCGTAACTGAACATATTTATCGTTTGACAAGCATTAATAAAAGTTAATCAAATTTGTATCTTCTGATTTTTTAATAAGATTTTTACCACAGCGTAAATTAATTTGCTGTATTTCTAGATTTTCCGAAGAGTTACTCGCATTCGATTTTTGTAATGAAAATTAACGTAAAACTCGACTCTAAACCATTAAAATCGTAAACCTTTACTTCAGATTCGTGTCATAATAATGCTAATAAAGTTAAGGGAAATGTATTTACGGGCCGCACGAAGCTCATGGGCAGACAGTGCGAGACCACAGCTTTCTTGAAAAAACAGTGGGACATACAAATTGAAAAACTGGATTCATGGGCAGACAGTGCGAGACCACGGCTTTATTGAAAAAACAATGGAACATCCGAATTGAAAAAACTGGGCTCATGGGCAGACAGTGCGTGACCACAGCTTTATTTAAAAAAACAGTGGGACATCCAAATTGAAAAAAACTGGGCTCATGGACAGACAGTGCGAGACCACAGCTTTATTGAAAAAACAGTGGGACATCCAAATTGAAAAAAATGGACTCCAAACCATTAAAATTGTAAGCCTTTACTTCAGGTTCGTGTCATAATAATGCTAATAACGTTAAGGGAACTGTATTTACGGGCCGCACGAGCCTCATGGGCAGACAGTGCAAGACCACAGCTTTATTGAAAAAACAGTGGGACATCCAAATTGAAAAAACTGGACTCATGGGCAGACAGTGCAAGACCACAGCTTTATTGAAAAAACAGTGGGACATCCAAATTGAAAAACTGGACTCATGGACAGACAGTGCGAGACCACAGATTTATTTAAAAAAACAGTGGGACATCCAAATTGAAAAAACTGGGCTCATGGACAGACAGTGCGAGACCACAGCTTTATTGAAAAAACAGTGGGACATCCAAATTGAAAAAAATGGACTCCAAACCATTAAAATTGTAAGCCTTTACTTCAGGTTCGTGTCATAATAATGCTAATAACGTTAAGGGAACTGTATTTACGGGCCGCACGAGCCTCATGGGCAGACAGTGCAAGACCACAGCTTTATTGAAAAAACAGTGGGACATCCAAATTGAAAAAACTGGACTCATGGGCAGACAGTGCAAGACCACAGCTTTATTAAAAAAACAGTGGGACATCCAAATTGAAAAACTGGACTCATGGACAGACAGTGCGAGACCACAGATTTATTGAAAAAACAGTGGGACATCCAAATTGAAAAACTGGACTCATGGGCAGACAGTGCGAGACCACAGCTTTATTGAAAAAACAGTGGGACATCCAAATTGAAAAACTGGACTCATGGGCAGACAGTGCGAGACCACAGCTTTATTGAAAAAACAGTGGGACATCCAAATTGAAAAACTGGACTCATGGACAGACAGTGCGAGACCACAGCTTTATTGAAAAAACAGTGGGACATCCAAATTGAAAAACTGGATTCATGGGCAGACAGTGCGAGACCACGGCTTTATTGAAAAAACAATGGAACATCCGAATTGAAAAAACTGGGCTCATGGGCAGACAGTGCGAGAGCACAGCTTTATTGAAAAAAACAGTGGGACATCCAAATTGAAAAAACTGGGCTCATGGGCAGACAGTGCGAGACCACAGCTTTATTGAAAAAAACAGTGGGACATCCAAATTGAAAAAACTGGGCTCATGGGCAGACAGTGCGAGACCACAGCTTTATTGAAAAAACAGTGGGACATCCAAATTGAAAAAAATGGACTCCAAACCATTAAAATCGTAAGCTTTTACTTCAGGTTCGTGTCATCATAATGCTAATAACGTTAAGGGAACTGTATTTACGGGCCGCACGAGCCTCATGGGCAGACAGTGCAAGACCACAGCTTTATTGAAAAAACAGTGGGACATCCAAATTGAAAAAACTGGACTCATGGGCAGACAGTGCGATACCACAGCTTTATTGAAAAAACAGTGGGACATCCAAATTGAAAAACTGGACTCATGGGCAGACAGTGCGAGACCACAGCTTTATTGAAAAAACAGTGGGACATCCAAATTGAAAAAAAATGGACTCCAAAACATTAAAATTGTAAGCCTTTACTTCAGGTTCGTGTCATAATAATGCTAATAACGTTAAGGGAACTGTATTTACGGGCCGCACGAGCCTCATGGGCAGACAGTGCAAGACCACAGCTTTATTGAAAAAACAGTGGGACATCCAAATTGAAAAAACTGGACTCATGGGCAGACAGTGCGAGACCACAGCTTTATTGAAAAACAGTGGGACATCCAAATTGAAAAACTGGACTCATGGACAGACAGTGCGAGACCACAGCTTTATTGAAAAAACAGTGGGACATCCAAATTGAAAAACTGGACTCATGGGCAGACAGTGCGAGACCACAGCTTTATTGAAAAAACAGTGGGACATCCAAATTGAAAACCTAGATTCATGGGCAGACAGTGCGAGACCACGGCTTTATTGAAAAAACAATGGAACATCCGAATTGAAAAAACTGGGCTCATGGGCAGACAGTGCGAGAGCACAGCTTTATTGAAAAAACAGTGGGACATCCAAATTGAAAAAAATGGACTCCAAACCATTAATATCGTAAGCCTTTACTTCAGGTTCGTGTCATAATAATGCTAATAACGTTAAGGGAACTGTATTTACGGGCCGCACGAGCCTCATAGGCAGACAGTGCAAGACCACAGCTTTATTGAAAAAACAGTGGGACATCCAAATTGAAAAACTGGACTCATGGGCAGACAGTGCGAGACCACAGCTTTATTGAAAAAACAGTGGGACATACAAATTGAAAAACTGGACTCATGGACAGACAGTGCGAGACCACAGCTTTATTGAAAAAACAGTGGGACATCCAAATTGAAAAAACTGGACTCCAAATCATTAAAATCGTAAGCCTTTACTTCAGATTCGTGTCATAATAAGGCTAATAACGTTAAGGGAAATGTATTTACGGGCCGCACGAGGCTCATGGGCAGACAGTGCGAAACCACAGCTTTACTGAAAAAACAGTGGGACATCCAAATTGCTAGAATATCCAAGGCCGGATTTAGACTTGATAACGCCCTAAGCTATTTGAGATATGGGGCCCTTTATAAGTCCAGATGTTATTTGTCAGTGCCTAATATGATATTCGGATATCTAGAGAATGTTTTATGGGCCCCCAAAAAGCTGGGGCCCTAAGCTATAGCTTGTGTAGCTTATACATAAGTCTTGCACTGAGAATACCGCTTCCCAGCAGAATGGAAGTACAGTTTTAAACATGGACTCTTATAAGGTCCACGGTTTTAAACAGGTGAAGTCAGAGCTGACGCAACATAGTGACGTCAGACTACTTCCTTTAACTTCCCCTACGCGGATCGCATCGACGAGGGGTCACTCAAAAGAATGACCTAGCCCTTCTCTTTAACCCTGCTATCGTACACTGTCGATAGGACAAAGAAATAACAAGAATGTCCTTCAGATATACTGAGATGGACATTAAGCTCTGGGGAGAATGTGTTTGGGAAATTAAGGATATTCTCAGATGTCCTGAGGATGTGATAAATCTTCGATACATTCCGTACACTGCCGAGATGACCTGGCAAAGTTGATCTGGGAATACACTAGAATGCGATATTAAATTCTACGGAAGAGGAGTTTGGAAAATTAGAGGATATAATGTTTTCTTGTACCATGTATCCTATCGTATTTTTATCAGCGTATATCTTATGTTGTAGAGTCATTAGGTTAATTGGAAGCAGAAAGGATGAAAAATATGCAACCGCCTTCGCCGGGAATCGAACCACGGACCTCTGGAATACCGGCCCAGCGTGCTACCGTTACACCACGAAGGCACGCTAGGGAAGTGGGAGAAATACCTTATGTACTCCCCGTTTTAAAGGGCGACTAGGGTTTTAGGGGAACTAGTCGCCAAATCCTATGTGCAGAGAATCATCATCCACAACCCTTTTAGTTCGGGCGTCATTTGTAGGGTCATTAGGTTAATTGGAAGCAGAAAGGATGAAAAATATGCAACCGCCTTCGCCGGGAAGCGAACCACGGACCTCTAGAATACCGGCCCAGCGTGCTACCGTTACACTACGAAGGCACGCTAGGGAAGTGGGAGAAATACCTTATAATGTAATAATTTTTATATCATTATTATGGATTCAGACTACTGTGAACTTGTCACTTACCATGTTTTCTCTCCAAGTCACGGCTTAATGCTCCAAGTCACGGCTTGCTTTACTGTGCCTTTTTTCGCCTCGTTACCCAGAATTCTAACAATACATTAAGTCAAAGATTTTTATTCAAAATCTAATCCTAAATACGTAGGTAAGTTGAAAAATAAGTTTCCCCTGTCGACTGTGATCAGAGTTGTGTATGAAAGTCAAAAAATAGAATGAGACATTAAAGATATGACATACCTTTATTTTTCCACATAGGTACCAAGTACATTGAGACATTTGTTATATCGCTTGATAAGCTTCAAAAAGCCCTCCAGGAAAAAATCAGGGCTTTGCATATGGAAACATCCATCATCACCTGTCCGAAAGAAGTTCAAGACAACTCCCTCTGCAGGTAAAGTGCTCCCCACGGTTTTCTCGGACGCCCAAGGAGTTTTGTTGCTGGACTTTTTGGAGGTTGGAACCGTCAATGCTACGCGCTACTGTAACACCCTGTCGAAATTTAAAAAGCGGCCTGGCCTTCTCACATCTGGCGTTCTGCTGTTGGATGACAATGCCAGACCACATTCGGCGACGGCAACGCAAAACCATATTGCAACTCTTGGTTGGGAGCGCCTACACCATCCGCCATACAATCCTGATCTCGCACCAAGCGACTTCCATCTGTTTCCGGCTTTGAAGAAAAATCTCGGGGGAAGGCGCTTTGGAAGCAATACTGAAGTGAAACAAGCCGTTCAACGCTTCTTCCATATGCAAAGCCCTGATTTTTTCCTGGAGAGCTTTTTGAAGCTTATCAAGCGATATGACAAATGTCTCAATGTACTTGGTACCTATGTGGAAAAATAAAGGTATGTCATATCTTTAATGTCTCATTCTATTTTTTGACTTTCATACACAACTCTGACCACAGTCGACAGGGGAAACTTATTTTTCAACTTACCCTCGTAATTAAAAAAAAAACTATGAAATTCTAACTGAAATTTATATGCTGATTCAACTAGCTAGCTACTGATACATAATTCTAAGATACTAATTGTTCTACAAGGGGTAAGGCCTTTGGCCTAGGCACCCTGGTGTCTCAAACACCGCTCCACTGGAGGCAGAAATCAATGCGATATTAAATTCTACGGAAGAGGAGTTTTGAAAATTAGAGGATATTAAGGGATGTCCTAAGGATGCAGTTAAGTAAACTTTAAACTCCTTATAATATCACATTTCAGTTAGAATGTCGGAGTGGGTGATATTTTTGAAAAATTAGAGTATTTTCCGAAATGTCCTTGTACGCTGAGGCCGTGAGCAACATTCTTTCGATATCCTGAGGGCATTTTTATGCCATGACGAAATGCCATGCACATATATGGGAAATTCTAAAACTCTTTTTTCCTTTCTCCACTCAAATTTTAAAACTATTCATAACTGACTAGCAAACTATTATCAAATATTTCATTCTATTTAAAAGCAGATATGTCAAGAAAGTATTTCAAATGTAACAAAAGTGTTCACAGAATTCTACGAGTATTATTCTCTCGTAAACTTATCCCTCTTTAAGAAATCAGTTAAATGTAAAATTTTAAAAAAATCATATTATTTTTAAAAACATCTATAGAATTTTCTAATATATTTGTTTTATGAATTTGTTAAAAAAATTAGGAAAGGAAAAACTCTTTTTTTTTTTATAAAACTTTATTTTTCCTTCCAGATTTAAACGTGAATGTGAATAAGAGAAGATAAGGCTCCAAACTTTGCTTATTGTAGAAAAATAGCGGGTGAAAATTATTTTGTCAAGAAATGCATTATAGAGTCATTTGAAACTTGAAATCTTGAGCGATAAAAGGAGAAAAATTCAGTCTCCATAATTAAAATAAACAATATTATCTTAAATCTAGTATCTGAAAGATTCATCGCAAAACACTTTTTATAATTTTTAACACTTATAATACGTTTTTAACTCACATTTTTCAAGGTATTATTGTTTTTACTATAAAAAAGTCGTGCTCAATATCAGTGGTTGCTGCTGCCATTCAACGATAGATATTTTTTATCTTTAACATTATAATAATGTTTCCCTAAACACATGATTAATTAACATTTAAAATTTATTTTTTATGGGCTTCTTGGTAATATTTTGCAGCAACTGTTATTTTATAATATGAATGTCCTAAGTTAAACAGGCTTCTGTAAATTATAATAGGACGATCGTAAAGTGTCTAATTCTACTTCTTGCCTACACTAGCTTTGAAAGTATAATTTTACGTTTTTCATTAAACTTTGAATTAATATACAGATTAAAAGTCTCGTTATGGCTTTCTCTACTTTTTTTTTTTTTTTTGGTAAGACAGTAATATAATTTTAGATATTTCGATATGTTTTATGCTTCTTTATATTCCAGAATGTAAATGCAAAAAACTCCAAAGTTTTAAAAACGCAGTTTTTTCCACCACCTATATTTTTAATATTGTTACGAAATGTACAAGCGCAGTGAGATAGCGTCCCCGCAAAGCAGTTTTAGGGTTGCCATAAAATGGCAAAGGAAGCAGGGTTGCCACATTTGGCGAGAAATCGCCCATTTGGCGACGAAATTGACGCTATTCCATGGACGGATGGAGAACCTTCTGGAACGAATTCCTACCGGTTTAGCCCAGAATGTTCTCGAACAGAAGCCGAAAGCTATATAAACCCTGCTGGTCTGCAGTCAGTTAGTGTGTGCTTCATCGAGAGGGCGAGTGAGTGTGCCTCGTCTAGTTTATCGAGTTGGTGTCTCGTCTAGCGAGTCAATCCCTGCGGAGTCGATCGAGTTCACAGCCGAGCAGCGAGTGCCGAGTGGGTCGTCGAGTGCACCGAAGGAGTCTGTTAGTGTATCGCGGTTAGTACATCGTCGAGAGAGCGTGTTGAGCTCCGGAAACGTCTGTACCGAAGAGTCGGGAGCCGTGCTCTGTGTGTCGTCGAGTGCATCGCGAGTTGTAGTGTGGAGAGTCTCGAGAGTACGTGGAGTTCCGAGAACGACCCAGCAGAGTCGGGAGCTGTATTCTGATGCTTTGCAGTGAAGCTGTCTCCACCGTGATAGCTTGATAACATGAAAGCTGTGTCGCTGATCGTATCAGCGTGTTTATAACAGTCCGACGACAGTAAATGAGATTTTGGAGCTGTCCTGATTAATACCGGCCAATAAAGTGTGTTTCGATACATCCAGTGTCGTCGTTATTCACTCCAAATCTACGAACCCCGTACGAACGTGAAGGAAGAAAATAACGTAACAAGTGGTGTCAAAGGAAAGAAAAACGCAACAATATTTTCAATGGTAAATGAGTTAGAAACAACAGATATTATTCCTGTTTAAAAAGAAAAGCGAAACATCTCCGTGAACTGGCGCACAAATTTTATCTGTGAACATAAGTGATTTGTCCAATTTCTACAAGACCTTAATCTGTTCTGTCTTGATTTAAGCTTCGAAGACCTGAACTATGACCGTGAAGGAAGAAAGGATTTGGAGTACTTCGGAACGAACACAAGGTCTTGAGAAGTGTTTTCGGAGGAATTCAGGAAAATTGTATCTGGCGTAGAAAATACTATTTTCCTGAATTACATCGAATTATGACGAATATTCAAAGAGCCAGATGTTGTTCCTTACATTAACATAAGCCACCTCAAATTGGGCTGGATATATTATCGGTATGAGTGACAGTAACATTCTAAAAGGAATTTTTTTCGGTTAGGCTAAATAACACAAGAGGAAGACCATGATTTCAATGGAGAGATGCTGTAGAGAAGGATTGTTTAGACCTTAAAAACAAGAACTGGAGGAGTTTGACTGCTAGTAGGGGTAGTTGGAAACGTCTAGTCCAGAAAGTCTTGGCCCACCTTGGCCTGTCACACCATGGATGACGATGATGATTCGTCCAGTTATCACATATGCATCTCCAGCTTGGGGTTGTATTTCCGACGGATAATTACATCCTCTGCAAGCAAAGCAAAACAAATTCCTGGGAAGAGTCATGGGTGTTCGTTATTTCTCAAGAAACTGAACACTCCGCAGAGACTTAAGGGTGGAATACCTCAATAATCACCTTTACAGAATCCATCAAAAATCTCTCAAAAAGCAAAAAAATTGTGAAAAGCTTGATTATATGCTGATTCTCGGCTATGAAAATATACTTCAAGATTACCTTTTATGCCCATAAGCTATACTTCTGTTAGAAAACACACAACTTTTTGGTCTCCACCAGTTGCAGTATACTTTGATTGTCATGCCTCAGTTTTCTCCAGTAGGGTCTAGCTGGTATTTTTGCCTACTTCTTTCCCCTTTTACCAGCTCACCCTCTTTCATACGAACTTACTATCAGATGTTATCAGTCCAGGGCTATTCAGATTACACTAAGCAGTGCTTCTTAGCGGTACGCTAGCGTAGCAAATGCGTATTTCTGTGATTTTACATGTTTTACTATTTTTCATCTAGTTTAATTTCATTTAATTTTTAAACGAAGATTCTTTTTTGAAGTGCTATACTGAAATCTGAAATTATCAAATTTAAGTATTTTGTTTTATTTTAGCTAAAAATAAATTAAATATTTGTCGAAACAGAAAAACATTTGAGAACTTTCCAAGTAAGCTGAATACCTTACTAGAGAAAAAAAGACATCACATACAGAACTTTTTGTTTGATTCTTCGAAGAAAAGTTCATCAACCAGTCTTCAACCCACTTCAATGCTTACTTTGTTATATTGTTGACAACAAAGTCATAAAGCTCGAATTTATCTTCTTTCATCGAATGTTTTAAGACAGGAAAGAACGACAGTGCTTTATCTGTACCTTTTTTGGAAAATAAAGTTTCATCTGTAATTCAGCCGATGAGAGAGGCCAATCTTCATAGCCTCGCTGTAAATTTCTTATGATACAGTGACGTTCATTGTAAATAACGCGAGAAAAAAATTCATAACGTCAATTCGCTGCAAACGAGTAATTTAATTTTCTTTTGCGAAGTCGTATTATAAAGTTATCATTTTTAATCTAACTCTTAAATCTGATTTAGCTGAGGCGAATTATCGCTGTTGTTTCTATTGACTATTACTATTAACCATCGCTGTTACTACTATTATTACTATTAACTGTTAATCATTATTACTATTAACTGTTCGGTTTCGAAGTCCTACTAAGTCAGAATAAAATATTCTAACTTGTAAGGTTTTCTTTTCTTTTTACTTCCTTGTACGAAGTAAAAAGGAAGTATTGTAATCGCGAAAAGTTTCAGGCAGCATATTTCATCGAAAATATCCATTTTGACCGCTATCGAATGCAATTTAATGATGTTTTTGCATGATACATGTATATAAGGACAGAATAAAAGACTCGTTTCCTTCAAAAAAAATTATAAAACTGCTTTAAAATAAATTCTGAAGAGAATTTTTAATGGCGTCTGTACGAACGTATGTACGTACGTACGTATCTCGCATAACTCGAAAACGAGTAGCCTCAGAACGTTGAAATTTTGTATATAGGACTGCTATAACATGTAGATGTGCACCTCGTATTTTCGTTGCAATCGGCCTCACCAAACGTATATAAATATATTTATATATATATGCACTCTGTTACCCGGCTCAGTGATCTCAGTTTCTTTTCTCGTATATGTTTGTAAATTGTACATTTTTTGCTTTAAAAATGATTGAATCATGTTGTTTTTATCTTCCGGTTAAGGTTTTTATGCCTTTAGTAAATCTGTATGCAATATATTTAGAATTATCAACAATTTTAAAGTTGTTCAAGTGCCGCTAAGCCTTTTTTATGATGGCGGCCATTGATTGTTTACATTTGAAACAGCAGACTAGTGGATTTGTTGCCAATCTAGAGAAACATAGCTTCGCAACAACAAAGATGACGCCTTCATTTATTATTGCCAATTAAATCATGCTTTATCCTTTCTGGAATTTTTTCCAGGAAATAAGTGTTTTTTTGCCTTCTCCGGCAGTGAGAACTGAATTAATTGAATGAGAAATAATCAATCGTCTGTGAAAAACTGTTTCTTTTTTGTTTGCTTAATTTCTTTTATACATCATTCTCGCTTTATTATAGTATTTGAATAGAACATGTGGCAACGATTAGATAATTCTATTCTTTAAACGATATAAATTTTGTGCATTATGAGTTATAATATGAACGAAATATAATACTGTTAAGTGAATCTAGCGCCAGAGTGTCGCTATTATAAATAAATACTAGAGTGAATTTTAAAGAATGCATTTATTCTATTGTGGTTTATGTGCTGTCGGCGAAGGAGATTTAATTCAATCCAATCAATTTAAATGAACTTCAAGAAAAAAATGCGTATAATTTAATATTCCGTACAAGGAAGTCATGTGGTGTACACATCAGATTTTTTATTTAGTACAAGTCTTTAACAAAACGGCACGGACTTCGTGCTCACAAAAACACCAAACTTGCGGTGAGAACTTAAGATAAATTTAACAAAAAATTCGAAAGATAAGACGTTGTGCTAGACTTCACAATTTAATTTAATCTCACAGCCTGACTCAGCAACCTACACCGACAACAGACGTAATAAACGGCCAGAACGCGTGGCCGTAAATAAGATTAACAGATGGAAGACAAAATAGCAAACGTGCACTGCACTAGCGAAATCATGCGCTGTGTAAACTAGTGATGAGTCGGTACTACCGAACCGGCTATTTTGTAACGGCTACTTAGTTGTAACGGGTACTGAAAATCGGTACATCCAAGTACCCGTTACTTCAGTACCGAAATCGGTACTTTTCGGTATTCGTCACTTCTGTACCGAAACGGGTACTTTTCGGTATTCGTTACTTCTGTACCGAAACGGGCACTTTTCGGTATTCCTTACTTCTGTATCGAAACGGGTACTTTTCGGTATTCGTTACTTCTGTACCGAAACGGGTGCTTTTCGGTATTCGTTACTTTGTAACGAAAATATGCGTCTCTTCTCGGTATCCGTTACTAGAGGATCGATGAGGGTTCAGCTCACTTCGGTTTTGGTACGAGGACAGTAGTATATGGTTATATTTGCGAAATGGTGGATATGCTGTCCTTGTGTCCATGAATGGTCTGCTCTTCAGACACTTCCGTAGTTGACATGTTTTCTCATATTCAAAATCTTACTCCGTACCGATAAAATCAAACACGTGTGACGTGGCAGAGTTCCTTCAGTGCGCAAAATCGTTAGCTGCGTATTTCGGTACTCCAAATTGTTACTAGGGCACTTCGGTACTCCAAATCGTTACTAGGGTACTTTGGTACTCCAAATCGTTACTAGGGTACTTCGGTACTCCAAATCGTTACTAGGGTACTCTGGTACAGTAAACCGTTACTAGGGTACTCCGGTACAGCAAATCGTTACTCCGGTATTTCGTTACTTCGGTACTCCAAATCGTTACTTGGGTACTCGGTACTTGAAATCGGTTTTCGGTACTTTTCAAAGTAACGGTTACTTGAGTAACGGGTATTTTGTACCGGGTACTTGTCTGTACCCGTTACTCTCGTACCGGGTATAAGAATGTACCGAAGTTGCCCATCACTAGTGTAAACCTTTTCGTTTCGTCTGTTTAAATGCTTTGCTCCCGGCGAGGAAATGCGAAGGGAAATAAGAAGTTCAGAAAATGTTCCAAAATTTAAATAATTAGTTATTCAAGCTAGGGGAAACCCTACAATCTTTCAAATTTAATTAGTCTGTAATAGGTGAACAAAACAGAACTCTTTCAAGGCTAAAAAATAATTTTTAATAATTTCGAATTTTATTTTATTTTTAATATAAACATAATTAATACAAATTAAAATGCGTCTAATTTACATTACTCAAAGTCGATTACTTTTTTTTGGATATTTGCGTCATTAATGTAATAACAAAAGCATGTTTTGAACGCCAAATATTGCATATATCCTTTTTGACGGCAGAAATATCTTTATTGGAATTTCGCCGAAATTGTCAAACCGTTCTGTTGCTTTACCATGTGTTAACATGAATATATATAATATACTTCTCTTGGCAAACGTTTTTGCCGTTGCGGGAAATATAAGATGTTTAATTTTTTTCCCAAAAGCCTCGCACAGTATTATTTCTCAAAATGTTGCAATTCATTAAGAATTGCAACATTTTAGATTTTTTAAGATTTCTGATCTATGTCATCGCAACATTTCAGATTTTTAATTCATATTTCAAACTGAATTATTCTGAATACTATATATTATATGACAGACTAAAAAATTTGTCTTTTAATAATATATCTAATTAATGTAAAAGAAAATAAATAAAAATTATAAGACATTATAAGCCAATGTTTTCGATCACATGGGATTTAAAATAAAATCAGAATGATAATGGCGATGAGTTTCTGACAATAAGAGGTATTAAATGAAAATTGCCAAAGAAAAATATTAAGAAATTCAACGCAATTACCTTTTCTGTATAAAAGCTATCAGTTTCACTTTCTTTAAAATTCTAAATCAAGAATCTAAATCTAAATCTAGTAATGCATCTAAATCAAGAATGCTATAATATCCAAAAACCACTTTTATCTTTTAAACAAAATAAATAAAAATTATAAGACATTATAAGCCAATGTTTTCGATCACATGGGATTTAAAATAAAATCAGAATGATAATGGCGATGAGTTTCTGACAATAAGAAGTATTAAATGAAAATTGCCAAAGAAAAATATTAAGAAATTCAATGCAATTACCTTTTCTGTATAAAAGCTATCAGTTTCACTTTCTTTAAAATTCTAAATCAAGAATCTAAATCTAAATCTAGTAATGCATCTAAATCAAGAATGCTATAATATCCAAAAACCACTTTTATCTTTTAATGTATTTAAATAAAACTTTCCGAATTTCAAACACTCTGAAATATATACTTTATTTTATATTTTTTAGTCGGTAGAAGGGATTTTACCTTCTAGAAAAGCAGATAATAAAGGAGGAAAATCACTGCCCCTGCGCGAAGAAAAATTACTTTATTAAATTAGTATATCAAACAAGTACATGACATCACTTTCCTTTCAAGGTCTTTTGATCTATCTGATAATATAAGATTACATTCAATTCAGTAAAATTTCTTTTACATAAATTTGATTTAATGGCATGTGATTGTGAATAGTTTTCACTTTCATTGTCAGCAGCTATGACTGTTGGCAGTCCGTCGAGCTGTTTTGGAAAAACCACCAGAAATTAAAATAAATATGCAAGTGTATAAGATATTTCGCCTGCCTTCTTAGCGTGCCTTCGTGGTTTAGTGGTCTGCATGTTGGGCGCGTATTCCAGGGGTCCGTGGTTCGAATCCCGGAGAAGGCGTCGCTCATTTTTCACTTTTCCTGCTTGAAAAAAAAATAAATGTTGTCTTTACAGTGGCGCCCGAACTAAAAGGATGGTATATGATAATTTTCCATACCCGGAATTTGGCGATTGGGTCCCTTAAAAACTCCAGTCGCCCTTTAAAAGGGGGATTATATAAGGTATTTCTCCCGCCTTCCTAGCGTGCCTTCGTGATGTAGTGGTTTGCATGCTGGGCGTACCTAATGTTACAAGTGTTAATGGTAATGGCACCTTGATCCGTTTGTGCGGGAGAACACAGAGTGATAACAATGCAGCAGAGGTAACTTACAAATAAAATATGGAAAATATGATAGAAATAATACCTTGCGAATACGTATTTAACAAAAGTGCAATATAAATAAATATAATAATAATGAGCATAATATATACAACAATAAGAAATCACCAACCCAGGGGTTACAATATCCAAGTATTCAGTACTGCTAATGGTCTTTTGATATTTTCAAGATCGTTAAAATCAGGAGTGGCAATTTTGATAACATGATTTTCCAGTGACCTTTGTTTACCATGGAACGTTTTAGCAATTTTGTTGTTGTGGGTTCTAAGTTGAAAACTGGCTCGCATTAACATTGCACATGGGGTAACCAACCAGGCTGTCACGAAAATCAGCTGTGTTGTCAGACCTTATTCCTGGACTCGAATACAGGGCGAATTACCCATTGACGGTAAACGAGCGATGTTGGCCGTTCGTCCACTGGTATCGGTCAGGAATTCCTTTAAAGATTTTACAAGGGGTGATCAAATGAAAAGGTAGAAACGACGTAAAAACGTAACAGTTAAATATTTGCATATTTCGCCACGGAAGAACGTAGCGATACATCTCGGGATGCGATTGGAGTCTCTGACTGGGATCGCAGCATGCGCAGGAGAAAGCTGAGGCTCTTATCAAAAGCGGCGTCCAAATGATGCGGCAGTCCGTATGAGGACAGGATGGCGTTCGCATTGCAAAATTCGACAACTGAGGAGCAGCGAGATGTTATCCGATTTCTGACAGCGGAAGGTGAGAAATCGACAGCTATTCATCGCCGGATGGTGACAGTTTACGGGGAGAAATGTGTCTCTGAGAAGTCTGTCAGAAAATGGAGTGCCCGTTTTCGTGCATGCCGTGAGAGGGTGGGTGATGGAAGACCTGAGGCCAGGCCAGGCAAACACTGTCATCACGAGCGATCTCATCGACAAGGTGAACGACCTAGTGAGAAGTGATCGGCGTGTCACATTGCGAATGTTGGCGGTGAAGGTGGATCTCAGCTATGGAATCGTGTGGACAATTGTTCACGAGTTGCGATATCGGAAGGTGTGTGCCGCTTGGGTTCCGAAGCAGCTCACGGACCAGCAAAAGGAACTGCGTATGGGGCTAGTACTGCAGCATCTGTTTCGGTATCAGGAAGACCCCGCTTTCATGGAGCGGACCGTCACAGGCGATGAGACCTGGTGCCATCACTACGAGTCAGAGACAAAGCAGGACAGCATGCCGTGGCAGCATGCGTCGTCACCTCCCCCTAAAAAGTTCAAAGCCGTGCCGCCACCAGGCAAGGTGTTGCTCACCGTCTTTTTCGACGTTCAAGGTCCGCTACTTGTGGAATTCCTCGAGCACAAAAAACCATTAACTCCGATGTGTACTGTGAGACACTTCGACGCCTACGCAGGTCGATCAAGAACAAAAAACCGGGGCTGCTCGCGGAGGGTGTGGTTCTGCTCCATGATAACGCACGTCCACACGTCTCCAGAGTCACACACATGGAAATGGCCAAGTTCAAGTGGGAGACGTTGGACCATCCGCCTTACATGTCGCTTTGCGATTTCCATGTGTTTGGTCCACTGAAGAAACACCTGAAAGAGAAGCGCTTCAACTCGGACGACGTACTCAAGAACGCTGTAAAGGACTGGGCCTCGTCACGGCCACAGGAATTCTAGGAACAAGGAATCCTGCGGCTTGTTTATCAGTGGGATCATTGTGCTCAGGCCTATGGTGTATATTTTGAATAAAGTCTACATTTGTACCCAACGTGTGGTTTCGTACCTTTTCATTCGATCACCCCTTGTACTTTACAAACAACGAACAGAAAAAAAAAGACTATTAAAATCAGTAAACAAAACACAACGACATTGCTTGAAGTGTCATTAGAATTACCTGGAGCAGGAAAGGTAAGACTTCTGATTACATGAAGGCGTGCGCTACAGAAGAAGACATTTTTTTACATAATTACCTTTCCTCTAACATTTTTAATTCCTCTTTTTCTCTTTTAAATAGTACTTCCAGTTAATAAACTCGGTTTTTTCTTTTTAGTCCAAAGGGCAATTTGCCCAGATGGACCATTTATTTCGTTTTAGCATTTCGCGTTGATTCACTTTTCAAATTGTTGCCACCAAATATTATCGCCCTGTATTAAATTTAAAGAAATTAAATAATGACGAATCGGCATAAATGTATCTATGTTTCTCTTATTGTGATAAAACAACGGTACCTAGAGCCATAAAATTTTGAACGTAATCCTCCACTCGAACATGGGCACATGGAATCCCGTATTTTGAATTTCGAATTTCATTTATTATCTATTTCATATTTTGTAAACCCTTAATGAATTTTTGATTAACAAATTCAATGATTTCAAAGCCAGCAATGGCAACACTATACGGGGGGGGGGAACATTTTTATGTCCAGCCCGCGAGAATAACTATTTATGGAAACTTCTAAAGGTATAATGTTTTTAAATATTTTGTGATATTGCGGTTGAACTGAATTTTATGTTGTTTGAGTGCAAAGAACATGTTATTTAATAAGTAAACGTAACACACAAAACGCCCTTTTGGACATAATGTAAAATCTGAAAGTTTCCAGATTGTATTAGCCCAAAGGGGCAATTTGCCCGGAATGGCTGTTAATTTCGTTTTAGCATTTTGCGTTGTCCACTATAAAACGGCGTTTTACATTTCAAATTGTTGGCACCAGATATCAGGGCCCTGCGTTATATTTCAAGAAATTAAATTATGAAGAATGTGCATAAATGTATGTATGTTTCTCGCATTGTGAAAAAATAACGGTACCTAGAGCCATCAGATTATGAATAACCTAGTCCTCCACTCGAATAAGGGCATCTGGGTGTCCAAGTTTAGAATTTTTAATTTGTTTTATTATCTATTTTATGTATGTAAAGCTTTAACGAATTTTTGGTTAACAAACACTGCGAATTCAAAGCGAGCAACAACAACAATAAAACAAAACAAACCCCCCCCCAAAAAAAAAATTTTTTTATCTCCAGCGCGCAAGACTGTGTATCGGAAATTCGACAGATATGCTCATTTTAAAATTATTTTGCGATATTTCTTTTGAACTGAATTTTATGGTTTAAGTGCGAAGAACATGATATTTAATAAATAAAGGTAACACACAAAACGTTAAAAAAAATCCCCTTTGAACGTAATATAAAATCTGAAAAACTTTTATTTTATTTTATTTTATTTTATTTTATTCAGCACTAGAAGAGCTGTTAGTCTCGAAACGCACTTTTTGTCGTAATCACTATTCATATTGTTGCCAACAAATGTTATCGCCGCACATTGTTTCTTTAAAGAAATTAAATAATGAAAAATATGTATGAAGAATACACTGACTATCAATAAGTATTTGGACACCTGTGATAGAAGAGAAAAACTAACTTTATTCAAAATCAATAGTTGGTAGAGCCTCCACGAGAGCTAATTACAGCGTGGACCCTCCGGGGCATACTTTCCACAAGTCTTTCTTTGACAGCTAGTGGTATTTTCTTCCACTCGGCTTGGAGAAGACACAGAAGTTCCTTCACAGATTTTGCACGGGTAGTGCACCCCTGAATTCGGCGATGCAACTCGTCCCAGAGGTTCTCGATAGGGTTCAGGTCTGGACTCTGTGCAGGACAGTCCATTCGATGAACTCCATTGGCACCATACCAAGCCTTGGTTAACGTCGAAACATGACAACTGGCATTGTCGTCCTGAAAGTAACAGGGACTCAACCCGTAAAACTGCCACAATGTAGGAAGCACGTTGTCATCCAAAATAGTGCAGTAGGCATCGGAGTTGAGCTTGCCATGAATGGGGACCAAGGGTCCCAGCCCATACCAGGAGAAACACCCCCAGACCATAATTCCACCTCCCCCGAACTTCACTGTTGGCACAATGCATTCTGGCAGGAGACGTTCCCCAGGTAGACGCCAGACCCAGACCCTGCCATCCGAACGGTAAAGGGTAACCTTGATTCGTCACTCCAAAGAATCCGTTTCCACTAATCTATGGTGCAATTTCGATGTGCTTTGCACCACATTAACCGAGCAGCGCGGTTGGACTTTGGGATCAAAGGCTTATGGGCAGCAGCACGGCCATGAAAACCAAGCAGATGTGCTTCCTTACGGATGGTATTCATTGAAAGAATATTCCCGGATGCCTGTTAATTTTTTACGAAAATAATTATTTAACTTTTTGAGGCCGCGGCTTTGGTAGCAGTAAAAGCTGTCAAAGGACAGGGAATCTTGAACCGAATGCTTTCCCCCCTTTAAGAAATCACCTCCTATTTGCAACAAAGATTCTTGTATGTAGTTTAATGGATTCTCAGACGGGTGCATCTATGTCGCAAAAGAAAGACCTTTGAAAGAGATAAGTGGTTAAAACCCTAGGGACATCAAATTTGACATTTCACCCTACTTTTCAGCCTGGAAAATGGGGGAAAAAGCATGGCCACTAAAGTGGACAACCCCATCTTTTCAAAGAGAGGACTCTATGGCCACTATAATGGCCATCCCGTCTTCAAAAGGTTAAAGAAAAAATGAAAACACATAAATAAATTATCATCATTTTTATCATGTATTTCTCTTAGCTAAAAGAATAATAAATTCTAAGTAAAAATCTTCACATTGAATAAATAGAAGTGATCTTTTACTTAAGTTTTGAACTGACTTGATGTCATTTATTATACTGGACCGTAGCAACCAAACTTAATTTTACTTGACATACAAAAAACTAGTAATCCGGATAGTTAGAATTCAGGATAATTAGAATTTGGAAAAGTTAGGCTTAGTACAGGATCGATGGATGCGAGGTTATTATACAGTACGTTCTAAATGAGAAAAGAAAATAACGGTAATAAAAAACTTACTAAATTATGTGATTCAAATCTTATTTATTGCAACAACTTAAACTATTATGGCACTTTATGACCTCTCTTTTCGACTTTCACCAGAGCATATCTGTGATTGTCGACATACACCGGTGAGAGTCCGAATATACAAGAATGTAGTGAAATATTCGGTCTTTCACCGACGTATTTGGTGAATGTTGATATTCTCCGGTGAAAGTCGACATTCTCCAATTTCGGTCTTTCACGGTAACATATATACGTATACTTCTATCATATTATTCCCATTCAGCCAGACCTAAAACATTTTACTTTCAAATTTAATGTGGAAAGTTACAGAGTAATAAATAATAAGTTTTAAATGCTATAAACGCAGTTCTTAAGTCGTAATTATTTTTTCTACTTTTTAATATGATTGATTTAAATAAAAATGCATGAAAATCATAAAACGTGTAATTAGAATTATTAAATATTATTTTATGAAATACTATTATACTAGCTGGGTTCATTGAATATACTTTTTTATGATAACTATTTCATTCAGTTGACCGCCCAAGTGGCTAGTTTAAAAAAAATATATATAGTTAATGCAAAAAATGTATATACAAACGCATAACACGCTATCGGGAATTATAAAGATAAAATATTTTGTGATTTTGCTGTTGAATTCTATGTGGTTTAAGTGCGAGGAAAGTGATATTAATAAATAATGTTCAACACGCAAAAAGTCAATAATAAAAAGACAGAAGAAACGTTTTGTAAGTCATCTTTTTAAGAAAACTTAACACTGATGTGAAAAACAGGAAAAACTTAAAAATCTGATATGGATACCACATGACTTCCTTGTACGGCCTATTACGTTATGCACATTTTTGAAGCATTTCATTTAAACTTATTTCACCGAATTTCATTAGAGATATGTTTCTCATTCAATCAATTCAGTTCTCACTTCGGGGCAAAGAAAAAATACATAAAAACTCTAAACATCTAAATTAAAAATTGCAAAACACAGAAAAACTAAAACAACAGAGTTAAAACCCGTTATAAAAGCAGTTTTTACAATTACCAATCAGAGTTTAAATTAATTAAAATTAGGCAGAAAGACAGATTTTTCGGTGCGCAACACTGTTGGCCCCACACGGCAAAAAGACACTGAAGTTGGTACAGAAACTGACTTAATTCACTATGCTGCAACTAAGTTTCAAATGTAACCAAATGGCAGCGTCGTTAGGTTTAGTGGAACTTGAACAACTTTTAAACTGTTGATAATTCTACAACAATTGCATGCAGATTGAATAAAGGGATAAAAACCGTATAATTCAATCATTGCACAATTTACCAACATATACGAATAAAAAACTTAGCTCACCGAGCTGGGTGACGGAGTGGGTAGGTGCATATCTAAATATTACAGAAGTCCCATATACATAATTTCAACGTACTGAGATTACTCATTTTTAGGTTATGCGAGATATATACAAATGTACAGACGTTGTAGACACATTAGGAATATTTTTGAAAGAAGGAGAGGTGTGAAAAATGAGCAATACCCTCGCCGGGACTCGAACCACGGACCTCTCGAACACGCGTCGATCATGCTGACCACTACACCACGAAGGCATGCTAAGAATGCGGGGGAAATACCTTATAATGTCACAAAAAAACCCTCTTCTGAATCTATTTTAAATTCATTTCGCAATCCTTTTTTGGTAAAAGAGTCTTTTATTCTATTCGTATATACAGATGTAACGCAAAAACATGGTCCAAATGGAATAGATAGCCGTCAAAATGGATATTTTCGTTGAAATACGAAACCCGAGAATTTTCGCGATTACAGTACTTCCTTTACTTCATACAAGGAAGTTAAAAAAGAACAGAGAAATGTAACGCTTTATCGGGAACTCTAAATATAAGTGCTTTAAAAACTTTTGGAATTTTGCTGTTGAATTGCATTTTATAAGTGCGAAAAAAGCGAAGCTTAATAGTAAAGCTAAAAAGACAACCAAAAAAACACTTTTTTTTTTTAGAAGGAATCTGTCGAAGAGCAGATGGGTAACTGAGGATGCTCAACAACATCATAAAAGACCTTAACACAGACATTTTGGTGCGACGTTAAAATCTGAATCCTTTCAAATTTTTATCTTTTTAACTATGTATATACTGCTAAAATTAAACAAAACTTCTGATACATTCGCATGAAGAAAAATATACGAACTTCTTTCTCTCCAATGAAGACCTAACTTAAACATAGTTTTTATTTATTAATTACAGCAACAAATTATAAAATTAACATTATAACACATATATTTGAAGTTTGGCATTTAGAGTTTGTAATAAATTTTAATTTTTTACGAAAATAATTATTTAAAGAAAAAATGAAAACACATAAATAAATTAACATCATCATTTTTATCATGTATTTCTCTTAGCTAAAAGAATAATAAATTCTAAGTAAATATCTTCACATTGAATAAATAGAAGTGGTCTTTTATTTAAGTTTTGAACTGACTTGATGTCATTTATTATACTGGACTGTAGCAACCAAACTTAATTTTACTTGACATACAAAAAACTAGTAATCCGGATAGTTAGAGTTCAGGATAATTAGAATTTGGAAAAGTTAGGTCTAGTATAGGATCGATGGAGTCGAGGTTAGTATATAGGGTAAGGATAGTATATAGGTGTCATTGCTATCGATGGGCCGGCTCCCTCGTGGAGCCACCTCCATTATTTTCTAGTTATTGGACAGTAGGCGATACCTGTTGACTGTTTAGTATACTACAAGAAGCTTGAAAACTACCATCATGACAAGGAGAAGATCCACACTCAAACAATATTGCTTTACAAGAAAGTAAAATTGTTGTACTTTTCTTTTAATTCATCAATGTAAAGAAAATATAGATATCAGTAAGACGTTAATAGTGTTTTAGTTATTGCTGATAACATTTAAACCTGTGTTAAATCCGCATTATTTGGCTATATTAACAATGGTTATTTACTTTGTTATAACCGAAATCTCGGACGTACTGCATACCAACTGCAAGTTGCCTTCAGGGGTATCAGAAACCCCTATACCGACAATGTTAAATTGGACATTTTCGATGTACCTTTTCTCAAAATCTGCAGTAGATACCAGCTTGAAATTTTTCTGTAATTAAAGTATACCTATCTAATTATACTGAAATGAGCTTTTGAAGCATTTTGAATTTTAGAGTAAATTACAGAATATTTTGTTAGGCATAGTAAAATTTAGCACTTTTCTCACACAAAAAAAAATTAAAATTTTCTTTTCTAAGTTTATTACAAAAAGCTCATTTCAGTAAATATTCGGGAACCTAATAAATAAGCCATAAAAAGTTTAGATACCTGTGAGCAGTAGTTTCTGAGAAAAGGTACATCGAGTATACAAAAATCACGTTTGGAGAAAAACGCGTTTTTATGTAAAAATCCTCATTGATCAAAGCAGTGGATGACAAATTAAAACTAGATTTTTTTTACAGTTCTAATTTTCACAGAGATTAAAGAATGGTATTTTTAGAAAGATAAAAGTGTAGAGAATTTGAAAATGCAAAAATCCGAAATCACAATTTTTTGAAGATGTTGGGGTTCCAACACCCCTTAAGCAAGCCAGCCTGTGGTGCTATGAATGGTCCAGGGTTGAGCTGGTGGCCCAACCATGGAAACCAAGGCAAATATTTTGTAACTTTTTCAAGTTGAAGAACAAAATTTCCCTGTATCTGATTTAGTAAAAAGCTATCAGGAGTAATTAAATCTATAATTAGACACTGACCTCATTGTCTTTGTTACAAAAATAATTGTAAGCTATTAATCTAATTTTAATCTAAACCGGAGTATCTTCAACTCGAGTGTAAAATGAATACTTTATTGAAATTATCTAATGATTTTAATTATTTCTTGCGTAATTTATGATTTTTTCTAGATTTGAAATTGTCTCTGTATAATAAATAGATTCCGAAACATTAAGCAACAAGTTTCCACGACAGAGAGAGACAGAAGGAGTATTAGAAGTTGTCACTCGGTTTCATATAGCACGATTGTTTGGGAAAGCATGTGGATAAGCAGCAACAGGAGGAAAGGCAATGAATGGTTTGGCCAATGAACCAGAGATGTATTTCAAGGCTCTCATTTTTTCGCAGCAGTGCAATTTGAGACAAATGATGCTCCTGTTGTAGAAGTTCCTGACATAAGCCTAACTACTTCTAACTAGTGGACTGTTACATGACATGCAGTCTCCAGGGAGAAAATCTGTTGCAACATCAGTGGAATAGAATCAGAACTGCTTACAACTGGTGCATTAACATGGTTGTCAAAAGTTAAACTTTCTTTGAGTGAAATCTCTCCGATTCCATCTAAATTCTCAACTGAAAAAGACTCAAACAAAGCTCAAAAAACAATACTGATAACAAGTAACCCCATATAAGCAGATCCTGAAAGAGGCTTAAAAGAACAAAAGCAAAAACAGGCAGACGATTCCAAACTTCAGGACCGGAGAAGACACTAAAGGCTAAACTTCCATTGCCTTTGTAATAACTTACTTACATCTTCTTTATCGGTGGTTCTTGTGTTCTATTGGCCAAACAAAGACACTTTCCTTTAACTAAATCTATTTAATGAAGAGAAGACTATGTACAAATATTATATACAGATTACAGAGTATCTAGTTTATGTCACTCTTAACCACTCTCATCAACCTCTCAACCCTCTCTGCCGAAACTCTTAATTAGCTAAACATACGGGCGGCGCAGCGCCCTCTATCTCTTTTTCCTACATCACTCCCCACCTGTACTCTTTAACAAGAGTACACAAACTTACTTACATAACAATATCAACATTAATTAATAATGGATTAATACTAAATGGTATGACATATATAAATGAATAATATAAAAGAATAATCTATACTAGTATATATCAAAGCCACAAATGAACATAATAATTAATAATATAATAAAACTCAATAATATCAAAAGTTCTAAATTAAATCTCGAAAGGATAAAACATCTGGATCGATCTTCTGAATTGTCCTTTGGGCGTGCGAACAAGGCACGCTCGAACATGTCCATCTCTTCCTATAATCACGTTTTCAATTACACCCATGTCCCAAAGTAGTTTGGATTGTTTTGGTCCTTCTACCAACACAACGTCTCCAGTCTTAAGGTTCCGCTCAGTTTTAGGATTAGCAAAGTTATGCGCATTTCTAAGATGGAGTAAATATTGCTCTTTCCACTTGATCCATGTTAATTTTAAGAGCTTAGATTGGTAAAGCTTCCTTCTGGTTAAAGTCTCTTTGTCGGATACCTTGTTAAAAATTTCCAAGAAATGCTCGGGAAAGTTAAATGTACCACGTCCTGGCAATAAAAACTGTGAAGATGTGAGCGGGCGAGGTTCACCCAGCTCGTTGCTCTCATATGTTAGAGGTCTATTATTTAGCACACACTCGAGTTCAGGTAATATTGTAGAGAGCTCTTCGAAAGTCAGTAATGCTCTCCCTAAGATTTTCTTCAGAGGTTCCTTGATGCTTCTCATCAAACGCTCCCAGAACCCTCCCCACCATGGGGAACGCTCAGGTATGAATTTCCATGTTACCTCTTTGGATGTCAAGAAATCACTCACACTTGGATCTGCTTTGATTCTTTTAAATCCTTTAATTATTTCACATGTGATGCGGAAATTCTTGGCATTATCTGAATAAATCACTTTGCAGCTCCCTCTTCTTGATAAAAAACGTCGTAATGAAAAAATGAAACTTTTTGCTGACATATCTGAAACCACTTCAATGTGTACAGCACGAGTGACGGCGCATGTAAATAAGGCTATATACACCTTTTTGTGGTTACCCGCTTTTTCTCTAATAATAACTGCTCCCGTTAAGTCGATGCCTACAACTGTGAAAGGATTACTTTGGACTACACGATCTCTGGGTAACTGACCCGTTAACTGTTTGGCGGGCTTCACTGCAAACTTTTTACACACCAGGCAAGCGTTAATAACTTTCTTTACTACTTGTCTTCCTTTAGGTATCCAAAATTTATTTCTTACTTTGGACAATGTTGCCATGACTCCTGAATGGAATACTTTTATGTGTTCACTAAATATCACTAGTTCGGTGAACTTCGTTTTGGGCAGAATAATGGGATGTTTTTCGTCATCTATTAATTCTGCTTGTTCCAAACGACCTCTGACACGCAAAATACCTCTACTGTCCAGATATGGTGCTAAACTGTAAAGCTTAGAATCTGGTGTTATTAGATTATTCCTCTCTAGTTGTTGAATATCCGAAAAGTAATTCGCTCTCTGTACTTGTTTTATCCAGTACTCCTCAGCTTCTTGGATCTCCAATACAGTAAGAGGACCTTCTTCACAGGCACGTTTTCTTAGCTTGGCGACAAACCGCTTTACCCAAGCTGTAACTCTCAACAATTTTTCGAGACTGCTGAATTTGGTAATGTCTAACGCATTTTCTTCTTCTGGAATAGTCACCTGAACATAAGCGCTTAAACGTTCCAAATTTTGAGTATCAGTTTCTACTTTAAACTTCTGCTCAGGCCATTGATCTTCAGAATCTTTCAACCATGATGGACCATGCCACCAGTTATTATCTTTCACCAATGCATTTGCTGTTTCACCACGAGTTAATTTATCTGCTGGGTTTTCCGACCCTGGACAATATTTCCACTTATCAGGCGAGGTACAGTCTTGTATTTCTGCAACTCTATTCGACACGAACTGTTTCCACTCACGCGCTGACCCCTTTATCCACCACAAGCAAATTTCGGAGTCCGTCCACAGAACTAACCTACCTACCAAATCCTGAAACATTTTCAATAAATATTTTCCTAACCTAGCTGCAATTACAGCCCCCATCAATTCCAACCTAGGGAGGGACAACTTTTTTAACGGAGCTATCCTACTCTTCGACATTATAAACGACGTACATACCTCTCCTCTCTCATTCTTTAAAATATGCCACCGCTCCATATGCCACTACTGACGCATCACTGAAAATATGAATTTCAACCGACTGACCTTTACTTAGAACTTCTGTAAAGTAGTACCTCTCTATTTTCAACGCGTTTAATTCCTCAATTTCAGCGCACCACTTTATCCATTTGCACCGTAACTCCTTTGGCAACTCTGCATCCCACTTCAAACCTCTCTCCCATATTTCCTGCATCAGTCTCTTAACTCGCCCCACAAATGGAGAAATAAATCCGACTGGGTCAAACACCTTAACTGCTGTGCTTAACACCGATCTTTTACTATTTCTCAACGATTTTAAACTACTCAACAATGATGTAACGTCTACTTTCAAACCATCCTCTTCTAAGTTCCACACCAAACCTAACACTTTCAACTTACTATCTGTCTCAGACCTACTTTCTTCACACAACCCTTCCTGAACCCACAAGTCATACAGCTCTTTAGAATTAGTGTTTAGCTTTCTCAAATTAAAACTCGCGTCTCTCAAAATAGATACCGCCTCTGATGAAAGACTGAAAGCTGATTCTACACTTTCCCCTCCATAACACAAATCGTCTGCATACAGTGAGCTATTTAACATCTCGACACAGTTTTTGTTTGTTTCCGTATATTTCTTTAAATGATGTTTGATCGTTGCACTCAATAAAAACGGTGAACAATTACATCCAAATAATACTCTGTTCATTTGCATAATTTTAAAGTCCTCACTGTCATTATCAGGATACCAGAGAAATTTTAAATATTGCCTATCTTCCCTTGCTATCCCAATCATCAAAAACGCCTTTTCTATGTCACCGCAGAATCCAATTTTAAATTTTCGAAAGGAATGATATCCAAAATATTCGGATTTAGGTTTGGGCCCTTTTCTAAGCAATCGTTTAACGATAGCTTTCCTCTTTCGCAACTGCTGCAATTAAATACCATTCGAACTTGAGTGCTTTTTTTATCTTTACGGACCACTGCTCGGAATGGAATAAAGTATCCCTCTCTCGTATCCTCACACTCTTGAATAATGTTGTTTTGTGTCTGAAATTTAATTATTTCCATAAACTGTTCCCTCACAAAGCTGTTACCTTTTAACTCTCGCTGCACCCTTTCGAACTGCCTTTTCGCTAAACCAAAATTATTTTCCAAATGCTCTGGACTCCTATTCCACAACAAGCGAGCCTCATACCTCCCGTCTACATATTTCAAATCCTCTTCAAATTGTTTAATTATTCGCTCATCGCCAGAACCCCTTTCCGACGCGCACTCAGAGATTCCTAGACTTTCAATCTTCCAAAGCTGACGAATCTGTTCCGATATTTTTAATTCCTCTTCCGAATCGATGTGTATAAACAAGCCGGTGGAGTCTGACCCTGAACTTAACTTCTTACTCTCTCCCCCCACTCTACCACTCAATGTCCAACCGAATATGCTTTCATGCAGTACTAAATAGTCCGTTAACCGATGTGTTTTCCCCGTTAAGATGCAGTTCAAGTAATCATTCCCAATTAAAATCTGTACCTCTGCCACTTCACTATCGCAGCTGTCAGATAAGTGAAATCCTTGTTGGCGAAGATTGTTTATAATTTCTGCAGATGGCCTGGGTAACGCATTGGAACATATGGTTTTTACTTCGAGTGCTTCGATGATTAGAGTGAACCCTGTCTTATTTTTTAGAGAAAGTCTTTTTCTTTTAAATTCTCGTACTGGAGGATTCGAAGATGCAAATGTATGAATTCTTAATCTTTCTTTACCAATAGTTGGTAAACTTGCTTTTCTGGAAATAGACTGACAAACATAAGATCTTTCGGAAGCAGAATCGCATAACAACCTAACGTTAAATGTGGAATTATTTCCTACCAGTTGACCTCTCAATGTTTGATAATAAATCACGTCATTAGGAATTTGCTTGCTCAGTGTTTCGAGGAATAGTGAACTTGTAAGGATCTTAAGTTTTACTAACGTTTATTTTATTTTAAATCTTTACTATCACTTCTTATTTTCTACTTCCGGCCAGAATTATAAGCGTGAAGGAGTTTATGCAAAGTTGTCTGGCGAACGCCAAGTATTTAAGTGTGGCCTTTTTGCCAAGCAGAAGAGAGGAAGCCGTGAGTTCGAAGCAGGCCGCTTACCTTAGAAGTTACGCAGTTGCTACTTTGCCTTCCAGGCCAGAGGTTTTAATCCTCTTGATAAATTAAACGTATTGTAGTGTTCACAGTCTCTGTGCTACATACGCTTCCTGTTATTATAAGGCCAATCTTATTCTAAAGTTAAATTAGAGTTTAGTTTTATTTTGATATCTTTTAAGTTAGACCCCGAGTGGAGGGTCATTGTATTCCGAAGTACGGAAGTCATTGTATATAAAGAAAAAATAAAGGGTTTTGTATACCCTTCGTCTGTATCCTGTCTACTTACTACAATTAATGAACATAGCTTTAGTAAGCTCTCTGTTCTAGTCAGGTCACTGCATGTTTCCGAAGAAGGTTAGAAGAAACATTGAACCTGATAGTGGCGCCCGACGAAGAATAACCATGGCCGAGTTTCAGGAAGAACCTGTGCTGCCTGCAGAAACGGCTCAGAATCCAGAAATGCCAGCTGCCGCCCTGGAAGGATTTGGGTACATCGTCCAGACCATGCGCGCTTCGATGAAACCAGAAGCAACGTTTAATGGAAACTCACAGGTAACCAGTTTTTTGGAAAAATTGGAGGACCACTTCATGCTCTACCCCGTGCACGAGTTTCAAAAAGTTACCTTAGCTACCAGCGCTTTGAGGGGCCAAGCGCTTAACTGGTTCAAATGTATCGGCAGAAGTCTCTTGGGTCAAGCAGGCAGTCCCACCTATACTTACGAAAATTTCAAGACTGCCCTACTAAAAGCCTTCCCTGTTGTAAGGGATCGTGCGAAATTAGAAACAGAACTTTTCAGTATATATCAACAAAGAATGGAACCCCTCTCGAGCTTTATTTTAAGAAAAATTCACGTTTTCAAGCTCTTGTATGGAAACCGTCCGGATCCTGAAATAATTCAAGTGATTTTGCCGAGGTTACTACCCCAAGTGCAAGACTTTATTGAATTACGAAATCCGACTACACTGGAAAAGTTATTTGAGCTAGCAATCCAGTTTGAAAGTAGAAAAACGGCGGACGTCGAAAGAAGACGCCAATATCAACAGCGAAACCAATTTGGTACGCCAAGACTACAGCAAACTCAAGCACATGGCTACGGAGAAAAAGCGAATCAGTGGGCAAGGAAACCCGAGCATTCAAAAACAGCCGGCGAACGTCGACAGTTCAATAGCAACCCAGGAAAAAAGTCTCAAGGCCAGTGGAGAAAGAAGGAAAGCACCGAAAGGAAAAATAATTTAAACTAAAACGGATTTCTGCTGACGAGAGGGTGCGGAAATCCGAAGGCCACGAAAACCCCTCTTCCTACAAGTTAAATACAGTAATGGTGAAAAATTTAACTCTTCCGAAGATTGAAGTCTTGGTAAATAATATCCCGGCCACCGCACTCCTGGATACCGGCGCGCAGTGTTCCTGTGTGGCAGAAGTCTTTTTTAGAAAGTATTTTCGCAAATACCGCATATATAATGCGGATAATACAACAGTATTAGCGGCGCAAGGAGAACAATGTAAGTGCGTAGGTAAAGTACCTTTGTACATCCGTATCAAGGACGAACAAGTAAAGGTGATGTTTTTTATAGTAAAGAATTTGCAAGTACACTTAATCCTAGGAATAGACTTTCTTTCAGACGCACAAGCTACACTGGATTTTAATGAAGCGTCTCTTAAGCTGACGATGAAACCAGTGCGTGTAAAAAAAGGTTGAACCGCCAAGGTTAAATTTTGACCACCTGCCTAATGACGAGCAAGATAGAATCCGACAAGTGGTAAGTGAATTTGCTTCCTTATTTAGTGATATTCCAGGATTTACCCAGGTTACTATCCATAGTATTGACACCGGAGATGCATTGCCGGTTCGTCAAAAACCATACCGGTATGATAAGAATAAGGAAAAAATTATAGAATGGCATATTACCGATATGCTACGTAAAAAGATCATAACGCCTATCTCAAGTAGTTATGCTAGTCCGGTGGTTTTATGTAAGAAAAATAATGATTATCTTTTGGAGCATCCAAAAAGGTGGAGATTCGCTATTGATTACCGTAAATTAAATTCCATAACGAAATATCCGGTATATCCGTTACCGATTATAGAAGAAATTTTAAGGAACATAAAATCAACCAAATTTATGACGACTTTAGACTTAATGGTTATTTTCAAATAGGGATCAGGCCTGAGGACGTGTCTAAGACTGCTTTTATAACCAAGTCTGGCACTTATGCATTTTTGCGAATGCCGTTTGGCCTTTCAGGCGCCCCAGCAACATTTCAGCGATGCATGGACATTGTGTTAAGACCTGTTCTCGGAAAGTCCACATTTATCTATTTAGACGATATCATTATTACTAGTGATAATCTAGACCAACATGTACAGGATTTAAGACAGGTGTTTTCTTTATTAAATGAGGCCGGTCTAAAAGTTAATGTCGAAAAATGCAAATTTGCAGCCCCTGAATTAAAATATTTAGGTTACAAAATATCGCAAAAAGGGATCGAGACAGATGAATCAAAAATAATCGCTGTACAAAAGTATCCGACTCCAAACACGGCAAAGAAGCTCTCTTCTTTTCTAGGACTTTGTTCATATTATAGGTCCTTTATAAAAGATTTTGCGGCTATCGCTGAGCCATTGTTAAAATTAAAAAGGAAAAAGGCAAGATTCTCGTGGACGGCCGAAGCCAATAGTGCTTTCGAAAAATTAAAACAAGCATTAACGCAAGCCCCTGTGTTGAAATTTCCTGAAAAGGATGAAAATTTAGAAATTTCAGCGGATGCTTCGGATTATGCGGTAGGAGCGGTACTTTCGCAAAATCAGCAGCCAGTGGCATTTTTTAGCCGAACTTTAAATCAAACACAAAGAAACTATTCCGCGACCGAGAGAGAGGCACTTGCAGTTCTGTTAGCAGTGCAAAAGTTCCGAGTCTATTTTGGAAAGGCGCCGATAACAGTATATTCTGATCATGCGGCGGTAACTAGATTGTACTCTGGGAAAAATTTATCCCCAAGGTTAATAAGATGGGCACTCAAGCTGCAAGAATATAATCTGGTAATCAAGCATACCCCCGGAAAGGAAAATATCGTAGCAGATGCCCTGTCACGAATTAAATTAGACGAACAGGGTAATACCGTAAAAGTTGCAATGCTGACAGCGTGTACAATAAATTCCCGAGAAACTGTAATAACCGAACTGGGTAAGGATCCTGAGTTTGGAAGTATTTATGAGTATTTGAAGGATCCTGAAAATTTTAGCCACCAAGATATTGTGGCGATAAGAAATAGGGCGGCCCATTACGAACTAATAGATGGTCTATTATTTTATACAAAAACTACGAATTCCAACAACGAATTTCGACCTGTTATCCCAGCTAGTCTTAGATTAAATATCCTGCAAGAGCTCCATGACAGCCCTTTAGCTTCTCATGCTGGTATGCGAAAAACTACTCAACGCGTACGCGAGGCAGTCTACTTTCCTGAACTGCAAAAGTTAACAAGGGCGTATGTCCAGTCCTGCCCAACATGTCAAGCCGTTAATTATATTAATTTCCGCCCGGCCGGGTTTCTAAATAGTATTAAATCCGAATTTCCAAATGAAATAATCGGCATCGATTTATTGGGCCCTTTCCCAAAAAGTCAGTTAAACAAAAGTCGCTATCTCCTTGTTATAGTTGATCATTTTAGTAAATGGACCGAAATTGTTCCCTTAAAACGAGCCTCCGCGAAATTAGTTACCGATTCTATTTTAAATAAATATATTTTAAAATACGGGGCGCCCCTAAAAGTTATATCGGATAATGGTCCTCAATTTGTAAGTAATATATTTGAAGACATGTGCCAAAAACTGGGCATACGTCATTTAAAAATGGTCCCGTATCGGCCGCAATCAAATATAGCGGAACGGGTCAACAGAAATATAGTGAAAATTATCCGTACTTATGTTAAAAATTTTCATAAAAGCTGGGATAACTATGTCAATGAATTTGCTTTCGCCCTTAGGACCGCAAAACATGATACAACTGGCAAAACTCCTGCTGAGTTATTTCTAGGCAGAAAGGTTATAACACCGTTAGATAAACTATTTTATGTGCAACAAAGAGCCCCAGAATTTAAAATGGGTGATATAGAAAAACTAATAAAAGAAGCAAAAAAGAATACGGAAGTAGCACAAAGAAAACAGAAGTTATACTATGATCTGAAACGACGGGGAGTAACTTATAAAGTAGGGGATGAAGTTTTAAAAATTAAGCATTCACTTTCTTCAGCACCAGAAGATAAAACTGCCAAATTTTTTCCACGCTTTGAAGGACCATATGTTATAGAAAAAATAACTCACGCTGTTGTAGTGTTAAAGGCAAGAAATGGTGAAACCTGTTCCGCAAATATGGATCAAATTAAGCCCTACTTCGATCGTAATAAAATGAAAATCTTTTCAGATCTTTTGCAGGATCCGGTACGGCAGACACCGCAGGTACAAGTTCCAGAGGTGGGAAAACGACAAGTACAAGGGCAAGCCAATGAGAGACAGAAGCAAGTGAAAAGAAAATTGCCCCGCGGAAAAACTGAAGGTAAAAAGAAAAAGAAGCCGTTCCACCGTCCAAAAAACAGAGTTCACGAACACCCCCAGAATGAAGAAGGGAGAAGGACGACGTATGTGGAAAAGACCGGGAGAAAGGACGGCAACTATAACCCGGCTGTGAAACGGAAGATTGACTCATCCGACAGAACTCTCCGCAGCAAAAGTCGCCGAACTGCGGAAGGGCCATCAGCGGCGGAGGAAAAAGTACAAGAAAAATTTGAACGGCCAACAACGAGGTCCAAGCAGGATCACGACAGAAGTTTCCCGGTTCCACCAAGACCAGCTGCCTTCAAACGGCCAAGACCACAAGCAGAGCACAAAAGGAAGATGTTCAAGGGTGGCCGTAGTGGTGAAAAACGGAAGCTTCCAGAGGAAAGCACTGAAGGGCGAGCCTGTACAAGAAGGAGGATCAACCAAGCTACGGTCTGCAGCACCTTTAAAGACTGGGCCCAGGAAAGGATGTCTGAATATTACAAAGATAAGTAAAATTTTATGTTACTTTACAAACTTAAGTTAATCTTTCATTCTTACTGCAAGTGGCAGATTTCAAGAAGTTTTACCTCATGCGAGGTCTACCTTTATCGCCAAAAGGGCGAGAAATGAGTTGTGACCGATTTTCTTATTATGTTTTTCAATTACTCGCGCGTAAAACTAAAGTTGATGTATAATAGCGTTGTATAAAGACTTAAATATTGTAAAAAGTTATTGTATAAATTTTATTTAAAACATTCTAACAAGAAAGAAGTTTTAGTCTGAAAGACTTTTTGAAATGTAGTATTATTTCAATGTAGAAAGAATTGGCACTTGCTTTGAAAAGAATAGAAGTTAACAATGTACTACTAATGTATGTTTTCAAATGTGTAAAATTAACGGCATGTTGATATGTTCTTGTATACATGTGAACTGTTATTTTGAATGTTAAGAAATACCGTGATATGGTAAAAGTGAAAGTAATGTTAAAAATTTGTTATTCGTGTGACTGTAAAGATGAAATCATGGTGAATATGTGTTAAAGGTTGAATGATGTAGTTAGGCTCTCTGACGCTACACTTTAGAGTTAGCCACTTTCAGAATAGTACCTCAGGGTCTAGAGTTGAAATTAGGGTGTGTTAAGAGGTCTCGTATGTTGAATTTTAACACGTTAGTGTTTTGATTGTAGGAGGAAGTGTGGCACACGTAGACAGAAACACATTCGTGGTTGGTGTTCTTTTACAACACATGTCAGAGAGCACGGGGAGAGATAATTAAAATAGTCATGAATGAAATAAGAATGTTAAGAAAAGTATATTCTATATGTTATTTGCAATGTCATTCTGTAACATTTCATTAAACTAGTTTTCCTTCCAGATCTCTGGAAGGAACCAGAATTGAATAAAGCTCCTGTTTAGATGCAGTACAGATGAAAAAGAAAAAAGATTGTTGTATATTCCGGGAGCTGCTATTGTAACAAATTTCTTTCTTTTAAAATTTTCTAGTTTCTAGCTAAGTTATGATTGTAAAAGGTTGGCCTCGCGTTAGTTTCTAGAGCTAAAAGTTTTCAACAAGGTCGTTTTAGACCTCAGTTTCAAACTAATTAACTCTGGCGGGAAGTATGTAAGGATCTTAAGTTTTACTAACGTTTATTTTATTTTAAATCTTTACTATCACTTCTTATTTTCTACTTCCGGCCAGAATTATAAGCGTGAAGGAGTTTATGCAAAGTTGTCTGGCGAACGCCAAGTATTTAAGTGTGGCCTTTTTGCCAAGCAGAAGAGAGGAAGTCGTGAGTTCGAAGCAGGCCGCTTACCTTAGAAGTTACGCAGTTGCTACTTTGCCTTCCAGGCCAGAGGTTTTAATCCTCTTGATAAATTAAACGTATTGTAGTGTTCACAGTCTCTGTGCTACATACGCTTCCTGTTATTATAAGGCCAATCTTATTCTAAAGTTAAATTAGAGTTTAGTTTTATTTTGATATCTTTTAAGTTAGACCCCGAGTGGAGGGTCATTGTATTCCGAAGTACGGAAGTCATTGTATATAAAGAAAAAATAAAGGGTTTTGTATACCCTTCGTCTGTATCATGTCTACTTACTACAATTAGTGAACATAGCTTTAGTAAGCTCTCTGTTCTAGTCAGGTCATTGTATGTTTCCGAAGAAGGTTAGAAGAAACATTGAACCTGATAAACTAACGTTTGTCTCTTTTGCTGCGGTCGCAGTATTTTTAATGGATTTATTTTCTTACCCTTCTGCATCACACAGGCTCTCTAAATGCGACAAAGATTTGTAAATATTACATTTAACCCATTTTGCCTTACAAAATGGTTTTTTGTGACCCTTTTTTAAACAGCGCTTGCACTTAAATTGATCGTATAGTGCTTTGCCTTTCTCTGAAATACTTAAGTCGCAGTCTTTAGAAAGGTGAGATTTAAGACAAAAGTCGCACATATAATTTTCGACTGATGTATTAAGCGTCGCCGCTGATACCATTTTCTTTTTAATTGGAGCAACACTCTTACGATAGTTGTCGGTATTTCTTTCACTGGTTATCGAAAGTGTTTGTTGTTTAAGACCCAGAGTTAGTGACTTTTCGCGCGCTTCTACTTCTCTCTTTAGAAACAACAATAAATCTGACATTGTTGACTCTGTGTCGACCTTTTGCTCCCTACTAAACTGTAACACTAAATCTTGCGGTATACACTTATAGAAAATAGGAAGTAATAGATTGCCATAAGAATTAAAATTAATATCTAATGTCTCTAAACTTCTTGTTTGAACTGTTATTTCATCATATAGTTTTCTTAAACTGGATACATCACTTGATCGGCGTACTGGCTCTAAAGCTAGGAGAATGTTCATATGCGCGCTAACTAATATTTCTTTTTTCCCAAATCTGTCAGTTAAGATTTCGATGGCCTTTATATAGTTTTCTCCTATTAATGGCAATCCGCTTATGGCTTTTGCAGCTGAACCGGTGAGTAAAGATAGTTAAACTTCTCAACATCTTGAAGCGTATTGTTTTCGTGAATGGCAGCTTTATACTGAGCCCAAAATTCAGTAAATTTACATAAATCACCGCTGTAAGTTTCTAAGGTAATGCGAGGCAATTTAGTATTATAATTAGTTTTGATTTCCGAAACTTGTGAAGTTGTTCCGGTTTTACCCACATTTTGAATATATCTATTGACTTTAGATTTACATCTAATGATGGATTCGCTGTATTCTAAACAATGTTCTACTTCTGTCTCTAATTCCTGAACAGTGCTTTGAGCATTAATAACTTCATCATATTTTAACAAGCTAGTTTCTCTCTCGATTAACACTGAAAGTGATTCTTGCAACACTTCTAGGTTCGGATTCTCGCTTTGCAATTCCTCATCTAATTTCCTTATTAATTTTGTTATACTGGTACGAACCGAACCTCTAATTTTTCTATTTCTCTCGACGGTTTCTTCAAAACTCATTATCAAAGATAAATAGCATGCAGATAAATGAAATGACTCACCTTCCCGGCCGATGCACCAAAACTTGGTGTATGTAATAACTTACTTACATCTTCTTTATCGGTGGTTCTTGTGTTCTATTGGCCAAACAAAGACACTTTCCTTTAACTAAATCTATTTAATGAAGAGAAGACTATGTACAAATATTATATACAGATTACAGAGTATCTAGTTTATGTCACTCTTAACCACTCTCATCAACCTCTCAACCCTCTCTGCCGAAACTCTTAATTAGCTAAACATACGGGCGGCGCAGCACCCTCTATCTCTTTTTCCTACAGCCTTCAGTAAATAATTCTCTCAGATCATCTCTATTGGGAGTGAGTAATTGACTTTCAGCGACTGTTAGATTTTTACTGTATAATGGTAATTGTTTAACTTTGTGTGTTTGATGCTTATTATTGTTCAGTTTTGTTGTTTTCACTACTTATGTTACTGATTTAAAATTAGAAATGGTTTTACGTAGAACAGACGTATCTGACATTGAATGCATCTATGCTCTTATAAATTGTAACGGTTACTTGTAGCCTATTACTTTCTTATATTGTACAAATAGTCGGTTTTATTTGTGATGCACATAGTATTTGTTGTATGGTACTGAAATCGTTCTTAATCATATATATATCATGATTATTTTGTTCAGTTTTGTATTTGTTAATTAAATTTAACAGAAAATTTTTGTGACAATTTTATTATTTTGCATATTTTTAATGCGTTCTTTTGTAATTGAATTGATTCACTTTGGTGAATTTGATAGACATTAATTGTGCATTTTATTATAAAAATTTGCATTCATGATAGTTATTTTATATTAATTTTCTTTATTTTAATCTTGAATGCATTTTGTATTTGATTTTGAAATTCTATAAAATTTTATGTCGGCATTTTTCTAGTTTTGCATTTGTCTTAGCGATGCCAGCAAACCTAATCTAGAATAATTATTTTGTATACCTTTTTGCACTTTTCTGAATTGAATAGTTGACCTGTTTTTGTGAATTTGATTGGTTTTACTTGAGTTCTCTATTGTAAAATGTGCATTTAAGGCAGTATTTTATAATAATTTTCTTTGACTTATTTTTGAATGTTTGACTTATTTTTGAATGAATGTGGTTTTTGGAATTGGAAATTTTTCATATCTTTAGGTTGGCATTATTCTTGTACTGTATTTCTATAGCGCTGCCAGCAAACCTGATGTAGAGTTTTTATACTACTTGGAGTGGTTTTGTTTTTAAACCAAATTTATGTTTTGTATTGTAATAATATTTCAGGTTCAGTGTATTTTATGATAATATTGTTCAATTATCAAAGTTATTGGTTCTTAATTCTGAATTCATATGAAAAAATTTTTATTTGGCAGTTTATTATTGTCTTAGTTTATCTTTATGAATTTTTTTCTAAATTGAATGGTTCTTCTTGAAATTGTGAATCTAATTAATATTAATTGTGTATAATACAGTAATGGATGTATTATATTTTGTTTGTACCATAGTTTTTATTTAAATTAGTTGGACTCAGTTTTGAAAGTATTTCGTATTTTCAATACAAATTATGAAAGTATACTCGGTTTATTGTTTGAATGCTATAGGTACTACTTGTAACATGCTTTCTTTAGGGTCTATTATGACTATGTTACTTATGTTCTTGTGTTCTTGAAAGCCTTGTATGCCACTGTAAACTTATTCTGCTTAGTCATAATAAATAGCTTCTGGAGGCAGGGGCTTTAATCCGTGTAAGGCAGACATCATGTCAGCTAGGTAATGGAGCCCCTGTTCTCTGGTTAACAGTAAATAGGTCTATCAATTCCAACGAGGATTCATGGTTCTGTGCTATCTGCTATGATGACTTCAAGAAAGATATGATTCAAAGTCTGCGGTGTATAGAGTGGGTTCATGAGAATTGTGCTGGCATCAAAAAGGTGATCAAAATGTATTAATTCAAAATATGCAACTGAATTTATCAAGAACGAATAATTGATGCAGTAATTTGTGTAAAATTTATAGCCTAATATTAATAGTAGGCTTAATAATTATTTTATGCTATTTGAAAATTTGAAAATTATGGTTATTATGCTAGTTTAACTATAAATTACCCTCAAATTCCCCTTTTTATTAAATTGTTTCTGATAAACGAAATTCAATGTTATTTCATAGATTCCCACGTCAGGCCTATTTTGTGATTATAAAGATTAAACTAAAATCCAACTCTTGATTCCTTGTGAATAATGCGAAGCTGTCAATGCATTTCAATGTATTTTCAGTGGTCTGTGATGGTTTCTAACCAGAAATTTATGCTTACGAATCATGCTCAAAAACGTTTTAAACATTTTATTGAGTTTTATGAAAATGATACCGTATTAAAATGAAAATAGCTACTGGCCCATTCATAGAAACTCACCGGCTCAATGATGACCTCAGGTTTCTTTCATTGGGCCAGTGGAACCTATTTTTATTTTTTTAATATTTACTGAACATTTCATTATTATAAAATATGTGTAGTATGAAAAATAATATTCACATTAACATGTTAAAATCTGTAAAATTTCCAAATTTAACGATTTTAAAGATCATTTTGTAAAAGTAGCTCATCGATAGCAACCTTCCCCTATATAAAAAAGTAACGGCAGTTTTCGTTCTGAAGAACGTTCGGTTTATTTACATTTTTGGCGCTATCAGATATAGCTAGGAATAATCGAAAACAAAAATTCGTTGACGTTCGACACAGATTAGTATGAAGATTTCGAATTCGTCCTCAGATCCGTTTTAGCTATTTCAGTTACAGCCAACTCTATAATCGTATCAAAAATTGAAACGTAATTGAAATTCAAGTTTAAAAATCTGAAAAGAAGTTAGGTTGATTCTCAACAGATCTTGATGTAGCCAGAGATGCTACTAATTTAAAACGAATAAAAACTGATGCCATTTGTTAAGTACAAAACTTATTACTCAGAATTTATTATTTGTGAAGCTTCGAACTAGATGTTAAAAATGAAATATCTAATTGCTATAATTTTAAAGCAAGCTTATGGCAACTAAAACATGATTTCTTATATTTCTTATTACGCAAAATTATTTTAGAAAAGGCGTTAAAATTAGGAAATTATTTAAAAAAAGTACTTTCATTTTTAAAAGTCTGAGCGCTTGTATTCATATTTATTTTCAGGATGTAAAAACCGCATAAATCAAAAAGTATCAACAAGTATTGTACAGTATTTTTCAATAGCTCAAATCAAAGTGCAATACAGTAATAATATAAATTCAAAATTAACGAAACATTTCAATCTTATCATTTCGCAACTGCCACATCTTTTGCACTGGATATTTTCTCCTTAAAATATCAACACATCTATTTACACTTAATTTACATGGTTAATAACAAAACAGAGGACATGTGACTGACTTTCAAACACTGACGTTAGAAACGTCTTTAACACCGTCTCTCCAAATCTTTTGTATCGTTAGGTTGTATTATGCTACTACACAATTCATCAGTCATTCATTTTACGCGACTCGGCAGATATTGCCATTGCAAAAGAAAGAGCTTTGACTTAATTTTTAGGGATTTAGCAAATAGCTAATTTCTAGCGTATTATTCCCATTTAACAAGATATACCATCTTTAATTTATCTCTCAATTTAGGTTAAGATAATTGATAAAGCCAAAGCAATGAAAGCGCAAAAAAAATCCCATAGCGAATATTTGGCAAGAATTGGAATCAAGAATTCGCAAACACACCATTTCTTCAAAACAACAATTAAAATTGGTGCTTCAAGAAGAATGGGGTAAAATCACTCCAGAAATCGCAAGCAAATTAGTCGAATCCATCCCAAGAAGATTAAATCATGTTTTAAAAGTAAAAGGAAATTCAACAAAATATTAAAACCTTTTAAAAAGTAAAATTTTTGGATAAATATTTGATGGAAAAGTAAGTGTCCCATCACTTATGTGAGCCATTTTTTGCTCCGTTCTAAAGAATTGTATTTTTATTAAGTTAATATTTTAATATTTTGAGAAAATATATGTTATATAATAATTGTAACTAAATTTAAGTATAAAACACACCCACAAAAAATTTTTACATTTTTTTTTTTAAATTTATTTTACTACAGTTTCCTTTTGTAAAGCACAAGTGTCCCATCACTTTTGTGAGACACTGTAGATAAGTTTTAGAAAACTCTTCTTAGCATAATAATTTTAATTTATTTAAAATTTAAGATTATACGTCAATATTTCAAATGCATAATAATGTTGTTGTAAGTTTTCTTTTTTAACTAACTACTGATTTCTGTAAAAAATTATATGATTACTTTATTTAAAAAAATAATTCTAGTACACTTTAGCATACCTTGTAGAGACATTAGGATTTTTTTTGGAAGCAGGAGACTTGAAAAATGAGCAATGTTCTCCCCGGGAATCGAACCACGGCCTCTCGAATACGAGCGTGCAGACTACACCACGAAGGCACGCTAAGAAGGCGGGAGAAATACCTTATAACTTTAGTACTGAATAATCGTTAATGAAAAATATGTCTAACCCTAACATGTGTTTTTACTAATACATTTTATTTTCTTTGCTAGCTCTTGCATTTGTTAGTGTTATTCAAGTAATTAGCCTGCTTGTTAGGCATTCTTTACTTCGTTCTAACAAGTAAAGAATATCTGACTATTTCCCCCCTTGGCTTCGGAGAGTAAAATTGTAACCTTTTTGAAAGGGAAGTCTTCTTCGGAAAGTGTGAAGGCCCCCTGTAGTGTTCTAAGGGGAAATGAAAACGTTTGCTTTAAGCGGTCGTTAAATTCTTCGGCAGGCAACGGGGGGGGGGGGAGAAATTTTGATCCGCGCAGTTGGAATATACCCTCGAGGACTATTTGCCGGTGGAGAGGGATGCTTTCGTGGAGAACGTTTTAAGAGGAACTGGCTTGCATTCATGTTCCACATGAGAAAAACCCAACCAGCCCATTCACTGGGATTCGAACCTAGGTCAAACTACCAGTATTCAACGACTTTACTACTCAGCCACTAGCTGGCAAGTATATATCTCAAGTTAAAACTTTAAACTGCTGAATAGATCGAGCATTAAAATAATATTCAAACTTTTAAGTAAGTGATAACTTAGCTTCATTCCTTAAAAAATACCTCTAATGGCATGTATTTTATAATGCATCTACTTCAAGTGGTTTATAATATATGCAATTAACTAGTTTTTTAAATATTTACGGGATTATTGAAATTAATAACCAATGTTCGTAACTATACTCGGTTCCGCAGTACAAAATAATCATTTGCACATCGCTTAACTATTAGGTTTTCCTTTATCGCTTACTCGACCTTGCAAATGGCTTTTTTTCAGAATGAAATGCTGCCATTCAAGCAGAGATAAAAATCATTGATTTAACCTTAAATAAATTAAAACAATACATTAAACAAACTCAGCAGTTTAAAAAATAATAATAAATGCTATATTTAATAATTTTTATTTGTATTGTATTTTTATTAATGCATAATCGATATAATTTCAAATATATTGAACTTATTATTTATGAGAACTTAAGGCACTACTGTTATTGGTATGACGTCATATATTACGTACCTCGATTTAAAGTCATTTCATCATTTATTAACATAAACTTTTACATCTGGCAATGGAGGGCATTGCTAGTTATCGCGAGCTATGTGATTTACAGACACTCAGCTAAGCAGTTAAATTTTACTGCAACTAGGGAAAAAGCCATTTTCCTTTTGCAATCTGACGGGAATTTATGGAATTACCACGTGCAGTTTCTAACAAATACAAACTTAAGCGATTGGAAGAGTTGGACTATAATAAAAGCGTAGGATATCTTTTGGTGAGTACAGGAACTGTTTCGAATTTGAGGAGCAGACATTCAGAAAACATCACAGGTATAAAGAACTTACCTTAATTTTCTCCAAACTGTGGAATTTCGCACGGAATGCAAACTCGCAACCCTCTCACTCTCGTTCCCTGGCTGATCCTCCATGCGTGCTGCAGACGACAACGAGGGAAAAATTACCAATGTAATAAAAGAACTGGAATTTCTCAAGGCCGATACAAACTTTCCTTCTCTTATCAAGCTTGCCTTTTTTTTTTCTCTCATTAATCGTTTTTCTTTTTTTTCTTTTCTTTTCTTTTTTTTTTTTTTTCTTCGTTTGACAGCGGATTTGCAACGCGGAAGCCGATAAGGAAATTCGATGCGGTACATCACCGGTTAGCATGCACAAATAATAAATCAATAGTTGTTTGGAATTTCGAACGCTTTATTTATAACTACGCGTTTCATTCAAAACAGACAAATTTCATGCGCACTGGCGTCGTACGATATGTACAAAAGTCAAATGATTCCCTACCACAGTAATAATATGCAGCGTTTTATGTAGTTCATTTGCTATAAAATGATGCAAATATTCGAGAGAATTATCAGTTGAGTATATTAGAGTGCATTTTAAATTAAGCTAATATTTATCATCGGTGATGTACATTAAATTGATCAAAAAGTCATATTTGTTTTTTACATCCTTGTACGAAGTAAAAAGGAAGTATTGTAATCGCGAAAACTTTCAGGCAGCATATTTCAACGAAAATATCCATTTTGACGGCTATCGAATGCAATTTAACGATGTTTTTGCGTGATATCTGTACGTAAGGACAGAATAAAATACTCGTTTCCTCCAAAAAAAATATAAAACTGCTTTAAAATAAATTCTGAAGAGAATTTTTCGTGGCGTCTGTACGAACGTATGTACGTACGTACGTACGTATCTCGCATAACTCAAAAACGAGTAACCTCAGAACGTTGAAATTTTGTGAATAAGACTACTATAATATGTAGACGTGCACCTCGTATTTTGTTTGTAATCGGCCGCACAAACGTATATAAATATATTTATAAATATATCCACTCTGTTACCCGGCTGAGTGATCTCAGTTTCTTTACTCTTATATGTTTGTAAATTGTACATTTTTTGCTTTAAAAACGATTGAGTTATGTTGTTCTTATCTTCCGGCTAAGGTTTTTATGCCTTTAGTAAATCTGTATGCAATATTTTTAGAATTATCAACAATTTTAAAGTTGTTTAGGTGCCGCTAAGCCTAATAATTTCTTTGATGTTGGTCATTGCTTGTTTACATGTGAAACAGGAGAATAGTGGATTTTTTGCCAATTTAGGTTAGATTAGGTTATTCAATTACGGCAAAGCCTCGAGGGCTATCTGCCTAAGGGGAGGAATGCCTTCGTGGAGGACTTTCTAAAGGAAACTGGCTCGTATACACGTTACACGTGGGGAAAACCACGAAAACACCCATGCAGCCAGCCCGTTCGCGGGATTCGAACCTCGGTGACCGAACAACCAGTGTTCAGCGACTTTACCACTCGGCCGTTGGTGGGCTGTTGCCAATTTAGAAAAACTTAGCTTCGCAGCAACAAACATAACGCCTTCGTTTATTATTGCGAATTAAATCATGCTTAATCCTTTCTGGGATTTTTTCGAGGAGATAAGAGTTTAAGATTTACTTCGTAATTTTTAATACAGATATTTTGAGTTTTTATGTATTTTTGCCTTGTCGCAAAGTGAGAACTGAATTAATTAAATGAGAAATACTCAATCGTCTGTGAAAAACTGTTTCTTTTTTGTTTTGTTTGCTGAATTTCTTTTATACATCGTTCTAGCTTTATTATAGTATTTGAATAGAACATGTGGCAACGATTAGATAATTCTTTAAATCATATAAATTTTGTGCATTCTGAGTTATAATATAATATATTGGTAAAGGCCGTTAATGGTCAATTACCTCTTACTAAGTCATAAGACATAGACACAGACATAGTTATGAACGAAATATAATACTGTTTAGTGAACCTAGCGCCAGAGTGTCGCTATGGTAAACAAACAGAGTGACTTTTAAAGAATGCATTTATTCTATTGCGATTTATGCGCTGTCGGGGAAGTCGATTTAAATCAATCCAATAAGTTTAAATGAAATGCAAGAAAAAATGCGTATAATTTAATATTCCGTACAAGGAAGTCATGTGGTGTACACTTCAGATTTTTTTAATTAGTGTATTGGGAACTTGCGACTACTGGTAACGTTATTTAAAAGAAGGCCTAATTTGTCGTTGAGCATAAGAGATAAAAATAATAATTCTAATGATATTGCCTTTTCCTAAATAACAGCTTAATCATTTTATTTATTCAAGTAAGTTCAAATTTTTTCAGCTTTACTTAATGAAGAATTTAAAATTGCTTCTTAGACAGAGCCTGTTTAAAAGTGAATCAGCATCTGCCGAAGAAAACAGGAATCAAACATGAGAATTGATTTGGAAGGTTTCTTTGATTATGCCAAAGCACTCGAGGGCTATCTGCTTAAGAGAAGGGGTGTCTTCGTGGAGGGCTTTCTAAGGTAAAATGGCTCGTATACGCATTAAACACTGGAAAAACCTCGAAAGTGGCCATGCTGCCAGCCTCTTCGCCAGAATTTGAACCATAGACCGAACTATAGTTTTCAGCGTCTTTATCGCTCTGCCGCTGGTGGGCATTCAAATATGAGAAATGTTAGTTCTTAGAATTTTGAAAACTTTAAGAAAAAAATGGACTTGAATTAATGTGATTAATAAGAAACAAAAGGAGGGAATTAAAAGCAAGAAGAAAACAAAAGAAAGAAAAGTAAAACGAAGAAGATGGTGAATACACTGGTGTGCAAAAATTAAGGACGAAGTCGAAAAATTAGCATATTAGCTGAACGAAGAGGCAGAGCGGACAGAAAGACCAATCAGGAGATTAAGTAAGGTGATGTACGGTAGCACATGTGCAGATATGCAGGTAGACGTAATGGGGGAGTGTCTGAGTAGTATAAAGCATGTTGTCGGTGTAAGATCAGTATTTCTGGCAAAGAGATTGCACGCAGTATAGCAGTTAAAAACACACCGAGTTGCTGCCTCGGCGAGAAATGGCGAATAATCAATCTGTTAGACGACATCTGGATGCTTTTACCCGAGGTCGAATCATTGGGAAGTTGGAGGAAGGCCGCAGTGTGACAAGTGTGGCTGCAGAGTTCGGAATTGCTCACAGCATCGTTTCACGACTTTGGAGACAATTTCAAACTACAGGAACAGCTATCCGGGGGTTTAGTAGTGGTCGTCCACGAGGAACCACACCCGCAGATGACCGGTATATTGCCTTACAGGCCAGAAGAAACAGGCGGCAGACAGCGGGAGAAATCGCTAGACGTACGACACAGGTGACTGGACGACCGATATCGCGTTTTACCGTGGCCAGAAGACTGCGCGGTGGTGGTCTGTTTGCACGACGCCCTGTACGGTGTGTACCTCTAAAGCCTGCCCATCGGAGAAGGCGTTCTCTGTGGTGCCGGGAACACCGGAATTCGAGAGACAATGAAAGGAGACGAGTACTCTTTACAGATGAGAGCAGATTCAGTCCGAGTAGCGATTCTCATCGCATACTCATCAGGGGAGAGCGGGGAAGCCGCAATCATCCCTCAAACATCATTGAAAGGGACAGGTATGGAGGTGGCGGTGTTCTCGTTTGGGGAGGCATCATGCTTGGTAGTCGTACAGACCTTCACATCTTCGACGCAGGGATTCGACCCGTTATTGTAACGAGATTCTTCTTCCATATGTGCGTCTTTTTAGAGGCGCTATGGGTCCGCAGTTCCTTTTCATGGACGACAATGCACCATGTCATCGCACAGTAGCTGCAACAGCTCTTAGAGAGTGAGGATATTGAACGTATGGATTGGCCGGCACGATCTCCGGATCTCAATCCATTCTTGCTGGACACCCATCACAGGGATGTTTCGGCCTTCAGTCGCATTGCGCTCCATGCTACTTTTTCAATAAAGCTTCTTTTTATCCCTCTGATTTCTCTTTTAGTAAGTGTTGCTTACATTACTCATGTCCTTACGTATTGGGGATCTTACCGTATTAAATGTGTTGATTTGGAAAGCTTTTGTACAAAGTTACATTGAAAAAACCGTCTCGTCCTTAATTTTTGCACACCAGTGTAGTTTGTGACTATGAAAAGCTTCAAGGACCGAAGTTTACGAGTTCATAAATAGATGTAACTTTACGGATAGCCCAATCTAAAATCATGGCTGGCTTTGCTAAAGAGGGTTATGATTTGGTTTGCTTAACTAAGATTAGTTAACAAAGATTTGCTAATTGCTCCTTTAAAACACATCTGTATACTTTCATGAGAAATTTCAACCCTATTTTAGTATAGCGAAATATGGCAAACCACACTGACAAAGTATGCTGTAAATTCCCGAAGAATCAAATCAGAGATCACAAAATATTCAAAAATGGCATGCCTTTAGAATTTTCAATAGAACGTCTCGCGTAATGGAGTTAAAAATGTTTTTTTTTCGAACAGTGTTGCCACTGCTCGCTTTAAAATCATTTTGTGAGTAACAAATTCGTTAACGTTTTAAAAAATACGAAATCAATAATAAAACAAACTCGAAATTCAAAAGTCGTGTTTCCAGTTGCCTACATTCGGATGGAAGACTACGTTTCTCAAAATTTGATGGCTCTAAATACCGTCGTTTTTTTCACAGTGCGAGAAACATACATACATTCATGCAGATTCTTCATTATTTTAATGCAGGGCATGGTGGCAACAATTTAAATAGTGATTCTATAAGTGAACGGACGTAAAATCCCAATTCGACACTAATAGTCCTTTTTGGGTTAATAAAATAGAAAAACACATTGCCATATGCAAAGAACAATTGCTATATATTATTCAGTTATAATCAAAGCCTAAATTTTTATTTACCATGTATACGCGGCATCCATCTTGAGTTGTCAGCAAAGGGTTAAAGTAACTTACCCTTGCTCGCGCGATATCCGTTATAATCCTCGAATGGCTAAGGCACAGGTATAGAAACGGTAGCAAAATTCACAATGCTTTGAGCTCTTTACTGACATATATGTTACGCAGTTGTATACTTTGACAAGCACTTCTTCGAAAAACTGATTTTAAATTGTCATACTTTTGAACAAGCTAAAGTTGCAGGGTAGTAGAAAAAACAGAAAAATTTTAAACTGAAACTGGTTGCATTTTCCGTTCCGACAGACGACGGTCTAATTTTAGCAGCAAGAATAAATTTTGTTATCACAGAAGTGTATTTTATTCAACTACCTAATCACCTGGTTACGTCAATGCATTAGAATATGCACTCGAATGACTCGTCAAGTTTGTGATGCCATGAATTGCCGATAACTGAGTGACAATTAAGGGCATTCTGATAGCGAATGCGATTCGAAAGATTTCAAATAGCGCAGGAAAATAAGAACTTTGCATTGGTTCAAAATCCATTTTAATTCCGATCAAACTTCGATAGTCCGGAAACGGAACAGACTGGAGTGGGAGGGAATTAAGTTAGCCATAATTTCATAAATTAGTTGCCAGCATTTAATAATCTTTATTATCCCAAAAAGGACGTTAGCCCCGAATGGGATATTAGTCTCGAAATGGCATTTTATGTTGAATCACTAAAAACGGCGTATCATTTTTCAGCTTGTTGCCACCAAATATTATCGCCCTGTATTATAATTAAAGAAATTAAATAATGAAGAATCTGCATGAATGTATGTATGTTTCTCGCACTTTAAAAAAACAACGATGCTTAGAGCTATCAAATTTTGAAAAACGTAATACTCTACAAGAATGTGATCACCTGGAAGCCCGAATTTGAATTTCGATTTTGTTTTACAGTACAAAGTCTTTAATCCGGACTCGTCGCGATTCCGGATTAGGGGGTTTTCCGGATTATAGATCATCAATTTAAATCTGGTAAGATGGCATGCAGAAATTATAAAATTAAAAATATGAAACCGTAATTTATGAAATAAAGAGCAATTATGATCTAAAGGGTATCAAATTTTTTTAAAAAAAGCTTAATATTTATTTGTTTACTTTATTAAACATTTCTTTCAGTGTAAGTTGTTTAAGTTGCTTCGTTTTTTGTACTGATACTTCCTCTTTAATTCTATAAACAGACATAATTTCTTGTTCAGTTCCACTGTTCAAGTCCTGTAATTGCTGTGTCGAAAATACCGACTAACTTGTCAATCGAAATTTTTTTCGTTTTCAATAACCTCTCTGTCACTGTCTTCACTATCGGAAGCGGTACATGGAAACATGCTTTCGCTTTGTAGATTCTTACATATACATGTATGCAGATTCTTCATTATTTAATTCCTTCAAGTATAATACAAGGCGATAATGTTTGGTGGCAACAATTTGAAAAGTGAAACGGACATTCAGAGTGATTCGACGCAAAATCGCAAAACGAAAACCATAGTCCCTCAGGGACAAAGCCTTATTGGACTAAAAAAAAAATACCTGATCACGGGTTATTCAGAAATAAAGAGTATAATTCCAAATTAATTAGCCCTAATTAGTTTTGATAAATGGTTTTCTGTTATGTACGAATCTGTAATGTTTTTAGACCGAGCTAACAGACGCCCTTTAACTTAGGATCCCATTCACCAGCGTACATTTTAGGAATGACGTTAGGTGTACTGAAGTATTAATCACATGTAAAGTAATTCAGACAAGGATGAAAGAGCACGAGACCGAATAATGAATGAAAACGAAAATACTCACCAGAGGCTGGCGAACGTTGTTGTGACCTGCAGAAACGCGCGGTTTACCGACATGCGTCGCGTTCTCTTCGCGATCATCCCATCTCTAGGCGAATTGCACAATAAACCGCTCGTGGCGCGCATTTTTCGAAATCTGTGTCATCGAATGGCTTCGAACGACGCAGAACGAAAAGGGGGTGGTGATATTTGGGTCACTGCTCTCAGACATCCCTCATTCTTTGATCGATCGAACGCGGTGTTTATTTGTACACAGTACGTCTGCAAAGTTTTGGTAATGAAATTTTTCAATCAACCTCAGTGGACCTCAAAAAATAAATATAAAAAAATGATGCATGCACCACATGACCTTCCTTGCACGCCCTATTAAATTTTACACATTTTTGCTGCACTTCATTTAAACTTATTTTCTTGAATTATTCTTAATTAATTAACCGATCCCTCAAGGAAAGTTGAAAATGACAATAAAAATTGCAGATTTTGAAATTAAACACCCCTGTCAATTTTTGTCGTACGGGAGTTAAAATTCTTATAATTTTATTTTTTCATAACGATTATAAAACTTTTCTAAGTATAAGTATAGAAAGTGGGTAACCGCATTTAAGAGTTAGATTTTGTTATTTGTCCAGAATGGTTTTTTTTTTAACTCGACATTGCAAAAATATGAACATTTTCGTCATTTAAAACATTTCTGTAATTGAAAGCGTATGACTACGACCAACGATTGGGAAAATAAATGCCGGGTAAGGGTTTTAAACCGCGTGAAGGAAGTGGACATATATATTACACTGCTGGCCACCCAAATTGTAACACCAAGAAAGACAAGAGATATCACAACAAACTTTATTTAGTAGATAACATGTTAACCAAGTACCAAATGATTAAATTTATAGACTTTTGTGAAGTGTGGTTCCTTCCAGAATCAGTAGCCAAAGTAGCCCTCCCCCCCCCCCCGCTTGTTGGAGATCACCGCTGCCGCACGCCTCGCCATTGATTCAAAGAGACTTTGGATGTGTTCTTGGGGTACAGCAGACCAAGCAGCTTCCACACGTTGCCAAAGTTGATCTGGTGTGGCAGCTTGGGATGTAATCTGGGTCAATCGTTCAGCAACCATGGACCACATGTTTTCTATCGGTAAAAGATCCGGAGAGCGAGCGGTCAGGAAAGAAATTCAATCTGGCGATTGACGAAGAAACCTTGGACAATGAGTGCCACGTGTGGTCGCGCATTATCCTGTTGAAATATGGCTGTGGACAAGCTCTGAGGGTAAGGAAGGATAACTGGCTCCAACACCTCGGAGATGTAGCGCTGGCTATTTAAAGTACCGGCAATGCGTATTAGAGGAGTGCGAGAGTGATATCCAATACCGCCCCATACCATAATACCCGGTGCAGGACCAGTGTGGCGGTGCATAACGCAGCTGTTCAGCATCCTCTCTCCACGGTGTCTCCAGACTCGAATCCGACCATCATGGTGTTGCAGACAGAAGCGTGACTCGTCAGTAAAGACAATTTCATTCCATTCTGCCGTCCACATCCTTCTTTCATCGCACCACTGGCGGCAGAGACGTCTGTGGTCCTGCGTCAAGGGTTAGACGAAGCAATGGACGTCTTGCGAACAGACCACTCTGCTGTAAGTGGCGTCGAATGGTACGTGCAGACACTCGATGATGCGTTACAGACTGAATATGCTGTGCTATGGTTCGTGATGTGACTGAGCGATCCGTCACTACCATGCGCACAAATGTTCCTGTCATCATGTGAAGTGGTGCACTGAGGTGGATGCGATCGAACACGTTGGTCCGTCGTACCCTCCTGCATCCAACGATAGTTGTTTGCTTTCGTCCAACACGACTACCGATTTCTCTGAAAGATAATCCATACTCTCGGTAGGCCACTATTTTTCCTCTATCGAACTCGGATATTTGATCAAACGATGATCGCTGTTTACTACCAGGCATAATTGATCTCTTTTATATATGTATATATATATATATATATATATATATAAAACCACAAGAAAAACACAAATTGCCGAACGTGAAATCTTCGAAAGCTTCAAGCCTTAAATAGCGCTTTGAAGTGGCGCCACAGGCGCGCGTGATGTGCTTCTGCGCTGAAATTCTAATCATTTGCATATCTCACCTCCGCTAATGCATGTCGTAAATTTCATGTTATTTGCATGCTTTTTTCAGGGTGTTGCATTTACGGTGGCCAGCAGTGTATATATACATATATATTTAAAAGATTAAATTAGCAGCTTAAATTCCGTTCTGTATTCTAAAAATAGTAACTTCTATATTGCAAATAGAGGTTCATTGCAAAGTTAGATCAAATATAGGCAATTATGAAGACTACACTATCTGGTTGAAATAAATACAAACACACGTTGGATACTCCGCAAAAATATCAATGTGAAATATTACTTAATAAGTGGTAAATAAGATGAAGAAAGAAATATGTGATATAAGCATCTGAGCCCAAATGCAATCTTTACATAAAACTATGCGCATGAGAAAAATATTTACACCAATTTTAGATAGAATAGAAGTCAGCACTTTTTATTGCAGTCTATATGAAAAAGATGTTCTAAAATAATAATCAATGCAGAATTTTATTCAAAGTGAACTTTACTAATTTGCATTCGTATACATTTAGTGCGTTAAATTTCGCATTTAATAAATGCTCACTCTTAAATGTACTGTCTACACAAGAAATACTCATCAAACAAAGTGAATTTATCTTATTCACAACGAGTATATTCAATTTATTCGCATGTAACCTTTAATGTTAACAATGGATATAATCAGATTATATGTATTCTGAATCTTACACTTTAAAAAATCAAAAGAACGCAAGCACTGAAATAAGAAAATTTCATTGTAACACTTTCAGTCATTCTCAGCTCAATTGAAAAAATATGCATTTGAATTCTCTTAATCCGCATAACATGCCGTGAACATCAATCCAAATATTAATGCGCGATAAAAATCGCGAAAGTGAAATGTCAGCGATTAATTAAACTCAGAAAAAGAAAGCGCAATAAGATTTGTACTATTATGCCCTATATTTATAACTGCGAAACAAATGCAAATTAAAGTGTAAACAACATACGCTCACATGCACGAAGATTTAGCGTCACAAAAGCAATAGCAGCTCATTGGTTCATTTTCCAAAGCCCTCCCTCAGTGGCTATGCTGATGTGCACTTGTGAAATATGCATCCCGGAGAAGGCATGTATGTAAAATTTCGGTCCTTTCATAGAAGGCAATGGTGGTCCACCTATTAGATGTCTCCATTATAAAGAGACCACCATATCTGGGCTTAGGAGTGGCCAATGCCGGCATGGGCAAGGGCACGCCATTGGGTAAAAAAAGTTATTTAACTTTCCTACAAATTCCCTATTTAAATATTAAAAACGTTTAACTATTTATATTGTTTTCCAACTATTTTGAGCTTACTTTGTTCTTCTCTTACTCTGACATATATTTAATATATTTGATTTGACACATTTAATTAATAATAGATGATAATGATGAGCATCTACAGAATTTATGGTGAATCTTAAAGGTAACTTGGCAATTTTTTAGCGAAAATTTGGCGACCAAACCTGCTACAGCAACCTGTTTTAGACAAATGCCTAAAACGCCATTTTGTTTTCACGAAGTAAAGGCATGTTTTTTTTTTTTTTTTATTTTTTTTTTTTATTTTTTTCCAACAATCTGCTTCTGCTACGCTTATACTAGAACTTTTATGGAACAAAAATGCTTAATCATGACGAAGATTAGGTGCGAAATTGGGAGAAAGTGCAGAATCGCAAACTGCTTCCCGCGTTTTTAAGAATTGCACATACGCGGTATCCATGTACACGTCGACCTATTTTCACCTAAAAAAACATCCCAGAATTGCTCAAAAATGGCATTGCACACACTCTTGACTTTATCTATGTACACATCGACCTATTTTCACTTAAAAAGTCAAAGAAAATTGACAAAAATCTAATTCCTCTTACTCTTATAAAAAGCGCCAAACAAATAAGTGGGCGATTCTGCACTTTAGCAGCGAAATTGTTTCTAAGTGCTTATTAGCTAAAATCACGATCGGAATTTTCCGAAAAATGTCACATTACATGTCTTATAATCTCTCATTTCTCTGAGACAAAATAATCTGTGATTCAAACTGTGTACTTCTCAGATTATTGCTAAAGTCCTAGCTAATAACCTTTATCGCCTTACCAAAATGTAGCCAAACTACCTGTTACCATATTCTAAAGATTAGCCGAATTTATATATTGTTTTCTTGTATTGATGCAAATTTATATTTAAATGATAATTTTCATAAAGTCTTGCATCATAACTCTAGTTGAGAAAAGATGTTTCTAACACCTTGGTACAGATTAATCTTTCACATGCAGCTTATTTTTCAATCTAATTCCAGGCTTAATTATTTGTAAAATTAGCTATTCGAAACTCTTTGTAAAGAAAAGTGATCGTTAAATCACGCTAAAAAATATTTCTAACTGTTGTAATTTATAATGCAAAGAGTTCAGGCGATTTATAATATACCTCTTTTATAATTTTTACAAAATATTTCAGTAGTATTGGAATTTACAAAAAGATACTTCTAATGCTATACATTTAGATTACAGTGATTTAGATTGCCATTTCCTTTTTCAATGATACTTTTATATTGTATCCCTAATATTCCACAATGGCATACAAGTAAGTTTGACTTATTTACCAAACATGCAAATCTATAATTCAGAACATTTTTGTGTTTATGAGTTGTACATATTTGTAAAAGTTTCAGCGGGAAATTAAAAAAAAAAAAAAAAAAAAAAAAAACTGAAATAGTATTAACTAGGATATTATAAAGATAGGTTAGGTTATTTGTGTTCGACCTGGCATACGAGAGTCGAAGGGCTTTCTAAAGGAAACTGACTTGTATTTACATTACACATAGCTAAAGCCACGAAAAAAGCCCAAATAGCTAGCTCGTGCGCCTGGACAGAGAAACAGATAGAGAAATGTATGCATTAGAACATATTAAAAAGTTTTCAAAGATTCGGATTATTTAAATTACGGCAAAACATTCGAACGCTATCTTCCTAAGGGAAGAATGCCTTCGTGAAGGGCTTTTTAAGATAAAATGGCTTGCATTTATATTACCCCATATGGGAAAACATAAAATCTTTCCAGCAGCCAGTCCATTCACCGGGTTTGTGATCCACGTCGAACTACCAAGGTTATGTCGCTCGACCACTAGTGGCAGAAGTTTTTCAGAAATATTTATTGAGAGAAAGCAGTACTTGCGTATTACCCGGTCTACCATCGAAACATGAAAGTTGACAGAGATACCGCCTGCGGAAGTCTGAAGGAACTGACACATCTTTAATTAATAAACAGTCAATATTACAGCCAATTCGTTTTTGGGTTTCGTGAATAGGCTTTCGTCCATTTCTGCTATTTTGTTAAGTCCTCCAGGTTTTTGGAAGCATTGTTTTGAACGGTTTTAGTACATTTCTGCCACAGGTAATTATTACAATCTTATTATTATTATTATTATTATTATTATTATTATTATTATTATTATTATTATTGGGGGGTCGGCCACATTCCGCTGGCCATGCCGCGTCCATTAGTACACATTGTTTTTTTTTTTTTTTTTTTTTTTTTTTTTTTTATGGTAGGATTCCATAACTTTGAAAGTGTTTTGCTTTCTGTTCTGTAGAAGGAAGGTCTCAAATTTTAATCATTTCTTTCAAAATGCTTTGAAAAAGTACAATAGTTTATTTATGTCCTTGTTCATAAAAACAGATGTGGCTTATCGAAAACCAATCGAGGTTACATTAGATGTAAGCGTAGATGTTATGAGTGTCCTATTATGTCACGCGTATCCATAACTGAAGATAAATCGCGCTGCTTGGCGACAGTTTTATGGTCGCCGGGATAGTACGTAAGTACCAAGAAAGCTTATTAAAATCCAAAGGACTATTAATAAATATTTAAAGACTCAGAAATCAGCCAGTTATACAACTTGTATATTTTGTAAGGATTATATAACAAATTTATTTTAAAAAATCCGTGCTTTGAGATTCGAGAGATTTGGTGAAAAAGCTACACTTTTAATATAGTGTTACTTTTACAATAAATTAAAATTTCAGATACTTTTCTAGGAGGTATGGCATAGGTAGATGTTATGCCACATTTAGTATAAGTACAATGCGTGTAACATCCGTAGATGTTATACATATTGTAGTACACGGTAACGCCTGTGCGCTGACAGATTTTATTGGCTGACTGATGGATATGACTAGAGGTGGAAATGAGAACTTCTCAAATCCTTCACATAACAGTAATACTAAAAAGAAAAAAAAAATAATCAAAACTTTATTTAACCAAAGATTTCAGTATTTCAGTTATTGTTTTTAAAACCAAATTTATGTTTTGTATTGTAATAAAATCTCAGGTTCAGTGTATTTTATGATAATATTGTTCAGTTAACAAAGTTATTGGTTCTTAATTCTGAATTCATATGAAAAAATTTTATTTGGCAGTTTATTATTGTCTTAGTTTATCTTTATGCATTTTTTCTAAATTGAATCGTTCTTCTTGAAATTGTGAACCTAATTGAAATTAATTGTGTATAATACAGTAATGGATGTATTATATTTTGTTTGTTTGTTTGTACCATATTTTTTATTTAAATTAGTTGGGCTCAGTTTTGAAAGTATTTCTTATTTTCAGTACAAATTATGAAAGTATACTCGGTTTATTGTTTGAATGCTATAGGTACTACTTGTAACATGCTTTCTTTAGGGTCTATTAATGACTATATTACTTATGTTCTTGGGTTCTTGAAGGCCTTGTATGCCACTGTAAACTTATTCTGCTTAGTTATAATAAATAGCTTCTGGAGGCAGGGGCTTTAATCCGTGTAAGGCAAACATCATGTCAGCTAGGTAATGAAGCCCCTGTTCTCTGGTTAACAGTATTTGAGTTAAAACAAAATTTCAAACCTACGTAGTTTGAATATCTAAAGAAAACAAATTTTAAAATGCAGTTTTTTTTTTTTTTTTTTTCTTTTTTTTTTCAAATAAATATTAGTAAATGAAGTAATGAAGTAGATAATGAAAACTCTTGAAATTTGACATTCATTCATTTTCATTCAATTAATTATGATAAAATCGCTATAGTATATTTGAAAAGTGTTAAAACAGTGCATTTGAGTCAAATCGAGTCAAATCGTTTATGATGTTTGAAGTCAAGATTTGAGAGATTTGAATAATACAAAAATTAATTTTTTTGATTTTGAATCCTATTTCAATATTTGTCGAGTTTTTTAATCTCAAATCAATCGCAAGATTCAAATGTTACAAAATCTTCGTCTACAGGTAACATGAGTACAGACTGTTGGCAGGAATGCTGTATTAGTAACTGCATGTGGTCAGATGGTTACATCGACCGAAATTTTGAAAGGTAATAAATTTCATTTTATTGCCTTTGTTTAATGTAACAGTAAAAGAAAATTTATTGTCTTTGCCCATACCCTCACGTTAATGGATTAATTCAACAGTACCGAGGGTATGGACATTATTATACATAATTAATGTCCATACCTTCCATACTGCTGAATTAGACTTCTCAGGCAGAAAACCTTTATAAGTGGGAACTCTTGTTTTGTTATTGAAAGAGTCTCCCTAACATAGAGTGTAGAGACACTAGGATTTTTTAGAAGCAGGAGTCATGAAAAATGAGTAGTGCCCTCGCCGGGGCTCGAACCACGAACCTCTCGATACGCGTCGAGCGTGCTGACCACTACAGCACGAAGGCATGCTAAGAAGATGGGAGAAATACCTTATATACTCCCCCTTTTAAAAGGCGACTGGAGATTAGGGGACTCAATTGTTAAATCCTGGTGGTGGAGAATCATCATTCACCACCGTTTTTAATTCGGGCGCCACTGTAGAGACATTAAGATTTTTTGGAAGCAGAAGTCATGAAAAATGGACAATGCTCTCGACGGGACTCGAACCACGGACCTCTCGAATACGCGTCGAGCGTGCTGATTACTACACCCCAAAGGCATGCTAAGAAGGCGAGAGAAATACCTTATAAAAGAAGAGTAATTTTATCACAGGAATGTTACGTTAATTTTTAAAGCAAAGCATAAAAATCTCCCAGCCTAAAGGGAAAGGACTTTTTTAAAAAAATTTATTAATATTGATATTATACATCGGTAAAGTCGCGAAACCAGTCATGCAGATAGCTCGTTTTAAAGGAAACTGGCTGATAGTGATATTGTACGTTGGGAAAACCATGAAAACTCCCATGCAAGTAGGCCTAACATCGATATTTTTCGAACATGAATCGAACTGCCAGTGCTCGAATTACCTCTGCTAAAGATGTACGTACATATCCTGAGAAAATAAAAGCGTTTCATGAGTTGTTTCGCCGTCAATACTTCCATCAGCTCCGAATTCTAGGTCTCTGCACTTATGATCGGAGATTGGTTAAAGGTTTTTCTATGCCTTCACAATCTTTACATCTTCTAACAGAAGAAAAACAAACGTTTTCATGGTCTGATGAGTTTGAAAAGGTATTTAAAGTTCTGAAAGATCCTTGAATCAGCTCCTATATCAGTTGATCCCCAATCTGAATACAACTTTATTCTAGATATAGACGATAGCAATGGAGGGATTGAAGATGTTCTTGCGAAAGGAATTGACTGCCAAGTACATGTAGTAATTGCCTGCATTACTAAAAACCTTTCAGAACCAGAAAAATATTATTGTGTCAAAAGAAATTACTGCGTTACAATGAAAGAATTGTTAGCGATCGCAAAGACAACAGAACAACTCCTTCATTGTCTTTTCGGTAATGCGTAGTGAACATACTTCATCAAGTTTGCTACTTCGTTTCACAAGTCTCAGAGGTCGAATAGTTAGATGGATACAGAGTTATTACGAATACGTAATGGAAATTCGATATCGAAAAAGAACTTCGCATGGGAATGCTGTTGTACTTTCAAACAGACCTTCTGCAGAATAGTGCTGAGACTGTTCGAAAGCCAAGCAACCAACTGAGATTGAAGTCCCAGTGGCTAAACAAATCAACACAGAATATATAACATTCAGAGCTCTGATAAAAGCGAAGAACTGAGAGAGGCTCAAATTAAAGATTTGAGACCAATAATTGAATTAATGGAAACAGCAAACTGAAAAACCATTTGACAAGATATGTTGTCTGACACCTGCAATCCAACGACAAAAAGATACTAGGTTTCATGATATTCACTTTATATGTGAGATGGGTTTTCTCTGCCACAAATGAGAAAGACTATCAAATGTCAAATCATGTTATCGAGATGTCGAATCTATTGTTCTGTTAAAACTTCACGATAACCGTAGTAGAGGGCATTTTGGTGTAAAAGCGAGTTCGTAGGCGTTTCTTCCGGGGCACGGCTGAAACAGATGTAGAAAAGCTGCGCAAACACGTACACGATGAAGATCACAGTGTAGAATCACCCTTCGAAAAGATAACCATGAGTATTTCTAAGACCTTGATCACGTACAACTAATGGTAGCAAGTACAACTTAGTTGTCACAGGCAGTTAAAACAAATGGCTAAAAGCTTATGCCATCCGTAATCAAGAAGCTTTAACTATCATAGACGTTCTAGTAGAAAAATATTTTTTTTTTTTTTTTTTTTTTTTTTTTTCGATTTGCAATATCTCTTCACATTCACTCCGACCAAGGAACAATTATCATATTCCAAGGATTATGTTTAATTCTCGGTATGGAAAATATTCAAATCACGCATTTACGTACAGACTCAGATGGCATGGCGGAGAGATTTAATCGAATAATATTAGAACCACCTTTCTGCATGCACATCAAGGCATCATCAGAACTGGGACCAAAAACTGCCTCTGTTCTAGCTAGTGTATATGAATGTTATTCATGGGAGCACAGGAGATTCTCTATCTCAAATGATGACTTCCTTGTACTGCCTATTAAATCATATCGAACCTGGTTCTGATCTTTTCAGTTTTTTTTTTTTTTTTTTTTTTCCTATGTGTAGCATAAATATGACCCAATTTTCCTTAGAAACTCTTCCAAGAAAGTATGCCTACCCTTATAAACCTTAAGTGTTTTAAGTTTATTCGTTAATTTGTAGAGACATCAGAATTTATTTTATTGAAGCAGGAGTCATGAAAAATGAGCAATGCCCTCGAACCTTGGACCTCTCGAATACTAGCCTAGTGTGCTGATCATTACACCACGAAGACGGGGAGGAATACCTTATATACTTCCCCTTTTAAAGGGCGACTGGAGATTACGGAACCCAGTCGCCAGTGGTGGAGGAGGATCATCATGTACCACCTTTTTTCATTCGAGCATCACTATAGAGACATCAGAATTTTTTTTAAGCAGGGGTTATGAAAAACGAGCGATGCCCTCGCCGGTACTTAAAACTCGGACCTCTCGAATATGCGCCGAGCGTGCTGACTATTACACCACGAAGGCATGCTAAGAAGGCGGGGGAAATACCTCATAGGTTATTCAGTCTAACGTAAGACAGAAAACTGATTGTTTTCAGAGTTACGAAAACTGCAAAAATACTAGAAACTTACACATTTAATTAAATTTAGAAGCAATTAGGGGCCCTGATTCGTTCCGCTTCAAACGTAATACTAAGGCCTTACCTTGAAATTGTGACAGTTTATCCAAAGAAAGTGTGGTCGCATTCCACAGTTTGAAACTGGCTTCAATCACAGCACAGGTAATGAAATTTCCGAGAAAATTGAGGGAAGAGTTGTTGTTATTATTGTTGTTTTTCTTTTCGCTCCAACGGCCGATAATCGAGAAGTGAATGAGTTTTGTAACATGCGTCACCAGTTTCTGAAACTTATGTAACGGGCCAGCGTGTCTTACCGAAAAAACAGGTCGTTCCTCAGAGGCATCTTTCGCAACGGGGACGTTTCAAAACGTCATCTTTGTTCGAGGCAGCGCTCGCACTCGGAGAAGGAAACATTTCGAACGCCGAATGTTCTACAGTATTTCTTTTAGTTTTCTAAATAGTTGCAAAATTGGACTTAAGAGTCCGGGACGTGAACTACAGGTGAAAAAAATATAGTTTCGAAAATAAACGTATATTTCCGTTTAAGGACACTCATACACCTTAAAACCCATAAGATGTTCGAATAGGTGACTGGTGCAAGAATTGCGATAACTAATTTATTTTAAAAGCAATTAATACCAACGTTTTACAGCTGACTACAGAATATAGCTGCTTTCTGAAATAGTAATCAGAAAGTTTGTGTTGCCACAAATATTTTTATAATTTAATTCGTTTGTGACAACATTTTTCGTCATGTTTCCAACTTGCGCGCACAGTTTAAAACATTCTGTTTCATAATTTAATTCCATATTTAATATGTAGCTTTTATAACATGTGGAAACTACTGTAAACCTAAAATTCTAAAAATTTCATGTTAAATTTTTATTTTATTTTGAGTGGGGTATGTAAAATGTATTTTATTAACAAAATTTGTAACGTTTTCGTCCATAAATTTTTTCAATATTAAAATATTCGTCAAATTGTTAGTTCAGTTAGAAAGTAGTGCCCATATAAAGAATTCCATCCAATTTCAAGTATGTACCATTAGCCATTTTTAAAATATCATGCGCGCAAGGTGGAAACATGGCGAAATATTTTGTCACAAAGAGGATTAAATTACAAAAATATTTGTGGCAACACAAACTTTCTGGTTACTAGTTTCCAAAGCAGCTATATTATGTAGTCAGCTGTAAAAAATTGGAAATAATTGCTTTTAAAATAAATAAAATATCCCAATTCTTGCAACAGTCACATATTCGAAGATCATGAGGGGTTTAAGGTGTATGAGTCCCCTTAAGTAAACGTATTATACATTTTCCCCTTCTAAAATACACGCATATATTCGGAGCATGTACACGTACATGAGCCATGTTTTTCAGGTGAATGGTAATTAATCCAAAAAAACAAAGAAAATAACATTTCTATATTGTATATGAAGGAGAGGAGCTTGAATGAATGGTCCTCAGATATTCTCGAATCACCAAACCCATAAAATTGTATTTTTAAGTTGCTATAAAAGGTAATTATTATGATTAATTCGCCTATTTCTTATCTTGGGAAAATAGAAATTATTTCCATTTCTAGAAATGTTTGTAGCAAACCTTCAACGCAAGCGATCCGTTGAAAAGATCGAACAATTGGAGTCTTTTCTGTGATAAATATGTATACACGTGGCCATAACTTGACACGCAATGCTACCGTAGTACTTTTTATTATTTAACTATACTTGATATATATCTCAATATGTATTTAATATATATTAAACATTTATATATTAAGATTTTTATGTTTTTAATATTTTAATTTTTATTATTATAATTGTTATTTAAAATTTTAATAGAAAGCCTCCCTTTTTTAAATTTTGGAATTTGTATATGTATATATCCCCTATCACTATAAACGGCTTCAAACTATGTATTCTAGATAACAATATTACTAGATGGTTTTTTTTAATGTGATTATTTTTTTTTATTTTAGAGACCATTCATTTTGCAGTCCGCATAATATTAAAAAAAACTACAGTCTTCCCTTTCATTTGCTGAATCTTTAGAGGAATTTCATCGAACCCCAACATGCTGTGGATTGCAGTCTTAAGACCGTTGATTTATAGCAATTCACAGTCCAAAAAATATCGATAGAAACAAAAACTAGTTTTTAAAACAAATTATTTTTTTAATTTTAATTTTGCTTAGTAGTAAAATTTATCTTTGTGTATTGGCAACAACAGATATTATTCCTCTTGTACATTTCAAGGTTTCTTTTTGTATATTTTATGCTAAAAAAATTATTTGTACACGCTTCTTCGAGATGTTACATTATGTTCGAAAAGTAATTTTTAGACTGCTTTTTAAATGTTTTATATTTTGTTTTAGGGGAATAAAAGTATTTTGTTTATTTCAGTTATATGATGTTTTTTTTTAAATAAAATACACATTCCTTAAAATGAACTATATTTCTGAGGATATAAATAAATGTTGGTATTGCGCATCATTTCTATGAGGCAGCGACCACTTGCATAGAACAAATTTTGATTCCATATGTGGCCACCTGAGACAGGGTTCATTGTTCAACAAATCCAAAAATTAAATTCCCTCATTTACATTGCTCTAAATTTGAAGTAAGTCTACAGATAAATAACAACACCATTATGAGACAGATAGGCAAACAAAGAAGATAGATGGGCTGTTTTTCACCCGCTAAGTCTTTCTGCCTGCAGGGCGAATCAAGCATGGATGTGAAAGAAACACAATTCAATTTTTCGAATATCCTTGTGAGTTGAGGTTCCAGTTAGTCAACATACTTGGAGAATTATATTTAATTATTTCTATCCCCTGAGCCTCTCGTTTCCATAATATTTTTAGCTATACAAACAAGTCTTAGAAGCTGTCCCTTCATTCTTTCGAATCCGACCTTTAAAAGACCTTTAAAAAATGGAAAGCAGTTATCATACTTACCGGAAAGCCTTGAATTTTTCCTTGAACACGGAAGCGGGAGAAAGTTTTATGTCCGTGGGCTCGTTGTTTGTGTGATTATTCTCGTCCATCGCACTTTAATCTGAAAGAAATAATGAGAACTTGGTCAGTAAAGATTTCCAAAATTAGCCAGAATTTTTCAACGAAAAATATAACCAAACGATTCCGTATAGAGGTATTAGCCTAGAACTGTAGTCTTCATCTCAGTTCGTCAGAGCCATGGAGTTCCATGCAACCCCCGTTCAGAGCATCAAATTTTTCGAAACTTATTTCGAATACCACGCAGACCGCAAAACATAGAATGTAAAATAATTCAATAAATAACATTTTGTTTATTATTATTGTCATTTTTATCTAAAATAATACGTAATAAATCATTTTTCGTAAGTAAATCATAAAGAATCATTTTCTTTTTATTTTAAAAATGTCCTGATCATTGATAATATTTTGTTTATTATTGTTCTTTTTATCTAAAATAATACGAAATAAATCATTTTTTCGTAAGTTGATAAAGAATCCTTTTCTTTTATTTTAAAATGTCCTGAACATTGATAATATTTTGTTTATTGTTATTGTTATTTATTTGTCCAGAATAGTACGAAATAAATCATTTTTTCGTAAAGTAAATCATAAATAATCATTTTCTTTTTATTTTAAAATATCCTTATCATTGATAATATTTTGTTTATTATTGTTCTTTTTATCTAAAATAATACAAAAGAAATCATTTTTCATGAGTAAAATCATACAGAAAGAATCATTTTCATTTTATTTCAAAATGTCTTGAACATTAATATTATTTCGTTTATTATTGTTGTTATTTTTATCTAAAATAATACGATATAAATCAATTTTTCGTAAGTTGATAAAGAATCATTTTCTTTTATTTTAAAATGTCCTGAATATTGATAATATTTTGTTTATTGTTATTGTTATTTATTTGTCTAGGATAGTACGAAATAAATAATTTTTTCGTAAAGTAAAATGATAAGGAATCATTTCTTTTTATTTTAAAATGTCTTGATCATTAATATTACTTTGTTTATTATTACTGTCATTTTTATCTAAAGTAAAAGAAAAAAATCATTTTTTTAAGTAAAATGATAAAGAATGATTTTCTTTTTATTTTAAAATGTCCTCAACATTGATATTGTTATTTTTTATCTAAAATAATACGATTTGCATCATTTTTCATGAGTAAAATCATAAAGAAAGATTTTTTTTTTTATCTAAAAATGTCCTGAAAACATTGATAAAATTTAGTTCATTATTATTGTTACTTTTATCTTAATACGAAATAAATCATTTTTCATGAGCAAAATCATAAAGAAAGAATCATTTTCTTTTTATTTTACCTATAAAATGTCCTCAACATTGATACATTTTTAAGGTTTAACTTCAACGTTTATAACTTTTACTTTTCTCAGTATCGCAGGGCGCCATGAAAAGAGCATTAGTTTTATTATCTCCGTAAATTGACAAAGTGGTTTTATGGATTTCCGAGTTAACAAAGTTTGTCTGGCTTCATTATGTATCTCGTACGTTTACCCGTATGTAGGTAGCCCTCATAGTTACGGCAAATTCAATCAAGGCTGTCTACCTAAGGAGGGACTTCCTCTGAGGAAGACTTATTAAGGCAAACTAGGTCTTATTTATGTTACACACGAGGAGAACCACTATACTTCTATGCAGCTGGTTGGTTCACTAGGATTTAAATACGTGTGCAATTACCAAATTTCAGCGTTCTTATTTACGTGGCCGCTGGTAGGCACTGCAAAATTTGAAGACCCGCTATATTTTTTATTTTATTTATTGTGTGTTTGATCATTTGGCACTGCACCGAAAGGGAGCGATGCCTCGTGGAGGACTCTTCAGGGGTAACTGGCTCGTATTCAGGTCACACGCGGTAAAAGCACAAAACGTCCCATGCAGCCAACCCGTTAGCCGGTACTCGAACCCCGAACGGAACTACTAGTGGTTAGGGGGTTCTACCGCTCGGCAGCTGATAGGCTGACCCACTCACTATATTAAAACATATTTAATTAAATGAAAAGTAAGTTCTTACGTACTATTGGTACGTATAAAGTACGTACTATTCGACCACCCAAGTTACGCGATTTAGCGTCAATTATGCAAATTCAAAATTCTGCAGTAACGAATAGGCGATTCGCGAATGTTGCCGAAATTCCCGCCAATGGACGACGGGTAGTACGTAAATACCTCGTCGTACACACCTGATTCACAACCATTTGTTAGATATGCCGTATACATTGACTACCAATAAGTATTTGGACACCTATGCAAATGACGATATTTGCGGTCCCAAGGTACGCCACGGACTCCGCCGGTATATATCGTGTAGGAAATAGCATCGACTTTAGTCGCATGCAAGATGCCTCGCAGTTCGGAGCTCTCTGATTTCGAGAAAGGTATAATTATCGGGTATCACAAATGTGGCCGATCCTTAAGGGACATACCTAGCGATCTGAAGTACCCAATATCGACAGTGGCCTATGTGATTAAGAAGTGGGAGGTGAGGGGTGATTGTCGGAATGTGCCCCGACGAAAGACTGGGCAGCCAACGAAACTGGGGGCAGACCAACGAAACTGGGGGATAGAGACCGACGAGTGCTGTTCAGAGAAATTCGGAAGAATCGCACCCAACCGATAGCCCTCATCCGCGAGGAGTTTCAACAGGCATCCGGGAATATTCTTTCAATGAATACCATCCGTAAGGAAGCACATCTGCTTGGTTTTCATGGCCGTGCTGCTGCCCATAAGCCTTTGATCCCAAAGTCCAACCGCGCTGCTCGGTTAATGTGGTACAAAGCACATCGAAATTGGACCGTTGATCAGTGGAAACGGGTTCCTTGGAGTGACGAATCAAGGTTCACCCTTGACCATTCGGATGGCAGGGTCAGGGTCTGGCGTCTACCTGGAGAACATCTCTTGCCTGATTGGATTGTGCCAACAGTCAAGTTCGGCGAAGGTGGAATTATGGTCTGGGGGTGTTTCTCCTGGTATGGGCTGGGACCTTTGATCCCCATTCATGGTAAGCTCAACTCCGATGCCTACTGCACTATTTTGGATGACAATGTGCTTCCTACGTTGTGGCAGTTTTACGGGTTGGACCCCTGTTACTTTCAGGATGACAATGCCAGTTGTCATGTTTCGACGTTATTGGTATGGTGCCAATGGAGTTCATCGAATGGACTGGCCTGCCCAAAATCCAGACCTGAACCCTATCGAGAACCTCTGGGACGAGTTGCATCGCCGAATTCAGGGGTTCACTACCCGTGCAAAATCGGTGAATGAACTTCTATGTCTTCACCAAGCCGAGTGGAAGAAAATACCACTAGCTATCATACAAAGACTTGTGGAAAGTATGCCCCGGAGGGTCCACGCTGTAATTACCTCTCGTAGAGGTCCTACCAACTATTGATTTTGAATAAAGCTAGTTTTCCTTTTCTATCACAGGCGTCCAAATACTTATTGGTAGTCAGTGTATTAAATGCTTTCAAAATATATAAATTGGATACGTTTAATTAAAGTAAAACTGAACTGTAGGTGACCTTTAAAATCATTGCTTGTTGGCGACTTAAGGGTTGACGGTCACTTGTGCAGTGTGGAAGAATAAACTTATAAGAAATACGATTATAAATCTTACGTTGCTCAACATGTAATGCAATTATGGACTAATTAAATGTGAAAAATAAATTGCAGTGTGGAATAGTGGCATTCTGAGAACTCATTGTTTACATGCAAGATAAATAAAAAAAAATTCGTGGATTAGTAACAGTTACCGAGTGGTATAGATTGATAAATAAATGATAAAATAATATAATGTAACTTCAACCTAATATAATGCAGACATTTTAGATAGATTTCAGTGGAGTTGTTTCTGATATTAGTCAAAAACGAAAGACACCCTCAACCGTCAAAGCCACTGATAATTCTGGAAACAAGGATAATATTTACTTTCATATTTTTTATTAACTAATAAATTTTTGCTGAGAAAATAAGAAGGAAATTTAAACATAGAAAGTTAATGCAACTTATAGCACTTAATAGAATTTTAAACCGACATAGATAACTAACAAAGGCCATTAATAAATCATTTTTATAAAGTTTTTACTGGTAATTTTTCATGAAAAGTATAATCTATAAGCTGCATTTAATTTTCTATGCTTAAGTTTCCTTCTGAATTTTTCAGCAAAAATTTATGAGTTAATAAAAAAAATGTGAAAGTAAAAATTATCCTTCTTTACATCTTGCGCTCATAAATCATTATGGGAGAATATCCATTTACAATTATTAAAAGCCTGAAAAAAGCATGTCTGCAATGTTATCGTCATACGATGATTTGTAGATTCTTTATTTTTTACCACGATATTTTCGACGTCGATGTTTTGTATCACGATGTTTTAAAACTGCGATGTTTTCTCTTTGCGATGTTTTCTCCCACGATGTTTTGTAGCACGACGTTTTCGCCTTGCGTTGTTTTCTCTGCTACGTTTTCGTCCCCGATGTTTTTTCCGCGATGTTATCGGCGGACACCGAATTTTCACAGGATACAAAAAAAAATGTTCTATTTCACTTTCATGTTCTTTAAAACACTGTGGTTGAAAACAAAATGTCCCAGCTAAATACACCAACATTTAAAACAAAATGTACTACATTTTCATCCTGATACACGGAAGAGATGACTGAAATAAATTACAAGGTTTTAGAGTATGCATTTAGTTTTACTAACATAGTTATTTTATGTTGGTTGTCTTTACTGTCTTTCTTGCTTTCCATTTTCCTGCCAGAATGTTACTAGTTCGCGCGTATTCAAACGAGGTAGAAAAAGGTGGTATTTAAGGGAAGGTTTGAGATTGTAGTATCAGAGCGTGTTTCGCCTGCTGAAGACCACGTTTGCTTCTTCATTCTCTTGAGAGCTAGTTATCTGCAGCGTCGAATTATTCTCGACAGTAGACTAGGTTTTTGAGCCAACTTGCACATATTTTGTCTGTGTAGCCCTTTCGACTACCTTTTGATGAGCTTAATCTAGTTTAAATTCTCGTACGTTTTGAGTTCAGCCATAAATGCTAGCTGGTTCTGTATACGCGATCTGTGCCTATTGTTAATGTTTTATCTGAGTTAAATAAACGGCCTTTTAACCCTTTTCCTGAGTTTCTGTCGTAATTTTAAAGACCACAGTAATAAGTCTTAGTAAAAGTTATTGTAGTTTATGTTACCAAATAGAAAGACACTATAGAGTTAACACAAGGTAATAAATAATGTACTCAATAAGTGATGAATGTGCTCTATCAATGATCCTTTAAAATGATATTGGCCTCAATAGAAATAGGTGTTCTAACAGAACTTCACAATGTAAACCGTTACTAATCCAATTAATTCCATGCTTTATTCAGGGCATGAGTGATCCGCGTGTCTTCGAACAAGTTCTCCACATACTAAATGCTCCTAGGAATAAGAAGGTGAGTTAAGTTGAACTCATCACTGAAAAGTGCATATTTTATACTGTGTACTTTCCAAATTCTGCTCTCCTGATTCCAACAAAACGTGGACGTTGGCTATCAGCGGCTCTTTTACAGCTCTCGACAAGCCATTTTTGCAGAAATAGGTGAATTCAAACTAACAGCAAGTTCTGACATAATTCGAGTAGTCTCTTTTCTTAAGTCAAAAAATGGCGTTAGCCAGAATGGGCTATTATTCTCGAAATGAGATTTTGCGTCGTCCACTATAAACGGAGAATCACTTTTCAAATTATTACCACCAGATATTATCGCCCTGTATAATTTTTAAAGAAATAAAATAATGAAGTATGTATGTATCTATGTATGCTCTTCGCAACTGCGAAAAAACGACGGAACCTAAAGCCATCCAATTTTGAACAAAGTAATTCGGTGAATCTTCGGGTTATGGTAACTTGGCGATTTTTTCGCGAAAAATTGGCGACCAACCCTGCTACAGCAACCTGCTAGTTTTTTTTTTTTTTTCCCCTCTTTTTTTGGACGCCATTTTGTTTTCACAAAGTAAAGGCATGTTTTTTTTTTTTTTTTTTTTTTCTTTTTTTTTAACTCAACATTTTTTTTTCAACAATTTGTTAGCCGAATTACGCTTATGCTAGAACTTTTATGGAACAAAACTGCTTAATCATGCCGAAGATTAGGTGCGAAATTGGGAGAAAGTGCACAATCGCCCACTGCTTCGCGCGTTTTTAAGAATTGCACATACGCGGTATCCATGTACACGTCGACCTATTTTCACTTAAAAAAACATCCCAGAATTGCACAAAAATGGCATTGCGGACACTCTTGACTTTATCCATGTACACATTGACCTATTTTCACTTAAAAAGTCAAAGAAAATTGACAAAAATCCAATTCTTCTTACTCTTGTAAAAAGAGTCAAACAAATCAGTGGACGATTCTGCACTTTAGCATCGAAATTGTTTCTAAGGGCTTATTAGCTAAAATCACGTCTGGAATTTTCCGGAAAAGTCACATGACATGTCTCACGATCTCTCATTTCTCCGAGACAAAATAATCTGTGATTCGAACTGTGTACTTCTCAGATTATTGCTAAAGTCCTACCTAGTAACCTTTATCGCCTTACCAAAATATTGCCAAACTACCTGTTACCATATTCCAAAGATTAGCCGGTAATTTCTTCCCCCTCAACATTTGCACCTGGACACTCAAATTTTGAATTTCGAATTTTATATTTCATATTTTGTAAAACTTCAATGAATTTTTTACTAAAAACTCAAAGGTTTGGAAACGAGCAGTGGCAACAGTGTACGGAATAAGCACTTTTATCTTCGCCTGAGACAGAAGTTCCTGCTACCGGAAGTTCTAAAGATATAGTGTTTTTAAACATTTTGTGATTTTGCAGTTGCATTGAATTGTGTGCAGGGTAAGAACACGATATTTAATTAATAAATTTAACACACAAAACGTGTTGTTGTTAGCTATAAAGTTGCACATATTTACAGAAATTTAATTTTCGGGTCGTTTATTCTCCCATCAATAAAATTCCGAGTTTCATACTCAAGGAACCCATTCCGGATATGAATTCTGAATTAGTGTATTTATAGGATTCCTTGCCAGTGTGGTTTAATTTACATTGGCCAAACTAAGAGAGCCTTAAAATTTCGCGTCAAGGAACATGAGGTGTATATGTTAGAAAAAAGGGAACTCAGAAGTCTTGTGTTGCTCAACATTGTGGGTCCGAAAATCACACTTTCAATTTTTCTGCTGCCAAAATTATTCAAAAAACATCTTCCATTGGCGAATTGGATTTTCTAGAGGCATTTCACATTCAAAAAAATCTTTCTGTTCTAGTTAACGATTCTAATTCCAATCCAACTTTTCCTTCGGCCTTTAAAGAAATTATGGTTTAGTTCTGGTTTCATCAACAGATGGCGCCACTTGCTTATTCTTTCAGGCTTTCTTATCTTATGTAATCATTATTTCCTATCTTGTTCATTTGCGGTTTTGCAGCTGAGGATGGTGGTTCGGTAAAACCATCGAAACTAGTCCTGTAAAAATTTCGAAAATATAATGCTGATTTTGTTTGACCTTCTGAATTAGTGTTATTGTTGTTGTGACTTATCTCATTTGTCTGACAGCAGCATCAGAACAAGCCAACAAAAATCATGGCAAGGAGTGCAACATGGCACCTGTCGTTAGCTTTGGGTACCATGCAGGTGACATTACGACTTTGCTCCGTTCCGCCCCCAGTTTTGATAGAGAGCACTCTAATGGAGGTAGGAAAGGAAGGAGGGGCCATTCCGCGCTAGCACTGCTTTGAAGCTTGGGTCACCAAACGGGGTGTTCTTTGTTTACATTCAGAAGCTCGCTTGACAAGATTCTGATAGTATTTCGACACACGACAGTTCCATAGAAATCGAAAAAGGGACACTCTCGCATGAAAGAAACATTCATAGTGTGATGGATAATAGCAATTTGCATAGTTTACTGACATTTACGCAAAAATCACATCTTGGTTATTTTTCGATAACTAACAACAGCGATTTTGATTATGAATTTGTTTTATAAAATTATAAGCTGTTGCACTACAAAAATATAGATTTTAAGAAAATTGCTAAAAGAGATCTGCCAAAATTTATTTTCTAGATGATTTGAAAAGTTTGAAACTTGATGGCTAAATGTAAATATAAAATTATGTATGTTAAAATATTTGTAATTAGGCACATAGGTCAGATTAAGTTTTTATTAAATAGAGTAACGCATGCAAGGGCTATCTGCCTAAAGAGAGAGATGCCATCGTGGAGGAATTTTGAAGAAAAACTGACCTTTGAGTGGGTATTAAAAATAATACTTATAATTTTCATTCAAGTTATATTCATATATATTTTTATGTAAAACTTTCGGGTGTATGCTAAATTAGTGTAAATTACTTTACACGAAAAATATAGTGAATGCACAGAAATTAAAGATTTGCACATGCCGGAAATGATAAATAGGAAATATGTATGGGTATTTATGCATGTGCTTGCAAAAAGCATGTATCTGCCTTTGACAAAATACTTAAATATTCATTAAATTATTTATAAATGTATTTGAAATGAAGAATTTATTCACTTATAAACAACTGTGAAAGTACTGTGAAGAAATCTAATGATTAAATGTATCTAATTTATAATGATTATAAATGTTATCTAAATATATAATAACCTTAATATTGAATTGTAAACATAAATTCAAATCCTGTTGACAAATACGTTATAAAACTATTTAAGCAAGAATTGTTCGTATTGGAAAGCAATCTGTTAAAAGGTATTGTAAAGCAAATGCTATGAGATGCGCACTTAAGAACGTAATAAAGAGTTTTGGAATATGTATTGTTGAAATGAAGGGTAAAAAAAAAAATCTGATAAGTATAATTAAAAGAATTATTCCCTTTACATTTTATAATAACTCAGTTACAAGTTTTAAATAATACTTAAAAAAAAAAAAAAAAAAAAAAAAAAAAAAAAAAAACTTATTTTATTCCCTTTCAGAAATGTTCAGAGAAATTCAAATACTATTTAATACCTATTTAATTATTAGGAATAAGTATTTCTCTAATTCCTAATAATTCTCTAATTTAAAATGAACCGAATAGAGCATTAATTATAAATTGACTTACATTTTTCGATTTAAAAGAAGCCAAAAAATCATGTCATATTTAAGAAAGTATTTTAGGAAGAAGCTCTATAAATAGAAAAGAAATAATGCATAATTTTAATATTAATAATACAATAAACTTTGATCTTAATTTTTGTACCTTAACCGAATAAAATCGTATTACCTTATTTTTTTTTTTTTTTTTTTTTTTCTAATGTAATTAACGAAAACTTGTGAAAATATTTCATTCAAATTAAACCATTCTGAGAAAACTGTCCTGTGAAAAGTATAGCATTTAATTCCGTTCAGAATGAAATGTTGTTTAAAAATATGTTGTTTTTATATACTTAGGACTCTGAAGTGTTGTAGAAAAAGAAAATATATACATTTATACGTATATTTGCGACGTAATTACAAAATATTTACACCCGAACGCGTCAAATCCCATAGAACTCAATGGTAAATGACCCAATGTTTTGGTCACCACGTAGGGATCGCCGGTGCTTCAGAGCAGGGTACGGAGAAACTTGTTTAGGGCGACTCCATCTTACTTCCTCCCTCCATGAGCACTCCGAAGGGAGGGCTAACAGGGTCTCTCACCTCTCTCCCCCCTGCCACACAGCTCTCGAGAGGACTTCGCCGCATATTTAGAGTGCAAACATGCTTCACAAACACTATACATTTACAAACATCCATGCCTTCACCGGGATTCGAACCCAGGCCCTTCGGTACGATAGTAAAAGTAATTTATCACTATCCCAGGTGGACGGCACACAAAACATTAATAATAAAAAGAGAGAAAAATAATTTCGGAAGCCATCTTACTAAGTAAACTGAATATTGATAGGCGAATGTGAGAAAAGACTGAAAACGATATGTTGTCATTAATGAGACATATGTTGCTGTGCTGCTTCTAAAACTTTTTCACTTTTATTGTGGAATTTCACATGGCATAAGTGTGAAGAAAATGATGCTTAATGATAAAGCTAAAAAGATAGAAGCCTAAAAGAACCTTAATGAACCCTTTTAGACGATCGTTAAAATCTAAACCCTTTCAGATTTTGCTTTTTTAGCCCAAAGGGGCAATTTGTCCTGAAGGGTTATTAATTTCGTTTTGGCATTTTGCGTTGCTTCGCTACAAATGCCGGTTCACTTTTCAAATTGTAGCCACCAAATATTATCGCCCTGTGTTATATTTAAAGAAATTAAATAATAAAGAATCTCCATAAATGTATGTATGTTTCTCGCAATGGGATAAAACAATGGTACCTAGAGCCATCTATTTCTGAATTAAGTAATCTTCTATCGAATATGGTCATCTGAAAGCCCAGATTTGGAATTTGAAATTCGTTTTATTATCGATTACATATTTTGTAAACCTTTAACGAATTTTTGAGTAACAAACTCAACGATTTAAAAGCAAGCAATGGCAACACTCTATGACGGGTGGGGGGGGAAACCTTTTTATCTCCAGCGGGTGCGATATTGTGTATCGGAAATTCTAAAGATATGCTCATTTTAAAATTATTTTGCGACATTGCTCCTATTAGGAGATAGTATTTTATACTTATTTATTTCCTAACATAAACATGAAGTACAGAACAAGCAAAAGACATTTATGAATACAAAAACGTAAGTGATGCCATTCACAAAAAGGGTAATGTTATTTTTAATAGCTCGTTGGCTTTGCCGCAACACCTCCCCACCCTGGTCAACCTCCAGGGGAATGACCAGCTGGACAGGTCGGGTAATGGTATGTCCATTGGTGCGCAGAACACAAGTACGGACTTTCTTGTCGCGGCCAAGGATTAGCTCTCAACACGGGCCTTTTCCCAGGTGTGGCGAAGTCTAACTTCTTGTAGCAGGACAATGTCCCCTTTCAGTATTTTATTTGTTTCAGATGGATTCCGCACTTGATGAAATGTACGCAAGTCCATCAAATATTCCTTTTGCCATCTTTTCCAAAAGGAGTCCATCAAATTTTGACGATTCTTCCACATACGATTTAAATTTGTTTCAGGATTTGTGAGGCTGGAAGAAATAGTAGTTAATTTCTTTCCTATGAGGAAGTGCGAGTGGGTTAAAGCTTCCTCAGAGTCACCTTTTATTCCGTATACGTGGACAATCGGTCTACTGTTAAGAGCGGCTTCAATATCACATAATACAGTGATCAAACCAGCGTCGTCCAAAAGAGCCTTACCTAATGTTTTCCGAAGGCATCCCTTAATTGAGCCTATCATTCGTTCCCACCATCCTCCCCACCAAGCCGCTCGGGGGGCGATGAATTTCCATTTGATGTTGTGGTGGGCATAAAACTATTGTGCCTTGGCAGAGGATATAGTATCCCACAATAATTTCAACTCTTTGTCCGCAGCGCAGAAAGTTGTGGCATTATCAGTGTACACTGTATGAGGAAGTGAACGTCTAGAGACAAAACGTTGTAATGCAAGTGGAAAGACGTCAATTCTAAGTGGATAGCTCGAATTGTAGCACATGTGAAGATGTCAATGTAAGCTTTTGTAACGGATATATTATTTTTTACGTAGTGTGGTTCAGCAAAATCAATTCCGGTAGTTTCAAAATTCTTTTGAATTCGCTCAGCTGGTAATGGAACTTCTATCTGTTCACTTCTTTTTTGTTTCAGTACTTTACATGGAAGGCAAGTCTTTGTCCCCTTTTTAATGGCTTGTCTTGCTCTTAATATCCAATATTCTGAACGAAGCTGAGAAAGTACAATCCGAACACCGAGATGATGCATTCGTAAATGTGTTTGGCGTATCAGTAGGCTTGTAAAATGATGAGAACTTTCCAATAATATGGGATGTTTTTCACCATGAGATAAATCAGAAAATTGTAGTCGACCACCAAGAAGTATAATATTGTTCTTGGAGAAAGGGTTAAATTGTTTTATCCTTGATTTCTTAGGGAGTGATTTTCCTGTCAACAGAGCTTCCTATTCTGAAGGAAAGGATTCTTTCTGAACGGTCTGTATCCAATAAATACGAACTTTATTCAGTTCTGTGGCATGTAACTCACTAACTAACTTTTCTTGTTTCCTACAGCTGTGAATAAAGCGAAGAATCCAAGATGTTACACGTAACAATCGAATGTAAGAACTGTAGTTTCCAGCCTTTATGATTGGTTGAGTAGATACGATGTGAAGGGTCTGAACCTTTTCTTTCTTTGCCTCGAAGTTATGACTGTAATCTTTAGAAATAGTATCAGAATGGGGCCAATATTCTAGAGATTTGACTAACCATGGAGGGCCGTTCCAGCAAATTTCCAGGTTTTTTTTAGTGTTGATGGTGAAACACCTCGAGAAAGTTTGAATTTTATGGTTTAAGTGCAAAGAATATTATATTTAATAAATAAAGGTAACACACATAACGTTAAAAAAAAACGCCCTTTTCAGACGTAATCTGAAAGGTTTCAGATTTTAATGATTTTTTTGGGGTCGGTGTGCTGCCCTTTCCGTCTTCACTGCAAGCCCGTCGGGGTCACAAAGGCAGAATTAAGTAAGAAATTAAGTGGTGAGGCGAGTGATCTCTAAAAATTGTTCGAGCTTGGAGAAAAAGTTACAGGTTATTCGTCCCGATGGAGGGGAAGGGAGTTCGCAAATAACAACTCTCATCGAAAGACGAGCAAAGTGGTTTCGCTGGTTTCCGATAATCGGTTGCGATCTGATGCTCACAGAGGACGCTTGTCAGCTCCAGAAAGTTTTGTTTTAGCAAGAAGTGCCGCCCAGTTGCTTTAACAAAGTGTAAGGATTCGTATAAGATGCAGTCAATTTCAGTTACGCAATATTATACAGATTTCAATAAATTTACGCGACATTATACAGTTTGAAGTAAACTTCTCAATTACGCAATACTATTTTGTCATACACGGATATTTATCCGGAACGGAGTATTTCTCTTATGCAGTTCCCCCTATGTACAAATGCAATTACAACATTTTTAGAACAGTTTCGAGGCTGTTGAATTGATTTCTAAAATGTAAATGCTTATTATTAGTCAAAAGTAGCCAATTTGCTCAGAAGGACTATTAATTTCTTTCTGGCATTTTGCGTTGTTTCACTTTTCAAACTGTTGCCACCAAATATTCTCGCCCTGTGTTATATTTAAAGGAATTAAATAATGAAGAATCTGCATAAATGTATGTATGTTTCTCTTATTGTGATAAAACAACGGTACCTAGAGCCATCCAATTTTGAATAACGTAATCCTCCTGCGAATATGGGCATCTGGAAACCCAAATTTAAAATTCGGAAAATGTTTTAGTATCAATTTCATATTTTGTAAAACTTTAACAAATTTTTGGTTAACAAACTCAACGATTTCAAAGCGATTAATAGCAACACTGTCCGGGGGGGGGGAATTATCTCCAGCGCGTGATATTGTGTACCTGAGGTTAGGTTAGGTTATTTAATTACAGCAAAACCTCGAGGGCTATCTGCCTAAGAGGAGGGATGCCTTCGTGAAGGACTTTCTAAGGGATGGATTAGGATTATTCAGTTATGGCAAAGCACACAAGGGCTATCTGCCTAAAGGGAGGGATGCCTTCGTGGAGAACTTTCTAAGGGAAACGGACTCGTATACACGTTACACATGGGGAAAACCACGAAAACGCCATGCAGCCAGCCCGTTCGCGGGATTCGAACCTCGGACCGAGCTACCACTATGCAGCGATTTTACCGCTCGGCCGCTGGTGGGCCCTGTGTACCTGAAATTCTAAAGATTATGCTCTTTTTATATTATTTTGTGATACTGCTATTGAATTGAATTTTATGAGCTAAGTGCGAAAAGCATGATATATAATTAATAAAGATAACACAGAAAACGTTAAAAAAATACCCCTTTGGGCGTAATATAAAATCTAAAAGCTTTCAGAATTTTTTTTAGCCTAAATTTTAAAAGGCGTTTTTTTAATGGGTGGTTCTTTTAATGGTCACCTTTATTTATTAAGTAACATGTTCTTCGAACTTAAACCATAATATTCAATTCAACAGCAATATCACAAAATAATTTTAAAAGAGAATATCTTTAGAATTTCCGATACACAGTCTCGCGCGCTGGAGTCTTTTTTTTTTTTTTTTTTTTTTTTCCCGTACAGTATTGTTATTGTACTGTTATCGCTTTGAAATTGTTGAGTTTGTTAATCAAAAATTCGTCAAAGTTTTACAAAGTATGAGATAGATAATAAAACAAATTGCAAATTTGGGCTTCCAGATGTCCACATTCGTGTGGAGGACTACGCTGTTTATAATTTGATGTCTCTAGGTACCGTTGTTTTTTTATAGTGTGAGAAAAATACATACATTCATGCAGATTCTTCCTAATTTAATTTCTTTTAATACAGGGTTTGTCCGAAAAGTCACTAGTCTCATTTTTTCTCTCACAGTTTATTGACCGTACACATAAAGCAACTTAATATTCCTCAAAGTACATACCTTCCGCATCGATACACTTTTGCCAGCGCTCTGCCCATGCTGTATATGCCTTTTGAAAGTCCTCCGCCGGGATGTCCTTCAGAAGAGCCGTCGTGGTTGCTGGGATGTTGTCCACAGTGCCCAGATGATGTCCTTTAAACACCCGCTTCAATCGAGGGGCCAAAAAGAGGTCCACCGAGGCTAGGTCGGGATTGTAGGGTGGGTGGGGAACCGTTGCTACGCCGATCCGGCTCAGGTAGAACGTCATGCCACGATGCAGTTTCCATTACCCTTTGATTTTTTTTTTTTTTTTTTTCGGATTCTGACGACCCTGCTCTGACGTTTGCTCTAAATTTTTCTACATTGTAAGTACGACAAGGGTACTATAAAGTTGTTCACGCCGCAGCACTTCCTGATTTGCCAAGAGCACGAAGGCGATTAACCCCGTTACCGCTGAAAAGCTTAAGGTCTCTCTTCACCGGTAGCACCGCTCGGCGCTGTACAGTCGCTTCACAGTCAAGTGGAGCTAGTTACTTCCCAGATAAGTTCTGTATAATTCAGGGCTCTAATATTTGTTGGCAACAATTTGAAAAGTGAAACGCCGTTTATGGTAAACCAACGCAAAATGCCAAAATGAAATGAATAGCCCTTCTGGACAAATTTGCCCTTTGGGCTATAAAATTAAAAAGCAGCTACATATGAGATAAAATCCTGTATTTTTCGCTTTTAAACTATAAATTATTATTTTATAATTAAAATAAATTATAAAGCTGATTCGTTGTAATAATTTGTTTTTGTGGCTTATCTCACTTGTCTGACAGTAACATCAGAATAAGCCCACGAAGTACCTCGTGGCCAGGAGCGCAAGATACGCCTATACGTATGGGGAATACATATAGGGAAAACCACGAAAACACCCATGCAGCCAGCCCGCTCGCGGGCTTTTAACTTCGGACCAAACTACCAGGGTATAGTGACATTTTCTGGAGGCCTACCGCTCGGCCGCTGGTAGGCCTCCAGAAAAAGATAGTTCAGTCTATGCAGAATGCATCGTAACGCTACTACTACTATAGTTCGATCGCCTCATCCGCGACCATGAGCGCAAACACGCATGCGCCATTCGGACCGAATTATTCTCAAAATAGGGTAGAAGGATGGAGACTTTCTTTCCCTCCAGCATAGCTCTTTCTGGAGAAGAGAAGACCTTTCACGTCGCAGCAAGTAATACCGCCCCTTTTGGACGAGTCTATGTGTTTTGGCAGAATGCCAACCAGGGTTGCGCTTCAGACGGTCGAACTATACGACTACTACTACCACACTACAGACCAGGCTCTCGTCCTAAGGTTAAACCATTCGGAATATACCTGATCTGTAGAGCGGCTTTTGTTAAGTTCTAAATCCCTATGTACATCAATAATTGTGCTGACATTAAAACTGGTTAAAGCTCTTCACCGGTACCTTCAAAGTTTGCAGTAATAGCAACACTGTACGGGGGGGGGATTATCTCCAGCGCGTGATATTGTGTACCTGAGGTTAGGTTAGGTTATTTAATTACAGCAAAGCCTCGAGGGCTATCTGGCTAAGAGGAGGGATGCCTTCGTGAAGGACGTTCTAAGGGATGGATTAGGATTATTCAGTTATAGCAAAGCACACAAGGGCTATCTGCCTTAGACTCTGCCTCCTGGCTCTAGCGCCGACCGTACTGCCAGAGCGTATACTCGTTGTAGACTTCTTCGAAAGCTTCTAAAGCTATTTTTGTTCGCAGAATGGTAATATTTTGTGATTTAAGCGACTTTAAGTAATGCTATCTGATAGTTCCAGCTTCTGGGTTGGTACAGTATTCATCATCACGAAGACTGTGAAACTTTCCTTGTTTCTTGTTCCACTTGTATTCCGCGATTATTGTGCGAGAAAACACAACGTGTTCCGGCTCTCTGATGTAATATCGATGCGACACATGACGATGGAAGCTCCGAACTAATGAGCCCTGGCTGGGCGTAGAGGCGAAGGTAGACAAGAGGGCGTGACCATTGTCACGTAAGAAGCAGCAGTGCATTTCATTTGATTGGTCCGCGAAGCCTGCAGGTAGGTGCGCACTGTCACGTGATGAGGAGAAGTCATCTGATAGGATCTTTCATACTTCTTGAATTGCTAAAGCAAACTACAAGAAAGTTAAGCTAGTGAAACTTTCTCTTTATTACATGAGCTTTAAGAACCCAGTTAAAAAGCACCTGATGAATGCTAGCCTAGAGTTATGCAGCTCATCTGGACTCAGCAGTTCAGACACTGGACATTTGATGACTGGAAATGAGTAGCCTGGTCTTACAAGTCGCTTTCCAGACTATTTTTGGCAGATGGATAGATGTATGCGTGAAAAAAATTCAATAGATCTATAGATAGCACAGTTCAACAGTAAATAGTTCAAGCTATGGTGGTTCCGCACTGAGGTGGAGTTTATTCAGCTGGTATTCAGTAGAGTCCCTAGTACATCTACAAAACGTCTCTGGCAGCTGACCTTTATGATGAGTTACACTATTCCGTGTCCTGTGTTCACTTTGGTAAATTCCTTCAAACAAGATAGTGCGTAATCATATGAATGTAGAGACACCAAATCATGATTAGAGAAACACTCGCCTGAGCTGGAAGTCTTGCCATGAGAGTCTAAAAGTCTCCACATCTCAGCGCAATTGAAGACATCTGGGTTTCTCCTAATACGAAGCTCTGCGGAATACAAAATTCATACACCTCCTAATTCAACAGAATTATGGATCACTCTGAGGAAATTATGGAATTCCTCAGAGTTAGAGAACATTTTCCCATGCACTGGTTAGAGAACATTCTCCCATACATGTGGATTTCATTCTCCTGTATCCTGCTTCTTCCTTGAAGGACCTGTGCTTGAAGGCTCCATTGAGGAGCCCATGAAGAATCAGCTTTCTTGAAGGGGATGTATATATAGACATTGCAAACTGGGAAAAAGGGAATGTAAGGTAGAATCTAAAGAAATAAAATGCACATTTTGGTGCAAGAAATGGCGGAGTCTCTCCAATTAAGGAACCGTTATATAAAGTTGCGATACGACAGTATTTATCATCCGCATGGCTAAAAGACAGTCGTGAAACGAATTAATTTTGAAAGACGCAGTCCAGACAAATTATTACAAACAGTTTAGAACAGAAAGGGGAGGTGGCCAAATTAAAATGAGGAACTACAAGAATATAGCTAAAGTAAAAGTAGAAGTCTTTTTTTTCATAGTTTATAACCTACAGATACATACCTATATGTATATAAGCGGCTTAAGTGTTTATCGCCGACAGTTTATTGGTTGCTTGCGTAACTGTAAATTGTTTTATTCCCCGTGCAGTGCAGCGCATGACGAATATTATAAGAAAGCTAAGCCGGAAAAATTAAAAATACAAGAGCACGTGCATTTAACATTTAATAAATAAATTTAACATCTATATATAATAGAATGCGGAAATATGCAACCGGCAAAAACCGGCAACGATGAAAAAACAAATAAAATGAAATAAATAAATATCTTTATTATATGCGGCTTAAGTGTCTGTTTGTCGCCGATAGTTTATTGGTTGCTTGCGTATCTGTACTAGCCAATGGGGTGAAGTTAACACGGCACAGGGTTGCCGTTTCAATTGAGACGTAGACAATTTCCTTGTTCCAGACATTCTTTTATCTGATGCAAAGTAACAGCGCGCTGTCACTTTCGTTCCATTCGACACAAGCAAGACAATTTCCTGTAAAACTTGCCTGTGCTATGAGCATCAATAAGTCTCAGGGCCAAACGCTTAAGCGTGTCGGCATTTTTTTAACTGAACCTGCATTTGGACACGGTCAACTTTATGTTGCCTGTTCAAGAGTTCGTGAAAGAACGGACGTAAAAGTAAAAATAATGGATGGTCCTCTGCAAGGCGAGCTTAAAAATGATGGAAAGATCTACACAAGAAATGTTGCGTACAAAGGTGTCTTTGACATGTGAATTAACATTTTATTATTTAGATCACCTTTATTGATTGAGCTAGCGGTGGCTCTTAAGAAATGTACCGCCAGTGGTTTCCTTCATTGCACTCTACTTTAAGCAATTAAGCAAGTAGAAGGAGGAACTTGCCCTGGTAATTCAGTTTGAATTAGCAGACACCTTTGCATAAATCACTTTAATTACAATTTATAATATCTAAAACAGCGGTCATTTCGTATGACCGCCGGGCTTTCTAGTATATAATAAAGGAAGTGTGTAAATAGGATTTTCAAAATTATAGAGCATTTACTGCTAAGATTCTTATACAATAATTAATTAAAGCAAATTAGAGATTTTAAAATTTTGAAATAAAAAGCCTTTAAATTAATATAATTAAACTTTATTGTGAAGTGAGTAAATAGCCGTTGGCTAAGAGAGAAAGTAAACCAGAAATATTAAAAACAAATTATTTTAAAAAAGACCTGATTAAAATTTCTTCCGATAAAAGTATAGTTTAGTGTACCCCTTGGCGAAACTTGGCGATTTTTGGCGGTACATGGATACCGAATTCTTTAACTCGTTATTTTGGCTTCGTGTAGCGGCGATTTTTGCGGCAAAAATCGCCGCTACACGAAGCCAAAATAACAAGACAAACAATTGCACAAACTCGGTATCCATGTACACGACTCATTTTCACTCAAAAAAAAAAAAAAAAAAAAACTGAATTGCACAAAAATGGCATTGCGCACTCCTCTGACTTTATCCATGTACACGTCGACCTATTTTCACTTAAAGAAATCCCAGAATTGCACAAACTTGCATTGCGCACTCCCTTTACTTTGTCCATGTACACATCGATAGATTTTCACTTAAAAAGTCAATGGAATACCAAATTCTACAATATAGGCAAACAAAAAATACATATTCTCAATAAAATACATTTTAAACTAAACAATAAAATAACATAAAAAAGGAAAAACATGTTACACATTTAAGCACTACAGAAAGCAAATATTTACTTACCATGATTTTCGAGTTCGCTTCGTACACCCAGAGCCATGTAAAAACCAAAATATCAATCATACTCAAATGACTTTTTTCAAACCAGGTACTCTTTCTGATCGAACGCTTCACATAGTGACCATCTGAACCTTTCTTCCTACAAACCCATTTAAATCCATCTAAACAGTTTTAACACACACCACAAAAACACTTACGAAACATCCCATGATTCAATATTTCCCAGAATCATGCACCCGATTACGTCACAATAGGGTTTCCATAACGTTCAACTACTCAGGCTACCAGAAATGAAACAACAACTTGGCGATAAATCAAACAACTTCTTCGCCTTCTTTTTACGGAAAGTTTTTATTAAATTTTAAGATACATGATTTACTAAATTATTGTTTCGAAATTATAAACTTGTGGTAAATTGATTATTAGAATCGAAATGTTTTGTTTAATTCTTAAAATAGCTTGATATTTCTGCTTCAGAGATTACAGCATTTTCTTAATGAAGAAACAACTGTTAAATTAAAATAGAATTTACAAAATTAAGATTCAATGCGTGTAATCTGTAAAATAATAAACAATATAAAATAAATAAAAAAAATCTGAAAGTTTTCAGATTTTATATTACTTCCAAGGGGCTTTTTTGAACGTTTTGTGTGTTACCTGTTATTTATTAAAAATCATGTTCTTCGCACTTAAACTATAAAATTCAATTCAACAGCAATAGCCCAAAATAATTCAAAAAGAGCGTATCTTTAGAAATTTCCGATACACAGTCTCGCGTGCTGGAGATAAAGATACTTTTTTTTTTTTTTTTCCCCGTACACTGTTGCCATTGCTCGCTTTTAAATCGTTGAGCTTCTTAATCAAATACTCATAAATACTTTACAAAATATGCGATACAAATTCCAAATTGCATTGTATTGTAGACGAAACAAATTCCAAATTTGGGCTTCCAGATGCTCATATTCCGGTGTAGACGTACGTTGTTGAAAATTGAATTTCTCTTGGTACCGTTGTTTTATCACAATGCGTAAAATATACCTATATTTATGCAGATTCATCATTATTTAATTCCCTTAAATATAATACAGGGCAATAATATTTGGTGGCAACAATTTGAAAAATGAAACGTCGTTTATAGTGAAATGCCACAAAATGCCAAAACGAAATTAATAGCGCTTCTGAGCTAATAAACTTTAAAAACCGCATTTTATTTTGATGCTGTTGGGCTGTTATAATTATGCAATCAAATTAGAACGGAAATCAAAAACAGAATCAAAATAAAAATTCAGAGTTGATAAATTCTTGAAAGGACTCATTATAAAAAGTTTACAGACACCTGCTTTAATTTTATTTGTGCATTAGAATAAAATATGTAGGATGATAATCGTAAGTTGGTATGTGCCCACTCAAAAAAGGTAGTAAAAATATTTTTTAAAGTTATCTTTGCATTAAGTACATTTCCTTTCTTTCCAGTTAGTAGAAATAATACATGAAAGCATAAATGTAAAAAGCAACATTTTAAAGACACGTGGTTTTACTCGCGCATACACCGAGAAAAATAAAAAATAATTTTTAACAAATTTCGAACTAAAATTTATTTTTAATAATTAAGCACTATGTGAAAGTTCAGTTCGACTAACTGAAGATTCCCCATCAGCAAAATATTAGTCTAGTGTGTCATACGTAGTAAACAAACAAAAATAATAAATAAATGAAAACACTTAACTTACCAGATAATTGGAAAACTGGAGAGTGGGACTGTATAAATCTCGAATAGAATATGCTTAAAAACATTGGATGTCTAACTCAGAATGAACTTCTTGCAGACGATTTCACAGGAATCTCGACGTCAACAGCTGCATTATCCGAATAAAGTTACGCAGACACATTTTGTTAAAATGGAATACACTCTAGGCGTGCGAAGAACTACTAACACCGGAAAGACATGAAAACTTTCCCGCTGTTAGAAATTGCCTCGGGCGGGAAATAACTTCGGATGGAACTGGCTTGCTAACGGCGGTCACTGCACCGCCGCGAAGCAGACGATCCACTCCCTTCGAAGCCCCGCCACTCGTTGAGGTTTACTTTTACTCTTATGAAAATTTTTTTCATCTTTCTCTGTCTCTCTCTTCCCCCCTTTTTTTTTACAATGTTGAAGAAAACCTCTTCTTTGTGTTACTGTTTTCATTTTCCATAAAAGCATGTCCGAGATAAATACAGGTTGTTGCCAGTCGATGGTAGTAGATAAGATCTTTTCTTTTCCCCTTTCATTGTTATAAAAACTGCGTTGCTCAGTATAGCATACCTTAATAACTTAGAAAGCTCTTTTATCTGCCCTTCTTAGTAATATTTTTGATAAATGTTAGTTTAAACCATGCGTGTCAGAAATTAAATAGGAGCAAATTCTTCGACGGCAGAATTTCTTTTTTGTGATGACTATCAAAAATAAATCTAGGATTCCTAGTCACAAACAGATTGCAAGTCTCACTATATATTCCATTTTTAAAGTTTTATGTAAATAGTAAGTTTTTAAAATTTTGATTTTTTTCTATTTCATGCTCTTTTAGTTCTAAAGAAGCAACTGAAGTAGAAAAACCTCCTAAAATTGAAAATTTTCTCTTCTCCCCTTGGTTTTTTCGGTGGTAAATATTCAGTATAATTAAATGATATCAGTATATGCTGTTATTATTTTAAAAGTTATTTCTCCCGCCTTCGTAGTATAGTGGTCAGCACGCTCGGCGCGTATTCGAGAGGTCCGTGGTTCGAGTCCCGGCGAGGACATTGTCCATTTTTCACATTCTCTCCTTTCAGAAAATACCTAATGTCTCTACAATGGCGCCCGAACTAAAAAGGTGATGAATGACGATTCTTCATCAACAGAATTTGGCGATAGGGTCCCCTAAATCCCCAGTTGCCCTTTAGAAGGAAGAGTATGTAAGGTATTTCTCCAGCCTTCTTAGCATGCCTTCGTAGTGTAGTGGTCAGCACGCTCGGCGCGTTTTCGAGAGGTCCGTGGTTCGAGTCCCGGCGAAGGCATTGCTCATTTTTCATTTTTCCTGCTTCGAAATAACCTAATATCTCTACAATTTACGAAGAGAAATACACTGAATCTTCTCTGAGACCAAAGCCGCCTTGTGCAGGATTAGATTTCCCATACGAATGTTCTTGATCAAGAAGGGTGACATTTGAGAAGGATAAATCATATTTCTGTGCTTCGACAAAAAGTGTATCTCATACTCTTGCGTTTAATTGTAACACTAGGAAAATAGCTTATTTAAACACATTTTTTAGCTTCCTTAAACTAACGTTTGCGCGGCTTCTCTAGCTAAAGTTCGCGCGACTACCATTTTACTGTTCTTTTTTTTTAATTCAACACTGCTGAAAATAATATTAATTTTTTTTAAAATAAAATTCAAAGAAAAAGTATATAAAAAAATGTGCAAGTTCTTCAGATTTCATATTACGTCTAAAGAAGCTTTTTTTTTTTTTTAATGTTTTGTGTGTTACCTTTATTTATTAAATATCATGTTCTTCGCACTTAAACTATAAAATTCAATTCAACAGCAATTTCACAAAGTAATTTAAAAACAGCATATCTTTAGAATTTCCCATACACTGTCTCGTGCGTTGGAGATAATTCCTCCCAGACAGTGCTGCCATTGCTCGCTTTGAAATCGTTGAGTTTCTTAATCAAAAACTCATAAATGTTTTATAAAATATGAAATCGATAATGAAACAGATTCCAAATTTCAAATTTGGCTTCCAGATGCCCATATTCGGGTGGAGACGTACGTTTTTCAAAATTAGATAGGTACCGTTGTTTTATCACAATACGAGAAACATAACATACGTACATTTATGCAGATTCTTCATTATTTAGTTTCTTTAAATATAATACAGGGCGATAATATTTGGTGGCAACAATTTGAAAAGTGAAATGCCACAAAATGCCCAAACGATATTAATATCCCTTCTGGGCTAACGTCCATTGGGCTAATAAAAAAATCTGAATACGTTGACTAGTAATTACGAACATTTTTCATTTCGAGATGTGACAGCAAGCGAGCAGGTCGCCCTTTGGTTAAGCCTACTTTGTTCTGAGCTGACCCAGTCCAGTAGGCGGTCAGTGATTACATTTCTCGAATGCAGTATAGTTACCTTCGGATAAACAAAAATATCCTTTTACAGGACACCTGGCGACAACTCTGATGACGAACTAAGCGAGATCACGGATACGGATCGATCGGAAATATCGATTCATAACGATAAGAAATTTCCACTCAGGAAAGCAGTGTTCCCATAGAAGTAACCAGCGAGACGCTAAAAGAAGCTAAACAGAATAATTGTCTAAAAGATGAAAGATACGGAAATCGAACATCTCATGAGAAAGCAGGAATATGAAGCAGTTCTACAGTATTTCAGAGACAGCAAACCAGACCTGGACATCGAAGACTTTGAGAGGAAATTCCTCCCCAAGACGTTGATCCTGCTATTCTCAGCGCCTATAATAAGGCTACTCACAAGGTTCCTATGGATAGTAACGCTGATAGACCTTCCACTATGCAAACATTGTAACATCTCATGGAACCCTAGGATTAAAAAAGAAATGAATAAACTTAAAAGAAAAATTAAAGAGAGTATTAACCCTTTGTTGCATCATGTCCACTCTAGTAGACAAAAGTAATTTGTTTATTCTTCTGTAAATGCCTTAAGGGGACTCATACACCTTAAAACGCATAAGATCTTCGAATAGGGGACTGCTGTAAGAACTGGGATAACTTATTTATTTTAAAAGCAATTTTAAACTTTTTACAGATGACTACATAATATAGCTGCTTTCTGAAATAGTAATCAGAAAGTTTGTGTTGCCACAATTTTTTTTATAATTTAATCCGCTTTGTGACAACATTTTTCGTCATGTTTCCAACTTGCGTGCACAGTTTAAAACATTCTGTTTCATAATTTAATTCCATATTTAATATATAGCTTTCATAACATCTCGAAACTACTGTAAACCTGAAATTCTAAAAAATTCATGAGAAATTTTCATTTTATTTTGAATTGGATTTATAAAATGTATTTTATTAAAAAAATTTGTAATGTTTTCGTCCATAAAATTTTTCAATATTAAAATGTTCATCGGATTGTTGGTTCAGTTAGAAAATAGTGCCCATATAAAGAATTCCATCATATTTCAAGTATGTATCATTAGCCATTTTTAAAATATCATGCGCGCAAGGTTTAAAATGGCGAAATATTTTGTCACAAAGAGGATTAAATTACAAAAATATTTGTGGCAACACAAATTTTCTGGTTACTAGTTTCCAAAGCAGCTATATTATGAAGTCAGCTGTAAAAAGTTGGAAGTAATTGCTTTTAAAATAAATAAAATATCCCAATTCTTGCAATAGTCACATATTCGAAGATCATGAGGGGTTTAAGGTGTATGAGTCCCCTTAACAGATTCCATTCATGTGCTTATTCATTCTATATTATTAGAACTTTCAACTGTCGATCATTGACGGCTGGATAGCATCACTATGTAATGCATTGTTATTTGGAAAATGGCTGCTACTTCTATTTCCAAGTTAGTACAATTTCTCAGAGTAAACATTATATAATATTGCTTACATTTTCTTATAATGCCATTTTTTATTCATAATTAGTGATTTTAGACATTTTATTTTAAATGTCAGTTTGAGAAAATTATGGAGTGGGTAGATAAAAATCTACCGAAAAGAGTGAATTGAAACCCAAACGTACTGCTTATCAAGCCAAAACACCACTGGAAATGTTTATGTTTGGCAAGGAATTTCTAGAACATTTCACATTTGAATCCAATAGGTACAGGTTACAAAATCGTAGCAAAATGAATTCAATCATAATCGACGAAATGGAGATATTTTGGGGGATCTGTATATGTATATGATCTGTATGTCAGTTGTAGTATTACCATTTAGAAGATGGTAATGATCACTGCAAACAAGGCAGGAAATGATTTCAAATGCAATGACCGTAAATCGTTGGGAAGAGATTTGTATGCATGTACGTATATACATGCTGTCCACTGTAGTGAAAAAAACTGTATCAATTATTTAAAACGAAATTTGAATAAAATTAATTTTTTTTATTATAACTGAGGATATTTTAAGTAGAAAAAATACAAACATTTTCGTTTAACTTCTCTATATTATTTGTATGCAAAAAGGGTTAAAAATCATACAGAAGAATGTTGGAATGATAAAATTCTTAGCTTTAATAAACTTAACAACGCGTTTTGGTCATTCGCTAGGAACCTCAGAAGAAAGCTGCACTGCAATAAACCTATTTATAGTGACGCTAAAATTGCAATTACTAACAAGGACAAAGCCGCAGTTATGGCGGAACATCTAGAGAAACTATTTATGCTTAATCTTGATCCCTGTGATCATTTTTTTTCTTCTAACACAAGATATTTTATTAAAGATTGGATCTGCCGCCCTGGGGCCAAAAACGAAACGAATTTCACTTCACTAAAGCGAGATAAAAGAAATTATTAAAAGGATAAAAAATCGCAAAGCACCAGGTTTACAAGCATCTTAAATGCCTGTCTCGAAAATAACTATTTCCCCAGCAACTGAAAAAAGGCCAAAGTTATCTTACTGCCGAAACTGGGCAAAGACGTTACCAAGCCTGACTGCTACATTACCTGGCTGCTTCTAGAGCGCCTTAACATGATTCACAGCCTCCCTTGGACGACTGTGCCGGCGGGGCACCAACCCACCGAACAGCCCGCAGGGACTTCTCATGTTCATCGCCACAATCCATCACACTGAGGACTGCGCAGAGCATGGAGGTAGGAAGTAAGAAGGAGTCGCCCTAAACAAGTTTCTCCGTACCCTGCTCTGAAGCACCGGCGATCCCTACGTGGTGACCAAAACATTGGGTCATTTATCATTGAGTTCTATGGGATTTGACGTGTTCGGGTATAAATATTTTGTAATTACGTCGCAAATATACATATAAATGTATATATTTTCTTTTTTTACAACACTTCAGAGTCCTAAGTATGTGAAAACAACATATTTTTAAACAACATTTCATTCTGAACGGAATTAAATGCTATACTTTTCACAGGACAGTTTTCTCAGAATGGTTTAATTTGAATGAAATATTTTCACAAGTTTTCGTTAATTACATTAGAAAAAAAAAAAAAAAAAAAAAATAAGGTAATACGATTTTATTCGGTTAAGGTACAAAAATTAAGATCAAAGTTTATTGTATTATTAATATTAAAATTATGCATTATTTCTTTTCTATTTATAGAGCTTCTTCCTAAAATACTTTCTTAAATATGACATGATTTTTTGGCTTCTTTTAAATAGAAAAATGTAAGTCAATTTATAATTAATGCTCTATTCGGTTCATTTTAAATTAGAGAATTATTAGGAATTAAATAGTATTTGACTTTCTCTGAACATTTCTGAAAGGGAATAAAACAAGTTTTTTTTTAAGTATTATTTAAAACTTGTAACTGAGTTATTATAAAATGTAAAGGGAATAATTCTTTTAATTATACTTATCAGAATTTTTTTTTTTTACCCTTCATTTCAACAATACATATTCCAAAACTCTTTATTACGTTCTTAAGTGCGCATCTCATAGCATTTGCTTTACAATATCTTTTAACAGATTGCTTTCCAATACGAACAATTTTTGCTTAAATAGTTTTATAACGTATTTGTCAACAGGATTTCAATTTATGTTTACTATTCAATATTAAGGTTATTATATATTTAGATAACATTTATAATCATTATAAATTAGATACATTTAATCATTAGATTTCTTCACAGTACTTTTACAGTTGTTTATAAGTGAATAAATTCTTCATTTCAGATACGTTTATAAATAATTTAATGAATATTTAAGTATTTTGTCAAAGGCAGATACATGCTTTTTGCAAGCACATGCATAAATACCCATACATATTTCCTATTTATCATTTCCGGCATGTGCAAATCTTTAATTTCTGTGCATTCACTATATTTTTCGTGTAAAGTAATTTACACTAATTTAGCATACACCCGAAAGTTTTACATAAAAATATATATGAATATAATTTGAATGAAAATTATAAGTATTATTTTTAATACCCACTCAAAGGTCAGTTTTTCTTCAAAATTCCTCCACGATGGCATCTCTCTCTTTAGGCAGATAGCCCTTGCATGCGTTACTCTATTTAATAAAAACTTATCTGACCTATGTGCCTAATTACAAATATTTTAACATACATAATTTTATATTTACATTTAGCCATCAAGTTTCAAACTTTTCAAATCTTCTAGAAAATAAATTTTGGCAGATCTCTTTTAGCAATTTTCTTAAAATCTATATTTTTGTAGTGCAACAGCTTATAATTTTATAAAACAAATTCATAATCAAAATCGCTGTTGTTAGTTATCGAAAAATAACCAAGATGTGATTTTTGCGTAAATGTCACTAAACTATACAAATTGCTATTATCCATCCCACTATGAATGTTTCTTTCATGCGAAAGTGTCCCTTTTTCGATTTCTATGGAACTGTCGTGTGTCGAAATACTATCAGAATCTTGTCAAGCGAGCTTCTGAATGTAAACAAAGAACAACCCCGTCTGGTGACCCAAGCTTCAAAGCAGTGCTTCACTTCTAGCGTCGAATGGCCCCTCCTCCCTTTCCTACCTCCATGGCGCAGAGAGCCGTTCGTCCCCCCCCCCAAGGAACAGCACTTATCTACATGAGAGCGTTCCCACAGCGAAGGCAACAAACACGACAGTACCAGTACGGTACCTGCCAAGCCTGCGCCTACCATAGGATGGACCTATGGTTCTAGTCCTGTGAAGTTTGATTATATACCCAAGAAACCGAAGCTGTCAGGACACAAGTCCAGCCAGTGGTCTGGGAGAACCCCGAGTCTCCTCCCGTACATGGTCGGTTCCGGAAATTCCCACTAGTCTATCACCTGGAATCGGTTTGCTCAGCGTCATTAGCCTATACGAGCCACGGCCTAGACCAAGGCATCGTATATTTTCAGCGGGGCCACGAGGAGGCTGAGCTGTTTGAGACGCAAGCAGGAGAACCTGAAACCATTCCCACAGCCCCTGCCCTTCGATCAAACGCCGGGTCTCCTGCCTTCCGCCACTGCCTACGACGATCTCCCGCGCACTGTTGACGCCGCCTACAGTGGTTTCCAGCCGGTAAGTATCGGTAATGATAACTCTGATTCTAAACGTCTAAATGCCGGCGTTACACAAAGCTCAATTTTAGGGCCAATACTTTATTTATTTTACGTGTCAGATTTTTGCAAGGTTTGTACAGACCACAATACTTATCTCGGATGCTATGCTGATTACACAGCTCTGGCCGTGAAATCTATTAACCGAGAATTCGCAATTAAAAAGTTACAAGAAATGATACCTGCTATAAAACAGTGGTGCGCCAAATGGCGGATCTCTATAAACGGGCAAAAGTCACAGCTTATAGTAATGAAAAAGAAACAGTCCAGAATTCCTCTTAATATGACAATACAATAAAAATCTTCAACAAAGACATTCCAATTGTTAGAAAAGCTACTTATTAGGAGTCACTCTCAACACCAGATTTACATGGAACGATCACATAAATAATAATGCCAGACGAAAAGCACTCGCGGCAATTAACAGTCTTATCCCATTAATAGGCAGAACTTCAAAATTGAAGCTGACTCGGAAAAGACATATTTATACGGCCATAATACGACCGATATTCACGTACACCTCCCCTACTTGGGCAACTTTGACAAACAATGACTGGAAGACAAGTTACTCAAAATAAGTTCTTGTGTTTAATTACTAACGTGCACTACTTTGTTTCGAATGACACCCTGCATAGGGACTTAAAGATCGACAATGTGGAGAAGTCCCTTCATAAGGCACTCAACTGCCCGCACCTCCAAATTTTCAAATGTGTTCGATTACTTGATTCTACCTGAGATTACAAGTTCCAACAACTCACCCGTGACTCAAATTTTCCTACCTAACTCACACATTTCCTATGCAACAGCATTGTACATATGTAGATATTTTGATTACTTCTTTATTTTATATTATTTCTCATGTATTTAATTGCATTTTAAAGTATCTTATTTGTATTTATATGTACCTTATCCTGATCAAATTTCCATTATCATGTGTGTAATGTGATTTGTTTCCCACCCACTTGTCACGAACATGCACTTTCATATGCACCTCTCTTACAATGCCTCTCCTGGTCTTTGAGCTAGTTTGATAGTATTACTGCTTCTGCTGTAATCACACCCTCCTTTTTCTAAATTCGAAATTTCTCCTACCACGTCTTGTACCTGCACTATTATGTGCCCCAGCGGCGTAAATATCATTGAGCCATCGCGTGCTCACCCCGGCTTAATGTGCATTGATTGATTGATTAAGTACATATTCCAGCTTCGCCTTACATGGCGTGGCGTTAATCGTTTTAGTTTAAAATCACTACCAACGCCTTAGGGCAACCTTCACGACAGACAGTTAAAGTAGCAGCTGCTACTATACGCTGTCCTTACCATTCAACTGATCTGATCTGATCTGAGTAATTACGAATAATACTTAATTCGTAATGACCATAATTTTCAAAATAAATTTTCAATTTAAAATAACTTTCAGTGGCTCTCAAATGCTCAGATCTCTTCCCTACTTGCCTTCGGAACCTCTAAGACAGCAAAATTACAATACTTAAGAAGAAACACAAAAGAATACAAATTAAGATTCAAAAATACAAAACAAGTTTTTATTTGTAGCCGGAAACCCGAAAAATCAATATGCGTAGAAAGCCAAAAAGGCCAAACGAACTAATTACAATCATATACAACTAGGGTAAACCCTGAACAACAAGTATCAAATTAAAAAGGTCACAATTTGAATCCTCAAAAAAGGGACGGCTTGAATGCGTTAAATTAGTTTTAATCTGAATCGGGGGGGGGGGGCAGATAAACTTTGAAACAAAAAGCTGCTGAGATTACTCGAAATCATATTAAATGCTGATAAAGATACAAAAGCAGCTCCCAAGAGTTACAAAGAATTAAAAAAAAAAAAAAAAAAAAAACATAAAGGGAAAACTCCCTAGACCTAACGTAATCAAATACAGAAGGTTGCTTACAATAATCAAAGAATTTTATAAAAAATTCTTATCAACATTCTAAAATTCACTGAAGAAAAACTGGTGAGGACAAAATCAGTTTCTTTAAAAAGAATGAAACTTCAAAAAGTCTGAAAAAAATCTTTAAAAAAAATTAATTCAAACTGCCAAGAACAATTTAATCTTTAGAATTAAAATTAAAATGTGTGCATGAAAATGAAAAAAGTGTACGACTTTCTTCGAGATACAAAATGGTTAGCACCTTCATAGGGAAAAACACTGTAAACTTGCATTTAAGCTCTAACTATTTCCTTTTCTTCAAAGCTTTTGTTAAGCTCATTGTTTAACAGTCTGCTGTTGCACTTATTCTTGCTAACTTTTTTTTTCTGGTATTTTTAACTTTATTATTAAGCATTGTTTTATTTGCACTTACCATATAAAAATTAAATTCAACATTGTTTGGTATTGCCTATGTAGTGTTAAGTAATAGCATACACATTTCTTCCTGACCCCCCAATCTTTTCTTCAATGCACCATATCAATTATCAGTTTTCTTGAAATTGAAAAGTAAGAAATTAATATTCTTAAGAACTACATCTATTGTTTTTAAATAGCTTAATTTAATTCACAAGAGTGAGATTCAGTTTGAAAGATAAATAATTATCTTATGCCACCAGACTTAAATGAAAAGTGAAATGAAGCATCGATAGTAATTTGGCACAGAACCTCATTTTGAGACTAATAGCCCCTTTTTGGTCAATAAACGAACAGATACATGCAGAATCTTAATTTGCATTATCTATCCACTTATGAAATTCATTCATTTAGTACAGTTATTGCTACTAACATATTTTCTCAGAGACATACAGCAGTTTATGGAAGAAGACAGACACACCTTTTACCAGTACTATATAAATAAGGCAGAAAAATTCACACCCTTATAAGCTAATATTATAGTGAAATTATAAGCTAGTATTATATTCATTTATTTAAAGTATTCTGTTCATATAATTAAAAAAATTAGTTTCTGTAGATACATATTAGACCACTAAACTATATTAAAATTATATCTTGCAAAGCACTGCTTTTTTACCATTTATTTCAGAAGGCTGCCAAATTTTTGTCAGAAAATTTGCTTTCTGCAAACAAAACCTGGTGTTTAGCAACTTTTTTTTTTAATCTATAGCAACTAATTTTAATTGATACTGTTCCATCTTAATGCATAGGATAAGATAATTTTTTTAAATCATTCTTAAACTCAATATTTGAAATCTTACTTTTTAAAAAGACTAAGAGAGAAAATATCCTCCCCCCGGAAAAAAAAAAAAAAAACTTTTCTGGATTTTTTTTTTTTTTTTTAAACTGCAATCAAATAACTTACATTTTAACTCATAAAAATCCTACTATACAATATGTAAATAAAACTGTATCTTATTAAAAATATTGAATATTTTTAGATTTTTATTTTTATACTGTAAAATAGACTAAGGTGTACAACAAATAAAAAATTATTATAGTGATTTAGTGATTGTTAATGCATTAGCTGCTAAATTTTCTTTTACATTCTATGAGCTTTATTTCAATATTTGGCATTACAGCATCTGATGACTTTTAAACATCAATCAGTAAACAGTTACCAATGCAGTTTGATAGAGCATTGCAGCACGGTACAAAAATCTCTGAATTTTTAAATTTCGATTTTTATTATACATGAAAGAATTTCGGAGCGAAAATATTTGTTAAATATTATTTGCATATTTTTTTATTCTGTTTTTCTTTATTTGATAATAGAACCATAATTATTACTGAAAGTCAAAATATTTTTAAACTGACGACCCTTTCTGGGTGTTGGCCCCCTGCAGTGCAGCCTTACAGGCCGTGTAATCTAAAGTGAATGGAAATTATGGTTTAAAAAATGGAATCGAGTTCATTTACTTGTCCTAATTTTTTTTTGCATTTTCCACTCACAAAGCTATACTGTAAAACATGATAGAGGAAAAGGACTTTGAAACATAAATACTTGACTTATATCCTGCTTACTTAGACCAGCAGTGTCTCATGCTTCACAAAGTGATTACCATATTTCCTCTTTTATCTTTCCTTCAGACCTATTAGCGCATCAAGTTCAGGAAATTTTATAAATATCTGCATACTTTTCCTCTTTCTCAGTGCATTTAGACAATGAGCTCCCTTACTTTCAAAATGAATTTGCCCATGTACGGATTGTTTTTGTCTTACAAAAATGAACCCTTGCAAACTACTTGTGAAGGCCACACCAAACGTCACTCACTCACTCTTCTCACTGTTGAATTTTATGACAGCCTAATAAGAGCGGAAAAGATTCAAGTTCCTGGAAAGTAGAAATGAAGATATCTTATTAGATATTGTAATGTTAATACTATTATGTATTCTTATTGAAATGTACGTTTCTCTTAATAATATATTTGTGATAGTTAACCATAGTAATCCATAAACATTTTACATTTGTTATAAACTTACTGTAGCCGTGTTCTTCGGAAATTAAATTATTCGCATATTTTATCATCTTGATTTTGGGGCAATAAAATTAGTTTTTTTTTTTTTTTTTTAAAGGACAAAATAAGGTTTGTGATTCTTCTGTGTTAAGAAACGGGCTTCTAGTTTCTTTGCACGATGCAATCATACAAAGAACAATAAAAGCAATAAAGCTAGTTTACAGTTCAGAATTCCTGAAATGCAACTGGAAGGTTTTTGTTACATTTAATCTCAATGAAATTGGGGATCAGTTTCTTAAGACTTTAGTAAAAAGTTAAGGTGATTTAGAAATTTCTGTCATTTCAGGTGAAACTTTATGAAATGATTAATAGTTGAAGGCATGGCAAGAAATGAAGAATAAAAATCAGAATTAAGTAACCAACAGTAAAACCTAAAACATTTAAACAAATTCACACTCAAAGTGAATAAAAAAATAAGAAATTGGGTACAAACAAGCATTAAATCAAATGATGCAAAATACAATATCAAATAAGAAAAAATGAAAAACAACCTAATGCAGAAAAAGGGGTAAACATTAAAGAACTGGAAAAAGCAAAACTCATACACAGAAAGTTTAATCCAAGAGGATGAGATTTTGAAAGCATATCAAAACTGTAACAAGTTGTAACATGAGAATAAAAGAACATTCAAACAGCTGGTTCAGAGAATGCATCCTTAAGTTCTGTGAACATACTAAGACATCAGTTATAAAGTGTTAAAAGAAATATATGTAGAATACAAAACAAAGATAAGCATTCTTTTAACCAGGACTGGAGTCATGGAGTCGAAATCTGAGTTGCTCAGATTTGAGGGTAAAAGGAGTCGAAGCTGGAGTCGCTAAAAACAAGTCGACTCCAGTTTTGTTGAACAGTCTGAAAAATTAATGACAAGCTGAGTTATTATTTTTATTTATGAACTATATACATTAATAAATAGTTATTTTCTATTTTATCAACATATTAATAAATAAATATAAGGGAGAAGAATGGATGTGAAATTTGCCATTAGTGATTAAACTGATCCATTTCGTTACAAATCTCGGTGGTAAATTTAGGTAAGCAGCAATAGCAGCAACAACACCCAAAATTGATGCCATTCTTAGAAAGCGAGCAGGGAAAGGAGCAATTATTGATCAAGTAACATGATAAAGAAGTACATATTTGATGATTAAAGAGGTTGTTAGAATTCAGAAGTTTTTTACAAGATCTAGATAACCCTAATGCTTTACTAACAGAAAAACTGTGGAGTGATCTTGCAGAATTGGAAATTCTTCTTTCTACACCATATATAACCACAAAAAAAACTACAATCTGAAGAATGTGATTTTGTTCTTTCTGAAATGGAGAGTTTATTGTAGTAGGAATCATTTCTTCAATGAACAAAAGAGAAACTATTTTGCTAGACAATGAGATCTTGCTGGGTTCAATACATGTAGATTCGAAACACTGACTTTTCTTGGATGACAAGCAAATTAAAAAGGCAAAGAAAGCCATCTATGAACTTTTTGAATCAGAACAGTCAAACTGCAGACATTGCAACTGAGTCTCTATCATCCTCTTCCAACGAAGAATTATATTTTGAGAAATATTTGTGGATAATATTGAAAAGGCTAAAGCAAAGCGAATGAAAATAAAGAACCAAGAACCTTGAACCTTTAGATATGAAAATGAAAAAATACAAACAAGATTTCTACATGGCCTTTGCACAAATAGAGAAATATGATTGTGCTTGTAAAACACCTCTTTTAGAACTTATAAAAATCTATCCTGAAAAGTTAAAAAAAGTAGCCCTTAGAGTAACAGCTCTTCCTCCTACTCACATCAGTGTGGGAAGTTCTCAGCTCTGAAGTTTATCAAATCAGATCTATGACCCTCCAACAAAGAAGATCTCGTCGAAGCTATACTGTTTCTTAGAAATAACTAACTCCAGTTTTTCCATTTCATAACAAATGCTAATTAAGATAAATAATTTGTTATGCCATTAATTTTTTTTTTCTATAGCATCTATTACTTTTTTATATTAAAAAAAAATAAGCTGTAACCCATGTGTATATGTTTACATATATATATATGAGGGAGTCAGAGTCTTTAAAATTCCAGGAGTCGGTCATTTTCCCTACTGACTCTACAGCCCTGCTTTTAACAACTATCAATTTTTATGAATTCAGGACCTGAAATACTGTACATGCTCTATATATTTTAGAATCCTTTTTGATGACCAAAAACTTTGATGATGCATTGTGCATGTCCACTTCATTTATGTGGTCGTAAAAATGAAAATACTTCAAGTGTAAGAACATCTTTGTTTGATGTATGCTGATATGAAATTTTTACTCTGAGAAAATTTCTGCTGCTGTTGTATAAAATAAAAAAAAAAGGCTGATATTTTCTAGGAATTTTTTTTATATATTTCTAAACAAAACACCAAAATCCTAAAATACAATAAAATACATATAGTAATATATACAGAAAATTACAGACAGCATTTGGTTTCAGCAAGCTGAAAGCCCAATTATTTTATGATTCCTTCTATTGCATAGAGCTGAAAGAAACATTCCCTGCTTTCTTTTTCACTTTCCCTTGTCTCAGAACCATTGAATGCATGGATGGTGATTGCGAAAGGTTTTTACTTTGATTCATTGAAGATTTGTCCAGTATGGAAGAACCATCAGATGATTCTAGAATGGGGTGCAACCTACTGAGAGGAAAGAACAAACAAATTTTCAAAAGCTAAAAAAGTGTGCATATTTGTAGATTTCAAATTATAATACTAGCACATTTATATTATCATGCCAAGCCCATCACATCTGAAATATTCAATGATACCATGGATCTAATGCCTTATATTCTTCCAATACATCATGACTATTTTCAAAAACTTTTTCACAATGATAAAAATTAAAAATGGCAATATTAATATATTGTTATTAAAGTAATTTAAATGGCATTATCTACAGAAAAATTGGGGAAGGGCCTTTTTTGACATATTTAATAAAAATTTTATAAAGAATTGGGATGATTCAATAGAAATCCCATATTTCATAAATGTACGATTTTCACATTTTGCTGATTCTGAAAGTGGTGTAAGTCCATTTGTATATATCAAAAGTATAAATTCCTCTTAATTAATACTTTAAAAATGATCAAATTACAAATTTAAATCAATTTAATATTTATAAAACATAAAATGAGCATATTAACATATAGTAATATTTTTCAAACCATTCAGATACAAACTCTTAAATATCTACATATAATATAAAATGGACTTGCACCACTTTCAAAGAAAACACCAAATTAAGTATAAAACCTAGTAATAGCTAGACTTTTCTTTCCCAGCTTCATGCTATACTTTTCTTTTCTTCAATCTGCTTTAACCCTTTGCAGCACCACATAAAAATTTCCTTCTGTACGCACAGAAAAATTGAATGAAAAAGGATTTATAGGTTGCTCTGAACCTTCTTTATTTATAGTAGATGGCAGCTCAACACAAACCGGTTCATATATTTTAGCCAAGCTTAGTTTTTTAAGACCCTTATATTTCAAAGAAATCTTCCAGATAATTTTTTTAAAGGGTTTAAAAGGAACTGTTTGAAAAGAAATTTCTATTTTATTATTATTATTATTATTATTATTATTATTATTTATTTATTTTTAAGTATCTTCTTATTCTATATTAGTTTTAAATGTTTAACTTGAATCTTGCCTAAAATTGAACAGCGAACCTCAGGTGTGCCCAGATGGGCTCACCGATAATCTAGGACAACTGAGAGTATGCTTTTTTTGTTTTCCGCATCTCATCAGTCAGTTCATTGACAACAGAAAGATGGGTCCACCACATCTGAGTTTCATTTCCTGTTTTTCTCTTTCTTCTTTTCTTTCTCTCCCTCCCTTGTTTTTTTTGGGGGGGAGGGGGAAAGGCGGCATTTGGTTATTAACTAACAAATTGTTGCGGTGATTTTCTGAAGGACAACGGTAATTTTATCAGTTAGCTGTTTGGTTTTTCACTAGAGCAGTTCTCTTTTTCTCGTTTGCTTTCGTTCAAAGTTTCACTAGAGCTACGTTTAATAGTTTTGAGTTGTAGACATGAATTTTATTTTATTTTATAGTTTATAGTTTCTATAGCTATAATATTAGTTTATTTTATTTATTTATTTATTTATTTTGGATTCTTAATTATTTTCCAAATGGATCGGAGAGGGCTGACCATTTCTGAAGCACTGAAAGTACTACACGAATTGCTTTGAGATAGTGAATCTGATACAGATCGCAGTACATGTGCAACACATCCAATATTGGGTTGTGCTTTTTTAAAGGTGGTGTCACTTTCTTCGAAAAGTACCACCATGAAAAAAATAAACTAAAGTGTAAATATGAAATGTAAATAATGTAAATACCATATATCCAAGTTACTTTTTTCCCATTCATAAGCATGTAATCATCACATAACCAAAAAAGAGCTTTTTAGAGGGGTGTAGAGTAGCAGGTCTCTCCGTGGCACATGCTGGGTAATGCTAAATATGCTACGGTATTCAGAATCTAGTGTTTTTTAATCATAGGCAAAATTTCGTACTTTTTTATGCGCTTCCCAGCAATGCTCGTTTCAGCACACTTTTCGAAGTTCTATTTCATCAGTGTGCCCGCTTCGGGCATACCCACATAATTAAAATGATAAGTGCTATCTTCACAAAATTTTACTTGTGTACTCCTCTAGGCCTATAGACTGCCTACCTTTTTTTTTTTTTTTTTTTTTTTTAATGTAATCAAAATTCCAACTTTAAAAGGTGGTGTGCAGGAAAGGGTTTTAATCTTTAGACCAAGGTTTGGAAATCTATTTTGTGAGTATTTGTTATGGCATTCAAATGCAAAAGATTATTGTTTTCAATTAAATACAACAATTAACAGTTCTTTAAGAAATAGTGAAACATTAAATGCATTAAAATTGGCAAAATTATGGAAAAAGAGCACAGTTTTGTCTTTGGTAGTTGAATTTTAAGTGTAAAAGTTTCCACATGGTACTTAATTTTTGATGGAATATCACAGAAATCACAAATAATCTTAGATTCTCAAACTAGCTGGTGTGTCACAACTGCTCAGCTTAAAACAAATTTCAAAATGTTACACTGAAATCTGAATATAGCTCACAAATTTATATGTATTTTTCATTTTTTCAAATTTTTAAAAGTTAACTCTTGTTTGAGGAGTTACACTGCAATGCAAAATTTTCAACTTGCAAATTTCTTCCGTTTCATTCATTTTGTTGGAAGAAATAATGTAACACCAAATTGAAATAGACGCTTGATGCTTGAAAACACAAGGTAACCCAAAACTTCCTTGCCATTTGTGACTTTCAGAAACAGACACACATAAAGTTATATCTTAAAGTAATCTCCATCAGCATCCAGCAAACTCTGCCAGCATTTTTGCACCAGTGCTATGCTCTGGCGATAAAACTCAGCAGTCTTGGATGCAATCCATGTTTGTATGCCACAGGTCTGCTTCGCTGTCAAAGGATTCTCCACAGAGGTGCTTTTTCGCTGAATAAGTAGGTGGTAATTTGTCGGCATTAGGTTCAGCAAGCAAAGAATCGTCCAGCCAAGTGACTGAATTGTATCCCTGGTTGACTTTGTCATGTGCTTACTAAGTCCCATTATTATAGAGGTACAGCACACCCTTGCAATTAATAGTCTGGGTACTTCTGCTTCAATGCCTGCTGCACCTATTGTAATTGCTGTGAGTACAGGTCTTTAATGATGCTGTGATGTGGTTGCAGTAGCTTACACAACATAGCAACTAGTCCAACAAGACACAGAGCATGATCTTGCATAGGTACTGAGGTAATCTTAAGATGTGGCGTGCATGGTGACAACCAGTTTTTAGTACGTTTGGAAGTGTCAAATAGGGCTCATTTTTCACTACTCATGAGCATTCAAATATGAATGTGCTGTAGTACTGAGACAGTAATAAGAGATAAATTGTCACTCGTGGTCCCTTGTGGGCTACTGACAATGTTGCTTAACTTGTCCATTTTCCCTATGTGATACAAGTTAAATCTGACCATTCTCTCAGGAACTTCAAAGTATTTGGCAGGTCCACCATCCGTTTGACTATGGCTGCCTTTAGGGCCTCATCATCCAACAATCACCACCTACTCCGAGGGTCATTACAAAGGCTTAGATCTCTCAAACTGAACTTCTGAAATTAATACCTACCTGTGTGTTAGTTCCCAGCACCTTCCTTAATTCCTTACATATTTGATGACTTGATGCAGCTGTTGATAAGCCCACCCTAAAGTCATACAACAAACAGCCATGATGAGCTGCCTCAATACCTCTACACTAACCCTCCATTGTTTTCCAGATTGAGTTAGTTTGTTTCCGCTCTGCGAGTGCTTCATAAAATGGGATATCAAAAACACAAATATCTTTTTAGTTATCTTATAAATACTGCAATGCTGGAGAATAAATAACCAACTCGAATTAACTCTCCCCCCAGTAATATCTTGAAAAGAGAAAAGTTTGATATTTTTAGTTAATGTTTTTTATTTATTTATTTATTTATTTATTATTTGTGTGCGTGTAAATAAAATGAAGCAATTAAAAAAGTAATTTTATGTGGATTTTTTAATAATATCTTGCAGTAAGTGTTAAATTACTATCACTATTACCAATAAAAAGTGCTCCTATAATAAGTTGAAGCCAAAATCTCTAACTCTACATCTTGTGTACAATACCATCTACATGTACATTATCTAAAAATAATGACAAAGTTTTATAGTTATATATATATAGCAAATATTTTTCTTTGTTTTTCCCATAAATTTTGTCCAAACACAATAATGCATTATTTAAAATTTGTTTAACCCTCTGACTGCTGAATTCGTGGACCGAAATCACTTAAAAAATTGTGCAATTCCACATGTTTTGTTTGTTTTCCACAATTGCCACATGTTTTTATAGCATTTCAAAGCAAGTAGACAATGTATACTATTTTTGTCAATAACAGAAATGAGGCCCAATGGGGGGGGGATAAATAATTTCACTAATTCAGAAATTCAAAATGTCAAAGAAATTAGCTGCTAAAATATGTTAACATACTCTGTCTGGTGATGTAACACTGCTTGATGACTTTCCAGAATTAAGAAATGCTGCTAAATTAACTTGGGTTACCTAAAGTAATTTAGCAGCCTAATTATCCAAAACAGTTATGCTGAATTAGTTTGGATGCACATGTTTCATACAATAATTTTATGAAAATATTCACTTTGAATATTTATGCAAAATTATATTCATAATTAAAAATTATTTTGTTATATGATAAGTAATGAAGAAAATTCATTACTTGGTTTTCTTTGCTATGGCTTTCTTCTTTATTGATTTTGCCAGCTTTGTAGCAGTTAAAGCTTTGGATTCTGGTGCTTTCTCTTGCATAATTTTTTCTAATATGGCATCCACAGGAGGTTTCTTCTCTTGGAAGGAAACATTAGATGCAGTTGATGAAAAAGAACTCTCCATTGATTCACTTAATCTCTTCTGCCGCAGTCTTCCTCTCGTCAGAGGAGGCGAGAACATAAATGTGGGCACGGGGTGATCCGGTGGCGAAGACAATGCTTCAAGGACTAGAATTACAAACAAATATAACTGTATCAAATTACAGATTTCAAATGCTTTCTGGAAACAATATTTATCCCCATTAAATAGTAACCTACAGCAAAGCAGTACACAAATCATCATTATCTCCAGAAATATGTAATATGTGGTGAAAGAAACATTATTCATTAACTACAGTAATCGTACAAAGTTTATAAAAAGTATCTATTAGATACATTACAAATTACACCAATAACATTTAATGATAAAAGTAAAAAAAATGGTATCAATTATTAAAAAGCAGATATATTGCTTTCAAATCATTCAGTTTGTTAAGCAATCAATAGTTTTGATTATTTTTTTAATTTATTTTGATAACTTTAATTTAAAAGACCTTATGCTATGTAAAATGAATTGAGAGAAATTCTGGTTGTTGTTTATACTAGTACTTAATTTTTAAGAAGTACTTAATTTTTAAGAAGAACTTAATTTTATAGAAGTACTTAATTTTTAAGATTCATACTTCATTTCTTGTTAAATATGTTTCAGAGTTTATATCTGAACAATGAGAAGGTATTTTGATTATTTTAGAACAACTGCTACAACTAGTTTTCACAAATTCACAACACTAAACTTATTGTACAATTGTCTTGTCAGAAATTTAAATTATTTTTAAGATAACATTCTGTGCTCATAATTTAAAACTTTATCTTTTAAAAATACATCTATATTGATCCACAGTATCATTAACAATGCAAAGATAATGGTTTCCACTACTAACATACACTAGCTCTTCTTTCTACATGTTCCATTAGCATTTCCTAATTTTGTCTTGTAGTCCTAATTTTGAAATTCTGACTTGGGTCAGTGGTCTCAAACTGGCACCCCCAGACAATATTTTATGGCCCATGAAGACATTTTATTATTATTTAGACATTTTGTTGAAAATATGGTGCCGTACAGATTTCAAGATTTTAATTATTTGAAGTCCAAGGTCATATTATTTTCATTTCCATTAAAAAGAAACATGAATAATGCACCAGAAAATCTATAAATGGAGCTAATTAATTTATAATGTGATATAAATCTTATTCAAAGATTTGAAGATAGAGATTTTATTTATTAACTTATTCATATTTTTCAAGACTAATTAATAATTAATTTTTGCACTAAGAATAACTGCTTTGTTTGAGAATATATTTATTTGTGAAAAGCCTTTTTTCACAGTTGAAAATTAATTCAAAAAGAACTGGATTTACTGATAAGCACCTACAATCTATCATAAAGATAATTTTTAGTAATTTCTCTCCAAGGTTACAAATTATCAGAATCAAAACACTATCATGCTATAGTAAGAAATAAAGGAATTAATAATTTGTGTTAAAATAATACACCAAATATTGATTACTGAAGATGCGGAAGCCAACAAGAATGAGTGTAATAAGCATAATATTCACACATTTACAGACTAAAGCAACAAGAATGAGCGTACTATTCACGCATTTGCAGACTAAGGCAACAAGAATGAATGTACTATTCATGCATTTGCAGACTACATTTGTATGAACAAGAATCAATGTAATATTCATACATTTGTTAAAATATTAGACCATTCTTATTGCCTTAACATTTTCAGTAAGATGATTATTATTTACATATAAACATATGTATTTTTATTAATGCATTAAAGAAAAATGTAAGAAATAAAAGAAAAAAGGACTGGGTTGCTATTACTTACAGTCAAGTATTGTCTCTCTTAGTAAAATTTTTTTGAAAACCTAAAAAGGTTTCATAATTAAAGTTTAAATTAAAGTAAGTTATTTAATTATTAATTAAACACCTTAGAATGGTCGAAGTGGCATCACACAATTTTTGGAATAGAGAATAATATATTTAATGTTTGGCAATGCTATTTTTATTTCATATTTTGTAAAACTTAAACATTTTTTTATTAAGAAACCCTACGATTTGAGAGCGAGCAGTGGCAAAAACTTCTCAAAATAAAGCAGATTTTTATCTCCAGCATGCAAGACTGTCACCACTCAGAAAAATGAGGGAGGAAATTAGCATTTTCAGAGTTTTTAATTAACGTCTTGGTAAAGAAAGTGTTAAAAAGATAAGAATGGTCGAAATAGCTTTCCACAAATTTCTGGAACCCAAGGAGTACCTCTCTCGAAACTCAACTCTCCACAATTGTGGAGGAGATTATGCCACAAACAAACAAAAAGGAAGGCAGATTTTAATAGTATAAATTTTTAAAAACACTTAAAAGTATTATTCAAACTAAAAATGAACTCTACAAAAATTAATATAAATTTTTGAAAACAAATAGTCTATATCTACATGACATATATTTAAACACAGAGAAGTTCAGTAGCCAAAAAGAAAAAAGGGAAAGAGGAAGATAATCACTTTCGGGTCCAGCTGGAGAATGTGGCTCAGCAAAGGAAAATTCTGTCTTCTTAGAAATTTTATCTACATAGGGAGGGAGAAAAATTAAATAAAATAAACAATTATAATTTATCTTCATAATAAGAAATAATTTTCAAGACTCAGTTAATACCAGTCAAGGTTAATCAGCTTTTATCCATAACTATTTCCTTACATGTTATAGGCTGATATATGCCCTTTACATCAGTTTTGTAAAGCTCAAGGAAAGTACTCAATAAAATTATGTTTCAATTAAATCAAGTATGTTCTTTTGGTAGGCAACAGGCAACCACATTTTCTACAACATATTACTCTCAACAACATTAAAAACCAAATAACACATATCAGAAACGATTATTTTAATGAAACAGGGTGATATATGCTGGCAAAAAATGACTGCTAGTTTTGATAGCTTTGTTTGTAAAATTCAGTCTTAAAACTTCTACACTGTGTATCTTTAAATTAATCTTTTGCTAAGGAAACGCTGAGGTAAACATGCCGTTTCTCCGCCATCGAAGCCAATATCAACAGCTGTCAGAGTTCGAGAGGGGAAGAATCATCAGGATGATGGAAGTTGGGTGGTCAGCTCAGTGAAGAGGAGATGTTGGAACCAGTGGACAGAAAGACGTCATTTATATGGCAATCAGGCTCAGGATGCCCTCAACAGACCAGTCGTCGAGTAGACCAACACATCGTACGACAAGCAGATGTAGAGCCAACAGCCTCATTGGCCGCTATCCAGACACAGGCAGCAGCTTCATTACGGGTCCCTGTGTCTTTCTGAACCATCGCAAAGCAACTGGTTCAAGGATATCTGGTATTGTGGTGCCCATTAAAACACCAACATCTCAGTTTGGAGTGGTGTCACACATGACAGGATTGGATTTTAACGGAATGGAACAAGATCCTCTTCAGCGACAAATCTAGATTCAATTTGACTAGTGATGACAATCGTGTTCGTGTGTAGAGGCTCATGGTGAAAACCTCAATCCTTTCTTCGCTTTACAGTGACACACCGTTCCTGCAGTTGGTGTGATGGTATGGGATGCCACTGCTTACGATACAAGGTCACCCGTAATAATGATTTATGGCACAGTGACAGACCAGCAGTACGATCATGACATCCTTACGCTACATGTGTTGCCATTCATGGCATGGCTCCCAGGAGCCTGTTTTCAACAAGACAATGCTCGGACACACACAGCACGGATCTCACAAGACTGCCTCCACCACATTAGCACCCTTACCTGGCCTGCTCGATCTCCAGATTTGTCATCAATCGAGCATATCTGGGATCATTTGGCATGGCAAGTTGGACAGTCTACGAGATTGTCTGAACTAGAAGCACATTTACAGCAACTGTGGAACGAGATGTCTCAGGACACCATATGGAACTTGCATGCCTCAATGCCCACTCATATTGCATCGTGCATTTGCGCTAGAGGTGGTCTAACAGAGTACTAAAACATCCGTTGATGTGTACTTTTTTCTGCAATAAATGATCTTTTTTTCTTTGATTTTCTAATCACTTACTTATATCAAAGTAGTACTTACATATGTAAAATTTCGCTTCATTCTGACAACTTTTTCTTGGTGCACAAATTTTTATGGCAATGAGTATACTTTTACATTACAAAAATCCTGAATAGAAAACAAAGCTTTGATTTATCAAAGTACTTTTAAATACGATGAAAATAAAATTACCATTTAATACATCTACTATTGCACAGACAAATTTAGCAATGTAAACCAGTAAAAAAGGGGGGGAACAGTTTTACATCTCCCATTCTACAATTGACGAAATTCAACTTGCATTTTTCATGTCTCGAAAGTGAGTCTTAAATTACCTTCACAGAATTTTTCTCTTTTGTGGCAAGAATAATTCACTTGGCGAACTTCTCGGTTTACAACAACTTATTTCAAATTATCTTTCATTCTTCTTAAATAAAAAAAAAAAAGAGAATGTTCTTTTCTGTCTTGCATATACTTTTACTTCATATTATTTTTAATCTCTAGTGCTATTTTTACTCTCCCTCTCTCTTTCTTTTTTTATATATATAGATATATATTTGAGTTGTGTGATAGAATCATAGTGCTTAAAAGTTATTTTAAAAATTGCTATTTACTCATTCCCATCGTGTAATTGAAGCCTTCCCATTGTGTAATTTGATTTTATTTATTTGAATAGCATTTCTTTGGAAAGAATACTTTGTGACCAAGTATTCATCACGAAAGCTTTGAATTCTGTACTAAAAGAGAACATTCCATAAAGCACATATAATACATCTTTCAATGGACTGTTAAAAGATATAAAAATGGGAAAGTTGTATTAGCTACATTTTAATTTAAAATGATATGCATCCAAGCAATTTTCTATGGTTTTATGAATGTCGTTGCTTTTTGCGACACAATTTTATCATCCTGCATCTAGTTAGTTAAAATATTATCCAGATTTTTGAACAAGTTTTAAAATTTTTCATTTTTTAAATTGCAAGAATCAAATAACATAAAATTTAAAAAAAGATTAAATTTTATGCAAATAAATCAAAACAAATAAATAAATATTTTTTTCTTAATGCCTTAAATTTTTCCTCTTAATAGTTTATTTTCTCAAGGAAAAAATTCAGTAATTGATCAGAGTAAAAGAGTGAAGCAATTTTGTCTATGATATTGATCATCTTTAGAAGCTACGGATTTTTAAAGGCACAAGATGAAAGAATAGACTAGTTCAACATTGAAAACAACATTTCAACATTTTTCAGCTAAAATCCATACATTGTTTTTGGATAAATTCATGAATTTTCAATAAATTCAGCTGAGATGTCTATCAGTTCTCCATTTATATCATATGACACTTAATGACATAACTTAAATTTATACAGTTCTTTAATGAAAAACAGTCACTCTTCATGTTATTTCTTCTGTATTTTTCATTGGTATAGCCCCATTCACTGGAATGTTTGATATGCTGAGTGAAAACCTCAGCAAAACATTATTTGAACCTCCAGATATTTCTCCTTGAACATGCAGTTTCTCTTCAACTGATGCTCTTTCTTCCAATTTATTTCTTTCAGAAACATTAGCTTTCAATGTTCACACATGCAGTTCAGTTCTTTCTATAGTTATATTTCTACAAATTTTGTATACATATAAAACTTTAATTCATTTAGTTACATCTTTCAGGAAGACTGCTTTTCATTTTCTAGACTTAACTGCAAATTAAACCGGGACGACAACAATTGAGTTGAAACATGCTTACCAAATGACAGAGGAATAAAGCCTTTACAAGATTTTGGTCAACAGAATCTTTCACTTACCCAGTCTCACTTAGTGCTCTGATATTGATATTGTGTGCAAATATTCTAAATCATATAATTTTGATAAATCTGATGATCAGTAAATGGCATATTAAAGAGCATATTTTTTAATTATCTGCAATAATATAAGGGGGGAACTAAATATTTAAAACATTATTTGTAAGAAGGTTAATATAAAATTATTATTTCATATGTTTTAACTAAAAGACAAGATATGATAAAAGCCATCAAATTCTTACACTTAGTTTATATTGTTAAATATTCAGCTTAAAATTACATACTATGATATAGGTATATTGTGAATAAATTTTCACTTTTATGAGAAAAAGTGAATAACTAATTCAAATATAGTCAAGTTTCAATAAGATAACGCCCCTCAAAAAACAAATATTACAAATTTGACTTTGAATTAGTATTAATTTGAAATAAGTATGTTTAAAGGGGATTCTTCCATAACACCAAACATAGTAGCACACAAGGGTAAACACCAAACATGGTGACCGTTTTTATTTGGCAAGATTTCACTTTGGTTGTGGCTTCCAGCTGAGTCTTTTCGCATTACAAACACACAGCTTCATTTTGTTGATAGCCACTCCCCCCCTATAAAAAAATTTGCAAATGTTATTTAGACTGAACTCTAATTTCTTATTCTGAAAGAAGGAATCAAATGTGTTTAATAAAAAGAGATATTAAATAACTATGTGCCAAATTTAATTAAAATTGAAGCGCTAAAATTTTCAGGCTTAATTTTTTAAAAACTATATGGACAATTTTTATGAAACTTCGAACTTTGACATAATTTAATGGGTGACCAGACAAAAGCCCACTGGACGAAACAGCACGCGACAAAAGCCCACAGAAAAAACCCCACTGTGATAATTGCCCACGCAACAAATGCCCACACCCATAAAAGAGCACATTGATAAAAACCCACGCAGATAAAAGCCCACATTGATAAAAGCTCACACGGATAAAAACCCACACCGAGGTATATGCCGTTGAAATTACACACCGGTGAAATTAATATTTTTCCTCAGTTTCCCCTCCCCCCCCCAGTTATATAAAGCAGATTCATGAAAAAGATAACAAAAATTAATTTAATTAAATTAATAACAAATAATTGAACAATAAATTTAAGTAACGGAACACATTTTATTTGGAGTTGTGACTGAATTAAAACGTTTTATGTATATAGAAAAGAGAATCAATCAAAATAAAATTAACGTAATTAAAAACATACACATGTATGTGTAACTTTGTTATAATATTTACGTAACAAAGGGAAGTGTCCCTCGTATAAGTCCGAAAAGGGACGTGAAAGCGAATGCTGGCTACACCGCTACTCTTAATTCTGTAAAATTATAAGGCGCATAAAATGCATGTTAATTTTCATTATGTACAGAAAATTATTTAACAGTTCAGAAAATTTGTGTATAATGAATTTAGTGTGGAGAATCAAAGCCTAACTTTTATTTCAACAAAGGAGATAAAAGTACCCTATTCTATTATGATTAAGAAAATATATGTGTGCGCTATCAGAAATACTGTTTTTATAGTGAATTAAAAGCACGGTTTGAAGAATTTTGTTAAATTCAGTGACTTACCAGTAAGATCAATGGTTTTTCACATGATCGGATGTAAACATTTTGTAACTGCGTGGTAAATATACCTATAAATGTATATATTTTCTTTTTCTACAATATTTCAGAGTCCTAAATATGTGAAAAAAATACATTTTTAAACAACATTTCATTCTGAATGGAATTAAATACTGTGTTTTTCCCAGAACAGTTTGATCATAATAGTTTAATTTGAATGAAATATTATAACAACATTTCGCTAATTACATTAGAAAAACATTTTACGGTAATTCGATTTTTCTTCAGTTAAGAATTACAAAAATTTAGAAGTTTATTGCACTATTAATATTAAAGTTAAGCATTATTTCCTTTCTATTTACAGAGTTCTTCCTAAAATACTTTCTTAATTAAGAGATGATTTTTTAGCTTTTGAGGTATTTTTAAATAGAAAGTCTGAGTCAATTTATAATTAATGCTCTATTCGGTTCATTTCAAATAAGAGTATCTTTTATTTTAATATTGAAATACGTTAAATATTGGTGCCGATTTCTATGCACTTAACTTTCTATGAATATTTATGAAAGGGAATAAAAAATTATTATTTTTTAAATATTATTTAAAATTTGTAACTGACTTATTACAAAATGTAAGGAAATAATCCTTTTAATACTTATCAGACTCTTACTTTTAATTACGAAAATACATATTCTAAAACTCTTCTTTACTAAGTACACATATCATAGAACTTGCTTTACAGTACCTTTTAACAGATTGCTTGAGTAAGAACAATTCTTGCTTAAATAGTTTTATAAGGGTATTTGTCAACAGAATTTCAATCTATGTTTACAATTTAATGTTAAGGTTATCATATATTTAGATAAAATTTATAATCATTATAAATTTAGATATATTTAATAACTAGATTTCATCACAGTAACCTTTACAGGAGTTTATGAATGAATAAATCCTTCATTTCCAAATACATTTATAAATAATTTATTAAATATTTACGTATTTTATTGAAGGCAGATACATGCTTTTTGCAAGCATATGCATAAATACCCATACATATTTCATATGACAATGAACCTCGAATTTCCGGGAAGAAAAGAAACAATCTGGAATCAATAAGAACAACATTGATGATCGTACCTCCTTTGGGCCCACCAGCGGCCGAGCGGTAAAGTCGTTCAACACTGATAGTTCGGTCCGAGGTTCGAATCCCACGAACGGGCTGGCTGCATGGGCGTTTTCATGGTTTTCCCCATGTGTAACGTGTATACGAGCAAGTTTCCCTTAAAAAGTCCTCCACAAAGGCATCCCTTCCCTTAGGCAGATAGCCCTTGAGGCTTTACCATAATCACACACACACGCGTACCTCCTTTGGTACAATACACAAATGTTTTCACCTGTGTTGATAACCTTAAATTCAATTCTTATCGCAAATGTATCCGTCTTCTGTTCCACGCATCTGTGTAAAATTGTATACAATTTTACTTAAATTCGTGGTTATAAATCAAGGAAAAGTTAACTTATTAGCATATCCGTTTTCCTATTTATTAATTTTTGCGAGGATTGCAGCATTTCATTTTTTAGTTAACCCAAAGTGATTATTTTTCAGTTATATACTAAAAATAAAAAGATGAGTTTAAAATGAGCAACCATTAAGTCTCTCCTCTAAAAAATTTTAAAAAGTATATGTTACACTAATATGTTGATGACCAAAAAGTGTATTTTATTTAAAACATTTTGGTCTTTGGAATATAAAATAAAAGTAGCGAATATTCTATCAAGGGTATCGAAAGACGTATACAATTTTAAAGAGACCATAAGGTATTTTTCATTATTTACGCATAATATTTTTGCTAAAATATGAAATTTTGTAGTTCAACAGCTTAGAATTTCATAAAAAAATTCATAAAATTAGAATTTCATAAAAAAATTCATAATCAAAACCGCTGTTGTAATTTATCGAAAAAACACCAAGATGTGATTTTTGTGTAAATGTCAGTAAACTAGTCTATACAAATTGCTACTATCCATCACACAATGAATTTTTCTTTTATGCGGAAGTTTTTTTATTTGTATGAAACTGTCATGGTGGAAATACTATCTAAGTGCCGTCAAGGGAGCTTTTAGATGTAAACAAAAAACGCCCCATCTGAAACCAACCTTTGAAAATAAATCTCAGAAAAAGTTTAAACGTCGGAAAAAATAAATAATTATTTAGATAAATATAAAATGCAGTAAAAGCTGTACATTAAGAAAACGTCAGTCATGCAGTTATCATTTGGTGTGGTTTGGTTTATTAAGATTACGGCAAAGCACACTAGGGCTATCTGCCTAAAGGGAAGGATGCGTTCGTGGAGGACTTTCTAAGGGAAACTGGCTCGTATACACGTTACACATGGGGAAAACCATGAAAACGGCCATTCAGCCAGCCCGTTTGTGGGATTCGAACCTTGGACCGAACTACCAGTGTTGAGCGATTTTACCGCTCGGCCGCTGGTGGGCTCCATGCAGTTATCAGGCTTTCATGTTGGTAACGAGGTTCACCAGCAGCCAAGCGATAAAAACGCTGAACACAGGTAGTTCGGTCCAGGGCTCGAATCCCAGTGAAAGGGCTGACTGCCTGGGCACTTTCATGGTTCTCCCTATGTGTCACATGTATAAGAGCCAGTTTCCTTTAAAACGTTCTCCGTGAAGGCCTCCCTTCTCTGGCTTAGTGCTATTTTGTCTTTTCATGCACAGTTCGAAATAGTGCTGTTTCATCCACTGCCGTCTCCCGCCTATTCTCTCTTTCCTATTTCATTTGTCGTTCGAAAAGTCACTTTACAATTAAGCGAACACAAGTTTTTGTCTTCAGACGAGATGACCTGACTTACCTTTTGAGTTCTTTCTACTCTGATCTGACTTGAAGTTTGAGTTCTAATATTTATTAAATATTTGAGGTAAATTTATTCTGAGCAGAATAATGAATTTCAGGCATGTTCAAGAGGTATGTATTTGAATCTAGTTCCATTTTTGTTATACAGTGTCTATTTTTTTAATTTCACATACTTCTAAAGTAATAGAACCCCTTTCCACTGCTTTGACAGAAAATAAAAATGTAGCAAGTGTATAACTAAGATTAATATACTACATTCCGTAAGGAATTATAAGCCAAATAAAATAAAAACATCTGCCCTGAAGATAAGGATAGTGCTGACAGATCAACTTCCAATTTGCAGCGTTAAAGATAAACAAAGTTTAGATAAACAAACGTTAAAGTTTAGATAAACAAAGGATATGCCTTTATCCATTTTTTGCAGCAATTCCACTTTTTGCTTAACGGACTTCGAAACATACTTTTGCTTTGTAGATCCTTTACATATTTGTAAATATATATCAGAAATTCTATTTGACATAATCGAAAGTTCAAGCTTACTTTCATAAAATTGCTCTAACAATCTGCAAAAAATTATAAGCCATATCCAATTCGAAGATTAAGGAACAACGCAATCTGCAACATTAACTGAAATAGATAATTAGGTAATTTTAGCTTAGCTTATACCGTCCGTTATACATTAAACGCGAATTCGTAAACGTATTTTGCGCAGACACACACGCATATTCGCAACCGTAAAGGTCTTATGCGCATGCATCAATGCGATGCATGTGCAGAAAGTTTGTAGCTTTGAGGTCCAGATTACGGGTGTCCAAATTAACGACTTTTGACTGCAATTTGAAATAAATCACATTTCATAATACGAAGAGTCAATACTTGTATAGCTAATTGCTTTAAATTTTTGTAAACTTTTGGATATTTTTCATTTTTTATATCATTGTGTTTAATAGTATTTGGATAAAACGTTGATGTCACTGTAAGTTTGCTAATCTACGCAAATATTTTAGTTTGCTTTCTTCCTGTTCATATTTTCGAACAGAAGTCGCAACCAAATCATGAAGTTGCTCATATCTTCTTTTTTTTTACTTCCAAACGACCTGCTTGCGCATCGGAAAGTGTTAATCTCTGAGAAGCCAAGTCTCTCTGCAGTCCATCAAACAAAAACCATATACTTGGATGACTGCAGTGAAACAAAGAATTTAGAGAATTGTGGAAACCTTCGCATCAATTGGTAGTTTTGGGAGATCTCTCAAGAGCTGCGTCGTAGTGGTTCCATAACCCCATTGGAAACTGGGGTTCTCTGCCTGCTGCATCCTCGATATATGTTGAAAAGAAGTACATTAGCACTTCGTTATAACTGTCTGCGTCCGGAAACGTATTTGAAAGTTGGTCGAAGATGCTTCTCACATCATTGATTGGAACAAAGGCTAATGCAGCAAGAGACTTTATTTTCAGTTTTACATTTATGTCAGTTTCAATAGAATCTTTAAACCAACATTATTGATTTTTCTTATGAGACTTTGACACAAATGAAAATAGCAGCCTTTCACCTCAGCCTCAGGAAAAGCAATCTTCACTGCAGTAATGGCAGCTTTCTCGAAATTCACAAGTAGTTTTTGAGGCATCATGTTTGGAAGTAAAACCTTCATGATTTCAAACATTCTGTTATACATGTCTAAATCCTTCTTTTTCAATAAAATATAAACACAAGGTGGGTAGGAATTTCCAACCTTCGCATGCCATGTATATAATTGAAAGAACATATTTGGAACTTTATCAAAAGTTCCATCTCCATATATTGAATCTTTTTGCAACTCGCATAAAAGTTCTTTGAATCCTAAAACAAGAATTCGGTTTATGTCATCAACGCCTGAATCGTACAGCACCAAATTAATATACTTTTCAGGGATGTCAAAATTAATGTTGGATGGGTTGGGCAGATAGCCTTCTTTTCTATGATGCAACAAATTTCTTTTGAGAGAGGATTGTTTTGGAAAACAGGATAGCACATCATTGCTTAGGCCAGATAACACATTACCTATTACATTACGTGGAGTAGCACAACTGATTTCATGTCTTCTCTCATTTTGCCTCTAGCAGCATTTGCTATAACTTTTTGAGGCCAAGAATTATGACAATGTTTAGTTGGCTCTTTTATTATATTGCCATCCTTCATTTTCAGGAATGAATGGCATCTTGTTGAGCGTTGTCGTCTGCATCGCCAAGTCACCACTCCATTTATGGCACAAAAATTTAAGTAGTCAAAGCCCTGGTAAATCAATACTTCTTTGCCTTTCTGTGTTCTTGAAAATTCCATAGCTTTCACTGCAAAAAGAAAATTAATAATGAAACATTATATTTTATGTATACATATACATATAAAAGAAAAGCGTAATAAACAGAAAGTCTAGATTAATTAAAATCCAGAGATGTGCTCATTGCGTTGTCAACATCTATAAAAGTTTCGAAATTAGCGTCGAAACGAAAGTGATAGCATTGCATTGAAGTCTAATTACATTCTCAGTATGTTGAGTGTAAAATACTTTTATGTTTTTATCTGCGTAAGCACGGTGCGTTAAAGTAGATCATGAGACGTACAGTGCTTCCTTTTATAACAGGAATCTGTAAAAAATATTCATATAAATCAGTGTGGCTCAACTGGAAATTTGTTTCTGAATATAATGTCAAAAGATTTAAATGCATTAATAGATGGTTTACTCAAATTAAATGATGTTTTTGAAAATTATTTATAATACAGAAGTATTTAATGTACTGTTAAGAATTGAAAAAAATGTGTTTAATGGAGTAATATGCTCAATCGCTTTTGTGGCATGACTTTCCGGTTCAAAAAAGAAAATGTTCATTTTTAAGCTTGATATGTTGTGAAAACTATTTAGAGTAAGAAGAGTGCTAGGTAAACGCATTCTTTAGAGAAAACCTCATTTCTCATTGTCAATTATATGCTTACATTTACACGTTTTGACATAATTTTCGGAAATCACAAGTCTCCAGTCACTTTTATGAGACACTGTATATCAATTATGTATTCAAATATTTTGTGAACAATCGAATTAGTGAACTAGAATAAAATATAACTAATAATGTCATAATAAGGAATTTTAGAATCAGCTGCAATTTTCAACAGATTGATTTCAAAAATTCTATTCCTGAATTAATCCTTCTATATATTTTGATAAAAAGAATTTTTAATCTATTTTTAATGAGTCTATTAACTTTTAGGTTATTCTTCTTGAAAGTTAAATGAGAACATACCTCAATGTATACATGAGTATGAGAAACATACTAGGCAAGGGCGGCAGTTAGGGATTGGTGGCCGCATGTCAGTTCCTGCCCGTCATTAGATTCAAAAAAATATGAGAAATAATCATACATGTTTTAATAAATTTGTTCAAATTAGAGTGTGTTATTGAAATGTTTTGTTTTATTACAAATATGTGAAGGAGATGCATGCAATTATTTTATAATAATATGTATGGAGCAAAAATATAATTTAGTACTAAATTCTGAAGAAAAATGTTATGTATCATATTGCAAGCTTCGAAGTATAAATTTTACAGAAGATGGATTCTTTTACTTTAATATTTGGTTGCAGATAGCATAACATTGTCTTTTAAATGAATTTAACATAAAATTAGGAGGAGTAAAATGCAATTAAGTAATAAGTACACCAGAAACCACGCTAACGCAAGACATATCCAACATATCCAAGTAATCATTTAACCAAAGATTTAAATGCCATATCATTAGTTTAAGATATTCGTTACTGATGCTTTTGAACTGGAAATTCTAATAAACAGTTAATACGTATTTACTTATGCTATAAAAGAGGCAAAACTGTTTGTCTAAAATTGCATGAACTATATAAATGTAAATAAATAAAGTAAGATGAAAAAGAATATTTAGATATGAATAACATATCTTACTGATATAACTGGTGTAACTTAGTATAATAAATGAGAAAGATTTTAGAGGAAAAGATTAAGGAAACTGTTCATAAAAAATCTTTGAACTGGACGGGAAAAGCAGCCTAAGCAGCACATAGTCTGAAGCAAATAACAATAAATAAGGTAATAGATAAATGAATTTTTACAAATACTTGAATGTAAATAAATAAAATGAGAAAAATATAGGATAAAAATTTAAAAGAAAATTCTCAGTTGCATTGATAAAAAATTTTGTTTCTTAATTTTAAGAATATTGCTTTTTAAAATACCCCATCGTAAATTAAAGCTATTATTACATTCGTCTTAATTTATAATTAATAACGCATCTGGTAATTTCCCAATGATAATTTACACACTATGGATACACCAAATGGGAAAATAAGATCCTATTTTTAAACTTGCAGTAAAGTCCTGTAAGAACATTTAAAGAACGTAAGTTATATTTGATAAGGGTATAATTTTAATTTTAATTTTATGACAACTGTATAATTTTAACCTTTCTCTGATAGCAATCGTTTTAGAACCTTAAACTATTCCCAAATTTATAAGAATTTCTCAGTATATTAAACACAGTTATTTCTCAAGACATTAAATTCTTTTCAAGTAACATACATTAATACATCCTTTCAAATAACGTACATTAATATAGTCTTTAAAAGTTTGATATAAGAAGCTATTTTCTACACTGCTTAGCTAACTATATCTTTTAAATTTCTCAAAAGCTAGTATGTGATTTGAGTAATTTTTCAAATATAGTGAAAGCAATATGCGTTGAAATTATGTATTTTTTATTATTATATATTTTAAATTATTAAAATTAGCAGCAATATAAACACGTAAGGTAATGATAGATAAATTTATTGAAATTCAATTTTGAAATGGAAAAAGAATTAATTTTTTTAAAAAAGCAAATCAAAATAAACCTGCAAGTATTATTATGGCTAAGCTTTAAAGAAATGGTAGTGTGTATTAAGAGAAAACAGTCTGTTATGGCTGCTGTAATTTCAGACTGCATAGAACATTAAATTACGAAAAGTCTTAATTATATGTAAAGGTCAAAACCTATTATTATTCTCACAAATACAATAAAAATAATTACAAATTTTAAAAATGTGATTTCTTTATTGCTTCAGAAAATAACGTACTTATTGTTCCTTGAGTACTTTTTACACATATCAGGTTCGTACTAGAGTTAGTAATTAAAAAAAATATTTATGTTAGGTAGGAAATCATAATTGATTGTCATATAGGTGTCCACCGATAACATCGCGACAAATACATCGCGGACGAAAACGTCGCGGAGAAAACAATGCAAGGCGAAAACGTCGTGCTACAAAACATCTTGGGAGAAAACATCGTAAAGAGAAAATATCGCAGCCCTAAAAACATCGTGGTACAAAACATCGTCATCGAAAATAAAGCGGTTCAAAAACTTCGCAGTTTAAAAACATTGTCGTCGAAAATATAGTGGTAAAAAATAAAGTATCTACAAATCATCGCATGACGATAACATCGCAAACATGCTTTTTTCAGGCTTTAATAACTGTAAATGGAAATATGGTTCTCATAAGGATTTGTGGGCGCAAGATGTAAAGAAGGATAATTTTTACTTTCACAGCTTTTTATTGACTAATAAATTTTTGCTGAAAAAGTTAAATTATTGCATTAATTAATTTAAGGCAACTTATACATTATACTTTTTATGAAAAATTACCAGTAAAAACTTTATAAAAAGGATTTATTAATGACCTTTGTTAGTTAACTATGTCGGTTTAAAATTCTAGTGAGTCATACAAGTTGCATTAATTTTCTATGCTTAAGTTTCCTTCTTATTTTCTCAGCAAAAAGTTGTTAGTGAATAAAAAATATGAAAGTAAAAATTATCCTTCTTTCCATGAAAAAAGCATGTCTGCGATGTTATCATTATGCGATGATTTGTAGATACATTATTTTTTACCACAATATTTTCGACGATGATGTTTTTAAACTGCGATGTTTTTGAACCGCTTTATTTTCGACGACGATGTTTTGTACCACGATGTTTTAGGACTGCGATGTTTTCTCTTTGCGATATTTTCTCCCACGATGTTTTGTAGCATGACGTTTTCGCCTTGCGTTGTTTTCTCCGCGGCGTTTTCGTCCTCGATGTATTTGTCGCGATGCTTTCAGCTGTAACCATCATATATTATGTTTACATCTCAAGAAATTATTTGCTTCTTTATTTAAAGTTTCCCAATACTTCACTGATTCAAAGATTTTTAATGTTAATTACTTTCACTTATATCTATTATCAAAATCATTTCAGAGAAGTTCAAATCAACACTGATAAAACAAATTAGATAAAATATATTTTGTGTTTTGGATTTGCTGAGAATTTTGTCTATTTTCTTGTATTACTTTTTACAACTTTTATTTCAGTAAAATGTCTTTATGATACTTAGCAAGTAATTGCAAATACATTCTAAATGAATAAATCTATATGAAAGAATAAAAAATCACTTACCTCAGGTTTTATTAAAAGCGAGTACAAATCTTAGGGAGAAGTAATTTAGTGCTGGCTACAAAAGCTAAAACTCTCAACTAATATTCGAACGTCAGTTACTCTTGAGATCTGAGAATAAATGTGGTTAACATTATTGGTTGTAAGCATCCACCGAAACCAGAATGGTCATAGTGTAAGCTGAAAATGTAATGCACCAAGTCTAAGCTGGAAAAAATTAGTTGTACTGTAAACAAATCTATCCCCAGAAGGCTGAGAAAAATCGTTGTGCCAGTTCATTTTCTGGGAAACTATCTTTTTTAGCATAGTAATTCAAAGATGATGCTGGGCGTTGCATATATACGTAAACTTAGACACATACTTATAGCTTCTCTCTGCAAAGTCACACTGAGAAATGAAATGAAAATTAGATAGATAAAAATAAAAATCTGTCTTCAAAACGAAAGAAATTTTTGACAGCAGAGATTACTGATTTCTTTCATACATTTCTTGATGTAGGCTGCTAATTTGATTTTAAATCGTAACAATTAAGTAAAAGGAATGTTAACATTTAGTCAGCATACCTAAGTCCAAGAAGTTACTACTTGAAGGTATTTTAATTGAAGAACGAAGAGAGGTTTAAAATACTCTGTCATAGCTGTAAAATATTTTCTTTTCTGTTGTTTGAGGGAAATGCCATTCCCCATAATTTTTTAATAATGAAACATTAATTATACTAAATCTGAACCATATTACGTTAAAAATAGGATGTGACAATGATATTTCACAATGATATTTTTCATTTTCACATACACATAACAAAGTTAAATAAGTATATAATAATAAAATGCATTTTTAGCTTTATCATTGAAATATTATACTTAATCAGAAATCAGAAAGTTTGTTTGCTACATAATAAAAAAAAGAAAGAATAAAGTAGTGATAAAATATACAAACAGACATATTTTGGCAACATTAAAATTAAGATCTGAATACTCTATTTATTATAATTACACTTTATAGTGAAAAAAACCATATGTCCTTTTGATTATGTGCTTTTATCAACGTGGGCTTTTATCTGCGTAAGCTTTTATCTGTGTGGACTTTTATCAATGTGCGCTTTCATCGATGTGGGTATTTGTCGCGTGGGCAATTATCACAGTGGGGTTTTTTCTGCGGGCTTTTGTTGCATGCACTTTCGTCCAGTGGGCTTTTGTCTGGGAACCAATTTGATGTGTAAGATCGAAGTATGGAAAAAAATCAGTATACTATTTTAGAATTTTGTGTCAGAATACCTGTTAGAACAATGCTGTATAAAAATATAATACATATTAAGCCATGTTTTCAATACATGAAAAACATAATAGTACAGCAGATATGGAACTGCCTCTCCTTTTTCTAGGACTTGGTGTACCATATATCGATGTAAAACAAAATGAAATACAAATATTTAACTGGGGATGATTGTATAGTAAAGGTGATAGGGCAGCATGGGGGGGAAAAGTTTAAGCTCATTGCAGCATGCTTAAGCATAAATACGAAGGGCACTTTTTAAGTAAGGGTTGTTTGAAAATAAAAACCAAATGAAAGAAATTTTTCAAAAACCAAATTTATTTTCAGATTCTGCATATGTTTCTCTATTTTTCGACATAGTTGCCAAATTTGTTTAGACATTTATCATACCTTAGAACTAGATTTTGAATACCCTCTTCATAGAAACTTGCCACCTGCTCTCATAACAAAGAGGTCATGGTCGTTTTCACCGAATCTCACACGGAGCGGGTGATTCAATAATATTAAACATTTTAAAGACACAGAACAGTCCCTACAGGTTACCCTATACAGCTGCAACTAATCACAGTTGTTTCCAAGAAATGTCAGAACCCGACGCAAGCATTCGTTGCCTCCCACACGAGACTTATTAATGTATATAACAAAACGGCCCTTACTTAAAAAAACACGCTGCGTAACTGCTATCTTGCTGGGAAGAGAGCCACAAAAGTTCTGCCATTTTTGGCTAAATAGTATTATTTCATTATTATGCCTTATTATCATTCCGTTATGTGTGTCATATTCATTTCTGTATATAATATTAAATAATATAGTAACTGTTAATGTTACTTTGTTATAAAGGTACAACTGCTTATGACAGATCTTCCACCCAAAAAGGTGACCCTAAAATTTGAGAATTGAAGAGTTTAACAAAAAAATTATAACGCTCAAAACAGAAAAATTACTCAATCATATATAAGGTTTTCATTTTTCAGTGTTCCCCCCCCCATGCAAATGGAATAAAATTTTAAATATAATTAGATATTTCTAATAAGATTTTATTCCTTTCAAAATTTTGAAACATATGATTTATTAATTCATCATTTCTATGTAACAAAGTTTTAGCCTTATTTATTATTGCAATCAAAATGTTTTATTATATAAAAATATATTAGATAACTGCAATCTAAAATAAGAAATATTGTTGAATAAACAATCTAAAAATTACACCAGCTCTTTTGGGAGGAGAAATCATAACATAATTACATAAAATTAAAGTAGAAATAGTCAATAAAATACTGAGAAATTTCTGAAGGGGTTGAATATGAAAAAAATGCGGGGATTTCTGCTCTAATCCGACGGAATTTTTTTTTTTTTTTTAATTTAAACAAGCAGATATAATCATTAAAAATAACGCTTAGACAGTTTATTTTACATAATTTGATAAACAAGCTGATTTAAGAAATTGAAAAAAAAATACCTTTTGCTTTTCCTTTCTTTTTGGGTAATCTTGGAGTACTAACAGACGATGGCTCTTTCACATTCTTTTTAACATCAGTGCATGTTTTATCAGCTATAATATTTTAAATTCAATTAATTAAATGAATACAAAAAGTATTTCACAAAGGCATTTGTATCTTCCACATAAATTATATAATAAGGACCTAAAACAGAATACTGTTGTAATTTGTGAAAATATTTATATGCATTTTTCTGTACCTTGTTTTACAGTGTTGTAATTTGTGCAAATATTTACATATATTTGTTTTTACTTTGATACATAGTGATTTTTCATACTTCGCTGAAGTATATTTGTTTTTATTATGTGACATGCATAATTTTTAATTAATGGGTACATACTGGATTAGCATGCATTTGCTTAATTTATTATTTTACAGCAGTTATAGTTCTCAGGCAAATCTGAAAATAATTTGGTAACATTTTGGGTGTTTCCAGAAAAAATATTTTTGAAATTTAGGTATTTTTTTTAAATGTTTTAGTACAGCTGTTTCTGTCTTAGAATAACAGAGATGCACTGGAATTTTAATTTAGTTGCAAGTTGAGATATATTTTGCTGCAGAGTGATGTGTATTGAGTCATTGCTCAGTGAATTTAGTCTTTGCTTTGCATATGATTTTGTAATTTGTTTCACTCCATTTGCATTAAGACGAATTTCAGCATATTTCTTTGCTCTCCTTTCACTATTTTAAACTGCTTTTTTCATCTGCAGAAGATGTTATTTTCTCAAATCAAATTAACATCATGCCTGGTTATTCAAAAAATTTTAATGAATCTATAAAAGTTATTACCAATAAATTATATATATATATAATGTTGTATGATTTTAAATTTACCTAGTTCGAAATCAAGTTATTCTAATACTTGCACAATAGATGCAAAGTAAGATAATAATAATTTATTTACTAAAGAAATATTGATCATACTATCTCCTAATATTAATTTTAGTAGAAGTATCTAAAAAGAGTGAACCCATAGGTAGTAAGTTTAATTCCGAAAATTGTTTTAAAGTAACTTGAATGTAAATTATTAAAAATGTTTTATAGGGACTTGAATTAAATCATGAATAACAAAATTTCAATTGTAAAAAGAAATTAAATTAAAAGCAAGTAATCATTGCCATTGATCGGAAATTAGTTGACTTTTCAAGGGGAACTAACCAACTCCCGTTCAATGAACAATAATTAATAAATATGAAGGTGTTTCGTTCTTTACTCAAGTAATCATTTGATTGCCAAGTAATCATTTGGTGATGCCAAACTGGCAAATTAAGTTAGGCCAAATATTCCGTGAAGTAAAGGGATCCAGAACCAATGCAGAGCACCAAAGAACTCATTCTGATTAAGCATTTTTGCTAATACAATTTTGAGTGAAAAGCAATTTATGCAGTAAAATTGATAAATAACTTGAGTAATTGTCCTCCCGACACCCTCGTGTTCATGCATTTTAATTCAAATCTATTTGTAAAAAATTAAACATTGGAAATTGGAATTATGAAATATAACTCAAAGTAATTGAAATAAACATTAGAAAATTAAGGAATATAAGAAATATAATGCAATCTTTGCAAAAACAAATCAAATAATAAAAAATTGAAAATGAACATATATATAATAAGAAAAGAGAATGTACATGAAGATATAAATTGATAGAAATCTTTTTAGATACATGAAGATCTTTTTAGATACTTCTACTAAAATTAATATTAGGAGATAATATAATCAATATTTCTTTAGTAAATATACCTATATATATATTTATAATGTTATTTAATTAAAAGTATATTCTTCCGAACATACACATCCATCGTTAAAGATTATAGCAACAAGAATCAATCTAAGTTGTATTAATGCACATCAGTGTCAGAATCACTTTTTATTAGGTCCTCAATTAAGACACGGTCTTCTGCAATAAATCTATAAAAATGGTAACCAACTGAAGTCCAATGTAATCTGTCAATCAGTTTCTTAAGAACTGATATATTTCTTAAGAACTGTCTTATATTTTATAACAATTTTATTAGTTAATTTCCTCAGTCTGATTGTCAGAACAGTGATTCCCCTCCCAATATTTATGTATTAATAAAATGCTTGTTTACATTCAGACAAAATTCAGATGTTTCAAGTCTTCCAGAAAATTATGACAATATCTGCAACTCATTGACTTTTGACAGAATTCCATTACACTTACACAAAGAAACCCACTCTTGGCTAGGTCAGAAAGACAGCTCAGTGCAAATATTTCTCTCTCAGAACTTTAAAATCATAATCAGTTTATTACCAGCAGCTTCTTCAGAATCTTGATCTTGCTTCTGCATTCTTCTTGGTGCCTAAATTACTTTTTTTCACAGGTAGTGAAAGAGACAGACAGGACTCTTCTTCCAACAGCAAAGACTTAAGCCTCTTTTCCACTAGTGCAGTCTATGCATTGCATAGTTGAGAAAAAATCATCCACAATACATTTGCAGATGGATGATCGTAGAGCAGGCCACTGTGGTTTGGTCTGTGTTTATGTAAGTTTGGAAATCATTTGAATTTACTGCTGCCAGATATCCCTGTATAGATTCAGAGGATATTCTTGATATATTTGAATTTGATTTCTATTTTACCCAGGTTATGAACCGTGAAAGTAATGGGAAAACATGTTTACAGTTTTTAGACTAGTATATTTATTATTCACTATGAATTTCTGTGCTCACTTAGAAACTTTATAAAATAAACTTTCTTTGCATTTCTAGTAGTCTTAAATATATTTATAAATTATAAATGATTACAATTAAAGCAAATTGTTTAATGAAAAAAATGTAAATCATATAAACAGTTTAAAAGTAGCTGTTACTTTAAAAATTTGCAATTTTTCCTATAGGGGTTGCACACACAAATTACTATGATTAATTTTCTGATATTATTTAAAGCACTTAACTCTAGTTTTTAATTGTGTCACTATCAGTTCAGAAACAGGCTGTTTTATTTATTTTATTTACTTCTTTCATTGAACTAACTCCCTGATTTACGATACAGTGAAAGATGTAAATTACTTTCTTTCTTTTCCATTTTTGGTTTTAGCATTTTTTGCCCCTTTCCACACAACTTACTACTGTGCTTCTAGGTTCACTATTATTACTGCATATGGTTTCTCCCAAACTGAATCATGGCGATAGGTTTTAAACCTATTAATTTATTTTGCATTATTAAACCACTTGCTGCTGCAATAAACACAAACTAGGATTAAGTTTTTAACTCCTATTTACTTCATATTTATTCATATTATAATCTTTTTTGATTTAATTATCTCTTGAATATTTAACTTTGCAGCATACTGCACAACTTTAACAATTAATAATATTAATTTTATATGGAAAATTATAATAAATAAACAAAAATATAAATTATCAGATAGTGGCTACATCAGTTGGAACACAAAACAGAAGAGGCTGCAAACCAAAGGGGGGAAATGAGCTTAGTATCCAAACTCACAATCCCAAAACTCTACTAGTGCTACTAATTTAACCTCCAGACCATCAACATACAGGTTACAGATTGCTCAAATTTGGCTTATATAAATAACTAAGTAAATAAATTTTTAAACTGTAATTTTTTGGTCTCATTTGCATTACATAAAAAAAATGATTAGAGCATGTTCAGTTTCTACTGCATTTCCAAGAAAAAAGAATTTTAAAATGGCTTTTTGACCCTTGGAGTAGCACGGATTTTTGGATCTGTCATAAAGACTTGCATTTAAACAAAAATTATTAGCTAAATATGTATATTATTTTAATCTCTATTTTCTTAAACTTACACTGATTAAGATAATATTTACATTATTAAATAACGTAAGAAAGCAAAATATTTTAAATTATAAGCTAATGTATACCAAGTGACAAAAAATCTCATGACTGGATAAAGCCAGTCATGAGGCTCAGAGGGTTAACTGAAGTTGGAATAAGATTTCTAGGTGGAAAAATATTAAAAATAAATTATGTACTTATTTAAAAATACAAATTTGACCTATTATTTAATTAATAGTAAAAAAAATAGTACTGAAACAAAATATTAAAAAAGCAGTCAGACTTAATTTATGCAGCATGTTATTAACATTTTACCTGCTAAAAGAAAATTGTGTTAGTGTCATATCACATTTGCAATAGCAGTTTGAGATAGTCAGGCACCTAAACAGTAAATGTGTATGCAGAACTAGGACTGAGAAATATTTGTCAGGGAAAATTTTGCTAATTCATGGACATAAAACTGTATTTTATACCTGAATTTAACATGTCAATTTCTGAAATTCAGAATACAAATACTTTTTAGAAATGTATTCTTTCTTTGAAGACCACTTCCATATTTGTTGCCATTACTTATCGACGGCACTTATGAAAACAGGGTTTTATACTTCCTCCTTACGTAGATATACATAGCAAAACTATGTCACTGTTGAAACTTCAACTTATGGTTTGGTAAATGTTTTTTGTTACAAGTAAATACAAATTTACAGTTTAATAATGTATTAAGTTATTAATGAGAAAAGAACCAATTATATCTGAAAGTATGATCAATTTATAACATGTATTTAAAAAAGAATTTAAAAAACTTTAGTATCCGACTATCTTATGGTATTGTATTATATATATGATTTAATATTTCTTGATAAATTTTAATTTCTCATCAATGATCTACAATTTTGAATTACTGTTAAAGCTGAGTGAAAAGAACATTTATGCTAACTAGATTAACACTAAGCAATGCAAAATGTTCAGAATATCACAAATTCTTTTAGAAGTTTGCGATGAAGTTTGTGATTGGAATTCTGTAATGAAATATAATATAGCTTTTAAATGACAGATTTTGGGTCAAATCTTAACATTTAAGACTTTGTGCTTCAGTCTTAACAGTGAATTTAAAAATAAATAAATAAAGCATTACTTACAACCACTTTCTTCAGTTCCTTTAGTTGTTCCTTTTGAAATTTCCTTCGACTTTTCTTTAGACTCATTGTCTGTAGGACTGCTTACAAATGCCTTTAAAAAAAACTCTTAGTTGTTAAGGTTAAATTGTGAACAACTTTACAAAGTGAGCAAAGAACCAATTATAATAAACATTGTAATATCCTTCTGTTCAAAAAGTTTGTGAAAAAGGCCACGACACAGGCATGAAACTTGCTAGATTTGAACCTGGCAGTTAGAGGACATTTGCATATGTTTTACAGAAGAAGTGTATAAATTGACATGTTCCTGTACATTGTAGTTAATGCAGTAAGGCAAATAGATTTAAAAGCCTTTTTTGACCATTTCTACATGATGTTACATTTTGGGAAAAAGGTGTTTGAAACAGATCCCTATCATGCCACTACAAACCTTAGTCAGATTTCTCTTTTTAATACTGTTATTTTTTCTCATCGAGATACACAGGTGGGATTAACATTGTCAGGCAACACAAGACATCCAGACTGAAGTAAGTCTATGACAGATATTGAAAAAAAGGCATTCCACCAATGTTTCCAGAAATATCAGAAAGCTGCCACAGCATGCATGTGTATTTTGATGCATGTCCTTTCAAAACTGATTTCCAAACAATTTTTATCTTACAAGCACTTCTGTGGGCTTTTTGAACATAGAAACACAAAATTAATTAATTAATTAATTATAAAAATATGGAACTTCTTTTTTTGAACATAGAAACACAAAATAAATAAATTAATTAATTATAAAAATATGGAACTTCTTTTTTTAAAGTAAAATATAATTAAGATAAGTTTATAAACTGAACATTCTTACTCCCAACCCCATATGGCAAATGCGTATTATAGTATTTACCTGCGTATCCCTCAACTTCAGTTTTGATTTATCTACGAAAAAGCAAGAGGGCAAAATTACACCATCCATACCACTTCTGAAAGGAAAATTTTAAAGGAAGAAGCCAGAAGATTATAAAATGCATATAAACAGACGTACTAAAATGCCACAGCATTTTATATCTCAAAGAAGCATTAACAATGAATTATTAGTTATTAACAATGAATATTGTTCTATTTTACTAATACACGATAGTTTGTAAATTGCTGCCGTAAGTCAGAAGTTTCTAAATCATATATATACTCAAAAGAGGAATAGATTTAGGAGAGAAATATACATGCAAGTAAATACCGTATTTACTTAACACAAGTGAGTACATTTTACTCTTTAACATACTTAATTTCCATAAAACAAAATTTGTTCAATAAATGTAAAAGATAAAATTATTTTTTATTGCTTTCACCAAAGACTTATAAAATACAACCAAAAGCACCAAAAGACAATTTAAGACTTCTTCGCATGGAGAGAGAATTTTTTGCATGGAGAAAAAATAAATCATCACATCACTTATTCAGTTCTTTTCAAAAATAAAATTACTTCTTACAGCTAAGCGATAACTGATAAAGTAACAAGAACAGTAGGCTAACTAATATATTCATTATTTTATTATAAAAATAAATTTTTTATAATAAAATAATGCAAGCAAATTACAAAGAAGCTTGATTTTACTTAAATCAAAAAGGAAAACAAGCGAGTGGAAACAAAAGAATTAAATTAACTTTGTAGGTTATTATTCTTTTGCCCCAAACTGCAGAATTTCAGGTTTAACAAGCAATATAAATATTTTAAAAGTAAAATACGTAACAGAAAGATTAACAGATTATATTCTCTAACAACAATATAATAATAATCTCAAGATATGACCAGCAACTTTGATAAATTACAAAATCCTAATGTAACTTTTTTAATTCCAATTAATATAGCCAGAGATTGATTTCTACTATTCATTAAAACTGGTAAACATATACAATATCATTTTAACATGAATGAATAATATTTTATATTATACATATTATAATTATATTTATAATATTTACCTGTTCACCATCTTTCCCTGAATCAGGAATACCTGAAAAAAAATTCATGCATATATTTACATGAATGAAAATATAATAACTACATGTATCTAATTTTAAAACTCATAATCAAAAAGTGAATAGTAGTAAACAGTAGAAATACAGTATAAAATTATACAAAGTAATGTAAGGCTGAGTATCACTTTCAAATGATTACAGGTAACACAGCAGAAAGTTCAATATCTCAAATGATCTAATACCCACAACCTAAAAATAAAATAAAATCCAATTACAAAATATAGAAATGGAGATTATAATACTCAATAAAAGGAAGCAGGTGTAGTGTAAATGCAATTTTTCGTCCAACTGACTGAAATCCTTGCATATCACTTTCAAACACCTGCTGGCTATGGAATAGCACAGCAGCCAATAGCAACACATTGACTGACACTGTATTGATGTTGGCTAGGATAACACTTCTGTCATTTGAGTATTTGTGTGTTACAGAGCTAGACATTTTGTTTCCTGATGAATTCTCTGAATGTCCTAAATTCTATAGCCAGGTTACTTACCTAAAGTCTAAATATTTTGTTGCCTCTAAATTCTGCAGCCTAGCACCTCTCCTAAATTCTAAAAATTTTGCCAACCGTAGTTTTTACTGCTCAGTGTGTGAACAGCCTCTGTAGAAAGGCAATTTTTATATATGTTTTCATAATGCTTCTGCTGTAGTTTCACTGAAAAATAGTTACCATTTACTAATACAATACAATTCTCTTTTATTGGTAAAATGCTTTCCACAAAAAATTGATCATTCAAACTACTACAATATTTGGCCATAGATCACTGCATTGATAAGAAGTTTGCCAGCACTTGGCATAAGGCTCAAACTTGTCCATCAAGCTTACTATCATTTCTCGAAATCAGGTGGGTTTTATGGTAAAAAATGTTTGCTGACAGTGAATAGCATAAATAAAAAGTAACTGCATTTTTATGAGGCAGATGAACATGACTAGAATATATGAAAACTTGCTCTATTACAACAAGTATTTCATTGCCATGTGTACTTATGTATAAGAGGTGTTCAAATGAAAAGGTACAAAACGCCGCAACAACCAAACCAATTGAAATATGAATATGCCGCTTAAGCATATCATAGTGATACATCTAAGGACATGAATGTAGTGTCCGGCGTGTCCATGCGCATGCACAGGCACCTGCACATGACACAGGAGAGAAGCAGGTAGTTGAGTATTTCGTGCAATTGATATGGCAGTGTGCATGATGAAATCATGATGTTCACAGTGCAAAATTCAATGATTGAGGAGCAGTAAAGTGATATAAGATTTCTGAGTGTGGAAGGGGTTAAACTGACCGATATTTAACGTCGGCAGGTGGCAATATACGGGGGAGACTGTGCATCTGACAAGTCAGTGAGAAAGTGGAGCGCCAGTTTTCGTGAAGGCCTGGGTTTTTGAGTGATGACCCAAGACTAGGCCAAATAAATACGGTAATCACAGCCGAACTCATCAACAAGGTGAACGCCCTCATGAGAAGTGGCATCTCAAAAGGAAGAGCTTCAACTTGGACGACGAACTGAAGGGCACAGTGGTGGACTGACTCCTGTCACAGCTACAGGAATTCTGGGAAGTCAGAATCCTTCAGCTCGTGAAACAGTGGTATAGTTGTGCACAGGCCTTTGATGATTATTTGTGAATAAGGACTTTAATATATGATAGTGTTGTTTCATATCTTTTCATTTGAATACCCCTAATAGAATAACAAATTAGAAAAAAATTTTCAATTTATATTATTTTCCTCTTTGTCATTTATTTGTTTATTTCTTTTTTAGTTATCAAATGTGCATCATTTTCTGTACAAAATGATATATTTACTGTACATATAATTAAAATAGAAAAATATTATCACATGTTACTCAAAACTTTAAGGCAATTATATACTGTTGCTGATACATTAATAAGATGTATACAGATACAACTTACGATTTCTGAGTGTACTGGAGAATTCTTCATAAGTCTGTGATGTTGCACTGGTAAGCCAAAATGATGTTCTAGACTCAGATACATCTTTGTCACTTTCTTTGGTAGAAGAAACTTTTTTTCTTTCTTGAGGTTCTTCTTGCAACTCTGTCTCAATACTTTGAGGGAAAACACTTTTTCTGAAAACAAATTTTTTGGGCTGTGAAGTCACTGTTTTCTTCTCAAATGGAATGAATTCACCTTTTGGAAGAACTGATTCTTCCTCTTTTAGGAAATGTAAAATTTCCTGACGTATCTCATTTCTTTCAAACACTGCAATGCTCTTTGCTACAGAAGAGCAATGAGTTCTGGGTTGGGGCTTCTTTGAAGAACTCGGGGTGTCAAAATCAAAATCTGAACTCGGTGAAAAAAAGGTATCACTTTCGGGACTATCCATCTGCATACACTCTTCATCAGGATTGAAAACCAATTTAATTGGATCGGCAGCTCTTTCCTTCAATGAAGAGTCTACCCAAAAAAAAAAAAAAAAAAAAAAGATGATTTAAAAAAAAATATATGTATTCTAGAGAAGAAAAGATTGAGAAGAAATTGAGAAGGTACTGCAATTCCTTGCATAATAGTTGCACTTTTTTTACCAATTTTTCATTGCCAAAGTCTAGGTATGACTATTAAGTGGGGAAATCTATTACACAATATTGTAGAGTCTAATGCTAAAACATTACTTGTATAAAAAATATATTATAATAAAATAAGTAACTTACCATATGTTTCCAAATTATGTGCTGTTTTATGTTTCTAGATTATGTGCTATGTCTAACAACATAATACATAATTTGTAATAAATCACTTTCATTGAAACGATTTTCATCCTCTTCGGTATATTCAAAAATATAATCAGTTTAAATCCTGCTGTATAACTATTATTCTTTCTAAACTTTCCCGTAATCCAGAAGAAAAAACATCCAAAACACACCACTACGAAATTCACTGCAAAACACTATATCAGCAAAGATTCTTTTTCTATAACTTTAGATATGTGCAGCCCAGTACATTTATAGCATATGCATACTTTCTTTAAAGAAAAATGAGTTGCAAGCTTTAAAATGAGGGGGGTAAGAGCCTCATTTTAAAGCTTGCAACTCATTTTGCAACCCCTCGAGAGCAACTTGCACCCCCCTGAGAGCTCTCCCACCCTCTCAGGGAAAGTAGGCTTATCTTGCTATCTTGCTATGGAGTGACCAGTGACCATTGACCATAAGGTCAATGGGAGTGACAGAACAGATGAATCCATTATGAGTACTAGTTCTGGGAAGAGTACAGCTGATAATTTTCTATTTTCTAGATGAAGGTCAAATACGCGACTGCAACCTTTATTTGGGGGAAATATTTTGACGATTTTTTCTGCTTCAAAACAGGGGTGCCTCTATTATGCGCGGGTGACTATCATGTGAGTAAACATGGTATATTGCTGTATACCAATAACTGGTTAGAAACAAAATTTCAAAGTAAACATAAAATAAAACTAATCATCTCTGTCCCAGATACATAACATATACTACTAGAAACACCTGACTTTTTATTAATTACAAAAAAGCAGCAAATAATTATATATATTATAAGTTGGACACATTATAAATGAAATATACATTAATTTATATCCATTAGATGTATTGTTATTTTTAATTAAATAACTATATCTATTGTTTTCCAATCTTTCGGTTAGTAAATTAAACTCAAAAGACAAAGATCTAATGCTCACCGGTAACACACTGAGAACTGGTTATATTTGCAAGGCCATGTAACAATAAATTAAAAAAACTTTCTTTCACTGAAAGTTCTTTGCACTGAAAAGATATGCGCACACAAACTGTGAAGTCATTTTGCAAATATGTAGGCCATATGTAGGGTCATAATAGAAATGCATGGAAAAACAATTACAATATACAGTCAAAAGTCTTTAATCTGCACTCGTCGAGTTCTGGATTATCGGTTTTTCTGGATTACAGATCATCAGTTTAAATCTAGTAAGATGGCATGCAGAAATTATAAAATTAAATATGAAACCATAATTTATGAAATAAAGAGCAATTATGATCTAAAGGGTATAAAAATTTACAAAAAAAAGCTTAATATTTATATGTTTACTTTATTAAACATTTTTTTCAATATAAGTTCTTTAGGTTGCTTCGTTTTTTGTGCTAAACGCGCATGCGTAAACATTAAACGTGCATGCATAGCATTTCAACGCGCATATTGTGCATTTTAACGCACGCATGCGTAAAGCATACATTACGCATAGTCGAAATTAGAAAATTGCAACCAGAAAACTATTTGATGTGTATTCGTGATATTTATAATGATGAGAATTTGATTTAAATCATATCAAAGGAGTACATCAAGATGAAATATCACATTTAGTAAGGAATTATAAGCCGAATAAAATAAAAACATCTGCCCTGTGAAGATAAGGATAGTGCTGACAGATCAACTTCCAGTTCATTGCGCGCCGCGACTCCCCTCCCCCCACACACGCAGAGCAGCATGAAATTGATAAACAGATTTCGGAATGGTTAGAGAAACAAAGGATATGCCTTTATCTACTTTTTGTTTGATGGACATCAAAACATGCTTTCGTTTTGTAGATCCTTTGGCAGCTCCAGAATCGGAAATTCTTTTTGACATAATCGAAAGTTCAAGCTTACTTTTATAAAATTGCTCTAACAGTCTGCAAAAAAATAATAAGCCATATCCAGTTAGAAGATTAAGGAACAACGCAATCTGCAACATTAACTGAAATAGATAATTAGATAATTTTAGCTTAGCTTATACCGTCCGTTATACATTAAACACGCATGTGTAAGCATATTATGTGCACGCATAAACGTATTATGCACATGTGTAAACGCGTTATGTGTTTAGGCATGCATAGAAAGTTTGTTGTTTTGAGGTCCGGATTATAGATCATTCCGGATTATGGACGTCCGGATTAAAGACTTTTGGCTGTATTTCTAAGCAAAAGTCAAGAAGTTTTAGCAAAGTTTTATCACCGAAATTTGGGGTCAGCTTTTACAGTTCACAGAGCCTTACAAATAATTCAACTCTAAAAATGGATAATGGAAGGAATAGCTCCATTTTATCAATAAATTCAGTTCCATCTGAAGCACTGCTGATACAGCACTTTTTGAATAATCAGATGATTATTTTTTATCTATATTTTGAATGGATGAGGACATGACACCCACTTTCAACTTATCTAATATATCTGGCTAAGTTAGACAACAAATTATTTTTTGATAATACAGTTGGATTTATAAGGCAATTTTAAATTTGGCTCATACAAGAGTTTTCAATTGTGACCAATTTTTTCGGTAAAAAAACTTGCTTCTCAGCTTATACAAGAAGTAGTTTACATTTAGAAACATACAATACTTACTGTATGAGCTGAAGCATCACTTACTGTTAAGTATTATTTCTTATCAAGCTGAACATATCTTATGACTCTATGTTAGTATGTTCTACTCAATGACTTTTTTCTTACAATATGAAGCATGAATACAGTTTTATCAACTAGTTAGTTACTTTATATTGTAAAAGACACTCCTATTCTCAAGAATAAATTTCACCCTTTTTCCTGCAGAATAAGGTGCAATTTTTTTGTCCTTATCTCAGCCCCTTTTTGAAACAGAATATCATTAACAAAATAATTTCTTCCTTTGCATTACAGAAAAAAAGTATTTGGCTTCCAGAAACGAGAAACAATTATTGAAATTGGCTGTGTTCATAATCAGTGCATTCCATATAATCGGAGTTTCATTGCATTTTTCATAACTAAATAAATGCTTAATCAAGTAGACAGTGGGACTGGAAAAAGACAAGAAACTGTTTGTAATTATCATTATCTTACATCTAAACAAACCAAATATACTGACTTAATAGTGTAATGCTGGTTTTAGAGGTAGTGTTCTAACTTCAAATATGCCCCAAATTTTTCATTTGTGAAATTTTTACCACTGAAATTTGAAGAAATTTAAAATTTAAAAAAGAGAGAGAGAACAACATTTCTGATTTAAGACTTAATTAACTCATAATGAAATTCTTTACAAGAACATTACCAAGTTCTTCCTTTTTATAGCGGTCACTTGCCAAATTTGGTAAACTTTCAGTTGCCAAACTCGGCAAATTAAACCTTCAGATTTTTATCATGTAACAGATTTGATTTTCAGACTGTTGTGTTACGATGTTATGTTTTTTGTAATAGTTATAATTTGCAGCATATTTGATTGTCACACTCATTAGACTGTGTGATATTGGTTTTTTGTTAATTATTTTCTACCTAAAATTATAATTTTAAATTTTCCATCAGTTGAAAAATAAGCAGTAGTTTCTTCACTGCATTGTCCATTCTTTATATACTTCATTATTTTATTGCCTCTAAAATGTTATTTAAGTTACTATCAACTGAAAATAAAAAGCAGTGTTCCCCCTCCCAGGAGCATAACATTTTGCATACTAAGCGAAAGTGCAAAAATGAGCACTAAATGGCATTATTTATTGGGAAACAAATAATTCCATTTATATTTATAAATTTGGAAATGCAGTGTAAAGCTGATGAAGAAAAGCTATCTTCATACTGATAACTGGTTTTAAGGATCCAGGATTCATTTTCGTACTGCTTTGCGCTCATAAACTGTCAGACTGCAAAACTAGTTTCTATCATACAATGCACAAGATAATTAAATATGAGTGAAAACAACGAATGTTTAGAACTGCTATTTGGTAGGAGTTTGTTGCTGGTTTTTGATCAAATCCTAGAAAGTTAAAATTGGTGCACCTAAAAGCCTCGTCAAAACAAACTCAAACAAGACGGCAGGATTTTGCTTAAACAATGGGATTTGGGAACAATTTGCAGGAAAACAAATGGATATTTCTATTGCAAATACTGGGCAGAGGAACCAAAACTTTAATTGTGTTAATAAAAGAACACATACTTGAAGGAAATAAAATATATTCAGATTGCTGGCATGCCCATCAGAGCAAGGAATTAGAAAAGGCCAAATAAAAGGTCATAAACACAACTCTGCAGCTTCAATAAATCTTGTAAATGGATAGAAAATTGGATGATTCTGGGATGCAGCCACATGATAAACAGAAGTCAAAGATGAATGGCTCAACATTGAATTCATATTTAGGAAAATTTATGTGGCAGCAATATGTAAAAAAAGAGAAAATATTGAATTCTATAGCAACAGCAATTGCCCAATTATGGTATTTGCAAGTAATATAAATGCTATCCCCCACATACTGTGGTTTTCCCCCCTTTTTTTTTTTTTTTTAAAGGTTGCCATGCTGTTTCCTAATCTTCATCAGATTTATTTTAAATATTACCAAAGTGTATCTGGGGGTCACTTTAAAAAGGAAGCAATCAATATAATGGTTAAACATTCAACTTTTCTTCCCCTATTAAATTAATAATTTTTAAAAAAATCTTTTGCTTTCCCTTCCCCCTTTTTTTAAACATAATTTAACTAGAGAGACAGACTTGGATGATAACGACAATCTTGCTTGCTTTGAATCTACATCATCTCTTAATCTTAAAATCATGATTTATTTGCTTTTTTTCTTTTTACTGTTATCAACCCAGCCTCAGTCTAAGATTATGATAAATCCAATTTTGTATTTTTTAAAATTAAGTATTCAATATAAAATCTTAATAAATATAAGCACAAATTCATACATTTGCAGAGAACATTTACCCATTTTTAGAACGATTTTGATCAGTGGCGTAGCTAGGGGGGGGCAAGGTGGGACATCTGTTCCCAGGCGCAGCATCCAGGTGGCACCCAACTGATGCTACGGAATTTTTTAATGAAATGTTTTCCATTCTTGGCACACAGAAAGGGGTGCAAATTCTTGAATTGTCCGCGGTCGCTGGAACCCTAGCTACGCCACTGATTTTGATAAAGAATAAGAACAAACCAAATGTCTTGGAATAAAAATTTTTTGGAAACAGCTTGTAGAGACATTAGGTTATTTCGAAGCAGAAGACATGAAAAATGAGCAATCCCCTCGCCAAGACTTGAACCTCAAACCTCTCAAATATGTGCCAAGTGTGCTGACCACTACACCACGAAGGCAAGCTAAGAAGGCAAAAGAAATACCTTATATACTCCCTCTTTTAAAGGATGACTGGGGATTAGGGGATCCAATTGCAAAATCCTGATGGTGGACAATCATCATCCTCCACCTTTTTAGTTCGAGCATCACATCACTGTAGAGCCATTAAGTTATTTTTGAAAGCAGGAGAAATGAAAAATGAGTAATGCCCTCGCCGGGACTTGAACCACGGACCTCTTAAATATGACTGTGGCCAAAAAAGTTCTATGTATTACCAAAAATGAAAAGAAAAAAATGTATAAACCTGTTTTATCAATGTAAAAATATTTCAGTTAGGGATTTATGGTTGTCACAAGGTTATCTTATAATAGAAAATTTAAAAAAAAGAGTGGGGGGGGGAATTCTTAAAATCAACTCTATGTGTCATCAAAAGAAAGTTTTATACCTAATGTTTACAGAAGAAATTCCATTTCTTTACCGAGGTGACTTTCAAAGAGTGAAACTTCATCAAGACAAAGCAACAAGTCACACTTTGAAAAGTATCATTCCATTCCTTGTAAAAATGAAGACTTGAAAAGTATCATTCCATTCCTTGTAAAAATGAAGACTAATATATGTATTGCATATACATCTTTTCAATGTATTCCCACAAAGTGAAGTGATGAAAAGAGCCATTTCTAAGCATGAAACTACCATGCTTAATAGATTCTGGAAAGTAGTGGAAGATAAATGGAAATCAATACCCTACAAAATTCTTTGAAAAGTCTTTCTGTCACGGAAATCACAATTCAAACTTATAGTCCAGAAGAAAGGTATCAGATCAAACATTTAAAAAAATACTCTTTGTATTTTAAACATTAATTAAAAGGCCCCAAAATTGTTTTAAAAATGTGTAAACACCCTCTGTAATTATTTCTTTATTTAATTACTTAATGAAATTCACTGTAAAAGTGGCTACAGCTATTTCAGATAACATCAAAATCTAATTTTATATCATATTTGTGCGACATGCATAGTTTATTTCATAATTTATACAAAATGTGCGACATGCATAGTTTATTTCATAATTTATACAAAATAAGACATTAACAATAACATATTGTAGGCTGCATTACATACTGTAGAGATAATTAATCCAATGCAGACATCATTAATCCATCAGAGATAATTAATCCAATGCAGAGTATACTAAACATTATCACTCTTTCTGCCTGTCATAAAATCTCTAATAAAAACTTAATCAGTATTAGGCTAAAATGAATATATGGGATTCTAGCATTTTAGCTAAATACAATACAGCAAAGAAAAAGGAGAAAAAAATGCAATATCTGTACTGTTATTTACACCAGTCCAAAGCATGATTGTAGGTGCTCCTGCTTGTGAATGCTGTATGAAGATAGTACTGCACTGGTTTGAGATACTGTATTTTATAAAGCTATGGTTCTTTTTCATATAAGATTGTATTTAAAAATTTTAAATGGTGATCATCATACACAGTAAAAAGGGCTAAAGCCATATTTGAAAATGCTTTCCAAGATGATGAAATAATCTTAACACAGATTTCCATAAAAAGCCTTCACTTACAAGAGCTTTTTATCATATTTACACACATAATCTTTTAAATTATTGCGGCTAAAAATTATTTTTAATGATCAGTGCTCTCCTCTACAGCAAAGGAAACACAGAAAGCAGCTAGTATTGCCTTACACAGCATAGAAAACATATCCTAACAGAACAGGATAATAATATTCTTCAAATAAAGAGAAACTTCATTCTTAAACAATGAATAGCACACATATATCCATCTTACATATATGTTTCATGCATCATATATATATATAAACACTTGTGTATCATACCTGTTTTAGTTTTTTCTTCTGTATCCTGCTCACACTGTGGTGAAATACTATTACTCTGTCTTAATGGACGACGAGGACTGATGACAAAAGACCTGAAATTTAGAGATTTCAAGCTTAGTAACTGTACAAATAAAAATGCACTATTTTCAAATATCTTTTTTAAAAGGTAATTAACTGAATCTTTTTTTAAATACATCTAGCCAATAAAACTACTGTTACTGCACTACTGCAAATATTACACAGAAAAACATTGAAATTTCTTTTCAAAATTATGTAAATTACTTAATATTCATTCTACAAATATGGAACAAATTTGATTCTAAAATAAATGCTTTTCCATCGTGTAAACATAACATGTAACTATACGTGGAGTGTTTCTTAGAAATGCATCAAACTTATCCACATTTACTCATTTCTTCATTTAAAAATTACCAACAACAAACTTGAAGTCTCAACGAACAACATGCTGGGTGGTGTAGATTTGCATAAATATCTTGGGAGTGCTGTATGCTTTCTGAGAACATAAAAGATATACTACTTAATAAATAATGAAGAATGATTTTTAAAAAAAATTCCACCCCTTTCCCTCTTGAAGTAGACAACACTACACTCGAATCAAGATGACAGCCAGCTACCAAAAGAAGCTTCATATTGTTATGAAATGTACCAGGTACAGTAAGATGGCTTCCCCTTAAAGCAGTTTTAGGGGTGTCATGAAATAGTAATGAAGGCAGGGTTGCCACATTTGGCGAGAAATCACCCATTTGGCGACAAAATTAGCAATATGCCATGGATGGATGGAGAACCTTCTGGAACGCATTCTTACCGGTTTAGCCCAGAATGTTCTCAAACACAACCCTGCTGGTCTGCAGTCACTCAATGCGTGCCTCGTAGAGTGCGAGTTAGTCGGTCTCAGCTAGTTAGTCCATACGGAGACGATTGAGTTGACAGCCGGGCAGCACGTGCCCAGTTGGTTGTCAAGTGCACCGAAGGAGTCTCTTAGTGCATCGTCGAAAAAGTGTGTTGAGCTCCGGGAACGATTGAAACGAAGAATAGTGAGCTGTGCTCTGTGTGTCGTCGAGTGCACCGCGAGTTGTAGTGTGGAGAGTCTTGAGAGCACGTGGAGTTCCGAGAATGACCGAGCAGAGTCGAAAGCTGTTTTTTGGTGCTTTGCAGTGAAGCTGTCTCCTCCGTTATAGCCTGATAGTGTGAAGGCTACGTCGCTGATTGTGTCAGCGTGTTTATAGTAGTTCTTCGACAACTGAACGTGATTTTGGATTAATATTGGTAAATAAAGTGTGTTTTGGTATTTCATCAAGTAGTGTTATCATTATTCACTCCAAATCTGCACGAACCCCGTAACGTAACAGCTGGTGTCAGAAAAAACTCAACAATATGTTCACAGCAAAAAAACGCATTCTGGCTATAAATCATCCATATTCATGCAAAGCCCTTCATGCCTTTCTATGCTGTGTATTCTAGATTTTCCTCATCCTGTAGAAGTAGCTTTATTTCGTCTTTTGACTGGGCATGATCATCTGATACTCATCTTTTAAAAAGTCAACTTAAGAACTCTTCAGTCTGTACTCTTTGTAACTCTGAGCAATCCATGGATAAGGAGCATACTGATGAAAGCACTGCACTATGATATTCTAATTCTATTATTCTTGAGTATTGAGAAGCAAGATCAAGAGTAATGACTAGTGGCCAAATGTTTGGCATTTGTATAAATATTCATGAAAATGATTTCCCAAAAAAAGTTTCCTAGAAACAGTATTCAAATTTTGAAAACAAATTCCACTGCTGCAAAAAAGTTCTATGAAATGGGAAGCGTGAAGGATCAGGAGAAGGAAAAAGTAAGCATCCTTTAAGAATCAAGGTGAACGATGAAAACGTGATGCGAGTGAGACAAGTATAGGATAGAGGTCTAAAAGATCTGTTCAGCAGTAATTCAAGCAGTCAGGCATTTTTGTAACAACTTAAGGAATAACCCCATGACTGGAACAGCATTTTCATATAGTCACATAAAAATGTGTAAAAATTGGAGTACAATCTTAGAACATAAAACTAAGCAGATTAAAACTAAAATGGACTAAAAACAAAATTTTTTATTATTCTTCCTTACTGAGCAAACAGTATGACTATTGTAGAGTTTTCTTGTGTGTTTCGGAATCATAAATTGGTAGACCCTACTCAAAGCCGAAGCAGCAAATTCTCGCTAGGTCTTGAAAGAAGAGATGACTGCAAAAGAAGGTTTTAATAGCCTTTTTATTTTAACTAAACTGAACAAAAGCGCACTCACTCGGTGCTTGCAATTTAACCACCACTTGTGCCTAAGTAACTTGAAAACAGGATGTACAATCACAACAAAGCAAAGATTAGCTACACTACTGGCTTCTCCTATCTAAACCCCTAAATCGGCTGCACACAGCAAAGCCGAGCCTAGAATATCAATATAATCTAAAGAAAGTGACTAGCACCAACTATTCACTACAAGTTTACTAAACTAACCATGTGGCATAAATTCAGAACTAACTCTCTTACCGCAAGCTCTCAAAAAGTGCTGCTTAAATACTGTTTTCAACTCAAAAGGAAAGTTTCTTAAACTAAAAATAATTGGTTAGAACAAAATAAGGTCTTTACAGTATATGCTCATTAATTAAAAACATACATTAACATAAAAATATTTACTCAGTTCTGCTCCTCTTTACATAAAAGTACAAGATAAAGTTAGCCCATAATAAAGACTATTAATATGGAACAGATTCTGATATTCAGATGAAGATATTGATTGCTTACACAAATCAGATTCTGCTACTGATTCAGAAGAAAATGTTGAGTAACCTGTTTACATTAAAACCTTACTTAACATAATTAATAGTTCAACGTCAAAATTAGCATAATTAACAATAAACTAAATATTAACATAATTAATCTATACCGAGCGAAATCACATTGACTACATACAGGAAAAAATACATTTCATTTAGAAGAGCAAATTTAAAAATAAAAAACTGTATGAATACTCACAATAAAAATATTTTAATATTAAACAATCTGCATCTCAAATGTTTAGCTGACACATATGCTTATGCAATTTTAAATCAAAATGTTAAATAATTATTTAACTAAAACTGTTAATTTTTATATATTATTTCTAATATGAAAAACTGATTTTCACATTCTGCAAATTCATCTCCCTTAAAGAAAAAGGTTTTTAGCCCATTTTTTAAAAATTGCCAAACTAAAACTGCCCACAACAAAAGCAAGAAGCAGCTGAGAACTATCTCTAATAAAGGAAAGGGTGAACAATAAGAAATATACTTTCATTACATACACTAAATAACTATTCCGGAATACTCATCTATGACTCAAAAACTTAATATGAAAACATTAATTAGAATATAAATATTAAAAAACGCATTCTGGCTATAAATCATCCATATTCATGCAAAGCCCTTCATGCCTTTCTATGCTGTGTATTCTATATTATATATAATATAACATTAATTAGAAAATGTGCAACATATTTTATGGCACACATAATGTAGCATTTAAAAAAAGGTGGAAGAACAAACATTACTGAACAACTTTTTCTTCAAAGTTAAAACAAGTTTCTATGCAAGCTTGTATGCAATTGTCTAAAAGAATGCTACTGTAGGATTTTGAGAATGCTATTATAGGAAATGAAACAAGTGATGTGAGGAACAAAAAAGGTTCACATGAAAACAATAGATCATGAAATATCCCTCTTCACCAAAAGTTCAAAATTAAAAGAAAGACGATGACAAAATGCAATTTCCCAAATGGTGTTTTCATTCATATTCATGAGAAAGGGTGGATGGACCAAAAGATGTGAAACTATAGATAAGTGTTTGGCAAAAGAGTCCTTTTGCCTTAAAGAATACAGAAAGTCTTTAAGTCTGGGATGTGTTAATATCTCACACAATGGATAACACGAAGAAATTATTCAAAGAGTATAATACAGATATGGCAGTTATTCCAGGCATATTAATGCCATTAGTTCAGCCTTTAGATGTGTGTATCAACAAACCATTCAAAGAAAATTTTAAATGACAGTGAAACATGTGGATGTTAGGTGAAAAAACATTTACAAAAAGAGACCAAATGTGTCATGCCAGTTTAAAAATAGTGTGCGAGTCGATAATAAAAGCATTGAGTGAAATTAAACCCGACATAATTCAAAAGTCATTTAAAAAGTGCAGTACATCTAACAATCTAGATGAAATAGAAGATGATTATCTATTTATGGATCAGAGTAACTGATTGTGAAGATACAACAGAAGATGAATATAATAAATTTTTTGTTATCCCACAATGAAAATTTTAAAGTTCATAAGGCATGTCATTTTTTTTTAAATAAACAGCATTTAGTTATATATAGAAATCTAATTTTTTATGCTCATTCATTATTTCCAAATCTATCGTTTTTATGTACAGCGTATAATGCGCACCAATAAGTTATGATTTTTTTTTTTTTTTTTTTTGAAAGTGCACGTTGTACGCCGGAATTTACGATAATTACTTAAATATACCTTCTTTATTGTTAACTACCCACATAATGTTTTGAAACAGGTTTTTAAATATTTTTACATTGGATAAATTCTGAAGGTTTGGAACAAATTAATTCAATTTATACTTTTTGTTGTGAAATTTAAATTAGCAGACAAACAGCTTGAAAGCTGAATGAACATATCTTGTACTATTCAAAATTTGATAGTCAGTTATATATTTAAATATCTACATAACTTTACAATAGTACAAAAGATTATACTTGCCTTCTTGGTGGAGCTGTGAAAACAGAATCTTCTTGTCCCATTATAGAACTAGACATTTCAATGTCACATGAAACAGGGAGCTTAGATTCCATTTTCTCATCTGTAACAGTAACCTTTGCTATCTTTTCTTCCGACACTGGTTCTTCATGGAAGCATTCAGGCAAATTACTAAGTGAATCTGATGCACTGGAAGCAACCTCTATACTTCTTCCCACGAACTCTATTGAATTGATGCTTTTCTCAGAAAGTACACTTTCAGATGGAGGAACAGGAGTAATATTTTCTGATGCTAGTTTCAAATGCCGTCTTTTTAAATCAGTCAGCGCTTTTCTCTGCATAATACCTTCATTTACTTCGGAAATGTGAACATTTAATTTAGATCTTAAGTTCTTGGATTTTTCAACTTGGGAAATAGAGCTCTCCATCAATGGCTCGCCTTGTTCACTGCTTGTACCAGAAACAATTTCTGGGGGTATAGTACTTTCCTTGCTTTAAAATAAACAGAGAAAAAAGTTAGAGGTTATAATTAATAATTCAGCAAAAACATTTTCCAGTACTCATCAGGAGGACCAGCTCTAAAAATATTGACTGATAAATAGCACTTATCAAGTTTTTTATGTTCTTATTCAAAAATGAATACATATTTTATAATTAAACAAATTATCACAATATGTTTATATTTAAACACAGTGAGCTATAAAATATTGTAAAGATTTCAGATAAGACTTTTTTTAAGTGAATCAACTGCCATAAATAAAATTATTATTAAAAAGTTCAGTGATTTACACAAAACACTTTGAGTAAATCCAAAGTGAATTTTTGCATCTGAGAGAGATAGTGCTTTTCAGAATCCAAGATGGTGAAAGAAAAGTTACTAAGTGGTATTTATCTGAATCTTGCCATAAAATGTATTTTTTCTTCATGCAAAGATACATATTTCATTTATATGATTTAAACAAAATGAGATTTCAAATGCAAATTTGAAGTTCACATTGAATGTAATAAAAAATAACAAACATTACTGTCACTTTATTTATTTATTCTATTAAAAATAAAAGCCCGGCTACTGGCCATTAGGGAAGAGGGAGAGAGGTGTAGCCAAAATTGCTCATTTTCAATCAGCTCCACTGTACAATATCTTCAATTCAAAATGTGATTAAAGCATATATATTTTATTATTGAAAATTTTAATCATAATAAGTCATTGTATATTTTCCATTTACCTTCATATTCATTCAAACTGTATATGATATTAATCTGAAAAGTAAAATTATACAAATATCTGCCAAGACAGAATTTTTCCGAAGAATTTTAGGTGGATTCAACAAGTAGTGAAAATTTGCAGTTGAGTAATAATTTCTCAGGTGAAGCTATTTTCATCACCCCTTTTCAGATCCAATAGTTTGTTGTTAAAAATTTATGAATTACATAATTCTTATACATGGAAACAAAAAATATGAAGTCATAGTCCCACATTAAATTTCTGATCCAGTGTACTTTTTATTTTATTCATACTCACCAAAAATAAATTATATTAATGCACCATGAAAATATGCATTTGGTAAGTTTGAACTTTCGTAAAAGGCAAAATTCAACCTTATATTGGCATTGGTTATGCATATAAATATAAACCTGCTATGCACTTGAACCAAAGAGTGAGACAGAGGTCTTTTAGAATGCAGTTTTTGCACAAAAGAAGCACTAACCTACAGCTGGATTTTAATATTTATGCCCCTTTAAAATATACAGTACAATTTTATAAAAGTTTAATTAATTCTTTTTCTTAATCATCATCTAAAAAATAACCTACATTTTTAATATTTATGCCTCTTTAAAATATACAGTATATTTAAAACATAATCTACAGCTTGACTTTAATATTTATGCTCCTTTAAAATATACAATACATTTTTATAAAAATAAAGGTTTAATTAACTATCTTTCTTAATTATCATTTATAAAACAGTCCCCTTCTGCCTGAACATGTAGGCACACAGTGAATTTATTTCAGACATTAGCTCTGCCAATGCTGAAACTTGTCATATTCACATTCCCTTAAGCTCTACAACAACCTGCACACAAAAATATAATATCATTAAACTAGACTTCAAACATTAAATAGCAGATCCAGAATCCAAATGTACACTGCTATTTTTAGCAGCCTTTCCTGCTTATAGTATTCTGTTGTGCCTTTTTTATTCACTGCATGAAGTTTGTTTTGAATACATAAAATTCACTACCTTCCACTGAATACTTTTCTTTCACCATCTGCAATTCCTTCAGTTATTACTTTCAGTTTGTTATGGAAAATTGTTATGTATTATTTGTTGTGTACAATTATTATGTTTTATTTTACTGTGCATAAGGTATTTAGTAATTATATTATTTTACTGTGAACAATGAATTTGTAATGTTTGTATTTAAAAATTAATGCATAATATTTAGTATTGTTTAAACTTTAGCTCAATTAATGTGCAAGTGTGTTTCATGTAATTTCAATTGACCGAGAATGAATATACTGATGTGTCATAGTTGAAAGAAATATGATTTATTCTAAATTAGCTTTTATAAATGAGTTTAAATTTCTTGAGTTCCTGTTTAAAATGATTAAGAACTGTGACGTGTTTCAATATGATTTAGTATAATTTGAATAACGTTAACTACAAGATTGAAATAATGAGTATATTGTAAGAGTATGTTTTGTAGGGATAGTCTGATCAGCTATCTAAAATTATAATATTTGGAATATTTAATAAATGTGTTTTTTTAATTAATTATTGTATGTTTCTTTTGAATTTTAATTGTGGTCTACTGTAAGTCACCCATGTGATCCTTACAGAGCATGGTTATTCAATCGAACCTGAGTAACCATATTGCAGTAGTACAAAAATCAGTTTTAAGAGTTGTGACTATACGATCGGCTTACTTAATTTATTTTGATTTGATGAGTAGACTTCTTAAATGTGAGATATATCTTTCCCTGATGCTTTGAAGAGATCTGAGCGGTATTTTGAATGTTAAGTGTTTTATGGCTATGCCTAGATTTGTATTGAAATTTATGTGTCTTCAGGTTAGAGATCTGATTTAGTTTCATTTCAGTGAGAGATAGCGTGTTAATGATTTTTGTTGTGGAAATGCCTTTTTGCATTTTGGTTTGAACAAATAATCGTTATTTTACCAAAACATCAGGGAGACTATTTTCTTTGATTTAAAAGTGTTATGATCTGGATTATGAGAGTACTTAGTTACTTATTTAGTTGAGTTTTTTTTTTGGGGGGGGTGCTTCTTGTTTTTGTTGCGGCACCAAGAAGTAGTCAGTTTAAAAGAGTTAAATGTAAAAAGTAAATTTCATTTTTTTTCCTACGTAACAAGTTACTTGGACAGTAAAAATAATTTCAATAACATCTGACACTGCTACTTAGTTGTTAATAGAACCTTCTTATATTACAGTATTCATAATAATATTTTTTCATCAACTTAGTATTAAGTTCTGCTTTTAACTTCACTTAAAGCCTTAGGAATTAGTTTTAATGCATTCAACACTGTAATTTCATTCCAAAATATCACAGTTTTCCATCTTCTTCAAGTATCAATCAGTGAACTGTTCAAAAGAACACTGCAATAATAATCTATGACACAGATTAATGGAAGCTCAATCTATTATTTTAATAAAGAGACATTGTTTTGTTTGAATTTTATTGTTCTACATCAGATTCACACTGCTGCTCAAACAGGTACTCATGTGTTTTCAAGATACTTTTAACACTAGAATAATCAAAGTATAAAAATTGACTGATTAAAGATTCTAATTATCCCTCATCTCATAACATTTCCTGTTCCTAAAATTGAACTATTTAGATGCCTGATTTTAATAAATTGTTTGGTTTTTGCCTCTTTTATTTCAAATTTTTATAAGGATCAAATCAATTTTCTAAAAAGTTAAATACAAGTAAAATTTTGATGCGCACTTTGAATGCTCAGTTAATATTTCAGAACATTTGTAAAGCTTTTTTGAAAAACTACATCCCATATCTCATAAACTCACATAACAGTATTTGCTCAACTGTCACAACTGACTTTCTCAATAACTTAGTCTAAACACATTAACTAATCCATATTATTATTTCAATTATTTCTGGATACTGCAAAGCTAAATCAATATTTTATTAATGGAATTTTTTGTTCAATGGGGAACTCTATAAAAAAAAATTAAAATTTTATGTTTACAGAACTCTCCTATTCACAGTACTAAAACTATTCTTGGTAAATGCTCTATCTTATTTAGAACTGGAAATGTATACTAAAATTGATATTCAAGAAAATAAAGTTTGTAATAATGTTTTTTAAACATCCTGTATAAAAAAGTAGGTTTTGAAAATAAAAATATATCTAATGTGCTCTTTTACAGCACACATAATAAGTTACTTATACACTTTCTAAATGGTTTAATGGAAAATCCATAATATTTTTTTCTTTTAAAGCTGACAATTTTTCAAGGAAAAAATTCTATAAATAAACCTAGAAGCTTCTACTTTTAATGTAGTACATAACATGAACTAGCAATGATAAAAATTTATTAAATAATTATTTATAATTTCAATTAAAAACTTAATGAAACATAAAGAAGCATGATTTTAGCCGACATAATGACAATCACACGGAAATTCAACAATAAAATACAAAAATTGTAGAAGTCATTTTGAATTTTAGTGATAAAAACATTCCCAATAGAATAAATTACATATGTTTCACAAGTTACTGCAAATTATACTTATACTGTGGAATGGATTGGATTATTTGAGTTACAGCAGTGTGTATGGAGGTTACCTGCCTATGGCACGGATGTCAAACTCGGTACTTCATGTGGGCTAAATAATCAGAATGGGCTGCAAGGGAGGGGAAGAAAAGAAAAAGGGGGAAACCTATTTTCATATTTAATCATATATTTAAAAAATAGATAAAATCTTAATACAGTACAAAGTGTGAAATCAGGATGCCTAATATTTAGAATGAATTAATATTTGGACCTACGGACCACTAGCTGAAAAAATAAATATACAAATTTTTAAAAAATCCCCCCCATAAAGTCTAGGAAAGCAGTTTTCCTCCAGACTGACAGAGATTTCGGTGTATCACTTTTAAACATCTGCTGGGCAGCGAGTCACACAGTTGCCAATAACAGTGCATTGACTGACATTATATTGATATTCGCCAGGATCACACTTTCAGTGCATGGAGGGCAGGGCTAAGGCTACGCATTTCATTGCCCGCAGCAGTCTTTGCGGATCCTAAATTGGGCTGCCCATTACCTCCTAAAATTCTAAAAATTTCCCCTCCCCTAAATTACTCTCCAAAATTCTAAAAATTCAGCCATCCCTAATTTTTGCTGTTTGGTACTCCTCTAAAATATAAAATATTTGTTGCCCTTAAGTTCTGACATCAGGGATCTGACTGCACTAGTTACATATGCTCTGGCCCTGCGAGGAGAGGAGTTATCATTTTCCTACCTGCCCTAAACAATAAGTCCCAATGCTGCCATGTTTACATGTCATCTTGCTAGCTTTAACCTCACAATCTAAAATACTGAAATTTTTTAAACCTGGAATTGCTGAAGTTCTGGCCAATCTGAATCTTGGAATTTGTATTGTACTAAAGGTGTATAAAAAATGGGAAGAACATAAGGAATGCTGGTGGTAAAAGTAAACCTACAGTTTCTTTCCCAACACCTTGCATTTTTTTCCAACAACTTGCTTTAATATATCTTTAAAATTGTCTTGAGGCATTTCACAGGACATCCCTGATGATTCCAAAGGACATTTCTGGTGATATATTCTGATGAATGTCTGTTAACTTGGATCTCATTACGAATTCCTTTTTCACAAGTGAGAAAAATTATTTACATTGATACATACTACCGAACATGGAAATCATGGAAACCACATGAGCAGGTATTCAAAAACTTTGGGGATACTCACTTCACTGAAATTTTGCTTCAGTCATGCTGAATTTCTATTAACTCCATTTATAAACAGACTGGCACTGTACAAACTCAAACATACACCTCACTATAAATTGGAATTCTAAATTCTTATTAATGTATTATAACTTATACTTCTTGTTATCTTTGTGAGTTGAGGCAAAGACCACAGAAAAAGGAACAAACAAGAGCTGCATGTTTGACGTTTGACATGCATAGCATACAAAAAAAGACTGGCTCATATTCATGTAACACATAAGAAAAAACACAAAATCTTTAATGCAAGTAGTCTGTTTGCTGGGATATGAATAATGGTTAATTATTAGTGTTCAGTGATTTAATAATAGACCACTGCCATATTTACACTATGTATTTCTATATAAAAACAAAATTTTGAATGAATTTGTGCTGCTATTATGCAAAAAGCAAAATTCAGAAATAAATTGGAGCATTTTAAAATTTCAATGTTTTTTTCCTCTGACAAACCAAACATAAATTTAATTCAAATATTCACTTCATCAATATACAATCAATCAAATATAATTATGCAAAATCTATTTAACTAACTGCACTTAATAACAAGCAAATAAAAATGTTAACTTACACAGAACTCTGATCTTTTACAGTTACATTGAATCTGATTTGTCTGGAAAGATTTTCAGCTACAAAAAAAAAAAAAAAAAAAAAAAAAAAAAAAAAGGAAAAGAAAAGAAATTGTTGTCTTAAAAAATAAAAACAAGTAAAAAAAAAATACATTACATAAGTGACATTTAAAAAAGTAATTAAGAAAAGCTTACAATCAGCTATAAGTGGATTTTCTGTTAAAGTATCCAGCAAAAGTTCATCATCAGATTCTTTATCTAAAAGAATAAAATGCAAAGCTTTAAAATTTTCCAAAATATCATTCACACGTTCTTAATGTGCAACAAAACCAAAGAATTGGTTCTGTTTTTTAAGACAATGCATTAGAATAATTAACAACTTATTAAAACTTATCACATTTCTACAAGGAATGTGAAAATCACATAGTTTTAATTCATCATTTAATTTCTAACAATGTTTGGGTTTGAATATTTTATAAATAATTCTGTCTTCATCACACTATCTTACTACCCTTGACATACTTAAAGCAGTGGTCTTAAACTCAGATTGCAAAGATTGCAAGTGGGCCACATGGCCAATCTAAAAACAAATAATGGATCAGTTAGCAAAATAAAAAATATTTTAAATAAATTTTAAATTTCTCTTATGAAAAACTTATCAAAACATACATTTAAAAAAAAATTAAAACGCAATGGTGTAACCGCCCTTAGTGAACCATGCTCTCTCAATATCTGTTTTCTTGACCGTGGGCTCCGGTGTGCACGAGGTGCATACTGTGGGCCCCCGGGCGCTTGATACTCATTTTATCAATCCATTCAAGGGCTGAGTCAACCTTGCCCATCCCAGATATCGAACCCTGGATCTGCAGGGCTGCTCCATGGCGCACTAGCCACTGCAGCTAAATAATAATAATATCCAAAGAAAAAATTCAAATTAATACTTATATTCTATTTGGAAGTTAAACTTTGTTATCTGAAAAGTACGTTCGCTAGCAATGTAATTAAAATATATTGACAACTAAATATTCAGATTGATATTTATTTCATATATTTCTAATACACTGAATTAATCAATGGAAAATTTAATTTAATTTAAACAAAAAATAAATTATGAGTACTTTCTAAGTTTTCAGAGAAAACTTCCCAAGTGGAACAAAACTTGAGAATAAATAACAATAAACTAGTCTTTTTCCTCTTATTTATTAAACTTTTCTTCAATGCATAAAAAAATATATATATTTGTGTGTAATAATCATAGCCTTCTTTACCTCTTACATCTTTCTTTACCTTTATATCAAGTGTCTAGCTGTAGGCTAGACACTTGATGACATTTCAATTCTGATAAAAATTTGTATCCTTGGAAAGAAATGCCTCGGAATTATCTTCATTATAGACTATAGATGCTTGTCGGTCAATCAGGTTCTTTTCTTATTACATCAGTATTGAAAAAGAGCTGGTTGCTTATAAATGTATTCTCAAAGTGATTATTCTTAGTGCAAAAATTCATAACTGAGCATACTTATTTTTTGACAAGTACCAATAAAAAATACAATCTGTATCTTCAAATCTTTGAATAAGATCTGTATTGCAGTGTAAATGAATTAACTTCATTTATTTTTCTGGTGTATTAGTCATGCTCGTAATATAAACCTAGATTTAAAAAACTAACATCTTAAAATCCTTGCAAGACTATTTGGAACAAATACATAATTAAAATATATTCATTGGCTACATGTGGTCTAAAAGCCACCAGTTTGAGACTACTACGTTAAAGTACAATTTAAGGATGCTTACTTAATCTTAAATTTAAGTTTTAGTACATCAAATGCTTATACAGTCAAAAGTCGTTAATCCGGACTCGTCGGGACTTCGGCGATTCCGGATTATAGATCATCAGTTTAAATCTCGTAAGATGGCATGCACAAATTCTAAAATTAAAAATATGAAACCATATTTTAGGAAATAAAGAACAATTATGATCTAAAGGGTATCAAAATTTACAAAAAAAGAAGCTTAATATTTATTTGTTTACTTTATTAAATATTCCTCTCAATGTAAGTTGTTTAAGTTGCTTCATTTTATGTGATAATACTTTCTCTTTAATTCTATAAAAAGACATAATTTCTTGTTCAGTTGCAAAGTTCCGCTGTTCAAGTCCCGTTAATTGCTGTGCCAAGAATACCGACTAACTTGTCAATCGAAATTTTTTCGTTTTCACTAACCTCTCTGTCACATTCTTCATGTCTTTATCCATTTTTTGCAGCAATTCCATTTTTTGTTTGTTGGACATCGAAACATACTTTCGTTTTGTAGATCCTTTGGAAGTTCCAGCATCGGAAATTCTATTTGACATAATCGAAAGTTCAAGTTTACTTTTATAAAATTGCTCTTACAGTCTGCAAAAAATAATAAGCGGGATCCAATTCGAAGATTAAGGAACAACACAATCATTAACGTTAAATGAAATAGATAATTAGATAATTTTAGCTTACACTGTCCGTTATACATTAAACACGGAGGCGAAAACGTATTCTGCACTTGCGCACACGCATATGCGCAGTAGTCAAGGTCTTACGCGCACACGTAAAACGCCTGTGCGCATGTGCCGACGCGGCGCATGCGCAGAAAGTTTTTAGCTTTGAGGTCCGGATTATGGGTGTCCGAATTAACGACTTTTGACTGTATACTTGCAAATTTTTTTTTCTAAAAAAATTCATACTTAATCTTTTAACATCACGTATTTATCAGCCACACTGTATCAGTATACTAAAAAAATTATTTTATATGATGACTTTGCTGGAACATTTTTAATATTTAAAAATATGTAGAATGTTGAACATTACATTTAATTAATTTTGTTCCCTTTAGCATTTATCACACAAGACTTTTTTTCCATTCAAAGCATTTTCATCTCAAGAAGAAGGATATCCCCATACAACTGTTTTTCCTGCTGTTTTGATCTTGCTTTTTGATTGACCGGTATGTTACACTAACAGATGACCTGCTGTTATACTTGATACACATTGGAGAATTGGATAATAATGTTTTCAGACCTACTCCCATATGTATAGTACTAGCGGTTAACAAAACTTTTTCTTTTATAAAAAATGAGTAATCAAAAGGAAAAGCAAACAATTCACCAGTAACTGCTTTGGGGGAGGATTTCATAAATTAGGATGGCAGGAGTGCAGACAAAAATCATACATATATCAGACTTATTTATGGAAATAAAAGAATGTAAATATATTTTGCAAAAAGTTAAAATTCAGTTAAAGACAATAATTTAATAATTAATTGTTGATATCAATGAAACAGACAGGCATCATCAACTTGCATTAGCCTTTTTTCATTAAATCATTCAATAATTAGGCAATACTGATTTTAAAAAAAAAAATTGTTTCCATAATTAATTCTTTAACAGTTCCAAATAATACCCCTTATTATACATACAGTGCATTAGTTAAGTCAAGGTGCACTTCTGATCAGTCACAAGAAAACAACAAAACAAGAAAGAAATGTGACATTTTCACAAAACAAAAGAAAACCTCGTAAAGTTTCATACTATTCAGTGCAGTTCAATATGGGCTCCATTTGTTGCCCTAAAACTTCTAAACGATACTCAAGTTCTTTTCACACATGGTTAAGGACATTCGGTGTAACATAGTGAACAACGGCTGTGATTTTTCTGTTTTAAATGATTAATGTCGTTGATAGGTTCACAGTACACACGTTGCTTCACATAACCCCACAAGTAAAACTCCAAGGGCTTCAGATCCGCAGATTGTGGCAGCCATGCCTTGATAGAACCCTACCTATCCACCGCTGGGGAAATGTTGCATCCAGAAATTTGCAAACAATGTTGGCATAGTGCAGAGGAGCACCGTCATGTTGAAAGATGACACCTTCTGGAAACTGTGGCACTGTATACAATTCCAACATGTCAACGTAGTTGTCTGCTATCACAGTCTGCTCTGCAAAGAAAAATGGCCCTATCACTTTATCATGCATCAGGTCACACTACACATTCACTTTAGGTCTGTTATGTTGGTACTCATAGGCGTGAGGATTTTCAGCAGCCCATATTCGGATGTTATGGCGATGAACATGTCCACCAACATAGAATGTCGTCTCATCGCTACACACAATCTTCTGCAGAAATCGGTTATCATTGTTGATCTCAGAAAGCATATCTGTAGCAAGTGAATCATGCAGCAGCTGCAGTTTGTAACATTAAACATAGACGTTTGTTTTAACACCTTATGAACTGTTGCCTTGCTTAGGTGTAACTGTCAAGCACACACATGCACTGGTTTATTGGGCTTCTTAGGTAACTCTACAGACCTGTATAGCGTTTACAGACTTGTCATTGACCAATGGCCTGCCAGAACGGGTTTGTCCAAAAAACTGCCGGTATCCTTCAACTGCTCATCCTGCCGATTAATATTATTCCTATGTGATCGTGATTCGTTGTACATGCAAAGATATTGACGTTGCACTTTTGTTATGGATTTGAATTTGGCAAGCCACACAAACTTTCCTCTGTAGAGTCCCACATCTCGACTGACATGGGCGGGCTGATCTCTTGCTTTGCAGCTCGTGGTGTTGAGTCATCACTTGTGTGCGCAGAAGCTGGCACATCATACTGCAGAAATTTGGAGAGTTTTAATCTTTTTTTTTTTTTTTTTTTTTTTAAGCAGCTTATCAGACTTCAATAAAGGTCAAACTTAGGGTTTGGTGACTGGGAACATCAGTATCAGAAACAGTGCATTTAGTAGGCTGTTTATGTGCAGTTGTTGTGAGCACATATGAAAGTGGTGTATGGATGGTGAAACGACAAGTTGCCAGCCAGCAGTATGGCGCATTCATTCCAAAAGAGAGCAGAAATTGCTATGCATTGTTTACTATGACCGAAGTGCTATAACAGCTGAAATCTTCACCAGCTACAACAGTGGTAGCCCAGAGAGTGTTCAACACACTGTGCAATGACCCTGCACTGACGGCATGTCAGCTACGTCTGCAATGGGCCAAGAAACATCAGAATTGGACATTAGAAGAATGGAAGAAAGTTGCATGGTCCAACACATCACGTTTTCTGGTCCATCAAATCAACAGGTGTGTGCTAATATGCCGATTTCCAAACAAAACTCTGGTTCCCTGATGCACAGTTGGATGAAGAAAAGCCAGTTGCAGAGATATTATGACGTGGGCAATGTTTTTATGGAGCACATTAGGACCCATAATCCCCATACAACAATCCTTGATGTGTTAGCACTACGTGAACATCATTGCAGACTAGGTTCACCCATTCATAACAACAGTATTTCTAGCAAGGAACGGTGTTTACCAGGATAATGCACCATGTCATAAGGGTTGAATCATCAGGGAGTGGTTCAAGGAATAGTCCAGTGGCTTTCAAGTCATATCTTGGCCCCCAAATTCACCTGACATTAATCAATAGAGCATTTGTGGTCCCACCAGGAAAACCGAATTCTTGCTGCCACACTATCTACTCGCAATGTAAAGGCAGTTTTAAGGGCTAAAGGTGGTCTTACGTGTAACAGGGTGGTCATAATGTAATGGCCCTTCAATGTATATGCACATAAAAAGTTATGATGTGCTATGAAAATAAACAAAGCAAAGGGACAAGGATTAAAAACATTTAATAAAGTACATGGATGTATGTGAAATGTGCTGTTAATTTCAGTTCAATAAAACATAGTATGTGATTTGTTTCAGCAAACAATAAACAATTCTATTATTCATTTTCATTAACTAGAATTAAGAATAAAAAATTATATGCTCAGTTAAAAAAATATAACAGTGCTGTGAACATGCATCTGGCCTGCAGAAAAGTAAACACATCTCAATATCATGATTTTTTTAATATCAAAATGAAGCATGGTCTTGGCTAGCCAAATATTTACTGTTTTATCATTAAGATACTAATTTCATTAGTGGACCTTTAATCTGCCTTTTAATTTCACTTCTATCTGAGTTATTCATAAAATATTTTCAGTTCAAGAATTAAGACAGAACAAGATTAAGAAATAAGATCAAAGTCTTAAACTGCTTTTCCCTGTCATTTTAGTCCTTTCTTTTCTATTTGATTCATTATATGACATTAGAAAATTAGATTTATTTATTTCTACAACACTGCTGGACTTCTTTAAAGCTGTATGCAATGTTTTAATGGAAACCAGCTTCACAGTTTTGATATCTGAGAAATTTTAAATTGCAACAATCACAGTAATTTAACACAGCTGTAAGCTTCCTACCAAAATGGCTTTATAATATCATATATCAGTTATGTCATTTCGAATGAATAATTTCTCTAACTTTTTAATTTTATTATTATTATTTTTATACTCGTCTGAAAAAAAAAAAAAAAAAGTATACCTTTTTCAGACCACCCAGAAATAGAACTCAGCACAGGTGAATCAATCTCCTTACACTTAGGCGTTTGAGTAGGTTTCTTTAAAATGGATTGGGGCACTGGGGTACTCTGACGAAAGATGCTGGTTTTGTCTAATTTCGATGATTTCCTGTGAATCGGAGGAGTCTGCAACAATGAGGCAACATCACCAGCTAAATTCTTGGGTATGCTCCTAATTTGAGAAGAGAAGAGATGTTAATGTGCATCATGATATGCAATGGCTTTTGCATTCAGTTTGTACACTTGAAAATGTTATGACAGTTAAAAGTCAGATAATTTAAATTTTAAAAAAATCCAAGTATATAAAATGAATTTAAAAAAAGAAATAGAAATTCAAATATTCTGAATATTGTAAGAAAATGGTAAATTAGTAAAACTGAATTCATAACATTCTTACTTAAATCAAGATTTCCAAAAATTATTTTTGTATAGGCGTAATAAGAATATGCTTATATACTTAGAAGTAAAAGGAAAAAATTATATGAAAAGAGTAAAGTGATATTATTACAAACTAGATTACAAAGTGGATGGAATTAAAATAATAAATCTGTAGAATTTCCACACAAATTATTAGTACGAGTCCAGCTAGAAAGACAATTAAATGCCTTTTTAATATTAAATTAATCAAATTAACACAGTAATTAATATACATATTATTAAGAACTGCACTTATCACTTTTAACACTCAAAGCAACTAAACTGTACATATACATTCAAAACTATTACTCTTGATATTTTGAAGTACACAGACACGTATCTTGCAATGTGTTCTGACAATTAAAGTAGATTATATATTGCACAATAAGGAATCCAGGTACACAGTGATAAGATCAATTAGGAATTATAATCAATAAAATACCCCTTACTCACTGACTTCTGAAGAACTTTAAAAGTTTGGAACCAAACCCTAGACCTCTTGGAAGAAAAATCCAGTTAGTTTGTAAATCAGAGACAGGCAGATGAAATATGAATTTTAAATAATATAATCTTACCTTTATTATTTATTATAACACCTTTAAAATTAAGATAAAATATTTTAGACTGACACATTGTAACCCTGTGTTCAGTCTTACCTCCCTGGTTTATGAACCGCAAAAAGTAGAAAATGCCTCCAGAGAGCAGTGCTGCGCAAAAAAACCCAGTGAGTGTGTACCCGATAAATAGCCAAGTGAAAAAGAAAAGATGAAAAATGTTTTATTTCAAGCAGTGATAATATATTTCTTTTAAATCACTGAGTTTGCTAATCAAAAATTCATAAAATTTGCACTAAATATGAAATAAATTTTTAAAAAGTAAAAATTCATACTTTTAAGTGCACATGTTTGGAGAAAGGATTGGGTATGTTCAGAGCTTGGTAGCTGTAGATACCACAATTTTTCCACAGTGTGGAGAACAAATATTCATATGCAGATGCATACATGCATACATACATAGAGACAGACAGATTCTTCATTATTTAAGAATAAAGCTAAAAAAACTCATCAACTAGTGACAATTTTCTATTTTGCAGAGACACAAAAACTGCTACATAAAACTAATACGCTAGAGTAAGGAGGCTCTTTTCATTGCCATACAAATTTAGAAGGGTAGCCGAAAGTAGGGGGCAGAAAGAGGGAGGAGTTAGAATGCTAGATGAAAAATTTAGGTCTTAATGAAAATAATTAGTATTAAAATTTAAATTAAGAAGTTGTTAATGGATTAATTAGTAGATGAATTAGTGAATTATTTGTTGTTGGAGTTATTTAGTTCTTCAAACATTAGGAATAAAATATACATTTTGTCCATAATGGTGTTTGCATTTCTAAGTTCATTGAATTTTTGATTAATTAAGTGAGTTAATTTAGAAAGTTGTATGCCGAAGATTGATTCTAGGTCTTTGATTGCATTGAAAAATTCTAAGAAGGCTGAGGGAGAGTTACTTGTTGAATTTGGAATGCTATTTGGTTTATATATAATAGGAGTAGGGTTAGGCTGATTTGAATTAACATCTAGTTTAGATTCTGGTTTCTGTGATTTATTTGTGATTGCATGGGAGTACATAGTTCTGGGTTGATTTGGGTTAGTGGTTCTGGGTTTGGGGAATTTCAAACATCCACAAGATGAGGGCGGGTGAGAATTAGTGCAGTTTACACAAACTGTGTTTTCAATAAATCCTTTTTTGGGACAAAGTGTCATTTTATGTTCACCTGCGCATTTCACGCAGCATGGTGTAAGGAAACAATTCTCGGAGGAGTGGTGCCATTTTTGGCAGTTATAACACTGTGAAATGAGATTTTTTCAACTTGTACTAAGAACAGTGAAAAATGTGTGATATCATAAATAGTTTCGAAGTTGGGTGAAGGGAAGAGTTGTACTTGAAATAGTGGTATTGGTTGGCGTGTACGTATTCGTGTCCATTTGCACAACTTTATGTACTGTGTAGCCTAAGTCAGTTAGGATATCACTTATTTCTGTAGTGTCCATATCAATAAGTAATCCTCGGATTACAACTTTAATTGGTTTTTTATGTTGTGCATTGATGAGATAATGTTCAATAGAGTGATTTTTGAGATAAGTGATAAGAGCTCTGTGGTCATCTGACGTGTCAAGGAAAAACTTTCAGAAATTCTCCATTGACTTTATTAAAGAATTTTGTAGAGGATTGTGTGACAAGTTGCTTTAGGTAGTTATTTTTATTTGGTATTAGCTGGAGATTTGATCATAATAGGTGGAACTGATTTTTCCTTAGGTGGTGAAGGTGTTTGTTCCTCAAGATCTTCAGGTTGAGTATTTTGAATATTTTCCTTAGCTGAATTATTATTAGAGTTATCTTGATTTAGAAAACTGAATTTATTTTCGTTGATTATAGTATTCTTAACAACATGATCTTTTTTCTCTATTTTAGCAACGCGAGTAGTATCCATCATTTTGGTGAGAATTATTATCAGAGTAGTCAGAAGTATCATGTTTTCTTTTTTGAGCATTAGTATTAAAATTACTTGCAAGATTAGAAAAGATGAGCTTTTGGTACATTACATTAGAAAAGATGAGCTTCTGGTAAGTAGCATTTTAAAAGGTAAAAAGCTATCAATTTGTAAATAAGGCTTTTACCTTTTTGATGATAATCCAACTTTGAAGGTAGCATTATCCAGTAATCTAGACTTTTTTGTCGGTGATGACTCTTCATTACAATTAGTAGATGATAAGTTACGTTTCAGTATGGGAGTCGCCCTCATTGGTTCCACTGATGGCCTTTAAAATAAATATATCAAATATAAATACACACAATTCAAGTAAAGATCACCAAAGATATTCAAACATAGTTTTGTTACATGAACATTTTCATTTAACCATAGTTAAATTTTTGTTAGAGTAAAAAATTATACAGTTGTAAACGTACAAGTGTTAATTTAGCAATATTAAAGAATCCTTCATTAGACTGCAAACCAACAACTTCACCAGAGTCAAAATTTTTAAATGTGAAATGGTTTTATAAAGAAATTGACACAATTCAAAAAGTTTAAAATCAGTTACAGGGGAAAAAAAAAAATCTATTTGTCATAATATTATCAGAAGACTACTCAAATGAAATTTATTTTAACAGATTTACAAAATTTGTGTTTTTACTAAATAGAAATTTAAATATATTAAACAAATTCATGCATTTTCTAAAATAACAAAATTCTAATACCTTATTATGAATTTAATATCACATTAATGCTGTTATCTCTTTTGTCTCAGTAAGAAATAGACAAATAAAAAGCAATGAAACCAAATGTTGATTAATTATCAAATCTAGTACAGCATGACAAAAGCATTCAGAACTGAAACAAAACTTTTTTTTTATGTAATAAAATGAGAAATTAGAACCCAAATATTCAAAAGTAAGTGTTCAAAATGCATATTTGGCAGTAAATGTTAAAATGACATGATACTCGAAAAACTTATCAAATTTTAAAAAGGGAGAGAGGAGAGAAAAGAAAATATGGGCATATAATTGTCAAACTAGATCAGTTTTAACAAAAATTCCAGGATTCAACTTCTATGTTACAGTGTTTTTGGTGAGGAATAGTACTTGGCGCATTTCTGTCTCAGCAAGAAATAAACGGTTACCCATCTGCACATGCATACATAGTTTACATTTCACACATGCATGTAGTTTACCTAATCTTTCATCTTACTGATATCAGCAAACCAGTGAAACGAAAACCACAGAGTTACAACTCAATATCATCTGAAACCCTACCTAGCAGAATTTATGACTGAGCATCATGATGGTCATGATAATGCATTAGACACATCATTAACAGCAGCTGCTGAACTGTGGCCATCAGAATGTATCAATTTAAAACAACTTTTGGACATGTTTCTATATGCGATATTTAATGCAATTAAATAAATTGCATTAAATAAAATAACAAATACAAAATTTATATTAAATTGCTTTAGTAATATGTATATTAAATAAACTGGGCACTATAGATATTGAAAGATTTTTCTTGTGTTCAACCACATTTTTTTTTCCACATTCATTCAGAGTTGAGAAATGCTAATTCTCATTTCTCATTATAACACTGAAATGTCTACAAAACTTTAGCCAATATGATGCTTTCTTATTCTTCCTCAAGGCATGATGAGTGAATTTTTATTTACTAAATAAAGAACTTTATCTAAAATCCAATTTTTATTTAAAACAACATAGATACAAAATTATTTTAGCATACATAATTTCTATCAATTTTAATACGGAAAAAAGCCTACCTTGCACATTCAGGAGTGACTGGAGGTCGGAGAAATGGAAAGTCTTCGAAACTGGTTCCTGACCTGAAAGAACATATCACTCTTAGAAATGAAAATTTATCAAAAGAAAAAAAGAATAAAGCATACTTCAAAAAATCACTTCTACAAAAAACTACTCCTTCATCATTTCAGGGTTGCCACTCAAACAGGAGACTGAAATTCCCTGACTTTTCCAGGTTTTCCAGGTATGTTTCGAGAAAATTCCAGTCTATCCGTGTAATGTACGTTGGCTGTGCTAAGAGGTAAATGGTATTACTTGTACTGTGTAGCAAATTCACTTAATTATTCAATAAATCCCAGAGGACATTTATTCTTAATTATTCTTGGTACACTTTGTTTGATAATTTTGTTTTCTTTTTCGCTTAAAAAACTTAATAAAATTTAAGATATATACATTGGATAACAACTGTACGTTTTATTTAATTATTACTCATGATCATCCCCAGTTCAACACGAGGCTAATCCGGTTCTTATAAATCACAACGCAATGCTAAAAATTAGGTTAGATTTTAGGTAAATTTAATTTGTGTGAGGTGTATTCTTAAAAGGCACCTTAACACTTGAAAACACAAATATAATTATAATAGGAGTTGTTTTCTCCACTGAAGATTGAGATTAGAATCTGCCCAATCTGGAATAAAATAAGGCTTTTTCTGCAGACATTCTGCAGCTAAACGAAAGAAAGAAATCTATTTAATGATATTTTTTTACTAAATTGAGGTATTTTATATTTATTTCGCAGCATACATAAGGAAAAAATATGTGCATTAAATTTCGTGATGTCATCATACTGCCAGAATTAATTTCAGGATTATGCCAGAGAAAATTTCCTGAAATTTGGAAATATTATTTACTAATGATAAATAAATTTAGAGGGAAGAAGCAACATTAAATGATATGAATAACATAAAAATAAAGATAATTACTTAAAAATTTAATTAGAATAATCAACGATATTTTAGTGAATATAGTTATATTACATGGTTATCCTAGATGATTGATTACTATTTTTTTTATTTTACTGCAAAATGACAAGGTATTTATTAAAAAGAAAAGAAAAGAAAGAAAAAAAAAAGATTTTGCGGTAAAATCCTAATATACGATATGGCCTTCGCATGATTTTGAAAATTGTCGCCAAGAACAAAATGACCGTTTACTGCTCATCATCATGTCGCCAAATCCCGCTGTACCATACATGGAGATTATTCTCACCAAAGAATGTCTATGTAAAAAGCGGAGGGAAAATTTGCCAAGGGATTTGACAACGGAACGGCCAGAATTTCCCTCTCCGCGATGTGTACAGGAAATTGAGAAACACATGTTAAGAAGAAACGTTCTTTGACAAAAAAGAAAACTACGAAAATCCGTTTTTAAATTATTGCGAAAAATCCAAGAAGAAACGTTTTATCAAAGAACGTTTTTTCTTGGATTTTTCGCAATAATTTTAAAAATGGATTTTCGTAGATTTCCCCCCCCCCTCAAAATAACTAATCCATGAATTAATTTACTTGCGCCAAAAAATATTTTCTTTTCATTTAAAGACATTTTAAATGATATTCATTTTATGAACTCTGATAACGTGACCTTCGAACTTCCACACCGGTTTCGAGCTTTGGCGACAGATACGTCGTGCATGCACAGCTGTTTCCCGCTATGATGGAACCGAGCCACGTCTGTTGCAGAGAGGTTTTCCTTCTTTATAATACATATTTTTTTAATTCTAACCTTCATGGTACCGTATACTAGGATTAAACCCATTTTGTTTTATACGAGAACAGGTACTTTCTTTAGTTCATGCACTGCACACGCGATTCTCGCGGTTACTGGAAACCAAAAGTTGCGGGAAACTTGCTTTGCCTTTCTAAAAAGACAATCAAATTGGAGCTGTGAAAATTGGCTCTATGCCAGCTGCCCGAATGACACTCACGTGATACACAATTCGCCAAAAAAGTTATCTCTTCCGACGTCGGCGCAAAACTCGCCTTTTTTAGCGGGATCGTTGTATGAAATTCCCTGACTTTTCCAGATTTTGACTAAAACACTTAAATTCCCTGACTTTTCCCTGAATTTTTTGGTCAATTTCCGAATTCATTGACTTTTTCCGGTTTTCCAGGTAGCGTGGCAACCCTGTCATTTTTATAAAGGTATTATTTTATAATAAAAATGTTCATAGTGACCAAAATAAAACTGGTCCAGAAAATGTGGATAATTCTGATACTAAATTTACTCTTATAAATGAGCAGCAGAACTGCTGTTTACGGAAAATGTTGCAAATGACCACCTCTGAAATTGATGCAGCATCGTACTGCATTCATCAAACTGCGAGCATGCTTAATATTTATTCACTTACTTTATTAAACACTTCTGTCAATATAAGTTTTCAAGATGCTTCATTTTTTTGTGCTAATACTTTATAGATAGGCATAATTTCTTGCTCAAAGTTCAAGTCCCATAATTATCATACTGAGAATTCCCATCAAACTGTCAACTGAAATTTCTTCATTCTCAGCAACTTCTCTGACACATTCTTCACTATCGGTAGTGATATTTTCCAGATTTGAAACCATTCTACATATTTCACTGGTAGCGATATTTTACAGATATGGAACCATGCTACACATTTCACTGGTAGCAATATTTTCCAGATTTGGAACCATTCTACACATTTCACTCGTAGCGATATTTTCCTGATTTGAAACCATTTTACACATTTCACAGTTTGTTAGTTGACTTATTATTGAGGCATTGTCACTGCAATGGAATACTTCTGTTATAACACTGTAGAGTCATCAGGATTTTATGGAAGCAAGAGACATGAAAAATGTGCAATGGCCTCACCGGGACTCGAACTTCGACCTCTCAAATATGCACCAAGTGTGCTACGGTTACACCATGATGTATGCAGAAAGGAGAGAAATAATACCTTACATAATCCCCCTTTTAAAGGGTGACTGGGGATTAGTGGATCTAGTAGCCAAATTCTAGTGGTGAAGAATCATCATCATTCTCAAGCTGCTCGAGTTGAGTCATGTGGTGAAGAAAGTTAAAAAAAAAAATAAATAAATAAATAAAAATAAATGATTTACTGGGTCAATATAAAGGTTACATGACATTTAGCATGCCATAAAATTGACGCAAATTCTTTATAGAATGTTTTGGTTTGCGTGGTCTAGAGGTTTGAATATTAAATGTTTGGATTTTGGATTTGTATTAATATAGAGAATATAAAAAAATGCACTGGAACAACTAACACTATTGTAAATTCTAAATTTAAGATATGCTGATTTTAAAGATTCTGTGATCGTGTTGTTGCATAATTATGTGGTGTAAGTATGGAGAAAATCATGTTTAATAAATAAAGCTAAAATAATGAAAAACTTAGTCATCTTATTAAGAAAATTAAACACTTATGTTATAAATTGAGAAAAGACTGAGAAACGCCTACAACACTTAAAATTCTATCTGGAATTATAAAGTCATGCTGCTTTTAAAAATTTTGTGATTTGTGAGTTTGAATTACGATGTGGCCAGATCGAATCTACGATCGATACCATATTTTCAAATCAAAGAAAGAGAACCAACGTGTGGATCAGCACATATAGTTACTGTCCATTTTACGGGAGAATAGAAAAGATCAGCAGTACTTATAATTCACATACAGCTACAAAGTTTACCAAGAAAAATCTGAAAGCTTTCAGATTTTATATTATACCCAAAGTGACTTTTTTTAATGTTTTGTGTGTTACCCTTATTTATTAAATATCATGTTCTTCGCACTTAAAACCATAAAATTCAATTCAACGACAATATCACAAAATATTTAAAAGAGCATCTGTTTAGAATTTTCAATCAGTCTCGCGTGCTGAAGATAAAATTGTTTTTATTTTCCATACAGTGTTGCCATTGCTCGCCTTGAAATCGCTGAGTTTGTTAATCAAAAATTCGTTAAAAGTTTTACAAAATATAAAGTAGATAATAAAACAAATTCCAAATTTGGGCTTCCCATGTGCTCATATTCGGGTGAAGATGTATGTTATTCCAAATTTGATGGCTCTCGGTACCGTAGTTTTATCACAATGCGAGAAACATACATTTATGCAGATTCTTCATTATTTAATTTTTTTAATTTTATACAGGGCTCTAATATTTGGTGGAAATGATTTAAAAAGTGATTCGCCGTTTATAGTGAATCAACACAAAATGCCAAACGAAATTAATAGCCCTTCTGGGCAAATAGCACGTTTGGATTAAAAGTTTATTTTTCGGAAAAAGAAAAAGGTTTTCTGAAGATTAGTGCGAACTTCTTAAGCAAGAAAAATCTTTCAACAGAAAACGTATTGGCAAAAATAATTAGGCTTAGCGGTACTTGATAATTCTAAAAATATTGCATGCAGATTTACTAAAGGTGTAAAAATCTTAACCGGAAGATAAGAACAACATAATTGAATCATTTTTAAAGCAAAAAATGCACAGTTTACAAACATATAAGAATAAAGAAACTGAGATTACTGAGCCAAGTAACAGAGTGGATATATATATACATATTTTTATATACTTTTGGTGCAGCTGATATCAACCAAAAAGGGAGGTGCACATCTGCATGATATATCAGTCCCATATACAAAATTTCAATTTAAATTGTGTTAGGATAACTAACTCAGTTAGAACTAAATAAGTTAGGTGAACTCAGAATGTTCACATTCGTTTTTCAGTTAGGCGAGATACATACATACGTAGTTACGTACACACAGACAGACTGAAAAAATCTCTTTTGAATGCATTTTAAATCAGTTTTATACTTCGTTTAGGGAAAAAAGTCCTTTATTCTGTCCTTACACAGAGATGGTATGCAAAAACATGGTTAATTTGCATTTGATAGCTGTCAAAATGGACATTTTCGTTGAAATATGATACCTGAAATTTTTCACAATTACAATACTTCCTTTTTACTTCGTACAAGAAAGTAAAAAATTTGCAGAGATTCCCTATCAGTGCTTACCATAAGAGAGCTCTGATGCACATATAAAAAAGGCTACATAATTTCAACAATAAAAAAAATTTGCATTTTCAATCAAATTATGTTATAAATACCATCTGTGTGTCAAAAGCTTATTTGCATATTCATAAAAGAAAAAATTATCACTGAATTTTTCATGCTGAATTTCATTTCAAGAACTTTCTAAACATCAAGATTTTGTTCCTTTATATTCAAAATTCCGTATAGATTACACAACATCCACAAATTAATTGGAGTTTTACTGTAACTATTTCTCATTAGATGTGATGTAAGATTTGTTATGTTTCAGAATATAACTGTACTGTCTAATAAAATGAGAGACTCAAAGGGACTCAGTTCATAATAAAATAAATCTTTATTTCATTTCTTAAGAATTTAAATTTTAATTTCACTTCATTTAAATCAACTTCACGTTTTAAATTAAATAATAGAGCTAATTGACAGAACATACATTCAATTTTCAATAAATTTTATGACCATTTGCAGCATAACTCTAATTAATAAAGAATGCATCATTACATTTTTACTGTACATTATTTAGCATTAGTTTACGTTAAAAGATACAACAAAAGCTCCTTCACAAAGAAAACTTGATGCATCAGAATGTCCAAGCTTGTGTAATCTTGTGCCTTTACAGGTGCAGGCTGAAGCAAGGCCAGCACCTGTGCATCGGGGCTTACATCCCAGATGGAATTCCAAGAGAGAACCTTCACGAAGTGATCCAAGAATCTCCCGCCCTCTTCCACTACAACTGACCTCTCAAAAGAATTAAGGCCCAACGTGTATTTTGAGTACCTCCTTGCTGCACAGACACTATCCACTTAGAAACATCCATACCTTCTCTCGGACTCAACCCCCGGTCCTTCAGCGCAGCAGTCGGCATCACTAACCGCTTTCCTATCTGAGTAGCTTAGTGCTTTTACAAGTGTCACACGCATTTCACTATACTTTTATGTTACACATTCTGTGCTCAGCATATTTATATAGCTATAAGCTCCACCGGTGGCTGAATGATTAAGACTGCTGAATAAACTCAACCTAGTTTGGGTATGAGACCAGGCAAATGATATGTTTTCCCTATGTGTAACATGATTACAATCCATTTTACCTTAGGAAAACCTCCTCTTAAGCAGACAGCCCTAATAGCTCTGCAATATTCAAATAACATAACCTGTATCGGGACTATTCCGTTTTGAGGGCCGTAAAAAATCACCAAACTATTGTTGATGCTAGTGCTGCCAAAAATAATTGCGGCAACCCTAACGCAAGAAAGGAAGTATAATACGAAATAACTATCTAAAGATTAATTTTTTAATTTATATGAAAGGTTAATTTCATATTATACTTTTTTATTATTATAATTTATATAAAAAAGGCTAAACATAACTGAATGGAAGCATAAGAGTAAATAAATATTTCAGGTCATTATTATAGTTTATATAAGAAAAGGCTAAACATAACTGAATGGATTCCTGCATCGCTATTTCGCTACGAGTTATCGCTAAAGCATAATTTCATCTCGTTAGTTGTTCAAACATAATTTTCTATAATGAATGATGCCTTTTCTTTGAAAAAATTCTATTGCAGACTTTTCATCATGGGCAATTCCCAAATTGTTAAATACATAAGATATCAAAACAGGAATTAAAAATTAAACTATTATTTCAATGGCGTCTTAAGAAATATAGAGCTATCTAAAGTTAAGGAATTTGAAATCAGCGTGTATGCTAGATTTGGCGTGCTGTTAAATGGGCGCATTTGCTAGATTTGGCGCTTTCGCGCATGTACTCTCGCTGCAATTTTTTACGGTCCTCAAAACGGAATAGTACCCTTGTATCTATAGGTGTTGTAGTACCATAAATCACAATGGGTCAAGATAGAAAATAATAACATTAACATAATTACCTTGCTTTTAGTGGAGTTTTGTTCTCGTGTGGAAGAGCAAAATGGGAATCAGCTGCATTGCATGGGCTCGGAGCGAACATAGCCGAAGCCGAACACATCAGAGCATTTAAGAAGTCGGAATATGTCTCTCCTTGAGTAGAGCTTTGCCTTATAGGAAGTGACAAAGGTTGCAAAACATCTGAATACAAAAAGCAAGTTTAATAGTAAAAATAAATAAATAAAAATACTATACAAATCAGTTGCTTTCTACATTAAGGAAATGATATAGAAAGGAAGAAATTAATAAAATAAAACCTTTAATATATTAATTGTTCTTAAAATTATCAGTACTATACCATCATCTACCCAACCATGGTAAGAATCACATGGCAAAGTGCTATGTTGCAAAAGTAAATGATCTAGAATTTTACAAAAATGTATTTATCTGGCAACCCACTAAAGCTTGTACACGCATTATGCCAGCCATAATGCTACCATCTGACTTGGTGGTGGTGGCAGTAATGTGCAAGATTCTAAAATTCAGGGCTCATGTTTGTGGTTTCTGTTTGTTGCAATTAGTGTATGGACTTCCCCCTTTCATAATGAATTGTAATGGCACTGAATTGTCTGCCTGTTAGAAAAAATACTGCATTTTTTATAAGAAATATGGCATATTGCTTAGGAATAAACAATGCAGGAATATGCATTCCATGAAGCTAATTTGTGCAGTTCTTTGAAGTTCCTTTAAGTTAAAACAGGTCAATACGTACATGGTTTGGTGGTACAAGTAATTTTGATCAGTCATATGTACATGGAGAGCAATGCCAATTTACTCTGCTATTCCAAGAATTCTGCAATTCTCTGTTTTTTTTGGGGGGATGAGGGGTTAAAACAGACTGTTGTGCATATAGCCATAAAATTGGGAACCATTAGCCAGAAATCAATTAATTTATACTGTTTGATAAACTTTTTAGAGCTAATTTTAACTAAAGTCTACAAATTCTCTCGCCAACTTCATGGCAGCCCAAATCCAAACTAATTTTCCCACCTTCCTAAAATAGTATCCAACACATCTATTAACACCATTTCTTCCCCTAAATATGATAACCCTATTTGCATTCCATTACAATGAACGCTGAACAACTGTACCATTTTGCTTTCCAATTCAATTTAGCAAACATGTTAGTTAAGTTTAATTCATTTCTGGCCTTTTTAATGTATAATAATAATGTAGATTTTAAGTCTCATACTTTTTACTGAATTTATTTTAGAATGATAAGAATGTTTAAAAATTATTCTCCTTTCTTACATTTCTATACTGATTTAGTTCCTTTTATTTATATTTATATAGTTTTTGCTTTGTTATACTATGAAAAGCAGCCAATGTGTAGAATGGTCTTTTTTATGCAAGAATTTTTAAATCTTTACTTGAATAATTAGTTAAGATTTTTTCTTAACTAGCACTTTGAATCAGTTGTGGCTCAATATCTTCCTTGTCTAGTATTTTGCAATTGGTTCTTGCATATTAGGAGGACAAAACACATTCACTTCCATTTTTTACTGTTAATTGATTGGAAACTCGTTTGTTCCTCCAGAAGTTGTAGTTATAGGTTTGTTCTATGTAATAGCAATTATTGATTCGTTTTTCCTTAACATTTTCGTTTTATGCCGTTTTTATGGATTTACTTTTCATTAAAAGGTTGTTCCCTTGCTATAGACAATAAAAAATAAAATAAATAAACAAATAAATAAATAAAAAAACCTTTTTACTGCATTAACATTAAAGTTAACTTTCTATTAAGTTTACTAATTTCCATTCTTTTCCTAGGATCCAAAAACTATTCTGATATATATATATATATATATACTGTCAGAAAGCTTATCTTTGGCAATAATAAAAACTTATTTAATTCATTTCCTCTGGATTAGATTTAACAGCTGATCTTAACTGCTGTTGTCTCTTTTATACACAGAAGCAGTTCCTCTCCCCCCACTTCCCCCAAAATATTTTGAAATTTGAAATCAGATGACATTCACTTAAATCCACTTAACATAATATCTACTTTTAAGACACAATAATAATTTGTTGTTTGACTTCTGAATAATATCTACTTGCTGTAAAATAGCTTAATGATAGAAATATTATGTGCCTTCTCAAAAGTGGTTGTGATTTCCCCAGCTGTTCCTTATGGGAATGGGGATTTAGCACATGGAAATGCCTTTATAAAACACACACACACACACACAGATAAGCTAGATAAGCAAAAAATTAATTCTATAAGGGCAAAAGCCAAAAGAGATACTTAACCCTCTGAGTGGCACAACTTTCTCAAATTGCTCACAAATAGTGTTTTAACAGCATTCACTACATAAATTTGTATAATTACAGATTTTAGTCTGCTTTCATAAACTTCCTATTCTTCATTAAGATATTTACATCATCATAGAAAGCAAAATATGTAATAAGTACAAAATGACAAAAAAATCTTCTGACCAGATAAGGCAGTTACACCACACAGACGGTTAAATAGACTCTTTACATCTGATTAAAAGCATCTATACAAAATTTATGAATTAATTGCACTCGTATATGTATGTATATATATATATATATATATATTAATTATATATATATATATATATATATATATTACTGCATCATTTCTAGATAAAGCTATGGCAGAGGTTATGTAATACTTAATGACGAAGTTGATTTAAAATCTAAACTCTGATAATTGAAACTTTTCTAACCTAAACAAAAACCTTCCTCTTGGCGATCTTCCATACTAGATTAATATGCACTTTGCTTTATCTCTGTTGCTGCTCGAATGCCATTTCGCTGCATTCTCTTCCAATTGCAAAAGTAATAGGAAATGTAAATGTTCTGGAAATAGGCACGATTAGAGTGCCAAGCGATATGTGGCCACAAATGTGAATTTAAATAAAAATGGAATTTAATCTGCCTCAACTGCCAAGTTTCCTATTCATTATGGATTAGCATTCTATGCAATCAGAACTCTCCCTCTTCAATATGGGTCTATGATCTATCCTCTCTATCAGTATTTCTATGTTTTTATGATCCAGTGTACATCAGTACTGCTTCTAAATTTTGCTTTTATTATAATTAGTCTGTAGCATTGTCTCTGCTATGTGCTTCATCATCGGTATTTCTACTACATCTTTTGCCCTTTTTTTCACGCATATATATATATATATATATATATATATATATGTTGTATGATCTTAAATTCACTTAGTGGGAAATTGAGTTATTCTACTACTTGCGCAATTGCTGCAAAGTAAGTTAATAATAATTTATTTCATAAGAATAAATTGAGTTTAATTAAAAAAATTAAATTTAAATACATTTACTAAAGAAATATTGATTATATTATCTCCTAAGATTAACTTTAGTAGAATTATCTTAAAAGAGTGAATCCATACTTAGTAAGTTCAATTTCGAAAATTGTTTTAAAGTAACTTGAATGTAAATTGTTAAAAATGTTTAACGGGGACTTGAATTAAATCATGAATAATAAAATTTCAATTGTAAAAAGAAATAAATTAAAAGCAAGTAATTAAATTAAATGCAAGTAATCATTGCCATTGATCGGAAATTAGTTGACTTTTCAAGGGGAACTAACCAACTCCCGTTTAATGAACAATAATTAAGAAATAAATACGCAGGTATTTCGTCCTTTACTCGAGCAATAAGGCGATGTCAAACCGGCAATTCAAGCTAGGCCAAACATTTCCGTGAATAAAAGGGATTAAGAACCAATGGAGACAACCAAAGAACTCATTCCAATGAAGCATTTTAGCTAATTCAATTTTGAGTGAAAAGCAATTTCTGCAGTAAAATTTATATTGCTCGAGTAATTGTCCCCCGACACCCTCATGTTTATGCATTTTAATTCAAAACTATTTGTAAAAATTAAACATTGGAAATTGGCATTATAAAATATAATTCAAAGTAATTGAAATAAACATTAGAAAATTACAAAATATAAGAAATATACTGTAATCTTTGCAAAAACATATCAAAAAATAAAAAATTTAAATTTAAATTTAAAAAATATATAACAAGAAAAGGGAATGTACATGAAAATATAATTTACATTCAAGTTACTTTAAAATAATTTTCGAAATTGAACTTACTAAGTATGGATTCACTCTTTTAAGATAATTCTACTAAAATTAATCTTAGGAGATAATATAATCAATATTTCTGTAGTAAATAAATTATATATATATATATATATGTAATGATATTTTTAAATTAAATTCTATTAATAATAATTAATTGATTAAATTAAATTCTATTAATATTGCTTAATAATGTGTTGGCGATTATCTACCTAAATTGCATCCCTGTTCCTAAATTTTGGCGAAATCCTTTCTTTAGTATAAAATATATTAACCTGTTGGCGCCCGCCAAATCGCCAAACTCATAAATCTGTCATATTACATAAAGTACTTAAGAACACTCCTGATGAGAAGATAGCGTCACCTCGTGATTTCAATTAATATCGCTGATTGGAGGATCCTCGTGAAGTACACATATGTATAAGTAGGGCTTCTGCTCAAGGTACGAGGAGAACGCTTACGAGATGGATGCTAAAATAAACCTACCACTTTATATTCCAAAATTTGTCTCATTCCTATTGCCCCGGCTGCACAAAACAAATAATGTATGAGAAATTACATTTCAGAAAGCTGGCAGGATTCCACCTTCAAAGGGATTATCTAAAAAAGAAAATACCCCAAGGATTATACGGATAAAATGTTACGCACTTTAGATGAATTTGCCGCTGTGCGACTTCTATGTTTCTACATTTTTCGCTAGGCGTTCTTGCTTCAAGAGAATCATCCTTCTGTTACCTGTATTCTGGTATTCTGCAGATTATTTTACGTCCAGAGAAGCATCCTTCTGCCCCCTGTGATGTGTGATTTGTGTTCCCATCGAAAGTTCGTCGTTCATCAAATGTGCTCTTACCGGTGACCTACTTTTGAGGATGGAAATCTTTCCCTACGTCTACGCCGTTCTGTGTTGCTCTCGAGAGCTTTGTGCTTGTGTGGTGATTGATCGTATTTTGCGAAAATCTAATCAAGAGTGCACAAAAATGTGTAGTTTCGTGTCGATTTCATCACTCGTATTCTCGTCACAATAAGTCAAACAGAAGCAATTAGTAAAAAGATTGGCGATGCAAATGATATTATTATTATTGAATTATAATTACTGATTTAATAATAGTGTTTTTATTTTGAAAATTTTAAAAAGTATTATTTTGGTATAAATGTATTTTAAATTTGGTATTTAAAGGATGTATTTTGGTTGTAATATTGTTTTGGGAAAATTTAAAGAGTATTATTTTTGAATTAGTTTTATTTATGAAAGTATTATTAGTTTTATTTATGAAAGTATTATTAGTTTTATTTATGAAAGTATTATTAGTTTTATTTATGAAAGTATTATTAAGAGAATAATGGCTAATGAAAACATCTCTGATCCTGATGATTCATTAAGGGCAGCTAGCGCTGAACCTGAAACAAGTATAATTCCCTTTGACGCGCAGAATGATATGGATATAAATTCATGGCTTGAGTACTTTAACAAAACTCATTTAGATAAAGATGAAACGTGGAAGCTTAATAATGTAGCTCGATATCTAAAAGGTAATGCACTTAGCGTATATGTCAAAAACTGCCATAAAATTACTAAATATGTGGAATTAGTCCAAATTTTAAAGGAAAATTTTTTCGACCCCACTTTAACTACGTTTGGTGATTTTGCCAATTACAAGTATAATCATAAAGAGGACATAACGCAATATTTTCGCAAAATATTAGATATTGGTAAAAAATTAAATCTAACTCATGAAATGATCTTGGAGGGTCTGATGGATGGCCTTCCTACAGAATTAAAATCCTTAATGACGATCAACGCACCCTCTGACCCCATCTCTTGGCTTACTCATGTCCATAAGCTTATTAAGATTAGCGAAAATCAACAAATCAAAAGTGCACCTCCCAGATTTGTAACTCCGATTGAGAACAGTCCCCAAGATTACAATCGATTTAATAGAAGTAGAATTTCAGCTACTGTGAGACAAGATTCTCCTAGACCCAACAATTTCCAACGTTTTCAGAGACCAAGTAATTTTTATAATCGGTTCAGTGGTCCAGGATTTACAAGCCATCATAATTATAATTCTCAAAATAGATTGCCATTGCCACCTAGTCCCTGTAGACTTTGCACCCGGAACGGAATCCCAAATGCTTTTCACTGGTTTCAGGTTTGTCCTTTCAGAAGGGAGAGATCTGATACACCTAATGTTACGCCCCTTGCAATAGAACCAACCCCAGAAACCCCTCACAGTAGTTGACTATTAAAGGTGTCGGGATATTTGCCCAATAAGAAACGTCTAGAGTGTGTTGTAGACAGTGGTGCCACCATATCAATAATTTCTTCCAAAACAGCTAGACAATTACGTTTAAAAGTACAAAGAGTTAGATCATTTTCAGTAACCCAAACTAAAGGAAAAATAATCTTCAACAAAATATGTTGTATACAAATGAAAATTGGACGGATTAGTAAACAAATTACCTTGTTCGTTCTTGATAATAATTTTAATTATGTAATTTTAGGACTTTATAAATGCAAATTATTTGAGTTGAGTATTGATTGTACTAATTTAAAAATTAAACAGAGAGCTATTGTACTTAATGATGACTGCCATTTTGACAGCCGACCCATATCTCTACACCTCCAACTTCAAGGTGGTACAACAAATGTTTATCCATGTGTTAATAATAATAATAATAATAATGATGTAAGAAATTTTCCAACCTGTAAATCTCGGACTACAAATCCAAATGAATTAGTTTCTCAGTCTAACATTTATGTGAAAAATGCTGTTTCTAATACTGTCGATAACAAAGAGTATAACTTGGAAAAATTGTTAAATGATTATTCATCTGTGTTTTCTAAAAATAAGTATGATGTAGGAAAAATTAATATTGAACCTCAACGAATTAATTTAAATTCTGATTTGCCTGTATCATTAAGACCTTATAGAACATCCCCTATGGAAGAAGAGGAAATTAAGACCCAAATTGATCAATTATTACAAGCAGGTATAATTAAAGAAAGTTGTAGCCCATATTCATCCCCCGTGACTTTAGTACTTAAACGTGAGGAAGGAAAAAAAACTAGATTGTGTATAGATTATCGAAAATTGAATTCCCTGGCTAAAACAGATGCAAACCCGCTTCCTCGCATTGACACTTTGTTAGACAAATTAAGTAAAGCAAAAGTATTTTCTACAATTGATTTGAGATCTGGTTTCTGGCACATCCCGATTCACCCTGCAGATACTGAGAAATTAGCTTTTTGCACGAATTTTGGATTATTCGAATGGTTAAGACTCCCTTTTGGTTTCAAAAATGCTCCTGCAATTTTTAACAGAACAATTAGACGAATATTAACAAAAAATAAAATTAATTTCGCTTGCAGTTACTTTGATGATATAATCGTTTACTCTTCCTCTGAGAAGGAACATTTAGAACATTTAAAAATTTTATTTGAGGTGTTTAAAGAGGAGCATATTAAATTGAATCGAAACAAATGTGTGTTCGCCCGAGATCAGATCACATTTCTTGGCTATGAAATAAAAAATGGTAGAATAATTCCCGATAACCATAATATAGAAGTTATTAAGAAACTTAAAAACCCCAGTAACACCAAAGAGTTACAAAGAGTTTTGGGAAGTGTGAATGTGTATCATAGATTCATTCCGAATTATGCAACTATTAGAGCTCCATTAAACAGACTCTTGAAAAAAGATGTTAAGTGGGAATGGAATGACCAATGTCAAAAAGCTTTCGACGAAATGAAAAGAATACTGATTTCCAAACCTGTTTTACAATTGTATGATTCCAGTAGGCCATGTCATATTTTTGTTGACGCTTCTCAAACTGCTGTTGGAGCTGTTTTGAAACAACCAGATGAAAATGATGTCCTTCACCCTGTATCATATCATTCCCGAACTTTAAGAAATTATGAGAAAAATTATACGATTACTGAGTTAGAATGTTTGGCCATAGTAGATGCCCTAGACAAATTCTATTACTATCTGCATGGACAAAAATTTGTTATACATACGGACCATGCGGCCCTTGTTTGGCTCAAAAATGTTAAAAATTTAAAAGGTAGACTCTTCCGTTGGTCACTCAAACTAAGTATGTTCAATTATGAAGTAAAGTATCAGAAGGGCTCTACCAATATTGAAGCTGACATGCTTTCTAGACATCCTGTTTCACAGCACCTCCAACATTATGTACATTTACTTGATAGAAATGAAATAATCCAACAACAAAAAACTGATAATGTCTGCGGAAAAAATTACCAAGAGATAAATGATATGATGGTAATTAAGAAAAAGAATTTTTATAAAATTGTAGTACCTAAATCTTTAAGATTAAAATTGTTGAATAAAACCCATGAAAATTTTGGTCACCCGGGAGTTCAAATTATGCTTAACTTAATCACCCCTCAATATTATTGGCCTCATATTAGCGAAGATATCGGAAATTTTGTAAAACATTGTAATACTTGTCAACTTAATAAAAAGAAAAAACAGAAAAAATTTGGTCTTATGCAAGACGTACCCCCAACCGACAAACCTTTCGAATGTCTCTCTATTGACACTGTGGGAGGATTTAATTATTATAATTCTACAAAAAAATATTTACATATAGTTATTGACCATGCAACAAGATATGTCTGGGCTTTTCCCTCTAAAAGTGTAACTTCAGAAACCTATGCCAATTGTCTAAAACAAATATTTCAAATACAAGTCCCCGAAAAAATTCTGAGTGACAGGAATGCAGCCTTCACTTCCTCTAGATTCAAAAAATTTCTTAAAAAGCATAATGTTAAACAACTTTTAACTTCATCTCACCATCCCCAGACAAATGGTAAAGTAGAAAGAGTAAATCAATCAATAGTAAGTCGACTAAAATGTAAAGTAAATTCTTCTTCTAAAAAAGTACCGTGGACTAAAGTGCTAGAGCAAGTTGTTATCTAATATAACAACTCCCCTCATACGGTAACTAAGTTCACCCCAGCATACTTACTATTTGGTAACCTCCCTTTTGAATCTCCAATTGATCAAAATAAATACCCTTCCTTAAATGAAGCAAGGGCTTTAGCAAAGAAAAGAATTATCGAATACCACCGAAAGAATAAAACTAGATATGACATCAGATTTGTAGAATCTAAATTTCAACCTGGAGATTTTGTCCTTTACGAGGAATTTGAATATCCAAATACTAGAAAATTGACTTCACCCTATTCAGGCCCTTATCGGATTATGAATAAATTATCTGAAGTTAATTATGAAATCGACAGGGAAAATTTTCACACGAAGAAACCAACTGAGATTGTACATGCGTCAAAATTAAGGTTCTATTATCCACCCGAGAACTTTAAATTACATCATGAATAAATCAAAATTTATAAATCAATAAACTATCCATAACCCTTCTTTTAGTTTTCATCCTGTTGTCCCCCTTAATAATTGATTTATCTCTCAGTGTCTGAAAAGTTTGTCTGTTCTTTTCTTTTACTGGGCTCCTTCAAACTTGAGTTTCAGGTTCAATGCACTTTCCGTGTGGGAAACACTCAATTGAGGCTATACTACAAGTAGAGTACTATACCCTCACATTTCCTTGAGCTCATGTTTTCCTATGTTTGTGTTATAAATTGTAGCAACAGTTGAAAAAGTTAAATTTCAGTTGTTGAAATTTCTGAATTTCATTTTATGTTTCTGCAGCATCGTGTACAAAAAACTGGTATGGATGTTGGAAGTTAAATTTTGTTTTGTTATCATTAATAAGAGAAAAATAGAGTGACAAAATATATTAAAAACCTATCAAAATGTGTATTTTCAACAAGAGTATAAGAGCTCTAGTATCGTGACATAAAAACTCAAATGTTTTCAGAGCCAATGCTAATCCATAATTCTAGCGCTAATTAAATGATCCGGAGATCTCCAAAGACCAGTAAAAGACTGAAGATGAGACTGAATGACAACTCTAATGATTGTATGGACTCATACACAAACTGTGAATGGCATGCCCTAAGATATAAACTTACAAATTCAGTTATATTACTATTTCCTATTGCCGCGTAGATAACCAGCAATATGTTAATAGTGCTTTATTTGTTCTGCACTTAGTTACTATATTATAATTTCATTAATCATTTATTATATTTTATATACTGTATTAATTATATTCAAATATTTTATGTCATATTTTACGTAAACATTTTGTGTCCCTTGAGGTAAATCCAATCAGTTTTCCTACTCACTTAATTTCCTAATAACTAAATTTTCTGCTCTCACTATCTGTACTGTCTTGGGTCGACGGCCGCGACTGCAAGCCTTTTCAGATGGGGGGGATAATCTGTAATGATATTTTTAAATTAAATTCTATTAATAATAATTAATTGATTAAATTAAATTCTATTAATATTGCTTAATAATGTGTTGGCGATTATCTACCTAAATTGCATCCCTGTTCCTAAATTTTGACGAAATCCTTTCTTTAGTATAAAATATATTAACCTGTTGGCGCCCGCCAAATCGCCAAACTCATAAATCTGTCATATTACATAAAGTACTTAAGAACACTCCTGATGAGAAGATAGCGTCACCTCGTGATTTCAATTAATATCGCTGATTGGAGGATCCTCGTGAAGTACACATATGTATAAGTAGGGCTTCTGCTCAAGGTACGAGGAGAACGCTTACGAGATGGATGCTAAAATAAACCTACCACTTTATATTCCAAAATTTGTCTCATTCTTATTGCCCCGGCTGCACAAAACAAATAATGTATGAGAAATTACATTTCATGTATATATATAATATTGTGGCAGTCAGGCATAGGAATGACAGAGCTTGGCATCAGAATCCAGAAGTTGTTGTGCCTAATTAAAGCATCCAATGATGACAAAGAAAAATAACCTTATAGCTCCATATCTTTACTCAATGCAAATGGCAGAGCATTATTCTTTTAGATTAATTCTCCAAAATTACATATCTAATAACGATTTAAATAAAATTATTTTAAATTTACTGCCTCATACTATTTGAACAAAGGGAAACGGATAGGAAGAGCAGCAGCAAAGGTCTGATAGCAGCAGAAGAAAGCAGTCTGACAAAAAGTGGCACGAACTCTGCATTTATACTAGCTGTTAAATAACATGCCAGAATGTTCTCGAAAGTACTGGTCTAGGGGAAAGATCCTGAACTTGTGGAAAGTTAATTAGAGGTTGCCTGTTCACATAGAACAAAGCCATCATATTTTTTTATATTTTACATATATATATATATATCAAGTTAATAATGAGATAATAATCAGAATCAAGTTAATAATGAGAATTTACTAATAAAATATCGATGTACAACTAAATTTCAATACATACAGTTGGACTTGCCTGCCTTCTCAAACGTTCTGGAAGGCAGCCGTTTAATTTCTTCAACCAGTCGTTTCTCAGCCCTTGGCACAGCAGCTAGATAGGTTTCAACAAGAGCATCCCTGTCAACTGCCCTATCTGATGCGAATGGTTTTCCACTCTGTAAGAACAACCAAACAAATCAATATATTTAAACAGGATATGTATTTCACACATAAGTTTCAATTTATATTGATTATTAATTGTGCGCAGTCTTGACTAAGGAAAATATTTTATAGGAAGAATGGCTAATAAGTACGAAATAGAACCGAACAGACTGAATTAGATTAAAATCATATTTATACATATGATTCATATACATAAACCCTTTCAGTCATAAATATCATATTAAAATACTGATCATCAAAAATCATTGTTTCCAGAAACACATAATTAAGGTTTAGAACATGTTCCACTTTGAGAAAAATCACGTTGTACATTATTTCTATGCAAAAATCCTTAAGAATTCCTCTCACAGAATATGCATCTCCTTTTCAGTGCGGCATAAACCATTTAAAAATAACAAAATATGCACATAAGTTAAACAGTAAGAATTGCAGACTCAAGGCTTTGGCATGAGGCTAATAATATATCATTATTTTTTCACATATTGTTTTGTTCATATCATGTTGAAGTCCCAAAGCAGAGTTACAACCACTTCATCTAGCATATTGTCAAGTTTTTTTTTTTTCTTCGTACATTGAATAACGACAGCAACACTTGATAAAGAATGCAAACACAACTTATTAGTCAGTATTATTCAAGAAAGCTCCAATAACATGTTTACAGTTGTCGAAGAACTACTATAAACATGCTGAAACAATCAGCAACACAGCCTTCAGGTTATCAGGCTATAACAGCGGAGACAGTTTCACGGCAAAGCACCAGAGTACAGCTCCCGACTCTGCTCAGTCGTTCTCGGAATTCCATCTCTAGACTCTCCACACTCAACTCGCGAAGCACTCAACGATACACTAGAGTACAGCTCCTGACTCCTTGGTTCAGTTGGTTCTGCAACTCAACACACTCTAAGATGAAACTCGACGATGCACTAACTAACTCACGATACACTAAGAGACTCTTATGGTGCACTCGACGACCAACTCAGCACTCACTGACTGACTATCAACTCATTGGATTCTCACTGACTCACAATTGACTCCCTAGCTGAGACACTGACTCTGCACGGACTAACCCGCATACCAGCAGGGTTTATATAGCTTTTGGCTTGTGTTCGAGAACATATTGGGCTAAACCAGAAAGAATTCATTTCAGAAGGTTCTCCATCCGTCTATGGCATGTCACCAAACGGGCAATCCTGCCTTCCCTAGCCATTTTCTGGCAACCCAAAACTTGCTTTGCGGAGAAGCTATCTTACAGTGGCTAGTCATATCGTAACAATATGATCTTTAGCATTAATTTTCCATGTCAATGAAAATTTCTTAAGCCAAATCAGCGTTTAAACTGGTAAAATGTTGATATCAAACACAGTAATGAGCAATTTAGAAAATTCAGATTCCAAACAGAAGAAATTGGTTTTTGATGGGGATGGAGGGAGAAAAAAGAAAAAAAATTGAATTCAGGCAATAACCCAAATAATAGGCAAGCTTATGTTTTATATGGAAAACTTTATTATAAATTACAATGACAAATTTTTGGTACTTAAAAAAAATAAATTCTACATGTTACATAATATAGTTTCCAAAAAAATTATGAAATATTCACAAACAGTGGCAGATTTAAACTACGGTCAAATTTTCTATCATAACAGCTAAAATTTAATATCCAAAACACTACATTCATTATCCAACTTTTAAAAATAATTTTAAATTATTACCAGTTGGCAATGTGACAGTCTCTCATTCACTCTAGAAGCTTCAGAATAGTTACAGTGCCGCAAATGATAGATAACCAAGACTTCTTGAGCTCGAAAATCTTCATTCTCAGACAGGTACTTCACGAACAAAGATGATTCAAATGTATTCATAGGCATATAGAGAAGTTCTTTCATTTTATGCACTAAGAAATAAAAATATTTTATTAGGAAATGCTTTATTCTCAGTTGTATATGGTGGGCCTGCCCAACCTGCAGGCTACACATTGCCCTCAGAATCCATTGCGAGATACAACAAAAAAATAAATAAAAGGATCCATGCATGTCACAGAAAATTTAAAACAAAAACGTGGCCCAGTTTTTGAGAATATGAAGACCCACTTAAACCCATCTTTTAAAGCCAAAAGCAGCTAACAATATTTCAAAGAATGACAGCATTTGCTACTAAATATATAATGGCATATGCAGATTAAAAATGCTTTGCATAACAAATTTGGTTCGGCATGCAAATTTTGTCATGTATTAAATGCAGAGCTACATTTGCTTACTTTCTCTTCTAACGACTACATAAATTAAAAAAATATATATTTGTGCATAAAGAAAGATAATGAGAAAAGGCACCGATAAATAAAACTGAAGACCTTGCAGCAAGAAGGGTCCAGCTCAACATTTTTTAATTTTCGAAAATTAAGAGAAACATTTAAAAAATTAATTTTTTACTTATGTTCTAAATGTTTGTCCTCATTAAAAGTGCTAGTAAAAATTATTTTTACAGCTACTCCAATGCAAAGAAAAAAATTTTTTTTAAACAAAAAAGACCCATGAACACAAAATCTACCAAATTGGAACTGGGCCCTTTTTGCTGCAAGTTCTTCAATTATTTTCTTAATACTATTTTAACTACAGAAGAGCTACAAGTCCTTCTTGACTGGGAATGTGAAGAAGCTCAGAGAGTTTTTCTGGTGAGAAGGAAGAGAACACAAGTGTTCAAAGCTAACTGCAACTATGAGAGACCTTTTGAAGAATTAAAATTAGACTGAGCTCATATTTCTTAAAATAAAACCTTATTTAGTCAACATTTGGGAAAAGTCCAGTTCACCACGAAGCTTAAAAAAAAAAAAAAAAAAAAAAAAAAAAAAAAAAAGGATCAAAAGAGTGGCAGATCTGCTCAATGTCGATGCTATCCACTACATCGGCATTATTCTGAAAAGAAAGGTAAGTTCTAAATCACCTTAGAAAATTTACTGAAATCTGAACCTTCCATAAATCCAATGGTGGATGTGAAAAAGTGATGATGGATAAGCTGAGTCTTACACCTCCAGGAAAACCTCAAAAAACTCTCTCGACTAAAAACAAATATGTGCATATAAAGTGCAGTTAAATATATTTATTACAAATAAATTAACCAATTTCCAGCATTTCAAACTTTGATAGCATGTCACATTCTACTGAAATTTTCCATTATGTTTCAGGATTTCAGACAGAGCTCAGGAACTGATTAAATAATTTCCACAATAACTGAACAAATGATGGAATCATGGAATGGATTACATTATTTTTGCAAAGCACTACTATTACTAGTATAATCTCACATCAAGAGCAATAATTTAATTCTCTCTAAAATTCTCTTTGGGGGAACTCATATTTTTAATGAAAAACAAATGGCACTGATTGCTATTTTATAGATGTTTTTCAGAACAGATTACAATATTTCAGAAAACTTTGACTGCATTTCAATTCCATTCAAGGCTGATATCAAACTTACCAGCAAATTTATAAATGGAAAAGCAAGGGAAAATTTTTAACGAATATTTTGAACACCATCCTTGCAAATGCTTTCAAGTTCAAAATAAATACACTGGCTCTCAAAAAACTTAATTTTCACATCTGAATGTTACCTATCCTCACTTAATCTACAGAGTTCAAAATGTTGCCCACATCAAATCAACATTATATTTTAAATTGAATAGCAATTGTAACTGTATTGTTTAGCATTAGATGGAACTCAATGAGTACTAAATAAGGAACATACTTATTAATATTATCTAAAAGTCACACAACATATGTTTTAGAGCTCTGTGTTTTTAGGCACATGTGTTGTTTTCCCAAAACATTATACAATTTTCTTTGTTGAGAAGCATTCTGTTACAACATTATTGAACAGTGAAATGTGCCAAGACATTATTACATAGTTTATTATATTTCTTGAAGTCTATGAACATAAGAGTTGATTCCAGCAATACAAAGCCACTTGTAAGACATCCAATGAAAACATGTAGTTCTAGTGGGATTTTTTGGCAACTGAATCATAGTAAAAGGATTATATAACACATCAAATGGAACTGGAAATTAAATGCATTATAACTGTTTAAAATGTTTTTAATTAAAAAAAAAAAAGATATAAATTACTAAGCAGCATGGGTATTGCTTTAAAAGATATAAATTACTAAGCAGTGTTTGCTACAAAATTGTTTATAATTTGAAAAATTAATTAAATTACATTATGCTATCCTAAATAAAATAAATTATATACAAGGTTGCATGAAAGATAATGAAAGATTTTACATCTTATTCATTGGTGACTTCTTGGATGCTGCACAAAAGAAGATGTTCCTTTAGATTAAAATAATGTAAAATAACAGCCCAAAATTTTAAAGACTTCACTGAACACATTTCAGTCACCAAAACTTGCAAATTCTCAGAAGAAAATCATAATTTTTTTATACAGTAATTCTCACTGCTAAAACATAATATCCTTTTTCATGGACTTAAGAAAGTAATCTCCAATACTGTGAGGAAAGATGGTGGTAAGAAATTATATAACAGGTCTTAAATAATTTGCGATACCAAATTTTTGAAATTGTAAATAAAGAAAATATAATAGAAAACAGGCTGCACAAGCCAAGAAAAAAGAAGGCTACAGAATTTTATCAGACCAAGAATCTTTGTTATTTGTGACTCAAGAGAATGCATCAGAAGAGCAGGAAGGGGACTATAAGGAAGGAGGAGTAAAGAACAGGAAGGGGAATAAACACAAGGAAGAAGATAAAGGAGTAAAGATAAGCTATACTCAGAATTACGATTAGTACACAGCCTGTTAGAATATGCAATTCATTTCAAACTAGATGACTTAACAAATTAGTTTTACTCAGAATTACGATTAGTACACAAGCTGTTAGAATATGCAATTCATTTCAAACTAGATGACTTAACAAATTAGCTTTACATAGCACTCACCATATTATCCAAAAGAATGTGAAACATGACTCTCCCTCCCACACTACCCAAACACACAAAATTAAATACATAACTAAAAACTTTTATATTCAGAAACAAATGATTTTAAAAAAAAAACTTCTTCAAAAAAAAATAGAGCTGCATATCCTTTTCTTTTTTTTAATATTTAGAGTTATTACCTTTGTTTCTCCATTAACCCTACATACCCAAGCATTAAGTAGTGCAGATAATCATAATGTTATGTTTGTTATATTTGTAATTCTGAACTAAGGTGAACATTTCTATAAAAACATAAAAAGCAAATGATTATTCAGCCCCAAGTTATACAGGATATTAAAAAATCATTTTTTATTCACAATAAAGGTGTAAATGTTAGTAATAAAATTATTAATTAGATGAAATATGGATATTATTAGAAATAAAATAAAAAATATAAGTTATTTAGAACTTTTTTTTAAATAACCCAAATAAAAATATACATTTTTAATTTGAAAAATACATAACGTACAACATATTGAATGGTAATACCGAGTGTTGGCAATTTGTCAGGCAGTGCACACGATAAATTAATAATCTTTTGCCTTAAAGAATGGCAAAACGCTGATGGTTAAATAGCTATTACCCTTAACACATGGAAAATCAGTAATTTTTTAAACACAGGATAATGATACAACTTCAAAATGATTTGGTTTACAACATTGACTTAGTCCCTTTATAACCCATAATTTGGATTATTTAACTAATTGTAACATGATACAAAATACATGAAATTAATATTTATTTCTTTATTCTAAACTTAAAATATTGTGTTTATTGATTAACTGCATTTGATTTTCTTAACATTTTACATTAACAAAATGATTATTTTAAACATAAAATAAAATTAATAATAAACACACATATAATTAGTCAAATAAACTTAGTACTGTATCATTCAAAATTAAATACAAATAATTATTTAGTATATACAGTACAAAGTCTGAAATCCGGACATCCATTATCCGAAATGCTCTAAAATCCGGACCTCAAAACCAGCACAGCGTTTTTATGGTAGGCTTTACACAAGTGCATTTGATTCCCTCCCCTGCACATAATAAAACATCTTGGACAGTCCCAATTCTTAATTTCACTTCAACACGAAATTAAGTACCTTGTTATTGAAGAAACAATCATTTTAGCATAAATTTGTATGAGCAGTAATTTTTAGCAGTAATTTTAGCAGTAATGTGACTCCACTGTTGCATATCTACTTGGCACTCATTTCAAACCGAAACATTCCACACAGATACATCGTTGATCTGACACCAAATCATTATTTTTATTATACTTTCCTTTCATGATAACTTGAGTAATGACTCTTGTAGCGATGCTTAAACAATTTTTTTTATGTTAGTAACTGAATAATAAAGGAGTATGGTAACCTTTCACGTTGGCATTACGCTTGACTATAATTACAATTTTAAGTTAAATGCTCTTAAAAAATGTTGACGAAAAATTTACCAAAAATTTTCTTTCCACATGCTACAAATAGCTTTTGTTGATGATACTCAAGAACTCAAAGATTACATTTAGAGCTATTTGAATTAAGAGTAACTGATTTGTTATTCACATAAACCCAGAAATAGCACCAGGGCTCGTATGGCCACGCCAAGTCACAGAATTTAGGACCCACAGAGACCGCATCAGGTGGTAAGATATCTAGCACCGGCCCTCAATAAGGCTTAAGTATATGTGGGAATTTATTTATTCAGAACTAAGTTAATTCTTAGGCATGTGCAAGACATAGACATAAGTAAATTAAATAACTAAACTAATAAAATTGAGGCTTAATTGTCTCAGTGCGCAATAGAAGGGAGATAAAATTTAACGCAACAACTTGTCATTAGTCGCCAAGCTCATGATACATAGCCAAATATGTAAAGTGAAAGATAGCTAAATCTGATGATGATAGCCACGAATTTTAGAGGTTTTCGGATATTGCAAAACAAAGGTCAAATTTTCCAATTAACTGATTTTGTAAAGAAATTTGGAGAAGTGGTAATAAATGAAGATGATATAAAAGAAGTTTTTCATTGTGGTGACAATGCTTCTCAATCATCAATCAATTAACGAATGGCGAATCTGTAGTATGATTCTAGATACAGAAAATACCACTACTGATAGTGAAAAGCATGACAGAGAAGTTACTTTATTACGAGGAAATTTCGATTGATAAGTTCGTCGGAATTCTCGAAATAGCAGTTACAGGACTTCAACAATGTAACTAAACAAAAGATTATGTCAATCTACAGAATTAAAGAGAAAGTATTAACCCAAAAAACGTAGCAACTTACACAACTTACATTGAAAAAAATGTTTAATAAGGTAAACAATTAAATATTAAGCTTTTTGTAATTTTTGATACCCTTTAGATCATAAATACTTCATTATTTCATAAATCACGGTTTCAATAAATCACAGTTTCATATTTTTAATTTTATAATTTCTACATGCCATCTTACTAGATTTAAACTGATGATCTAATATCCGGAAACATCCCAAATCCAGAATCGCCCGACGAGTCCGGATTTCGGACATTGTACTGAATATATATTAGTTAAATCCTTATAAAATGGTCTACAAATTTTTATTAAAGCAGTTCAGATCAAATAAAAATTAATAAAAAATATTTTGCTAAAAATCACTCAGAGGAGATGAATATGTACAATTCGATTGAGTTTTATTCAGAAATTATTCAACTACATTCAAAAAAAAGAAAAGAAAAACATTCTCACAATAGCATTTTCATAGCAATTATTTTCTTATAAAATTATTCACTGTCAATTATTCACAAAGTTCTAGAATTAAGTTAAGGTAATTTAATATCAGATAAATTTGAAACTGGAAGATTTGGTGATCTGTCTGGAGAATAGACTATATGATAAAAATCAGGGGGTGGCAGCCGCTCTTCAGTTATGTAGATGAAAAATGCTATAACAATATATCGTGTAATATACAAATGTGAAAAATGGAGACCTCCTGGCAGATAGTTACATAACATAATCTTATTTCAAACTCAAATTTACAACTAGCCATAAAGTAATAATTCAAACATATTGAATACATAGAGAAAACATACTTTCTTGACAACCACGAAACAAATGTATCAGCAGCTCCTCAGCCTGTGGACCATTTTGCTTTTTTCTCTGATAATAAAATGCTCGAGTAATTGCACTGTTAAATAAAAAGAAAATAGGAAAAGAAATTTATAATCTATAGCTATTATATTAAATTTGTATGCATAAAAACTTGATAAAACCTTTAAATAACTAGAATATTATTTGAACTAAAAATGCTTGTAGAGGATAATTAATATTCCTCTTCCTGGTTTTAGTCCTAAGCTAGCTTTTATAACTATACTAAACTCCATGGTGCAACAGCCCTTAAAGCGCCATGGCGTGCAATGCCCTGATATCTGCTTTCTTGACCGTGGGCCACAGGGTACATGAACATATGGCTTGGACAAGTGGTCAGCTTGTGAAAGGACCCTATTTTAAAAACACCTGTCATTTTACTGCATATACAGATTTTTAATAACACAAAAGTCTGATAAAATAATCAGTATAAAATGCAAACTTTGGGGAAAAAGTGGTACCAAACATTTTTCACACTGAATCAAGCCCTTAAAATTCTTATATAAACAATATGCAACTCCATATACAGAAAAGCAAACTTGTTTCCCCTTTTTTTCACTGGTCAGTGGCAATACACTACTTTAGAACACTTCCTATGCCAGAAAGCTGATTATGTTAAACCCTTAAGCTTCATTCAGATGAGGGCGTAAAGGGTACAAGTGGTTAAAGTCGAGCTCCGTTGCCAAGGCAACCAATCCGTGCTACGTCACAAAATCTGGTTTAGGGCTCGTGGCATAGGATTCAAAGTTTTCAACTTTACGCCGAGTTTGGGATAAGCGTCGACCAATCAGAGCAAAGCTAAAACGAGCGGCATTCTACAGGAGATTTCGCTGTTACAAAACAAGCAAAGAGAACGCATGAAATCAATCGAGCAAGAGAACAACGCGGGGAAGTTGTAGACACATCCACGTATGCGCAAATTTAGCTTCTCCCATTGGCCACGGCTTACACCCCATTCTCGCAAGTGTGAGCGGAATTTCCGTATTTTACGCCCTTATGGCTACGCCTCTATGCCCCTTACGCCGCCGTCTGAATGCAGCCTTAACCCATGATTTAGATTCGAAGATGTTGGGCCGAAATTGTATACAAGCTCGCGCAGCATTCGGGACATTTGCACGACTTATGTAACATGCTAATCCGGGCAATCGTAAACATGACGAATTATGTAATTTTCGAAGAAAGTATAGGCAAATAATTATTGACGATCAACCACCAGAGTCCTGGCTTTGGAAAGAAATCAGAAATAGTCCAAAAATCTGAGACTATACAATGACTCCTGGCATAAGAGAGGAAGCCTTATGTCAATTAGGAGGAAGTAGAGGAGAATTTGATATATTTAATCTAATATTTGATGACATATTTTGGAACAATATTGTAACCGAAATGAATCAGTATGCGGATCAAGTACGAGAAAATCCACACAGAACACGAGTGTAAAAAGTGTAAAGTTCCGTTACATGTACCAGATTGCTTTGAAATATATCATACCATTACAGATTATTAATTTTGTATTCTGGAGTTTTGTATAAATAAACATTTTGTAATACTTGAGTCTACCACAATTATTGCATCAGACTGTAACTGCGTATCAAATATTCCACGTAATATTCACTTCTGGCCCGATCACCGTACTCGGGCTATGCCCGTGAAAATTAGGTTTGGCCCGCCCAGCATACACGGGCTATGCCTGTGAAAGTTAGGTTTGGCCTAACCATCGTATGTGGGCTATGCCCGTCATTGTAGATTAAGGGGTTAACTTTGTATTTAAGCTGAATTTCTGTATATGTGGTAAAGCAACCTAATTATCTTAACTGTTCCTCAACTGCACAATTACTGGATTTCAGTTTTGAACTGGAAAAATGGTATTTGATAAAATGAAAAAAATATATATACAAGTAAAGCAAGCTAAACAGGAAAATACAAAAAAGAGATATTTTTTTTTTTTTTTTTTTCTTTTTTTTTTTTTTCTTAGAAGAAGAATATAGCACTTGCACACATATATGAAAAAGACCGTTGTTCAAGTCATACTTGCCACCTAGGACACTCAAAAATCAGGAGATTTTTCACAATGTTAAAAAGACTTTTTAAATGATAAAAATATGGTTTTTAATATGAATTAACTTTAAACAGTTACTAATTCTTAAATGCTGTTATGAACAGTGGCAGATTTTGCTTTTGTTAAGAAAGAAAGAAACTTCATAAATTTGTTCGCAGCAATTGCCATGTGGGCCTGCTTTCCCTAATAAAAGTTTCTCTAATATGTCTTCACTAATCTTAGATCTAAATTTAGTCCTCACTTTCGCAACAACACTGAAAATCCTCTCACACTCTGCATTACTATGGCGAACTGTCAAGATGGCCAACATAATTCTAGACAGTTCACTATATTTCAAAATTCCATCAGCACCTTTCAGTTTTCGAATTAAACTCCACTGGGTGTCAATCCTAGCTGATTTTATAACTTCATCCAAGTTTTCTAATTGTAAACTGCAATATTAATCAGTGGCAACATCAATATAATCATCTTTCATAACTAAATGAAGTAACACAGGAAATCTGTTTAAAAAGTACCTTATATCAGAAAAAGATGCATTTGCTAGAGCAGAAACATCAGCAACTTTAGCATGCAAAATCACTTCAATGTTGACTGGAAATTCATGTAGTATGAAGATGTAGAACAGACGAAAACAAATGAAATTTATGTAGAACAGACATTCTGCATTAATAACTTCTTAGTCCTTTGTTTCCAAAGAAAAATTTAATTTTTTCGTTTCCCCCCCCCCTCAAAACTCATGTTGTTTTTGTGTACGCAGATGTTTGAGAACATCTGCCCTTCCACCATGCAAAATCGAAAAATCACAATGACAGACGGTACACATCACAAATTTATTACATAACCTTGAGGAAATAATGGAAGGAAAGTCAACTGTGTACAAGTTTTGAAACATACACAAGTATTTCACCTTTCTCGCAGACATAAATTGACATATAAAATGCATACACATAAGCAGACATATAAGATGATAATTTCTAAAACTATTTCCCGAAGGCACATGTACTCACACAACTCAGGACAAGATGAACGAAATAACTAAAGAACATCCAAATAACAGCCTTGAGCTCATTGGCTAACATATGCCAGATGACACGCAATGGAGCTTGATACCCATTGGAGAACTGGAGAACGACGTTTCTGGATATGTATGCTCTCACTCACAAAGCATAAGTTCTCATCTGACGCAAGGTTTTGTTTTAGATATAATCTAGAGAAAATTCAATTGCTTTCAGAGGTCCAAAATCACTTTTTTTTTTTTTTTTTTAACGAAGTATAAAGCAAAGTTCTATAAAAATCATGAGAAATTTTAAGAATAAGTAAAAGTCGGGAGAAATATATTGTAAATCGGGTTGGTGGGAGAGCAGTCAAAAATCGGGAGTCTCCTGCCTAAATCGGGAGAGTTGGCAACTCTGATAAGTTATTACATAACATAACTTTTATTATGGGAAATAATATCTTATGCTTTCAGAAATGTAAAATACATACCCATGGGACAATAGAACAGATAAGTACAATTTCATTTCTTCTACGGAATTCTGTGGTGGATCCATGTAATCAATGAACTTAAGGGCCTTTTGAGGTTCTCTTAAATATAAAAAGGATTTGATAATCCTTTGATGTTGCCATGGTAAAATATCTGAAGTTCTTATGGCAGGATTTAAAAACCTGTTTATGGCTTCCTAGAAGAAAATATATAATATTTATTGAAAAAAAGAAACCTTCTGCATTACATACTAACCAGTCACAGATCATATGCAAATTTTAAAAAAAATGAGGATAAATTAGCTTTTTTCTACGACTAAAATTTCCCCGTGTTAACATAATGAAGAAATGTCACTGTTTTCAGTTGGCAATAAAATCCTAACTGATACATGCCCCCCCCCCCAACAGAAAAGGCAGATGATTTTGGAATTTGTGAAAATATCTCAAAATTTCTCAAGATATCTCAAAAAATTTCTTTAAAAATTACAGTTAATGCACTCATTTTCCTGTAAAAAACAATGATGACTGACATAATAATATTTTATTACAATATGAAACAATGTGAAAAGAAAATTAATATTCAAAAATTCAAACTGAAATTGAGTAATATGAATTGTTTGATTTTTGAAAAGCATTTAACTACAAAAACAATTCATAAAAGTAAACCCTCTAATTATTTAACACGCTGAATATGGCATCGGTCTCTGGAGACCGAACTTTTGTTTGGTCGGTGCCGATCCCTATCAAAGTTAAAAAGTAAATGTATTGACTCCAATGAGATTTATGAAAACTTATTTAAAAATATTAATTTTATTAAAGTTTATTTATTTATTATTAGTTTTTGAGCACTGTAGGCACTTGTAAAAGGCTCAATATTTGGCTGATTGCTTTTTGAGTCAAACCATCCATTTTGGTCATTGGTTTTGTTAGCAGTTATGTCACAATTGTCATTGTCATTTTTCTGGGCTAATGAATTATCTTCCCAGGTTGACAGCCATAATACTTGATGACATCAAGGTTTAGATGATAAAAATAATTCTCTTGACATATCACTACCTCATTCTCTTCTGAACATTTCCAGTCTTATGAGCAGTAAATACTTTCCAAAGGAAACCAGAATTTTCTATTCGCAAACCATTTCAATACTTCCATGGCTTTTTTTCTAACTAATTGCGTTTAGCAGGTCACCTTTTTGTCATTTATATATACATGCATTGGCTGCACTGTTCCAGTCTGCAAGAGAAATAAGATGATGAAACAAAGTAGTTCTCTGTTCACTCTTCCCAGTGCTTGCTCACTGTCGGCTAAATGGAAAAGGCAGAAATAAGGACGCCACACTTGAAGTGTTAATGTATCTAGATACAAATATTTTATATAGATGGGCTTTGAGTCAATATCTACCATATGGTGGACTTAAATGGTGCAACAATGATGAATGGCTTAATAAAATGGATGACTCAGATATTGGGTATATCCCATACTTCTAATACACAGCAGCTTCTACTATACAGTAAAAGTTTATTTAAAATATCCAGAACAACATGACAAACATTCATATATGTCTTTAGCCATTGAAAATAGAATTCCAGATCACCCTAAGACAAGCTAAATTACTAACAACTTCATATGATAAAGAATACTATGTTGTTCATTGCGGAAACAATATTTGAAAATAAGTTTAAAATTGGAAAAAGTACATAGAGTATTAAAATTTAAACAATCCCTTTGGTTAAAGAGCTATATAGATATAAATATTGAAATAAAAACTAAATCTGTTAACAACTTTAAAAAAGGCTTTTATAAATTGATTAATAATTCAGGTTTTGAAGAAGGAATAGAAAGCACAAGAAAAAGAATCGATTGAAGATTATGCTGTAATTATGAAAAGGCTAAAATATTAATTGCTTTTATAAACTTTAAGCAACGAACTTGATAAAAATTTAGTTGCTGTTCATGTGAATAAAAATTCAGTCACCTTTAATAAGCTAGTATATGTTGAAATACGTATATTAGATTTATCAAAACAGTTAATGTATGACTTTTGCTATAATGTTATGAAACTTAAATATTCAGATTATGTTATGCTACTATATATACGAGTAGATACAAATATTTGGATATATTTTAATAAAACTGATTATCTTTATGAAGATAGGAAGTTGACTGATTATTTGGGTACATCTAATTATCCAAAAGATAATAAATATAATATTTCACAAGTAAAGTAAGAAGGTTTGGAGGAAAATGAAAGATGAAAATAATGACATAATTATGGAAGAATTTACTAGATTAAATGAAAATGTAGCCTACAAAACTGAAAACGTTATTGGTAAAGTCGAAAGGTGTAAAAAATATCTCATTAAAAACAAAATTTCATTTGAGGTTCATAAAGACTGTTCGTTTAATAAAAATTAGTATTACAAAACCAAGAATTTAATTAGAAGTATAAAATATGACTCATATTTGGTTAGAGTGAATAAAAAATTTTTATCACCTACAGATGATAAAGGCTTTATTTTAAAAAAAAAAAGGAATTCACATTAGGCTATTCTAAAAATTGTGTTATTAATAAATAATGGAAGAATTTAACAACTTGTGAACACTGAAACTCCTTTAAACTAAATGACTAAAATCCAGAAAAATATAAACTGATATCTTTGGAAGATGTTCAATCAATATATTAAGATTTAGCAATAGCTAACTTAAAAGTAAATGATGAAAAAGGAAGTTCGTGTCCCAGTAATCTCTCTGTTGAAACCACTGAAAAAGTAAATAGTGAGGATTGTATTTTTAATTTCAAAGGACAAATTAATAATAAATATTATGATTATGAATTAGAAAAAGCTCTTAAAAGGTACATTATATAAATATCAACTGGCCAGAAATTTTGAAAACAGATAAATTATCTGAGAGTTTGATTAGAAATTTTGAAAATGCTAAGGATTGGACAATTATTTCAATATATCAGATGTTTTCAGAGCCTTAGAATATGAAGACAAGCCTATCTTAGAATATGAAGACAAAGTAAAAAGCATAAGAGTATGCATATCAAAGATTATCAGAAAGATTTATCATTGAGAATGAACATTTAATTCATTGAGATGTCATGTTGATATCAGATGTTATCTGAAAAAATTATGATTGAAAATGTTTCTAAACTAGATAAGGAAAAAATTACGGAATTTCAAACTTAACCCTTTGATGGTAATGAACGAGTTCAGCTCGCGATCGAATCGTGCTTCATAATGCACGCAAACGAGTTCTGCTCGGGAGCAAGATTTTGACCGAAATGGTTAGTAACGAGCACTACTCGCGTAGTGAAATTTTTCCTCAATGCGCGCTGACGAGCTGACTTCGTTCGCCATTATTATTCTGCACTGATTGTTTCAAACAATGTGTTTCAAACGAAGGCTACTCGTGAAATTTAGTTAGTTTTAGTGTCTACAGATGGCAGTACGAGTTCCTCCATGAATTTCTTTGCATAATGAAGGTGGATTTTTTTTTTTTTACCTTGTTCATTTTATACGGATTTTGGCACGGTTTTTAGGGTGTTTGTACAGTAAAATGGCTCAAAAGCAAAAGTTAGATAGTTATGATGATGATTATGATTGTGATACAGAAAGCTTATCAAGTTTTGAATCTGATGAAGACTTTGTTCACAGTATTTCAAGCTCAGAAGACGATTCAAGCGATGAGGAAGATTTTTCGAGTGTTCGACAGTGGTGTATAATTGATTCAAGTTCTCACGCTCCTAGCCGATTTAGTTTTACTGGTGATGTAGGCATGAAAGCTTGCGTGACAAATACATCTGATCCACTAGAGTATGAGCTGTTTTTTACTGATGAGATTATAAATCATATTGTTACGGAAACCAACATTTTTGCATAATGCCCCATTATGTGCAATTCCATGTTTTAAAGTATATCACACACAAAAAGATTTTTAGGTAATTACTGTATTTATACTGTGCTTCATACAGTTTTACATTAGTTGTATTTATTTAGTCCTTTCAATTTAATATTTGTCTTATATTTATAATTAACTATTATTATTTATATAATTGGTTATAATCATTTATAATTTACTGTTTAATAATTATTTTAAAGTACGTAAAAACTGTTATTTATGTACTACAAATACTTTAAGAAATTTTTAAAACGCGCGAGGCGAGCTATCTACGGCATCGCCAGAGAAAGGTGACATTTTCGGAAGAACGGCGGGGGACACTTTCGACTACTGTTTACTCCTAATGCTGCGCGAATTAAGTAAACGGAAACTGCTCATTTCCATAACCGTCAAAGGGTTAAAGTGATAATTTCATTTTTTTAAAATCTTTTTTTATTTACTTTAAAAAAATCAGCCCGTCAGCTGTTTAGATTGTACATCTGGCTTGAATATAAGTTGAGTTCACTGCTTTAATGCTTCTATTCTTCATTTATAACAAGTATTATTTGATTACTGCTGGAGGCATTAATGAAATAGAGTGATACATAAAATAAATACTTTTTTTCTCTCTAGATCTTCTAAAATGTTACTTTTTATTCAGTCAAAAGACATACCAATAAGTTTAAATTACAGTTCAGTACCCAGTTTACCTGGGATAATACTGGAAACAATATACTTGTCTAATTCAATATCCCAGTTAATCCAAGAACAGTTTTTAAAAAATAAAATGAAGAATAACTAATATTATAAGTGATTTAAAAATACCAATAATTATTTCAATATATATTTGCTGATATAAATTAAACTATTATTCGAAACAAAGACCTCGCTGCAAAAAATGACAAAGAAAATATCTTTAGAAATTCTAAACATCTTTAGAAATGAAAAAAAAATTAGTAAATTGCATTAAAGAACAATATTTAACCTATTAACTGTCATGCCCGAGATAGCACTGGTGTTCGAAAATGTCACGCCCGAGTATTTCTCGGGGTAAATTTTTTTTTTTTTGAGTGCATCATATTGTCATACCCGAATATATATCGGGAGATGTTTATTTCGGCTACATTTGGTTTTTACAATAAAAAAATTTGACAATTTGTGTACCCAAATCATCAAAATAACTTGACAGTTAAAGGGTTAAGAGCAATTTGAATGTCTGAGTTAAAACTTGTATAAAAAAGTTACTGAATTTTTTTTAAACATTTATGCTTATATATTCTGGATAACTTACAACAGAATTACTTAGTAATACGGATAAAAAATGACTACCAAATACTGTGGCATTATCTGCTACCCATGCTATTATAACACTCATTTTTTTTTTTTTACTTTCAGTATTTTTCACAAACAATTCTGTTTCATGAACAGCTGTCAATCTTCATATATGAAAAACCAGCAGATTTTCTTGCTGCACAATGACACAATATATAAAAGAATGATACTGACAATTATTACATGATTTTGATATATAATATATTACTTTGATATTTAATTAAAGATATTTTTCACATCTACTAATTCTACATTTTTTTTATACTAGTTGCATTTGATTTGTCACTTTCATATTGGTGAAAACTGAAGTAAAGGGGAAAAAGTTTAATTGATTAAAGAACTTTTAAGAATGATGAAAATAACTAGTAATGTGTATATAATCATGCAGATAAACTTAATAATGTATGATTTGCATCCTTAAAGTAAAATTAAATACAAATGTTTAACTATTAACACTAGTTAAGTCTTCATAAAATGTTCTACATTTATTTTAAGAGTCAGGATTAAAAGAGTATGGATTGAATGAAAATTTATTAGAAAAATCACTTGGGGAAAAATGAATTTGCACAATACAAATTTCATTTAGAAATAACAATCATAGTGCTTTAACCCTTTTAAAAAATTCAAATTTTTTTATGTCACTTTCTTTTACTTTGATGCTTATTGGTCAACTATAATTAAGACACAATAACATGCCGAATAAATACTAATTCAGAAGTCAAACAACAAAAATCAGCGTTATATTTACAAAATTTTCACAGGACTAGTTTCGATGGTTTTACCGAACCACCATCTTTAGCTGCAAAACCGCAAATGACTATGATTCAACTATGATTGAAATAGATGATCCAATTCAGAAAAGTTAAAAACCAAGAAATCTGAAGATTAAGCAGGTGACCAGAAAATGTGTTGAAAAATCAGCAGTCTCAATTATTTTACAGTTACTGTAGCATGATAATGGTTTGTAATAGTAATTTTTCCATCATTCTGCTATAAACATATTTTACTTTTTTTAAGACAGCTTCCAATTCATCCACAACCTATTTAACCAGAAGTTGACTATATATCTTTGCAGGTAGAAAAATGATACAGTGCACTTGAAGAGACTCCAGCTGAAGTACCCCATGTATTATGACTCTTATGTCAACACAATGAAGCACTAATTAATGATGGACAGCTGTCAGTTAATGGTCTATTCAAAAGCTTATTATTACAATTTATAAAACCACAAACTGAAAACACTAGTCAGATGATGAATATATATTTGCATCTGTTTTCAGATGACCAGTCATTTTGCACTAGACTTCAGAGCATCTCATTTTAGGTGATTAGCTAAATACTGCATTTGAAAATTATGTTATGTTAATTTCCTAACAGTATTATATTTTCTTTTTCGTCTTGAATTTTAATGTAATGATTTTGTCCAATTCAGAAGTTTTATGGAAATTTGTTGTGAGACGAGTAATTAAAAAAATTGTGTTTTCTTAACTGCAACTTTTGTTTAAACCTAGTAACATAATTTCCAGCTTTAGGAATTGCTTACTATTTTTTCAGACATTTCTCCTCTGCCACTTACTGACTATAAACTGAAAACGTTTAGACATATTACAGTCAAAATTTTAATCTTCATAGTAAATATACTTCCATACAGTTGATTAAATAGCAAAAGCATAAACCTATTAATAGATTCAGGCAGCTGTTAAATTCATTCACAAGCTAGAAACTCTTCAAAGTTTTGTGACACAAATTATTTTAATTATACCATATATTGTGATCAAATAACAGTTGCTTTAGTTATTTTTACATTTTTCATTACAGGATTAACAAAAATTAACTTACACTATCAAGTTAATGTCAAGTTAACAAGCAAAATTTCAATTTAGAACAATAAAAAAACCTAATATTTCAAATGTGAAAAACAAATGAATTATTCTGGTATATTTTAAGTCTTTTTTGTTCCTTATACTTACTTCAAAATCTTGGCGATCTAAAAACCAAAAGGCTTCTATCAATTTTTCCATACTTTGAGACATACCAAATATGATGGGAAATTTCTTTAATCCACTGTCTGACAAATCATTTCCATTAGAAGAGGAAAAATTATATATGTCAAGCAGCAGGTAATAAAGTATGGCATGGATCAACTCGGTACTGACACTTTCGACGAGATAACAGCTGACAGCAGCATAAATACTTGGCGGAGGATAAGTATATGTCCCTCCCTTTTCTTGCCAGGTATTACTAACATCAGCCTCTTCAATTAATCCATCAATAAGCAAGATATCAGTTGAACCTATAGAACTGTAAATAAACAAAAATAAAATTATTTTAATATTTCACAACATAGAGTGAATATTTAAACATAGAGCCCCATTTTAAAAAAATGGCAGTTCCTCACAAAGAAGGGGGATTCAGAATTTTATCATCCCACTAGAGAATTTATTAAGGTTCTTATAATCTTACTGAGCTTGCAATTTATCTATCTTCTTTTAGACTCACTCAGGCTGACAGAGATTTTTTTCCCCTCTTTTTAACTTTATTATCAAACATCTTTTCTTTGTATTTGTGCCACATAAAATTCAACAACAAAAATCATAAAATGTTTAAAAACAGCCTATATCTAGAATCCTTGATACAGTGTTAAGAGTTGCCGTAAACTATTTTGCACAGAAGGGAAATTATTCTCAAACCTCACATTTGTTGTCCATTTCACTTTTCAATAACAATCCACTGGAACAGCCAAATACCTAAAAAGTAACTATAAAAAATAAATCCAGCTAATGAACTTTCACAGGTCCAGCTGGTAATTAATAAAAGAGTAAAAAAACTGTGTTTATTGCTTTAAATCACTTAGTTTGTTAATCAATAATAGACACAATAATTTTTTTTAAAAAAAACTAGATACCTTATGCTTTTCTTCGTGGCAATACATTGGCACATGAAAGTTAAAAACATTTTATATTGGATACCTCTAGAATTCCTGATAAAATGTTAAATTTTGCTATAATTCTTTTTTACTGTCCCTATATTATTTTTTAACATAATACATAAAATAATTACAATTTCTTCAAAAATAATACATTTGATGACAAGCATTTTTTTATTTGCACTGCCATGTATTTTTTCCCATATCTGCTATATTATTACTTAAAAAAAATGACAGCAACATTTGGTGGCAACATCTGAAAAGTGATAAGAACATAAAAACAAAAAAGGCATATTTCAGTCTTACAGCACCTCTGGTGCTTAAAAAAAAAAAAAATCTGTCTGCGAAATAAGTGAAATGGACTATTTCAATATTTACATCGTCTGCGTTGGAGTAGCTTAAGCAATATAAACTGTGACATCTAAAGCTGTGCTATTAAAAAAAGTGAAATATAGGTTTGTTTCCTTAGTCCTTACATTCTGAATCAAAGAATCAGATAGTTATGGTATTTATTTTCACTGATTTCTTTTATTAGCCAGCATTTACATTTTTCTTGTGTACTGTATCATACTGTGTGCTTGCAAAAGCATATCTTTTATGAATTCACGTATAATTGTTTTTATGAATTTATGAGTCATCTCTTTTGTTTTCAAGTAAAGTCTTTTTCATGCACATATGTTTTTATTCGTTTAAAGTAATCTCTTGTGCTTTTAAGCAAATTTATTCAGACATTTCAGATTTTTTTTAATAGTATGTGTGTTTAGGTCAGAATAAAATTTGCAGTTCATTTTTATTAAAAGTTTGTATGCCCAAACTTTGAATACTTTACTGTGATACAGCTGATGAGTGACAGCATTTTTGTGGTGTTTTATACTATCATATACTTAATAGTTTTGAATTTATATGTTTTAATTTTCACATACTTAAAATTTTATTCTTCTTATATGCAATGTGCTTTAGCTTAACTTATGTAATGAAAAACTTCAAAGAATGCCCCCTAGAAGCGTAATACATGTATAAATTTGTTACTTGATGAAAAACTTTCAGTGTGTATATTATTCTGTTTACACATAACAATGCCACCAAATTTTAGTAATCAAATTATAGCCTTATGTGTTTATCATGCATTCAAACATATGATGATACAGTATATTGCAAAAAACACTCACTGGCATGTATAAAAAGCCATCATGATATCTGGCAGCTGTTCAGTAAAATTTCAATCCTTACTGCACTTTTCCATCGTTGCAGAATTTTGGTGATTGTGCCTGTCAGTGTGGCTGCATAAATTTTGTGGTGGAGAGAAGTCGTGATATATTGAATTATTTAAATTATTGTAGGCAAATCTTTACTTAATGAAATTGCAGAATCTCACAAAAACATTGCTAAATGGAAGAAACTGCAAAGAGGAGATTATGGTAAAACACTATTTAAGATTCTTTTCTCCCTATTTTAAATGTTAAACAGAATATAATCAGTTACTTTAGTTTGTTTTGATTGTTAGGAATATTTCATGTCATATTATCTCATACCTTCGCAATGCTTGGAAACACCCGATACATTTTCTTCAAACAAAAAACCACACTGCATTTAACATATCTTCTGTCAAAGATTTTGCACATTCATTTTCATTAATGTTATAATTATGGTCTGAAATGCTACACAATTAGCTTTCTGAGAATGGCGCATTGTTAAACTTTCAAGAGATTAATGATGCAAGCTTAAAATGTTATTAATAATAAAAATGATTCTAATTTGGAAATTTTAGATTATAATCTCAATTATTTTACTAATGATAAACATTTAAAAAAGATTTTGAACATAATAATTTTTTTAAAAGTAACAAAAATATAAAAAGTAAAAATCATAAAATATTATAAGTAAAATCATATAATTAAATATAAAATAAAATCTTGTAAATATTTTGGTTTACCTTCTGAAACAAAAAATAATATCTATTGCCGCCAATTAAAATTTCAGTTTTAAAAACTATGCTGTTTATTTCTGCTTTCTTTTTTGAGTATTAAGTAACAATCTATAAGTAAATTGCTAATGCTTTCTTTTAATTTATATATATAACTTTGTACCTATAAAAAGGAAGTTTATTATACAAATCCAAGATTATAACACATATTAATCATGTAAAACATATATTTTCCACTGCTTGTGTTATGAATAAAGCTTCAGGTCACCAACAGGTTATTAATTGTTAAATATTTGAAAAGGCAAAAAGTATTTGCGGAAAGCATACTCCATGAGTTCCCCTAACAACTGCATAATTTAAAGTTTAAATGCATATTTATAAATATAGGGTTGGCAACTAAGTAATTGCGGATTTTCACTCACAGATGGCTTCAGTTGAATTTTTAGGGTTGCAGACGTAGTACAAATGTACAACACATTTTGTTATTTGATAGTTGGCAATTCAGCTGTCAATCAGTAAAAAAAGTTTTTTGATCGGTTGTATAGTTTTCGTTTGGCGTTCGTTGAAAAATGGAAAATCAAAAGGAACATTTTCGTCATATTTTGCTTTTTTATTTCCGCAAAGGGAAAAACGCATCGCAAGCTCATAAAAAGTTATGTGTTGTTTATGGTGACGAAGCCTTAAAAGAATGGCAATGTCAAAATTGGTTTACCAAATTTCGTTCTGGTGATTTTTCACTCAAAGATGAAAAACGCTCTGGTCGTCCAGTTGAAGTTGATGACGACCTAATCAAAGCAATAATCGATTCGGATCGTCACAGTACAACACGTGAGATTGCAGAGAAGCTTCATGTATCACATACATGCATTGAAAATCACTTAAAACAACTTGGCTATGTTCAAAAACTCGATACATGGGTTCCTCCTGAACTGAAAGAAACGCATTTAACACAATGCATTAACAGCTGCGATTTACTAAAGAAACGTAATGAAAATTATCCATTTTTAAAACGACTGATAACTGGTGATGAAAAATGGGTTGTTTACAACAATATCAAGCAGAAAAGATCGTGGAGCAGGCCAGGTGAACCAACTCAAACAACATCAAAAGCTGATATTCGTCAAAAGAAGGTTTTGTTATCAGTTTGGTGGGATTACAAAGGAATTGTCTACTTTGAACTCTTACCACCCAACCGAACGATCAATTCTGATGTCTACATTGAACGACTAACGAAATTAAACAATGCAGTTGAAGAAAAGCGGCCCGAATTGACAAATTGAAAAGGTGGTGTATTCCATCATGACAATGCAAGGCCACACACATCTTTGGTCATTCAGCAAAAATTATTGGAGCTTGGTTGGGATGTTTTGCCACATCCACCATATAGTCTTGACCTTGCACCATCTGATTACTTTTTGTTTCGATCTTTACAAAACTCCTTGAATGGTAAAAATTTCAATAATGATGATGATGTCAAATCGCACCTGATTCAGTTTTTTGCTAATAAAAACCAGAAGTTTTATGAACGTGGGATTATGATGCTGCCTGAAAGATGGCAAAAGGTCATTGATCAAAATGGGCAATACATTACAGAATAAAGTTATTTAGTTCCATGAAGAAATTGTCTTTGATTTTCTAAAAAAAATCCACAATTACTTAGTTGCCAACCCAATATATGCAAGTTAAGCACATAAAAAGTAGCCTCCTAAAATTATCTCGTTCCATTATACTAACAACAATATTTGGATTACTTTTCTTTAACGAAATCTTACAGTTAAATATTATCAAGAAATATTTAAATACCTATGTATACTCTGCAGTTGCCTTCGCCTGAGAGCATAAGCTTCTACTAATGAATTAACGGGATACAAAATACTAGCTCCCTCAACTTCCTCCCCTTCACAAACTTCCGGGAGAATGTGAACAGAGCGTAACCACAGTAACACTTGAAGATATAAATTGATGGAGTTGACAACATCTTTTCTGCACTGTAAGTCTTGAATGCCTAAAAAGCAAAAACCGTTAGTAAAATCTTGTTTCTTTATGTGACACTTAGAGGGTATTGCCAAAGCTTTGTCATAACTCATACACTTTTTTACATATAAAAAGTTAGTTTATTATAAGAATTCAAGATATAGCACATATTAATCATGTAAAACATACATGTTTCTACTGCTGGTATTATCAATAAAGCTTCTAGTCAACAACAGGTTATTCATTGTTAAATATTTGAAGAGGCATAAAAAGTTAGAGAGAAAAAGAATTATAAAAGATTTGAAGATCTCAAGAGTTATAAAAGAACAGCCTCGTGGGAACCATTTCAGATAAACTATGGTCAGGCTCATTTTCATAAAAAAAATGAAGGAACTGCTCATTTTTATAAGCATTATTCTCAAAATAATGCTACTTTTTAACACATTCTACACGAAACTTAAAAGCCTCTTTCAAGCTTTAGATTTCTACTTAAATCACAAAAACAGAAGAATATACATCTGTAAATTGAGGAAGAGAAGGAAGATTCAGCTTTTATTTTTATACCAATTACTATTTTTAAATTATTAAATATACCATATATGACAATGAAGAAAAACACAAAATGTGTATTTTCAAATTTTCACAGACTGTGAAAATTTGAAAATATAACGCTGATTTTTGTTGTTTGACTTCTAAATTAATAAAATAAATATGAAATTTATCAAGTAGCATTCAATATTTTACATTTATAATAACTGGACATATTTGAAAGAAGATAAGTGACATTTTAGTTACATTTTACTAACAGTTAGCTTTTTTATTTTTAATGTCTCATTTTGTCACATACTTGCTCAGTCTAGAGGTTTAGTAAATAGTAAGTAGATTTTATGTCAAACAGCATAGGTTAAAATGAGCATTAAAATCATAACAATATGATTCATAACAAAAGACTGGCTGTTGTCACTGCTCCTGCTTGCCTAGAGAGACCTGGTGATCAGAACAAACCTGAAAGGCCTGATGTAGGCACAGTTAAGTAAGTTTTGAAAGTTAGCTGAGCTCTGTCTGACGCAGTTAGTGCCGTAGCTTCGTGTAGAGTTCCAGGAGTTGTAACTCAGTTAATATACTTTAAGGTTCTATTAAGCCACTAAAGCACTAAAGGTTGATAAGTTGTTTTGCATGATTTTAAGTTTCGCTAGATGCGAAGAATAAGTTTTATATAAATTTTTATATTTTTGTGTTTTACCTTGTGAACACTGTAAAGGTTAATGAAAGCCAATAACTTGCTTTAATATGCAAAGATAATTTTTAAGGGTAAGCACTAAGTTATAAGTAATTAAATTAGGCATTAGATAACCTTAGTCATATGGATTTACATAGACACTATCAAATTAAAATTTATTTTTTAATAATATTTGTTAAAAAAAAACCTATTAATATCACAATCTAATAAAATTTCACAGTTTAAAATACATGCAATTTATGACATTGATTTTTAAACAATATTAGGATAATTACACATTAAAATTTTTATGTTTTGTAGCAACAAACTCAAATAAATAATGAAGGCCTGCCCAGACATTTTGGCTATTTCATATCGATTTCCTTCTCCTTAAGCATCTTTTCTAACAATTAGAAATTTGTCTCAATACACAAAACAATGTTCTCATTAGTTTCTGCCTGTTTTATCTCCTAACTGTCAACCTCTCCACAATGTACTACCTATGAGGGTTTACTTGATCTGGTAAAAGTTAAGTAGTCCAAGGCCCTTACAGACGTGAAACAAATTATGGCTATGTCTGAAAGTAACTATAAATCAGAGGTTTAAATAAGTTTCTTATTTATTTGAAAAGAACTTAGAACATAAAGGCATGTTCTTATGCTAACAAAACCAATTACAGCTCGTGGTGATGTAATTAAAGAAGAAGAGTCAAATTCAAACTAAAAATATGGACTAGTGGTCAATTTAATTTCAGTTTAATCTGGTTCAATAACTCTATCATCATAATAAACTCAAATGTTAGCAGCGGTAATGGAAATTATCAGAGCTGATAGGAACTAATACAGGGAGCAAGTGGAGGTCAGAAACACACTCTTGTCTTACACTCCAAAAACCTCAGTTTAAAAACTGTCTCAGTGATTTGCATTCTGTTGAGGAAATAGAAATGAGAAATTATAGTAAAGGCTGAAATTGTTAACAATTGGGTAATTTATATAATAATAACTACATATCTCTGAAGAATAATTTTCTTTCTCTTTACATATTTAGTTTGTTTCTTCAATACATTTCCTTTTCACTTTTGGATTTTTTTAAATAATTATTTTTGGATTAGAATTTTTGGAATTAATTAAAGATTTCTGTTATTCTAAAAGACAAAATGCCTTTATATGTATGGAAAAAACTGCTAATTTTATTTCTTTAGTAATACGAAAATTCAGAAGAAATATGAAATACGTATGGTAAGGTCTGGTTACAGAGTTGGTGTGGCATAATTTTTAAAATTTAGTGACACACTGAACAACAAAATCTAGAAATGACAAAACTTTCAGAATTTAAAAAGGCACCAGGCAGCATAATTTAGGATCCACAGAGACTGCATCAGGTGGCAAAATGCATAGCGTATGATGCATTAAGACATATTAGATGAATCTTTTGAATTGCCAGTTTTCAATTTCTTTATTAATAAAATTATTCCTTTCTATACTGCTTATCTATATGATAAGATTAGAAGCATTTTTGATATTTTCCATGCTTGTGTCTAATGAAAAGTAGAGAAAGGGAAAACTAATGCATATTCTGAGAATTCTAATCATTCTGAGAAATGGGAAAACTCTTACCATGAAAAAATTAAAAAGATGTTTTTAATTAATTACATAGCTATTTTGCTTTTGCTAAAAACTGTTTTGTAAATTGTGCTTTATACCATTATACCTTGCTTATTTTTCAGATTCAAAACACTGTATAATATGTGGCCAAAATGGAACTTTATAATATGACAGTGAAAAATAAAAATGCTTTATTTTAATGTTATTTCTTAAATGTAATTCCAGTACATTACCATTATTTTAATGAAATTTATCAGTGTTAGAATGTTCTAAAAAAGTCAGCAAAAAAGTCCCAGATTTTGGAATTAAAAATTTCCCATAGAAACCAATCTTAAAATCGATAAAATGTTGATAAGTCGTCAAATTTAGAACCATTTAATAAAAGAATTCACATCCCCAAAAGTGGAAAGTTGTTTGAGAGCTCTTCCTTGAGAAATGAAAAATGAAATAATTTCGAAATGCTTATGTTTCACTTCTTGCTCAGAAACTCGAATATCCCACCAGTTATATTACAAATAGGAACAAATTATAACCCATTCACCCATTCAAAAAATAACCATATTTGTCAGTGAATCACCAAAAATATTGCTGCAAAATGCTAATTCCCACTCAAAATGGCTTTCATAAAAACAGACAGAAATTTCAAATTATTAAAATTAAGGACCTTCTGCCAATTTTGGCCGAAATTAAGGACTTTTAATTAAGGACAAAAATCGATTCCAAAAAAACTTAGACTTTTAAGGACTCTTAAGAACCATACGAATCCTGACAGATGCTGTACACAACTGGTTATACACCACCAATGGGGTAAACATTCTTGCAAAGGGTTAGAAAAACTGAAGCATTGCTGAGAACAGTGCATTCAACTACAAGGGGCTTATATAGAATGCATATAATATATCAGCTTACTTACTATATCTCCTTCCCTGTCAAGCAGTAAACTTTCCAGTTGACCTATGAAATTTTCAAGCAGAATTTTTAGGATCTGCGAGACCACACCTAACTGCAGTATAAAAAATTCAGAAAATGTTTGTATAAGAAAACCACTGTTTTACTCTGGCTACAAAGACAGGTTCATGTCAATATTACTTATAATCCAACTTATGAAGATCATTTTTGCAATGGTCTAGCATTTGCTAATTTGCAATTATAAGAAAATGGTTGGACCTATTAATTACTTCACTACCTCATTGTTCAGAATGCTGCCAAGCATTTAAGGTAAAAGACAGACCAATGTTGCATTCTCAAGGAAGGACGGAAACAATACATGAGTATATAGCCAATCAAAATCCTTACATTTTCTGCCCTACCCATTGTATAATGGCTATTCAACCATTTGAGGGGAAGAAATAGCTTTTTTTGGACACTGTCATTAATATTGTAAGGAGAAAATAATAATCTTATGATGTAACAAATACATAACTCATGATCTGCCTAAAAATCATGTCACATTATTTTGTGATTAGTAGGTTAACTATAGCCCTGCACACTATCATTTACTGCAGATGGAAGGACATCAGAGAGAAATGAATAGTCAATAAAACTGAAAGTGAATTGAGCAACCACTGAAGAAATTGAGACACTCAAGAAGGATGAAAATTAGCATTGAACAGAAAGTGAAATTTCTTACAATGATGCCTCAAATTTTAATTAACAAAATTATTACATAAAAGGACTAAATTATTTCAATTACTTTATACTAATGCTATCTAACTGTGGTGACAGATATCTTAACAGAGACATGACAAAAATGTTACACAGCCATCACATTTAAGCACTGAGAACAAGAATGAATAACCAAGTTGAATTATCAGTGTTCTGCAGTTTTACCCACTTAGCCACTTACTGGTCATTTGTTATTCAAAAAATATTACAAGAAGGGAGAGAAGCTTATGGAAAACAAATTATGGGCAGATCTACTGCTAAAAATGTCTGTGATTCTGAATGCACACAAAATATTTGCTCCAAATTCCTTTACTCACTGATGTTTCAGAACTGGTGATGGAAAAGGCGTTCAACCCTTGCAAAACTGAACTATCAAGCTCAAATGTTATAAATTTATGATGGAAAATATTTTTGGATATTGTAATCATTTTCAGATTATTGATAAATTCTGGGGCGGGAGATATTAGATAATGCTTTTATACAGTTAATCCTTCTAACACAAATTCACTTGAGGCAAACACTCAGTTAATATGAACAAATTTCGGTCCCAGCAATGATGTATATGACCTTAAAGGAAGTTTTATCAGTTAACACTAAATTCAGTTAGCACCAAATTATTAACTGTTTTTTAGTTTGTTGCATCATTAGATTTTGTCATTAAACAGGAAGTTTGCCATATTTTTCCCCTGTTGTATTGTTGTTTCTCTGCTATGGATGCATTCGGAAATGTTCTGTCCCATGTAATCGAAAACCTTTTATGACACTGGGCAAGTGTACAGTTCATAATGATTTGAACTTAACCAATGTAAAGGTTCACTCCCCATGAAACAAGTCATCTTCTGCCTTTAGATTCAGACATTATTGCAATTGTGAAAAGGTCTTATCACAAGTGACTTTTGAAAGCTGCAATTTGTGTTGTTGAAAAGGAGACGGAAATGCTAATTTCAAGTGTGCTTGATGCAATAAAAGCTATTGCCCCACTCTGAAAACCCAGGTCATCACAACACATACAGAACTGTTTTAGCAGAACTGGAGGCATAAAAACGCTAATCCCTGTTTATAAGTTAGATGGAGAGCAACGATGCTACTTCTCCTAATGAATCAATCCTCATATTATTTTTGAGCTGTTTGGTAGTGCACATGGCAGTGCTGCTTGCTGTGTGTGCATCAGTGGAATCTGATGTGCAAGCAGTTGTGTCTCAGGTGCAAGGAATGTCATCAGAAGAAAGTAAAGAGTATATTACCATTCCGCCCACCAAACAAGAAACATTGCACACCTTGGACACTGTAGAATGTTTTGCTGCAGCATCTAAATTGAAATTTAGTTTTATGGAAGTCATGAGTATGGCTGGCCAAGAAGTTACCAGGCATTTTCATTACTGTCTGCAACAGTGCTATTTACAGTAATTTTTTGTCAAAAAATTACCGAATGCAATTTTTTCTAGTACAGTAATTGATATAGTACTGTAGCGTTTTCTATGATGACATGGATAATATAATAGAGTACTTACATAACTACTACATAATGGTTAATGTGTAGAAAAAATTATACCAAAAATAAAATTTGAGCTACCAATTAACACGCATTTTTTTAACATGAACTATTGATTTCTCAGTCCCTTGAGATTTGTGTCAATGAGGATTTACTGTATAATTGGTATACAACATTATAACATTTTTTGTAAAGAAAATGTTACTGCTAAACAAATCTAATAATTATCAAGTAATCCATGTTATTATTTTGGCAACCTTATTAATGAATTTGAAACTTTACAAATAAAGTTCCTGTTTTATTTCTTAGTATTTATTACAATAAAAGGTGGTGTGGTGGTGTATTTAATTATGGCAAAGCACACTAGGGCTATCTGCCTAAGAGGAGGGATGCCTTTCGTGGAGGACTTTCTAAGGGAAACTGGCTCGTATACACGTTACACATGGGGAAAACCACGAAAACACCCATGCAGCCAGCCCGTTCGCGGGATTCGAACCTCGGACCGAACTACCAGTGTTCAGCGACTTTACCGCTCGGCCGCTGGTGGGCCCAATAAAAGGTGGAATTTATACATTGCCTATCTTATTTGTCCTTCAACAAGAATGTACAGAAATTCTTACATGCTACATTTTAGCAAGAATGTAATGATATTTCATCTAATGAATAGGCTTAAAACCATGATTTGGTTTCTTTAATTACGGAAAAGCACTCGAGGACCATCTGTCTAAGGGAAGGGTGCCTTTATAGAGGACTTTCTAAAGGTAACTAACGCGTATACATGTTACACATGGGGAGAAACCACAAAAACATCCATGCAACCAGCCCGTTCACTGGGATTTGAATCCTGGATTGAACTACCAGTACTCAGTGACTTTACTTTCTCAACCGTGGTGGGCCCTTAAACCATGAATAATCAAATGCCTATTAAACAGTGAATACAGTTCTAATTTTCTAAACCTGACCATTTTAAAAGTTTATTCACTTAGTCTTTTACAATATAAGTTAAATAGTTTAAAGAAATATACCTTGCTCTGTTCTTGGTGTTACATATTCCTGGTAAGCAGATATTACAGAATCTATAAAATTTAACTGTCGTTTGTAACAGTACAGATGTTTCAATGATGATCCATCAATATCAAAACCACAGCAATTAAACAGTGGTAAACCTATAAAATATATAACATAATATTTTATTAATAGAAGGCTTAAAATATCAAATAGGTAAAGAATCACCAACCATGAATAATTAGAAATGATATAGCTATAGAAGATGCAAGAATGGTAAGAATCCCAAATTTCTTCATACATTTGATACAAAAATGCTTCTGATGATATAAAAAGCTTCAGCCTAATATTAACATTGTCAGACTTGATATAGATTTAAGAGGAAAAAATTGAGTATGAATTTTTTCTTCTTTTATTTTAAATTACTGAAATAGTAATAACAGAATTTTGATCTGAAAGATTATTTACTGCTTGGTATAAAAATAAAATAAAGCACATTTTAAATACAGAAACTGAAATACTCACTTAATTTGTCAATGGAGCTTTTAATATTTTTCACACTTTTCCAAACCCAGTTCAATAATGCTCTTGAGGTACAACATTCATGCACCGAATCTAAAATAAATTCTCTTTAATATATAAAAAATGTGAGTTTTTCATATACAGTTTTAAATAGTTACATTAATTAGATCTAAATCAAAATTATTAATATGATGACTTCCCTCTGTATTAAAAAAAAATCCCTTATAGACAAAATGCATACCAGCGTAATGAACTTTTCTTTACTTGTGAAATTTTGAAAGCATCCAAATACTAAAATGTAAAAACTCAAGGGAAAAAAGGGGAAAAAAAGTTAATTTCAGAGAAGACAAGTCCTGAAAACTAGGAAGAGGAAAAACCGATGATCTTATGATGCTAAAAATACAAATCATAACTTATTAGAAAGTGATTTACCATAATTCAGCTGATAAACTTTTTTTTTTTTCCCTTGCATTCCTATACCTATGAATACGCATACATCAAAAAGTATATAAGTGTGATAAAAAAGTATATGCAAATAACATACCAGAATATCGCCATTCTTTCAAACATTTCACAAAGAAATATGGGTAGTGATATTCAAGTGCTAGTTGTAAAAGTGTTTCTCTTTGTGTAAGCTGTAAAAACATGAAAGAAAAAGCATTTAAAGAAAAATAAATTCCCATTTTTAACACTAATAAGAAATATGTTTAACAAATTAAAAGCTATAAGATATTATAATTTTCAAATGAAAAATTTTAAAATACTATATTTCTCCGATTTCAAAATACCAGAATCTTATATAAGCAAAAGGCAGAGGGAAATCAATAGAGTGGAATATATGTCATTTTTGATTTCCATGAAACAATATAATTTGGCTTACATGCCAAGGCTTAATAAAAGTGTCAATATTTGGCAATTTTTTTTAAAGGTACAGAATGGTCTAATATTTTGCTGTAGTAACTGAACATAATGAATTTGCTCATGCAGTACATTTAATAGAATTCATGATTCCCCCAAAATTTAAGCAAAATCAAGTGTATATTGTTCCTTTTATAATTAGTTGTGGTTTGGACCAAAACTTTCAGATTTTTTACCATTATCAGAAATTGATATTATAATACTCGGAACTTACGACATTAGAACATTTAAACAACAGGTGATATCATACAATAAGTGTAAGTTTAGAACTAGAGAAATACAGTATTATCAAACATAAAGACAATCATAAAAAAAAAAATTTAAATCGCGTTTCTGTTACCAAAGGCACAGCATCAGCATCACTGCAAGCATCCACCAAGCCAGTTACCATCAAAGATGAATACATATCCTTAGGATTAATTAAAACTTGAGGACCCAGTTTGGCCATTTCAGACAGCAACTATGGGAAAAAGTCACAATAAATAATTAACTCTAAAATCAAGACAGCATCTATGGGAAAAATCCCAATAAACATGTATATGAATGTATATGAAAAAAGTATACAATAAACAGGTTTACGACTACAACGAACAGATAACTCTAAAATCAATACAGCCACTACAAAGAAAAGTCATAATAAATACATAACTCAAAAATCAATCTACCTCTACATCATTAATGTTGACTTAAAATGTTTTGTATTTCCTCATGCAAATTGGATCAGAGGTCATTCACAATAAACTAACGTGGTTGTGTCTGATTAGGGAATAATGTACTAATGGTGAACTTGCTGCTAATTATTATTTATATGCCGGGATTGGTGAATATAAGAGGATTCATTTTTTTTTATTGGTTTTAATGTAAAGGCTACTGTTGCAGCCTAGTTGTTTTAATTTCAATTATAAAATAAACATTAGTTTTATTTTAAATGAGTCTGGTTTTTATTTTAGCAAGGCAAAGTATACTTTTGCTACAACTCCGAAGCCAACAGGTTATGGGCCCAGTTAAACTTGGCATTGAAGAAATGTAAGTGAAGAGGGCCATTATCTACGAAAGGAAACTGACATGTTAGAGAAGTTGGTTCAAGCGGTTATACTCACACATAACTGAAGATGTCATTACTACCAGAGGAATTTGAAGTGTTAAACCATGATAACTGGGACCAATGGAAAGTCAATATAAAGATACTGTTGCTAGATAGAAATTGTTGGAGCTTCAGAGAAGGTAAAGAAAAAAAAACTAAATAAAAATGCAACAAAGCATGAAAAACAGGATTTCACACTGACAGAAAATAGAGTCTTCACTATGTTATATTATGGAATTAAATCCGAGTTTGGGCCATTGATACACAAATGTTCAAGTGGTAAAAAAGCATGGGAGGTTCTACAGAAGCAATCTGAAACAAAAACAAAAGCAAGAATACTCCAGCTTCTGGATGAATTTTTCAGCATTAGATATGCACCAGATGAAGAAATGAGGTTATTCATCATGAGAAAAAGCAGCATGCAACAGAAGGCCGAAACATCCATGTAACAGGTGTCCAGCAAGAAACATCCACCCTTTAGTAGGGAATGTGATCTTCTCTGACTGCTGTGCAGGTTTCACATCATTTGTCCATGCTGAATATGAGGTTGTCAATGAGTTGCTAAGGCACTGCTGCCCATTCCTCTAGCAGCACCAATCACAGCTCCGTAATGACAGCTCCATTACTGGTGATAAGTTACATGCTGCCACACGTCTGCCTATAAAGTTCCATACATACTCGATGGGATTTAGATCTAGAGACCTTGCCGATCAATCCACATGTTCAATATCCTCACTCTCCAACAACACTTTGACAGCAACTGCACAATGAGATGGAGTGTTGTCGCACATGAAGAGGAAATGAGGATCCATATAGCACTTCTGAAAAGACGCATGTAAGGAAGAAGAACCTCATTACATTCTCCGTTGACTGAACCTCCTTGGAAGATCTGAGGATTGGTATGGCTACCAAGCATTATGTCTCCCCAACTCTGCAACCTCCAAAACTGTCCCTTTTGATGATATTGAAGGGGTTATTGTGTGTACCCTGCTCTCTCCAGATGTGTATGCATCTAGAATCGCAACTCGGACTAAATCTGCTCTCATCCGTAAAGAGTACTCGGCCACATTAATTATCTATTCAATTCTAGTGTTCCCTGCATCACAGAAAATGCCTTCTCCGATAAGCATGGGTTAATGATACACACCGTACAGGTCGTCATACAAAAAGGCCACCACTGTACAGCCTCCACATCCAATCGCCTGTTCCATGTGTCTTGAGATTTATCCCGCTGTTTGCTGACTGTTCCTTCTTGTCTATAGAGCAATATACCGGTCATCCACTGCTGTGTTGCTTGTTAATGACCATTGCTGAACCATCAGACAGCAGTTTCTGTAGTTTGAAATGCTGCCCAAAGTCATGAAACAATGCTGTGAACAATCCCAAACTCCAAAGCCACACTTGTCACACTTCGACCTTCCTCAGTCTTTCCAATGATTCGACCTCAGGTAAAAGCATCCAGAAGTCGTCTATCAGATTTATTCTTTGACATTTCACACCAATGCAGCAACTCAACGTTGTTTAAGGTGACTTAGAGCATAACATCTAAAAGTCTCTCATCTTTTACCCTGCCCACAAAATCAGACCAGGGGGGGGGAAGAGAAAAATGATACTTTCTGATTACCTACACTCCCACCAAAAAGCAATGTAGTTAAGTCAACAAAATAGTTAAATGGCAACCCAAAATGTCACCAAAAAGTACTTATGTGGCAACCCAAATATACACTTAGCATATGTAAATTTGCACTTTTGAAATTCAACTATTATTTCTCTGATTAGTGTTTCTTTTTGCATTGAGTATATTCCTTTCTCTTGTAATGAATTATTGTGAGAATAAGGAGTTTGCCAGCTGATAAAAAAAAAAAAAAGCATTGCATTTCCGCAAAAATATGGCATTTTAACCAACAATTGAGAAGCAAAAATTTACGTTCTGTGAAATTATACATCTTAAATGGTGAAGTTAGGTTAGGTTATTTAATTACAGCAAAGCCTCGAGAGATATCTGCCTAAGGGGAGGGATGCCTTCGTGGAGGATTTTCTAAGGGAAACTGGCTCGTACACACGTTACACATGGGGAAAACCACGAAAACACCCATGCAGCCAGCCCGGTCATGGGATTCGAACCTCGGACCGAACTACCAGTGATCAGCGACTTTACCGCTCAGCCGCTGGTGGGCTCTTCAATTTCAAATTTTATTCAATTTCAAATTTTATGGAAATGCAATATGAAAAATTGCAAGCAAAGTGTTAGAATGCTGGTCAGAAATTGGTTTAAAGATAGTTACACCTTATTTACAATAGCTATTTGCTTCACTTATTGCATGCCAGAACGCAGTATCAAATTTATCCAATTCCACAACACTTTTTTAGTGAAAGCAGATGGAGAACAACAATGCTGCTGTCCCACAAAAAGTACAAAAAGATTTCTTGAAAAAAGTAACTAATTCAATTTATTACCTATGTTTCTTACTTTAATTTCATTGAGTGATTGCTCTTTTATGGAATTCTTAGTGCACTACCATTTTGAAAATGGCTCTTGCCTTTGGCACATTAGTTTGGTGAAAAATGGGTTGCCTATGAGTTCATGAATAATTTTCAAAGTCACAAACTTGTTAGCACAAACTTTCTGATGAAAATGTGGATAATCAGAAAGAACACCCCCACTCACCCATCCCCCCAAAAAAACTTACTCTGAACATCATTCACACAAAAAAACAAAGCTAGCAAAAGGTACAGAATAAATAATGATTTGCAATCGTAGTATAATACATTCTACTGCACTGTTTAAGGTAAATTCATAATTTATTTACAAATACATACACAAAAATAATAGATTTTACAAATACATTAAATAAAAAAAAGCTAAAAGAAACTAATTTTTAACAGAACAGAATTCTGTTTATCCAAACTGCTTTGGCCACAGCCACTCCTGACACCAGAATGTTTCAGATAAACCATGACTGGGCCTTTTCCTTACAAAAATTGAAACACAAAATTTAAACACTATTTTTTCTCTATTTTTATCTTATCTTTGGATCTATTTTCATAGAATAAATTAAAAGATTTCTCTTTCATGTCTTTATTTTCATTCAAAGAAGAAAATACACCAATCCAATTGGAAAGCAAAAAACTCATTCCCCCCCCCTCCCGATAAAAAATTAGCATTTATAGAAATTATTTTTATACTGAATAGCTTTATACTGTATTTTTATTAGAATTATTGCTTTTAAAGTGAAGTTACTGTAATATATTTTTATTAGAATTGTCCCTTTTAAATTAGTAAATATCTTACGATTCTAGTGTTTCTCTAGAAAAAATGTGATAAAAAAAACCAGTTTGGTAACAAAAAATGCATAGCATATAAAAGCACCAAAACTAAGGCAAATAAGGGTAAGAAATATATAAAGTCTCCAGTATCAAAATTCATCTGAAATATATTGAATGACAAAGGGCAAATCTTCAGTTGAAATGTACTTCCCAGCCTTTCCCCCAGTAAGTTTAATGCTTCTATTACTAACAGCCTACTCACTTTCCAGGAACCCCTCTAATATAAGGCAAATTTTGATATAATCCATAAATATGTATATTACCACTTAAAAGTCAAGTGTACAGTATTTTCATGCACAAAATACAGCTGTTGCACATACAGCACAACATACAGCTTCATGCACAACATACAAATGCTGGCACATGTATACTATTTTTGTGCACAACGTGATTTGCTTGCATTATAAATTAAATGATGACACTATTTTAAAGATTATATGAAAAAAAGTGCAGCTGGCAGATATCTCGACTCAGAATTCAGTATTATTTTTCTCTATAGCATCAGTTAAATCTGGTTTAGTTGAAAACATGAAGGCATTACAGCAATTTTTAACCAATTTAAAAAATCTTTAAAAAAATGGGAAATTACATTTTTATTTCAATACAATATAAATTTTGTAACTTACATATCTTTGAATGCCACGATAGGTAGCTTTCACCAAACCACTAGAAGAATAACACAGAATATCTGCAAATGTCCAAAATTTAAATCTTAATCATCTTGACTAGATATACTGTTATCAAATAAACTGCATTACAAAAACTAAATTCTGATAAATATTGTTACATAAACATTAAAGAAAAAATAGGAAAAATAAAATTAAACCATTAACATTATGCAAGTAAGCAAATATTATGTATAAACTTTTTATTTTTTCCCATGTTTATAGAAATGCAATTTGTAAAGATTATAATACAGTACAAAGTCTTTAATCTGGACGTCCATAATCCTCAAAGCTACAAACTATGTGCGTTTATGCATGCGCGTTTAATGTATAACAGACGGCATAAGCTAGGCTAAAATTATCTAATTATTTACTTCAGTTAATGTTCCAGATTGCGCTGTTCCTTAATCTTCTAATTGGATCCTTAATCTTCTAATTGCTTATTATTTTTTGCAGACTGTTAGAGCAATTTTATACAAATTAAGCTTGAACTTTTGATTATGTCAAAAATAGTTTCCAATTCTGGAGCTGCCAAAGCATCTACAAAGCGAAAGCATGTTTCGATGTTAATCAAACAAAAAGTGGAATTGCTGCAAAAACTGGATAAAGGCATGAAGAAAGTGACAGAGAGGTTAGTGAAAACGAAAAAATTTCGATTGACAAGTTAGTCGGTATTCTCGGCACAGCAATTACAGGACTTGAACAGTGGAACTTTGTCTGAAATTATGTCTGTTTATAGAATTAAAGAGAAAGTATTAGCAAAAAAAACGAAGCAACTTAAACAACTTGCATTGAAAGAAATGTTTAAGAAAGTAAAATAAATATTAAGCTTTTTCTTTTTGTAAATTTTGATACCCTTTAGATCATAATTGCTCTTTATTTCATAAATTACGGTTTCATATTTTTAATTGTATAATTTCTGCATGCCATCTTACCAAATTTAAATTGATGATCCATAATCCGGAAAAAAACCCTAATCCGGAATCGCTGAAGTCCCAACGAGTCCGGATTAGGGACTTTGTACTGTACACCACATTAATAGTGAAAACAAAATATTATACATACAGAAAAAACAACTAATAATAAAAGTGTATTTGAAAAATAAAATGCACATTAAGAAAATCAGTCATAGTTTATCTTATTTCAAACAACAAAAGTAATGTTTTCTTGAAATAAAACTTTGAAGTCACTAATCTGTATAAAGTCTACATAATTTTAAGAACTATAATTAGTAAACACAGTAATAAATTAATGAGCCATTAAAAAAATCTGTAACACTACATAGTAAAAATAATTCAATTATATATTTTATATTTACCAGAATTAGTTTTCAGGCAAGCTATAATGTAATGAATAATTACTTGCTTTAACCCTTTGTGGCATGGTGGGTCAATATATGTCCCACCTAATTAATATTTACTTTCTCAGTTAGCAATTTCCGTTAGAAATTTTCTAATCTTTTAAAAACAATCTATTTTAGTTATTATTTTTCTCAGTAGATGTTACTACTATACCAGGGCTTAAGTTTATAAGCAAAAAATATTCAAAATAGGATCACAAGAGTGATATCCATGTATCTCGCATTTTTCAATATTTTAAAAATTTTGGTATACCATTTATGATATGTATGATTCTTTTTAATATTCAAAGGTATTTTATTTTCAAAAATATTAATTGGATTCAATATTTTATAACATTAATTTTGCAGTTGAAATAAGTGGGTTAAAATTTGTCCCACCACACACATGAATTTCCACTCAATAGATGGCAGCACTCACAATTATTTTTTCTTTTCTTTTTTGCATCTATTTTTTCTTGATTTCGCGCGCTTTTACATCCGTTGTATGCTCTGATGTGCTAAAATGTCTAGAAAAAAATTAACAACTCAGGAAGCTTTGGATCTTTTTGCTGAATTGCCATCCAATTGCGACTCAAATGCTTCAGATTTCAGTTCTGATTCAGATGAAATTGAAATCCAGGAGAGAATAACTGAGGTTGAAGTTATTGCTGAAGAAGAAAGGGAAGTAGTTATAATTTGTTTCGCTTTTTAAAGACACAGACCCATCTAAGCACGTGGCACTGTAAATATGGATCGGAAGTATCTACCCAAAAATTTAAAAGACAAATTTATGTCAAGAGAATATATAGACTTTTCATTTAGCGATGATTCAATTTATTGCATAAAATGGAAGGATAAAAGATCCGTTCCTATCCTGTCTTGCTTGGAAAAGGCAACTGAAATGAAAGAAATTAATAGAAAAGAACGAGATGGAAAGACAAAAAAAAGTACTGTGCCCAAACAGCATTATTTCATACAATAAGAATATGGGATATGTCGACTGATTGATCAACTGAAAGGACTATATGAAATAGACCACAAAAGCAAGAAATGGTGGCACATGATTTTTTTTTTTACTTTTTAGATGCGAGTATAGTAAACACATTTATTCAAGTTTGTTCGCGAACCTGATCATGATGTAAAAACAATGAAAGATTTTCTTTCTTCTCTCAGTTATAGAAGGTCTAATGGCACTTGCAGGCAAGAAAGAGCCGAAAAGAAAATTGAAATCCCCAGTTCAAATAAAAACTAAAAATCCGTTCGTACAACCAGAAAAGAGACTAAAAAATGTAAGTAAAACGCCAAACAGAACGAGCAGGAGAAGATGTGCATATTGCAACATATCGAAAGAAGAACGACGAACATTTTGGATGTGTGAAACATGTGAAGTGCCTCTATGCTTACAAAAGAATGAAACAAAGTTTCATGAAAAATGACTTTTTTCAATTTTAATTATATATAAATGTTTTTCAATCAAGTGCCAATTTTAATATTTTATTTAGTATCATATGTATGAGTATGAAATTTTAATCTTAAAATAATATTCAAGAAAATATTTTCTTTTGTTCCTAAAATTTAAAAATATTAAATATATACTATATGCAAAATGTGCATATGCAAAATTTTACAAGTCATGCATATATGCAATAAGTACAAAATGCATTTTAGTGTGTTTATTATGAATATTTTAGAATGCACGCTTTATTTTCTTTATTCATTCCACATATAATTTTTTTTCCCTGCTATACACCAATATGCTATAAGACATGTGCTAGTTGCATGGTGGGACAAACAGTATCCCACCTTCCACCGTAAAAAATAAAAGCGCAGAATTTTTTTCAAGCCTTAAAGGCACTTAAGTAAGTCCATCTGACTTATTCTCAGGCATTTGTTTAAAGATTAAAATATATTTTAAATATGCGTGTCGCAAAGGGTTAAAAATGGCTTCTTGTAGATATAAAATTTTAAATTTTAGTATCCTAAATTCTGGTTTTATTGCATCATACTATTTCAAGAGCTCAAATTCAGAAAACATCTAGTTCCACTATTTCTTATTTTTTGTGTAAATTGTAATTCCAACCAAAACCACAAATAAAATGAGGTCCAGGATTAATTAAATTTTTAACTCAAAATAAGGAAAAATAACATTATTTTGGCTTAAGCAGCAGAATACATTTTTCTCCTAAAGAACAGGAACTTGTGCCTGATCACTCTCAAAATCAACAGCTTTGTTCAAAACCCATGTGAAAATACGGTTGCCATTTCGCCTAATTTTGAGTTTTATATTTGCATTCTTCTCTCACAATTTTACCTCTTTGCTTTTTACTGAATTTTAATTATTTTATTCATTTTTTGTTCCATATTCCTGACACACTGACACAGGGCTCTACATTTCCCATTTTAGAAACTAAGTCCTGATTATATGCACCACCTGAAGTCAACATGACTATCTGAAACTGAAAAATTACAATTGTACTCAAAACATGACACAATGATTTTCTGAAATTTTTGAAGCAAGTAAATATTGCTTCACTATTATTATTTTACAAATGCCAAACATTAGCACTTAAGGCAATAGTTCATGGGCTCTCCAGTAATATTTAACTATGTCTCCATACCAAGAAAGTGCAATACAATTATTTAAATGTTAAAAAATCATAGGCTAATTGCAGTCACACAAAAAACAGTTTGGGGAATCCACCACTCCAATTCTGTAGAAGTGGTCTCGCAAACAGCCATGTCCAGTGAGACATCTAAATAGAGCTACCGCTGTTTTTGTTGGAAAACTGAGAATGAAAGTTCTCTCTTCTCTCAGAATCCTCCATCTCTTATTGCATAGCATGTTGAATCATATCCTGTTTAAGAATTTTTCTCAATAGTCAGGTTAACAAACAGTTTAGTTGTATAAAAAGAAAGCAGTCGATTAAAGCAGTGCATTACCAAAGTTCCTGCTTTAGTCAATGTATCAGCTTTTTCGCTGCCCATAATTCCTTAGTGGGCTGGAATCCATTGGAAAGAAATTCTGTGTCTTGGGATTTTTGGGGAACTATTTTTATTATTCAGAAGGGTTTGGAATCTGATACTATGACTGCCTTTACAAAAGAGTGGCTACATATTGATAGTTGTTGAATAGCCACGCCAATGGCTTCAATTTTCCCCGTCAAAGGCAAATAGTAAGAGGGCTCATTGGTAAGCAGAAACTAAAAAGCTCGCTATGGATATCTGTTTCAGCACCATGTGATCTCTCATCAGTGTAGATAATACAACCACTCATTTTGAGGATAAAGAATCAAAATACTCTCCATTAAAATATATCTTAATTATGAATTGCTCATTTCGTTTTTAACAACTCTTCATATAAGATCAAGATTCAAATTCAAAAAGTCCATGGAACAATGGAAAGGAGGTGAAATTAGATAATCTCAGATCAATTCCAAAGCATCAGATTCTCTCTGACCAGCCTGGATAATGCCAATTTGAGTTTTATGATTTCTAGAAATTTCATTATAGTTCCTCCAAAAAGAGTTGTCAGGCAAATGCACAAGCTTCTGGTATAATAAGATTGCTTTTCTCTTAATAAAATCATGAACAGTTTCCAAACCGGTTAAAAGCTCTAATGCAAGAATAGGAGTAGATCTGACTGCCCCAGTAATTATGTGTAATGCTTGGTTCTAGAAGATTTCAAGGATCTGGGCTACATTCTCCAGAGCTGTAATGAGGATCTTGCTACAATAACCAGTAACTGATTGAACATACAATTTGTATGTAGTCATCAGTGTCTCTCTTGTCACAGCCCCCCCCTTGAGCCAGCTAGACGTCATGGCTTCACTACAACATTGTTTATATTTCCTGAAGAACTTTCTGCCTCTCTGAAAGTCACACAGTAAGCATATTTATCATAGCAGTTTTAAATAAAAATACAAGCAAGAGTCATTTGCATATGTTTAAGGCTTCAAAAGCAATGTATGAAATCCTGACAACCCTCAAGCAACACATGCATAATAGTTTAAGTTGATTCCAAAGATTACGCTGACATGGCAATGACTGTGCTGGCAGCACACTGGTTGTTTTGCCAGCATAATCATTGTAGATATAGTGATTATGATATCAGCACGGTTGTCAGCTTCATTATTCACTTCTTCTCACTTGCATAATGTAATCATGTGATTCAAACTTGACTTATAGAAATTGTCACATTCATAATTCCATAACAGAAGGTAAAAATCAATAATAATCATGAAAAACCTGTAACAGTAGGCATCTCCTGAATTGCAATAACACTGTAAATGCTCATAAAGATTATCATTTGGATATATTATATTGCTTTTAATTTTCTCAGTTTGTTAAGTAATTATATGTTGATCACAAATTTGAAACTTAAATTAGAGACCCTGTTTTGCAAAATGACAAAATTCTGGGAACTGATCATGAAGGAGATGGCATAGATGATAAAGAACTATACTTTTACACCTAAGCTTCATAGGGATATCTAGCATAAATGCATTCATTTGACTTGGCAGTGGAAAGTGGTCAGGTTGTAGCATATATCATCTATTTGCCTTATAATGTAGCACACCATAAATAGATCCAAAAGTTTCATGAAGAGTAACCTTCAGCTAAGAACATTTCTAATGTTTTAAAAGAATTTGTTATTTAAACAAATATTTTTTCATCATGTAACAGAAAATTGCTGCTTGCTTTTTTCCCTGCTTTAGTAACAGATAAAGTAACAAACAACTTCCCTTCTAAAATAACTGGCACCTTTAAGTGATTGGAGAATTACAGCTTATATTTTCCTAGCTGATTAAAATAAATCCCAGTAACAGTTCGCACTTAATCATATAAAATTAAATTTCAATCGAATGTTTTAGCATTCAGAAGTAACTAACTTTCATTTTTAATTCCAAAAATACAGGGTGGCCATAAAAAGACTTCCCTTATATATGAACCACAGCCGAGTATTCACTTAAACAATCGAAATGAAATTTCAGAGTGTTATTTGAAAGCATGCACTCGAGATTGTGATGATTTAAAACAATACAGCTCTCACGATTATAGTTACAGTGAAAATATTTCGAAATTTTTAAATAGCAACATACATTTTTGTCACATAGAAATTGATCAATGCACTGAAAAACCATAAATGATGCTGGAATAATATGCATATGATGAAAACAGTCGCTGTAAAACATTTGCAGAGAAAAGCATTGTAAAGAACCAGACAACACAAAAGAGGAGAGGGGCAAAATTTTTTATTAGAATAACCAGTTCTCAATGTGCCTACCTATGCAGATGATAATCCATTATACAAGAGCGATTGTTGACAACAATGACAAGCATGACATCATAGGAGGAATATGTATAACTTCACATTTCAGGGCTTGTGGTTTCAATTAAAAACTGCCCAGATGGATATGAATCGAGTGTCAAGTCCAAGGCCATTCATGTTTATGTGAAAAGCCATGCGGATTTCCAAAATATGATGAAACTTCTCAAAGAAAGAAATACTGCATTTCATACGTACCAACCACGACACGAAAGGAACATTAGAGTGATTATGAAAGGACTCCCTGCCTCTATTAAAAAAAGACTCTATTCTGAATGATCTGAGAAACAGAAATTTCTTGCCATCAAGGTAAAGCAGTTCGAGAGTAGCAAAAACGGGGTAAAAGTCAAACTGCCCATATTTTTTGTTGAACGCAGGAGAAATAATGAAGGGAACCAGATTTTCCAGCTGAACAACGTCTTCAGTTTTGACATACGTGTGGAGCAATAAAACCCGAAGAAAAGGCCTGTGCAATGTTTTCGTTGCCAGGCCTTCGGACACACACAGCATCTATGCAATAATCCGGAAAGATGCGTTAAGTGCGGAGGACCTCACAGGAGCAATACATGCTCAAGGAGACCTGAGGAAAAGCCATGCTACATTTTCTGCCAGGGGGACCATGTAAGCAGTTTCCATGGTTGCGTGGAATACAAGAGGAAGTTTAAAGATAGAGGACAGCATAGGACTCAGAAGAACCCCCCAGATGTCACGCAAGAAAATTTCCCAGAGCTAGCAACGACAGGTCCTTGGTGGAGCAGAACTGTGAGCAAAGCCAGCTACAGTGAAAAGTTGAGAAGTAAACCTGCAAAGTCGCCAAATATCCTAGAAGGACTCCTATCCTGGTTTGTTAGCCCAGATATTCAAGAGTTATTAAAGTCTTCTCTGAAAAAATATTAAAGTCCTCTCTGAAATTTTTAGCTTCCTACGAAATCTCAACCTAGTCGAGAAACTTCGTGATTTGCTCCAAACTGTACAGAAAATTATGCAGATGACCTGTGAGTAATTCCTTCATGCAAGTTTAATGTTTTCATCTTAAATTACTTTCTCATTTTCTTGTTTGCAGTTAATACTCAAGTTATTTTTCAAGATTTGAAAACTTCTTTTTGTTCTACAAAGGGTAGGGTCTCAGAACACAGGTACCTTGGTGTTTGGACACCATTCCACTGGATCTTTCAATTCTGGCGAATCTTGCGTATTTGACGTGCACACCTTAGATTTCAGATAACCCCAGAGCCAGAAATCCATTGGTGTGAGATCAGGGTGACCATGAAACTGCAAAACTACAGGAGATGACTCTCTTTAAAGTGCTGTTGCAACAATCGCCAAACCCATATGCAACATGCGGAGGAACATCATCTTATATCCAAACAATGTCATTAATGATATTTCACTGCTGATGTTCTGGAATAAAGTAATTCTGCTACATTTTTTGTGCATCGAGCACTTGTGATAAAGCACTGTGTTTTCATACCTGTGGATGTGGCCTTTTCGAAGAAATATTTCAGAATGAATGTGTTTGCCTAACCCCAGTCACTTCAACTTCATGTAAAGGTGCTGGTGCCACATTGTAAGGATTTTCATCAGCTCAGTGAAAGCAGTTCTTGGAGTTTAAGTTCCCAGTTAAGAAGAAATGTACTTTATCCATCCATAATACACGTAGCGGCCACCTGCTACTTTCATCATATCCGATGGAGAAACGATTTGTAAATTCGCTGTTTCTCTTCTCCAAGTTGCAATACCTGAAGACAATGGTATCAATAAGGAATCATCCAACAGAACAGACCTCAAAAGCTTGAGGACTGTGGTTTTCGGTGGATAAAAACTGCAGGCAACACTTCTTGCAGTATGCAATGGACATGCACTAATTGCATTATACACTTCTGCAATAATTTCAACAGGAACACATAGTCATCTGGTTTTTACCAAATCACATACAGTTTTTATGGAACATACTGTTTTACCAAATCACATACAGTTTTTATGGGTCTCATCTTAATATATGATTTCACCAATAAACTTGCACTGCTTCAGCAGCATTTTGCCATTCAGTTAAAACAGCTTTATCAATTCACCTGTCATCTTGTTATCATGTTTGAACACCTGATTGAAGAAACAATCTTTTCACACTGATTATTAAAGGTTTTCCCCAAACAATGCTTTGTACACTGCAAAAAAAAAAAAAAGGGGGGGGACAGTTCTATATCTCCCATTCTACTGGACGGCTGATTGACGAAATTCAAATTGCATTTTTCATGTCTCGAAAGCGCAACTTCGGATATATGTTAGATTTATATTCAATCAGTTTTATATATAGCATTGTTCTAATATACATACTTAGACACAAAATTAGACTTTTGAAATGACATGCCAATTTTGTTCCATATATCGATTCTAGGACTCAAATTATGCCTAAATATTAAATTTTGTGAATTGGTACAAAATATATGGAGAAATTCAAAAATTTATCTTGCCTCATTTATTTCACTTGGCCAATTTTTTAACTTGGCAAACTATTTTCCTTTTCCTTTTTAAATTGTACAGGAGCAGGAAAAAAGTCACATTGTTCCTACTTTCAAATAATTTTAACAAAGTGCCTAAACCCCATTTGATGTCATTATCGCTTTCAACAAATATGAAAAATTTCAAAACATGTCAATATATAAATTTATGTATATCTTCAGGAATTTTGAATAAAAAACTCTAATTTTTGCAAGTGTGCCTAGAAATACATCTACTTTAAGATGATGTTAAAAATTGTATAGGTTATAAAACAAATTTTTTTTTCGAAAAATTTATAAAAAATATTTAAAAATATAAATTTTAAATATAAATCATAAAAAATGTGCAAATTATATTTGGATTAAGCCTAACTTTTAAATTCTGGAAGAAGGAATTAAGTAAGTTTAATTTTAAAAAAAAGAGACATTATATATCACATGGGACCATCAATCAGCTTAAAAACTGCCTAAAAATATCCTCATCTCATTTAATAAAGATTAAAAACAAAGTCTATTTCATTGCTGCAGCTTTACACATTTCATTATTTTATGTTAAAATAAAATTTGTAAAAATTTTACTACTTTTGCTGAGTTACACACAATGTTCATTTTAATTTCTTTATCAGTGACTTTGTTAAAAATAAAATGTGCTTCACTCATTGGAAACATTTTTTTTCTCTTGCAAAGAATACTTACAAAAGCTCAAAGCAGATGGATAGAAAAACTCTTCAGATGCTGCCAGGGACTTGAATTTTTTTATATTTTGGGGAACTGCATAGATGCCCTGCATGAAAAAATAAATGTGAGTTCTTTTATTTCACCATATTTGTACATAATAAGATCTATATAATTTGCTGAAAAGGAATTATTTAATTAAAAATGCATGAAATAAAGGACATTCAATTTAATAGCACAAAGTTGTTTTTTTTCCCCTCTCTCTCTCTCTACAATTTTCAGATCAAGTTGTTTTAAGAAAAGAATAAGACAGAAAAGAAATCAATTAGGCACACTTCATTGAATGAATACAGTAGTAAGTACACTATTGCTTGCGAAAATTGCAACACCATGAAGGTGGTGGTGGTGGTGTGGTGTGTTTAATTATGGCAAAGCACACTAGGGCTATCTGCCTAAGGGAAGGGATGCCTTCATGGAGGACTTTCTAAGGGAAACTGACTCGTATACATGTTACACATGGGGAAAACCACGAAAACGCCCATGCAGTCAGCCCGTTCGCGGGATTCAAACCTCGAACCGAACTACCAGTGTTCAGCAGCTTTACCACTCAGCCGCTGGTGAGCCGTCAACACTATGAAGGAATCATCAGAGTTGAATGAAATTTATTCTATGTATGGCCTATAGTGATACAAAGAAATGATTAAATTTACGAAGCAATACAAGAATATTAAATGCCAAAAAACAGTCATTAGTGTAGCCAACATGAAAAAATCACGCTTGTCATTGCATTAAGTTAAACAAATTTTGAATGTGAAATAGCTTTAGAAATAGCATTCATTCTTTCTACCCAAACCCAAAGCAGATCTGTATTAATGCTGGACAAGTGTCATGGGCCAATTGCCACCCCTCAAAATCCAAGACTCAATAGGTGAGATGTCTGATGAATGGACAGACCACAGCAGAAGCAATATCTGGAATGCTGAGAGTCTTGGAACATTTCCAGCAGTACATGGGCAGGTATTACCCTGTAGAAATCACAAGCAGGAATACACTGAACATTTCTGATAAGAAGTTGCTGGTGAAGAGGTTCTCAATTCTTAGCAGATGCAATGATGTTCATCCCCATTGGTGTCTAAAATCAATACTGGCAGTCATCTGTACGATACTTTATAATATATTCTAGAAAATCGCATTAACTCCTATAGCTTCTAACCTGTCTTCAACGAACAAAATACTCCAAACTGAAGAAGGATTTATCAGAAAAGTCAATCTGTTACATTTTACATATTAATGGTTGTACTAATGACATATTAGTGGCTCCACTCTAGCTGCAAGGGTTGATGCTTTTATGCTAGTGGAATCCTAAACAATTGAATGAAACACAATCAAAGATGTAGCATACACAAGGGAAATGTTGAAGATGACAGTAGCACACCTGTAGCAGTGCTCTCACATTGTACCAACTGTCAAGATGAGTTGGTGTATGAAGTATTTGGTCCTCCTGTGTGGATGTAACATTTCATGGGCTACTGCCAGTTTGTGATGACATGTCCAGTAATTTTAAACCCACTACTTCCATATATTCATAACTTATAATACATGTCAACAGCAATTTCACAAGAGAAAAATTCTCCGTCTTGCAAGTCAATGATTAGCCACTGTTCAAAAGGAATTACATATGCTTATATCCAGAATTTTGTTATTGATAAGACACAGTGACTTCTCATTAAACCTTTACCAGGGACCGATAACAAAACACAACTTTTAACATTACACTACAGACCTCTATTTATAGAGCTAAAGGACAGTTCAGAAGGACCTGCTCAGTCCATGCATACACTATCACTGTGAAATTCTAAGCATTTATAAACATAACCCCATTTTGTACTTCCTGTAATTTTGAGTTTATTTGCCTGATTCCTTCATGGATTTTTCATGGATGCAATTTTTACAAATACGAGTACATTTTTGCAATAGCTGCAAGGAATTGATAATATAAGTTATTTTGTAAAACATTTCACTTTGCACATTAAAGTTTGTCTTTCATGCTTTAAAATATTATTCCTAATCAATATTAGTGAAAATTAAGATTAAATCCATAACGCTAATCAACAACTGATAATCATCATCATCAATCATTTTTAAGAACAATACCCTTCACAAAGACTAACATCACCAACAACCTTAAGTAGTTATCTTAGATATGGCTTATTGCACATGCACTGAATCCTGTATAAGATGACTACCATCCACAGTTCCAGATAGTTTTAATCTCTGGATATAGCCATCTTACAGAGGTGATGTTCACTATGGATGTTTATTTATATTCTCAGAAATAACAGTCATTTAAAGGAAGTGGTCCCATGGCAGAATTTATCATACAAAGTGCTTCAAACAAAACAAAACAAAATTTTTAATATATGTCTGTACTTAAGGCAACTATGCACAGAAGAAATACAGTGGACGGACAAAAATATGGAAACACCTTGTGAAATGCATGTTTGAAAAGAAAGATTGATTTTAATGAAATATGTAGGTGGCGCTGGCATTTTTGACTACTGACGCCACCTATACAACTTTGTAAATGTCGTAAACAGTTCAGTTGTTATCGGAGTACTGTTATGTGAGGTTGTCATTGCATTATGTCAGAGTTAACAGACTTCGAACGTGGGCAAATTGTTGGAGCACGTATGGTAGGTGCTTCCATAAGCAAGGTAGCCGAGGTGTTTAGTGTTTCAAGAGGTACTGTATCGAAGATTTATTCCGCATATTTGAAAAGCGGAAAAACATCATCTGCTAAATCACAGCGCGAACGAAAGTGTGTCCTGAGTGATCGTGACAGACGATCATTAAGGGCAATTGTGACGAAAAATAAGAAGACCACAGCTGCAAAAGTTACTGCTGAAATGAATGTTGTGTTTCCGAACCCTTGGGTACCAAAACAATTAGAAGGGAGCTTCATAAACAGGGAATTGCTGGCCGTGCTGCAATTGAGAAGCCACTCATCAGTGATGCTAATGCCCGTAACAGGAAAATGTGGTGTTTAAGTCATAAAGCCTGGACTATAGAGCAGTGGAAACTAGTAATATGGTCTGACGAGTCTTCTTTCACATTGTTTCCCACTTCTGGCCGAGTTTACGTCTGGAGAATGCCATCTCAAGCCTATAATACAGACTGCTTGTTGCCAAGAGTGAAACATGGCGGGGGTTCTGTTATGGTTTGGGCAGCCATATCGTGGTTCTCTGCTAGCCCCATGATAACTGTGTCAGGGCACATGACTGCCAAGACTTATGTGAACATTTTGGCCGATCAAGTTCATCCCATGGTACAAACTTTGTTCCCCAATGGTGATGGTGTCTTCCAAGACGACAAAGCCCCTGTTCACAAAGCTCACATTGTTCAGGACTAGTTTGGTGACCCGTCTCCCCTGGCCACCACAGTCACCAGACCTGAATATTATCGAACCTTTGTGGTCTACATTGGAACGGAAAGTGCGTTCTCGTTATCCACCGCCAACATCATTATCTGAACTTGCCCCCGTTTTGCAGGAAGAATGATATAATATTCCCTTGGCAAACATACAGGAACTGTATTTATCCATTCCGAGAAGACTGCAAGCTGTTTTGGATGCCAATGGGTTTCCTACACCATATTAAGCAAAGAAACATGTTTTTTTAAAGGTGTTTCCATATTTTTGTCCAACCCCTATAAATATATTTAAGATCCAGTACAGTCAACCATGACTACAGAAAACAAAAGCAACCAAAATAAAATTAAAATATTTAAATGTGTCTGCACCTTTTTTGCATTCCCAATGTTGACGAGCCTTAAATATATATTGTATTTAACCCTTACAATTACAGAACTACTTGTATTTACTCTTTATTATTCCCTCTTTTAATACTAATTTTACCACTTAAAAATTAAGAGGAGAAAATACATGCTATTTCTGAAAAAATGACAATAAAAAGCACACATAAAGACACACTAGACTTAGCAATTTCAATAATATTCTTTTCACTTAAATACCTTCCTATTTGGGCATACATTTTACACGGTTAACATAAATCAGAACTTTCTAAATCATAAATATCTTAAATGGTAGTGACAGGATCATGCCAATTATGAATAAGAGGATTTCCTGGATATACATTTCAAAAACACATTTGCTCATGTTTAGTGATGCCATTTGTAGCAATTGCAGCATGGGAAGTCGGTCACTGAAAATCATCCAAAAATTGGTAACTGAAAATCATCCAAATTATTTAAAACTGAAGCACATACCATGATTTTAAATTTCAGAAAAACAAAATTAAACATTTTAAAATTACCATATTTATTATCATATAAAAGTTACAAATATTTTAGTGACATACTATGTAACTTTGAATGTATGCCCACATACAATGTCATTGCACTTTATAAATTTGCTGAGTATAGAATAAAGCTTCATAAAATCATGTACTGGCCCAGATGAACATTTCTCAGCAGATCTTATGAAGACTCCCAATCCTTTCTCACCTTCTATCAATGTTAATTTCTTGCTCTCTGCATGTTGTCTTTATGTTCATCCTCCATTTCCTCCTCTGCATCTTTTTAATTCTGCAGTACATGTCTCATTATTTTGTTGTCATCTTTACAGAGTGAGACAAAAATATAATTGCTGATATCTATCCAAGCCTTCACCAAATTCTCACTAAGACTAATCTTCTCCAGACATGTAAGTAAATTCACAATCACAGACACAGGCACCAGATATGTTTTAAAACCAAAGGAATCCGTGACTCAATCGTCATCTACCAACATGTTCATAGCCCAATTTACAGCGATGACAACATTTACTATCAATATTTTTTACATCTTTCCTGGCAAAAGCCAAAGCAAATATAACATATTTCAATGCTAATTGCTTTTTAAAGTGATGGACACAATTTTTAAAGGCCACACATCAGTGCATAAAAAGAGGATCAGTAGTTCATTTTTATATTCTGGATAGTTCATTTGGATAAGGCTTTTTAAACTGGGTAACAGAAACATAACCCAGATGTTCCACATGTAAGCATTTACATACTTGCCAACCTATGACACTCAAAAATCAGGAGTTTTTTTAAGAAATCAGGAGATTTTTCACAATGTTAAAGACTTCTTAAATGATAAAAATATAGTTTTTAATAATGAATTAACTTTAAATAGTAACTAATTCTTAAATGCAAGCAACAAAAAAATACCTTACACATAAAAAAACATCTTTATTACTTGCATCGTTTAAGGGGAAAAAAAAAAAAAGACTAGTTTTCGTACAAATATTATAAACAGTGGCAGATTTTGCTTTCTTTAAGAAAGAAACTTCATAATTTTGTTCACAGCAATTGCCACGTATGCCTGTTTTCGCTAATAAAAGTTTTTCGAATGTGTCATCACTAATATTAGATCTAAATTTAGTCCTCGTTTTCGCAACAACACTGAGAATCCTCTCACACTCTGCATTACTATAGGGAACTGTCAAGATGGTAACACAATTCACATTTCTAGACAGTTCACTATATTTTACAGTTCCATCAGCACCTTTCACTTTTCCAATTAAACTCCACTGGGTGTCAATCCTAGCTGATTTTATAACTTCATCCAAGTTTTCTAATTGTAAAATGCTGTTATGCAGCTGTTACAATTAGAAAACTTGAATGAAGACTTGGATGGATTGTTTCAATTTTTCCTTCCTTTTAGAACTCCTTTCAAGATAATAATAAATATCAACGATGTATTCATCCACATTTATGGGTAAAGAAGCTGCCCCTTTTTCAGCTGCTAAATTTAAGAGGTGACAGGTGCACCTCATAATCTGAATTTTCCTTTTCTTAAGATGCCTGCAACACCAGTCTTCCAAGCCTACCAATACTGGTGCATTATCGGCACCAAGTGCTAAGCAATTATCCAGAGGGCCTTCATTTTCTTTTAAAGTTTTAATAATTAGCTGTGCTATATTAAAGCCTGTCAAATGTCCTTCTAAAGTCGGAACATAAAGTAAACTGCACTCAATTTCTGAAGACTCTGGATCAAAAAAAGAAACAACAATTGGATACAGTTTTGAATCGGTATTATTACTTCCATCCGTAGAGAGGCAGAAAGGAGCTGTTTTAATGCTATCAATAACTGAAGATTTATTTTTCAAACCCATTTCTTTAACAATTGATCCTGTTTTGATTCTTGCACCTTGAGTATTTTTTAGCGATTTCACTATCGGGAAACATTTTTCTAAATAAAGCTGCAGCGTGATCCGATGCATTCAGTGGCAGGATGTGCTCCAGTAAAAAGGCAGAGAACAGACATTCTGCATTAATAACTTTTTGGTCCTTTGTTTCCGAAGAAAAATTTAATTTTCCGTTTTTTAAAAAACAACTCATGTTATCCTTGTGTTTTTGCTTACGTATATGTTTGAGAACATCCGCCCTTCCACCATGCGAAATCGAAAAATCGCAACGACGGGCGGTACACATCGCAAATTTATTACATTTCTTTGAGGAAATAATGGAATGAAAGTCAACTGTGTACGATTTTTGAAACGTACACGAGTATTTCACTTTCTCGCAGACGTAACAAAAGATGATAATTTCTAAAACTATTTCCCTAAGGCACGTGTACTCACACAACTCTGGACAAAATGAAAGAAATAACTAAAGCACGTCCAAATAACAACTTACTTTGTCCTCATTGGCTAATATATGCCAGCTGACACGCAGTGGAGCTCGAAGCCCATTGGAGAACTGGAGAACGACGTTTCTGGATACGTATAATGCTCTCACTCACAAAGCAGAAGCTATCTGATTAGCAAGGTTTTGTTTTAGATATAATGTAGAATAATTCAATTGCTTTCAGACATCCAAAAGCACTTTGTTTTTATTCATATAACAAAGTATTAAGCCAAGTTCCATAAAAGTCGTGAGAAATTTTAAGAATAAGAAAAAGTCGGGAGAAATATATTGTAAATCGGGTTGGCGGGAGAGCGGTCGAAAAGCGGGAGTCTCCCGCTTAAATCGGGAGAGTTGGCAACTCTGCATTTAGTTTGTCAGCCCATTACATATTTATTTTTACCAAAGAGGCTTAAATTTAGACTTTCAAAAGTGCTGTTATTCTGATACCTCCGATTAAATGAGTGTCGGTTACAAGGGATTTTACTGCGTGTGCGTGTGTGTATATATATATATATAAATAAATGGCACATTTACCATTTGTGTATATATACACATACACACATAAATATACACCATATTATCTCTAATAAAAGTAAATATGATGTAAAATGAATTTCCTTTGAATGTTGCTCTCTGTTTTAAATTCTGTACATAATATTAGAAACAATAAAACTCAAATATATTACACTAGAAACCTTACAAGTCAAGATTTTGCTTTTATTTTTCCATACATTTCTTTATATTGAACACATATTTATATAAAATGGTGGACAATTACTAAGGACAGATCATAAACGGCTATACAGTGTGTAAAAACATAAGTTTGGTTGGATGTCAAGTGAAAATAATGCCAGAATACTAGGACATACCAATAAAGATAATTATTATTGTGCTCTGAAATTCAGAAGGCTTTGAAAAATACTAAAGGAACAAAATGGTCATTTTGTGCTGAATGTGCAAAAGTGGAAAAAAAAAAAAAATGCAATTACTGTCCGCAGGTATTTTGAAGTAAAATTTCACACAGGATATGGCCACTATAGAGGGCGATGCAAGATTCCACATTTCGTGTCATGTTTTGAACAACATTATGAGGCAACTGTTGGAGTAATTTATCCCATTCCTGTAGCGGTGAACAGATAAGGGTGTATTTGTTTATTAGAGGGAACTGTCGACCAGAAAACTTCACCCCAAAGCATCCCAAACATTTTCAATGGGATTCAGATCTGCAGAAGGTGTTAGCCATAAGAGATGTTGAATATCCTTGCCGTCTAGACACTTTTTGACAGTGAGTGATCGATGACATGTTGTGTTGTCTGTCATCCATGAGAATTAACTTATCAATGAGAGTGCCATGGAACATGCGAACATAAGGCAACAGAACATCATTAATGTATCGTTGGACAGTCATAGTCCCAGTTAAAAGCACATAGAGCAACGTACAGCTGTTAATCATAATCCTAAACCATACTATGATACCACATGTAGGATATCGGTACCTCTCCTGTATGTTTGCCAGACTATGAGCAATATGACTCTCCCACCACATTTATTGTTGTCCACAATCAAATGAAGGACTGAACCTACTTGCATCTGAGAATAGTACACAAGCCCAGCTGTCTTCCCTCAAACTGTGGTGTTGATGACATCATTACAAACGGGCTGAATGCTGATGTCTAGACAATGGAATGCATACAATAGCACTGTCGGCATATAGTCCTTCTTGATGCAAACAGCAGGCTACAGTTTTCTGGAGATTTGCTTGCCTGTACCAACAAGTAACTGATTTGCTACTACAGTAGCTGTGCTGCGCTGGCTGTTTTTTGTCAACAGCATTATGCATCTAGTATCTTCTGTAGGTATAATACAGCAAACACAACCTCCTCTGTAATTTTTGCTACACATTTCATTTGTCTGAATTCATTTCCAAAGCCTTGAAACAACACTGTGGCTGACATTGAACTCCTAACTAAGTGACACTAAGTGAACTAAGTGACATTTGTTATGTTTCACCCTTCTTCAATCTTTTCAATAATACGGCCATGCATAAAATTATCTAAGTGATGTCTGAAAGACATGCTAAAAATTGCAAGTCCATCAATTGGTTCTTACCCTTTAAATTTTGCTTTTGGGCAACAACGGTCAACATAAATTGAATTTTTTAATGTTTTTTAATTCACTATAATTTTATGTAATCATTACAGATAATACATATATATATATATATATATATATATATATATATATATATATATAATACAAAGATTTGCCAGATTCAGTACAGTAAAAATCAGATTTTTTTTAATAATTCAAAGATGTATTATTAGCTAAATTTCTTAATGTTGGAGTGGTTGATTTTACCTATCATATGTCTCTTGATTGAAGTAATAAAAATATCTCTGCCATGAAATTAACAATTAAGAATTTCCATGTTTAAAGATATTTTAGAAACTTTTGGAATTATTCTTTTGTTAAAAGTTCTAGACACTGTAAATTAACTTACACGGAGAAACTTACAACTATTAATATAAAAAGTACTAGAATCAGCTACTGACACAATTATTCTAATATTGAGAAATTTAGCTAATAATCTACCTATAAATTTGTAATCTTTAATTTGTGAAAATATTGGAATATCATCTTATTTTGAAAAAAAATATTGAAATTTACCAAAACTGGCTCACGGTGAAGATTTTGAGCAACTGTCTCCAGGGAATAAATAGCCATAAATGGACTGAGTTCACCATAATCGCACCTATTCAACAATAATCCAAAAACCTCATTATTACAAATATTCATCCTCTTAAAACATTAAATGACATGTATAAGAACTCATAAGAAAAAATTTCAAAAGATGGCACAACTAAATATCTTTTGAATAACTAGTGTATCAGCTATAATTCCAATTTCAGAAATGAATTAAATAAGACAGACATTTAAATCACGATATTTTTAAGCACTTTTTATGTTCAAATATTTTTAAGCACTTTTTTAAGCTTAAATTTTTATAGGAATCTTACAAAAAAAGGAGCAATAATTAATAAAAAGAATAACTATGATAAAATATTGCTCCAAAGTTTAACAATCACATGAAAAAACTCTATCTGCATACAATGAAAATTATCTGAGATATCATTAATTAAAATATTTAGGAACATATACAAATAGTGCTGATGATTTATGTTCTCAAATTTAAAATTATCATGGATTGTCATTTATTTCAGTAAAATGTTACATAAAAACACAAGATAGATTGCAAATTCCCATTTGCAAAAATCCTGAAATTCAAAATTTTTCATGAACCAAAGTTCAGTTTTTATATGACCTCACCTCTAAAACAAACCATCAGGTTTTTTTTATTTTATTCAGTAAAAATGATTTAAATCATAATTTTCACAACTCTTTTCAGACACAGACTTTTTCACAATCTTTTCAGGGACAAATTTGCATATTACATGATAATATATAATATAGGTAACAATTTCTTAACTGAGACTTTTTTATAAAGGGCTGCCCATTCAAATTTTAATTCTGTACATTTTAAAATGCATCATCACCAAAATTATCAAACGCTTCTAATTTGTTATAGAAAAATAATAATAAACAAAACTGAATATGTAAAAAACGTGTTATGGATTTTATTATCAGTTTAATTATGAATCAATTTTTTTAACTTTTTACCATCTCTATAAGAAACATTAAAACAGTTGTTTTGCATGAGAAAATGTATGCCTCTCTTAACACTTTGCGGACCTCTCAGTATACCATTCTGTGCCTTTCAAAGAAATACATTAAAATCTGAAATCAATCTTTTTAAATATGAGACTAATAATCAGAATTAAAGATTTGGAAATTTTTTTAAATATTGGGTTCACTAGCATTACAGCTACACTTTATTCGTTTTTTCTCCATTTCATATAAAATTAATCCCATGAGAAATGACTTATCAAAACACTGACAGAAAAGGATAATTACTTTAAATACTTCTATATAAATCCCCTTTCCTTCCGAAGCCAAGCTGATGGAAAGTTTCAGTTAGAAAAGACATTACAAAATTAATGTTAGATGAAAACTTTGAGCTTATCTTGAATAAATTTGAAAAGGAAACTTGGATTTTCTTAAAGAATGCCATTAGCCAAATTTTTGATTAATAGTAAATTCAAATGTTTAAATAGCTCAATAAAAAAACTTGACTAATTCAATTTGTACATAGATCTGTTAAAAAAAAAAAAAAAAAAAAAAAAGGAGAAAGAAAACAATGCAATTATTTATGAGGCAAGGAAAGCAGTTTCATCCAGCAAATAAGAAATGATGAACCATACTAGGATCAATAGAGTGCTAATATTATTGCAAATTACAGATTCATGTTATTTAGCTAAAATTCATAATGCAAAAGAAAAAGCAACTAGTACTGCTTTACTAGTAAATGTTATGCTCAAATAAAAAGTTAAAAACTCTTAGCCTTCGATTATGTATTTTTTCTTGCTTAAATAACTGTATTTTAATGCTTTACATAACAGACACTTCCACAGTTGAAAAAGCATGAGTTATTAGAGCGCATACATCATTTTTACTTGCACCATGTTATTAAATTGTTTTTTCATTTTTCAGGTCAAAACAAATTGCAGTAAAGGTATGCTTGATGGGGAAAAGGGATAATTAATACAGTTTTCAGACTAAGCACAAAAAACTATAAATCCAGCATAAAAAAGTTTTTACAAATTTCTCAAGGTTGCATAACTAGCAAAATTCTGCTTATGACAAAGAACTAAGGCGTTTTGGCACAGAGAACTTTTGAAAATTAATTGCAGTTACCTCCACATCATAATATAGTAATCATAGCATTAGCTAAAGATACAAGGAAAAAAACCATTATAGGTTTAACACAGGAGCTGGCTAAGAGGTCCCCTAGGGACAAGGAGAACGTCTGTGTTTACCTCTAATAGAGGGCAGGAGAGGAACCCCCATAGAGGAAAGCGCACAGACAATTGTGGTGGAGTCAATTACCTGCACATGCCAGCGTGAATGCTAATGGAAGGTGTCGAAAGAAGTTGAAGCATGAACGAGCCAGGCTTCGGAAAAGGTAAGGTATGCATAAACCAAGCGAAAGTTGGTAAGAGCCTTGATCGGTGGTTGTGAGGTAGGGGAGAAGGGTCATTGACCTAAATACAGGAAAGGAAAGGAGAAGGAGCAAAAAGCGAGAAATACATTTGTTATTTTGCATTGCATTTAATTTTGAATGAAAGCGTTTCAATGCATCTTCAATGAAAACTGTCTTCATCTTAAGAAATTTTGCTAATGAATCTAAAATCTAAAAGGAAAATCTAAAATGAGGATGAAGAAAGGAAGAACCGAAATTGTATAATTATGTATTTTAATAGTTTTAATAATGTGTAACGATAAAGGATGGCCCAAACAAACATTGCCATTTAAAAAATAATAAATAATTATCATAATAATAATTCCCTAAGTCTCTCCCTTTAGCTCAAAGAAGAAAAATTCCTGAAATTTATTCTGAAAATAAATAGCTGGTTGTGCACATACTAACAGCATAATATGTGCCATTAGCAAGTAAGAAGCCCAGTACTTAATTGAAGTCATTTGTTTGATTCATGGTTTTCAACATTCTTTCCATATGTGGTCAGCTTGTTACAAACAGACTGTATTTCATGCAAAAAGGAATCATGTTGAACAAAGCATTTACAAGATGCAACAATACTGAATACATTAATTTCCTATGAGCTTAATAAACTCCTAGCTTTATATTAAATTATCCTTGGAAGAAACATTCTCCTCCTCCCCCAAAAAAATACTGTAGAGAGGTATCTCTGGATACGAGTGCATTTGGATATGAGATTTTCAAGATATGAATCACATTCAAGCAAACTTTGGGATATAAGCCCCAGCGAGAGGTTCGTGTACTACCACAACTTGACTCGGTAAACTAAGCGAAGTCCTATATATATATATATATATATAAATGGCATTTATATATGTATGTATATAATTATGGATATCAAATAAAAATCCCACATTATATCCCCTTTTCTCAAAACCCTACAATAACATTTTTGTTCACACTTGCATTGGATACAATCCACCCCTTTGTCAGAATTATTTACTCCCTTCAAGCCTCCCCACGCATATACTGTTCTCCTTATTGCTTGCCAATTCAGTATACCTTTGTTTGAAAGCCTGGCGAAAATCTTTAAATGAATGACTTCAAAAGATAAGAACATCACACATGTATCTTTCAGGTTTCTTTGTCAAGAAAAGGGTGCTAATTCTATGGCAAATATATCTTAAAATTTAAAAAATTAGTTTGAAATTATAGGCGTGCAATATACACTGGAATATACCGTAGGTGTTTTGGGGGATGAAAACCATAATAAAAGGTTTTATCCTAAAAGGACAGTGGAATTTCAAGTTTTCAAATTTAGATACTCTCATCTTCCCCAGTTATTAAGGGCTTCTTTAACTTTTCATATTAAAGCAAGCATAGGTTTTGCTCAATTACACTGCTAACCTTGATTTTAACCTTACATAATTTCAACCTAATTTTCAACTTACATAATTCGTGAATGACCTATATCTACATTGATCTAACTTATCTCATAGGATTGCTTAAGATACATGGATATTTTTAAAGTTCCTAAGATATTTCTCAGAATTCGTTTAGCATCTGCATCTTAATCAAATGATAAATTAATAAAGATAGAAGCTTAAAAATAACTAAAATAAAAAGAGCAATTATTTTAAACTCCAACACATGCTGAACACGTACATTCAAGATGAACTTTGTTTACTTTGAGGGAGGATAGAGAATATCAATATGCAATATATTCACATAGGCAAAACAGATCCATAAATAAACATAATCGCAGCATAATTGTCCCTGTTTACCAGACTTATTTAACGTTAGTTTCCTCATGTGAGGAATCTTCAAAAAAACACCTGTTGTTCCAACATAGGCCTCTTGACAAAAACTGCCGTTACTGCTCTTACAAATCTCCAGGTGCTCTTGAAAATGTTCAACAATCCATGTGGCGCTGGCATTAGTGTCAGGCATGCTATGTCACTGCAAATAGTCAGAAACTTAAACACATAATATGATTCTACAAGAGATAAAACTCTTGTAGAATCATATTATGTGTCTACCAGTAGTTGTACTATTAAGTTCCATATAAAAAAGTACTTTACACTGCTTCCAATAGTGTTCTTGCTGTTTTTGTGCTTCTTCTAGCTCTTGCAAATTTCCTCCATGAGTCCTTCAAACTGGGGAGGTGGGGTAGCTGCAGCACATAAATTGGCTGTCCTGCTGGTGCAACTAATCGAACCCAACCCCCCTTACCAAGCTGATCACTTGCTCTCTCCATATGGTAGAAGTGGACAATATGAAGCAGATTAGCTGCCTTCATGGGACTAGAGCCACTGTTTCTGTAGTGGTCCATTCGGGCATGGAAGAGATTCCATGTAAAGTTTGACTCTTACTGTGTGATCACTAGATGTTTATTTCAGATTAAATCTGGGGAGAAATTTCTGGTCCTGCTTTCCCTATGTGAATAGGTTCATATCAATAGTCTCTACTTTGAGAGTTTGTACATGGAGTTTTGAGATACCCTGCATAGATATGGTCAATAATTACCTGAAATGAAATGGCATCTGGGCTTGATACCACTGATTGAGATCAAATACAACCAAATGATATGATGATGGGGAAGTTTCACCATCAAACCACACCTCCCACGAGAAAAAACACAAACTTGTTTCTTCAGATAAACTTTCACCTGCAAACAAACATGATGAAAAATTATCGCAATTTCCCGATTACAATAGTAACAGCTTTTAAAATAAAGTTTAAAATAATATTTTAAAGTACAAAGGATTTAATTTCACATTTTAAACTCTGTAAAAACACTCAACTTATATACTTCTGAAAAACAAAGTTAACAGTTTGCCTTATTATTTAAAAAATTATTTCATCTTTAAATTGATGAATTTTAAATGAGTAAGACTTTTACTCGCACAGAAAAATCAACATGAAAGGTCAACATACTTTTTATAAACTGTTTATGTTGCCAATATAAAGAACTAAAATTATTTATTAGATCTACCAATAAGTAACAATTTCTGAAATAGGTTTTTGAAGAAGTTTTAAAAATAAATAAAATAGTGATTTAATCCTCATTTTTTTCCCATCTGACTCAATAACATTCTTCGAATGCTGTACTAGATTTCCTGCCCTATTAACTAATGAAATCAGCTCGAAAAGAGGTCTCCAAAATCCATTTTAAGTGCCTTATAAGAAATGTATTCTTTTTCATCAATGACTCCAAACTACCAGTAATCATCAGCAGTCACTAGACAATTAAATAAAAAAAAGAATTTTTTTTTTTTTTCCTTTGTGTGTGTATGTGTTTTATTTCGTGTTTTTCCCCCCTGTGAATAAACAGCAGTGCAAATGTTCAAAAGTTCTTGCTAATTAAAAATAGCAAGTTCCTGTGGAACAAACCTGCCAATATTAAGACATGATTCCCATTTTCCAAAAGGCAATGAACAGTTGCTATTTGAATTAACCTCTTCCACTAATTCTTTAAGGTACAAGTTCAAGTACTTCTTTCAGATGCAGCTTTACTTAAATACTAATACTAAATGCAGCAGTGCCCACAGTTGCTGACATTTTTCAAACTAAGAGGTCTCCTTGTTGAAATTTATAGAACTACTGCTGGTACTTAGGCATATTTAAAATATGTTTACTATACACTTCATCCACATTTTTACAGCATTTGCTGCACTCCTGCCCTTGTTATTTTCTAACTATGCACTCAATTATTTTCTAAGTTTTACACAATAACTCATATTCATTTTCTAGTTTAATGAAACAGAATTGGAAAACAATTTGACACTACAAAACTCATTAATATTTACTGCTAATAAGTGTTTTCAGGTATTTCTGACTTTTGTTACATTTCTTGAGGTAGAAATCACATGCACATGTAGGCAAATCAAAATTCAAAATAAAATTGATTAACAATTACCTAAACAGCAAACATTAGATTTGTAGATGCACTGTATAAATAAATTCATAGCCAGATAAGTTTGCTCTCAAATAAAAGAACATTACAAAAACTTATATTTGTCATCCAACTGCTTAATAATAGAAGAGAAATCAAAAGAATAAGCAAAATTTTAAATATATTTAAGCAGTGTAATTTAACATGTTAACATTTAAATGCAGTATAAAATTAGGCCATAGAAATTTTTATGGTTTAATGGAGCAATGCAGTTTAATACAGTAATAGATGAATGCAGCATAAAATATACAGAGTAATTCAGTATGTTAATAGCTAAATGCAGTATAAAATTAGGCCATAGATTTTAGATAATATTTTTACGATTTTAAGGAGAATTCAAACAAAATTCCATGATTTGTCCAAGTTTTCCACATATGTTTTAAGAATATTTCAGTTTAGCTGCATAGTGCACACTGACTGTGCTAAGAGTAAATTAGTTATGGTACCACATGAAAACACAAAAATTTGCTAATTATGTAAGACTTTTGATTTAAAAGTAGTTATTCTCTGTAACGTTCATACAGTTTTTACCAAACTATGAAAACTTGCTATACAATATTTGCATACTAAACCAACGTTCTCTTCAGCAATCAATTGTATCACAAATAAATTCCCTTCTTAATTACATGAAAATAGAATTACATGAATTATTAAATTATATAATACCAGAAGCACTTGTCAGTGCATCTAAAATATTTGCAGTCACCGACACTGAAATACATTTATAAAAAAATATCAGCACATATATAATTAGTTAAAATATAACTTAAAAAGTAATTTTGCATGCATAAAAATAAACATTTACAAAAGAAATTAAATACTTACAATTTATTCCATCTAAGTAAAAAACAAAATCAGAAACGAAATTCATTGATTTTTCAACAAAAACTTTTAAATAACGGATCCCCCCCCCATTAACTGTGATAAAATTATGGCATGAATGAAAGCTTTATTGTTTTAGAAAGTATTACAGTCAAAAGTCGTTAATTCGGACACCCATAATCCGGAATGATCTATAATCCAGACCTCAAAGCTACAAACTTTCTGCACATGCGTCGCGTTCACGCATGCGCACAGGCATTTACGAGTGCGCGTAAGACCTTTACGGCTGCGAATATGTTTTTGCGCATGCGCATTTAATGTGTAACGGACAGTATAATCTAAGCAAAAATTATTTAATTCAGTTAATGTTGCAGATTGCGTTGTTCCTTAATCTTCGAATTGGATCCAGCTTATTATTTTTTGCGGACTGTTAAAGCAATTTCATAAAAGTAAGCTTGAACTTTCAATTATGTCAAATAGAATTTCCGATATATATTTACTAATATGTAATTTGTATCTACAAAGCGAAAGTATGTTTTGAAATCCGAGATCTGTTTATCAATTTCACTCTGCGGATTGGAAGTTGATCTGTCAGCACTATCCTTATCTTCAGGGCAGATGTTTTTATTTTATTTGGCTTATAATTCCTTACTAAGTGTAGCATTTCATCTCGATGTACTCCGTCTTTGATATGATTTAAATCAAGTTCCTCGTCATTATAATTCGCTTCCGATAGTGAAGAAAGTGACCCACAGGTTATTGAAAACGAAAACATTTCGATTGACAAATTAGTCGGTATTCTCGACACAGCAATTATAGGACTTGAACAGCGGAACTTTGTAACTAAACAAGAAATTATGTCTGTTTAATAGAATTAAAGAGAAAGTATTATCACATGAAACGAAGCAACTTACATTGAAAGAAATGTTTAATAAAGTAAACAAATAAATATTAAGCTTTTTCTTTTTGTAAATTTTGATACCCTTTGGATCATAATTGTTCTTTATTTCATAAATTACGGTTTCATATTTTTAATTTTGTAATTTCTGCATGCCATCTTACCAGATTTAAACTGATGATCTATAATCCGGAAAAATCGATAATCCGGAATCGCCGAAGTCCTGACGAGTCCGGATTAATGACTTTTGACTGTATAAATAACTTCTGGAACGGAAGTAATTGTTCACAAAATGACAGTAGGAGAACAGTTATATCTATCCTATTAAATAATATATAATTGCCGAAAAGTCACTTCTGTAATATTACAAGAGTTGCTACATTCTGAAAGGTAAAAAAAAAAAAAAAAAAATTAAAGAAGTCTACAGACTTTTGATGGAAAACTTCTAATCTAAACATATTAAAGACATTTAGAATATTTAAACAAAATATTAATAGAAAAAATGCTAATAAAAAATTAACACAAAACTATACTTGTTGTTTTAATTCTGCAATTTAGCTAATTTTGTTATTTTCATGTTGTTCGTGAAAATCAGAGGACGATCAGTCAGAGGCTTAAACATAAAATTTTAAAATATATATAAACATTCACAAATTTTGTTTTTAACATCACCGTAGTTTAAAGAACATTTAACAATATGCCAAAAAAAAAAAAAAAAATCAATAAACAGACTCTGATTAAATTTCTTACAAGGGATAGAACTTATTAACTAATTTAGAAGAAATACATTCCATTCATGCTATTTTTGGAGGCATGCTTATTTTTCCATCATAAGCATGCCTCCAAAAATATTCAAAGTAATTATGCAGTACTACAGTACAGAAAAAGGCATCAGAAACTTACTTGCATTTCCTGATTTCATATCCGTAGCCTGCGAAGAATCAGTCAGATGCACCGCTTGACATGATATGAGACGAGTTCCTATAGATGAGTTGGAATGCAAGGGCTTGAAGGGATCATTTGTCAAAGGGTATTCAAATCTCTTGTTACAGCTTTGGAGATCCTATGAAGAGGGAGAAAGTTATGCACTCTTGCTAGAAAATTCATTACACAAATTACTCTTATCTTATTTTGTGTACTGGAATTTTTCACCAAAAATTTTGCTGTCAAATTTTATGTGATGAAAGTATGAAGAAATTGATGTATAATAACAAAGTTAAAAATACACAAATAGTTGCGTTAACAGGAGTGAGTCCAACAGCAGAGAAACTGAGAGCTCAACAAGAACATAAAAAAACTTACTTTTTTTTTAAATAAACTTACTTTATTTTTGGGAGAATCTTGTTTTGTTTAACAATAATCTTAATTTTAAACAGCTACCAACCTTTAAATATGAGAAACAGTGAAGTTTGGGTTTTCGCACGTACTGTGAGATTCTGTGGTGCTTCAACGTAGCTTCAAAAGGACTCCAAATTGGTCAATTGTCTTAATTTCACTTCTTAATTATTATTCAGATCATTAAATTAATTATAAAATTATTTAAACAAATCATAATCAGGTTATGTATATCAAAATTAATTATAATCAGTTTATTAAACTAATTATACCACTCAAACCATTAAACTAATTATAATAATAAATGTATTAGCTAAATATTTAATTCATTAATCTAAATTTGAATTTTATCTTTTTTGACTAATTTCATTAGAAATTTTTATAAAAAACCCAAACAAGAATGAAAAGCTTTCCTGTTTGGGTATCCATCAGCATATAGCTTTCATTTAACAAAGTGCTTCTAAACACAGTAAAAATAAAGTAAAATATTAAAATGCATAAATAATAATGTTACGTAATAAATTTTACATTGTAACATTTAAAAATTTAAAGTAAAATTAAATACTAACATTTACCTACTAAATGTTAGTTAAATCTTCAGAAAATGGTCTACAATAAATTAAGAACATTGCAGGTGGAATAAAATTAGAAAAATTCACTTGTAAAAAATGGAACTTACCTACTTTTAAGTTTCATTAAAAGATGCAATATGACAAATATTATATCTCTTAAAAAAATAATAATAATAATATTGCGAAAAATTTTTTCACAATATTTCCTTTTCCTTCGGTACTTGAGCAATCAGTAATTCTTCAAAAAGTGCATTTGAAAGAAATAAGTCTACATTCAGACAGATTAGAGATTTGCAAATTTACTGCAAGGCCAGAAGATAAGATGAAGAATCAGAAATTTTCCAGTAAAAGACAGGAAAGTAAAAAAATGACTAGGAGCCCCAAAAACATTAAATGAGACTTAACAAATAATGTGATATTCTGAAACCATAAGTTGTTAAAAAGTTATTTCAGTATTCTCATCACTCCAGCACATCTGATCTTTAAATTTAGCTGTTGACTGTTAATTTTACAAATTTACGGGCGAATACGCTGGCCACGCCATACGCGCAATCCCTTCACTCTCCAGGTAGTCATCGACGATGTGAGCTGTATGGGGACGTGCCTTATCGTCCATTAAAACAAAAGTAGGGCCAACTGCTGCAGCGTACAATCTCATAATGGGTTCGAGGACTTTATCTCGATACCGGACAGTCGTCAAAGAACCCCGTTTAAAGATGTGCAGGTCGGTGCGGTATCCTAATGAAATGCCTGCCCACACCATAATGCTTCTGCGTCGGAATGTGTGATGTTCGGTGATGTTTTGGGACTGATTGTGTGTTCGTTGTTCACGCCATATCCTTATATGCTTGTCCTCTGGCTCCAGAGCAAATCTTGACTCATCAGTAAACATGACATTGCCTCAGTCAGACACATTCCAATCGACATGTTCCCGGCACCACTGTAATCGTGCACCTCTTGATTGGACGGATAAGAGGAATACAAACTCAAAGCTCACAAAAATTCGAGGTACCCGGGCGTACAGTCTACTCATATGTAATCTTCGGCGTACAGTAGCTGCAGATATCGCCTTATCAATGGACGCTGTAACCATAGATGTCACATGTGTGGAGGCCGGTCTGAGATTCCGCTTGGCTAGAATAGCAATATATCGATCTTTCGCGGTGGTTGTAACCCTTGGGCGACCGGCTACGGGTCTTCAGACAACTGCCTGTGTGGTTTGGAATTGTTTCCATAAACGTGAAATTACAGAATGATGAATGTCGAAGAAAAGAGCAACATCTGTAATCGACTGTCCTGCTTCAATGCGCCCCACAGCAATCCGGCGTTTAGAATCTTCCATTCATCTTTTGGAAGTCATAGAAACACGCATGTCTTGAAAACAAATTGTACGAAAGTTTTAAACACCTTTTATAAGCACTTACAATCAACTTTAGTAACCCTTCATAAAGCTGGCTTCTTATAAGACTGCCTTTTTTGCATATTTCTTGACATCAAAGCGTGATTGGCTGTTACCTAACATATTTGCATACTTCCATCTACCTCTGCTGCGAATTGCATCCTCTTCAATTCTGATTGGCTTCCGGAAATTAGCATTTTCCTCTCCATGCTTAACTTTTGGAAGTGAGTGTATATAAATAGATATAAGAACTTCATCAGAAAAAAAAAATTATAAAACGAGTTTAAATTAATTGATTATGGCAAAGCACTGTTGACAATGATTACGGCAAATAACTGCTGACAGTTATTTGGATGAGAGATGCCTTTGTGGAAAATATGAATTCAAATAAACATAAAAAGAAATTTTATAACAGCAAATATAGGATGGAATATCAAACAAAAATACATTAGGAAATAAATATGAAATAAGGTTAAGTAAATTGATTATTATGCATTACAGTAACCTACAGTATTAACATTAACACGTCAACAAAGAACGTCTAGTTTGAAGAAAGAACGTCTGTTTCCACATAAGCTTTTAAGTCCCGAGTAAATAAATTCCGCATTTCTGGGTATATCTGAATAACAAATCAGTAATTCTTAATGCAAACAGTACTGAATATTTAATTTTTTGGACTATGAATACTTCTAAACATTTATTTTTTGTATATGGAAAAAAGAACACACAATTTGCAGCAATTGATAATGCGTGCTTGAAGTCTACATTCGTCACCAATCGACGAAGGTTGCCGTGCTGAAAAAAATGTGTATTACGCGTGCGTGAAGTGTAAGCCCCGCGATACACAATTTGGCAAGAAAGTGATCACTTCCGACACCGGCACAAAACTCGCTTTTGGTGGGATCACTGTATGAAATTCCGACTTTTCCAGATTTTGACTAAAATATTTAAATTCCCTGACTTTTTCCTGAACTTTTTGGTCAACTTTCGAATTCCCTGACTTTTTCCGGTTTTCCCAGTTTTCCAGGTAGCATGGCAACCCTGTTCATAGTACAGACACTGTTTGTTTTTTCATTACTTTTGAATTTCAACAGCAGTGAAAGGTGATACAAAAAACTGACAGTTACTCTGCTTTGGGATAATTAAAAGCTAACTATGCAATACTATATTACTTAATTATTCATTATACAATATTACTTTACTTATTATATTACTTTAATTATAGTACAATACTATATTACTTTATTATTCTTCATCATTTCAAGGCACAAACACTGTTTGTTTTTTTCATTACTTCTTAATTTCAATAGGAATTAATGTAATACAAAAAACTGAGTTATTCTGCTTCAGGATAATCAAGAGCTAACTGTTCTATACTATATTACTTTATTACATTATTTTAAATAATTAAAAAATGAAATTGAAATTAACAATATGCTTTATACACTCTTCTAAAAAGGAAAAAAAAAAAAAAAAAAAGGAAATCCAGATAACTTAAATTCTAGATATCCAGATTTCAAGTAAATGAAGTTACTGCATATGAAAGTGGAAAACAACTTACTGTATAAAACATCCCAAACTCATCATCATATTTTCTCTTGTTGTAAGTAAAAGAATATAAAGATGCAACAGTTACTTCTTTAGGTCTGCAAAAGATTTCACTTGCAGTTACTACCACTGCATTTTACAAAGTCTTACGACATTAGAAATTTCTCAAAATACACTTTATTATTTATTAAACATTCAATTTTAAAACTAAATTAACCTTAAAATTATTTGCTATAAGCTGTAAATAACCCTATTTTATTTACTTATTATGAATATTTAAACTCCTTTGCCACACAAGGCTTACAGTGATAAGTAACAAAAAACTAAACACAAACTACAATAAAGTTACAAAATCACAGATGAAGCATGTGAAATAAATATGAAGGAAGAAGATATTGTCATTTTATCTTGGACAAACAAATGGAGAAGGAGAGGAAACATAATGTTTACAGAATTTAACTAGAAAAGGAAGTCTTTTCTTCCTTCCATAAGCTTTGGACAATAAAACAACAAATTTTTGACATTTTGCACTTCTTCGAAGCTACAGGAACACAAATCCATATGAGACAGCCCAAATCCTTTCAAATACTAATTCAAATCACCCTTACCATTTAAAAATCTAGTAATTTTAATTATTTGTAAAACACATTTTCATTTGAGTCTGGAGAATGGAGAATGGAAGGAAAAAATAATTTAGGCAGAGAGGCAGTAGAAGAATTTCTGTATAATACATTCTACTTGAGAATCACTTTACTCCAAATTTATTCCTTTAAGAATAACTTAGAGTGTCACTGTGGTGTTAATTTGAAGGTTTATATCTTGTTTGGTCAACCAATAACGCCTTTCATTTCCTAGATTGCCAATGTGGCCACATATTGATAAAGTTACATCAAATAAATGTAACTCACATTTTTTTTTTTTTTTTTAAATACATAAAGGTAAATTACGATGAAAAAACATACCTTTATAATTTGCATTTTTTACCTGCATATAAACATTAGTAAGTAAAATATCAGTAACAACATTTATCAGGATATAAAAACATCAGCAACAACACTTGCACATCATTTAGGAGGATATATAAAAAATAGTTATATCATCTAGAACTTTTGGCATCTTTTTCAGTTGGTGTTAATAATGAGGGAAAACATCATTTACTGAACAGTGATAAATAGAATGTTCAAGTGCTTAATCACATGATTAAGCCAAAGTTAAAATTTGAAACTTTTAAATTTCTTTTGCATTACTAGTAGATTAGATGAAACAAAAATAACAGAACATTCAGATATGATGCAGATGAACGCATTGATTTAAAAAGTGAATTCACTATACACAAAATAAAGATCTTTATTTAAAAAAATAATCTCCTTTGCTCAGTACTGTTATGCATCTTTCCTTGCCTTCTGGCAGCTATTTTATTCTTTATTTTGGTTTGGAGCATATTCAGTTTCTGGACCAGCATGACTGCCATTGGGAAACAATGGTGGCTAAATCTTGGCCATAATGAAACGATACGTCAGCATTTCCCACCTCATAAGTGACTGACATATGTTTCCTATACTGTCTGAAAAGTGAACTCAAAAGTGCCAAATCTTGAGGATTCCCTCACTAAAAACTTAACAATAATCCTTCACTTTGAACTTTATTTATTGTAGAGATCACACAGAAACCCTCTAAACCACTCAGAAACAAAGCCATTTAAAAGCTTAAAATTTCTTTGTTGAGCTAATGGAAAAGGGGAAGAAGCTCAGAACAAGTTCAAAATACTTTGATTTCACACCTTAACAAAAGGTTAGTATATAAATTATTTTCACCTTTCCCCACACATGCTCTCAGTGTATAACTAGTAGCACATGTGTCTAGCAATTTGAAGATCTGGAGTTTGAATCCTACTGACGACATATGATTTTCTCACGTTTTTGCTTCAACAATTATAAATAGCTCTATAACTACGACTGATTAAAGGTAGTGAATGATAATTTATACATGGATTTGGTTGACTAGGACTTGTTCCTCTCTCCAGTCACCCTTTAATTAGGTAAGAATATATTGAAATTTTACCTTCCCCACTTAATGTTCAAATGGTGTTACTGGTAGCACGTCCGGCAAGCAACTGGAAAATTAGAAGCCCAAATCCCAGTGAGAGCATAACTGATTTTTCCTGCTCTGAAAAACTTAATAGCTTTATAAGTACTGAAAGAGTTTTAATTTTCCTTTAATTATGCCTTATCCATTCTTCATTTTAATCACAAAATTATAACTCAAAAATAAAGGAAAGGTTAACAAAAATTGCATAAAATAAAATTCCGTACTTAGTTTCTTCTGGTAGAGGCCCACTAATTACCCATAAATAGCAGAAATTCCGTGGATCATTCTCAGGTTCTTGAAATGCAAATGAAATTACAGGTTGTTCATGAGGAGAAGTTGATATAGTAAACCTAGAATATAAAGTAGGTCCTTAAACAAGACAAATCATAAAAAGGTTGCCAAAAAATGTAATGGTGATGTTAGATGCAAGGCTGCATGGTAATTAATGCTAAATACCATTATTTTTACTGCTTCATATCAATATATGCGGATTGTAATAAAAAATAATGGACGTATTGGTGTTAGTTTACATAATTCTACATCAAACACCATTATATTGTAATTTAAAAATAATATATACTTTTTAACAGGACAAAGTAACATAAAAGTCAGTGAACACTTAAAAAATACATATTTTGGTGAATTTGCTAAAAAAATGTAATTCGAAAAACTTTAGACCATTGTAGCATTTGAAAAGCTTAAGTGAATAGTTAAAAATAAGCAAATGATTTAGAGAAAAGTCCCACAATAAAAAAATCATACATTAAACATGAGTTGATTAAAATAGCAAACAGTAGAAATTTTTTTTTAATTATATCATAAAAAATTAAAACCATGTAGAAAATTTGGCACTTGCTTAAAAAAGTAATATACAATGGTACAACTTGTTCATTGTATCTATCAGATGCACATGAGGATTGAAACAAATAATCCTCATAAATGAAATGGCAACAACTTCCATTCTGTTCAGATATAAAAATCCTGTGATTAAAAAATTATACTTTCTCTGAGATATTAATACTGTGTTTCCTTGAAAATAAGACCTAACAAAAAAAAAATAAGCCCTAGAATTGATTTTTCAGAGTACTCCTAATATACGCCCTACCCCTAAAATAAGCTAAAATAAAATCATAAACCAGACAGGCACCTCACTACCGAATAACGAAGTGTAGACGCATCACACATGCACAACTGAAAAAAATGAATATGGTTGAGACAAATTAGAATATTCAGTATTCGATAAAAATCTGGCAGCTCTCTGCAAAGAGAAGTTGGATCTATGAATTGTCTGAAACTGGCAATCAGAGTATAATAACCTCAGTTAACAAGCTGATGCGGGAAATATCAAGAAGCATAATCAACGTCCAGTATTTGATGAACTGAAACATATCATCTGTGAATGGATTGCTGATACAAGAGCAAAGTGTTTAGTTGTTCACAGGGCTGATATTCAAGCATTTTCCATTGTAATGGCACCCCAGCTAGACATATCACAAGACGAATTCAAAGCATCACAACACAGAGTGGATGGATTCCTGCGCAATATGAACTGTCTCTAAGAAGATCAATAACGCTCTTCAAACTGGAAGACACTGAATTGATTAAAATTCATCTTCATGGAAAGAACCTCCCTCTAATCACCTCTAAGGGTAAGAAAGAGAAAATCAAGTATGTTTCAGGTATTCATGTTCTTGAGACGTAAAGCACTTGGTGTACACAAGAAGCTATAAGAAAGTGGGTCAATTTATTTCTACCACTTATTTTACGAGGTGGCCAAAGAGGTATGCTAGTGTGGGATTCTGTCAGTATTCATCACGCAAAACCATAGAGAACTTCTTTGCAGAAAGAACTGATCAAATAATGTTTCTCGCAGGAATGACTCCATATCTCCAAACTCTTGATCTTGCAATAAGCAAGCCATTTAAGGACTATTTGCACATGAAAATCAATGACTACATTGAAAATAGAATGGAGAGAAATAAGTGAAGCCTAAGCTACAAGAAGTAATTACTTAGAAAATGCCCTAGGATTAGGCTCAATAGACAAGAAGAGCCCACTTGAGGAAGGCTCTGAGGCACAGGCCAATGGTCATGGAGAAAACAAAGTTGCAAAAAATTCAGGCCAGAATTCGTGATTCGGAGCTTTATGATGATGTTGAAGGAGACGACTGGCTGTATTAGAATAAATGATTTTCTTCACTTTTTAAATGTTTCTTGAATGTGAATAAATGTATTTCTTAAACCTGAATAAATGTATTTCTTAAATGTGAATAAATTATTTCTTGGAACCTGAATAAATGTATTTCTTGAACCTGAAGGAATGTGTTTCTCGAACATGAACGAATGTCAGGGTTGCCACTTAAAGAGGAGAATGAAATTCCCTGACTTTTCCAAGTTTTCCAGGTGTGTTTTGAGAAAATTCCAGTATCCGCATAGTGGGCGTTGGCTGCGCTGAGAGGTAAATTAATTATGGTACCACTTGAAAACACAAAAATTTGCCAATTGCATATGACTTATTATATATATAATCCTGAAAGCATTACTATTATAGCTATAATAGGAGTTATTTTCTCCACTGAAGATTGAGATTAAAATCTGCCCAATCTGGATTAAAAAATGATTTTTTTGCAGACGTTTTGCAGCTAAACGAAAGAAAGAAATCGATTTAATTATATTTTAAAATAAATGCAGGTATTTTATATTTATTTAGCAGCATACATAAACAAAAATATGTGCATTAAATTTCGTGATAGTATGTCATTATGCTGCTACATTTAGTTTCAGAATTATGCCAGAGAAATTTGCTTGAAATTTGAAAGTATTATTAACTAATAATAAATAAATTTAGAGGAAAGAAGAACATTTAATGATATACATAACATTAAAATGAAGTTAATTACTTAAAAATTGAATTGCAATAATCAATGCCATTTTGGCAAATATTAAACGTTAGCCTAAATGACTGATTACTACACTTTATTTTACTGCAAAATGAAAAATAAGGCGTTTATTAAAATGAAGGGAAAAAAAGTTTAAAAGATTTTGCGGTAAAAGCCTAGTCTTCGCTACGGCCTTTGTACAATTTTGAAAACTGCCGCCAACACCAAAATGACCAGTTTACTAGCCAACACCTTCTTGAACAAAGACTAAGAGGCAGAAAGAGATAACTGTTGTTACTGCTCATCATAATGTCTCCAAATCCCATGTGTACCGTACATGGAAGTTAGAATAAAAAAATATGTATTGTTAAGATAAAAAAACTTCTCTGCAACAGGAATGGCTCCGGCGCAAATTAGAGGGAAACAGCTGCATATGCGTGAAATATCTGTGTTTCATAATGTCGCCAAATCCCATGGTGTTAGTTTCATAATGTCGCCAAATCCCATGTGTACCGTACATGGAAGTTAGAATAAAAAAATATGTATTGTTAAGATAAAAAAAACTTCTCTGCAACAGGAATAGCTCTCCCAAATTAGAGGGAAACAGCTGCAAATGCGTGAAATATCTGCCACCGAAGCTCGCGAAGTTCGAAGGTCAAGTTTATCAAGAGTATATAAAACGAATATCGTTTTAAATTTCCTTAAACTTTAAAGGAAAAGAAAATATTTTTTGCACGAGTAATTAATAGCTACTTTGAGCAAAAAAAGTACGAAAATCCAAGTATAAATCATCGCTAAAGTCAAAGAACGTTTCTTCTTAACACATGCTTCACAATTTCTTGTCGCCCAGGGGGAAATTCTCGCCGTTAGTTCCGTCGCCAAATCCCTAAGCGAGTTTTTTCCTCCGCTTTCTAGCGGCACTCTAGCAAACTGATTTACATTATGTCTATAGAACCTTTCTTTCTTTACATAGACATTCTTACATTTGAACAGAGTACATCGGGGCTATTCTAGCCTCCATCATACTGTATATTATGCTTAAACCGATTTTGTTGTATGCGAAAATGGGAAAGTATTTTCTTTAGTTCAACATAACCTGCACATGCGAGTCTTCGGATTCTCGAGGTTACTGGAAACCAAACTTGCTTTGCCTTTCTAAAAGACAATCTGATTGGAGCTGTGAAAATTGGCTCTACGCCAGCTGCCCAAATGATGCTCGTCTGATACATAATTTGCCAACAAAGCCATCGTTTCCAATATTGGTGCAAAACTTGCTTTTCGGGGGATTGCTGTATGACATTCCCTGACTTTTCCAGATTTTGACTAAAATATTTAAATTTCCTGACTTTTTCCGGTTTTCTCAGTTTTCCAGGTAGCGTGGCAACCCTAAAATGTCAATTATTGTACATAAAAAATAAGACACCCTCAGAAAATAAACTTCAGCATGTCTTTTGCTGCAAAAATTAATGTAAGACTGAGTCTTATTTCTGGTGAAACATAGTAAAACCTAGATTATATTCTTAGTTTTAAGATCTGCACAAATAAAAAGTATTTCCATTGCTTTAATGTACTTGAAAGAAAATGGGATTGTATATTTATAAACATAAAACATAATTTCACTGACAAACTTGAATTCTGTATTTTTTTTCACAGAAACAAACTATTTTTTACGCTGGAAAATTTTAGTCAACTCAAAATTATTAGTCAACACAAAATTATCTCATCCCAATTACAATACATCTTTGGCTTACCGAAAAAAAAACACAATCAACTATCCAGCTTTCTTGACTATTAAGATGCATTTCGATACTGGTTCGACCAGATATTTAGAGCCGTACTACATTATTATTAAAGAATTCCCACTGACAACTTAACATTCAGATAAAAAAGAATTATCATATTTGACAGCATATAAGACGCACTTTTTTTCCTAAATTTGGTCTCAAAAAAGTTACCTGCGTCTTATACGTGAAGGACACAGTCTTATACGTGAAGGTAATTGCATTCAATAACTGTTTATTTGGCTTTTACGAAACGTGAGAACTAAAAGAAACCACGCTATTGAAACTTTTTTTCCTTGTGTGTGGCCGTCTAAATAAGGGTGCGTCTTATATGCCGTCAAATACGGTAATAAAACACATTTTAATTTCAATACAAGACACTGATATTTCAGTGAAGAAATAATTCTGTGCTTTAGAATACTATTTCCTCAAAATTACTCACTGCAGAGACAAATCTTGAAGATTCCACAATTGAATACCTCCAAAACTGAAACCAACCGCTAAAGTTGCCAAGCTGTGAATGTACTGTAATGCAGTTACAAATACATCATCTGAAATGTAGCAAAACATAAATAAATAATAAATAAATATATAATAACTTGAGTAAAAGTAAACAAAGTAAGCACAAAATACAAAATAAAATTAAAGCCATCATTTACAACATTCAGAATTCACCATCCAAATTTTTTTAATGAGGCCTCATTAACCCATTAAGCCAATTGTGTTGAGTTGATGCAAAGGTCCAAATAAATGCGTATATAAATATAACTACCTAAGACATTTTATACCAGCAGATGATTTTGTGTAGGGAATATTATGAAGATTATTTTTGTAAAAAAATATTTGCCTTCAACAATCATTAATTAATCTCATACTTTAAGCAAAATTTAAGGAAAATTTTTCAATGGGTATTTTTGCTGAAAATATTTAAGGCAAGAATCGCTGTCTTTATGAGTGATATATTTTTAGTCAAGGTCACTGTTTATCAGAACATTACATCAATTAGACGTTTATATTTGCGTTGGGAAGGAAGGGAAAACATTTGTTTCGCTGACGCAACATCAGCAGAAAACGGGTAATCTCCTTTTTTACTCATTCCTTTCGATATTCTTGTTCATGTTATGGCTGCTTTAAAAATGCCTATAACGATATATCTTACATTAGAAGAAGCCCTTCAAAGATTTTTTGATGAAGAAACAGATGATGATAATGTTATTAATGACCAGAATGAAGCTGATATTCTTATTGTTCCCCCAGAAATTGCAAAAGCTAGTGATGAAGAAGAAGGGAATGACAATGTTTTAAATAATGATAATGATATTTTACCAAATGAATACTGCTGGGGAAGTTGAAATTCAGGTAAGAAATAAGTTTCAGCCTTTTAAAAGCAGTGGTAGTCATACGAAAAAGTTTAAAAAGCAGAAAACTGAAAACTTGAACTGGATAAAAAAAGGAACCATCAGTTACATCTCAGGAAGAAAATGAAGAAAGAGATAGAATAGAAACTATAAAAGACAAAATAATAGGTAAAAGTAGTGGAGAGATTTTCGATTTTCTTTTTGGTTTAGACATTTACTCTCTTCTCGTTGAACAGACGAATACATACACTCAGCAAAAAAAAAAAAAAAAAAAAATCATCGCCCAGAATTTATTGCATTTGAAGTCTATATGAGAAAAATTATTGGAATATTCTTGCTTATGTGATATCATTCTTTACCTCAAGAAGAAATGTATTGGTCTCTTGATAAAGACATTTCTGTTCCTATTGTACGCGAATCAATATAACGTTTGCAGTTCAGGAATATGAAGCAGAATTTGCATTTAGCTGACAATAGTCAAATTAACAATACTGATAAATCATATAAGATGAGACCATATCTAAACTTACTACATATCCCGACTTTCTACTACTGGAAATAAAAAGTCTCTTTTAGATTTCAGACACGAGATGTTATTATTCCTTTTGCAAACTCCTATTGAGAGTATAGAATTAGCCAAAAATAGATCAGCAACAGGAAGACCTAGAAAATTCAGCATTCAAAAACCATTGCATGGGGATGGTAGACATTTTATCGTAAAGTCCGGTGATAACAAGACTCCGCTGTAAAAAGTGCCATAGCCAAACTGTTTACAGATGCAAAGTATGTAATGTAGCTTTACATCATGATTGTACTGAAGCTTTTCATGCCTGAATCTTTCAATTGAAATAATCTGTATTTTTAAAAGAAATGTAATGTATATTTTAATATTAAATTAATTACAAGTAAAGTGCTTTGCAGATTTATAAAACGTTATACAGCTAAAAAGTAATCCAGTGCTCCACTCAAAGGAAACATCGCACAAGTGGTCTTCTTCCACTGACGTTGCGCGAATGCAACATTCACTTTTTCCACAGGTAAGAGCATTTTTTTAATGTAAATGTATGTTGTAAATGTATGTTATAAATGCTTAATTTAATAGTTGTTATTATTTTCATGAGAAAAGAATCATTCATTGTAGTTTTGAAGGTTAATGGGTTAAAACATCACAGTATTTAGTTTAAAAGTTCCCTTCATTTTGGGGAGTTTTCTGGGTCTCTTGCTTTTATCTAGAGAAGTCCTTAAATTTCTTTTCAGCCATTTCAGTCTTTTTTAACACTTTCGGCAGCCTAAACAATTAGCAGCAAAGCTTTCACAGCACAAATTTATTTTTATGCTTTTTAAGTAAACAGCAATAATATATTTTAACTTTATTTATATTGTGTTAGTGAGGGAATAAAACATAGGGCTTGACTAAACCTTTACAATCATTGAAGCATCCATTTATCCTCTTACAATCATTGAGGCATAGTGTTCAGCAATGGGTTGAGCACTTAAGTTAGACGTAATTGACATGTAAACTAAGACAGTGTTAAAATTATCATCTTCAGCTGCAAAAGTGCACTTGATTTGCGCTTTTGCAGCTGAGGATGATGGTTCCGTAAAACCTTCCAAACTAGTCCTGTGAAAATTTTTAAATATACTGCTGATTTTTGTTGTTTGACTTCTAAATTAATATTTGTTCGGCATGTTGTTGTATCTTAATTAAGACATTTGGTTAAAAAATTTCCAATAAACTTTCACTGATATAAATGAAAGGAAATGCAATCACAGTAAAATAATTAATATTATTTAGCTTCCATAAAATCCAATGATTTTGCATTTATTTTAGGCTATTATGCTAAATAGCACAAAGAAATCAGAAAACTTATAATATTTTATTTTACTATGTTAAATTGCAGGAACATCCAACATTTCTGCTGAAGTAACATTGCATTATTTTCATTACAATAACCATTGAAAAAATTTAGAATTTGTAAATATTTTTTATGCATGCTTGTGAGTACAGAAGAATTAAATGCACATTACAGTTATGCCCTTTAATTGTTGGCTACTACTTAAACCATAAATTTCCAAAATAGTCTGTCAGTATTGAATGATGTATGATATTTAGAAATTAGGACTTTTATGTTATTGGTATTTAAGCCAAAAATGTAAACATAGCATTAATTACATGTTATAAAAATGAAGGAAACAAGTGAGCATTACAGCGGCTTCAAAGATTTGGTGAGCAGGTGTGGCATGGGGTGGCTACTAATATCACAAATGATTTATAAAGTCATTTTTGGATGTGTAACTACTTTAATGAATTTCGTGAATCTCATACACTTAATGATAACATAATGTCATCAAACACCAAGCTATTCAAAGAATTGCAATAGCAGGAAATAAGATATCAGCATGGAGAAATCACACTGCGAAAGTTAAAGAAAACCATGCTTGAAGACCCACACTATTACATATACAATACTATGAATCTTGTTGAAATTAACAGCATACAATATATGGAAATAATTTATGCAATTGTTTTTCTTGTGGTTTAAATCATACTATACCTATAATTAAATTATGAAGAATCTATTATAATCCTTGCATTGTGGAAAAGTGGCACCTAAGGTCACCAATTTTTGAGCAAACCTACTCCTTCACCCAAACATGTATGTGCACTTCGAAGCCCGAATTTCGAATTGTTTTTTATTTTGAGTTTTAGATTTTGAGCTGTTTTTATTTCTTTCATATTTTGTGTGAATTAATGTTGTTATTGTTGTTTCATTAACAACTCGGCAATTTAAAAGCAGCGTGTTGCCATTCCATAAAGTACAAGATATTTATGTTTCAAATTTAAGCCAAAAATTCAGCAATTTAAAGGAAATGTGTTGCCACTACCCGAAAAAAAGGTATTTTTATCTTCCCCACACCAGTATGTTGTCATTCATCAAAGCCCAAGATATTTAATTTTTTTTCCAAATTTAAATTGTCTAGTTGATTTACAAACTAAGCATTTAAAAGCAATAAATGCAATTCTTCATCTCTCATAATTAATTATTAGCTTATAAAATGAGATTAACTATACTCTTTAAAACAATTATTAGCCCAAAAGGGCCATTAATTTCGTTTTGGCATTTTGCATTGATTAACTTTGCAAACTGTTGCCACCAAATATTATCACCCTGTATTATATCTACAGAAATTAAATAATTAGGAATCTGCATAAATGTATGTTTGTTTCTTACATTGTGATAAAACACCGATACCTAGAGCCATCAAATTTTGAATCACGTACATTTCCACCCGAATATAGACATCTGGAAGCCCAAATCTGGAATTTAGTTTATTATCGATTTCATATTTTGTAACACTTTAACAAATTTTTTATTAACAAACTCACTGATTGCAAAGCAAGCAATGGGAACACTGTAAGGAAAAAATCACTTTCATCTCCAGTGCGCGAGACTGTGAATTGGAAATTCTAAAGATATGCTCATTTTAAAATTATTTTGCGACATTGCTGTTGAACTGAATTTTATGGTTTAAGCGCAAAGAACATGATATTTAATATATACAGGTAACACACAAAATGTTAAAAAAAAAGTGTCCCTTTGGGTGTAGTGTAAAAACTAAAGCTTTCAGTTTTTTTTTTTTTATTTTATATTTTCCCCCCGTGTTTTAATTTTATACCCCCTTTTTTTCCTTCTATTTTTTCTTTTTTATAATAATTATTTTAGGCAGCTAGTATCATCATAAATTTCACATAAAATTCCTTCCCAAGGCACACAGGCTATAAATGAAAAACATTCAGATTCTTAATTTTTTTAAGCTTCATAAATAATCCTGTAACATATGCTGCAATTCATTATTTGAACAGAACATGCGCTCTTGATCACGTGATGTGTGACTTAGCCTCAAAATTGCTATGATGAATGCTAATTTATTTTAGGAACTGAGACACTAAGAAAAAATATATGTAAAAGAAATGAATATGATGCTACATTGCTTGCATAAAGTCTCCAACTGAATATCCACGTGATCTCATGACCAATAGCAGGAAATGAAAGTTTATGAGGATGAGTCTTGCACCATGTGACCAACAGCAGATGTACAATTCGAATAATGACTTACGGCATCTATTAGACACATCAATGTAATCAGATGTTGCCAAATTTAATTTTAAAATTATATAAACATTTTTATACATTTTAAAACAAAGTTTTTTTTTAAATATACATAAAGAATAAATTAAAATATACCACAAGGAAATCGTCCCAATGTATTGCTTCGACTCTGTAGTTGAAAACAACCATCCTGAATACTTTTATCTATAAGAAAATGATTCAAATAAAACCAATAATGCTAAAATATACATTAGAATTAATTTAATTGTAACATATAACTAAGCAAATTTAGGAAAACAACAAATTACTGCATTCCAACATATAAAACTTTTTTAAATGCTAAAAAATTGTCCCACTAAATGAAAAATTATCTCTATCGTTGAAAATAACATAAATATAGCACAATGGTATGTAACACAGAAAGAATGAATAACATCTTTTAATTCAGAAAGAAAAGAAATTTCAGAAAACTACTTTTCATTCCTAATAATTTTTTAAAAAGTTTCTTGTTGACTATTTTGTCATCATTGTACACTGCCATTATTATCAATTTGTTTACCACAAATGGCTAAAAGAGTTTTCGTTATTTTTACAATAACAACTGCATTTTGGTTATATGATACATAATTATAATATTATCATGGATTGCAATAATTAAAAATCACTAACTGTTAAAAGAGTTCACAAGCAATATTACAACAAGAAATACAATTTTCAGGAAATTTTCAGGAAACATTTTTAACTCTTTATTTTACTTAATAATGTTTATGCAATAATTTTTTTATGAGTGGCTCATATTATTTGCATATATAATAAAAATATATGTACAAAAATTTCTATTAGCTTTAAACCCACAAATAATCAGACATACTAAAAAAACATAATTTTTAAGACACTAAATTATCATAATTAACATCATATGTCTAAACATATCTAGGAATCTGAGAAGAAAAAAACATAATTCAGGTATCATTTCTATGACTGTACACATTTAATGCAGTTCCAGCATTTTCAGCACTCTAGACAACTGGTGCATTTAATGTTCAGCTTAAATTTAATGCATTAATAACCGAAATATGCCTTTACTTAATTGCTGCTTGCAAGAACAACTTGATTTATGCCCTCCAAAAATTAGTTCCTTGCATCGCCAATGCTCGCAGCAGGCATTGCACACATAAATGATAAATTAAAATTCTAATTTAAACCCAAACAATTGGCAATGTAATGATGAAAAAGACATGAAATAAATTATACAGTACAGCTCTAGTTATCTAGACTTAATAATCCTGAGCTCAAATTATTTAAATCAATTCTTCTGAGGCCATTTAAAATTTAAATTAAGCCTGTTACTAATTAACTCACATTTTTATTTATTTATTTATAAGCAATTCAAGAAGTTGAAACAATATAGTCCATATTTTTAAGAAAGCATTAAATTAATATAGACAGTTACATGATATGTTTATTAGATTGCAGTGCATGTTGCACACATCCATCTCATTTAATTCAATAACATGTCATAACACATGAGTAGCATAACTACATATCAGTTAACAAATATGTAGCTTACAAACATTAATAGAACAATTATATACTATTTCTTACCATAATAAAGGCTTCGAATTGACTAATCAAATAGTTTACTATAAAATAATCTAAAAATATTTTTAAAATCAAAAGTATAAAAGATTATAAAAATTTACCAAAATTGCAATCTGATCTTCATATTCAAATGCTAATTTAACACTTGAACTAGAGAACTGTATAGACATAAGGTTAGTTTGAAGCAGGTGTCATGAAAAATTAGCAGTGCTCTCGCCGGGACTTGAACCTGGACCTCTCGAATATGCGCCAAGTGTGCTAAGTGTTGCACCACGAAGGCATGCTGGAAGGAAGGAGAAAATATATACTCTTCCTTCTAAAAGGTAACTGGGAATTAGGGGACCTAATAGTAAAAATCATGGTGGCCATCATCCACCACCTTTCTCGTTCAGGAGGGGCATTATGTTGCTCTTCTTCGCTTTTTTTTTTTTTTTTTTTTTTTTAATATGTGGGAGACTTGAAAAATGAGAATTGCCCTTGGTTTCGAACCTGGACCTCTTGAATATGCCCCGAGTTTGCTACTATTATTACCATTACACAAAGGCATGCAGAAAGAAAGAAGAAAATATATCTTATAGAATCTATAAGGTATTTCTCCTGCCTTCTTGGCATGCCTCCATGGTGCATTAGTCTTCACATTGGGTGCGTATTCCAGAGGTCCGTGGTTCGATTCCCAGCGAAGGCGTATCATATTTTTCATCTTGCCTACTTCCAAAATGTACCTAATATCTCTACAGTGGTGCCCGAACTAAAAAGGTGGTGGATGTTGATTCTCCACACCCAGGATTTGGCGAATGGGTCCCCTAAGAACCCCTGTTGCCATTTAAAAGAGGAAGTATATAAGGTATTTTTTTCCCACCTTCATGATGTGGTGCTCTGCATGCTGGGCACATATTCCAGAGGTCCGAGGTTCGATTACCGGCAAAGGCATTGCTAATTTTTCACCACTCCTGCTTTAAAAATAACCTAATGACTCTACAAATCTAGTTCTAAATTCAATCAGTTTGAATGTTTGATGAGGCATTGACTGCATGAATTACCCTTATTTACTTTGTTCAAGACATTGCAAGGACTGCCCACGAGCGTCAGTACACCACTTGCTACTATTCAGTATATATATAAAAAAAAATTTACATGATTTCACATTTCCTCACATAATTTTTTTGTAAATTTGTTAAAATGAGTTTTAAGAAAGGTAATGAGAAGATTCAAGCAACGAAGAAAATGGTTAGGATCACATCATCATCAAAAACGAGATTGTTTAAAAATATGAAGGTTACATGCGTATGCGTGACTTAGTTACTGCATAATGTATAGCCATGATTGTAAAAAACAAAGACACTATTAAATAGATTTAACATTGTGAAAGGGATGAAATCAATAACCAAAGATCAGAGACATTACAGCATGTTAAGAAATTGATTTTGATAACAGAAAAACATTTAAGTACAATATTTCCTTCATCACAAAATAAATAAATTTCACCCACTGCATTTGCATTTTAGTATTAAACAGTCTTGCAATAAAAATAAGGTTTTTTTATAAGAACAGGTTAATTATTTCCCCTTAATTTCTTATTGGAAAAGTTTGTCCAGTATGCATCCATTATGGTTAAATCAAAGGATCTAGAATGGATTAAAGATGCATACTGAGGTATCACAGCTTTGTAACAAATGTTAATTTTAGGTCAGCTTTAGTTTAGTTAAGTTTTTAATGAAGACTTTAATTTATTGTAATTTAATTAATTGTTCTAGTACATTAAGAGTTATCTTCAAAAATTCAATCTATAAAATACAAAATCATATATTTATTAAAATGAAATATTCAAGACAGCAATACCAAATGGTTGAAAGCCTACTAGCTTAGGCACCAGTTTGTTTAATCAAGTTATGACACAGTAAAAACAATAAGATTTTCTTCATTATATTATTAAAAAAAATATTTTTGCTGATCAGTTTTATCAAAGTTAGTGTTTTGGAATTTGCTTAATAGTGGTGAAAATATTTTATTATTTTTAATTTAAAATTTTTTCTAAAATAAAACACACACACCAAAAAAAAAAAATCTACCTCTTGCATTTGATATACAGAAAAGCAATACAATTACCTAGGCCTTTCCTACCCCCTTCCTTTCCAAAATTCGAAAAAGAAATAATATTTATCTAAATTTAAATAATTTTTCAATTGGTTTTATAAATTAAATAATAGAAAGTACAGAAAATGTAGATAAATGCTAAAATCTGAATAACAGTTTTTATATTCATAAACTAAAACTAAATACTTAACTGATGAACAAAAGACAGGCTGCATCCCCCCTGAAACTAAAAAATTTCACCTAAGGGGGGAATTTCCCCTGGTTGAAAATGCCTGGTCTACAATAACCTTTTCACCCACACAAAAGGTGCACTTAAAATCAATATGCTTAAGTCTAGAACATCACTCAGAATAATAAAAGTATACACAATTGGAGTTCTACAGTATTTTAATGAAAAGTAGACTACAAAATTTTTGGCATAATTGCAAATTATTAAAACTAGTAAAATAAAGAGCATGTACTTATTTAACCACACAAAAAAAGAAAGAGAAAAAAAAGAGAGATAGAACAGTTCCATTTTTAACAACAGTTCTGTTTTATTTAATTTGTGACATGCATGTATTGTAACTATTGATAATTATATGATTATTTCTGCATTTTTTTTAAATATATATATATATATATATATATATATAAATAATTTCATTCAAAGAAGTTTCAATAAATTTTGTTTTAGTCCAATACTATGGCTTCTTAAAGGTCTGATTTAATGTCTACACAATAAAACATCTTCATTACAGATTATCATCATAACTTTATAAAGAAAAACAAACCATTCAGACGCATGAAAACATGCTGCTTCTTGGATATAGCAATCTCTCTTCTCTGTGCAGTGAAGTCCTTTTTACTTACGACAGCAGTTATATTAGGCAGGTCTTCATTACAAGAGAAATCTTCATCCAAACATAAATCAAGTAAGTAAATGTGACCATTTACAGTTCCTACTGCTACAATTCCAAACATATATCTCAGTCTCGGATTTAAATAATGTGTGTCCCGACAAGCTCCTCCACTTCCACTTAATACATCTATAGAAGTCACCTAAATTAATAAATAATAAATACAATTTGTAAGTTGAAAACATCATATGACAATCCAATACATCAAAGAAAAAGTTATTTTTCATTAGAAAGCCATACCACCTAGCACTTTTATTGTTTTTGTAGTATTTCATCGGTGCCAAGCATCGGAAAATTAGGAAGAAAAAATTTCAGTGTCAGCCTTGTATCGGTAGAAATAGAAAATGATAATATGGTAGGACATAGAAAAAGATAATACTGGCTAAGATATAAAAGTTTCTTTGAAAAGAATTTCATCCTTAGCAATCAATATTTGACCACTTGTTCATTAACTCTGATTCCTGGTTCATTAACTCTGATTCCTAAATGTGAATGACAGTTTAGTGGAATCAAGAAGTGCCAGAGCAAATTTTAAATAAGTTTCAATAATGGACAGTCAAATTCTTGAGTTGCAACTACTTAAATTCCTCGTAGTATACTCAAAGCTTCCTAAAATTATAAACCCAATAAACGGCATCTATATGTATTCTATGATGTCAATAAAGTGACTTATGCAGCATGCATATTTCTTAGGATTAAAAAAAAAAAAAAAAAAAAGGGACAAAAGTGCATATTATCAGGTCAAAGCCAATCTCACAGTAGCTGCATTAACATTAACAATTATATCTCACTTAGAATCTTTAGTTTGTGTTAAAAGAATTCAACATTTTTGCATAATGAAACTTGAAAGCTCAGGACAAGTCAGTTAAAAAGTATAAAACAAGACAGATAAGACTTAACTATAGGCCTCTCAGCTATTCCGTCTTTTCAGAAATGTTCTGGAAGCAGGCTAATGGCCTAAAATGTAAAACTGATGTTGAGTTTTAGAAGACTAAACTCATATAGGTAAGTATCTTTTGAAAAATCATTTTAAATGTTTCTAAAATTTTCAACTTACTTTGTTCCACTCAAGCTGAGTAATATTTTTCTTAAATAAAAAATTCATGATTGTTATAACGTGTTCTTTTACACTTGTGCTATAAGATTACTTACTTAAAATGTCTTAATAGTGTTTTTTATGTTTTAATGCACATACATCAGCACTTGAATGGCTGCAGTCATAAAAAGAGTGTCTGATGGATATCCACACCAGAGTTGTATAATTCGCTCCGAAATCGATTCAAAGATCTGACTTACTTTATACAGAAAATGAGTAGTGATTTCAGAAAATGAAGTGATAGCACTTTTACAGTTCATGGACGGCTCTTATTGAAAGCATACCAGAAAAAGTGATGAGCTACTTGTTCATGAACTGATTCACTTTACTAAGCGAATGAACAGGAATCGTGAAAAAAAGGAGCAAAGCTCTTTTGGAGTTATTACTGAGATCTGATTCGAAGTATGCCAGTAAAGTTCAATTCCCATTTTAGGGAAGAAAATAATATTTATTCTTTCATGTTAAAAGTGGGTTTTAATTTTTAACATTTTCCTTTTAAAAAAATATATTTTAGAATTTTACTATTAGTTCTATGTAGAAACGAGTTTTTAGAAAATCTCAAAACTAGTTGAAAGAAATCGTTTTAGAGAGTTTGCATTTAATGAAAAACCACAGAAACTTACCAAATGATATTCAGCATAATTCCTCCTTACTCAAGGTGAAGGAATTGCTACAATTTCCCAGCTCAGTCAAAGAGAGCATTCAATTATACTGGATAAATGACATTTAAATTATGTTTTACTTTCGAATTAGGTGGTGAAAATGAATGGCACTTTCTGATTATCAACACATCGCACAAAAGCCACAAATTGATTGGTAGTTTTAAGAAATGGAGAGAATAGTTTGGCTATCTTTGTGGCTCACAGGTACTGTTCTATTCATATATAATTATAAAAAATTATTTATTAAAAACAAGAAATTTTACGGGGAGAAAAAAAAAAATCTCTATAGTTGATTTTGCATTTTTACAACCAGTTGAAAACAAGGTCTTCACACAACTTTTCGCAATATTAATTGTTCAAATTTTGTTTAGAATTAGTTTGAAATATCAATTGCATAAATTAATAAAATTATCCTTGATAAATCACATATATTCAATAAAAATATGATTTACTAGATTTAACAACTTGAAGAAATAAAAAAAAAATCTTTCATAATTATTCTTACTGCAAAATATTTAAATAACAGTAAAGTATAAGTTTCTGACATCAGCTACAAAAAGATTACATTTAATATTGAAGATGTGGATAAACAAAGGACTGTGGGAGTATTTGCATTCCAACGAGAATATTTGTATCTTAACTTTTGCATTTCCATGTTTGGATACTGCATGTAAATCTGGGTGTGCTGTACTCGTGCACATTTGTTAGAGTGCGAGTATAAGCACTTAAACTTTTGCCAAGAGACTCGCTTGCCATAATACCAATGAAGGATATTTCAGCAGAAACTGAATCTCAAGCCTTTTTTTATCCATTGGATTGCTAGTTTTGGAATTCCCGCTACCATAAGTACCGATACCACTACCATAAGTACCAATCCATTTGAGCCACACATGTTCACTACTCTTAACAAAATTCTTGGTATTTACCGAATACAGACTTCTCCATGCCACTTTACAGCTAACGGATTATTTGAGAGATTCGATCGTTCACTAAAACAAATCTGCCATAATAATATCCCAATGGACAATGAGCCTTCCAGATGTACTCCTTGGTCTTTGAGCAACATACAAAGAAGATCTGGGAGGAACTTGCTCGGATATAGTTTATGGAACGACTATTCACCTCCCTGCGGAATTTTTACAACACACTCGAGTTTCTAATTCTTCTGAACCCAGTTTCATTTTTACAGAAGTTGTGTGAGATTATAAGAGAGATTACACCGGTACCTAAATCAGTTGATGTTAACAACAATTATTTCGTGCATCCAGCTTTAGAAACATGCATTCATATATTTGTGAGACCCTATGCAGTAAAACCACCATTGACTTGCCCGTATGATTGACCATTAATACCAAGTAATAAAAACCGAATGGCACTATACCTCCAGTGCAAACTACTCATTCAGTCAAATTTAACCTTAGGTATCTCTAACCTTTCGTGCCTTTGGCATGTGGGGGGAAGGAAATACTGTGGCGGAGTATTTGCATTCCGATGAGAATATTCGTATTTTAATATTTGCATGCAGTATCCATGTTTATTGCGCTGTACCTGTGTGCATTTATTATAGTGCATGTATAAAGACTTGAACTTTCTGCTGAGGGACTCGCTTCACTTGTACTTTAATGTTCCTGTTTGTTTGGGGTCGAAATTTAGCGTTCAGTATTTTCATCATGTGTGTAATTTCATGTTTTACCTTTTAATTTTAAATAAATTTTAATTTTATGGCTTACTAAGTTTTCAACTTTTCTTTTGATGAACCTTCTGACAAGTTTGGAGTATTGTGGCATAAACCATCACCACAGAACTAAAAGGAATTTATCACGTGAGCGACTTACATAATTGTGAATGCTATGAGGTGAATATTTTCATATTTTATGGATAAAAATATATATTGAAAGCATCTTCATGGCTTATTTTGGAGACAAACTACTACACAGCAACCTGAAAGAACACAAGTATGAAATAAATTTGATTATATTTTAGATACTTTTTTTCTTAATGTAGCATTTATTCTACCAGAAGACAAGCTTCTATGTATTCTAATTATATATGTCTCAGCCAGTGAAAGCAGTTATTATTTTGAACTCTACATTTCAACAAAATGCTTTCCATTAAAAAACTGATTATCTCCTATGACAATCAAAACTTACATGAGATTTGGGAGTAGTAGGACTATAAGCACTGCCCCCATCAATTACTCTCTTTCCCCATAATTAGGTGAAGTCTAACAGTAAACAGTTTATTAGTAATGAAGAGCTCCAGCAAAGCATAACTAACTATATTTCTCAATGGACTGATGACAGAAAAACTTGGGCCTTGCAATACAACAAAGACCTGAATAACATGGATGCAAATATGGAACTATAATGCATATAAAAAAACTCATTAAATTAAGAGGTTTTTTACGATTTCATATAATTATTAATAATTATGGTACTTTTGCATTAACCATTACCCACTGATACATCATCAACAACAGCCTTTTGACAATGAAATATATTTTCAATGTCAGGGTTTTCTTTTGATTTCCGATTTCCAGTGAGTACTGTTAGGCCCATATCAAACGGTGTTTGTTTCACACGAACAACTGTTTCGGACAATTTTTCTGCCTGGTTTACTATTGAAAGAAAAATGCGAGACTTTTTCCTTCATTTACAAAAAAATTGCAGGTTGTTCGTTTTCAACCAATCAGCTATGAGCTTTGAATGCTATCAGCTTGTTTGTAATGGGGAACCAGTTTCCCCTGCGTTAACCCCAAAGCGATCTGTGGTGGTTGGCTGTTGTGACAAAGCAGAAAAATTGTTCCAAACAGTTGTTCTTCCGAAACAAACCGACTTGTGATAGCAGCCTTAGACAAACTGCATTCAAAACTGCATTATGTCAGGAGTCACTGCAACTTGTCTCTACATCTATATGAACTCTGGTAAAAATGAAAGCAAACAGTTGTCGAACTAGTTCCCAGCTCTTATTGTAATACTTTATCAGTTGTTACACATATTATATTCTCAATGCATATCTTTTGTTATGTACAGTTTGACTGCATTAAGAATTATAAAACTCACAGTTTTGGGGGTAAAATATTAAATGCCTACAAATAATGAATTGCTTCTGCTTCATTCAGCAAAGCTAATACACACATGATGCAAAATGTTATCTACACTATTAAAATCTGTGCTCATCTGTCTTGTGGCATTATCTCCTCCAGAACAGCGGGGAGTTGACTTTTGAAAGAGTTACTCACCAGATTCCAAAGATTTGTGGGAAGTCATTTTGAACATTCTCATCTTCACATGACTTTGATTAGTGCAGCTATTAATTCAAAACTCTGAAAATGCTAATTTTTACCCTCATTTGTTCGAGTGGCCAGTCTCGCATGCTGGAGATAAAAATCTGCTTTATTTTGAGAAGTGTTGATACACAGATAATACACAATGAAATTATTTATTCATATTCATGTAACTTATGTCTACCATAAGAAAAGTCAGTGAATATTAGCTAAAAAAGCAGAGAGAACACTAGAAACAGTAAAATAGGATTAACTATACATAACCACTTATATAATTTAACATTTATATAAAATACGCTTCAAAGAACAACTGGTATCATACATAAAACTGATTTTATAACCGATATGTGTGAATATCAGAGGAAAATATAACTTACATTTTCTGGAATGAGAATAACCCTTTCAACAGTTTTTGAATTAGCATTCATAACACAAATCAAACTGTCATGATCTTGATTAACAACCACAGCTAGTACTGGAAATGGTAGATGAGCTGAAGTAAACTCTACTCCATCGAGTATTTTAGCATAAGGATTTTTCAATGCTTGTTCAAAATTATGGCCACCACACCATTCTCCTCTAGTATTGCAAAAATCAATACTTGCATTATTCACCAACCACATGAACGAGCCACCTATATTAAAAAACAATATGTAATACTCTTTATAAAATAATTTATTATTTGGGTACATTTATAAAGTTAATTTGGTACACCTTGCACCAAAAAAAAAAGGGGGAGGACAGTCCTATAGCTCCCATTCCACTGGACCGATTGCCAAAATTTAACTTCCATTTTCCATGTTCGAAAGCATGACTTAAGATATATACTAGATTTACATATATAGAATTGTTCTGACACAGGTATTTTGACACAAAATTAGACTTTTTCTGAAAAAATAACATACCAATTTTTTTTCCCTATTTGGATTATTTAACGCAAATTATGCCAAAGTGCCCCTCCCCCTTTTTTTTACAAGGTGTACTGTTATCCGGATATTGCCAGAAGATTCAGATATTGCCCGAAGCTGATGATCTGGTGAAAAATTCAAAGCATAAAAATAATCGCCAAAATATTTATGATACAGTTTAGTTGAAGAAAAATCCAAGGGGAAAAACAAAGCAGATATTCATACAATTAGAAATTTTAATCCAAATTAAACAATTTGCCAAAGAAATTTAAAAAAAAAAAAATAATAAGTTACAGAATTTAGTGAATTAAGATTAATGCACAGGGATGAAATTGCAGATATCATTTAAAATGGACACTGCTGTCATGTTCATTCATTACTGCTATTGTACTGGGACTAGAAAAGCCATCTTATGGAAGAACGTTAAACTTGCACTAAGATCCAGAAAAACATCACCATGGCATTCAGCTGTTAATTACACTGGAACAGCAGCACAAATACAAACTGTATTCTCCCTAATCATTAAATAATATAAATGGTTCCTATAAATATAGGCTAAATTTTCTTTTACTGTTTCAAATGGTATATAATGGCATTAGCCACCTTGAAATACAAACACCAGGAGGTTCTCTCATGAAAACTAAAGATTTTCAGAAGAATTTCGGGCTTCACATTTCATTTCAAGAGAATAAACTTATAAGGTATATCTCCCACTTTCCTAGCGTGCCTTCGTGGTGTAGTAGTTCTGCACGCTGGGCTGGAATTTCAGAGGTCCGTGGTTCGATTCCCAGCAAAGGCATTGCTAATTTTTCATCTCTCCGGCTTTTCTAATTAACATATTTCTACAGTAGCACCTGGGTTGTGGATGATGATTTCTCCTAACCCAGAATTTGGTGATTGGGTCCCCTAAAAACCCCAGTTGCCCTTTAAAAAGGAGGAGTATATAAGGTATTTTCCAACCTTCCTAGTGTGCCTTCATGGTGTAGTGGTTCTGCATGCTGGCCCGGTATTCCAGAGGCCCGTGGTTCGATTCCCGGCGAAGGCGGTTGCTAATTTTTCACCTTGCCTGCTTCCAAAAAATACCTAATGTCTCTCTACAGTGGCGTCTGAACTAAAAGGCTGTTGGATGAGGATTAGCGATTAGGTCCTCTAAAGACCCCAGTTGCCCTTTAAAAAGGGGAGTATATAAGGTATATCTCCTGCTTTCCTAGCATGCCTTCGTGGTGTAGTGCTTCTGCATGCTGGGCCGGTATTTCAGAGGTCCGTGATTCGATTCCCGACGAAGGTGTTGCTAATGTCTCATCTCTCCGGCTTTTTCAATTAACCGAATATCTCTACGAACTGACTTACTTTATAATAAACAATTCTGATTATTGAACTATTTATAATATGATCCTGATGTAAAATTTATTAATATTTAATTAAACAATCTAAATTTCATGTTCTTTGGCTGATTTCCTCTTGCAATTTTCTTACACTTTTATAATGAAAAAAATCCCGAGTAAGGAAGAAAAGCTTTTATTTTACTTATCACTTGAATGATAAAAAATATAATGAATCAATAAAAAATAAAATTAATGAAGTAAAGATAACAAAAATGAAAAAAAATTAATAATTAATGTACATATTGTGTGAATAAGCGTAGTAATGTACCATATACTGATGTAAAACAAAATGAAATACAAATATTAATTTAATAAACACAGGTTAAATTCATTACACACATCTTCATAAAATGTTCTACAAATTTTTATAATAGATTAAAAGGATTCAGACAAAATAAATTTAATAAGAAGAGTTTTGCTAAAAATCACTAGGATAAAGTTTTGCATTTATTGAATTATGAAAAACATTTTTCTTAATACAGGCCAGAACAGGAGAGGGTGATTTAAAAAAAAAAAAGTTGGCAGCTACTTGCAAAAATATTCACTTTGAGACTGTATTATAACCGAAAGTTTGCCTAAACTTTCCACAATTATAGACAGTTTTTGGTGAATCTGATGTAACTTACCTTTGTGAAAGGAGGATAAGTATGAAGAATGATGGAAGTGAACATTTTCCTAAAAAATTATAAAAAAAATTGTGGTGAATACAAAATCACCAGACCAAGGCTAGACCCTAGATTTTGTATTTTAAACCATATCCGCATACTTTAATGTTTCTTGATTTAACAAATAAATTATATTTAATTAATCTTATCACTGTCTTATTATACACATAGGATATAAAATATTAAACTTGAGTTTGATTACATGACATATGGAGAGGGGACACCTATCTAAAAGAAGTTGAAGATATGCAATTTATTTAACATGCTACTGTTTCTGTAATAATAAGCTAAACATAAATGCATACAAGTACATGATAAAAATATATATATATACATGTTATCAGGACTGGTTCAGAAATGAAGTTGTATATATGTGTGTGTATATGCATACACACAGGGTGAGCCAAAAGTTCATTTAAGCTTTAAAAATTCGTAAAAAAAAGGAAGAAATTATGATAAAGAAATGTGGTTTGCAAGAAAGGGCTCACAAGGAAGTCGGATTTTTTTTACTAGCAAAAAAAAAAAAAAAATTTAATTAAAAATTGTCACAGGTAGAGGGCGCTGATAATCCAAAATACAATGAACAGGACAACAGTACACTTTATTCATTTATTCTTGCAATAACAATTGTTCAACATGATCTCCAGAACACTGTGCAACATAACTATGGAGACTCACAATGCCCATTACAGATGAATGCAACATATCAGAATAAATTGCTGAAACCCCACGATAGATAGCATCTTTGAATTCAGCCAATGTTGAAGGAAATGAACAGTACACAAGTGAATTTGGAATCAGTGACTTCATCATGCAGTCATGAGAATTCAACATCTTCTGTATACAAGTGTTCTGGGTGCTGACATCCCCGTGTAGTGTGAGGTGCGTCTCATCTGCCCATAAAACATTGAAAAACCGCTGACGGTCGCTTACAATTCTTGCCATAGCCTCATAGCTGTGTCTTCCGGTTGTAACTCATTCAGTGACTGCAATTTGTAAGGATAGAGATGCAATATCATGTGGAGGAAACATCAAATCGATAAGTGAGGCTTTGTCCAATATCCTTCCAGCTTTGTCAGCATTGCTACTCCCCGAATATAGCATTATCAGCACTGCTACATTGCTTACACCGCTTTATCATTAAGGTAGCCCACTCAAAGCAGGAAAATGAAATTCCCTGAGATATTTCCAGGTGTGTTTTAAGAAAATTCCAGTCTATCCGTGTAATGCACATTGGCTGTGCTAAGAAGTAAATTAATTATGGGACCACTTGAAAACACAAAAATTTGCCAATTACATATGACTTATATATATATTATATACGACTTATATAATCTCCAGAGCATTACTACTTTAACTATAATAGGAATTGTTTTCTCCAGTGAAGATCGAGATTAGAATCTGCCCAATCTGGATAAAAAAAATATCTTTTTTTGCAGACATTTTGCAGCTAAACGAAAGAAAAATCTATTTAATGATATTTTTAAATAAATTCAGGTATTTTATATTTATTTAGTAGCATGCATAAGTAAAAAATATGTGCATTAAATTCCGTGATGGTATGTCATCTAACTGCTAGAATTAATTTCAGGATTATGCAGAGAAAATTTCCTGAAATTTAAAAGTATTATTTACTAATAAATAATAAATAAATTTAGAGAGGAGACATTAAATGACACAAATAACATTAAAATAAAGATAATTATTTAAAAATTTAATAGAGAGTAGGCTGCTATTAAAAAAGTGCTAAAAGCTGCTATTAGTTAGAATATCAATTCAAAATAAGGTAATAAAAAAATATATGCATACATTTCTGAATCTGATCCCAATAACAGAAAAGTAACCCCAAAAAATAAATTATAAATAAAGAAACTTCATCAGTTTATTCAGCAAACGTTTGAATAAGTTAAAGTAGTTGAGCAAACTCACTTTTACTAATGCGGCCACATAAGTTACTTTCATCTTTTGAAGAATTATATGATGGCAACACAAAAGGCACTTTTTCGGATACCTCAGATGGTACAAGTTCACACTTCATTTTTACTACTCTAGAAAAGAAATAACATCATTTAATAAAATGCAATATAAAATTATCAGCAGTGGAAGGCCGCTACGTGACCACCATGTACGGTGAACCATCCGTAATTACATCGCACAAAACTCTTTTCTTGTCAGCAAAAGCTTAATAAACAAATATTTCAGAAACACTAAAAAAATTATAAATTAAAAACAAGGGAGCACCAGCTATACATAGTTTCATATTGGTTCCGATTCAATCCTATTTATTTTAATTATAAAATATTTTTTGTATACGCCAAATAACTTCAGTTATTTGTTGCTTTTGTTTTACTTACTGCATTGGTTTTACATTTCACAATCCTTTCAAGTATTTTTCTCAGAAATGGGGATAGGAGAAGGAAACAAAGGTATGAGATTTCACATTCTGATACAGAAGTTGAAAAACCAGTTCGTGAATTGAGGGGATACTTGAAAGGAAAAACTGGCAGGGTTTTTTTTCTTTAGAACAGGACACTGTGTTAAGTAAACTAAGTAGAGCTGAATTAACTGATATAAAATGCCTAAAAAGCATCTCATTAAAGATAAAGTTTAAATCTTAAAAGAATTAAATGAGAATGCTGGTTTGATAAAAGTCGAGATAGCAAAGGAACTGTACATTCCTGTAACAATACTAAAAAAGGTTGTTTACGATTTTAAAAAAAGGTTGGAAAAAGAGTAATAATTAGAGAACAGTCCGCTTCTCTCAAGATGGAGTTTTCCGAGGTTGAAGCCATTTCACTAAAATATTTCATCCAGTGTTATGCATCCAATATTTCAGTGAATGGCCCCATGTTAATCAAGAAGTCAAAAGAAACAGCACGTCAACTGAATGTCTAAGAAGCTTGCTTTTTAACTGGATGGTTGTATACATTTAAACTGCAGCAAGGAATCTCATGTCATATAATAAACAGAGAATTAAAAAGCATTCCTGCTGAGTCGGTTGAAGAATGGTTCAAGAATTTATTTACCAAAACAGATGGATATGAATTAAAAGACATTTTTAATGTTAATAAATTTTTTTTCCCTTAAATATATGCCTGTAGAACCCTAGCCTTTAAAGGTGACCAGTGTCCTGGAGATAAGCAAAGTAAAGAACGGCTTTTAAAGTAAAGAAGGTTTTTTGAGCAAAAACTGATGGTATGGAAAAGATGACTTCCTTAGTTATAGGAAAAACCACAAAAAAAAATGCTTCAAAAATGTTAAAACTCTACCATTAGGATATAAAACAAATAAGAAAGCATAGATGACTATTTTTAGAGAACGACTCAAGAAAATTGAGAAAACCATAAAATTTTACTTTTTATGGGATCAGTGTACCGCCTATCCTGAAACAACTGAAAGTTCTTTTCTTCCCGGCAAACAGCATTAGTGTAAACCTTTAGATCTATGTGTCATTAAGGAAAAAATTAAGAAATTGAAATGTTCTACAGACAAAGGTTGATTCAAAGTACTCTTTAAAACATAACTACAGGAAAAAAAAATTTTTTTTAATTGATATTCTTGAGGTTATGAATATGATTTCACTTTGTTGGACTCAAGTAAAAGCACAAACAATTAAAAATATCTTTATTTAAAGGAATATTTCCAATTCCAAGTGAAAGTTTTGATGATGAAAATGATAAAACTGATTATGGATGAAGAAAACTGGAAACTACAAGTATGACTACTGCAATGACACCCTTAGAAATTTCTTTGTGTGTAAGCAAGTATGAAAACATTTGAAGAACTGAATACAATTCATAGCACTTTGCTTAAGATTCAGAATCAAAAGACAGTTTAAACAACAATTTTAGACTTTCTTTTTTTAAAAAAAAAGTTAAAATTTTGCTTTTAAATGTTCTTTGATTTAAAAAATAAAATGTTAGTTATTCAGGATAGTAATTAAGATAAAGGTATGACTTTTTTAATCAATTTTATGTAGCTACATACAGAAATTTGCATTCATATGATTTTTAAAGTATTAAATTTCTACTAATATCATTTTTAAAATATTAATTGCAAAAGTTCTTTAAATTGTTTAAAATATTAATATCAATTACATATTTATTTAAAATATTGATTTTAAATTTGTTTGAATACATTATTTTAAACAAACTGAAAGTTAGGATAATAAAATTATGTAATATCAGTAATAGGTTAGTAGAATCAAAACTGTGCAGTCAATAAATATATGTCCATTTCACATCGTAATGTCAAGTTTCGTTTCTACGTCTTTCTCATTTATACAGGGTTAACCAAATTAAACTTCCCCAACTCAGAGGCATGTGCAGAGTGTTGTATGGGTCATAATGTGATGAAATTTTAAAAACAGAGACTTCAGATCATGCGCTCAAGATTTATTACACAAAAAAAATTAGTACAAGAAGTTGCCGATAGGTGGTGCTGTAACACTAGTAATGTGCATATTGCAGCAACGTGATTTGCAGAAATAAAGCTTCTGCGCAACGTATCCAAAACACGAGCCCTACAAAAGTGGAAGACAGGCCTTACACAGGCAGTTGTTTCCAGCTCGCTGATGCACAATGGCAACTTTGAAAGACAAAGCTCTGTTAGTGAAACTTTTCTACCAGAATGAGAAGAACTGTGCTGCAATAAAAGCATTCCGTCGGCTGAAGATCTTAGCCGAGGACCAATGACGCCACATGCTCTACAAAACATGAAGAAGTTCGAAAGAACATTTGAAGCTGGGACAGCTGGGAATTTTACCAGGTAGAGGACGACAGGTTGTGAAATCTGCACAAGTAGAAGACGTTGCTTTGGTGGTCGTGGACCCCACTAGCCAATCGTCACATGGTGTTGCCAGTGTGCCAACTGTTTCTCATGCTGTTGATATGCCCTATACGACCGTCTGACGTGTGATGCGTCAAATCCTCGGTTATTTTCCTTACAAAATCCATAGTCGTCATCAGCTGTCCGACGGGGATCCAACAGTTCGGGAAACATTTACGCTGCAGTTCCTTGCCAGAATGGAAATCAATGCTGCTTGGCCGTGGAACATCCTTTGGACGGATGAGGCCCATTTTCACCTGAATGGTCAAGTGAATACGCACAACTGCCGCATTTGGGCAAGTGAAAATCCACGCGCAATCCATCAAGTGCCCTTGAACCCTCCAAAGGTTACTGTATGGTGCGGTTTCACTGCAACATTCATTGAGCCTTATTTTTTTGAAGAGGTGACTCCAACAGGGTTCAAAACCTGCTCTGTCACAGGAAAATGGTATCAGGACATGTTGACAACGTTTGTGATCCCTGAACTGCAACAACGTGGCCGCCTCCAGGACACGATATTTATGCAGGATGGTGCATCTCCCCATATTCTTCGTGGCGTTCAACAAGTGTTACGGGCAACTTTTGCCGATGCATGTGTGATCAGCCACTGTTTCCCTACAGCTTGGCCTCCCCACTCGCCTGATCTCACGCCATGCGACTTTTGGTTATGGGGATTCTTAAATGATTGGGTCTACCGAGAACACCCAGCAACCTTGGCACATCTGAAAGGCGCAATTATTTGTCATTGTTCGTGTGAATAATGTGGACTTACTGCGTTCCACTGTGGAACACACTGCTTTGCGAATGGAAAGAGTTGTGGAGAACCACGGCACACATATAGAACATCTGTAGAATGTCTTGTTGATCTGCAGTGCCACCTATCGGCAACTTCTTGTACACATTTTTTTTTTTTTTTTTTGTTTAATAAATCTCGAGCGCATGATCTGAAGTGTCTGTTTTTAAAATTTCATCACATTATGACCCATACAACATTATGCACAGGCCTCTGAGTTGGGGAAGTTTAATTTGGATAACCCTATACATCGTTTATGAATGATCTCTTGAAACACATATACATAGTGCTGCTCTGGAACTTTAAAAAGTAAGTAACTTTACTTAATATACTGCTATTACTGGTAATCAACCCATATGCTGACAGTCAGCCCTACCAGTCATATCCATAAAGACCAGCCCATACTTTATGGGTATGCAATGGAAAAGTTAATTTAGATAATACATAAAAGTCTGCATTACATGGATACTCCATTTATGAGGGTATTACTCATTAATGCAGAGTCCCTGAATCTGAATTTCTTACACTTTTCTCAAGTAGAGACCATTTTTATAAATTAAAATGTTGTACAAACTACTTCAATCTTTTCCCCTTCGAAAGTAATTTTTTAGCAAATGTCATTACAAGTATACAGTCAAAAGTCGTTAATCCGGACTCGTCCGGACTTCGGCGATTCCGGATTATCGATTTTTCCGAATTATAGATCATCAGTTTAAATCTGGTAAGATGGCATGCAGAAATTACAAAATTAAAAATATGAAACCGTAATTTATGAAATAAAGAACAATTATGATCTAAAGGGTAACAAAATTTACAAAAAGAAAAAGCTTAATATTTATTTGTTTACTTTATTAAACATTTCCTTCAACGTAAGTTGTTTCATTTCATGTGATAATACTTTCTCTTTAATTCTATTAAACAGACATAATTTCTTGTTTAGTTACAAAGTTCCGCTGTTCAAGTCCTGTAATTGCTGTGTTGAGAATACCGACTAATGTGTCAATCAAAATGTTTTCATTTTCAATAACCTCTGGGTCACTATCGGAAGCGAATTATAATGACGAGGAACTTGATTTAAATCATATCAAAGACCGAGTACATCGAGATGAAATACTACACTTAGTAAGGAATTATAAGCGAAGTAAAATAAAAACATCTGCCCTGAAGCTAAGGATAGCGCTGACAGATCAACTTCCAATCCGCAGCATGAAATTGATAAACAGATTTCTGATTTCAAAACATACTTTTGCTTTGTAGATGCAAATTACATATTAGTAAATACATATCAGAAATTCTATTTGACATAATCGAAAGTTCAATCTTACTTTTATGAAATTGCTCTAACAGTCTGCAAAAAATAATAAGCCGGATCCAATTTGAAGATTAAGGAACAACGCAATCTGCAACGTTAACTGAATTACATAATTTTAGCTTAGCTTATAACTCCATTACACATTAAACGCGCATGCACACAAACATATTCCCAGCCGTAAAGGTCTTACGCGCTCCCGTAAACGCCTGTGCGCATGCGTGAACGCGGCGCATGCGCAGAAAGTTTGTAGCTTTGAGGTCCAGATTATAGATCATTCCGGATTATGGGTGTCCGAATTAACGACTTTTGACTGTACTTATATTTTTTAAATATACTCAATCACAATTCATTTAAATTTTATATTCGTATTAAGTTAAAAGAAGAAAATTTATATTTGTTTTTAATAATTCAAGGCTACTACAATTAGAAGAATTATCTTTATCTTATTAACTAAAAATTAAATGTTGGCACTCAGATGATGAGATGGTTCAGCCTGCCAACTTTTGCGCAGTTGTTCATTGTCTGGAAGTGGTACCAATGTGCCAGATGCACTGGCCCCCAAATTTGGCAATATTTTGCCTCAATGCTAATTTGGCAATATTTTGTCTAGCGTGATTTTTGAGGGATTCTGTTTCGTATGCCAACCCATTTAACCGCTTTAGGCATTTCTGTATCCCAGTGATTTTTTAAAATTCGGGGTTGATCTTTACAATATGGTAACTGGTAGTTCGGCGACATTTTGGAGGCGATAAAGGTTACTACCTGGGACTTTGGTAATAATGTGAGCAGTACTCAGTTCCGATTACGCATTATTTTGTGTGGGGAAAATGAGAGATCATGGGATATGTCATGTGATATTAATGGACGAATTACGGTTCTTTAATCGGAAAAGGGGGGAATTTGGTCAAGTATCTGTGGATGTATATTATTTTGTATTAAGCTTCATTGTGTGTTGTGTGAAGTAGGGTTGAATAATTTTGGGATTGTATGGCGCTGTCTAAAATGAATTGTAGATGTGATAAAGAGAATTTTTTTTTTATGAAATTCTATCAAATTCGGAAAAAAAATCGTTGAGTAATTTTATTGAATCCATAATAAAAGTGTATCCACTATGTAAGGAAGATTCGGAAGAAGATTAGGTTAGTTAGACTTTGTTAAGAATGTGAGTAGTATTCAGTTCTGATTACGCATTATTTTGTGTGAGGGAAATGAGAGATCATGAGATATGTTATGTGATATTAATGGACGAATTACTGTTCTTTAATCGGGAAAAAATCTGGCAATTTTGTATTTGGCTTTATTCTGTGTTGTGTGAAATAGTGTTCGTGAATTTTTGGATCCCATGGCCGTAACTAAAGTGAATTCGAAATGGGTATTTAGTGGTATTGAAAAGGATAGTAATAAATGTTTTTTAAGGTTGTTCGAGAGAGAAATAAAGATGTTTTATTATGTTATTTATTTTACCTGGTATCTTGCTTTGAAAGATAAGTATGATTTTAAAGATTCTGAAACAGAAGTAAGAAAAGTGTATCCGCCACGTAATCAAGATTCTGAAGAAGATTACGTAAGTTAGTATTTTTAATTATTTGAGGATATTATTTTTATGCATTGTTCTAAATGTAAGGTGGAAGTAAAGGAATTTGGTATTATTGGGAAAATTGTTATTAGCAATGATTTAGTTTAAAGTAATTAGGATTGTAAGGTAACTTTTATTAATTTAATGTGTGCTCATTTATATTTTAAGTAGTGTTTTTGAATTTAATTATATTTTAATTAAATGATAGTTATTTTGTGAATTTTATGTTTGTAAAAATTTGGTATACGTTTTAGTTGAAGTAAACGTGCATGGAAATAATTTAAATATCTGACACTAAGTATTTGTAATGGTTGCGGTATGAATTCGTTGGTGACGTTTATAATATAATAGATGATTTAGAGGTAAAAGTTTTTGGATATTCTATTTATTTTATATGTGGAAATGTTCGTATTTGTAAAGGGTAAATACTTTTTCGCGATCATGTAATTTCATATATGTTCTTTTTACCGGGTTTAAAGATTGAGAAAATTGTCATGTATTTTCGTGAAATTTTTTTAATTTATGAGAAAAAAGCAGTGTACATGGATATAGTGAAGAGCGTGCGCAATGCCATTTTTGTGCAATTCTGGGATGTTTTTTTCAGTAAAAATAAGTCGACGTGTACATGGTTTAGTGATATTTTAATGAAATGATAGTTATTTTGAGAATTTTATGCTTGTAGGAATTTGGTATACGTTTAAGTTGAAATAAACGTGCATGGAAATAATTTAAATATTTGATATTAAGTATTTGTAATGCTTGAGGTATGAATTCGTTGGTGACGTGTATAATGTAATAGATGATTTAGAGGTAAAAGTTTTTGGATATTCTATTTATTTTATATGTGGAAATGTTCGTATTTGTAAAGGGTAAATACTTTTTCGCGATCATGTAATTTCATATATGTTCTTTTTACCGGGTTTAAAGATTGAGAAAATTATCATGTATTTTCGTGAAATTTTTTTAATTTATGAGAAAAAAGCAGTGTACATGGATATAGTGAAGAGCGTGCGCAATGCCATTTTTGTGCAATTCTGGGATGTTTTTTTCAGTAAAAATAAGTCGACGTGTACATGGTTTAGTGATATTTTAATGAAATGATAGTTATTTTGTGAATTTTATGCTTGTAGGAATTTGGTATACGTTTAAGTTGAAATAAACGTGCATGGAAATAATTTAAATATTTGACACTAAGTATTTGTAAAGTTTGCGGTATGAATTCGTTGGTGACGTGTATAATGTAATAGATGATTTAGAGGTAAAAGTTTTTGGATATTTTATTTATTTTATATGTGGAAATGTTCATATTTGGAAAGGGTAAATACTTTTTCGCGATCAGGTAATTTCATATATGTTCTTTTTACCGGGTTTAAAGATTGAGAAAATTGTCATGTATTTTCGTGAAATTTTTCTAATTTATGAGAAAAAAGCAGTGTACATGGATATAGTGAAGAGTGTGCGCAATGCCATTTTTGTGCAATTCTGGGATGTTTTTTTAAGTAAAAATAAGTCGGCGTGTACATGGTTTATGTGTATGTGTTATTTTGAAAAATGCGTAAGGAGAATGGTATTGTGCAGTTTTTCCTAATTTTGCAGTGAATATTTGTCATGATTAAGCAGTTTTGTTTGATAAAATTTCTAGCATAAGTGTAATTCGGCTAGTAGATTGTTGGAAGAAGTGTTCAGGAGATAAAAAGAAAAGAAACATGTCTTTACTTCGTGAAGACAAAATGGCGGCGGGGGAAAAAAATAGAGGCTTGCTGTAGGAGAGTTGGTCGCCAAATTTTTGCCAAAAAATCGCCAAGTTACTATAATGTAAAGATCAACCAAATTCAGTTGCATCTCTCGTGGATTTTATTTGCTGGATCCTATGTGGATATTATTTAGATGTATTTTTGCTATTCTGATTGATTGTTTATTGCCTTATTTATTATGGCTGGAATGTCAGTAAAGGATGTTGCTGAGAGATATCAACCACATATTTTGGATGACATTAGGTTTCAGTTTTCTACAGATAGGTATGCTGCTAGTGTTATTAACGATACACCTGTACATTTTTTTTTTTTTTTTTTTTTTTTTTTTTTTTTTTTTTTTTTGCGGTGCAGATAAAACTTTTTTTTGGTACTTTTCTGTTTCGAAGGCACAAATCTCACCAAACAGACTCCATTGACGACAACATACAGCATACACATAACAAATAAGATTTTTTTATTTTGAAGGCATAAACATTTTAATGTTTAAAATTTTGTGAAAAGCCAATAAATTTGTAAAAAGGCATTTTAATTTAAGAATTTACTATGCTTTCATGGTTCAACATCCTGATTCGCCGGTTCATATCACATGAACCCATCTCACGTAAACTATGTATCACGTAAACTATGCTGCAAAAATCTAATTCTCTCAGTAATTATCTACATTAATTTCAAGTTAAATTGAATTGACGAATTTAATTCTTGACTTTGCCTTTTCTATATTTTCGACTTCGGGTGAGCAGTGTGATTGCATCCTAATTGACTTAATTACCGCGAATAGCCTTCGGACATAACTATCTGGTAAATCTAATTGTATGCTGATATTGAAAGAAACAGTCAATCTGATAAGAAATGGCTGCAACTTGTTTTGAAAATGAGGCGTAAAAGGTTACCAGCGAGGATATTCCGTTTGGCATCAGTTGTACCATTATTGGCGGCTCAATTGCCTGCGTCGGCAAAACGGAAAAGTACCCTTTTTTCCCTCTCCAGTTTTTGCGAGATTCCACATTTTTGAAATTGAGCTTAAGATGTGAGAAGTGCGAGACTTACCTTCTCTTTCATGCAAATTAAGAAAATGTAATTCTACTATCATGTATGAATAGCAGGGATAAAACTTTACTCAACATACACCTCTTGCTCATTTCCATATTTTGTAATAAGATCATATATAAAGTATCTCTCATAACATATTAATTTAGAGCTGTATAAAAAGGCTATACCTTTCTTATACACGGTGATTCTAAATTGTTTTTACAAATTAAGAAGGGTAATAGTACCCATCAAGACAAGCAATAATTACCATAGAACATGGGGGTCGCATTCCACTCCGAGAGGCAGAAAAAAGGAATATTAGAATTCCAAACCTGAACTTACAACAGTGTTGGGAAAGTGAATGAACAAGACCAAAGGTTGCACAATCAGATTTATTGGTTAATGAAAAACTCACAGAATGTGCTCAAAATGCCGACCAGACATGTCATTGCACAGTTGAAATCAGCAAAGGAACAACTGGCGCACCTTCTCGCAGATTCCTGGTGTGGTATTAATTTTGTCAGCGACAACAAAGATTCTCACCACAAGGCCTTCAGCTGAGTCCACAGGCATCTCGTATTCTAAAGATTTCATTTGCAAAATTTTTAATTTTAAATTAAATTACCGTACATTCTGGCATATAACACACATTTATACTTTCAAACTAATTTCTTTCATTTTTAGGTATACTTCTCATATAATCTCATATAATACGCACATTTTTCTTTGTGAGGAAGCCTAAAAGATACATGTGTGATGTTCTTATCTTCCAATTCAAAAATGTTTCTCAGGCTTCTGAGCAACTGTATACTGAACTGACTAGTGATAGAGAAAATGATTAGCCTATAATTAAGGATGCCCCTTGGATTATCGCCAAGTTGTTGTTTCATTTATGGTAACCTGAGCAGTTGAATATTATGGAAACCCTATTATGACATTATAGCAATCACGTGGTTTGTGAGGCCTTGGTAGTTGCTTACTCCTGACGCCATCTATTAACACCAGTGAGAAGTGCTACATTGCATAAGTGGGATCTGAACCTGGGTTGGTTTATTACGAGTCGAATTCTTTATCGCTAGCCCAAAAGAGTTCCATTGCACTAGATTCAAGAATTCCAACTCTTTTCAAATTGAGAGCGTTGAGTTTTTCTCGAGATCGCTACATATTCCCCGCTCAAGCATCTATGATGCGATATGAGGAGACAGCTGAGAAACCCCGTTTTGTTGACGTGTGTGTCGACGTTCCATTGTGGGGTGGAGCGTGTGACGTTCGTCATTCGTCCTCAGATGAGGAAGGATTCTGTGGTTATGCGGGTCACTAATGTAGCAATAACGTGGTTCATGAGGCCTCGGTAGTTGCTTACTCGTGTCGCCATCTATTAACATCAATGAGAAGTGCTGCATCGCATGAGCAGGACCCGAACCTGGGTTGGCTTATTAAGAGTCGAATTCTTTACACCTAGCCCAAAAGAGCTCCATTGCACTGGATTGAAGAATTCCAACTCTTTTCAAATTTTGAGCATTGAGTTTTTCTTGAGATCGCTACAACATAATTGGCTGCATGATTGCAGTGAATTTAACTGAAAGATTTATAAGGGCTTGTTTGTGTGTTGGATGTTGGTTAGAAAGTACATTGCTTATTTTGTGGTTTACACGGCAAAATCGCTGAATGTGGTAAGATTAATTTGAAGTTTTTATACGATTCAGAACAAAAGTGAAAAAAAGCATTAATTGACTGGTGTGTAAATGACGATTTACTTAGCAGCCATTGTGTCTTATGTTTGTACGAAAGACATGTGTATGATCGAATGTAAAGATCATTCAGACGGCTTTGGATGGTTTTGTCGCAAGAAAGGTTCAGGCAAGTAATGCCACTGACAGTCCGGCACTACGGAGGATATTTTGGACTCTTATTTTTGTGAATTTATGCAAATCCTTATGGAAGCGCATAACTTTTTCGAGAAAATGCAAAATTCAACAGTGTATGCTATAAGAGAAATTGCAAACTACGACCGCACAGTAGAAAGTGTGGTAAAAAGACCTAGGTCTATAAACCACAAGCCAAAATGGTGATGTACATATGTAAATAGTTTAATAGTATTGAAAGTTTTTTTAACCAAGACCTTTCTTATTTATCTAACCAAAAAACTTAGTGAAATTTAAATTATTGTGTCTTCTGGCAAAGCACAATGGACTTTGTGCCTGGTAGAGCAGGTTATGGACTCTACGTTACTTATTTATTTACATGTTATTTCAAATTCAAAATTATAATTTCAGAACATCACATCTACCGTTGTGACTATCACTCCATTCGCCTGAACCATCACGTGATCTACCTCAACTTCTGTCAGTATACTGAACTTGTACATATTATCACAGCATTATTTAATCAAGATTAGTATTCATATAATTTGATGCAAGAACTTGGTGAACTTTGAAAACTTATGCAGAAAATTGATTTTAAGAGTATCAAAGACTTTGAACTTTGTTTGCGACCACGTCTGCCTTGACTTTCTATCCAAATTTGATTGTCTGATGAACTCAGTTTATACATGCTATGGTGGGTGCTATGCACCAAATTTTTTTTTAAAAGCTACCGTGAATGGCCTTATGAATGAACTGGTTAGAGCTCTTAAGTAGCTGACACCAGAAGTGATATTGGTCAGTGTCAGTGTGAATTTATGTGGCAATGCCAGTATACAGATTCTAGTTCAGATAATTTTAGAAAGTTTTTGGATGCTGTTAAGGAATTTTGTTTGACTGAAGACATGTTAATTCATAAATAAGGTAAGTATTTCCTTTGTGTAGTGCAAAGATGAATTTCCGGCTGATCTTTGGAATATGGTAACTGGTAGTTTGGTGACATTTTGGAGGCGATAAAGGTTACTACCTAGGACTTTGGTTATAAGCTGAAAAGTACTCAATTCCGATTACGCATTATTTTGTGTGAGGGAAATGAGAGATCATGAGATATGTCATGTGACATTAATGGACGAATTACAGTTCTTTACTCTGAAAAGGGGGGGGGAAATCGGGAAAAAATCTGGAAATTTTGTATTTAGCTTTATTCTGTGTTGTGTGAAACAGTTTTGGTTAATTTTTGGATCCCATGGCCCTAACTAAAGTGAATTTGAAATGGGTATTTAGTGGGATTGAAAGGGGGAGTAATAAGTGTTTTTTTAAGGTTGTGCGAGATAGAAGTAAAGATGTTTTATTAAGTTATTTATTTTACCTGGTACCTTGCTGTGAACTATAAGTACGATTTTAAAGATCCTGAAACAGGCGCACATACGCTTGCTTTTTATTTAGCGGAGGAAATAAGAAAAGTTTATCGGCCACATAATCAAGATTCTGAAGATTACGTAAGTTAATATTTTTAATTATTTGAGGATATTATTTTTATGCATTGTTCTAAATGTAAGGAGTAAATAAAATAATATGGTATTATTGGAAAATTGTTATTAGCAATGATTTTTATATTTTAAGTAGTGTTTTTGAATTTAATTATATTTTAATTAAATGATAGTTATTTTGTGAATTATATGTTTGTAGGAATTTATTATACGTTTCAGTGGAAGTAAACGTGCATGGAAATAATTTAAATATTTGACACTAAGTATTTGTAACCATTTGTAATGTTTGAGGTATGAATTCGTTGGTGACGTTTATAATATAATAGATAATTTAGAGGTAAAAGTTTTTGGATATTTTATTTATTTTATATGTGGAAATGTTCATCTTTGGAAAGGGTATATACTTTTTCGCAATCAGGTAATTTCATATATGTGCTTTTTACCGAGTAAAGATTCACAGAATTTTTTTGCATTTTCGTGCAAATTTTTGTAATTTATGAGAAAATAGCAGTGTATTTGGATAAAGTTAAGAGCAATGCCATTTTTGTGCAATTCTGGGATGTTTTTTTAAGTAAAAATAAGTCGACGTGTAAATGGTTTATGTGTATGTGGTATTCTGAAAAACACGCAAGGAGTTTGCGATTGTGCACTTTTTCCCAATTTTGCAGTTAATATTTGTCATGATTAAGCAGTTTTGTTACATAAAATTTCTAGCATAAGTATAATTCGGCTAGTAGATTGTTGGAAAAAGTGTTCAGTAAATAAAAAGAAAAGAAACATGTCTTTACTTCGTGAAGACAAAATGGCGACGAAAAAAAATAGAGAGTTGCTGTAGCAGAGTTGGTCGCCAAATTTTCGCCAAAAAATCACCAAGTTACCATAATCCAAAGATCAACCGAATTTCCTTCTTTACGTTATTTCGTCATCTAGCTTAAAATGTAGTTTATTGAGATAATATATTTTTTGTTCGGCTCTATTGTAGAATTGGCTGCTTTTTTTACTTTTTAAGTAAAAATGGCTCAACGTATACATGGATAAAGTCAAGGGAATGCGCAATGCTGAGTTTGTGCAATTCTCAGATTTTTTTTTTTTTTTTTTAAGTGAAAATAAGTTGATGTGTACATGGATACCAAGTTTGTGCAATTCTTTGACTTGCTATTTTGGCTTTGTTATTTCTGCTACACAAAGCCAAAATAACAACTCAAAGAATTGCATAAACTTGGTGTCCATGTATCGCCAAATTTCGCACAGGGGCATCCGTAAATATATTTTTACCAAGGAAATAACATGTGGGGGCGATGGTTTATGGTATAGAATAATTTTGAACAAAAACAAAATAAGAACAAAAACTTTGCAAAGCCTTCCAAAAGATCTGGACAACAAATTGACAAGTTTCTAGAAGTATGTTATTGACGTAAAATGGCAAAAAAATTTATTTACAGTTACATATTGGAAATTTGGAACTTTATTAATGTTTAATATGATAGGAAATAAAACAATCAGTGTGAAAGGGACAAAAACAGTTTCCATAAAAACAACAGGTCCGAAAAATCTCACCTCGCCATAATGCTTTATTGCTTAGTGAATGGAACAAAGTTAAAACCCACAGTTATTTAAAAAAAAAAAAAAAAAAAAAAAAGATGATGATAATAAAATGTAATTTCCCAAATGACGTTTTCATTCATGTTCACGAGAAAAAAAGATGTGCAATTCTGGATAAGAAATCTTTGGTGAAACAGCTCCATTGCCTTAAAGAATTCAGAAAGTCGTTTAGTTTGGGATATGTTCAGATCCCATCTAACTCATAATATGAAGGATTTGTTGAAAGAGCATAATACAGATATGGCAGTTATTCCAGGCAAATTAATACCATTAGCTCAGCATTTAGATGCATATATCAATAAAGAATTCAAAAAAAATTTAAAACAACAGTGGAATACACGGATGTTAGGTGAAAAACATTCACAAAATGGGGCAAAATACATCCTGCTAGTCTAGAAATAATGCGTAAGTGGATCATATAAACATGGAATGAAATTAAACACCATACAAAGTCATTTAAAAAGCATAATATGTCTACCAATCTAGTGGAACAGACTATGATTATTTATTTATGGATTGGAATATTAGCAATGGTGAAGATGTAACAGAATTCGACAATGTTTCCGAAGAGATAACAGAAGTCGAACTTTTCATTTCTCCGATAATGAAAACCTTTTTTTGAAGTTCATAGTGTATGTCATTTCTTTTAAATAAACAGCACTTACAAACATGTAGAAATCTAATGCTGTCCAACCAGGATTAGCGGTTAGTGACACTGACTGCCGTACTGAAAAGCCCGGATTCATAGTCATAAAGGCCTTTTCTGAATATATCATATCCAGAAAAGGGTAAAAGCATAGTTTAGGGTACCCCTTAGCAAAACTTGGCAGTACATGGATACCGATTTTGTGCAATTCTTTGACTCTTTATTTTGGCTAGCGAAGCGGCGAGTTTTGCGCCAAAAATCACCCATACACAAAGCCAAAATAACAAGACAAACAATTGCACAAACTCGGTATCCATGTACACATCGACTTATTTTCACTTAAAAAAAAAAAAAACGAATTGCACAAAAATTGCATTGTGTACTCCTTTGACTTTATCCATGTACACGTCGACCTGTTTTCACTTGAAAAAAATCCCCAAATTGCAAAAAAATGGCATTCCACACTCTTTTAACTTTATCCATGTACATGTCAACCTATTTTCCCTTAAAAAAAATTACAGAATTGAACAAACTTGCATTGCACACTCCCTTTACTTTGTCCATGTGCACATCGATATATTTTCACTTAAAAAGTCAAAGGAGCACCAAATTCTACAGTAAAGGCAAACAAAAAATACATAATCTCAATAAAATACATTTTAAACCAAACAATAAAATAACATAAAAAGGAGAAACATGTTATACATTTAAGCACTACCAAAATCAAATATTCACTTACCATGATTTTCAAATTCGCTTCGTACACCCAGAGCCACGTAAAAATCCAAATATCAATCATATTCAAATTACTTTTTTCAAACCAGGTACTCTTTCTGGTCGAACGCTTCACATAGTTACCATCTGAACCTTTCTTCCTACAAACCCATTCAAATCCATCTAAACGGTTTTAACAAACACCACAAAAACGCTTACATCCCATGACTCAAAATTTCCCAGAATCATGCACCCGATTACGTCAGGGTTTCCATAACACTCAACTACTCAGGCTACCATAAATGAAACAACAACTTGGCGATAAATCAAACAACTTCGCCATAATACAAGGGGTACCTTAAAGTCTACTCTACCCCCAGAAAAGGCATGGATGTTTGTAATGTATACAAGTATGTATATTTGATAGTTATTTACAAGATAATCAAAGCAAAAATAAAGATTATAATGAACTAATGAAACATTTAACAACTTCCACAGTGAAGTATTCATATGAAATTCATAGAAACTTGAAAGTACTGTTTATTCTAATAACAGCATTTAATTTTAAATGGCAGAGGGCTCAGATAAGGTTTGATGATATAAAGAGTATACAGATTTTTTTAACAGTAAGTTATACAAAACCATAAAAACAATCCCAATGAAAAATTGGAATCCTGTACACAATTAACAATAAAAAAAAAAATCTAGCTCATTTCTCGAATACCGATACGAAGCAATATATTATTTAAATACTATATGAAACACCACAACTAAAACACTATACAACTATATATATATCCTGCATGTAACGTAAATAACATGAGCATTTGCATAATTGGTAAATCTAATGAAACATACATATATCTACAAAAGTAAATTTGATCTAATATTTCTTGATAAAGTCACAAATTCACATACTGCTATAAACGGAATTGAAAATCTAACAAAGTTAAAAATCTTAACGATGTTCAAAAAAAGTACTTACGATTTAACAACTTTCAAAAAAGTTTCGAAAAATTATATTTTACGGGAGGGGATTATTAATTATATATTTTAAAATACTTCCAAGTTTTAAAAACAAGTAGGTACACGGACCTACTATACTACATGCGTATATTTATAAATACTATTCCAAGCATAAAACACAGTCCCTCGTGCCGCCTAACAGAGCGATTTTGTATGTGAGTTGCTTTGAGTTACTAAGCCAATCACAGTAGTCAAAGCAGATGACGTGCTTTGTATCCAATAGAAAACTTCTATGGGCCTCACAAAATCGTGCTGAGTAAGGCTACTATAAAGGGGAACTGAATCATCACCCATTTTGAAGATTAAGAATACTATCAAGCTCAGAAACGCAGCCATTAAGACCTGGCATCAGTCTAGAAACCCAAATGATAAACGGCACCTCAATTACCTAAACCGAAAAATCAAGACTGAAATTCAAGAATACAGGAATCAACAATGGGACCACCTACTTGAAAATTTGGAGCCGAACCATGAAAATGTTTGGAGAATCGCGCGCTCCCTCAAAAATAATAACAGTTATACCCAGCACGCAATTGAACACTCTGGTACTAAATATTATTCGGACCAAGACATTGCTGACCTCATGGCAGAAGTACAAGAAAATATCTATAAACCCCTCCCGTCTAATAACTCGGAAACTGAAAACGAAGCTCAAGAAGCAGTCAACTACATACGCAATTTTACGCCTCAAAGGCACATACAGTTTACTTCTCCTAAAGAGGTGAAAAACATTATTAAAAACCTTAAGACAAGAAAAGCGAAAGGTTACGACCATCTTAACAATAAAGCACTTAAAGCCCTGCCAAATAGATGCATTATCAATCTCTGCAATATTATCAATGGTTGTATTAGACAGTCATACTTCCCCCAACAATGGAAGCACTCTATCGTAATTTTTATTCCCAAACCGGGAAAAAACCCAAAAGATGTCAATAGCTATCGACCTATCAGTCTTTTGCCGGCTATGGGCAAAATTTATGAGAAAATCCTTAACAATAGACTCACAAACTTCCTAGAAAATAATGACATTATTGATAACTTACAATTTGGTTTTAGAAAAGGTCACTCGACCACTCATCAAGTCTTAAATCTTGTGGAAACAATAGCTCTTGCGTTTCAGAAAAAAAGTGCAGTTGCCGCATGCTACCTCGATTTTGAGAAAGCTTTTGATCGAGTGTGGCATGCTGGGCTAATTCTAAAACTCATAGATCTCGAAATTCCTAAAAAATTTAATTAAAATTATCTTCTCTTTTCTATGTAACAGAACTTTCCAAGTCAGAATAGGTAATACCTTCTCCAAAAAGAAAAGGATGTTTTGTGGCGTCGCTCAAGGCAGTGTTTTGAGCCCAAAACTTTTTAATATTTATATTAACGATCTACCTCAACCTCTTAACTCCAAAGTACTCAAATATGCAGATGATGCTGTTGTACTCTCTGAATCTATTCAACCTCAACTGGCCATTAACAACCTCCAAATGTATGTTAACAATATTGCACACTGGTGCACAATTTGGAAAATAAATCTCAACGCTCACAAATGCAATACTGTTCTCTATAGACGTTATAAAAAACTTCAGAATGTCAACACTGAAATTAAAATCAATAGTACTCTTATCCCACATAATGATGCTTACAAATATCTGGGTGTTTATATCGATAAACAGCTGAACTTCAAAACCCACCTTCAATACATTGCCAATAAAGGGAATTCTGCCTATATGGCTATCTATCCACTTATTGGACGTAACTCCAAACTTAACTTACATACAAAAAAGATTCTCTATACTTCTCTCATTAGACCGATCCTTACATATGCCGCCCCTGCTTGGGCTATTGGCAATAAAAATGAAAGGAAGAAGATCGGTATTTTACAAAATAAAATATTAAGATCAATCACAAACGCTCCCTGGTTTATCAGGAATAAAGATATCCAGAAAGACCTCAAAATTCCTGATCTTATGGATCACATCCTCACCATACCGAATGGCATGATCAAAACCGATTGGATTAAGGCTCTTTGTAGCCAAGGCCAAATTTGTAAAAGATACCGATTAGATTAGATTACCCATTTTGAAGCTAACTTGTTGGTATTCGCTATTGGATTATCACTGATTTCTTGACATATTTGTGTATCGATTCCGACCTAATTTTCAGAAAAATGGGTGGTTGTGCTGTACCAAATTGTTCGAATCAGTCTAAAAATAACTTTAGGATGTTTCGTTTCCCTAGAAATGAAGAAAGACGAAGAAAATGGATAGTTAATTCTCGTCGAGATCAATGGATCCCGGGCCCAGGAGCGTATCTTTGTGGGGTAAGTTCAGCTTCGTATTTTTCCATAGAATGTTAGAAAAATTACTCTTCTTGGTACTTTAAAATATTTATTTTCATTTAACTGTCACTTATTGACGATCAACTGATTTTATAAGTACAAAATCAAATGCGGAATGTGTATGTGTTTGTGCAGTAAAATATCGTTGTTTCATGTTGTTTCTTTTGTTATCGTGAAAAGTTTATACCGTTTGTAAAATTTGTATCATACATTTCATGTAAACTTTGTGCTCAGTTAGAAATGTGATGTGCCTTTTTCTTTTCTTTAATTTTACTGTACGATTGGTGATTTAAAGTAGCATTCTATGTTTTGATTCTGATGTATTGTCGCCAAATCGGATAGTTGGCTCCAATGTTAAAAACTGGATGGTATGATCCAAATAATAAATGATTTTGTTTTTTCTTTATAGTAAGATAAATATATTCTGTATTTTTAGACATTTTTATGAAGTTAAATATTCGATGATTCGTTTTGATCCCATTATTATCCTTTATTGTAGTAGTAAATCTTAATGTTGTATTTTTAACTATAGGTACTTTAAATTTATTTTTAGTGTGTGAGCAGGAAATATGTTTTAAGTAGTTTTACAAACATGATTACTTTTTTAAAATTTTGTTCTATTTTCATAAAAAAAATTTAAATTTATCAGAAAATTACATTCTTAAATTATTATAATATATGTAACTGTAATTTAATACTAGTGCTTTTGATTTTAATGTTAAATTTCATGCATGCTTTTGTTAAATATGCAGGTACATTTTGAAGAAAATCAATTTGAATGCTCTAGGCAAGATGGGTGTAAAAAACTCAAGCCCAATGCTGCGCCAACTCTTTTCAATGTGCCTAATCCCCCATAACTGTTGACCCCACAGCATCTAAAAGGCATTGGTTTACCAAAGCACCGTTCAGTTACATCCAATTTTTGTAATGTATGTGTTTTTTATTTTTATGGTTTTTCATAAAAAAATATGTTTTTATTACAAATGGACTAAATTGCTTTATAAAAGAATCAAAATATTGAAATTAAGGCATTATGTGATAAAGCTGTAATTACAAATTAGATTAAAAAATTAAAATTTTGCTGTTGTTATATATATAATTAAGTATGTACTTTGTTATTATAATCATATATTGAAAATTAAGCGTAAGACCTCAATTTGATGTAGTTTTTGGATAAAGTTTTTGTAGTTTTTCGAGGACGGTCATACATGGGTCTGGTTTCTTCAAATTTGCTCCTAAAAGAAAGAAACCGGTATCTGATTGCCTTTAAAGTCAAAAAAAATTTAAATCAAAATTTGTATTAAACTAAAGTTGCTTTTTTGCTTAATTTTAAATTCCAGATAAATAGAGAGAAATATTTATGGAGTTAGTAAAAGAAATAATATTGAAATTAATAACTTTAATCTTGAGTAATACAATAATATAGTTATAATACATTGATTTAAATGTATATTTTAATGTCTTGTCTGAATGTTGTTATTTTTTGTTTAAAGATTTACAAAACTTATTAGGATTATTTATATTATTTATTATTAAAATTACATTAAGTATATTTTATTTATCAGCATTTTCAGGTATCCTTACTTATATGTGTTTCATAATTTTTGCATCTTCAGGGTGGCTTGCTGCACAGTTTACCTTTATCAACTGAAGCGATTTCTGTTGCTGAACCATCTGTTGTAAGTCTTCATTTGAACAGTTATTAAATATTTAGTATTATAAACTTTTTCTAAAAAGTATTAACACTGTTTCTAAAATTTAAAAATATATTAACGTAATATTTACTTATGTTTAAGAAGTATGAATGCTATGAACAGTCCAATGTATTTATGCTTTTTTATAAGTTGAGTTACTTTGAAAATGGTAATGATTATTTGTATTTATTTTTATCCGATCAGAGTTTATAATTTCTTTCACTTCCACATATTTCATATATTATAATTTCTTTTAGGTTCATTTGCCACAACCTTCAGCTTCATATTTTGGAGAAATAAATTTTGCTGCCGAAGTATCTGATGTAAATTGCCATTTTGCACTTCTAAAAAAATTTAATAGTTTTTAACATCTATTCGTAAACTGTACTATGTTTTTTTTTTAAATGTTTCCATCTTCATAATCATCCACTTTATTTCATTTCACCAGTGGTTGCAAATGTGTACATTACAGTACATCTCAGGTGTGTTTGCAACAACATTTAGCATTACCTTCTGATTAAATAACAGCTGCTAGTAAAGAATCTATTCTATGTTTTCATTTGAGCAGCTATTAAATGTCATATGTTTTACATATATTAATGAATTTTTATACAATTTCTGAAATATGAAATTGTTTGTCTTATGGTTGCTAAACAGCTGTACTATATCTGGCTGTTGTGCTATGGAATTATTTTTGAATTTTGAGTGTTAACAATTTATTATCTATTTATGAATTATAAAATGTTATGTAAAATAATTATTTCTTAAAATGAATGTAGTTTATATTATCTGTATTTCTAAATTTCTTATATATATATTTCAGGTTTGTTTGCAAGAACAAGCTTCAACTTCATCTTGTGATAAAATGCCATCTATTTGTGAAGGATCTCATGTAAGTAGATAATTAGTGTATTATTAAATTGCTTGCTTATACAAAATGTTTCTATTAACTTTTTTTGGGGGGGTAAAAGGAATGTAATTAATTTAATCAGCATTTACAAATTCTTTGTGTATATTTCAGGTTTGTTTGCAAGAACAGCCTTTAGCCTCATTTTGCAATGAAATACCATCTATTTGTGAAGGCTCTGATGTAAGTTGATAACTAATGTATAATTAAATTGCTTCCTTATATGCATTTAAAATGTTCTATAAAGTAATTTTTTGGTAAAAGGAATGTAATTAATTTCATCAATAGTTGCAAATTCTCTATGTAAATTTCAGTTTTGTTTGCAAAAACAACCTTTAGATTCATCTTGCAACCAAATTGTAATTAATTTTAATTAATTTCATCAGCATTTGTGAAGGCTGTGATATAAGTTGATAATTTGTGTTATTAAATTGCTCATGATTATGGAGATAATCGATCCCTTGAAAAGCTGGAAATAAATTTTTAAAAATAAATTTAAAATTTTAAAAATCTATCTTTAAGTGAAATAAATGTTAAATATTAGAAAATAAAACAAAAATAATCTAGAAAATGCTGAAAACAATAGAGTCAAATTTAAAAACCCACCACAGTATAGGAAAAGAGACCTGGAACTTGCATTTTTATTTTGTGGATTTATTATCTGTTTAAGTTTGACATTTAATCCAAAGGGGCTTTGTCCCTGAAGGACTATTGTTTTCGTTTTGTATTGAAACACTATAAACGGCTGCATCACTTTTCAAATTGTTGCCACCAAATATTATCACCCTGTTCTATATTTAAAGAAATTATATAGTGAAGAATCTGCATAAATGCATGTATGTTTTTTTGCATTCTGATAAAACAACAGTACCTAGAGCCATCAAATTTTGAATGACTTAATTCTACTGTGAATATGGACATCTGGAAGACCGAACTTGAAATTCGGAATTTGTTTTAATATATATTTTATATGTTGTAAAACTTTAACAAATTTTTGATTAACAAACTTGAGGATTTCAAAGCGAGCAATGGCAATATTGTACAGAAAAGACACTTTTATCTCCAGCATGTGAGACAATGAATCGGGAATTCTGAAGATATGTTCATTTTAAAATTATCTTGCAATATTGCTGTTGAACTGAATTTTATAATTTAAGTGTGAAAAACTTGATATTTAATAAATAAAGGTAAAACACAAAATGTTAAAAAAAGGCCCCTTTGGGTGTAATTTAAAATCTGAAACCTTTCAGATCTTTTTTGTTTGTTTGTTGTGTTTCCCCCCCCTTCTTTGATGATTATTCATATAGATTTTTTCTTTATTCCAGGATGTTCTTTTAAGGAATTTTATAAAACAGCAGACTGAATTGATCTCGCTTCTGCAATGCCAGAACAAAATATTACTGAAAGAACTACAGCAACCAAAAAAAATGAAATTAATGTTTTAAAAAAATGGTATAGCACTGAAATTCAACTTCATGACCTTCAAGTACAGCATGAGGAATTGCTGAAAGGAGTGAAAACATTTCTTTCAGATGAACAAATAGCAATGTTGAAAATTCCTCGCAGAACCATTGCAAAATGGTCTAACGAGGGAATAATAAAAGGCCTCAAAGTTAGATTTGCCTTGGGCAAGCATGGTTATAATTACTTGCACAGAATAGGTTTTCCGTGCTTTCATACAGCACTTTAAATAAAAGACTTCAAGGTCTTGAAATGAATTTTGGAGTCATCAGTGAGATGATTGAACCTTTGAAAATTAAAGGAGAAAAAATGAATGCTAGTGATAAAGACTGTATTTTATCATTGGATAAAATGGAGATTTCTGGCAATCCTGATTTTGATATTTCAAAATGTAAATTTATTGGTAAATGTACATTAGGAAATCAAAAGGGTGGAGGAAATCACTATTTAGTTATTTTACTAAGAGGTTTGAAGCTGAAATGGAAGCAAGTGGTTGCCCATGAGATAACTGGACAGGTAACAGGATGCCAGCTCAAACAACTTGTTGTCAATGTTATCGAAGCTGTCAATTCTGTTGGATTTAATGTTGTTGGTATTGTTAGCGATATGGCAGCAGTAAATAGAAGCCTGTGGAATTCTTTGGGAATATCTGTTTCTCGAAACCAAAGAAATAATTTCACTACTGAAATTAAGGGCAAAATTATTTATGTATTTGCAGATGTGCCACATCTTTTAAAAAATCTCTGGTCTGCAACTCTTAATCATAGTATAAAACTGCCCAGTTATGTTTGCAATAAAGAAAATTTGGTTACTTTGCATGTATCTGCAGGATTTATAAAAGATATCTGGATTACTGAAACAAACCAAAATTGTGGTTTGAGAAGTATGCATCATCTCAGCAAAGAAGACCTCTTCCCCTCACATTTTGATAAAATGAATGTTGCTTCTGCTGTGAGGTTTTTTCCAATTAAAACAGCTGTGGGATTGGAGAAGGCAGTAGCTTTAAAAGAGATAAGCCCTAATGCTCTTACAACAGCATGGTGGATAAGATTTTTATGTCAGTGGTTTCAAATGCTATCCTCTAGATGTAGAAAGAACTCAATTTCTGTGACAAATAAAAGCAAAAAAATTGGGTTACTTTTTGAATTTATTAATGTTATACAGCTTATAGAAATTGGTAAAGGGTGGAAACCATTACATACTGGTTTGATTCTTTCTACTTTATCAGCCATACAGTTAGCAGAGGCATGTTTTCTGAATGATTTTCAGTTTATTTTGAAGAGCAGATTGACACAAGATGCTCTAGAAAATGTATTTTCTCAGATACGCAGAAAAGCTGGTTTGAGGCCAAGTGCTTTGCAAGCTGTGAAAGCATTAAAGCTTATCTGTTTATCTCAGTTTATATCTGACATTAAGAACTCTAGTTATGCTACTGATTCAGATATTTACTTATTAAACTATGCGAAAGATGAATTTGAATTTCTGAAGGAGAAAAAAGCTTTAGAGCCTGTTACCATACCAGAAGTTTCTGATGTATCTCTACAGAATCTCACCCTTAGTGAGGAAAATAACGTCTGTTATATTGCAGGAGCTGCAATAAATTCTGTTTTGAAAAATGCTTGTAATTCATGCTCACAGTTTCTCTTAGTTTGTGAGCAAAATACTCCTTCCATTGATGAAAATGAGCAGTACATAATTAATTTTGCAAATTTTGGTGGGCTTAAATGTCCTTCTCCAGAAATTTTTAAATTGTGCCTTCTGTGTGAAAAAATAATTCAAAATTTTCGAGACGAAATAATGCATGGAAATGTAACTATGGATGTGGAATTTGTTAATATGATTTGTAAGAAAGCAGGCGAGGTAAATATTCCCTTCTGTTGCAATATCAAAACAAAGATAATAAAATATTATTTGACTGCCCGTGGAATTGGTCTCAAGAAGCTTCTTCAAAATAAAAGGCAGCAGCGGCAAAGTTTTGCATCTCCTGCTTTTAAAAGGAAGAAAGTAAACTAGAATCTAATCAAGAGTTTAAGAAGTTTTTGCTGTTCAGTTCTTCTGTAAAAAAGTAGAGTAGTTGTCACTGAAAAATTGCTGTTTGTCTCTTCGAATAATAATTAGGCCCACCAACAGCTGAATGGTTAAAGTTACTGAATGCTGGGAGTTCCATCTTCTGTTCTATTTCCGAACAGGCTGGCTGCATGGTTGGTTTTTTTGTGGTTTTTCCCCATGTGTAATGTGAATACAAGCCAGTTCTCCTTAGAAAGTCCTCTACAATAGAAGATCTCATAGTCAGCTAAATCGGATTTACTTTTGTGTGACCTTAAATGAGGCATCAATTGTGAATCTGTTTTGGCATGTTATTAGGAATTTTAAATGAAACATTTATTGCTGTTGTGAAAGAATGATCAACTGATGTATGTTTACCTTACTAATCAATGTCTTATAGTATTGTAATGGCTTGCAGGATTTTTCATAATGGGATGTTGCATATGTTTTACTCTTCTTTTTTACCAAATAAATAGAGTATGTTCCTAATCAGACATTTCTTCTTTTGTACCAGGGTTATATAGTATGATGTGATAATTTGGATTTGTTTATAGAATACATAACAGTATTTTTTGACATTCTAATAGAACCAGTGTATTTTATTTATTTACTTATTGCTTTAAAACAGATTTTGAATCAAGGCTTACTTCCCACCCCCTTTGGGTATGCACATAAAACATGTTTAAGCTATATTTATAATATATCAATGAGATACAGTGGATGGACAAAAATATGGAAACACCTTGTGAAATGCATGTTTGAAAAGAAAGATTGATTTTAATGAAATGTAGGTGGCGCTGGCGTTTTTGACTACTGACGCCACCTATACAACTTTGTAAATGTGCTAAACATTTCAGTTGTTGTCGGAGTACTGTTATGTGAGGTTGTCATTGCATTATGTCAGAGTTAACAGACTTCAAACATGGGCAAATTGTTGGAGCACGTATGGTAGGTGCTTCCGTAAGCAAGGTAGCCGAGGTGTTTAGTGTTTCAAGAGGTACTGTATCGAAGATTTATTCCGCATATTTGAAAAGCGGAAAAACATCATCTGCTAAATCACAGGGCGGACGAAAGTGTGTCCTGAGTGATCGTGACAGACGATCATTAAGGGCAATTGTGACGAAAAATAAGAAGACCACAGCTGCAAAAGTTACTGCTGAAATGAATGTTGTGTTACCGAACCCTGTGAGTACCAAAACAATTAGAAGGGAGCTTCATAAACAGGGAATTGCTGGCCGTGCTGCAATTGAGAAGCCACTCATCAGTGACACTAATGCCCGTAACAGGAAAAGGTGGTGTTTAAGTCATAAAGCCTGGACTATAGAGCAGTGGAAACGAGTAATATGGTCTGACGAGTCTTCTTTCACATTGTTTCCCACTTCTAGCCGAGTTTATGTCTGGAGAACGCCATCTCAAGCCTATAATACAGACTGTTTGTTGCCAAGAGTGAAACATGGCGGGGGTTCTGTTCTGGTTTGGGCAGCCATATCGTGGTTCTCTGCTAGCCCCAAATGAACTGTGTCAGGGCACATGACTGCCAAGACTTATGTGAATATTTTGGCCGATCAAGTTCATCCCATGGTACAAACTTTGTTCCCCGATGGTGATGGTGTCTTCCAAGACGACAAAGCCCCTGTTCACACAGCTCACATTGTCCAGGACTGGTTTTCTGAGCACGAGGATGAGTTGTCCCATCTCCCCTGGCCACTACAGTCACCAGACCTGAATATTATCGAACCTTTGTGGTCTTAGGTTAGCTCCTTTAATGGAAAAAGAACAAAATAAAAATGATATACCTTGAAAACAAGAATACTATCTGAATAGTGTTGGCTAAAATTTATTCAGATGGTTTTTTGCATTTATTCAAACATCTCCGCATATAAATGAGAATTAATTATATTATATTAGTTTTAAAAGTAAAACTAATATAATATCATTCTATATAAAGCTGTTTGATGTATAATGGAAAAAATTCAATTACTGCAGTATGTTTTAATAAAATTTGAATATAATAGACTGAATTGCACTACATTAGACCAACAAGCAAAACATTTTTATTTATTTATCTTTATTTTCACTATATGTGTTTCTCATATGTTTGTTACTAGAGGACTTATTTTATAGATTTGAAGCTAAAGAATATTTTTATGTTTTTACTTATGCAAATTAATTAATAAAAAGAACTGTGATTCAAGTATTGTCTTTGCTGTGATATAGATTGAATCTTATTATGTTATGGAATTATCATTTAAATATTCAGATACGTGTAATATTAAGAGCATATGTATGTAAGTATAATTTTTCCAAGTATAATAAAAAGTAACCATCAACAACAAATAAACTTATAAGTAAATAGTATCTGTAAATTCTGTATGTAAAGGTATTATTTTTATTTTTATTTATTTGTGTGTGTATTATTTTAATATTGTTTATAGCTAAATAAAGAAAAAAAAAATGGAATTTTTTACTCTATTAAATCTATGAATCCCACAGTCATCTGAGCATTGAAGTAATTTTTATAGCATTCTGCACTTCATTCTAAAAGCATTATAATTTAAAGGTGTATATCTTGAATCAGTATTTAAAATCATAAAGTGTTTAGCAGCTTTTTCTGGAAACACACACAAAATAACATTTTTAACAAATTTGCTACAGTAATAGACGTTTGATTCCATGTGAGCAAAATTCAAATAACATATTAAAAATAAAAAACAAAAATTAAAGATTAAACCTTATCCTAAACTAATGGAGGTTGAGGGATTTCCCTCAACCATATTAAGAATGTGGTTGAGGGAAAGCTCTTGTCAAAAAATACATTTTGAGATAAATAACATTATGCGTGTATTTAAAAGAAAAAATTGAAAATTCAATAAAGGAATTCAAAAAGAAAGCATTTTTAACTAAAAATACAAATTTGAAATATGATATGTGAAAATGTTTTAGAAACTTTTAAAATAACTTGAATCATACGAGAAATTTGGCAATTTAAAAAAAAAATACGAGAAAGAATCTGAACTGCAGACAAAAGAAGGGGGAAAAGCCACACATCTTTATAGGAGTGCAGAAAAAAGCTGAAATTCGGATTCTCTAGAATGTTAAATTTTAGCGGACAGCGCTAAAGAGCCAAAGTTGCCGCTCCACACCTAAATTGCAACCCTAAAGCTTAGATTCAAAATGGCTGACGAGTCAGCCTGTATCTCTAGTAGCTCTAGTGCTGAGTACTGCTGCTTCCTTTCATTCACGTTGCTTCGCATCAGCTGCTTCGTTTCATTAGCTATATTACTGACGATTTCAATAGTAAATTCCCTACCGGAGCCATATTCCTCCACATAGTGAAGGCTTTTGATTTTGTATGGCACCGGGGACTCTACAAACTTATTAAGTTGAACTTCTATGGTGATTTCCTGTTATGTTTTTACCACCAATCCTCGAATTCCATATCACAGATTATGTTCTTACTGCATTAATATAAATATTAACGAGACATAGTGCACAATAAAAATTAAGCTTTATTTAGGAACATCGCGCATACTCCCCGACAGCCTGCCTGTTTCGCTCTCCTCGCTACTCGTAAGAAACTTCTCCTCTAGGGTTTCCACACTTATCGGAGGGCGCAAGGCGCGCTCCTTATCGCCATCACCACAGAGTTTCCCCCCCAGTTCCTTTAATGGCTATTCAAAGGAACGACATAGGTTATGAAATTATCTCAGAGTATCCGTGCTGTCGGGTATTTTTTTTATGATTACAAAATTAGAATATAAAATTAGAAAAGATCAAAATGCAATTCGATATATAAGGTATATCGAATTGCATTTTGACACATATTGTATTGACACATATAATATTGACAGGTATTGACACATATAATAAACATAAAATAACAAGAAATATGTTAAGATATGAATTTTAAAAAAGTGTTTTAAATTGTTATGTAAGAAGCAAGTTTCTTAGGGAAGTGAACATGTCTTCCCGATCTGGTGACAGTTTGTGTCTTAGAGAGTTCGTTTGCAGATTTATTCTGCTGAACTGTCTTTAAGTCTTTATTTGTTTTTAGTTCAGGCAAATTAGAGTCCGAAAGCAAATAGGCTGGTTTCACACGGTCTATAGACACAGTAGATTTCAGACCGTTAATATCAATTGTGAAAGTTTTGTCCGTTCTAGAAAGAACTTTATGCGGACCTGTATATGGTTGGCACAGAGGTGGCTTTACTCGATCGACACGTAAGTATACATGCGTACACGACTTTAAGGTAGCACTTACGTAACATTTTTCTTGGCAATGTGCAGATGTTGCTATTGGATTCAACTGTTGCATTCTATGCCGAAGATTCGTGATAAATTGTGTGTCATACGGAGATATCTTAGATGACGTTATCATATCACTAGGCAGCTTGAGAATTGTGCCGTACACCAGTTCAGCACAAGATGACTGTAGATCTTCCTTTACGGCTGTCCGAATACCAAGCATAACAACTGGTAGAGTTTCAGTCCAGTTATTGGTCTCGTGAGCCTTGAGAGAAGATTTTAAATGTCGATGAAATCGTTCAACAATGCCGTTTGACATTGGATGATAGGCTGTTGTTGTGATTCTGTTCGTACCCAAAATGCGCGTGAATTCTGCAAAAAGTGCGGATCTCATTTGAGAACCTTGGTCTGTTGTTATGATCGATGGGCAGCCAAAACGAGATATCCAACAGTTGAAGATGGCTCTGCAAATGGTTTCCGTTTTCATATCCGGGATGGGAATGGCTTCAGGCCATCTGGAGAATCTATCTATCAGAGTCAAAAGGTACACGTTGCCTTCTGATGGAGGTAACGGTCCAACGATATCCATATGGATTTCTGAAAAACGTGCATCAGGAAGAGAGAATGTGCCCAGTGGTGCTTTAGTATGCCTAGTAATTTTCGATTTTTGGCAAGATTCACAGGATTTCACCCAATTTTTGATATGACGTTTCATATCGGGCCATACATAACGAGAACAAATAAGCTTCGTAGTAGCTGCAATTCCTGGATGTGACAGATTATGCAGATGATTAAAGATGAGTCTGCGAAAGGAATTCGGAACAAATGGACGAGGAATGTCTGTTGATATGTCACACAGAATATTACCATCAGAATATTGGCACGGTTTAAATTCCAGTTTCAAAGATGATGTGTTGTTTTTGAGAAGGTCTTGTACCTCCGGATCATGCCGTTGAGCTTCCGAAAATTTTTTAAAATCCAAAAATGGAGATTTTGTTATGGAATCAATTTCGATTCTTGAAAGAGCGTCAGCAACGACGTTTTTTGAACCTTGCACATGCCTAATATCAGTAGAGTACTGAGAAATAAAATCTAAATGGCGCAATTGTCGAGGTGAACATTTATGAGGGTTCTGTTTAAAAGCGTATATTAACGGTTTTTGATCCGTATAAATTATAAAATTTCTGCCCTCTAACATGTGTCGGAATTTCTTAATTGCAGAATAAATAGAAAATAATTCCCTATCGTACGCGGACCATTTCTGTTGACTTTTATTGAGTTTCATAGAGAAAAATGCTATAGGTTCCCATGTTTGTTGAGACAACTGCATAAGTGTGCCGCCTATTGCGACGTCTGAGGCATCTACCCAGATGCTTAGCTGGGCTCCGGGAATAGGGTGTCTCAAAAGGGTAGCCTGAGCAATGGCATTTTTGGCAGCAATAAAGGCTTGTTCAGCATTCTCGTTCCAATTTAATTGTGGGGATGAATCCTGAACACGAGAACGAGATTTCTTTTTATTAATATAGCCTTCTAACAATTTTATTAAAGGAGAAAGAATATGTGCTGCTTTAGGTATGAAACATCTATAAAAGTTAAACATGCCTAAAAATCGGCGAAGCTGAGTGAGAGTGGTAGGTTGAGGAAAATCTAAAATACATTTGACTTTGTCAGGAAGAGGTTCAATTCCGTTTTCACTAAGGTGAAAACCTAAGAAATCAATAGATGTTTGACCAAAGGTGCATTTTGAAACATTTATGCAAAGTCTATATTCCTGAAGTTTGGAAAATAAAGCTTTCAAATGCCTGCAATGTTCCTCAGAATCTTTAGAGGCTATGAGCAAGTCATCGACAAAAGCGTAAAAGCCTTCTAAATCCCGCGTGACTTCATCTATAAAACGTTGAAAAGTCGCAGATGCATTGCATAAGCCGAATTGCATACGGATACTTTCGAATAAACCGAATGGTGTGCATATGGCGGTTTTGTGGATGTCGGCTGGGTTAATTGGTATTTGATGGTATGCCTTAATCAGGTCGACATGACTAAAAATTTTAGTACCGTGCAATGCAGCAGTAAAATCGGCTAAGCATGGAATAGGGTATTTGTCTTTTATTGTTTGAGCGTTCAATGCTCGATAATCTCCTACAGGTCTCCATTCCAGACTTCCCTTTTTTGGAACCATGTGAAGTGGGGATGCATAATTGCTGCTCGAAGGTCTCAAATGCCCCAATTGCATCATAGTTTGAAATTCTTGTTTTGCTATTTTTAAGCGATCTGGAGCTAACCGACGAGGTTTTGCAACCACAGGTGGACCTTTAGTTATGATATAATGAACGGTGTTATGTTTAACAGGTAGGTTAGAATCTGGTAATCTAGTAACTGAAGGAAATTCTTTTAAAATTTTGTGATATGGTGTATCACTAAATACAGTTTTTACTGAATAAATGCTTGCATTTTTCACGCAACCGACGGTTTTAAAATGCGTTTTTAAATCTTTGAGACATTTGTTTCTGAGATCAGGCACCAATTCAAAGAAATGGAGAAAATCTGCTCCAAGAATGGGTGTACTAACATTTGCTATAAGAAAAGTCCATGTAAACTGTCGTCTTAATTTGAAATCCAAAGAAAGTGTTTTTTGACCATAAACATGAATAGTAGAAGAATTAGCAGCGAAAAGTGTTTGTTGGGACGAATTCCGTTTTTGAGAATTATTTGCTGGAAGTAAGGACACGTCAGAGCCGGTATCGACCAAGAATGAAAGGTTTGTTCTACGGTCACGAACGAACAGGCGACGTGAAACTTGAGGCAAAGAATAAGTCGCCTCTATTCTTTGCTGGTTTCGTTTCCCTGCCATGAACAAGGTTTTGTACATTTGTCATATCTACACTTTTTCCCAAAACGTCTATGATACCAGCAAACAGAATAATCTCTCCTTTTTGAATTGCTTCTTTCCTTATTGCGATCTCCGCGATTTGGCGAGCGACCACGAGAAAGAGAAATGCGATCAATACGTTTGTTTAATTTTTCTATTTGTTTAAATAATTTATCCTCAAGAGACTGATCGACTGTGCGAGAAACGGCACAAGTCCCTGGGGTTGGATTTACTTCTAAAATTCTGTCGGCAATTTCTGCAGCTTTATCTACAGTTAAATTGGAAACCGCTGCCAAAATAGACTGAACAGTCGAAGGCAAACGTTAAAGGAATAATTCTAACATTAAGTTATCAGGAACATTTAAAGATTCTGCTCGACGTTTCATATTTCTAAGCAAATCGGAAGGTTTTCGAGAACCTAATTCTTCTCCAGATAATAATTGGCGAATTTCTTGCTGAGAAGATTCTCCTGAACGATTTATTAACTCAGTTTTAAGCTTTGCATATGGATCAATAGGGTCTGGTTTCATAAGTAAATCCCGTACTATTGAAGCAATATTTGGAGGAAGATGAGCAACTACATAATTATATTTAGTAATGGATTCTGTGATAGGTTTGGGGGTGGCAAGAGCAAAAGTACTTTCACACATAATAAACCATAAAGATGGGTCTGATCGGTTATAAACCGGAATTTGGACGGCATGAACATCAGACATTGTGCAAGGTTTTTAAGCCAAAATAAAAGCAAAAATTTAACTAAAGAAAATGAAATTAAATGATAAGTAGAAAACGTAATTATAAAATGATCTATAATTACTACTCATATGTGATCCGGAGGATGAAAACCGATGTAATCTATTACTTCTGGTTTGGAGATCTTGAGTGATGGCTTGTAGTCAAAACCGAAAGTGCTTGAGAACTGTTCATACGATTTAACACAGTCCGGGTTACCATTATAGTGATTTCCTGTTATGTTTTTACCACCAATCCTCGAATTCCATATCACAGATTATGTTCTTACTGCATTAATATAAATATTAACGAGACATAGTGCACAATAAAAATTAAGCTTTATTTAGGAACATCGCGCATACTCCCCGACAGCCTGCCTGTTTCGCTCTCCTCGCTACTCGTAAGAAACTTCTCCTCTAGGGTTGCCACACTTATCGGAGGGCGCAAGGCGCGCTCCTTATCGCCATCACCACACTTCCCAGATCATTGCAGAAGACTTATTTTTTCTTATCTCCAAGACAGAACCTTTTCACTGAAAATTGACAAAACTCTTTCCACCACGACGCTGGAGTGCACCAGGAGTCAGTACTTTCGTCGTAGTTATGTAACATTTACATTTACGATATTCTTATACAGGGGCGTAGCTAGAGGAGGGCAAGGGGGCATCTGTCCCCGGGCGCAGAATCCAAGGGGCGCCAAACTGATGTTACGACATTTTAGAATTAAATGTTTTCAATCCTTGGCAAGCAGTAGGGGGCGCGAAATCTTCAGTTGTTCCTGGGCGCTGAAAACCCTAGCTACGACTCTGTTCTTAAAGATCCACAAATCTTTTCGCAGATGATACAGTAATTACAGAGTCATGGCTAGGATTTTCAGCGCCCGGGGACAGTTGAAGATTTCGCTACCCCTCCTGTTTCCATAAGAATAGAAAATAATTAATTCAAAAATTCGTAACACCAGTTTGGCTCTCCCTTGATGCTGCACCCAGGGACAGATATCCCCCCTTGCCCTCCTCTAGCTACGCCCCTGAGTAATTATGATCCAAACTTCAATAGTTACAGATGTTCGGCTCCTTATTCAACATTACCTCAATCGTCTAGAAAATTGGCTCACTCTTTGGAGGGCTGAAATTTATACTAAAAAATCAAAAGCAATATTTTTTCCTCAAGGACAAACAACTTTCACATCACCAAGACCTCTTCTGTTCAATAAAGAAATTGACTGGGCTGACGAAGTTAAACATCTAGGAGTAATTCTAGATAAATTCTACTTTTTCGAAGCATTCAGGGGAACTTTGCAAAAATTTAATATCACGCTTGTAGCTATTTGTCCACTTTATGGCAGAAGAAGTCATGTGGCCTCTTCAAATAAACTCATCTTATATAAATCTATACTTCGACCAGCATTACTCTATGCTAGTCCTGTCTGGGGTCACCCTGTCAAAACTCACCTTCAACCTATCCAAATTCTTCAATGCAAAGCACTCAGACATATTATCAAAGCCCATTGGTTCATTCCAAATTCGTATATCCACCGTGATCTCAAAGTAGACACGTTTCAAAATTATATTCAAAAACTTGCCAGAAATTTCTTCTATTCATTTCTCACTCATTCTAACAACTACATCAACTCTCCTAGATGTTCTCTTTCCCAGAGAAAAACACGTATATCCATCTGACATTCTTCACTTGTTACTCTTCTATTCATCGATTTTGACCTTCTTCGTCGACTGATGGCGACCACTTCATTTAATACTTTAGTCTTATTTTGTCCACACAGCTCATTTTGTTTTATTGATGATAACGAAAATCGTATTTTATTCTCGAGTGTCAAAATGTAGAAACAACTTTTTACTCGGCTTCTGATAAGTAATCTATGGGGAAACTAAAGAACAGTGTTTTAGGAGGTGTCAGAGGGAGGGGTAAGAAAAGAATCTTATCCGCGCTAGCGGTGGTGAATGGGGGGTGAGGTCAGTGATGTTACAAGATGGAGAAGCGGGTGTAAACCGCAAAGTGAATGAGTCAATTTTAGTTGCTGTAGTTATGTGGGTAGGATGTCAGAGGGGTATCAATGTTTTTCCCTGGGGGCGGAGAGTGTCTGAGAGTGCTAATGAGGCTATTACTGTGAGATAGAACTGAATGAAAGAAGTTGATCGCTAAGCCTTTAATATAGTCTTGTATAGTATTACTGATGATGTTCACCTGATGCAGAGTAAAAGGAAGAATTCCTTTCTGAAACTCTAATTTACTAAATGTTCTTAGTAGCAGTAGTAATTTTCTAAAAGTTTCAAAGCCTTTATTTTTCAAAGTTTAAGTTTAAAAATAATGTGTAATAATATTAATATCAATAATTAACAGAAGGCTTAATAGCCAACAGAAAACAACAGGGATATTCCTCGGAGAACAGCCCTGATGTCAAAGTCTTGTAAACTTAAATATAATTGTAAAAAACATGCACAAGATAAAACCACGTACTCGGACGGATTTACTTCCACTAGGAAGACCGCCAGGCCACGTAAAATGTTAAAAAAATAATGTTGATATTGCAATCTCGAATAAATTTGCTACACTTAAGTGAAAATAATACTGAAAAGACTAATGAAAATGAGACATTCTTAGGTGAACAGCCGTGACGCCAAAAAAGGGAGAAACCAAATACAAACACATCGTAATCCCGCTTTCCCTCATATATTTTCCTTTTCTCTCTAGCTCCTATTCCTCACTACTATATCTATGTTCCTCACATGATATTTACTTCCGTTGGCATAATGAAATGTCGTCCGTATCCTTTAAAGAGCCAAGTTGGCGCAACGAAGGCTGTTCTCCGAAAAATTCGATAGAGGTAAGGTGATTGCACTTAGATACTCTGGTGATGCACCACTCTACCAACACCTACTCTATTAGAGAGTCGGTGTTGACCCTACTCAGGAGATGGTTACACTACAAGAATCCACTAGATAAAAACAAATCCTTTCTGCAGTTTTTGTTCACCTGAAATCTGCTTATGACTTAGTTCATAGGAAAACTTTACTCTTAAAGCTTTCCAATGTTGGAGTTCACTCAATCATGTTTCGTTAGTTCAAGAGTTTTCTTAGCAGCAAATTTGTAGAGTTTGCTATAAAGATTGTTTTTCACGACATAATATTTTAAGGACTAGCCTCCAACAGGGACATTTTACCAGTTCTCTTCTGTTTAGTGCATAAATAGTCTCAAAACTGAAATTGGAAGAAAAAAAAAAAAAATACTGGTGATAAAAATTTACTGTACTCGGGCGATTTTCTCTTCTGGATGATTGAGACACCCAAACATTATCCAAAGGAACAACCAGAGTTAATTCTAAATCAAACCTAAAATACTTTAGAAGACTTGTGCTATACTCATAATATGCAAGTTCCTTTAGAGAATACAACGCATAACACTTTTTTACTTACTCATCAGCCTTTGAAATTTATACCAGGGTTAACCGATACAAGGAACTAAAACAGCTTTCAATACTTGAGTGTCATTTTTGACCGAAAATTGATTTAAGAAGAAGCATGTCGAAATTATTTTAGAACGGGCTTTTTATTAAGAGGATAACCTTAATGTAAGGGAATCCTGGATCTAAATGAAGTTGCTTTAGAACCACTTTTGATTTGACATTTAATTCCTATTTTCTACCTGTTATTACTTATTGTTCCACGCCTCTGGTCCTGGTGGCAGCATCTAATCATGTGATCGATTCTCTCGAAAGATTTCACAACCAAGCTCTCCGACTTATCACCTTTGTAATTAAAACCACCTCAGTTTATGCAATTTTACTGACTACACACCATATCATCATTAAATCCATTGGGGAAGTGTCCGACACGCGTGAGTGAAACTATCAGTTTCTTCACTTGTACTATAATATACTATTGTGATATCATCAATTTTAATTTTTAAAGTAAAATGAACGTTTCTATTATAAAAAATGCGTCGAACCGTTTTCGTTTTTAATTTGCCTGTATTGTCTTATCTTTATCTATCTTCAGATATATTATGCAAAAATATTTGGTAATTGTAAAGTTATCATAACAAAACTTAAAGAACTATCACAATTGCTAAAACTTTTGGCGACTCCCTACTGCAGGTCTCGAGCACACAGTTTAAGAAACACTGCTTTAAAGGAAGTACGCTGGGGAAAAAAGGGGGAAGCATGGCCAACTGGAAGAACATATCCTGGTTAGCTACAGAGTGACATCACGAAAGGCGTCTGAGTCTTTCCAGATTTGATTTGATTTGACATGATTTAGTTTATTATATTATAGCAAAACACACTAAGGGATGTCACTCTGTACATGTATGTACGTAGGAGTTACTGGTCTTCCGCAACTTTGCTGCGGGTTTGAAAGTACGCGTTTCGTTAAATGTTCTTACTTCCACTAAATAGTAAAATGAAATTCTTTAATAAATACTCCGAAAAATATATTTACAAAATTTACTGTTGATTTCACTGATCCCGAATTTTGCAGGTTTATTTTCTCAGATTTCTCAGGAAAAAGGAAGGAAAGGAATGAAAGGATTCCAAAATATAAATATTTAACCGAAAAATATAAACACTATTTAACGAATTAAGATACAATAACACGCGAACAAGTACAGTCAAAAGTCGTTAATTCGGACACCCATAATCCGGACTTCAAAGATAAAATCTTTCTGCGCATGCGCCGCGTTGACGCATGCGCATAGACGTTTACGCGTGCGCACAAAACCTTTACGACTGCGCGTATGAGTCTGCGCAAGCGCAGAATACGTTTTTGCGTGGGCGTTTAATGTATAACGGACGGTATAAGCTAAAATTATCTAATTATCTATTTCTTAATGTTGCAGATTGCGTTGTTCCTTAACCTTTGAATTGGATCCGGCTTATTATTTTTTGCAGACTGTTAGAGCAATTTTATAAAAAGTGAGCTTGAACTTTCGATTATGTCAAATAGAATTTCCGATGCTGGAGCTCCCAAAGGATCTACAAAACGAAAGTATGTTTCGATGTCCATCAAACAAAAAGTGGAATTGCTACAAAAAATGGATAAAGACATATCCTTTGTTTATCTAACCGTTCCGAAATCTGTTTATCAATTTCACGCTGCTCTGCGCCGGGGGGGGGGAACGTCGCGAAGTTGATCTGTCAGCATTATCGTTATCTTCAGGGCAGATGATTTTATTTTATTCGGCTTATAATTCCTTACTAAATGTAGTATTTTATCTCGATGTACTCCGTCTTTGATATGATTTAAATCAAATTCCTGGTCATTATAAATATCACGAATGCAAATCAAATAGTTTTCTGGTTGCAATTTTCTAATTTCGGCTATGCGTAATGTATGCTTTACGCATGCGCGCGTTGAAAGAAATGTTTAATAAAGTAAACAAATAAATATTAAGCTTCTTTTTTTTGTAAATTTTGATACCCTTTAGATCATAATTGCTCATTATTTTATAAATTACGGTTTCATATTTTTAGTTTTATAATTTCTGCATGCCATAGTACCAGATTTAAACTGATGATCTATAATCCGGAATCACCGAAGTCCCGACGAGTCCGGATTAAAGACTTTTGACTGTATTAATTTACAAGTCAAACAACAAAAATAAGCGTTATAATTTGAAATTTTAACATTCTGTGAAAATTTCAAATTGTGAAACTATTTAGCCAATTAAAAGACATAAAAACGATTTTTTATTATCTTATCACAATATAATTATTTATTAGTAATTACTAATTAATTAAATGTTTTTAATTTTAAGAATAACTTGAATGATCAGTAATATATCCAAAGCTTTATTGCAGAGCTTTCAAAAAGTACGCATATGTATTTTTTATTCATTTCAGTTATTATCTAACAAAAAGAACAGGAGATCAAAAGTCGCAGAGAAATTAAAATTTCCTAAAATCCTCTTGGCATTTGCCAACATAAATTAAATAAAGTGTAATTTTGTCTACATTTGCAAGCAAATTATTACTAATGTAATGATATCTTTATAATTTGATAATAAAGAAGAAATCATAAAAGACTGAACAGATGTTGCTTCAATACTTTCAAGATTCTTAGGAAAGCCAATTATTATTACAGTCAAAAGTCGTTAATTCGGACACCCATAATCCGGACCTCAAAGCTAAAAACTTTCTGCGCATGCGCCGCGTTGACACATGCGCATAGGCGTTTACGCGTACGCGTAAGACCTTTTACGACTGCGCATATGCGTGTGCGCAAGCGCAGAATACGTTTTCGCGTGCGCTTTTTATGTATAACGGACAGTATAAGCTAAAATTATCTAATTATCTATTTCAGTTAAAGTTGATGATTGCGTTGTTTCTTAATTTTCGAATTGGATCCGGCTTATTATTTTTTGCAGACTGTAAGAGTGATACTATAAAAGAAAACTTGAACTTTCGATTATGTCAAATAGAATTTCCGATTCTGGAGCTCCCAAAGGATCGTACAAGACGAAAGTATGTTTCGATGTCCATCAAACAAAAAGTGGAATTGCTGCAAAAAATGAATAAAGACATGAAGAATGTGACAGAGAGGTTAGTGAAAACGAAAAAATTTCGATTGACAAGTTAGTCGGTATTCTCGGCACAGCAATTAACGGGACTTTGTAACTGAACAAGAAATTATGTCTGTTTATAGAATTAAAGAGAAAGTATTATCACATAAAACATTAAACAACTTACATTGAAAGAAATGTTTAATAAAGTAAACAAATAAATATTAAGCTTTTTTTTTTTTTTTTTTTTTTTGTAAATTTTGATACCCTTTTGATACCATAATTGTTCTTTATTTCATAAATTACGGTTTCATATTTTTAATTTTAGAATTTCTGCATGCCATCTTACGAGATTTAAACTGATGATCTACAATCCAGAAAAATCGATAATCCGGAATCGCCCGACGAGTCCGGATTAACGACTTTTGATTGTAATATTATATTACCTTTCTATGTCACTTTTTTCACTGGAACCTCATCAATATATAAATTCACAAATTATTCATGTCCCAGTAATTCTTTAACGTTACCTTTTACATATTTGCAATTAGCTTCATTGTTCGTTGGTACATCAAGCTTTAACAAACTTAGGATTTTTCAGAAATGGTCAATGCATGGAAGGCAGATTAGTTTACTGTCATAGATGCAACTATAACAAGCAGCTTACTTAATGTATAGCGATTTGATTTGACTTGATTTAGTTTATTATATTATAGCAAAACACACTAAGGCTATATGTCTGAGGGATGCCTTCGCGGAGGACTTTCTAAGGCAACTGGCTCTGCATACACGTTATACATGGAGAAAATCACGAAAATGCTCTTTGCAGCCAGCCTCTTCGCCTGAATTCGAACCCAGGTTGGAACAACCAATGTTCAGTGATTTTACCATGTGGCTGGCGGATAATGTATAACGAAATGAGCAAAGACCAGTACCTTCTAGCCATTTTACTTTTATTACACATCTTAATTTGTTCCAAAATAAAATGTTCTATTCCTTAAGTATGATTCTCAGGTGATTTTTATTAACGCATTGCTTCCTAGTTATGTACTGGTAAGTCATAGTTCGATTTTAATGTTTTTAATTACTATTCTTTTGACATAACTATACATGTTTTCAAATTCAGTCCATAAAGTAAGTTTAGTATTTCCATTTAATATAATTTTACATACTCCCATTTCAACATCTTCTCGTCCAAGAGACTTTGCTGTATTCATATGAAGTGATAGTTAGATATGCTTCCCAACTTTAGGCTGTAGATTAAAACTGAGCAATAAAACATAATTCCCATCAACAGATTTTATGTGAAATTAAATCTGAAATGTTTATTCCATAATGAAGAAGAAAAATTCTCAAAAGATGCAATTTTGTCCTTTTTCAAAAATTCATAAAAAATATGTTTATCCATATTGACTCTGTGCTCATCCTCGGTGATGTCAGATTATCAAATAAGTATTTAGGGCAATCAGAAAAAATGCATGCATTATAATTTAGGGTGTCCTCTACAAACTTAAACAATAATGCCCTCATCATTTGAAGATCGTCATTTAAGTTGAAGCATCAGAAAGCAGCGCTTTCGTTTTCTTCACATCTGATGGGAGCTTCGGTACGATTATTTCTCACATACAACGCTAATTCAGAATTTTTTATCTAGAAATCCCGTTTTAATGTATATATTGGAAACTTGAATATCTCTATATATTCACTGGTTTTACAGTAATTTGATTTGCAGTCAGAAACGCAACATCATGCACGCATGAAAGTAGACTTAACTCATTTTAGCTCTACATAGATGGTTTGGTTTGTTGAGATTATGGCAAAGCACACTAGGGCTATCTGCTTAAGGGGAGGGATGCCTTCGTGGAGGACTTTCTAAGGGAAAACTGGCTCGTATACACGTTACACATGGGGAAAACCAAGAAAACGCCCATGTAGCCAGCCGTTCGCGGGATTCGAACCTCTGACCGAACTACCAGTATTCAGCGACTTTACCGCTCGGCCGCTGATGGGCCGCTCTACCCAGAAATCGATAGCTATATTTATTAACAAATACTAAAGAAATAATAAACTTAACTACCAGTGTGAACTTAAAAAACAAACAGCATAACTACTTTACTTAAATTACTTAACTCAAATTTAGTAATAAAAAATACATGAATAATGGGGGGAAAAAACACAGTGCAACGTTAATGAACAGCACAGAAACTAACGCAGGAATTCTTCGCTTACAGTGTCAACAGTGAAGCGCCAAGGATGAAAGTGTGAAAGTTAAGACGCTTTTCGTGACGTCAAATCACGTGACTTTGAAGCTGACCAAGCCATCTAAATTCAGGAAGGTCACGGGGGGGGGGGGGGCGGAGACAGTTCTACATCTCCTGTTCTATTGAGTCAATCGACGTAAATAAAATTGCGTTTTTCATATCTCGAAAGCGCGACTTAGGAGATGTGTTAGACTTACATAATTGTTCTAATATAGGTATTTTGACACTATATTGGACTTTTTCTGAAATAATATACAAATTGTTTTTCCATATTTCGATCCTACGACTCAAATTATGTCAAAGTGCTACGTTTTGTAAAAATCGCAGGAGTAGTTTTTTAAAAAAGTCAGCTCTCAAAATTTCAGCTCCTCCATGTTAATTGAGTTTAGCATATATTTATTAATATCTCTTTTTTTTATTAAACTTATTTGATTCTTTCTTTCACATTTTGAAATTTAGGTTCATTTCAAATAAAATTTGCCCATTTTTTTAAGATTTATTTTTAAATAATTTCTATAAATTTTTCGAAAAATAATTTGAATTATAATCTATCAAATTTTTGCCATCATCTTAAAGTAGATGTATTTCTAAGCATACCTGCAAAATCAGTGTTTTTTTATTCCAGATTTCCTAAGATATACGTGAATTTACATTTTGGCGCATTTTGAAATTTGACGTATTTATTATAAGCGATAATAACGAAAATGTAGTTTATGTTACTTTTTGTTACGCGCTTCGAAATTTGGCATATTTATTATAAGCGATTACAACGAAAATGTAGTTTACTTTAGTAAAATGATTTGAAAGTATGAACGATGACTTTTTTCCCATTGTGAACAATGAAAAAAAGAAAGGAAAATAGGTTGCTTTAAATTAAGAAGTTCGCCAGGTGGCTCAAATTCTTGGCTCAAACTGATAAAAATGCGGCAAGATAAATTTTTTCAATTTCTCCATAAATTTTTAACCAAAAATTATAAAACTTAACATCCAGGCATAATTTGAATCATAGAATCGAAATATGGAAAATCATTGATATGTTATTTAAAAAAAAGTCCGATTTTGTGTCAAGCAAGATTTTAGAGCAATGTTATATATAAAGCTAATATATATCCTAAGTCGCGCTTTCGAGACATGGAAAATGCAATTTGAATTTCGTCAGTCGGTCCCTTAAAATGGGAGTTATAAAACTGTCCCCCCTTTTTTTTGCGCAGTGTACGTGATCGGAGGATAACTATATTTTGGGTTACAAATGGATCAAGGAGCTTCCGGACAAGCGTCCATGCGTAAAATGACCCTGCAAACAAACAATATTTGTTATTTTTAAAAAAGTGCTGATTTAAAAAGTTTTACTACTGGTGTCGTTGGAGGTTTCAAAAGGAATGGAATTGTATGAATTATATTGTTCTATTGCTGCGTCATTATTAATGACACAAAATAAAATGTTATCGTTACAGAAATATTTGGGGTAAAGATAAACTTCTCCGAAGCAATATTTTTAGAGAATCTATGAGCAGAGATAGCTACTTTTCATTATCGAAAATGATGCATGTCTAAAATTAATGAATATGAACACCGCAAAACACATTTTCGCGGCTTACGCTTCCGTACAGTGTATCTCTTGTGAAAAACCTTTTTCGTACCACAAATGTATAACGGCGGTGAGTTCTATACAGAAAAGGGTTAATGAAACAAGACAATTTCTTCTTATATTAAGGAAATGGTGTTATATAGAAGGAATAAAACCTCTACAATTGGATGCAATGTGCCTCGTGTCCTGGAGCATTATTGATAATTAGGATCACTTTGATTTTTTTTAACCAACGAATTTTCAACAGTCTTTAAAAATACCTTTTGTTACCCAAGCTTTTCTATTCTGCTGTGTTGATTTGGAAAGCTTTTGAACAAAGTTATATTGAAAAAACCATCTCGTCCTTAATTTTTGCACACCAGTGTAGTTAACAATGAGATTAAGACTCTTCTAACTTGGGTGAAAGGATCATAATTCGACCATAGTTACTCAGTTAACAGGCAGATGCATGCTTGAAAGATCTCTTGTAAAAGTAAGCTGTTATGCCAACACCCTGCAGCATACTGCACATGAATTAAATTGTAGCACAGAACAGAAATAATTAAAGATGCATGTGCAAAATTGCATTACCACAAATCTGTGCTTCACATGTGTTTACTGTATTATTGATCTACTGAGAAATCTCTTTACAGGTTATAACACTTCATCTCTTTATAGGTTAGAATCCTAGGGAAGAGCTGGATTTTTGTAAGTGAAGTTTTTTGCCACATGGAGACACTTAACAAGCCAGAAATCCTTGAGTGGTTTTTGTGGGAGACCCTCAAGCCTGTGCCAAAGAGATCTTTTACTAAATTATCTATTCCCCCCCCCATAAAAGGAATTTCTTTCAAAATTGATACAGAAGTGGGCAAAGCCATACTATCACCTATAAGGTGTCCAAAGCCCATGCTAGTGACAGATAGTATTTTGCTATCCTTGACATTCTGGAATTTAATAATAATAATAATTCATAAGTCACGATTTCAATAATGCTATGGGGGGAAACCCTATCAATCACCATAACTTCATCTTCCTGTATAAAACCATTCACTCCATTATAATCACTACCATAATTTACAATGGCTGGCACACATGCATGCATATATAAAAATTAAATTAATCATATGCTTTAGACGTCAGTGGATTTCTGTGCTGTGAAAAGATATTTAAAATGAGAACCTCTTTCAAATTTTCTTTCTCAGCTCAGTTACTAAAAATGGTTAAAAAAGTTTCTTGTGAATAAGGCTTGAACTCAATAAAGTATATTAATAAATGCATTTTTTTCTTACAGTATTCCTGTATATCAAATAAAAGACAATTATTTTGAATAATATTATTTTGTGCTATGTCCAAAAAAGGTTTTTTTTTTAACTATGCTTTAAATAAATAATAACAACAAAACAGACTTTCGCAGGTATTTTATTTCACTAATATATTAAAAAGATTGATGCAGAATATATTAAAAACAGTCATGCAGAAAAAAGACAATTACAAAAGACAGCACATTCATAAAATTTAACATCAATATTTAGCAAAAATAAAATTCTAAAAGCAGCAAGTAAGTACACATTTATTATAAAAAAAGTTATAAAATAGGCATATTCTAAATATAAAATTCACGTAAATTGAGCAAGAGAAAATCTAACACTTCATAAAGTTAAAACTTTTAAAACATATTTACAATCTAGAAAATGATCCCAAACTAAATATATATTTGACAAGAGTAGATTAAAAATTATTGGAAATGTTTTATATGTAAACATTTAGGTGGCCTGGAATCTTATCACATATCAGAGCAATAAAATAAAAATACAAAGAGAGCATATAAGAAAACCACTAGCCTCCTCCCCCCAAAAAAATATACAAAAACATTGCTTTGCATTTTTTTTCATGTCTTTAAAAAACAGCTTGCATGTTACTGCTTCTTCTTTGGTATTCTGTCACCACTTCCATGTCGCTCCCTATTCAAAAGAAGAAATATCTGAGGAAACATTCAATTAAACATAGTACAGCTTCCATTATATGAATAAACTCATCAGGGTAATTGGACTATCGTTTCTCTATACGCAAATTCACTAATTCCCAAAAGTTCCCATATTTCTCCTTCTACTTGGCCAATTAATGAAATTCAATTTTGTCATTTCTCATGTCTCAAAAACATGGCTTAGGATACATATTAGATTTATATAAGTGTTATTCTAATATATATTTTTTGACACAAGATTGTACTTTGCCCGAAATGACATGCCAATTTTTGCCCATACTTCAATTCCACACTACAAATTAGGCCAAAGTGCCAAACTCTGTAAAAAGTGCACCAGCAGTTTCTTTAAACTTAGCAGTCAAAATTTTAATGTGTAATGTTATCTGAATTTTGAATATTACTGAACTTATATTTAATAATATTAACTTTTAAATTAACTTTCTTCTTATTAACTTTTTTGTTCCATAACTTGAAATATAGGTTTAATCCACAATGAAAATCATAAGTGTACGAACACTTTTGGAAGCCACTGTATATATATTCAATACTTCTCAGCACATCAAACAATACGCCAAAAATATTATAAACAAACAATGTCTTCTATAACAGAAATGTTTAACAGTGGCAACATTATTTACTAGAATATAAGATTTTTACTTCCTTGTATGAAGTAAAGATGGTATTATAAATGTGAAAAATTTTGGATCCATTCCAAAATATCCATTTTGACCACTCTCAAACCCATTTGAATGATCTTTTTGCATGACATCTGTGCAAACAGACAGAATAAAGGACTCTTTTTGCAAAAATGGATTGCAAAATGGACATAAAATGGATCCAGAAGAAATTTTTTCATGACATCTGCATGTATGTATGCATCTTGCATAACTCAAAAACGAGTTGCATCAGAAAGTTGAAATTTTGCATATGGGATTGCTATAACATGGATTTGTGCACCTCCCTTTTTGTTTGCAATCAGCCACATCAAAAGTTAATATATATATATATATACATACTGATTTTGTTATCTGGCTTGGTGAGCTCAGTTTTTAATCAGCTCAGTTCATTTATTCTTATATGTTGGTAACTTGTGCATTTAAAGTGATTGAATTATGTTGTTCTTATGTTCCAGTTAAGGTTTTTATGCCTTTAGTTAATCTGCATGCAATAGTTGTAGAATTATTAACAATTTAAAAGTTGTTATGTGCTACTAAGCATAATAAAGTGACCATTTGTTTACATTTGAAGCTCTTATTAGAACAGCGAATTAAGTCAGTTTCTGCACCAATTTCAATGTCTTTATGTTGAGTGGGATCAAAAGCAAACTTTCCATTTTGTGCACTGAAAAATCAGTCTCCCTGTCAGCTGGCCGAATTGCTTATTGCTTGTTTTTGTGCAAACTAATTTTAATTGTAAGAATGGTTTTTTAAAACTCTTTTTAACTGTATTTGTTGTTTTAGAATTTTCTGCATTTTACAATTTTTAATGAAGATGTTTTGATATTTTATGTATTTTTGCCTTGTTGTGAAGCAAAAACTGAATTAATTAAATGAGAAATATATCTGTAATGAAATTCAAGTGATTAAGTTTAGAAGAAGTGCAGCAACAAATGTGTATGATTTAATAGGCCACACAAGGAAGTCATGAGGTGTTGACATCAGATTTTTTTCTACTTCTAGTGAAGCAACAAATAAAAATGATTTTGAAGATGTCCAAAGATATTGCGTGGCATTAACTGCATAGTAAATTTCTTAAACAAACTGCGGTTTGCCTTTGAAAGAGCCAATAATTATTATCATTAAATACCCCCTTTTATTTATATAAAATATTTTTTATGTAAACAAAGTACTTGGAATAAACACATTTTTAAAAGTAAAATTGTGATTTGTCAAGATCTGAATTCTAATTATTAATAATATTATAAATGATGAATGCTGTTAATAAATGATGAATGCTAATAATAAGTTATTTTCGCATTGTTATTATTTCAGTTACATTTTCTACTACATTAGACTTTATTAAAATTCTTATAAAACAATTTTAAAAATTTAAAAAGCTGAGTACATATTGCTAATTTTATATCAATCAAAGTTTTAACACCTGCACTTTTACTCTTATTGGTGTTTTAATGAGTGTTAATATGTCTAAGGACAATAATTAGGCTAAAGACTTTAGTGTATGGTAAAGCTGTCAGCTATAAGTTTATGGTCATTTATGTTAAATCATATGCCATTAGTGTGCAGTAGTATAGGAAATTCAGAAAGATTTTTGAAATTAAAATCTAAGACCACTAGAATCATTAATAAAGGTACTTTTAGGGCCTACTATCAGAGTTGATCTATAGTTTGAGAGTTACTTTGAGTCAAGTCATATATCACTGGCATGGGGCAGTGTCATAAATTTAGACAGATATTTAAATTGAAACTTAAACTAGAGCACTAGAGAATAATTAGATTTTACAAGGACTGATCTTACTTTCATTAAGATTTGGGATGAATTAGAATGCTAATATCAACTTGTTGATTTTCAGCGATCATTCTCACTAATGTTTTGAAACAGAGGAAAGCAAGGTTAGTAGCAGAATTTTAGCATATAATGCAAAGCATTACCAAAAACAGAGCAAGTTGTTATAGAAATAGAAAATTGTTATGAACTATTAAAGAAAAAATGCTTTTATTTAGCAATTTCATTAAAAAATGTAAAAGCAGATACTAGTATTCTTTTAATCAAATATTACACATTAAATGTACTAGTACCGAAACATAAACAAACCTTCCAAGCTTTGAAGCTGTAGCAGTGGATAGTTTTATCATTGGCATAAGACGTTCTATAAATTTATGGTAATTTCTTTCCAATTCCTTTTGATAATCTTTCTGCTCTGGTCCTATAAGTGTTCTGTTCTTGCGCAAGGCTTCATAAGATCTATAGAAAGAAGAAAAAAAAAATCAAACACAGACATAGTAAAATATAAGTATGGCTGATATCAACACAATAACATAAAATAAACATAATTTATTGATTATATAATGTATTAACAAATCCTTCATTTCATAAAATTATTTTCTTTTTTTGATAAATTTATCATATTTCTTTCCCCTAATGTTAGAACATTTAATTTCTTCTTTTCTTTTCTGTTTTGTTGTTTGTTCATAAATTGTTATGATTATTCATATCAAAAGGAACTGTTATTAAAGGATCAAAAGCTGTTGCAATTATTACACAGTAGCTAGTAACATATCCATCTCATGCTATTAATTTTTTTTTAATTAGCATATAAGTTTTAAAAGAAATTTATATTCAGGTTAATTTAGGAAAAAATAACGACTGCTGTCAGTCTATACTTGATGAGTCAACTTGCAGAAGTAAAGCAAATATCATTTAAGAATTATATGGAACTGAAATTGAATCATATTACTGTTTGTTTAAATACAATGTTTGTTTAAATGTGGCATGGGGCAGTGTCCTATTCAACATATGGTATGCAATAGTACAATTCCAGATACACATGCCACCTCCTTTCTTTCAACAATCTCTTCCCCCCCATGGTGATCCTAACAATTTTCTTCATTGTGCTTGATTCTTATCTTTAATTTTCCAAAAACTCATTGTTAAGGAATTAACAAACAATTTTTATAACAAAATAAAATCACTCAAATATTTGGAGTTATAGCATGGGTTGGTTATCAAATAATAGCAACAGGCAAAATCATGCTTATGGGTAGTCATACCATTGTCTCAAAAGAGGTACAAAAGCATAGTGTGCACAGGTACCATTCACTGAACCTGAATCATATTCCAAACAAAAATTTTTACATCCAATTAGATATATACCATGTTGGATGCATTTCAAAGCAGATGTAAACCAAGATACTGACTACATTTTTAATTTTCAAAGAACTGGAATGTAATAACATTTCCCCCCCTCTATTTAAGTAAATAGTAATATACCACCAGTTCTATGATACCAAAGACATTTTTCAAATTCTGATAAGGCAATGTCTAGCCTAGTCTAACTATTCCATGGGGGAAGCAATTATTCTACAACATTTTAATTTTACCTTGTAAAAATAGTTTCCCACAAATTTCCTAAAATTCAATTAGAAAGATTCAATGGATGACAATGAGCATGTATTACATAACTTTGTTGACATTATTAAGCTATGCTGGAAGCTCACTTGCTTCAAATATGACTTATGTCAGAAGAGAGCAATAACCAACCAAGAATCACACAGTAATCCAAGACAGTAAACTTTGGTGATGAAAAATTAATACTTAAATGACAGAAACCAAAAGTCTGGATACTAATTACAGTTCAATGCAAGTGATTTTGTCTGAAGAGTCAGGCATTTGCCAATTACCAATAAAATTTGTATTAAAACTTCTGACCTAAGAAATGAAACCTTTGCCTTGACATGAATGATGATATGTTGTATTGTGATAATAAGAATATATACTCACACAGACGCTAACACTCATGATGAGTTTTGAGTGCATGTATATGACCTACAAACAAATCAGCTATCATCATGGAAGCCATCCAAGTTTCCTAGGCTACAAAAAGTACAGCAAATTTGGAGTAATGATTTTTTGTTGTTGTTTCCAGGATGCTGCTATTAAATCAAATATTACTATTATAAGAACACCTCCACTCATCTCCCACAGATATATGTCAAATATATAATCTCTCATATCTAGTAGGTTTCCTATTCTCTTGTTAACTTGTGTTTTCTCTTCCACTTCAACTTTCAGCTATAAATATGAACCAGTTTCCTTTTCAATGTCTTCTGAATACCTATTGAGTGCTTTTCTGCAATAAATAACTTAACCTCAGCTATTAGCAGCATTATGCTATTATGAAACAAAAGAGAAAGAACATTATAACACAATCATATACTGTTACGTCCTTTTCTCTCTTACATGTTTTGACCTTTTTGCTAAAGACTTCACACATTACATAGAATGTGCATTACTTACAGCTAGCACAATAATTTAAATCACTATTCATAGTAAAACTTATTTATTAATTTTTGTATTTGTTCCTGCATAATATAAGAATAAAATAGTAAAAGTTCTTTAAACAAAACTTTTTTAGAACAGAAGATTTTGCTCAAAATTCTGAAAGTAAAAGAAACTAACTTAAGCAAAAAATCCTTGAAGCATAATCTTAGTTTATGCTGAAGTGGAGTAGGAGATTTTTTCCCATCAATCAAATCAAGAAGGAACACGTGTGCAACTTCCATAGGACCCTGAAAAATCAGTTTTATTAAGCTTTTTACAGTAACAAATGTTAAAAAAATTATTAATTATTTTAAAAAATAACTTATTAAAATATTAATGTATATTTTCTTATGAAATTATGAAGAATCATAAATGGCAGAAAGCAAATAATTCTGATACATAAAAATGCAATGGATATTACAATAGCATAAATATTAGATATAAGATCATAAAATCTACACTTATTACAGAAGTAAATATATATTTCTTCGTTAGACTGTAGAGACATTAGGTTAATTGGAAGCAAGGGAGATGAAAAATAGAAACCGCCTTCGCCGGGAATCGAACCACGGACCTCTGGAATACCGGCCCAGCGTGCTACCGTTACACCACGAAGGCACGCTAGGAAAGTGGGAGAAATACCTTATAAGACTATCATCATAAATTAAGAATACAGGAGAATCAAAATCTAGAAAAGAAACAGTTTCATATATGCATGTTACTCATTTAATGATAATCACACATTGCCATTTTGGATTTTCACAGAACTAGAAAAGTGTTTTTACATGTTTGAAAGGAAAAATTATTATTACATAATCTGTGGTTTGATGCCATCACAGCTGGATTAACCATTAAGCAAAGCAAGCATTTGCTTAGGGCATCAAGAAATAGGATTTTTCAATGCTGGTTTTATATGGAATATATGGTGCAGATGAACTAAGACAGACAGAGTAAAAATGGAAGAAAAAAAAAGAGGCAAAAATGTATGTGTGAGCACCAAAATCTTTTAATGCTTAGATCCTGTAAAAGTTTTAACCCAGCCCTGCATGTCACACATATTTTTCAAATTCTGACAATGCAATTTACAGTCTGTTCTTTGGCAATAATTCTAGAACAATTTAAAATTACCTTATGCTTCCAATATATTAATAAAATAACAATAAACAAAACTGTAAACATACATCGTAAGCACAAATTCTTATATGGCTTTAAAAGTACATACAAGTTAATATTCTTAAAACCCATGATTGTATTTCTTTAATCTTAAGTCTCTTGTTCCCAAAATGTTTGCCTGCTTCACTGAAATTATAAGCACATATTATATAGCATACTCATATAAATAATATGTGAAAGAACAATAATAACAGAAATGCACGTACAGGGAATACATAAAAGAATAATGTAGTTTCAAAAGTTAATTTATTTTTCACCTCACACAAGCACAATGCCCATTATCAGCAAAGGCAAGTGTCTAGTTAGCATTAGAAGCATTATTCATTACTAGAAGTTCACTTTTCATGCTTATAGAGGTACCACGGGTCAAATTTATAAGATGGCATTACAGCAAAGATGGTTGCAAAAAATGGCTTTTTTTCACGTCTAAAGCTACCACGAATGACCACTCATTTTTGAACATGTAAGGAAAGTCATTGTTATACCAACTTAATACCAGTTCTGATTACATTTCATGAATGGAGGAAACTTCTTTCCATTTTCACAAGAATATGAAAATGCATTACAATTATGTTCTTCCTCACCTCTGGTTCAGACAAATACTGCAGATGGAAACAATGACCTTCTCCTCTGGCCACCTTGTTCACCAGATTTTACACTGTAAGATTACTTGCTTTGGGAATTTATTAAGGACAGCATTTATTGGCAGCATCCATCTTGAATTCCATCTGGTACCAACCATTGCAAGCATCCATCTTGAAACTTCACAATAAAATAATGTATGCCCTACATGTCATTTCATCAGACATGGCATTCTGGGTTTGGAATGAATTTTATTACTATGTGGATGTGACCCACATGCTAATCAAATTCATTCCAAACTTAAAATATCGTTGGATGTATATATCTGTAAATACTTAAATCCTTTATTGCATTGTTGTATTATTTAATTATTTATTTATTTGCTTTGTATATGTAGTCACATGCATTTTATATTGGTGTTTACTTAAAATATGGAAATATTGATTTTATTGATGAGAATGGCAACATTCAGAGTACAAAAATAGTTTAAGTAAATTGTGAGATATGCTCATCACATGACAGGTCTTTCTTGAAATTTCAAGAATCTTGTATCTATTATAAGAGATGAGCTTCTATGACTTCTATGGCTGAGAGAGCTTCTATGACTTGTTGTAGCTGTTTTCATTATTATTCAACTGCAAAATTTAGCTGAATTGTGTTTACTTTGCAAGTGATTTTGGCAATTGCTGATATTTTTCGTGCACTAAGGGCAAATTGTTTATATCTACATTCTGTTTAAGCTGTTTCAAGTTATTTGCTGTCCTGTTTGCAACTGTTTTAACAATAATTTGTGAATTTCCTCCTAAGCATACAGAGACAGATAAAAAAATATCTACCTATTTGAGGTATTGTATATTCTTTTGGTATTGTTTGATAGCTCACAACAATACCACAGGATTGCAGTCAATATACAACAAACTTGAGCTGTTGGTGATGACATATGTTGCATCCAGGTAAGAAGGAATAAGTTTATAATTAACCTTTGCAAATGCATTATTCTTTAACATATGCTTATAAAATGGTGTAGAGTGATAAAGTTTGATCCAAAATGTATGCCAAACCAAGACTGCATTTCTGACTAAGTTTAAAATTTAACACTGGCATATTTTGCCTCCATCTGATAACAAAATATGCATTAATCACTACAGAAGAATTATGCCATGTATGATAAAATACTGTATCAAACTACGAAAGTCTAATTTTGGCTTTCATTAGCAGAAGATAAGGTTCCAAAAATTCAGCATTTCATAATACACACACAAATGCATGCACGTGCAGGAGGGAAAAAAGAAGAAGAAATATGAACACAGTTCATACTATGTTATTTCAAATGAAAACCAGATGATAATAAAATTAATTAATTTTTACCTGATTAACAGTAGTTCCTATACAACCTTGCAATACCATTTGCAAAATTTTGGGATCTGCTGGTTCTTGAGTTGTTGCATTTGCCAACTCTTGGGTCTTTTTCATTATGTCTTCAATTGCAACTTCAATTGGTGTTAGCACAATCTTTAAGATAATTTAATAATTCAAACAGTATAGATAATTACATAAAACATGTATTTATAAAAAAAAAACTAGTAAAGTTAGTAAATCTAGTAAATAAAATGAAAAAAATTTAGTATACATATGGAAGTTTACTTATATATTATGAATTAAAAATAACCTTCTGAAATAAAATTTTAAAAGCTGTTTAAAAGATTTTATTCATATAATATAATAAACTGTTTTTTCCCATTACTACAATAAGCAATTTTATTAGAATTACATTTTAACACTTCAAGATCTTGAAAAATCAACATATTACACAAGAAAGCATTATATAGAATATAGGATAAACAAAAATAAACAGAATAAGCAATAATAGCTTACCTGATGTCTTTCTACAACCTGTATTCTTGTTTTAACATAAGGAAAAGTATATGCTGTAGTAAGAATAGTTTTACGTTTATACTGTTCATGTAATTCACCATGAGCCCGTCCATCAGGTGTGAATGGTGTTGCATAGATAAAGCATCCTATAAACATTTTTCATCATCATTGTTGATATGAAACCTGTTCTTGATCTTTATTATAAATGCAGCAAGGAAGTATATCTTAACAAAGTATTATGCAATAAAAAACATTGTGACTTGAAAATAAAAGAACTGTTTCCTTATTACTAAATTAAACTCACTAATCAGATAATGTACTGAAAATAACATATAAGTAATGAACTATTGAAGATAAAGATATCTTTATTTATTATAAAGTAGTGTCTTTATAATAACCCACACAGCATTATGCCATCATTTATCTTTCATTTAAAGTATAATTTGATTTATTTAAGTATGGCAAAGTACATGAGGGCTATCTGCTTAAGGGGAGGGATTTTTCGTGGAGGACTTCTAAGGGAAACTGGCTCATATCAGTGTTACACATGTGGCAAACCACAAAAAATCCCTGCAGCTAGCTTATTTTAGAAGATAAATAATCACATTATACTCCACGAAAAAGCAACAGCTTTACATTTGGCACATGATGCAGGTTCCTGCAGAAGCAATTGTCTTTTCATACTGAAATCAGTAATATCAATTTTCAGGTCCTAAATTTTATCATATACAAAAAAGAATTAAAAAAAAATCTTTTTTTGTACATTGCAAATAATTTATTCTTTTAGAAAATTTTATTACATTTCTTAAAAACATATAATAATTTTTCTATTAAGTAATGAATTTTTTAACTTACTTATGTTGTAATTTCTATCAAAATGAGTAATTCGCTCCCGTAATTGAAACATTTCAAAAAATGGTTCAACATATGTTATTTGAATATAAGCCTATAAATATAAAATCAATAATTAAATGTTATTGAATTTCATGATTTTAAATTTATACAGATAAAACAAAAAATCTTAAATTAAGCTGAAGATCTGTATCACAAATTAGAGATAAAAACATTCACTATGTAATTATGATATGAATGTAATTTTTTTTAAATGTTATGTTATCAGGTTAGAGCAGTTATCAAATTAATGCATGTCAGATAAAATTTTGAAATGATAAACAGTTATTGCCTAGGTAATGTATTTCATCATATTTCGTCTCTCACAATTATTTCAGCCAATTAAGTCTCTTTTCTTTTTTTATCTTATATGTAAGATATAAAATATAAAAGGAAACTTCTAATTTTAATTGCCAATAACTCCTTTTATTCTTCATTTCAATTTGGGTACTTCCCCTTTATATTCTATAAAAATATTAACTATTTATAAAATATCACTAATAATAATATATTATAAATAATATGTTTATAATATATCAATTTAAAGAGCACCATTTCCAAATTAATTTGCTTCCTGCAACCTTACAGAACTCCACAATGCAGACACCTTTTATCTGATTACTGAATAAGATTTCTATTGAGAACTGAAGCTTTTTGATTCTCTTTCTCAGGCTTTCTTCTGAATGCATTACATTGAGCCTTCTGCTTCAAAACTGCTAACTTGCTGTCTCAAAAAATATATTTTGCAAATATATCAGTACCAATGTAAAAATTCTTTAAGAACAGAGCGCTCTAATGCCCATTTTACCTGCGTTGGCTTAATGAAAAAATGTGTGCCAACAAATTAACAAAAAAGAAATAATTAAATTAGCTCATAGCCACCCTCCAAAGAATACTAAAATTTGTCCACAATCAAGTTGTTCTTTATGCATCCAACTATATTATCAACTTTGCCAAGTTATATATATGTGTGTGTATAATAACTTGACAAATTTGTAACTAAATTTGTAAGTATACAGAACATTTTATTCAAAACTAGAGGAACAAATGTCTACGAGGAGTAGGATACAACAAAATGACTCAGAATCTCTACGAATGCAGGTTCACAAATGCAACCCTAATGAGGGTAAGGGTACGAACTGTGCTAAATTTGATTGAAGATCCCCGTCCCCCTCTTATCTAATCCACGAACTGCACGACGTTTCCTGTTCCCTATTTCTTTCCCAAGAAGATTGGGTGCTACAAAAGGTCATTTATCAACATTAACGAGACATTCTATTGAGACTGCAAGCCTTTATTTTCATTTATCAATATTGTAAAAATTGTGCCTGCAAAACAAATATTAATTTAAAGTCTGGCATGTGCTAAAGTAAAAATAAATTTCTTTTATACTCATTTTAAAGTGTTATGATGCTTAAAGGAATGATGAGCCAGATCGTTTTTATTCTCTGTAAGAATGAAAAACTTTCCAAGTTGTAGATTTTAGTCGCTGATATATATATATATCAGTTTTGAATAGTAAAATTGATAGATTAATGACATATACAAAACTGATACATAATCAACCTATCAAATATCGGCTTTGTAGCTCACCTTAAATAAGTTTCTTGTCTAGATAAATATTAACAAATCTTAGATAGCAGAATGGTTTTAACTTTCAAATTTACCATTTTAGGTAAACAGTTCTAATTTAATTTAAAAAAAATTCTCTTTATTAAATCTAAAAATTGGTCTTCTTAAGTCATTCTAAATTCACACTAATATTATTGAAATATATTCCCGCATTAAGCTTTCCATTTTTAGTCATTGAAGTTATTTTAAGGTTATTTAACTTTGTTACAAATTCCATATTTTAATACTAGAAACTAAATATTTATTCTGTTTTCTCCTGATGTACTTTGGCATACATTTAATTTCTAATTTAATTAGTAAATTGATAATTATGAGCATTAGCAGAATTTTCATAATTAAAAAAAAATAAAAATAAATCAAACTCTCTTATATTCATATCCTGGGATTTTCAGTTCCCTTTTAATCCATTCCTTTTTCACATATTGTTGCACTTTACTTAAGTTTTCATGTATGTAGAATTTATATGCTTTGTATTGTATTTATGCCATTTTATATTTAAATGATAATTTTTAAAAATTCTTGCATCACAACTCTAGTTAACAGAAGATGTTTCTAACACCTTGGTAAAGCTTAATCTTCAGCAAAAATTAAAATTATTACCTTCTACATATAAGAGAAACTTTTGCATTTATTTTTACTAATTTTTTCTTACTGTACTTAATGCTCAAGTCATTTTCTAGTCCTTTGCAAAATTTATATTGCTTAGACTTTACAAGTTTTATACAAGATCTGAAAGGTTTTTTTTTTTTTTTTTGGAAATTTACAACAGCCCCTGTCAGAGTGGTTAATTACACTTGGCTCAAATTAAAAAAGCCCTGAAATCTTCCATCACTATTACAACTGCTTGTCTTCCTATTATTCTCTCGAGTTTCTATTAAAATCAAGGAGAAAACATTTAACAGTTAATGATGAAGCCATTTTTTAAAAACATTTATATTTATAAAAATCAGGAAGTTTTGTTCCATGCTTCTCAATTTACTACTTGACAATTTTTTCTACCTTATTTAATGAATTCGCTCCCTTAAGCAGACCATGCTAAACATAATTTACAGGCATTTGCAAGCAATACAACAGTATAATTGCTAGAAATAAATTATGTTCTTGATAAGAAATAATCTTTCTCTTGAAGTACAACCTCTTATTCCCCTTCATCTGAGTAAAGTTTCAGACCATGTTGAGACAAAATAAAATTAAATTTAACATTTTATCAAAGCTAACATGTAACTCTCGCATTTATTTCATTTTAAAAATCACTGTTTTTGATGTAAAAGAACCTTCTGCAATAATTTTATTTCAAATGCATTATCAGACATATTTCCAATTCTGAAGTTATATTTTTGAATGCCACTATTTTCAATATTTCCCTACATGAAAACGGTAGGTAATGCATGGTAACTACCCTTAAAAGTAAAAATGTTTTTTTAAATGAAACTTCATAATAAATTAAAAAAATTGGAGTAATATACATATCTTGTAATTTTTAAGGTTTAAAAAATTCTTCCTCTACTTTGAATTAAAAAATTAATTACTATAATTTTATTTAATTAAATTAAAAACAGATAGCTTTTAGATAATGAGTTTATATATATATCACAAAAACTTTTCCATAGTCTTTCTTGAAAGAGAAGCCAGAATCTTCTAAATTTATACAAGCATATCAATTTTAAGCTTCTCAGAATTGATTAATAGTGGAAGATAAATCAAAGTGAGAATTAATAATTTTTCTATAAATAAAATAAATATTACAGTTGCTGGTAACAAATACACACAATTTGCTATACTTAACATAACTATGCCTTTCTAAAAATTAAAAAAAAATTCAGCATTAGATTTTTAATTAAAATAACTCAATAATGATACTTCTAAATGCATATTTAAACAAAATAATTATAATGATTAAAACGCAGGTTAATTTACCTTGTCTGGATTAAGCTTGAGTGGATCTACACTGTTAGAATCTTTTATGACTTCTACATATTCAGGCCCAAATCTTTCCATATAAAAATTCTAAAATTATAAAATAATAAACTGTACCCATATATTTAGAATTAAAATTGCAATACAAGGAAATTAAAGAAATTTGCAGCTAATAGTATAGTAAAAATATCCAAATTTTATGGCAAAATTCTAGAGGGGGGGGAGACCACCAGTGCTTTTAACTAGAAACGTTTTCTAAAAACACTGTAAATTGACAATGGATCTGAATCTAAATCTAATATGACCAAATCAGTTTAGCTAATCAAGAAAGCTCTTTTATTACATTTCCATTCTCTTCGTAATAAAAATTATGAAATTCCTTTACCTAAACCACAATTTTAAAAGCTGTTATAAAACAGAAAACGATTCATCCTAAATGCTTTATATAACACATACAATTTTTATTCTCTCCTCCACCAAACAAAAGAAGTCTGAATGCAAATCTCCAAGTACAGACCATTATATTGATTATTCAAGTTCTAATGTCAAAAAACTAAACTGCTGCAGAATAGAAAGCCCATAATAACTCTTGAAAGGCAAGTAAAAAAAAAATACATTAAATATAATTACAGATAAACTGATACTGTTTATTACCAGCAAATTCAAAATTATATCAGTTTCAGTTTTATTAACTACCTTTCAGATGACTATTAATTAAAAAAAAAAAAACTAATGATATCTTAAGATACACTTCTCCAAATGGGCAATTCTGTGGACTTTCTAGCCCACAACAACATTGCAGTCCAAGCACCTTTTTTTCCGCATTCGCACACATAAACTCTATGTGGCAATTTTTCCATCACAAAATGCTAGTACAGGCATTATAAAGGTGAACCTTTTTATATACAGTCAAAAGTCGTTAATCCGGACTCATCGGGACTTCGGCGATTCCGGATTATCGATTTTTCCGGATTATAGATCATCAGTTTAAATCTGGTAAAATGGCATGCTGAAATTATAAAAGTAAAAATATGAAACCGTAATTTACGAAATGAAGAACAATTATGATCTAAAGGGTATCAAAATTTACAAAAAAAAAAGCTTAATATTTATTTGTTTACTTTATTAAACATTTCTTTCAATGTAAGTTGTTTCAGTTGCTTCGTTTTTTATGTGATAATGCATTCTCTTTAATTCTATAAACAGACATAATTTCTTGTTCAGTTACGAAGTTCCGCTGTTCAAGTCCTATAATTGCTGTGTCGAGAATAACGACTAATTTGTCAATCGAAATTTTTTCGCTTTCAATAACCTATGTCACTTTCTTCGCTATCGGAAGCGAATTATAATGACGAGGCATTTGATTTAAATCATATCAAAGACGGAGTACATCGAGATAAAATACTACATTGAGTAAGCAATTATAAGCCAAATAAAATAAAAACATCTCCTCTTAAGATAAGGATAGTGCTGATAAATCAACTTCCAATTCATTGCACGCCGCCGCAGCGTTAAAGATAAACAAAGTTTAGATAAACAAACGTTTAAGTTTAGATAAACAAAGAATATGCCTTTATCCATTTTTTGCAGCAATTCCATTTTTTGTTTAATGAACTCCGAAAGATACTTGCGCTTTGTATATCCTTTACATATTAGTAAATATATATCGGAAATTCTATTTGACATAATCAAAAGTTCAAGCTTACTTTTATAAAATTGCTCTAACAGTCTGCAAAAAATAATAATCCGGATCCAACTCGAACATTAAGGAACAACGCAATCTGCAACATTAACTGAAATAGATAATTAGATAATTTTAGCTTAGCTTATCCCGTCCGTTATACATTAAACGCGCATGCGTAAACGTATTTTGCGCACGTGCACACGCAAATTCGCAGCGGTAAAGGTCTTACGCGCATATTGACGCATGCGCAGAAAGTTTGTAGCTTTGAGGTCCGGATTATAGATCATTCCGGATTATGGGTGTCCGAATTAACGACTTTTGACTGTATACTTTTTACTCAATTAAGGTGCAGACATTATGATAGTGTGTCTTGAGCTCAATGGATATAAAATATGCACATAAGATTTTATATAACATGTCTCATAAATACAAATTCAGTTTTAAAAATATATTTTTAGTGCTATGCTTACCATGCTGCATAATGGAACCTAATTTAATAGGGGGAAAACTTCAAAATTAAAACTTAATTAAAATTTGAATAAAAAATTTAACATGAAAAACACTGAATTCTCAGATTGAATACAATAACTAAATATATTAAGTGGCCACTTAATTATGACCACTGTGTCAATACTTTGTTTGGCCACTATTCGCCTTTAATACAGCACTGATTCTTCTTTGCATGGACTGTACAATATGTTGATATGTAGTTTGTGAAATCAAAGACTATACTTGATGAACAGCACTTTCTAGCAGTGTGAGACTGGATGGTTGCCTGATGGCTTTTTCAGCCTCCTTCCACAATGCTCAGTGACACTGAAATATGGTAATTCAAGGGGCCAAAATAAATTATCTCTTATGTTCTTAACCAATCCTGCATAATACCAGCAATGGCAAAATGCATTATCCTATTGAAAGTAGTCACTGCCATTGGGAAAAACCATCAACTAATAGTATGTATTTGGACAGAAAGGATGTTTAGGTATGATATCTTAGATATTCATAAACACAAATTAAAGGTCCCAAAGCATGCCAGGAAAACATTCTCCAAACTGTTCAATTGCCTCCACTAGCTTGAAGGATTGTAGCTATGCACTTAGCATCCATGCTTTCATGTATTTCTGCCAAATTCTCACTTGCCCATCTACATGGTGTAGCTGAAAATGCAGATTCATTAACCACACCAGACAGCAAGAATGCTCAAACTGGCCTTCAGCTTCCATATCCCATACAATGCACTTATGGCAAACATTGAGCTTGGAAATCCTTTGAGACAATCATGGATTAAGATTCGCAGCGTTGTTACTGTTTTGCCATCTTTTAAAAGTTTAGAGATTCTCTATTCTGCTCAGTATTCAGCAGCTGGTGATGACCACGAATCGCATGTTGTGACATTTTTTTGCCAGACAACCTTTAAACATGTTGACTAAGTCTGCTATGAAACATTTCACAATAATGGTGATTGCATTGATAACTACTCCATAGCTCCAACCTCCTACAATCACCCCACATACAAAGCCCATCAAATTCCATTTTTTACCTATATGTTCACAAACAACTCATCTATACATCTGTCTCAGAAAATAAGCTTTCCTTTTTATACTAGCCTTGCTCTTTAGGAGCAACAGTGTGATCCCATAGTCTAATTTGCTTAACATTGACAGGTGGTCTTAGTAAAAAGTGTACACTTATCAGGTAGCAATTTTCAACCCCAAAATGCTGAATTGTATCTAGAAAACATGAATATATGATACTTTTTTTTTACAATTTCTATCAAAATCAATATTGAAAATTTTCAGCTTTCAATCTAATCATAGCTAAAGTCTCTTTTTGGTTCTCAAATTTCAAAAATTGGGAAATATAGGAGAAAAATCAAAACAAAAGTTATAAAAACAATTTTTTAGAAATATGAAAAGTAATATTACAATCAAAACTTACTTCCAATCTATGAGAAATTTCTGGCAGTTTTGTTAAGTATGGTTCCTTGTAGACAAATTCTTCTCCATCTAAATCTCCAAATTTAGCACCATAGAAACCCACACGGAAATATGTTCCAAAAACTCGCTTGCCAACCTAAAATCATCCCATATATGTAGTTAAATGCATAACAGAAAAATCTTTCAAAATTAATATGTATACATAAGATATTTTCATTTACTTGTTGGTCAATTTTCACAAATGAATCATGTAATTTGTTATGAATCAAAGCAAGGCTTTTATAATCTCGGTGAGCTTCAGCAATTGGTATAAGTATTTTGTACACTTCATTTACATTTTCATACATTCCTCCCTAAAGAGCAAAAAATAAGACATTTCAAGTCAAATGATTAAATCAGCATTTATTCCATAATCAAACTTTAAAAGCAACAAGATGATGCAACTAGAATAGGCACCTGACTGAAAGAATTTGCAGCTTGTTCTAAAAGCCCTATTAGGCCATTTTCTGTAAAATATTTTCCTGTGCATATCCCTTCTTCATCCGGAGATACAATATCATCAGATACAGCACTCTCCTCCAAGACATTTGGAGAAATTTTCTAGAAAGCAACAAAAATTTTTATTAGCATTATAAGTAGATACAACTTAGAATTTTTTTAAAAATCAATAAATGTACACCTTTGTACACACACAAAAAAGGGGACAGTTCTATATCTAACATTCTACTGGGCCGATTGTCAAAATTTAACTTGTGCTTTCCATGCCTCAAATGCGCGACTTAGGATATATATTAGATTTATATATTGACAGAAAATCAAACTTGTTTTGAAATAATATACCAACTGTTTTCCATATTTCGATTCTACGACTCAAATTATGCCAAAGTGCCATATTTTGTAAAAATTGCACGAGTAGTTTTTAAAAGCATATCTCTCAAAATTTTAGCTCCTCACTATTAATTGAATTTGGTATATATTTATTAATATCTCTTTTTTATTAAACTTATTTGATTCTTCATTTTGCATTTAGATTCATTCCAAATAAAATTTGTCCATTTTTATGACTTATTTCTAAAATTTGTATTTTAAAATAATTTTTATAATAAATAAAAATTGAATTATTATCAATAAAAATTTTACCATAATCTTAAAGTAGATGCATTTCTAAGCATACCTGCAAAAATTTACAGTTTTTTATTCAAAGTTTTCAAAGATATACATGAATTTATATATTTGTGCATTTTGAAATTAGGCATTCATATTTCAACAAAATTCAACTCCTTGTCACGTTATTGCTGTGTGCAAAAGCTGGTTCCAAGATATTCACGTTTCACTAACAGAATGGCCTGGAAATAGCCCAGATTATCATTAAAAATCGGTTACAGGTGAAAATATCCCAGGCATAAATACCATGGAGAAAACAGTACAAGAAAAAACAGCTTCCTACAAAATATCATGGAAGAAAAGAAAGCAAGCACTGCAGTTCTGAAACATCATTGTAGAAAATAAAGCCGATCGCAGTTTTAAAACATCTTAATAAAAAATATCGAAATGAAAAACAAAGCAATACAAATCATCATATGATAACAGGGTTCGTACACGTTTCTGCACATGGAAATTAAGGACTTTTAAGGACCATTAATGAAAAAAATTAAGGACCCATCAAAAAATGGGAACTGAATAAATTCAGTTAAAGAGATTAAAGAGATTAGCTAATTAGATTCAATTAAAGAGATTAGCTGTGCCTGAACTTCACTTAAGTGATACCATCCTAAGAATAAAATAGATCCACAAGTAGAATGCATTATTATTAAACATATTTTAATAAACATAATTATCACACAAATTTGTGAATAAAATCAACTTTATAAAATTTATCAGGTAGCATTAAATATTTTACACTTATAATAGTTGGACATATTTGAAAGAAGATTAGTGACATTTTATTTACGTATTACTAATTTAGCTTTATGTTGATGTTTTTCTTATTTGTATCATTTTGTCACGTACTTGCTCAGTTCAGAGTTTTAGGAATCTACCTGCTATTTAGCAGGTAGATTTTATGTCAAATGGCACAGGTTAAAATGAGAAGCAAAATCATAATCAGCATGATTCGTTACAGAAGATTGGCTGTTCCCACCGCTACTGCTTGTCTAGAGAGAGGCTTGCCGCCAGAACAAACCTGAAAGCCTTATGTAGGCATGCTTGGCAAGTTTTGAAAGTTAGTTGTGCTCTGGATTGTCTGACGCAGTTTGTGTCATAACTTCCTGGGGTTGTAACCCATTTAACCATTTGGCCTATAACCATGATTTTGACTCGTGGTAAAGAATTTGTGCCATAAACAAAAGCCACTAGTCTGACTCGTGGTAAAAAATTTGTGTCATAAACAAAAGCCACGAGTCTGACACGTGGTGAAGAATTTGTGCATAAAATGCCATGTATTATTATTAGAACAAGCGACTGGAGTTATTCTACATCAAATATTTTTCCTTTGATTGTAACATCAATATTTTGCTTTGTTCAGTTGTTTCTGACGAAACTTTATGATCTTTTACTTTAGTTCCCCGTAAAGCTTCGTTACGTTCACACGTTTCAAATATAATTTCGTATAAAGAATTAAAAAACTCTTAACCCATCATGCCAAACTCTTACACCCATCATAACCATCATGCAATTATTTTTGCTAACTGATCAATTGATTATGATTACACCCTAGACGTCTTAAAATTACTTTTGTACCTAAACATTGTTTATTATTTCACAATTCCTTTCATTACACTGAAATATATATGTCATGAAAAGTATACATTTTGTGCCAGTTCGTGTACATAGCTGAAGCTGAACAGAGTTGAATGGCATGGTGTGCGACCGACTTTCTTGTTTACTATAGCTCACGCAATTGGCAGATATCGTGTAGGACAAGGCCTTAATATACTTTAAGGTTCCAATAACCAGAGGTGATAAACTGTTTTGTATTAATTTAAGTCTCACTAGATGCAAATAATTAAGTTTCATGTTACTTTTTACATTCCTGTGCTGTATCTTGTGACCACGGTAAAGATTAATGAAAGGCAATAACTCATTTTAATATGCACAGATAACTTTTAAGGGTGATCAGTTAGTTACAATTAATTGAATTAGCTAGTTAGATAGATAAGCTTACTTAGTCATTTTAGATTTACATGGTTACTATTAAATTTGTTTTTTAAAATATTTGCTAAAAAGGCACTATTAAAATCACAAACATGTCACAGTTTAAAATACATGTTATTTATGACATTGATTCTTAAACGAAACGTTTTGTAGCAACAGTACTCAGCAAAATATTTGTGCATCTTTTTAATTTGAAGCTCTTCCAGCCATTCTGGCTATTATATCAATTTCCTTCTCTTTAAGCACCTTTCCTAACTATGAGAAATTTGTTTCAATATGCAAAACAATATTCCCACTAGTTTATGCGTGTTTTATCTCCTAACTTGGCAATCTCTCGATAAAATACCAATAAGGTTTTACTTGATCTGGTAAACATTAAATAGTCCAAAACCCGTGATAGGCATGAAGCAAATTATTGCTATGTCTAAAGGTAACTACAAAGTTAGATAAAGGTTTAAAAAAAGCTATCTCTTTTTTAAAAGATCTTAGAATATAAAAGACATGTTCTTATGCTAGCAAAATCAACTACAGCTTATGGTGATCGAATCAAACAGTAACAGTCCAATTCAAACTAAAAATGTGGACTAGCGGTCAAAGACCAGACAATTTAATTTTAATCTAAGCTGGCTCACTAACATGCCTTAACAAACTCGTAACTCATCGTAACCTAATTATCGCATAACAAATTCAAATATTGAGCAGCGATAACGCAAAGATGAATAATTACAAATTATCAGAGCTGGTAGGAACTAATGCAGGGTGCAAGCGGTGGCCAGAAACAAATTCTGCCTTAACAAGTCCAAAACCTTAGTTTAAAAACTATCTAGGCGATTTTCATTCTGGTGAGGAAACACAAAATTATAGCAAAGGCTGAAATTATAAACAACTGCTTAATTTACATAATAATAACTCTATATATTTTTGAAGAATAATTTCCTTTCTCTTTACGTATTCGATCTCTTTTTTTAACATATTTCCTCCTCATTTTAGAATTTTTGGATTTAATTAAAGATTTCTACTATTCTAAAAAAATAAATGCACGTAGATTTTATAGGAAAAGGTGCTGATTTTATTTCTTTAGTAATGTGAACATTCAGAATAAATATGAAATGATATACGGTAAGGACCGGTTACAGAATCGATGTAGCAGAATTTTTAGAATTTAGTGACACACCGAGAAAAAATCAAGAAATCAAGAAAATGGCAAAATTTTAGAATTTAAGATCTACAGAGATTGCATCAGTTGGGAAAATGTGTAGAACCAGCCCTGTGTATGATGCAAAAACTGTAGCTATTAGTTTTCAGCGCCCGGGAACAACTGAAGATTTTGCACCCTCTCCTGTATGCCAAGAATGAAAAGCATTTATTTCTAAAATTATTTTGTAACATCAATTTGGCATTCAATGGATGCTACGCCCAGAGACAGATGTCCCCTTCTTGCCCCACCCTAGCTACGCCCCTGACGATACATTGAGACATATAAGAATAGGATGATGCATTAAGACATACAAGATGCATTGAGGCATACAAGATAATTGTCAGTTTTCAATTTCTTTATTAATAGAAAAATTCCTTTCTATAAATGCCTGTCCATGTGATAAGATTAGAAGAATTTTTTATATTTTCCATGCTTGTGTCTACTGAAAAGTAGAGAAAACAATGAGAAGAAAAACATATTAAGAAAAAAACTTCTAGTATCAGAAGTAAAATATTTAAATGTCATGTTTTCATTGTTTTTCAGAAAATCCTGCAAAAAGTAAAAGTTTATCAAAAACTTTCTGTAAAATACATCCATTACATGTTAATATCATGAACGTATTTGTCTGGAATCTTCTAGATTTATGGGTCTGTAAATCTTGCCTTAAAATCCTTCTAAAATTTGTAAGTTGCAGTGTCTAAAGTCCTTAAAAAAATTACTCTTACCAATTTTGCAACAGCAAAAAGGGCTGAAATATTTTAAAAAAAAAAAAAATTGGAGGAAAACGTATTAAATTAATTTTATAGAGAAAAATGACGCATCATAAAAATGACATGGGAAAAACTCTAACCAAGAAAAAATTACAATGAAGGCAGTTTTAATTAATTACATAGCTATTTTGCTTTTGCTACGAATTGTTTCATAAATTGTTCTCAATCAGAAAGCAGTTATTACCTTGTTTATTTTTCAAATTCAAAATATTGTATAATAAGTTGTCAAAATCGAAAGTAATGTCACTTTATATGAAAGCAAAATATAAAAATGTTTAATTTTAATGTTTTTTTTAATACAATTTTAATATATTAATATTATTTTTATAAAATTCAGATGATTAAAAATCTGAAATTTCTGTCTGTTTTTAAAACTGCCATTTTGAATGTGAATTAACATTTAGGACAAATATTTTTGGCGATTCATTGACAAATATAGTTATCTTTTAAATGGGTGAATAGGTTTATAGGTTATAATTCCTATTTTTAATATAAACGGTGGGATACTCAAGTTTCTGAGCAAGAAGTGAAGCATAAGCATTTCGAAATTATTTCATTTTTTCTAATGAAGAGCTCTTAAACAGCTCTGCGCATTTGAAAATGTAAATTCTTTAATAAATGGTTCCAAATTTGGCAATTTTAAGATCAATTTGTATAAAAAACTTTTAATTCGGAAATCTGGGAATTTTTCAACGATCTTTTTTTAAAAATATTATAACATTGATCAATTTTATAAAAATAATATTAATATATTAAAATTGTATTAAAAAACATTAAAATTAAACATTTTTATTTTTTGCTTTCATATAAAGTGACATTACTTTCGATTTTGACAACTTATTATACAATATTTTGAATTTGAAAAATAAACAAGGTAATAACTGCTTTCTGATTGAGAACAATTTATGAAACAATTCGTAGCAAAAGCAAAATAGCTGTGTAATTAATTAAAACTGCCTTCATTGTAATTTTTTCTTGGTTAGAGTTTTTCCCATGTCATTTTTATGATGCGTCATTTTTCTCTATAAAATTAATTTAATACGTTTTCCTCCAATTTTTTTTTTTTTTTTAAATATTTCAGCCCTTTTTGCTGTTGCAGAATTGGTAAGAGTAATTTTTTTAAGGACTTTAGACACTGCAACTTACAAATTTTAGAAGGATTTTAAGGCAAGATTTACAGACCCATAAATCTAGAAGATTCCAGACAAATACGTTCATGATATTAACATGTAATGGATGTATTTTACAGAAAGTTTTTGATAAACTTTTACTTTTTGCAGGATTTTCTGAAAAACAATGAAAACATGACATTTAAATATTTTACTTCTGATACTAGAAGTTTTTTTCTTAATATGTTTTTCTTCTCATTGTTTTCTCTACTTTTCAGTAGACACAAGCATGGAAAATATAAAAAATTCTTCTAATCTTATCACATGGACAGGCATTTATAGAAAGGAATTTTTCTATTAATAAAGAAATTGAAAACTGACAATTATCTTGTATGCCTCAATGCATCTTGTATGTCTTAATGCATCATCCTATTCTTATATGTCTCAATGCATCATCAGGGGCGTAGCTAGGGTGGGGCAAGAAGGGGACATTCTGCCAAATTTTATCGAAATTAAGGACTTTTAATTACCAAAAATCAATTCAAAAAAAAAAAAAAAAAATTCAGGACTTTATATAGTAATGTCATGCAGTTACTCATCTCCCTTTTTCAAATCTTTTTCATACTATATTTTTCATGACTGTCTACTAATACAACTGTATAAAAGAGATTAATTTAATAATTATTTTTTATAGTTAACTACATAAGTTTAAAATCCTATTTACTGCTATATATAGGTTTAATTTCTATACATTTTCAGGTTTTGAATGCTCAAATATTATTTAAATTTTTTCAATAACAATTTATTACTTTATTCATGAATATGAAATTATGAGTTAAAATATTTCTCATTTCTTCTTGCACTCACAAATCATTATGCAAGCATTTAAAATTTTTAGTCTGAAAACTCATGTCTGCAATGTTATATTCAAGCAATCAATTGTACATTATTTTTTGCTATATATTAAGCAACAATATTTTAAAACTGTAAAGTTTCAGAACTGTTTTATTTTCTACCATGATGTTTTCGATGGATACCTGAGTATCTATGAAATCAACAAAAGAAACTTTGAATTGAAATAACATTGAAATATTATTGAAATATTAGTATCAGCATCATATATTTTTTCTTGTGTGAAAATGTCGGGTTTTCAGCCGAATGAGCATCATCTGCGGGAAATTTTGATTTGCTTCTTTAATTTGAAGAAATCTGCAGCTAAGGTGCATCAATTGCTTTCAGAAGTATATGGTGAGGCTGGCTTAAGTGACAGAAGTTGTTGTGAGTGGTTTCAAAAGTTTAAGAACACTGAATTTGAAGTCGAAGAACGTAGCAAAAGGATGAAAGTGTACGAAGACTTTTTAATGATGATGAAGATTCATGCAAACACAAATAGAATTTGAACTTATATTAGGAGTAACTCAACAAGCAATTTTACATCATTTAAAATCATTGGAAATGCTTCAAAACGAAGGAAATGAGGTTGGTTCCATATGAACTAATGCCGAGTAACATTGAAGGCTGATCTTTTACATGTGAAATGTTCTATAAAATATTCTATATAAAATTTCATATGTGGTACAGCTATCCTCAAAGTAAATTTAAACAATGATTTATACACGACACACCCAGCTATGAGAAAACAGTTGTGGTGAATGCTTATATATAGCAAAATTTGCTCATCCTGCGATTTTCGTGGGCATGTGTTATGTGTTTTCCTTCCTTCATTGAGGAGCGCATCTCACCTTTTCACCGTTTAATCAATGAAATAAATTATATACACTATTAGGCATTTAATTTAGGTTTTAACCAACAGATGTCGTTAGCTATCCACTAAATTGAAGCATTTGAAGGTACTTGGTATTTACCGCTTTAATTTCACTATGTCTAAAAGTATCATTTCTGTCTTTGAAAGAAAACTTTTGAGAAGTATAGTTGGTGGCATAAAATGTAACAATATCTGGAAAAGAAGAAGAACTAACTCTGAACTCTATAAATTCTTTAAAGAAATAGATATAGTAAAATATATAAGGATTTACAGAATTAAATGGGCTGGACACCTATGCAGAATGGATGAAAATCGAGTAACTAAAAAGAACTTCTCAGCCAGACCATTCGGCACCCGAAAAAGAGGAAGACTTAAACTTAGGTAGCTCAACTGTTAGGAAACAGGCTTAAGAATTTTAAAAATAACCAATTGGATGTCCATGGCCAAGGATAGAAGAGCTTGGAATTCGATTCTGAGGAAGGTAAGGGCCCATCCTGGGCTATCTGGCCATTGAAGAAGAAGAGCTTCACTATGTTTGCCGACTTTTTCTAATCAGAACTGGCTGCTAGAAAACAGTCAGCAATTAACAAAGTATATATTCCTTTTCATTAATCAGATTCTCAAAGGGATTTTAGTTTTGATAGTGATAAAGATATTTCAGACTGCTAATCAGATAGTGAAGGCTTGAACCCTGTTTCGAACTGTATCATACTAAACTACATTTCTAACGTATTTTTTTTCTCTCAGTGCATTATATTTTCTTAAATCTTATACATTTTACTTTTTTACATTATGTAATAAATAGAAATTAACTGTAATTCAAGTGAACTTTAATAATTTTTTTTTGTGTGTGTGTGATACCATATGAAATTGTTTTTTTGACAGTCTCATGATAAAAATCTGCATAAAAAAATCTTTTCTAGAAAGAAAAAATGCATATTTCACTTCTCCAATATACAGAGATTTAAAATATGGGGAAAAAACCCACAATTTTTTAAGCTATTTCAGTCCCCAAAATTGAGCAGTGAGAGGGTTAAAGCTTTAATTATAAAAAATAATAGCATATTGTTTCCATTGCCTGTTATCCGAAATCTGATTGCATTTTAACCTGAAAAAAATTCTAGAACCACATATTATATTTAAAAAAAATAATATTTTCCTTAATGAAGCTGTTAAATTATGCAAATAAAACTTACTTCAAATGCTACACATCCAACAGGAAGATAGGGTCTATCTTCTAACATGTAAAGATATTCGGCAACTAGAGCAGCAGAATGAACAAGGCAATGTGCAGCTTCAACATGATTTGATCGCTAGAAATAAATTTTATTTAAAAATACAATCTTAAGAGCTGTTTCATGCATATACTTGACATACAATAAACAATGTTCAAGTAATGTGGGGGGAAAAAAAAAGAAGAAGAAAAGCATAAATAACAAAAACAGTTAGATAATTAAATTTACAAGCTTTTATATAAATTAATAAATTTTAAATATAATAAGGATAAATATTACTAAAATACATTGTTTAATTTTTCTATCTTTTCCATTCATTAACTGACTTTAAAATGTGTTATTTTAATAAAAACTTTATGTAAGTACATCTAAAATAGGGTTTCTTGTAGGCCTGACATTCTTAGTACTTTTATGCAGCTACAATACTGAATATTCATTTCTAATTTTCAGAGTACATGAATTGGTTACATAATACTTTAATATAGACCCACTCAGTCCCATTTTGCCTATCATCAGTGGTTTTTTACTTATTTCTTCATTAACTGCATAAGATTAAAATTTACAGCCAGTTTCTTAGTCAACAAGTCTATAATTTTCCACATGGATATGCAAAAAATCTACATAACTGAATTTGTATTACTCATGTGGTACAGCTAATATGTGGTCAGTAAATACATTACAAATTCATAAGATGATTTATTTAACTAGAACAAAATTTGCAAAGCACAGAAACAGAGACAAAACTCTATTTGATGGGCACACACCTGCTTTGATTTTTAATAAATGACTCACACATATTTTCAAAAGGTATACCAGCAGCCAAGCGGCAAGGTCGCTGAACATTGGTAGTTTGTCTTAGGGTTGAATCTCAATAAACAGGCTGGCTGTATGGTTGGTTTCATCATTTTCCCCATATGCAACATGGATATGAGCCAGTTTCCCTTAAAAAGTTTTCCACAAAGGCATTCCTTCTTATAGATGGATAGCTTTCGAGTTGTTTTGCTTTAATCATTTAACCTATCCTAAACTTAACAAAAGACAACAAGATATAGCTTTCTTAATTCTTAATAAAGAGAGACACATTCAATGTTGTCCCTTAAAACAAAATATTAATATCAATTTAAGGTTAAATTTTGTCTCAAGACCTTAGCTACAGAAAATAATACCTGAAAATTATGCATCAATTTATATAAAATATTTTTCATATAACTTCCAGTAAATAAAACAATGCAAATTTTCTTTTAAAAAATGGGAAAAAATTCTTCAAATAAAAAAAGTAAGATGTTTAATATTTTAAAAACCATTTTCTCAAGCCTCAGTATTATAAAAACTTACAGTCTTTAGCAACATTTCTAGATTTAAAAAAATGCTTCTAATAATACAACAAACATAAACAGTATATATGGTATGCACAAATTAATATGTAGAATGAATTTTGTATGTATATACTTATTTGATGATTATTTCAAAACTTACACCCTCTCTGATTAACCAATTTTTATAAGCTTCCTGACAAAGATATATCATATATACAACAGAATGATTCATAATTTGTTAAAAAATTATTTGCAGAATAAATTTGCTCTGGATGATTCTGAGCCAAAGATAAAAAAAAATCTGGTTCCCTTCTGTGATATGATACATTAGATCCAATATTTTAACATAAATCTGGCAGAATGGTTAATAGTTGTATATTCAAAAACTTGTTTGTAGATTAAATACCTCAGTATGCTTCTGAGCCATGTTTGCAAGCCATGTAAGCCGAAGATCAGGCGATGTTTGGTAGCCTTTTGCAATACGATACATAAGATCCATCAGCATTTCAGGATCTTCTTGAAATTCTTTCATTTTCACAGTATCAGATAAGATCATATGTAAATTAAAAACTAAGTCATGAACCTGAAAAAAGCAGTATATATCTGTAACTTAATTGTAGTATTTAAAAATCCAAAGAAATATAGAAATATCAAGGAATAAAAATATGTGAAAAAAGAAGCATTAATATATACTGATACAATAATAAGAGTTTTAGTATTGTCCCAACTGGTGATTTTCTGAATAATTAATTAATTAGTTTTACAATAGATGGTGCCAACTTTTTTCAAGACCACTTTGTTTATAAAAGCAATGTTGCTTTCACGTGCAATTTTGCCATTGAATTTTCCAAGAGCATTTTCAAAAATAAGACAATACAGACAAGAAAAAAACGAAAACTTTTTGACACATTCTTTATATAATATAAACGTTCATTTTCCTTGCTTTGCACATGATGCTGTCATTTCATCTGTTACTTATTTAAAATTTTCACATTGATCTATGTCTTAAAATTAGAAATGAAAGTTAATGATCTAAACTGCAATAGTATATTACAGTACAAGTGAAAAAATTGACAGTTTCACTCACACGTGTGTTGGATTTGCGCAATACTTATGGAGTCCCACAAATTTTTAAAAAATATTATGGGGTCCTGGGGGTTGCGAAAAAATCTCAGTGATAAAAAGGGGTCGTGACTGAAAAAAGTTTAAGAAACCCTGGTCTAAATCAAAGATAAAATAAAAAATTTATTATTTGATTTAATTTAAATTACATTATATTTTATTTATCTATTTATAACATATATTATTTAAGATATATATTTTAAATAAATAAATAAAATATTAAAAAATTATTTTTACAAAAGTTTTAGTGGTGCCACCTATTGATCCGTAAAGTAACTACATAGTTAAGTAAGGTGGATTGCCTATTCGACAATACCGAATTATGAGCTCACAACACCAATTACAGTGAAAAAAGATTATAAATAACACTCCATGGAAAAAATTATAAAGATTACTGCATGTTTTTTAAAATTTTAATGACAAAATTAAAAGCTGTTATGTAATAAAAAATTATAAGCTACATTTAATTTTCAGTATGATACAAGTATAACAACTATCTCTATGAAAATTTGCTTTACATGACATTCTTATGAGATTTCTGTTAATACACTTTTTTATTTATTAAACAAAATTAGATAAAATTTTTCATCTTAATGAAAAAAGGCAAAAAATGCGAAAATATTACTCAGGTTTAATTTTATGCGATTATCGAAGAAAATGTGATTCGGTGAAAAAGTATGCAGCTTTATAGCTATTTTGTGGATTTTTTTCCCCCTTCACATGAAAAATTAACTGTACAGAAGAAGAAATTAGTCAGTCTGACTACTGAAGCACATTCATGCTGATATGTTTCAAACCTTTTCATGCCAGCTAAAACTCATTTTTTGAAACTGAGGCAAGCAGGAAAATAATCTTTAAGTGTAAGCCAAGGAATTATAATCAATCAGCCAGCCTTTCTTTCCTACACTGAAGGCTTTTGCCAAATCTCACTACTGAATTTCCAATAATTCAGCATAAAACAATGATCACTATCCACACATTCCAGTGTATGCATTGTTTTCAAATTTTGGAAGGTGAAAATAAATTATAGTATATGTTTTCCTATTTTTGAAAACTTGCATTTTATCATATCATTCTTGCTTTCAGTGTTATTTCAGATTTTATGTGTTATTTGATAGGATTTCATGAATTTCTTCTTGAAGGCTGAAAATGCTAAACAGTTTTTTGATACAATAATAGTAATTGTTTTTTTGCTTTATCCATTTCAGCTAAAAAAAAAAAAAAAATTGCAAGGGCGCTGTACATTTGTACTGCAAAAGAAAATAGTTTTGGCAAATATATTTTGAATAAAACTAATTTGTAAACTATCGGGCATAAAAAGGTAGGTCTTTTTTTTTTTTTTTAATTACAGTTGCTTTATATTACATTGTATAATAAAGAAGGGACGACATATCTATAGGTTTACTTTTTTCTGTTTATATGTGTCACAGTACTTACAATACCTGCATTAGAATATTTATAATAAACACAGAATTTAGCAAGTTTTGAAACTGAGAAAAGGTTGTGTATACAAAAGCATCATTTTCAAAACTGTAATTTATGTTTCTTGAGATTCCAAACCCATTAAAATAGGATATTTTATTTGTCTTATAATCTTAAATATTTTTCTTTATGTAAGTGTTATCCCCCCCCCAATGGCAGATTGTGAACAGTTACAGTTTTTGTAACAGACTCCATTAATCTATACTAAGGCCATATGTGGTGGTCTCTTTATTATGCACCTAATAGCAGGGCCACCATTCGAACCCAGGCCCTTCGGTATCGCAGCCAGGCTTCCCCAACCACTATACCGTCTGAGTGGCTCTTTATGTATGTAAGTCTATGTTAAAAAAAATATTTATGTGCTTTCAGAGTTTAACAGTAACACTATTTATTTACTGAATGCAAACTGTTTGAGTTCAGTTAGTGTTTGAACGTCTCTTCTTAACATTAAATTTTCATCAATTAGTTTGCTTTTAAAAATTATTTTAAATATGTATTTTTAAGGGTTTTTTTGTACTGCAATGCATTTATCTGTCTCAGATAAATGTAATTTCAAAATTAATATACAGGTTAAAATACCACTTTTTTAATAATGCATAGATTTTTTAAGAATATGTTTCATTCAATTTGCTGTTTCCATTTTATTATTCTAGTTGGATAATTAAAAGAGAACATCAGAAATTCTGCAGCTGATAACCAATAGCTGTGTGTCTGTTGCCGATTTTCCAATTCCAATGATTTTGATAAATTTGCTTCCATAAAAAGTAAACATTTTAGTAGTAAAGACTATGAGGGTATAGGTGAATTATCAGATATAACTGGTAAAACTAATGAGATGATATAGTTATATGAAATTTACTCAAAGTCAGATCCTTGTATCAAATTAAACACATATTTTACTGCAATTCATTAAAATTGATTTCTTCAATTTCTTCTAACTTAATTAAACAATTGCTCAAGGCAAGTTGAAAATGACATACAAAATTGCAAATTCTGAAATTAAATATCCTGATCAATTTTAATCATACGAGAGTCAAACTTCTTGTAATTTTATTTTTTCATAATGAGTATAAAACTTTCCCAAATATGTCAAAAAGTTTAAGCTTCTAATAGATAAACACTGCACATGAGAAACAAATGATTATTAAATGCATCCTTAACAAATCTATGTTAATGTTACATTGCTGATTCTTTTGACCTACAACTGAGGTAAAAAATTCACCTTCTATTTATGCTATGGGTTTAATTTTAAGAATAATTTTCAATTAAAAACTTATACTCTTTCAAACTACTTCCCAAGAGAAAGCAGATCAAGCTGCCTTAGTTATAAAATATTTTGTTAACAATTTTAATATAATTCAGTAACTTTATAAGGAATATACCTGCTCTGGAAATGTAGTAACCTGCAATTCGGTGTCTTCTTCAGCATAAATCAGGATAGTTTTCAGTGAATGTCTCAAATATTCTTCATTGAAGTTTCGATTAGTACCAACAAGTGAACTTAAAGACATTGTGACTTGCATTTTCACTCGAGCAAAATTCTGAAACAGAAAAGACAGCATATTAAATGTAAAGTATGAAATATGAATTGAGTTATACATACAAGACAAAACAATTTTTTAAATATTTTTAAATTCCAATGGTATGGCCAGCTGGATAGGAAAAGGATATGGTTACATCTTAATTCATCACTTGCAATATCCAGTACTTGTAAAAGACATATTTTCATTAATTATTATTTCTTACCTAAACTACTAATTAAATGCACAAATATAATAAAGCCTCGTAAATTCAACCTAACATGGACTGAGAAGGTGATGAGTTATTTGAAATGCTAAGAGCTATGGAATAAAAGATGGGTTATTCTATTCTGTGTAGTATTTCGTATAATACCTAAATGAACAGCAATTTTATCAGTACTTTTCCTGTTTTCTACTCTCTTGAGACATCTAATTTCATTTCCATTGTCATGTTAATTTGTTTACTTTTGTTCTTGTTCAGTATTAACACAACACAATTGTAAGTCCAAATATGAGCCGAAAATTTTACCCAGAAAAAAGAAAAAAAATCAGAAAGGTTTCAGATTTTAAATTACGTCCAAGGGGGTGTTTTTTTAATGTTTTGTGTGTTACCTTTATTTATTAAATAGCATGCTCTTTGCACTTAAACTATAAAATTCAGTTTAACAGCAATGTCACAAAATAATTTTAAATTGAGCACATCTTTAGAATTTCTGATACACAGTTAGTTCCGTGTGCTGGAGATAAAAAGGTTCCCTCCCCGTAAAGTGTTGCCATTGCTCGCTTTGAAATCCTTGAGTTTGTTAATCAAAAATTCATTAAAGTTTTACAAAATATAAAATCGATAATAAAACAAATTCCAAATTTCAAATTTGGTCTTCCACATGCCCATTTTCGTAGAATTTGATGGCTCCATGTACCATTTTATCACAATGTGAGAAATACACATACATTTATTCATTATTTAAGACACATACAATTATTTTCATTATTTAATTTCGTCAAATATAATGCAATTTCATGGCAACAGTTTGAAAAGTGAAACAGACATTTATAGTGATTCAATGCAAAATCGCAAAACGAAAACAATAGTCCTTCAGGGACAAAGCCCCTTTGGACTAATAACTGAAAGTTTAGCTTATAGTAGAGTAAAGCCAAAAACCTTCAAGCAAGCCTTCACAAGAAAACCATGCCTCACAAAAAAGAGATACAAGTGTAATCTACAGCAGATAGCTGATTTTCTTCAGTCAGTGAGAGAGGAAATAGGGTAGATTGGAATGTTCACACAAAGAACAAAAAAAAAAAAAAAAAAAAAAAAAACTATCACCAAATTCACTACACAGGTTTCAAAAAATAATATTACAAAAAGCGAAGGCAGAATGCAAAATTAGAATACAATAACAATCTCATAACAGGAAAACATGCTGACATTCATATGCATAAATATGTACTGTAATTACAATAATACAGTAGTTAAAACATTCTCATACTGTTTGCACCGTATAGGCAAAGTTAGAATTTATTACAGTACAGCTATTACTAAACCACCCCAGTATTCCAAAGATAATGTTTTTCTTAGCCAGTAGAAATAATTTAGCAGTTCAAAAAAGGTGATTATTGAGTTATAGGGGATGTTGAGTAATCAAGAATTGAGTTTGCAGGACTCTACTGTATATATAAATATATCACATATAAAATGTTTTAATGGCTGAAAGAAAATCTTAATATAAATTATGGCTTTATGTATAATATATGGAAGATTATACAAGGGAAAAAAAGAATTATTTCCTCAAACACTTTTTAAATTTTTATTTTTTATTTTCCTGTGTCTTTAAACAAAACAGAACTGTATAAAAAGCTTAATTTAAATTTACTGCTTTTTGGAACTTGTCTTACATACTTTTTTTTTTAGAATGTATTAAATTTAAAACCTAATTCTGCAACCCTTATTGTAATTTAACTTTAATCCAATATGAGAAAAATAAAAATTTTTGTTTTAGGGCATATAAAAGAGGAACTGTGGGGTAAGCCATCTCCAGGACCAAAAACCAAAGTGCGTGGTTACACAGTACCTTTGTAAATAATTGCAATTATTTCTACATCATCGTCAATAAGAGATTTGAATTAAATAAGAGAAAGCAATCATTAAAGAAAAAGAGGAAAAACCGCTGGGCTAAAGTCAGGAAAATTGATAAGGATCAGGAAAATCGCCATCTCCAGTGACAGCAATAAACCTCATTTACGATCATAAATTTCCTTTGCATTAACAATACTGGGTCGTTCAGAAATTTTTTCAAATCAAAGCTCATTTCTTTTTTCTAATTATTTTGTTCCTGCAGATCAGATGTGTAGATATGGGCTTTTCTGCTCACACTGCATAATTCTTGCATATGTTGTGACATATTTTTTTGTTTCAGTGCAGGTTTATGAATGCAGAACTCAAAAGTTCATTTTCTCCATATAGTGTTTCTTTTATTTAAAAAAAGGGGGAAATGCTATTTAGACAGCTTATAAAATTTCTGCTGTATATGGGCAAAATGCTGTTTCTACAACACTGTTTGAAGCTGGCTTGAGAAGATCAGAAATTTCAGTCTCAAAGATGGTGCCCCTCTGAATGACCATCCTTTATAAACAAGGACCCATTAAAAGAAGCTATCTCTTGAAAATTCACAAGATTTCACGAAAAAGATTGGGTATATGAGCTGTTGCAATGCATGAATACCTAATATTTTTAAAAGAGCAGAATATGACTGCTTGAAATTTGGCATGTGATTCTTGGTTTGAAATGTTTTTCTGGAAATGAGAAGGGGTACTATGCAAAACAATGTAATAAAAAACAGATCATGGGATAAGCCAAATAAACCTTCTTTAGTACCATTATGAGGGAGGATGCATCCTAAAAAATAATACTCAGTGTGTTATGGTAATAATAAAGGAATTGTATATTATGAATGGTTGTCATCAAATCAAATAATAAATTCAAAAAAATGCTGTTCACAATAGCAGTTTTACAACTGAAATCGAAGCACAGCACCCAGAACTGACTAATCGTCCAGGTTTCATATTCTATCATGACAATGCTCATAAATGTCAGATAAAGGCTTATTGAGAATGATTGAGAAGTTTTGTGTTCCATCTTCCGTATTCAACAGACCATGCTCCCTCAGAATTTCAACTCTTTGAGTTACTTCAAAATTCTCTTATTAGGAAACAATCGAACAGCACCTTGATAAATTCTTTATAAATAAACCTAATGACTTTTTCAAAGAAGAAATATTTAGCAACTTTAGAGTAAATGTTGGTATGGTAAAATGTTTCAGAGTAAAATAATGCTTATGTGATTCAATTAATTTTTCTCATGTTTTTGTAGTGCTTTAATTGTATTTATCCTAAAAAAAAAATATATTTTCCATATTAAGATTAACAATGTATGAATTCTTAATAAATACAGATTTCAGTAAAACTCTAAATATAGTTGAATTTTCCACTACCAAGCATCCATGGGGTCAAGGCTTTGTTTTTTTGACATGGAGTGCCTACTAAATTAGAGTAGTAGTGGTTTCTAACAAATTTTAATAGACACACTCAAAGCAGCAGAAGCACTAGTCTCCTGCTCTGAGAGTAAATGGATGCTGTCTACTAAAGTGGAATGTCTCTTAATAAAAGTTCCACTATACTGTATCATACAACCTTTCACAGTGGAAATTATTTTAAAAACATAAGTTGTAATAAATAATAGATTAACAAATTAATTATTCCAAAAAAATACTGTTTTAAAATGTAAAAAAAAATCTTCCTTACATTGCCAATTTCAAAATTCTGGCGCATAAGTAAATATAGTGATGCTGATGCTTGTGACCTGACACTGCTAATGCTTGAACTGCAATGTCTAAGCAATCTTAAACATAAATCAGCACATTGTTCCGTTTCTTCTTCAAACAAAAGCTCAGGAAACTAGAACAAAACAAATGAAAATAAAAAAATGGCAGCAGCATATAGTACTATTTTTTCCCTTGTACTAGTACTATGAACAGAAAATCACATAGCCTTTTATTAGTTGAATTATATGGCAAAATAAAATAATTAAAATAAAATTTTGTACAACACTTTCTTTTATACAACAACTTTTTTATACAAAAGTACAACACTTTTGCTATACTTTTTTATACTCACCTTATACACAAGAGACCTTTGTGTTGCAAACATATTTTGCAAAACTATGGTACTTTGATTAGATCCAAGTGCATGCAGTAATACTTTCAAAACAGTACTCAAGACACCCTGCAAAGCATCTGTGTGACAGGCAACCTATAAATATTATAATGTGAATAAGAATGAAATAAAGTTTGAAAAAAGCACTTTTCTTCAGAAAAATTAACACAATGCTGACATATTGTAAAGCATTTCATGATCTTTTGCCACTCATCAGATATATTACCTGAACTATCAGCTCAAGCGTATCAAGAACAATCATGTTAACTTCTGCAGCAAGATTACCTTCAATGTGAGCAGCTGTTTCAACTTCCATTTTTGGCCTACAGAATATAAAACAGTTGCAGGATTAAACAAGCATTACATTATAAAAGCATTAAAAAATTGTCCATAATCAAATATATTTTTAACATTCTGCCTTTTTATTTTCTAATTCGTTTCCGTGTGCAGATTCTTTACCATATTTTCATAGCAAAGAATGAAACCACATGGAAATAAATTTTGAAGACCATGCAATAAAAGACTTATATTTCTTACATCATTTTTAAATTAAAAGAAACTGATAATGCTGTCTACTGCCATTTATATATTGAACAAAAACAAAACAAAACAAACAAAAAATTACACTACGAAATTGCCAAGCAAAATTATGATGTATGAGTTATTTAAACTTAACAATTCACATTTTAAATAATTATTTTTTAAACCTCTGAGTGGCATGGCATTTTGAATCTATTCTGAAGGCCTATTTGCCTTTATTACCTAAATTGTATAATTATTTATTTCAGTCTCTGTTTAAACAAACTTACATTCATTAAAATGATATTTAAATCATTAAAGAAAGCTAAATGCTTAAAATATAAACTAATGTATACTAAGTGACAGAAAATCTCACAATCAAACAATAGTGAGCCATGACAAGTGATAAGGGGAAGCATATGTGTGTGGGTTAAATTTTGATTATTGTGTGGGATTGTATTTAATGCAACTGTCCAAAAGAATGTTATAGTAGAGCACTTCCAATCTGAATTAATTCGCGCAATTAGAAGTTAGATGTTTTCTCTTCTGTAGTCATTTGAAGCTGTGATTTTGAAGCGAAAATCGAAGGCTTTAGTAAATCCCATTTGCTTTAGTTGAAATATAATCTAGTGTTCCTTTTAATAGTAAATATGGCTCCCGTGAAAAGAAACAAACACAGTACTGTTTTCAAATGCAAAGCTATTCATTTCGTAAAAGAAAAAGGAAATCGTTCTGCAGCAAGGATGCTTGGTGTTGGTGAAAGATGGAACAGATTATTTATAGATCAAAATAATAAGGATGGTGAAAATGAAACAAAATTCGATGATAAGGCTAAAGATATAATGGAAGACGAACATGATGAACTCTTCATGCTATCCGATAATAAAAATGTTTAATTTCGTAAGGTATGTAATTTCTTTTAGATAAGCAACATTTTGGTACATGTAAAAACCTAATTATTTCCTTATTTTTAAGCTATCATTTTTATATCTGGCGTATAACGCACACTCATAAATTTTGGTCCTATTTTTATATTAAAAGTGCACATTATATGCCGGAATATACGGTAAATGGTTATGATCAATGCTGCACAGTGCTTTTGTCTTACTTAAGATGAAAGAAAGAAAGAAAAAAAAAAAAAAAACAACCTGTTCAAATAAGTTTATTTTCTTAAGAAAAACATTTCAGAAATTGGTGTTGATAGCCCATCTAACATATACACTCCTTCTAACTCTCATACAGTCTCATCATCACAAATGTCCTTTTTACTTGCCAATGAATCTTCGGAGGGCTTGCCATGCATTCATTTATCTGCACATACGAAAAGGTCTACTAGCATCATCCTCACTCCATCCACACATGCTTCAAAGATGACAATCCAAGGTATATAATGTACAATAAATTAATATTAAATTTATGTATAATTTTTTATTTATAGCGTACTGCAATTGAAATGTACTATTTATGTGCTTTAGTATTTTTGATTATTTATTTGAAAGTATTTACAGCTCTGATCTCACAAACATTATTAGCAAATATGAGATATGCATAGCGAACGTAGTAACATTTTATGAACAAGTTCATGGTATGAACAGACATTTGGAATGTAACTCAATCTTAAGGTGGGGAGCATTTATACTGTATGATTATTTAAATTTAGAAAAGAATGCTATAAGATCATATAAAATGGAGAGATTAAAATTAGAAACATGCCAAAACATAATAAATAATTAAAGAATATACAACCTATCCACAAATTCAGAAGTAGATTTCCATATCATCTGATCTTTTCGCCATCTCAATTTTTCTCCAGCATTTGGTGATGGAGAAGGTGGATTGCGGTCTGAAAAACAACAATTTATGATCTTCAAATACATATAAAAAAGTTTGAAGAAATCAAAAACTGCAATGGATTCATTTAACACTAAAATGGTAATCCTTGCTCACTTACAGAAAGATAGACTAAACATAAAATTTTTCAATGTCAATTAATAAAAATTTTTAAATAGTTTGTATAAAATTTGCAGCTAAATCAAAATGTGATTTAAGCACCTAAATCGAATCAAACTGAAAATTTCCATGGCAATCAATCAATCAAGCAAAAAAAAAAAAAAAAAAAAAAAAAAAACATACCTTTACGCCTCATCATTTCACTTCTTGCACTTGTATGCCCCAAGATGGCATCTTCCAAACGAGATTTTATATCAGACGTTTTTTGCATATGCTGCTGGCTGCATTTCATCAAAACTTTTTTACCCTGTGTAAAATACATTATTTAAATTTTGAATGGCATATGGATCTTGGATATCATTATTACAAAAGCAATAAAATTCATTACTTTGGAGATATATACTGCTTGATAAATTTTATGAATTTTACTTTCAAAATAGAATAAACATAAATATGTATATAACATTAAAAGGCAAAGACACATATGGATATTATAGAAAATGGTTATTATTTTGAAGAGTTACAATATTACAAAGCAATAAAAGCATATTTATTATTAAATGAAATGTACTTTGATAAAAATACTAATTCTCTTTCAAAGACCAAATTCTCATATTTACTCAAATTTTTACTTCTGCATGACTTTCTCTTGATAAAGATCAATCCTCTTTTATAAAGCTGTTCAAAATAAGTCTTTCAGTCTTAATTTCAATTGAATAAATATTATAGTACATCAGTAACACAAGGATGGCACTTGAGATGAAAATGGTGCATTGGCATATTGGTCAACAGTTACATAATTCTTTAAATGGTTAAGAGAAAAATTACATAGCTGTACAGAAGAATTGAAAACAAATTCTTTAATTTTTATGTGCACTAGCAATAGGTTTAGATTCCTTTTTTTTTTTTTTTTTTTGATGACAATAATTCTGCACCCAAGTATTGTGTGGCTCAAGTAACAGAAAACTGTTTTAGCACAGAATATATAAATTACGATTATCAGCAAGCATAAAACAAATTAGATTTTAATACAAGCACAGGAGCATTCTAAACATTAGGTTGTATATCAGAAGACATTCTGTTTTTGTCAATGGACTTTTAATCAAGTCACTGAATAATTAAAGAGCTCTGATGGAAGAACAAATATTAATTTCTGGCTATTGTGAACATTATATTGGATATGGTTTATCACAAGCATACATATTTAGCTATCAGATAAAATTATAACTCTTTTCATATTACACACTATAATTTTGAACATCAATTTTTATAAATATATCTTTTGTAACTGTTTATAAATTTTGTAATTTTCTTTTACATTTGCTCAATGTTTCTAGGAATTCAAGGATTTCACATTTTCAATCTAGTATATTATATCATAATAACATAATTTTGGGAGTTAAATAAAAAACTTGAACAGAAAAGCATTTTTTAATGTGTACTTCATTTCATCAAACAGCATACAGTAGACTGATAAATTCAAGAGCATACTAGAAAAATACATCTTTGCCACAGACTTATTAGTATGCAAGCTGCATATTATTGGATAAGCAGTTTGAATAAATATGGACTTTTAGAAATTCTTACATACAAAGTAGATTACAATCCAAATGATAGCTGTTGAAATGAATGATAGCTGGTACAATTGTAAATGTTAAAATGTTTTATATCAACATGTGCTGATAACAAATATTTTAAAGAAGAAAACTTAACAGATCAACTAAAGAAATACTTCTATGCAGATTTTCATATGAAACAATACTTGTTACAGCACGATGATAATCAGAAAAATTAAAAAATATTACTCTGTATACAGAAAGGGGGGAAGCCAGTTTAATAGAAGAAATGCCGCTAACTATTTTTCCCAAAGAAAATATTTTCTCTCATCTCTACATTCAACCAAACACATAATTTTTTCTGTTTTGTTTAAATGTTCTAATTTCAATCTCTGTACTCATTCTCAATAAACAATATGTCATTTAGGATTTACTAGCAGCAGTTTTAAGAATCATAAAACTAAATCCCTTTTCTCTTGCATTTTTTAATAAAAAATACTCCCAAATCTGTTTTGATAGAGTCTTAACATTTTAATCTGAATCAAACTTGCCTTTTCTTTATACTAATTTGTTTAGTGAATAATACTTTTGTCTTGTAAATGCTCACCAAATTGTCTCTGTCTCTCAGTCTCTAGAAATTTAATGCACATGCATCTAAACATTCAAAGTTATTATGGAAATCGCCATATACTCTTTTCAATGCACTGTAATATATTAATTAATTAATTTCTTTAAACAGAAAAACTATGATTTTTCTTTGATCAAAGAAAATTAACAGTTTTTCACCTTTTTTTATTCTTTGACTTAGAGAAAGGATTATTTAACCTTAACTCTCCCAATTGTATTATATATTCCTCTTTTACTTTTATGCAAGAGCAAATCTAAATAAATATAACTACAAGAAAGTATATAATTCCTTAATTAAATATATAAATTCTGACATGAAGAAACTTTAAAGAAGATTTTTACTTACTTTATACTCAAAAGAAGAAATACATATGTACATAATTTCGAGTAACTGATGTAGTCGACGAGGATGCAAGTCTGCCCACCAATTTCTTAGCACTTTTTTATCAACATTTTTAAGGACCCATAGTAAACACATTAATAAATGTCTAGTTGTGTCTTCTTTCAGCTGTTGTTTACGATTCTAAGACAAATAAAAGAAGATTTTTTAAATAAGATGAAACAGTAACAAATGATAATTTGATGAACAATATTTTTCAGGAAAATTTAACACACTAATATATATATATATTAACAAAATTTTCTGTTGATGCATTTGTAATATGAAAGTCTTATTTAAATCAGTTATCATTATTTTTGAAATTTTAAACCTCTACCACCACTACCAGATGCTTTTAAATAATTATCTTTAAGATTTATTTTAAATCTTCACATGACTGTGAGTTTATTAAACATGACGTAAAATTACAGTAACATTTTCTTAACTTTCAGATCCCTAATGTAATTAAATTACCTTAATAAATAGAATATATGTTTAGAGAAAATATTACAAATCTTAAGCCTTCAAATTATAGGTATACCTGGAAAATATCATATGGTTTGACAATTGTGTCTTTCATTGGGATACTAGAACTTGAAATAGCAGATGCAACATCATGACTCAGTCGGCAATCATTTTCACAATCCGCAGCATTTCCTGAAATAAATTAATCACAATATATAATCTGTATAATGTGCCCACTTTCATCTCAATATATTCCTCATCTTTAAAATAGTGCAGTGAAATACTTTCATTACATGTGTACACAATTTTTCACTTACTTAAATAATATGTTTATTTTATTTAAAATTCACAAAAATTTCTGAAAGCTTTCAAAATTCATAAGAATACGAGTAGTGCATAGGTTTTAGCAAAATGAATGCTGCAATAAGTGATAATTTTTTTTACATTTAAAAATTTTCTTTACATATTTAATATTGATATAGAGTAATTTTTACCCACAAAAACAATATTTTCTCTTCTCATAATGAGATTCACAATATTTTGAATTTTAATAAGTTTTCGCTAGCAATAATAGTTAAAATTTATAATCTTTTTATTGAGAAAGTAGATACAAAAGATTTAAATTATACACATGTACAACTTTAATTAATGTTAAGAGGGGTTTTTTTTATAGCTCAAATAAAACTGAGGTACTTAATATAAATGCAGTCTGAACAATATGAAGTATTATGTTACTATTTATTTAAAAATGCAGAATACAATTATGAAAATCATTCATCTACCCCATTATTTATTTTAGTCATTTTATATGCTTTGCTTTGAAACCCTGCAAAATCTGAGCCATTGGTCTATTTAGGTTGCAAAGATCATTACAGTTATAATTAGATACTTTAATAGCAGTCTTGCTATTGGTTGCTTGACTTTCATGAAACTTTTTGGCAATATTACAATCATGCATTCTAAGCTGGGCGACATTAAGTTTTCCATGAATATGGTTATTACATATGTACCAAGGCGAATTAGTGATCTGGTGGAGAACATACTTCTGAGCCATTTGCAATTTTTTTCAATTTGTTCTACAGGCATACACCCAGACTGGACATGTATAACATAGTAAGGGATGCAGAAAGGACTTATAAATGAGTAACTTATTATCTAAAGATAAAACACTGTTTCAAGCAATTAAGGGGAAGAGTTGAGCACTTCACAACTTCCATAGAATAGATGTAACGTGTGGGGTCTATGTAAGAGTTTATCGAGGATCACCCCAAGATAAAGGACTTGCTTGGCCCAGGTTAGGGTAGTTCCATAAAACTTGAGGTCTTTCTTTATGTTCTTTTTCCTTGTGAATATGATAGCTTGGGTTTCGTTAACATTTACAAGGATCTTCCATTTGGCAAACCAAGTCTCTAGCGCTTATATATTTTCTTGTAATCATTGGATGACTGAACTGAGAAATGCAATTTGTGCTAGGATCACTGCATCATCAGCATACATTGCATGTGTAGTGTTGGGTGTTGTGGAAATGTCATTCACATAAATGTTAAATAATGTAGGCCCAAGTAAGGATCCTTGTGGTATGCCAGCATGGATAGCTCGGCGGGTAGAATACGTGCCAGAGATGTGAATGACAAAGTGTCTACCTGTTAGGTAGGATTTCATAATGTTTGTGATGTAGTCTGGGAAATCCAGACAGTGTAACTTGTAAGTGAGCGCATCCAGCCATACACAAGCAAAAGACTTAGCAATGTCAATAAATATTCCTCCAGTGATTTTTCTGTTAGTCATTCCTTCAGAAATAGTCTCCACCACCCTCTACAGCTGGTTGATCATCGAAAGATTTCTCCGAAATTCAAACTGCTAAGGGATGAGGATATTTCTTTCTTCTATATAATAGTTGAGTCTGAGCAAAATTGTTACGATCACTTTTCTTAGATATGATAGCAGGCTTATGGGTCTATAGGATTCAGGTGCAGATGCTGGTTTGCCTTGCTTTAGAACTGGAGTGATCAAAGCTGTCTTTCAGTTGTTGAGGAAGTACTGCCATTCCCTAATAATGTTGAAGATTTTGCTAAGCAGAAAAACAGTTTTCAACGGGAAGTTTTTGATCATTTGATTTGTAATTCTGTTGATGCTAGGGCATTGGCCTTTTTTAATTTTCTGATGTAGCCATAGACTTACGACAACATGACTGGAATAATGTTGTCCAAGCAGAGTAATTGGTGTGAAAGCTAGAAACTAGATTTTCTGTTGCGGAGTCCTGAATGTTGTTAGTGAAAAAGTGAGATTCCAGATGCTGTGCTAAAAAACGTTCTGCCGTCTCAATTTCAGTGTAATGGATCCTGTTGTGGCCTTTAAGGGGTCGAATGTTATCGTGACATTTCTTGTACCTTGCGATCACTCTCCAAAGAGAATTATCCTTAGTGGAGAGAGAATTTAGGTAATTAGTCCAGTCAAGTTGTGCTTGTGCATTTGTAAGAGACAGTGTTATTTAATCTGTTGAACCTTTGTTTTTCATCCCAATGCCTCGCTCTCTGATACTGCCTCCTAGCAGCATTTCTTTCTATGATTAATAATGCAAGTTCCTTCATTCTTTTACCTTCTGAACTTTAATTTCTTTCTTAGCACACTCATGTGTGTCTTGAACAGCAGTTGTAAAACCCTTAAATAAACTGTCAATGTCATCCCCAAATTCAATAAGTAATAGTTATCATATGAATAACTGAACAATTACACATTACAATTAATAAATCAGATGATACCTGTTAGCAAATGCTCAGATAACTACACTTGGGGCAATGTTAACCTGAACTCCTAATAATAGTAAGAGGGGAAAGTACTAGCAATGAATATCTGCCAAGTAAAATATATTATGTAAACATAACTTAGAAGAAAATTTTAATTACTAGATATCATTTAAAGAATTAGTGATATATGAAACAGATTAACAGCTTTCACCTATGAACAGTTCTTTAAAATGGCTAAAAAAAGATAAATTGCATAAATTCATGTACAGTCAAAAATCTTTAATCCGAATGTCCATAATCCGGACCTCAAAGCTACAAGCTTTCTGCGCATGCACATAATATGTTTACGCATGTGCGTTTAATGTATAACGGACGGTATAAACTAAGCTAAAATTATCTAATCATCTATTTCAGTTAATGATGCAGATTGTGTTGTTCCTTAATCTTCGAATTGGATCCGGCTTATTATTCTTTGCAGACTGTTAGAGCAATTTTATAAAAGTAAGCTTGAACTTTCAATTATGTCAAAAAGAGTTTCCGATTCTGGAGCTGCCAAAGGATCTACAAAGCGAAAGCATATTTCAATGTCCCTCATACAAAAAGTGGAATTGCTGCAAAAAATGGATAAAGGCATATCCTTTGTTTCTCTAACCATTCAGATATCTGCTTATCAATTTCACGCTGCTCTGCGAGGGGGGGATGTCGCAGCGCGCAATAAACTGGAAGTTGATCTGTCAGCACTATCCTTATCTTCAGGGCAGATGTTTTTATTTTATTTGGCTTAAAATTCCTTACTAAATGTAGTATTTCATTTCGATGTACTCCGTCTTTGACATGATTTAAATCAAATTCCTCGTCATTATAAATATCACGAATACACATCAAATAGCTTTCTGGTTGCAATTTTCTAATTTCTAATTTATGCGTAATGTATGCTTTACGCATGCGCACGTTGAAAGAAATGTTTAATAAAGTAAACAAATAAATATTAAGCTTTTTTTTTTGTAAATTTTGATACCCTTTAGATCATAATTGCTCTTTATTTCATAAATTACAGTTTCATATTTTTAATGTATAATTTCTGCATGCCATCTTACCAGATTTAAATTGATGATCTATAATCCGGAAAAACCGAAAATCCGGAATCACCGAAGTCCCGATGAGTCTGGATTAAAGACTTTTGACTGTATAAATATGGCTGCATAAGTTATTAAGAAAAATAAAGCAGAATTAAAGTATTTTCTGGTCATATGTTTCCATACTTCTATATGTAATGTCTTAAACTAATCCATTCAATGATATTTTTTAGTATTTATTTTTCTAAGAACACATCCTGATTATTAATGAAGGTGATATTATTTTAAATCGACACTTTATTAGGTCATCAAATATAAAACCAAATCATACTTACCAATAGTTGTGGTCTGCCAGTCATAAAGCAAAGGTAGTGCATCTAAAACAATTCCTATAAGGGGCAAATAAAGGCTAGCAACTCGAGCTCTATGATCAATTTCAGCAAGACGGCTATCCAATTCATGACATGTTAACAGATTCCTCAATGTATTGATAGCTTTTGTATGAAGCATGGCATTGCTACAAATGAAAATTAAAGCTAAATCTAATAATGAATATGCTACAAAATTTAATATTAATTTATTATGATCTTCCTGCCATAATCTAATTAATGTTGGCTTGCTATCATATATAAATTTAAATACAAGGGATTTTTTTTCAAAGTTCTAGGAATTTAGGCATAGTTTTTTATTTTGTCTATTTTCGTCAATACAGCAGTTTTTCAACATAATCCCCATTTAATTGAATATACTTATCCCAATGAAAAACTAATTTTTTAAGCCATCTTTAAAGAAATTTTTTGGTGTTTCCTCAATGCAACTATTTATGACATAATTAATCTCTCAAATCAAATACCTGTAAAGGTTTTTTTCAGTTGTGGGAACAGAAATGTAGGAATGAATATTCCTTGCAGACATTAAGACCCAATTTTCTTATGTAACTGTACAATTATGCTTTATTATGCAATTTTCTTAGATACATTCTTCATCTAATTTAATCCACATATTTTCTAGCTAGTAATAAAATATTTTATTTTCAATGTGCATAAATGAAAAAAATACATATGGTGTTATGATAGCATCGTGAACCAATACAATGCATAAGTACTAAAGCTGAAACAGTACTTCCCCTTGAATAACTACCATTACAATTTCAAAATTCAAATAGTGTAAATGCTAATTTCTACTGCCATGCAGAAACATCTTTTATCAAATAAAATAATATTGCAGAAGTTAATAAAAATCATCAGTTGAATATGTTATTTGTATTTAAAAATGTATAAGTAGATTATTAAAACAAAATTAACCTAAATATGATTATCAAGTTGTTGGTCACTGGCTACACACAGGCTGATGATAACTTGTGGTCCACAAATGGGTCACCCAAAAGGGGCAGCACATTAAATTTGAATTGCATTTTAAATTAAAATTAAATAAAGAACAATGATACCCATCAAGGCAGTTGGTTAATGGTGATTCACAATTTGAGGGTCATTTGAAATTAATCCATAGGTCATCAGTCCAAGGCAGCAAAGTAAAATAGATAGATTTAAATAGCTTTAAGTTAAAATAAAGTACCAATTCTCATTAACGGTAATCAATGATCTATAAGATTATAGTCATTTCTGATCACCCTATGGGTCACAAGTATACTGTGGCATGATATATTAAAAATTCAGATAAATTTGAAAATTAAATTTAAAGAACATTTGTGTCCACTATAGCTACTGGTTGCTAGTGTCTTACAAGTTAAGGGATGAAAGCATATATCACCAGTGTTAAGCAATGTAATAAATTTGTTTCTAAAATTAAAACTTTACTGAAGTGCACAATGCTCATAAAGGTTGTTGGCCATCTGTGACTTACAGGTTGACATTCACTTTATGTCAAGCAATCAGTCACTGGTAGGGAGCAGTGGTGTAAATTTAAATACACATTCAATTTAAAATCTAATCCATGTATACCAATGCCCATCAAGGCTGTTGTTCATGGATGACCTACAAGACGAAGAACATTTGGAATCAAGCCACAGATCACCACTATGGACCAATGCAGTAAGGTCAGATAAACTTCTAAATTAAAATTTAAATTTAGCACATAGGTGCCTGTCATTGAAGACATTAGGTATTGTGTTGAACATTGGAGACTTACAATGTGAGATTTATTTAAGGTCAACAATTACACTGTAATAAATTTAGATTGATTTTACAATTACTATTAAGTCAAAGATCACCCTTCAAGGCTGTTGGCCACTTGGAATCAACCAATATGTCATGAACAAGAAGTAGTGAAGTAGATTTAGAACAATATTTAAATAAGAGTGAAAGACACAGGTGTCTATCAAGGCTGTTGAAAATGGGTGACCTGATGATCACTTGGAGTTGACCAATGGACAGCAGAAAATTTAGATATAATTTAAAATTAAATCAAAGGATACAGGTGCCCATCAAGGCTGGTTCATCACCAATGGTCTACTTGATAATGGTCGAATGTATATCAGAGCATGCCAGAGTGGTAAATGTAAAGTTTGAAATTAAAATTAAATGGTAGCAGAACAGTGCCTGGAAAGGCATCAGTTACTTACAATTTGATAGTCATCATCTGATGAACTACACATTGATGGTCACCACCCTATATTGGTACCAAATTGTCACCAATTTTAAAAGGACTGAATGAAGTACATTTAGATAGACTTTAAATTAAAAATGAAAATGGAGAGTACTGGTGGCTATCAATGCTATTGGTCAATGGCTTCTATAATGACTATCAGCCTGTAGGCTGATTGTGATTATAGAAGAATTCACAGGTCACCAGTATGTATGGGACAGTACAGTGAGTTTAGATAAATCTTAAAAATAAAATTAAATTGAATGACAAGCAAACTGTCACAGGAGACCTACGGTTACTGGCAGCCAATACTTAAGGTTATTGGTGAATGGAAGGACAATAAATTAAAAAATATTAAAATTAAATGAAAGTGAAAGACACCATTGATAATAACTGAAGGATGTGGAATGAATGCAAACCCATTGTCTCCAGCCCACCAGCGGCCAAGCGATAAAATTTCTGAACACTGCTAGTTTGGTCTGAGGTCTGAATCCTGCGAATGGGCGTTTTTATGGTTTTCCCCATGTGTAACGTCTATACGAGCCAGTTTCTTTTAGAAAGTCCTCCAAGAAGTCATCCCTCCCCTTAGGGAGATAGCCCTCGAGTGTTTTGCCATAAACAAATATACCAAACCCAAACCATTGTCACCAATAACTATGAAGGCCACTGATCAATGGTGATCTATAAATTTTCAATCGTTAGTATATGCCAGTGGAATGCAAAGCAATATAACCATAATGTCATGTAATTCTCAAATTTTAAAAACACTCTGCTCTAAAAATGTTTTTTAATGTCAGCAAAAGAACAATGCATTTATTGTATGAAATACACCTTATTACATTACTGTTAATAAAAATTCAACCACCAAAATCTATTTTACCTAAAATCTAGATATTAAAATTGGCTTTTACAAAAGAAAATATTTAAAACTGTAAATAAATAAACATACACAAAAAATGAGAAATAAATAAACATATGCATAAATTTCTTCATGCCCAAACAAATATCGTAATGTGGAAAAATAAGAATATCACCCACTTAACTATTCCTAATCAATCGAAGTTTAATTTTTAAGATATTTTACATTGCATAAATTAAAGCTGAAATATCTTACATAACTTTGGAAACAATTATATGAATAGGGAGACAGATAAGAAGCTCTAACTTACTTCATAGACAACACAGTCCATAAATCAGATAGTAATAGCCCTACTAGAAAATGTTGTTGCCTGAATTCAACAGATAGCTCAGTGAAATTTCCTTTTTCTACAAGAGTACCAGTAGAAAGAAGAGAGCATTGGGATGAAGAAGACGCAACACTAGGACATGGAGAAGTTGCAGGAGAAGGTGAGACTGGGGTTCCAAATGGCAAATTTAAAGTTATAAAATGCTCGTGGCTGCATATTATTCTCAAAAAGTCTAACTTCAGAGACATCAAAAATATACTATCAGAAACAGTAGATATTTTGGACAGTACTTGCTTACAGTATGCCTAAAAATAAAATAATTTTATCAAAATCTACAGAAAAATCTGAAAGACTAATGGATTTCAATAATTCACTTCAGAAGTACTCTAAATAAAAATAATTTATCATTCTTAACATTTTCAAATATTTTATTAAATAAGAGTAGCATGCCATTTTCTAAAATCCCCATTTAATTGTTGGTTTGCTTTAATATTTTGAATGCAATATAGCTCATTTTTATACCTTTACACTAATTAAATCAGCCTTGATTTTAAGGTGACAGTTCTTTTTCTATTCCAACAAACTTGCAATGACAAAGTAAACAGAAATTAGAATATAAATTATATGTTATAGATAAAATTATAATAAATAAACTACATTCACCAAAAATTTTATAAAAAAAAGCAGAACAAATTTATTGGTGCCTACATGAGAATCTAGTTTGTTTTGTGTTTTCATGAATACACATTTGTCATTAGTATTTTCCATAGCAACAAATGCAAAATACAGATTAAGAAACAAATTCCAAATTATTTCTTTTTTTAACATACTAATGAGTTTAGATCATTAAATCACATTTACTTATAAACTGGTTTTGCAGATACATTTATTACATAAAATAATTACACTTTATAATTCAAATTCATTTAGATAACTCTCTTATGCAACTGAATTTTTTTTTAAACAGTTAACAACTAAAATCTCACAATGACCTATTTAAAAATTCAAGAAACTTCTAGACAAAATTAGATAAAATAATTACACATCAAAATTACAGCATATTTTTAAAGAAATTACTAAAGGAACAAAACGGAAGAAATAAAAAAAATAATAATTAATTAAAAAAGCTTACTTTTATAAGGCAAAAGACATATCCTCGATCTACAACCGAAAACAAGTCACAAAGAAAAAAGGCTAAGCCAGAATTTAAATTCTTCGTAAATTTTTCACAACCTTCTTTGTTGCAATGATTGATAATTTCAGATGTAACTGTTGTGACCTGGAAATAATACAAATACATAATTTTACTTTTATTAATAAAATATGACTCATTATAGAAAACAATTTAGAAATTAAATATTAGATTTAAGCAAAGACTAGAAAAAATATTCATTTATTACATAATGATTGGCAAATATGTTAACAGAAATTAGGTTCTGTGAAGCCTTGCAAAAGACTTTGGGTAAAGGGATTTGCAAAAGACTTTTAAGTAATTTTCAACAAATACCGAAATTTCTAAAAACACACTTGGATACTGAATAATTTGCAGGAGTATGTAAAACTTTACTCTACTGATTTACATATCCCCTAATTTCTACAGAGTCTGCAATAATGGAAATATATAAATTTTTCAATAACATGATTTTTTAAATTAAAAATATGAGACATCTTTTTTCTAGTAATTTCACTACATAAAAACTACTTTAAATTTTGTTACATCTTATACTCTAACTTATATTTTTTCAAAAAACGGTGGTCTGCAAAAATCTTGAATTCTATAAAGTGTAACTTAAAGTTGCATTATATGAGAAAAGAAACAAAAATTGTATTAACAGTTTTTGGATAAGTGGTATACCACTAAAAATATTTTTTACAGCTAAGATCTATGTATGTTACTTCAACTCATGCATGATTACAAGATTGATACTGATGATTCATACAGTAAATAAATTTTTCTACTTCAGACAAATTTGGGAGACCACAGTTACATTTTTACCTTAAAGATTATGAAACAAAGTCTGAAATTTAAATATATTTAAATCATTGTCATACCAGTGTAGTAATGTCATCAAAAAACTGAGCACAAAATCTCATTTTCCGTGGCATATCAAGTCGATTTGTTGCTGCTAACTGTTCAATCATGCTTCTTATGATCAAATCAAAGAAAAACCAGGAATTTGACAGCATGAGTTCTCTAGCAGATCCATTTGATACAACACATTGTAAAGCTATTTCTTCATGGAGAACTTTGCGTGGTTGTGACATTGATATAGCACACAGTACATTATCTTGCATAGCAGCAGCAGCTCTCATACTTGCAGTTCGGTCCAATCCTCGACAAAGAATGGAACTGACTTCACCATCAGAATCGGCATAGGACACAATATCTGGATTGCTATTGCTTCGACCATAACATGACTTCTGAAAAAAGCATTAAAATTTTACGCATCATAAACAAAAAATTCAGATCATAAATGGTAGATACTTTATAATTGTTTGTGATTATATAGTTCTTGTGCCATTTTCACAAGCAAATATTACCATTTGTATTGATTTAAACTTTAATATAAAGAGTAAAAATAAATAATTACAGGAACAGCACTCTTTATTTTTGGAACACTTATACAAATATGTAATGAGTTTTCCCCCTTTAGTCTCTCTCTATATATGATATTTTAGAGGCTCGCAGTCTAGGTACGTTGACAGAATTTAGCAGAGCTGACTAGAGAAGATGACACCAATCACTTTTTGAGTCATGGCAAATAAAAACGCTGCGTTGATATGACTGGTGGGAACACCAAAAGTGGCTCGACCATTAAAACAGCATTTTTATTTCGAACAGGAACAATTCTTTTAAAATACATTTCTGCATAAATTGGTACAATACTGGGGATGCTAAGCATGCCCCACAATTCTGCAACACAGTTTACATTTTAGATAACAGAAAAAGAAGCTTAATTAAGAGACATGACTTTCCTAGATGAGCCAGCAGGTGAAAAAGTAATGCATACGAACTACAATTGTATTTATAAACTCGAAAAGTCTTTGTTTCAATCCTGAGCAGCGATTGGGGAAGGATTTTACAGTGCAAAGACACTGCAGGGAAAGAGTGCTGTAACATACTGTAGAGCAAAACGCATTGGTGCAAAGCATATCCTTGAAGAGGGGATGTGTTTACTTAAAAATTATGAATTTAGAGATCTACTGACAATTGGTTCTAATTACGTTTAATAATTTTGTTGCATTTTTTTTTTAAATTTTACATGCATATCTTTATACATTTAGCTATTTATCTCTCCCTCTTTCTATATACGTGTAAGTCAGCTTTATAATTTAATTTAATAACAGCTTCTTAATTCCTCATTTTTAATTTGGTTATTTCCTTTTTATTCTAAAAATAAGAATAACATTTCTGGACTGTGTCTTTTCTAGATTAATCTATGCCAGAGCTTGTGTAATGCTGATGACATAGTAATTTCAGAACCTAAATTCTGAGAACTGAAACCTTTCTAATGTAAACCAAAACCAACCTTGCTTTGGTAAGCTGCCATATTGGATAAAGGCATTTTGCTAGTAATTCTGATGCTGTTTGGATGTTATTTCACTGTGCTCTGTTCCTGTCACAATTGTATTAAAAATGTAATTGTTCTGAAAATGGGCAAGATTAGAGAACCAATAGCTCTAAATGTGACTTTAAATAAAACTGGAATTAAAACTGCCTTGACTGCCAAGTTTCTTAGTCATTGCAAATTCTACATTCTAAGTACCAAGTACAGTACAAAGTCCATAATCTGGACATCCATTATCCGGAATGGTCTTTAATCTGGACCTCAAAGCCACAAACTTACGCATGCACGTTTAATGTGCACATCTTCTACGCATGCATGTAAAGCAAGCCACAAACTTACGCATGCGCGTTTAATGTGCACATCTGCTACGCATGCATGTAAAGCGTGCTTCCAATAGAAAGTGACAGAGAGGTTATTGAAAACGAAAAAATTTCGATTGGCAAGTTAGTTGGTATTCTCGACACAGCAATTACAGGACTTGAACACTGAAACTTTGTAACTGAACAAGAAATTATGCCTGTTTATAGAATTAAAGAGAAAGTATTAGCACAAAAAACGAAGCAACTTAAACAGCTTACATTGAAAGAAATGTTTAATAAAGTAAACAAATAAATATTAAGCTTTTTTTTTTTTTAAATTTTGATACTCTTTAGATCACAATTGCTCTTTATTTCATAAATTACAGTTTCATATTTTTAATTGTATAATTTTTGCATGCCATCTTACCAGATTTAAATTGATGATCTATAATCCAGAATCGCCGAAGTCCCGACGAGTCTGGATTACGGATTTTGTACTGTATCTATGTCATCAGTATATCTTCCTCTTCAGTATGGATCTATGTTCTCTGCCTAACAACACTGCTACATTTTTTTCTCTTTTTTTTTATCACACACACATACATATAGCTATATGTATATATCTATCTATATGTATATTAAATATATATGTGTTCAGGTTTTGATGTTTCAGATTATTACCCCTTGAGAAGTTGATATGGAACTTAAAAATAAAAATAATCTATAATGTATTATTAGTTTAATATAATTGAATTAAATAAATTATAAAAAATAAATTAAATAATAATTGAATTAAATAAATTGTACAAAAAATTCAAACATAGTGAGAAATTATTTTTAATTTGTTTCATAATTTTAAAATGTTATAGGCTCTTTATACAATTTTAGCATCTTCCTGGGATGGTTTAATCTACCTCTACTAAATTATTAATATGTTTTTAAAATAAAGATATATATTCATACATATACTATATGTAAGGATCTACTCAGAATCACTTTTAATTATGTAGTTTATTATCATTTTTTTATTTTTCAACTGGGCAATCTGTATTTAAACAACAAAGTGAAACTTTTTTAAACTTAATATTTGGAACTAATAATAGGAAACTTAACTAAACAAGTGCATTTTAATGCAATTTAAGCTCCCTATTTCAGCATATCACATGCAAAAAGTATAGATGTACATACTTTAATGTGAAAATGTTCAGAGTTTACATTCAAAATCTAAAATTTGAATTAGAAGCAAAACTTAAAATCACATGTTTTATGAATTCTTCCTTTTTTGTTAACAAAAGTATCTGCCTTTCCACCGATAAATTAAAAAATTATAAATCAACCATGAAAAATTTCCATTTCCATAAATTAACTCTTAGGTTTTGATCCTTAACAAAATATTAATTTATGACACTATTTATGTTATCATGAAACTGAATGATTAATAAGTACAGTGAATGCATGACATGTTTTTCATTGCCCAAAATATTACAAGTAAATGAAACATAAAATATAACAAGTAACCTGGGTAACAGGTAAACAAATGTAGTTCTATCTTTACACACCTCTAATTTCCCTTCTAAATTCATTTTAGTGTACAAAAAATTATGAATGAAAAGAAAATAACATGAAAAAGAAGAATTTAATATATCTACTTATAGCCTCATGAGTTTTATTTCTAAGATTGAATTGTTCACGGCAGGAGTTTTCAACGGGAGGGGAAGAGCTGTCAGCTTTTTATTTAACTAAGTATTTAGTTTTAGTTTATGAATATAAAAAATATATTTATTCAAATTTTGGTATTCATCAATACTTTTATACTTTTTCTTAATTATAAAATAGAGTAAAAAATCTAAATTTAAATAAATATTAGATTGGAAAGAGTGTAATTTCATTTTATTAGTATGAAATAAAACTCATTTTTCTTCTATACAAAAAATAAACTTTAATTAGTCAAATATCTTGCATTCTGTTCAGTGACCTTTTGCCATCTTCTGGTAACTTTGTGATTCCGTGCTCATAGAACTTCTGGTCTTTATCGGCAAAAAACTCAACAAGTGTGATTTATGGTCATCATTATTACTAAAATTTTTACCATTTAAGGAGCTCTGTAGACTTTTAAAATAAATGATAATTCCATAATGCAAGATCAGGGCTTATATGGGGGATGCAACATCACTTCCCAATTAATCTCCCTTAATTTCGTACGTAGTGCTAAAGATGTGTAAGGCCTCATATTGTCTTGATGGAACATAGCTCCTTTGTGATTTGCTAATTCTCTTTGATTGCTTTCTCTAATTTCATAAGTTATTGGCAGTAACCATCTGAGTTGATCACTTAGTTGCCTGGAAGTAGCTCAAAAGACACGGCACATTTGTAATCGTACCTAATTGACAGCATGATATGTTCTGATGCAATTTAGGCTTTCGATATTGTTGTGTAGAAAAATTCGGGATTTTACGAATTAAATAATTTCTGTATTCTGCTGAATTAGTTAGATATTACATTTAATTTCTTTTTCTCTAGAAAGAAACATTTATTCGTCTATTTTTATTATAAGGAGATTAATTATTCTTTTATTCTCGCTTAATTCTTAATATATTGGGATTCATTCTGTAAACCAGTGCTTCAAATAAAATTTATGTAAAATTTTCTAATAGAAAGTGAAGAATTTTATGAACTGTAGTGAATTAATTGTGAAATGTTAGTTTGATTTAATGTATAGAAACAGGACCACCTGATATTTGTTTCCTTTGCGCCATTTTGTTTTCTTTTTCCTGTACTCAGGGAATGTTTCACAGGATTCTAGAAGCTAGGTCTTTGCTCAGAGTATAGCCGAAGGGATAAAGTATACTTGTAAACAGGAAGGTTAATGGAAAGGTTGGGAAGAGGTCAGGACTTTGGCGAACCGGTTCCGAAAGAATCGCCAAAGTTTCATAGCTTGACCGGTTTCGGAAAACAAAGATTGGATTTTGGAAGCTTCTGAGGGGCGAGTTTTACCAAGTCTGGAAAATAATGCTTGTCGGTATTTAGGAGAGAAAATTGGAGTGTTCGCTCTTTCTGGGATGTGGATTTTTCTGCGTTTGCGGCTGGCACCTTTGAAAGTGCTATCTGGCTGCGGAATCACATAGAGGATTTTGTACATTCTTGCCTGTGATGTTCCTGTCTGCGACGATATTTTCCTTCTACACTCTGCTATTCTAAGGGCTTGCATTGTCGATGTGATTTGTCTGCTGTAAAGGATTATGTATTTGCCTCATCCTTGCCCCGCTACGATGACATTTTTTGAGTGATCTCTACGAACCTCTCTGACAATCTGCTCCCCGCTAACTGAGGATTGATGGAAGAAGATGTGTCAACAGGAGGTGCCTTCCCCTTGATGACTCGCCACTGAACACTAGAAGGAGAAAAACCCCGGAAGCTGACCGCCTCTTGCCATTCTTCAAGGGAATCTTGGATCAGGATGGCAGTGACACCATTAGTGACATCTGCGAACTCGAGCATCGGACTATTCCAGTACTCTACAGCTAAGTCACTCCTTAAGAATTTATTTTCATTGCCTAATTAATCAAAGGACTTTCAGGAGCCCTGTTTCTCTTATCATTTTAGAGATTCTTATTCTCCCTTAATGAGTTCATTCGAGAGAAGTGTTTGTTATATTTTTTTGAAATACAAGTACTAATGTAATGAATATCAGGAATTTAGTAATGTATAAGGTCTCAATTAATCAAGAGATCAAAAGGTTAGAGAATTTTATTTTTTTTTTAAATTTGTGTTCATTCGAGATTAGTGTTCGTGAATTTTTTGAAATACAAGTATTAATGTAATTTAACATGAAGTAGAAGAGAATTAACAAATAAGAATGCAGTTTGAATGACTATGCAAGTTTTGTGTTATTTGAATAGTATGCTATGCTGGTTTGAAATTTTATGTATTACTATGGAATAAGGATTTTTTTTTTTTTCATGAAAATAGCAGGGAACTTGATTTTTAACAAAGCCATTTCCAGCGGCAGATCCCAGGTGCAGATACAAAATACTTCTATTACTATCTATTACTATAAAAAATGCTTCTATTCTACTATAAGCTATACGAACCACTTATCAGGGTTTCTTCCCTAATTATGCTTGCCGACCGCATGATTAATTTTAGTAATTTGGACTTAGCTAATAGTCAGTACTCGATTACAGTAGTACACCATTTTATATTACTACAAGTTGTATTTAACATTAAAAGGTCCCATGCAAATTTCCTATTTAACAATATGATTTGTGCTGATTCATCACGCTTGGACCACAACCTTTTTTTGATTAATGTTATTGTAGATGATCCATTTTTCCTCACAAGTGATAATTCATCAAAAAAAAAGGGTCGATTGTATTACATTTGAAATGAATATCCCAAATATTGAATTTTTGTGTTATGTGAATTTCGTTCAATTGATGCAGAACCCAAATATCGAGCTTCTCAATGAGTCCAAGACACCTTATGTAATTTTCAAATGATGTGTGTAATACATTTAATCTTTTTGCAATCTCTTGCATATTTATATGATGATTTGATTCAATTATGTCTCTAATTTTATCAACATCAACTTCACAAGGTTGGCCAGAATGCTGGTCAACTTCAAGAGAAAGATCTCCAGAATGAAATATTTTAAACCAATTCTGACAAATGTTTTCTATTAAGCAATCAACACTATAAACTTTATATATTTCTTTGTAAGCCTCAACCACTTTCTTGCCTTTATGAAATTAAAAAAGTAAAATATGTTGAAAATATATATTTTTGCATTTCATGTTAAAATTTACAGTAAACTAACAGCTGCAAACAAAAATACATAGAATTTGTTTCTATAGCAACCTAAAAGTGTCAGCTGCTAAATCTCAAAAGAAAAAAAAATATAAGATTAACAAACCAAACATAATCTATCTATTTGTGCAAACCAAAACTACTTTCTTGCCAACCCAATATATATGTGTTTTTCAAGTTTGGGAAAGAGGGTGTGATCGTTTAGCAGTGGTGAAAGGAGTGCATGGGGCACAAAAGGTTGAGAAACACTGGTCTAAGCAGCTATACTTAAAAAAATTTTGTTTCAGCTGCCCAACTATGCTTGAAGTAGTTCAAATGTCATTCCTCACCTGATAAAACTATGCTGCTTAATATTTTAGTGACTTTAAGACCTTCTTCCAAAATGAAACTATCAAAAAAAAAAAAAAAAAAAAAAAAATCCTTTTCATTATTATACACATATTCAATATATAATTGTTTAAATATGACTTTACATTTTAGTACTGCATTCTATTAATAATTTTGTTAACTCTATAACATAAAAAATTCTGTACTCTTACAAATCATCCTAATTCAAATAATTATGCATTTTTAATCTAAGATCATTTAAAGTTTATTGATATTCATTATGCAAACATAAAAAATCAAAAGTATATTAATATACATGAATATCAAAGTATTTTTTCCTTTTCAATGTTTAACAATTGTGTTCATGAAAATATGTACACAGAAAAGGACAAAAATTAATGCCACTAATTTTAAAACAAAGGTAAAATCTCCATATTTACATTTTTACTAAACTATTTAATGCTTTATGAGTTAATATCTAAAAATAAATAAATAAATAAAGCTTTATTTAAAATATTTTTACATTAGCTTTTGTTAACATGTGGCTTAGACTCAATATGTGTTTTCCATCTAACATAGTGCCCATTTTTAAAAATAAAAACTCCATACTAACATGAAGGGGTGTAGATATGTTTCTGCCTAAAGTTCCATATCCAAGACTAAGAGGATTTGATTCACTTGTTGTGGATCCATATACAGATGAAGCATGATGAGGAACAACACACTGATATGAAAGATACGTCACAAGTAAACTGTTCCTGTTATGCCGATCATTCTGATATTCCAATCCTGTCTAAAAATAAGAAATTTTGTTTCAGAAATGTTTATAAAATACTGTACAAGAAACTATTTGATACTTATTATATCCCTTAGGTTTTTAATATGCTGCACTGTTTGCTGTAAAATAATTAATCACATTCCTAATTTTTCTCAGTTTTTGCAAAAATTATGAAAGTATAATAATGTTACAAGAAGAATATACTCTTACATTAAATTTAACAAACATTCTCTTTTTATAAAAAGCAAAAATTAACATTCTCTTTTCATAAAAAGTTAATTAAACTATTTAAATTTAATTTAACTTTACTATATTCTTTTGAAACTCTTACATTAAATATGCATTAAGAAAAAGATCTATTTTTGTTCTTGTAACTGCCATGTACAGAACAGTTCTGATTACTGGCCATGAGCAGGATTGAATGTTGATCAGACAAAATGAAATTAAGAAAGAATAATCATTAAAACATGAGCAGAATTGAATGTTGATCAGACAAAATGAAATTAAGAAAGACCAATCATTAAAACATACTAAATGAACAGCAAATAGTTTATTACAAGTTTGACATAATAAAAGTTATAATTAATACATGTTAAAATGTGTAATTTTATATCTTTTTCCAATATAATAAGAAAACTATTTCACTAGAAAATAATAAGAGGCCCAACATTATACACAAACTAGAGTATAGAAAATGTATTGAAGAAAGAAATATAATATGATAGTTGTTTGTGGGAATAATGATGTATATGCTTAAGTTTAGCATACAATTTTGTAAAAAACAAACTAATTCGTATGGTTCAATTTCCAAATTTATTCTAGGAAAATAAAAAAAAAAAATTCAGTAAGTTAGGTTTCTATAGCACATCAAATAAAATGGAATGTCTAATAATTGTAGATAAGATACAGTGGACTCTACTCTACTTTTGGAAAGGTGTTATACACTATCCATCAGATAAGTTTAGGACTTGCCATTATTTGCTTCCAGTTATAAGATGAGGGAAGCAATTAAGAAACTGACCTTTAAAATCAGTATTTTCAAAAATATAAGATATTATATTTATATTAGATGCATTATTAAGTTATATAATTTGTAATAGTCAACATTATAAGATATCTACATTATTAAATTTGTAATAAATGATCTTCGCCAATAGTTTTCTATTGAAAGAAACTGCAATTCTGCAAACAAGTAAAGTCTGATTTTAAATTTTGAAACTTCTCATACAGTTGTATTATAAGATACACTTAATATATGCTAGGTTACTGACATAAAGGAGGAAAATGATTCAGTAGAAAAAAATACTGATGTCTCAAGAAAAATGATTTCTTATTTAAAAGCTCTATTTCAAAAGGCTTCAAGTATAAAGAGTGAAATTATTAAAAATTTAAACTTAAAAAGAAAACAATTAGCCAAATGATAGAAAATGATTTTCATTCTCCGCTGGATGCATAAGAAAAAGGCAAGCACTATTCAAACTACTCTTAATGAGTTTTTTTTAATAAGCAACAAAACAAACAAACAAACAAAACAAAACAAAAGACTTTATTATGATTTCAGCCTATAAAATGCTTTTTAGAATTTTTCCACTCGTAAAGTGAGATGGTTCCAAAAAGATCTAATGCTTTTGATAATGATGAACTTAGCCAGAACTATTCTTTAATGATATTAGAATAAGAAAAAATTACAGTTAGCATATTTTAGATGCTTCCTTAAAAACCTTTTAGCCCTGATAAAATTCTCAACAAATTTTTAAAAGAAACTCTTCCCTACTAAAGGTCTCTCAAAGTAAAAAACGAATTTAGGCACCAAAATACATCTTTATCTCATATTTTGATTATTTCTAGGTTTCATCAATGCAATCAAACAAAAGGATCAACGCAAGGACACATTAAACAGAGTGAATCACCAATATAGCTATATGCTTGAAATAAATATAGTATGTTTCTATAAAATGGTACTATATGATATATTAAACTTGAAAGCAGTCACATGCAGCTTGGTTAATGATGTAAGCACAAGCTTGAGAGCAGCTTGAGCTTACATCATTAACCAAGACAATAATTCACTGCAACTGTATGTTGCTGGTAAATATGCAGCAAATTATAGTTGCAGTGAGGGTGAGTGCAAACAAAAATGATCATGAGTCCATGAAATTGGTAAGATGAGCATGAGGTTGTGAAACTAGTAAACTGGCAATTAACATAGCATTTTTGCCACTGACTGCGGGAAAGTAGAGAATAGAGTTGCTTATTGTGGAAAACATCCAGAAAGGAAATCACCTGGAAGGACTTACAGCAGAACAGATGCAGAAATATTGTTAATGATTGCAGATGGTTTTGTTAACAATACACGGGGAGGGGGGGATGCAAGAAAGAGAGTCCGGTTGATACTTTTGTATATCTTCCATCAGACTCTGAAGACCTCATTTTACAAAGGCACTATTTCATTTGCCATAATCAAAAACATAGTTATAATGGGGGAAATTATAATCATGCAATGAAATCATGATCATAATCAAAATGATTATGATTTTATTTGCCATAACCATAGCACTACGCAATCAAATACATAGTCATATTTCTGACTCACTCTGTTTATGGCACAAACCTAACATCGAACTATATTTACAATTTCAGTTTTTCTATTCAGACTTATTTAAAAGTTATTCTCTTAAAAATCATGTTAAAATCCCAGCTTATGAATTAGTCAAACTTCCTTATTTAAAGCAAATTATATATATATATATATGTAATATTAAAAACACATGCAAAAGCCGGAGCAGTGTCGATGTGTGCTTAGATCCAAATTGAAGAAGAATTTTGATTGCGTAGTATGACAATAATGTCAACTTGGCAGTCGAAGCGATTTTAATTTCATTTTTATTTCCAATTGATGCTTGTGGCCACAATTACTTGGCACTCTAGTCCTGCCTTACCACAGAAGATTTATATTTTTGATATAGTTGAGATAAAAAGCTAGCCAGTGAAATTACATCTTAGCAAAGAAGAGAGCAAAGCTGAAGTGCGTAGTTATGCAAGATGGAAGGACACGAAGAGAAAAGTTTTGGTTTGCAATTTGGTGATTGGTCGAGAGGCATCTGCATTAAGGGTTATGCAAGATTGCATGATTAATTTGAATGACGCAGTTTAGACTTAAGCGCTATTTTTAGGACAGATAGATGAAGTTCGCAAATGAAATAGAAAATAAAAGAGGTTATAGTGAATTAAATTTAGAAGTTTACTTTCATATTTTTTATATTACATATATATATATATAAATGCACTATTATAAATTAAACCAATTTTGTTCATAAAATCTGTATCATCATAGAGGTGAAATATATACATATAAGTAACATACTGAAAAATAAATAGATGAACTCAGATTAAAAGTTAGCTTTAACACATTCACTGCATCTATGAGAATACTTGTAGTTAGCTAATTGAGTTTATTTGCCAGTTATGACATAACTCATTATCGACTGCCTTACCTAAATCACTGGGTAAGAGTATTGCCATAGCAAATGGGATTAAATAATACACTTTCAAGTTAAAATGTATCAAATATTTCTAAAAATGTAAATACAATAGCTATATGTCTAGAACTCAAATCCATTTATTAGGGGAAAGGGACATTATTTACTTGAGAAATGGTATAAATGGTTTGTTCAAATTCTTGTTCAGTGACTTGTATAAAACTAATGGAAAATAACATATTGTATGTGTATAAATAATACATCATATATTAACCACAAGTATATTCGTGTGAATTTATTTACTACTAAAAGTGATATAATAATAACTATATTTAAATAATAAAACAACAGAAGATAACTTGAAAGCATAAAAAATGCATATAGGATCTTGGTGCATGTGAATAGACTCATCATTTCAGCTTTGACAACGAATGTGTTAAAAATAATTCTATTTATAAAAAGTAGTAAAATATAATGTACTGCTATATTAATTTAAGATGAATAAAACTATACTTACAGTTACAGCATTCACAACCATTGCTACAGCTTCAAATGCTGCTTGACCGATGTTTACTGACTGACCAGCAACTACTGGTGGTCGGACAAGTAAATAAATAAGTTTGTTAAGAATCATGGGTAAAAAATTTACTAATGATTCCAATGAAGTATCATGAGCATTAGTTATTTCTAGCACAGTGTTTTTTATTTCATGCTCCAAAGAATTTTCTCCAATTTTTGCAGGCATGGATCCTTCTTCAATCATTCGGCATATACTCAGGAAACGGTCGACAGCTGGATCCTTACATTGAAGAAATAAAACACAAAATTTTTGGCAATTAAACAAATATATTTTCTCACAAAAAGTAAACTCTGAAATCATAGTTACAAAATAAAGCTTTTGAATTGAATTATCCCTAATTTTCTGTTTTTTTACCCCTAAAAATAAAAAAATATTCCAACATATAAACCAATACTACTTTCCTTAGAACATTTGCAGCAAATGTTCATCAATATGCAGTTAATGCATTTTATGATATAAAATGAACAATTTATGAACAATGCTTTGGATTTAAAATTTAATCAAAAGCAAAGGAACTAATATAAAATTAAATTATGTTTTCATGATAACTTTTTCAAATTTATTATTTTTTCCTTTATAAGAATTTAATACTTTTTACATAACTTTCTGAAAAGGGGAAAAATTATAAAAGCAATTATGTTTTTTTTTTTTTTTTTTTTTTTTTTTTTATGTGTATAAATGATTCTCACACAGGTAAATAAAAATTCAGACCTTAGAAAATAGTTCACAATTAAATGTTTTACTGAAACTACACATTAATAAACTGTTTATAATGAACAGTTTAACTATTTATTAAATCAATTTGGATTTAAAATTCAATCCAAAGCAAAATAACTAATATAAAATTAAATTATGATTTCATGATAACTTTTTCAAATTTATTACTCCTTTCCTTCATAAGAATTTTTATACTTTCTATATAACTTTCTAAAAAGGGAAAAAATTATAAAAGCAATTATGTGTAAAATTTTTTTTTGTGTAAAAAGAAGCATAAAATATATTTCCTTTTCAATCTAGCATTAATTTAGGTTAGACTGATTTTCACACAGGTAAATAAAAATCCAGACCTTAGAAAATAATTCACAATTAAATGTTTTACTGAAACTACACATTAATAAAGTGTTTAATGAACAGATCAAATTATTTACTAAATCAATTTAATTATAACTTTTTTTAAATTTTTATCTTATTAAATTTTTTACTTAATCAATCTACTCTAAAAGTTTATTAAGAAACTGTTACTTTTCTTAATTTATCTATTTGTAATGCTTTTTATAAATATTCTGAAGACAACGGTGTACCACATGTGTGACTTTTTGGACTACCAGCAGCTTTTCTTTTTGAAATTTTTTGTAAGTTTAAGGCTTTACACATGTGCATTTGATATTTTTTCATAATAAAATATGTGCAGAGTTCAGAATCTTAATTTCCCTTTGACATTTAATAAAATAACTCCAAGCTGATGAAATACATTTATTTATTAGCACAAATGCGCATGATCAATAATTTGGTTCCACAGCTGCTTTTTGTGTCATATAAATCTCAAAACAAAACACTAATTTTTACATTTACTTGAATAACTTATATTCCTTATGCCAAACTGGAAAATAATTTTTTATTATTTGTTGCCTTCATCACCACATGACTATCAACACATAGCAAATTGACAAATGAATCATGAAGCAACGTCTAGAAGACTTTAAAAATAAATAAATAAATAAAAAATAAAATAAAAAATATATATATGTATATATGTATAAAAATAAAAAATAAAATAAAATAAAATAAATAAATAAATAAAAAATAAATAAAATTAGTAATTGAGTAACAAACAGGATGGCAAACTTTTGTGCTGACATTATGCTTGGCTATGATTATATACTTTAACCAACTGGACTGGGAAGTGTTAAATGAGTTGATAAATAGAAAATTTAACAGTAATTTCTTTTGATATAAAAAAAAAATATGTTTTGTAAATTTAGCATTCTTTGAATTACGAATAACAGATTTGTGATCCAAATAAGCCTTGATTATATGTAGGCATTTATTTATTCAGGACTCAGATAAGCCTTAAGAATACACAGTAAATGGATTCAAATGAAATAAATAATTAAACTAATATATTAATTTAGACTTAAGTTCCTTAAAATGTGACAGAAAGAAAAAATTCAGCAGAACAACATTCTTTTAGTTGTCAATCTCATGATACATCACCAATACTATACAGCAAGTGCTATGTAGTATAAGGTTTTATGATGATAGTCATGAATTTGAAGATTTTTAGATATCACAAGTAAAAAGTGAAATGGAATTTGTGGAGAAGTAGTAATAAATGAAAATGATATAAGTTTTCCATTGCAATGACAATGCTCCAATCATCAATCAACTCACAGACAAAGAAATCTGTACACTGGTTCTAAATCCAGAAAATATCACTACCAATAGTGACAAGAGAGATAAAGATGTTGTCAAAAATGAAAAAAATTTGACTGACAATTTAATAGGAATTCTCGACACAGCAATTACAGGATTTGAACTAAGTAACTTTGCAAGTGGACAAAAGATTATGTCTATCTATGGAATTAAAGAAAACATATTAGCAACAACAAAAAGGAAGCAACTTAAATTACACTGAAAGAAATGCTTTCAAACAAATATGTATTGAGCTTTTTTTTCTTTAAACTTTGATTCCCTTAAGGTCATAAATGCTTCAGTATTTCATAAACAAGTATTCTATATTTTTAATTTTATGATCTGTACATGCCATCTTATTAGATTTTAACTGGTAATCCAATATCTGGAAAATTCCCAAATTCACAATCGCAAAAGTCTCAGCCAGTCTGAATCCTGGACTTTTTAATGTATTCCTTATTAAAACCAGTTTGATTTATACCATATATATATATAAATGAGTATCAGATAGTACAACTTATTTTATCTTACTTAAAAACATATATTTGCTTAACTTTCTCCTCCCCAATTTACAGCATCATAAAATACTATTAAATGTAATTTTACTTACTTTAGGAAAGACAGATGATACTGCATGAAGAGTAATGTTAAAGATCCCTTTATGATTATCAACCCATTTTGTGTTTGGAATTTGAATCTAAGGGAAAAAAAAAACTTTAAAAAAAATGCCAGCATTTTCATAAATAACTAAACAGTTATTTATGATGTTTAAAAGTCTTCAATCTAAAATCCTAACTAAGTTTGACACAGAATCTTCAAACTATTTTTTGTGAAAAATGATATAGGAATAAAATTTAACTATCATATTTACAGAATTCTAAAAATATCATACTAACAAAAGGTGTAAGAAAGGAATAACTGGGTGGTGGGTTCTCCATCATAACTGGCAAATTAAAATCACCAGTTTGCAATCTGCCATCTCGAAATAAAGGAAGCCACTGAAAGAAAAAATTAAAACCCATTGATTAGAAAAAAATATTAAGGTTTAGAATAATAATAAACACTATAAATTTAATGATAGTAGTAATGTAATAGTATTCATTTATACTGTTTTAAAATTATTAGAAATTTCAAAACAATGAAACCTTACTAACATTTAGAATACAAACCTGCCATAGTTTCAAATTAAAAAAATTCAGCTGAAGGTGGACAATAGCTAAGGATGGATCAAAAACTGCTATACAGTGCATAAAAAAGTAAGTGTGGTTGGATGCCAAGTGAAATAAAATAATGCTATAATACTAGGACATAAAGATAATTAATTGTGCTCTAAAATCCAGAAGGTTTTTAATAGTGTTCAAGGAACAAAATGGTCATTTTGTGCTGAATATATAAAAGTAAAAAAAAATGCAATTACCATCCGCAGGCATCCTGACGTAAGACATCGATTCAGGATATGGAAACCATGGAGGACACTGTAAGATTCCATTTTGTGTCATATTTTGCACAACATTATCAATCAGCTGTTGAGGTAATTTATCCCATTCCTCTGTCAGTGCATGGATGAGGGTGTACTTGGTTATTGGAGGGCATTGTCGACCAGCAAGACTTCTCTCCAAAGCATCCCAAACATTTTCAGTGGGATTCAGATCTGGAGAACATGCTGGCCATATGAGGCATTGAATATCCTCACTCCCTAGACACTCCTGGATAGCAACTGTTTGATGACATGTTGCGTTGTCATCCATGAAAACTAGTTTATCACTGACAGCACCATGGAACATATGAACATGAGGCAGCAGAACAACCTTAATGCATCATTGGCCAGTCATAGTCCAGCTGCAACCACATGTAGAGGCATGCAGCTAAAAAAATTTATCATAGTGTTGACCCATACCATAATACTGCATCTCAGATACTAGTCCTTTCCTGGATATTTTCTGGATGATAGGTAGTACCACTTTCACATCAGACCAGTTGGCATGTATAATCAGGTAACACACTGAGCCTGAAATAGACATTTGGAAATAGTCCACAAGTCCAGTTCTACTGAGTCCAGTTACAATGCTTGTGATACCACTGCAAATGGGCAGTATGTTTTATGTCTGGACAATTTAATGCACACAACAGGATAGTGGGTAAATGCATGGTTACAGTTTTTCAGGAGATTCGCTTGCCAGTAGTACAAAGTAACTGATTTGCTAACGCAATAGCTATGATGTGATGGTTCTTTTTATCGATAGCACGATATATCTATCTTCACTTCAGGTGTCACACTGTGAACATGACCTCTCCAATGACATTTGCTTCACATTCCATTTGTTTGAAATAATTTCCAAAGCCTCAAAATAACATTGTGGTTGACATCAAACTGCCTAGCAACATCTGCTATTTTTTGCCCTTCTTCAATGTTGCAAATAATATGGCCATGCGTAAAATCGTTTATGTGATGTCAGGAAGACGTACTGAAAACTGCAAGTTTGTTAACTGATTATTTCTCATTAAATTTTGCTTTTGAACACCAAAGATCAAAAGCTTTATCCCTTTTATCAGTGCATCATGTGACAAGCAATTTAAACAATCCAAAATTTGCATACGCACAATATATCTTACTGTATCACGCACTTACACTAATTTCTACATTTTACTGTCTTCCATTTTGTGGTTGCTATCACTACAACTGTCATCTGTCCTTAGCAATTGTCCACCAGAGTACTTTCCATTTCAATACAGAATTTAATTATTTCACTGCATAATGAATGCAGAATTATTCAATAGAGCTTAAGGATTCAAAAAACTATATTTTGAATAACCAAATGAATAATGAATTTCTAATGATTAAGCTTTTTTTTAACTTATTACTTTTCTTTATTATTTTAAGTAAAACAATGCACACATTTTCTTTAATTGAACAACTGATGAAGTTTTCAGTTTATTCATATTTACAATTACACATATAAACTTCTTACTAGTTCCTTTTAATTTTATTGCAACTGACAGTGAAGTACTGTTTTCCCCATTAAAAAGTGCTAAAATCATTTTTCATTTCAGGAAAAGATGAAAATTCCATAATTAATGACAAAATTAAAGTTTCATGCAATTTCAAAACTTAATATTTGTTTCCTCTCATGATATTTAAAAAGCACAAAGAAATTAAGAACATAATGTGAATTATACACACAAAGAAAGCTTGTATTCTATGGAAATGTGTGAAAATAAAACCACATATCTTTTCAAAAGATTCTAGTTATAATTACATAAGCATTTACAAAACTCGGCCTTTGAAATAATCTAAAACTAGTCAGACTTTCAAAACTTTTTTTTAAAACATACTGTATATCCTATAGGAGTCTCAGTAGGATTCTGTTCCACTTTTTTCTGGCAACTTATATGATAAAATGTGAAAAGAAGATGGTGCTGCTCTGTAAAAACAGCTGGCAGTTTAATTTTTATTTCATCATAAAAATCTGGAAATCTGAAAATAAATGAATAATTATATATCATACATATTAAGCTTGCTACAAAATTCATTTCTTTGATAACTATGTCCTATACATACACACAGACATCAAAAGCATAAAGAATGGATATTAACATTTATACATAGCCACATATAAATATTAAAAGTATTACGAATATATTAGACCAGGGTTTCTTAAAGTATGGGTCGCAACCCCAACTAGTGTCGCAGGACCTGCATCAGGGGGGTGCCAAAAATTTTAGCAGTTTTGATATTTCTTTAACTTATTATAATAATTTTACAATTACCAAATATTTTTACACAATGTATCTGAAAATAGATAAAGATAAGGCAATACAGACAAAGAACAAAATGAAAATGGTTCGACGCATTCTTTTTATAATATAAACGTTCATTTTCCTTGCTTTGCACGTGACTCTGTCATTTCGTCTGTTAATTATTTAAAATTTTCACATTGTTCTATGTCTCAAAATTAGAAATTAAAGTTAACAACTTAAAACTGCAATAGTATATTACAGTACAAGTGAAAAAATTGGCAGTTTCACTCACACATGTGTCGGATCTGAGCAATACTTATGGGGTCCCACAAAATGTTTGTAAATATTATGGGGTCCTGGGGGTCGTGAAAAATTCTCAGTGATAAAAGGGGGTTGTGACGGGAAAAAGTTTAAGAAACCCCATACTAGACATATTTAATAGATTACCAGACTCGAATTTCCTGGATTACCAAAACGAGAATTTAGTGCTCCGAAAAGTGATTTAATAATCTATATTTTTGCTTGATAGATGCTATGAAATATATGAAATTTCTCAAAAAAATCACCTGCTATGATATGTAATTGAAGTATAAGCCTCAGTTAAAAACTCTGGGCAGCTTGATTTTCCGAATATTACCTAATAATTAAATTAAAATAGATTACTAAAACACAATGATTATCTTAAAATGAAGACAGAAATATAACAATATTTTAATTCTTATGATTCATTACAAGCAAATAAATAATAACTCACTGGCATTGCACTATGTAGTTCTTCACTTGACATATATTGTATTTTGCATGTTATATTTCGAGCAGAGCCAGGACGATTTGTAAAATTGACATCTCTAGGGTATAAAAAGAGAATATTACGATATGAATAATGAGGAGCATAAATTTCTTTAACAGGAAGTTCTAAAATCTCCTTGGTTGGTCTCCCCTTTTCATCTGGATAAGGATGCAGTCGTGCCAGTTCTGGTGTCAAGCAGTATTTGGGTTCATCAGGACATGGTGCAATATCTAGCTTCAATATTCCTAGAACAAAAATTAATATATTTAATTCATAGTGTCAGGAAATCTCTAAATAATTTAACTGAAGATTCAGATTTAAATTGTTATCATAACTTTAAATGTAAAATATCGAGGGAATAAAATAAAAAATTGCAAAAACCTCAAATAAATAATAAAATATGAAGTTTGAAAACAAAAGTAATGTGACTCTACACAGCAGATGAGAGCAGCTGGTGTTCACAAAGCCTCTTGTATAGTTTCAGTTAAAGAAACAACTTTGCAGAGTTCACGTGTACTGTCTTACTGCATTCATTGTGAAGTGAGGTTTCTCATATGTTATGAAAATGAATGGTATGAGTCAGCAATAATGTAACATCAACTGCATCAAAATGGGACATATAAGCAGTAGTCTTTTAATTAATCTGTAACAGCTTTTTTGCAAAAATTAGTTAAAATTCACATGCAACATAGCAAAATGAGTAGCCAACAACATTTAAATGAAAACAATGATGTGAAAAACTAGTACAGAACAAAGTCCGAAATCCGGACTTGTTGGGACTTTGGCGATTCCAGATATTAGATCATCAGTTTAAATCTAGTAAGATGGCATGTAGAAATTATAAAATTAAAAATATGAAATCATGATTTATGAAATAATGAAATATTTATGATCTAAAGAGTATCAATATTTACAAAAAAACAAAGCTTAATATTTATTTGTTTACCTTATTAAACATTTCTTTCAATGTAAGTTATTCAAGTTGCTTTGATTTTCGAGCTAATACTTTCTCTTTAATTCTATAGACAGACATAATCTCTTGTTTAGTTACATTTTTGAAGTCCTGTAACTGCTGTGTCGAGAATTCCAACTAGCTTGTCAATTGAATTTTTTTCACTTTCAGTAACTTCTCTGTCACTTTCTTCACTATTGGCAGTGGTATTTTCTGCATCTAGAACCATACTACAGATTTCACCATTCGTTAACTGATTGGTGATTGAGAAGCACTGTCATCACAATGAAAAACTTCTTTTATATCATCTTCATTTATTATCCCTTCTCCACATTTCTTTACAAAATCCGTTAATTGGAAAATCTCACCTTTGTTTTGCGATATCCAAAATCCTTTAAAATTCATGGTTATCATCATCAAATTTAGTTATCATTCACTATGCATATTTAGCTATGCATCATGAGCTTAGCGACTAATGACAAGTTGTTCTGTTAAATTTTATCTTGCTTCTATCGTGCACTGAGACAATTAAGCTTGAATTGTATTAGTTATTTATTATACTTATGTCTATTTCTTGCCATGCTTAATGCTTATCAGAGTTCTGAATAAATAAATTCCCACATATACTTAAACTTTATTGAGGGCTAGTGCTAGATATCTTACCATCTGATGCAGTCTCTGTGGGTCCTAAATTCTGCAATCCGGTGCCGTCTTACGAGCTCTGGTGCTGGTTCTGGGTTTATGTGAATAACAAATTAGTTATTCTTAATTCAAATAGCCCTAAATGTAATCTTTGGGTCTATCAGCATCATAAACAAAATCTATTTGGAAATAAACTATGGAAAGAATATGGAAAGAACTTTTTGTTCCATATGGAAAGAACTTTTTGTTAAATTTTTCCTCGTCAACATATTTTAGTGCATTTAACTTAAATCTGTAATCATCGCCAAGCATAATGTCAACATAATAGGTTATCATACTCCTTTGTTATTCAATCACTAACTTAAAAAAATTTGATGCGTACCATATGATACTTCCTTATACGGAATCTTAAATAATACGCACTTTTTCTTGCATTTCATTTAAACTTATTGGATTGAATTAAATCTACTTCGTCGATAACGCATAAATCACAATAGAATATATGAACTCTTTAAAATTTACTATATTTGTTTACCATAGCGATACTCTGGCACTAGGTTCAATTAACAGCATTATATTTCGTTCATATTAACTCAGAATGCACGAAATTTATATCATTTGAAGAATTATCTGATCGTTGCCACATGTTTTATTCAAATACTATAATAAATCTAGAATGATGTATAAAAGAAATTAAGTAAACAAAACAAAAAAGAAACAGTTTTTCACAGACAATTTAGTATTTCTCATTCAATTAATTCAGTTCTCACTTCGCGACAAGGCAAAAATACATAAAAACTCAAAATATCTGTATTAAAAATTATGAAGAAAATCTTAAACACTTATTTCCTTGAAAAACTTCGAGAAAGGATTAAGCATGATTTAATTCGCAATAATAAATGAAACCGCTACCTTTGTTGTTGCAAAGCTTAGTCTCTCTAAATTGGCAACAAATCTACTATTCTGCTGTTTCAAATGTATACAAACATGTCCGCCATGTTATTTAAACATTAGGCTTAACTGCACTTAAACAGCTTTTAAATTGTTGATAATTCTAAAAATATTGCATGCAGATTTACTAAAGACATAAAAACCTTAACCGGAAGATAAGAACAACATAATTCAATGATTTTTAAAGCAAAAAATGCACAATTTACAAACATAATAAGAGTAAAGAAACTGAGGTCACTGAGCCGGGTAACAGAGTAGATATATATATATATATTTATATACGTTTGGTGCGGCTGATTGCAGCCAAAATATGAGGTGCACATCTACATGCTATAGCAGTCCTATATACAAAATTTCAACGTTCTGAAGCTACTCGTTTTTGAGTTATGCGAGATACATACGTATGTACGCACAGACGCCATGAAACATTCTCTTCAGAATTCATTTTAAATTAGTTTTACAATTTTTTTTGGGGAAAAGAATCCTTTATTCTGTCCTTATGTACAGATGCCAAGCAAAAACATCGTTCAATTGCATTCGTTAGCAGTGTAAATGGATATTTGCATTGAAATATGATGCCTGAAACTTTCCGCGATAACAATACTTCCTTTTTTGCGGTGATGAAAGGAAAGTATAATAAATAATCATTTGCCAGTTGGTGTCAGATCAACGATGTATCTATGTGGAATGTTTCAGTTTGAGATATGTGCCAAGCAGATATGCAGCAATGAAGCGAAATTACTGATCGCATAAATTTACGCTAAAATGATTGTTTCTTAACAAGGTATTTCATTTAGTGTCGAAGTGAAATTAAGAATCGGGACTCTCCAGATGTTTTATTGTGCATAAAGGGGGGAAGGGGGGAATCAAATGAGCATGCAGAAAGCCTACAAGAAAAACATTATTGGTGGTTTTGAGGTCCGTATTTTAGATCATTCCGGATAATGGACGTCCAGATTTCAGACTTTGTATTGTAGTTACAGAAGACCAGATCTATATGCGAAAGATCTGCACAGAAGTATTCAAGAGACAAGATGCCCAATGAAGATCACTATCTGGCACTTTAAGCCAGGAGCCAGAGATCTGTTGCAGCACACAGCTCTCTCATGAACTGTGCTGCCACTGGAACCTTAGTTCAAGGGCTGTGTTTACCAAATATTTCACGAGAAAGAGCTTTTCTTGAAAATCTGATGTATTCGTTCCTGTTACTCAAGAAAGCCAGCTGGCATGATGCAGAAGTCAAAGTTTTCTTCAATAAGGGGATTATATTCATCCTAAGAATTGATTCACGATGTACTTGCACCTAGAGAGAAACTACTACCTGGTAACATTCCTTCAATATCAAGAGAAATAACCATTAAGTCTGGATAAGCATCATGTTAGATGATCAAACTTTGTTTGATAGAGGCTCTCTGGCTGCTTAGTTATAAATAAGATATCTTAGACCCCTATATGCACTCTTTCAGGGACACGGAGAGCTCTTAGTTCCTTTTTATGGATATCAACTGTGAACTAGGGTTCATCTGGTGGATGAATATTTTCAAAGGAAGAATACTCAGTGAATGGATTGTCCAGCCAGAACTTAATTAAACATACTGGGTGCACTCAGGAAGGCAATCATTATTTATTTGCCTTATACATATTCTTGTTGTGTAAGTCATTAGCATACCTAATTCCCAGCTGGAAAATATGTGGTTTGAATTTTAAGAGTACTGTTTATTTGTCATGCTTCACACACCCAAAGAGTTGATACTCTCTAGATGGTGATATATATGTTACTGGCAAAGTATGAAATCCGGCATTTTATATAATGCCTAAAACTAGCCATCAATGTATGAAACGATTCATATTTCACACATTTCCTGTAGAATGCCAAATTACAAATCGGCAAAGTATGAAATACATATCTGATTCATTTCAAAGAACCAAACTACTTACCAGAAGTTAATAAATGACGTTAAAAAGGCCAAAATGACTACTAAGAATGAATAACAGGCCTACTCGCTGCTTAATCGCTAGGATGTGATATTTGTGGAAAACAAAAATACATTCATTTATCCTGTTGAAAAAAAGCATTGGTACTATACAGTATTAAGTCATGGATGCTGAGTTATTTTCCATATTTCATGAAAACTCATTTGAGTACTGGGCACGGACGTGACAGAATGTTGAAAGAATGTTCAACAAAATACAAAAACATTACATGTAATGATATTGAACTGTACAACTGCTTTTGTGAGCAATGCCAGGAAAACAAACTTTTATTAAAAAGGCCATTAATGATTGAAACTTATGATTGATTCCCAGTCTCAGCCAGACAGCAAACTTATTATGTTGTATAAAGATATCTCACTATTTTTTTACATATTTCTAATAACAGTCTTCTAATGGCACTCTTTCATTTATTTTTCAAGATAACATTTGTATTTCAGAGGAATGAATGTCTTTTAAATAATAATCTTTTTTTTTTACACTTTGCCTAAAGAGCATTTGTCATTCTATAGAATGCCTAGGTATTATATACAATGCTTAGGGAAAGTATGTAATAATTCTCATATTTCATACGTTGCCTAAAATCGTCCGGCATTGTACACAATGTTGGTGTTTCATACTTTGCCAGTAACATACACATAAACATTAAATTTGTGTATTATAAAAATGCATAAATATTTATATATTCTTTATTTCTTTTCTTGTTTAATAAACATCCTTTTGTATGAACTATGAAACAATTTTAATGAATAAATACACATAAAATAAATGTAAAACATTGAACAATTTGAAGAATCAAAAATTAAATAGAGATGGTATACAAAAGTGAAGTGGACATGAGTTTTGCTAAGTTGTTGGTTGTTTAAGTTTTGTTAAATTGATAGGATATTTAAAAATTTATTAAATATTTATGCAGCTACAATATAATTGGACACAGTTTCAAAAGAGTGGTTACCTGGAACACATTTTAATCGCTTAAGTACTGAAGAAGGCCTTTTAAGATCAACAAGAAATTTAAACAGATCTTCATCTCTCAAGCGATCAGTTTCCTATTAAAAAAAATATTTTGTTTTTCTTTTCATCCAACTTCTCATAAACATTATATGAAAATTTTAAAATATCAATATATCAATATAGTATTCATAGTTCTGATTTCATTATCAAAGATGTTAAATTGCCTTCCATAGTATAGTGAAAAAAAATATCTGCCACTCCAAAAAAATAATAAAAGTAAAATTGACAAAATTAATCATATAATTATCAAAGCTATGCTAATTTGATGTATCCCATGATAATTAACATTATTTTTATTTCATTAATGTAACTGGATTATACAGAGAGCAGTATAAAATCAGTTTTACAGTGGATCATTATTTAATATTTTAATGCGAGTAAAGAAATTTAAAATAGTTATTTTGCAGAAATGACAGATCACCTTCAATTTCAAAATTATACTGTAGTAACGAGCCACTAGACAGCTTCACACAAGTCGGCACAATATAATAGGCAAATGAGAGTTTTGTACTCCACAAACTACACAACTAATAGTTCACTAAGAAAATATCTACAGTTAATGATGGCTTTATAAAACTCATATCAGCAATTAATTGCACAGAAGATCTAATTGTTTATTTCCATTAACCTACTATTCTTTCTTGTTGAAGTTGGTAGGAAGACTAATTGGTAGTGTTCAAAGAAGTTTTCATGGGGGAAAAAATACAGCGGACAGCTACCATATTTGACGGCATATACGACGCACTGGCATATAAGACGCACCCTTATTTAGAAGGCCACACACATGTAGATGTAGAAAAAGTTAAGTGTGTTTAGATCTTTATCGGGGCTAAAAATAGCATTCAGTATTGAAAGTTAACCTGTGTCCTTCACGTATAAGATGCAGGTAACTTTTTTGAGACCAAATTTAGGAAAAAAAGTACGTCTTATATGCCGTCAAATACGGTTATAGTTTTCAAACCTCTTGCCTCATGCCACTGTAAAAAGTGGCTAAACTATGCTTGTAATCATGTGAAGTTCACTGAAGATTACTAGAAATTAATACTCTTTTTCAGAAACTGCAGATTTTGCTTACAAAATGATATGAATACTCTTTAATGCATTAAGAACCAGATGCTTATTACTGCCTCTCTAATATCTGAAGAGACTATTATGGCACAGATGTATGCGTGTTCAAAACTGTATTTCTTAACACAGACACTTCTGTGTGAAAGAGACCTTAATGTTTATATACACATAAGACAAAATCATTTGTGCATCTTTTTAGGAAGGAACAAGCTGAAAACATTCATGTTATGAGAAGATTAGATATCTAGCTTGTCTAGTCTGAAAGTGCTCACTACATATTTTCTTGTTTGGGAGGACAACCATTTCAAATTATTTTCTACTGGGGAAAAAAAAAGGCACTGGGGGGGAAGTGTTTTATTTCCCCTCCCCCCCCAAAAAAAAGAAAAAAAATGCACATTGTTTATCTTTTAACTAATCACTATTAGCATCAAAATTTCATCTTTACAGTTATTATGACAAACTATACAATTGCATAAAAGGGATGCTCTTCCAAAACGTTTTCAGATATGAACAAAGTACAAACTAAGTACTTTTCTATTCTAGCATCTTTTCTTTATTTTTTGTTGCTGTTGCTTATGCTCACTTGTCAGATGTAGTCAGCCCAAGCCCACGAAATTCCTCGTGGCAAGGAGTGCAAGATTATGACTGCCGTCGGCAACAGCCTTGAGCACCCAACAGGTGACAGTGTGATTTGGCTCAGTTCTGCCCCCAATTTTGATGCAAAGCACCCCACAGGGCGGGTTCAAGGGTCTCTCACCCCTCTCCCCTTCCACCAAACCACATGAGAGGACTTTATGCATATTTCGAGTGCTGAAATACTGCATCAACACTATACATTTACAAACATCCATGTCTTCTCCGGGATTTGAACCCAGGCCCTTCGGCATGGCAGTCTGCCGCGGTAACCACTATACCGGTTGGGCGACTTTTAGTAAGATCTTTATGTTAACATACTGGGGAATATTTTATACAGTACCTTTATACCATTCATAAATTGAAAATAAAATTTATATTTTCACCAACTCTCATCAAAATCCTCATTGGGTTTTCTTCATTTTTATTACCTAAGATAATATATTTTATTATAATACACTTCAATCTTAAAATTATTTTTAATTTGAAGAATCATAAAAATGTAATAATAGAGTTTAGAGTGATGATGGCATAGATGAAGAAAATGGTATTGCTGTTTATTTTTTTCCCCTGAATAAAACAGCTACTGGCACTTTCACACATCAGCTTTTTTTAGGCAAGCATAATTTGTAATTTATAGAGTAACAGTCAGAATAAAGCAATGCAAATGTTGTAAATAAATAATTTTTACCATATTATTTAGATATTTACAGCATTATATTTGGCAACACATGAAAAAGATAAAAAATTATATCTTTACAAAACAAAGAAAAACATGAACAGAACAAGATTGTATTACTAACATTAGATTTGAAATGGTGATGTTACTTTATTTTTCAGCAACATGTAAAAATGTTGGTTAAATTAATATTGAGAAATGACTTCAGTTTTACTTTTCCTGCTACGCAAACATGTATCACTAGCATTATGTAAAAATCATATGACAGAGATTTATTTGGGGATGATTCAGAATGATTAAATGCATTTTATTATTTTTTGAAAAAAAAAAAAAAAAAAAAAAGGAAAATAATCAAATTAAAACAAATATTTAAAGGGCTATTACAAATTAAAATGTTATCTTAATTATTAAGCCAGTTAAAATCATGATTTTAATTTAAAATAAATACTGAATTAAATACAGCAAAACATACAAATAAATAATCAATATTAAAGCACAAAAATCCACATAAAAATATCAAAACAAAAACTTTGCCATGTTTTACACACTGAAATACCTGTTTAAAAAAACTATTCACTGTTAATGTAACAGGTCGAAAGGTGTCAAGATTTGCTCCTAGATCATCAGTACACCAGCTATTCCTTTTATCAATTGTACTACGTCTCTCTAAAGAGCCACGACCTAATGTGCCAGTATCAGATTTCTTTCGAAAACTTTCCAGTCCATTACCTGCTTTTCTGTCTAAAATACAATAAAAGAATATTTACACAACGCAAAAATTATTCATAATTAATTGCATAGTATAAAACTAGATTCTTGTTTAAATGCTGTTAGAAAATAAATTCTGTTCATAATTATCTTAAGTATTTCAAGCTTCTAAATAAGATAAATATTTAAGCATGTAGAAATATATTAACTTATTCAGCAACTCAGCTACATAATATTTTTAACTTCATAGAACAAATAATCTAAAAATATGGATATATTTTAACACATTTAGAATAAAATATTAAAATTCACAAATTAAATATACAAATATATAACAAGTTTCAGCTAATATTATATTTATGTCTTCAGATTTTATTTTGCTATTTATGTAAACAGGGGGGACACTAACAAATTATGGGCATAAAATAAAAGATAAATGCATCATTTTAATCATAAATGACTATAACAGTAATTAAAGCTTCATTAATTAATTCCCTAACCTAGCAGTTAACTTCATGAGCTACTGAGGACCTTTTAAAAACCACTTAAGAAGTACTATATTTGTATATCATTTATTACATTCATAAATTCCAGTTCCTAACAAAGATTGCAACATCATTAAAAACCAGAACAGAAAAACTTTTTGAAAACATGAGTAGTAAAAATAATGTATATAAAGCTGAAACAAATTACATGACTGGATAAAAGAGACATGTCATTCAGAAACTTAGTTACATTTTTTTTAAATAGTTGAACATGACAAAAATACATTTTATTTCCATGTTAGATCTTAAGTATTATTTTTACACTACATGATAAAATACTTTTGTTTCATAATAGGCCAGTTTTCTAGATGGAATAAAACACTTCTCCCAATATTTCTCAGAAATAATGTAATAAATACTTTTATCAAGATTTCTCTCCCTCCCTTCTGACATCTAATAAAATCAATGGAAAACAAAACTTCTGGAAGAATAGCTCTACACGTATTTTTTTTTTAATGAATGCTATGAGAGATATTTTTTAACTTTTCAAATTTGAAAGCCACCATCTGAAAAGATAAATCTACTAAAATAATCCTTTGAAACTCATAGCAAAACTATATATGAAACGAGTATGATAATGTAAAACATTTTATGGCATATGCATAAATACCAGCAAATTATCTTTTTAAAATATGCAAAATAGAAGAGCAAATGTATTTAAATAATAATTTCAATTATTTTTATTGTAATTTATGTCCTGGCATATTAAACAAAGAATCAAAACTTGTACCTAAGCTGTTTGATGAAATACTATCTCTATCACTCCCAGATTCTTTATCCATGTTGCTTACACCATTTATAATATTCATTAAATAAATTGCAGTCCAAGCAAATGGCATTCGGTACTTTCCAAGTCTTTCACAAGTTAAAACAGCATTACTTTTCAGTTTATCTCTGTTCTAAAAATAAACCAACACAAATAAAATAAAGGATAAATAAATAAAAGTGTTACACAATTATAAAAAATTCTAATAAAAGGCATGGGAAATGTTGAATGATTTTGCGATATTTTTTTCATTATTTATGATAAAACAAATAGGATAAAAAATGCTGGTAATAATGTAAAATTATAGAAATTTTTTAAAAATGAAATTCTCAAATATAAATTTAGAGCAATGCAATACAGATGATTTCCAAAATGGAATTAGTTTTAAGAAAAATGAAACAAACATCAGAAAAGATTATATATTTATACATACATAAAGCTTACAACACTTGAAAATTTTAAGTGATAATACAAGTTGGTACTTTTCCGTTTCGCTGGCGCAAATCTCGCCAAGCAGACTTACAGCATATAGTATACGCATAAAATATTCTTAGAACTAAAATTTTTTTATTTTGAAGGCATAAACATATTAATACGACTTAAAATTTTGTAAAAAGGCAATAAAAAAGACAATAAATTTGTAAAAAGACAAATTTAAGAATGTACTATGCTTTCGTGGTTCAACATCCTGATTCGCCGGTTCGTATCACGTGACCCAAAGTGATCTCATCTCACGTAAACTACACTACAAAATATAATTCTCTCGGCAATTATCTGCATTAATTTCAAGTTAAATTTTTATTTGGAGTACAAGTATAAATGCAAGAAGTATTTCAATTCGTACGAACAGCTTACTCAGAAATTATGCAATACCGCAGTGCTTTACTTAGCTAGTGCATTCTCATTAAATTGATGAATTTAACTCTTAATTTTGACTTTCCTATATTTTCGCCTTTGGGCGAGCGGTCTGATTGCATCCTAATTGATTTAATTATCGCAAATGGTCTTAGGGTATAAAATTTAACTATCTTTTGTAAAATTTCTATGTAATTATATGCCAGTATTGAAAGAAACAATCTGATAAGAAATGGCTGCGACTTGTTTTGAAAATGAAGCATAAAAGGTTACCAGCGAAGATATTCCTTTTGGCATCAGTTGTACCATAATTGGCGACTTTATCGTTTGCGCCGGCAAAACGGAAAAGTACCTACAAGTTTATGAATTACATACAAATATGCCATAGTTCAGTATGAAAAAAATTATACATTAAAAATGAATTACTTTTAATGAATAAAATGTAATTTAAATAAGCAACATTAAACTCAATAAAATATTTATATTTTAAAAGAAAATATGATACTAACTTTATCATCTTTAACATATGGTTCAATACATTCATTAATATCACCCTGAAGTACCTTTTCCAACTGAAAATGAATAAAACAATAAGAATAAAGTTAAAAAGTTAAGGCGTATATACACATGATATAAATTATAAAGTATCATCAACATTTCTAACATAATTATTTCACATTTTATTAAATGGAGTTAATTTATTTTGATTGAGTTTTCCTTTAGTCCAGGGATGGCCAACCTATAGCCTGCATGCTGCATGGCACCGACCCTGTAAAATTTTGTGGCTCGCAATGGAATTCATGAAATTTATTATCTGATATCTTCTGTTAGCAGCGAAAAAATTATGAAATCAGTTCTGATACTTTTGACTAAAAGTAAAATGAATGATTATAGTAACTATCAACAAAAGCACATTTGGAGCTGTGACATCATAGTTTTTGATTCTCAGAAAAAGTAATAATGACAAAGCTGGAATGAGCATGTGATGATCACAATTAACATATTCAGCCCTGATGCATATGGGTACAGACAGACTGCCTGCTTGGTGTCTTCAGTATAGTAAATTTTCAGTATAAGTATAAAGAAAAGAAAAATCGTTGATGAAAACAGATAATACAGTGTACAACGAGATGAAAAGTATTTTTTTATTATTCAAAATACTGAATTTATGTGCTTAATTTGTTGAGAAACTGTTGTTGCATTTATAGACTACAATGTGAAAAGACACTAGGAAACAAAACATAATGATTACATGATACTAGAGAACAAAGTACAAGAACTGAAGCTGACAGAATTTAAATTGCAATTGATTCTTCAAAAAGAATGTTTAGTTCAGAATTACAACAACCATCTGATATTGCGTAAGCAAGTTATTCCAATCCATTTCTAATTGCTAAAAAAATTGAATTATTTTCAGATAAAGAGCTTGTAAAAGAATGTTAAACAGTTATTGCAAAAGATGTAATGCCTGATAAAAGCAAATTATTTTTAAATAATTTATCTCGGCAAACAGTATGTCATTAAATTACTAACATTTCAAATGAAACTATGACAAACTGCACATCTAATTTAAGATTTCAAATATTTATCTTTGGCATTTGGTGAAAGTATAAGCATTTTGGGCCCAGCTCACCTTATAGTATTCATTCATGGAATAAATGAATCATTTCAAGAAAGAAAATTTGAAGAAATGTTAAACATGATCAGTTTGAAGGACACTGCAAAAGAGGATATTTTTTCAGGCTATCAAAAACTGTTTAAGCAAAAATCACTTGATTTTATTTATTTATTTATTATATGCTCCACCATTATGCAATACACAGAAAGGAAGGGTGTCCCATGGAGGACTTTTAAAAATAAACTAGCTCGTATCTACATTACACATGGGAAAAATCATAAAAATGCGCAAACAACCAGCCTGTTTACTGGGATTTGAACTCCACACTGAACTACCAGTGTTCAGCAGCTTTCACCATTCAGCTGCTGGTGGGCAACCACTTGCATTTACAAACTCTTTATCGAGTATGAACTTATGGTGCAGAAACTGATTGATAAAGGTAAGGGACAAGGGAGATGGAAAATTACTATTAAATAAATGAGAATCAGTCAGTGTTAAACCAAAGATTGTACTACTATTCACTGTTTGATTCATCAATAAAATTTTTGCTAAAAAAGGATTATTGATGAATCATGCTATTCAAGTGGACAACAAAAAGTATTATTGATGAATCATGCTATGCAAGAGGACATCAAAAAGTATTACTGATGAATCATGCTACACAAATGGACATAAAAACAGTAAATTATATTTGAACACATGCATTTTCTCATTGACAATTTAAGGAATTTCCAATAGGATTAGATGCTGAATATAGGTATGTTATATATTTCAGTCATGTCATATGGTCAAGTCGTGAAAAATGTTACCCCAATTTTTTAAGTTATGCCAAGAAATTGATCGTTTCTGAATGAGAAGCAAAAACTAGTACCAGAATTAAGTAATGATGAGTGGTTGTTGGATTTATCCTTTTTAATAGAAATAGTAGCAAACTAGAACTTCATTAATTAAATATATCTTTACAAGGGAAAGATAATTTAATAATTGGTATTTTTAGCATATCAGAATAAATTTTCATTTAATCCACAATTAAAAAATGATAAAATCTAATAATACATACCAATATTTTTCATTACTGGAAGGAGTTAAAAATTTGGAGTGTCACAATAACTTAAAAAATATGCCAAAGAAATAAGAAAACTTATAACTCCTCCTTAATTAAATAGCTGATTCTATCTAGCAAACATGATAAAACAATCTAGGCAAACATGATAAAACATTTGAAATATATTCAACTCCCTTACATGATGATATTGAATAATTTTCAGAAAAATCTTGAGATACAACTAGTTGATTTACAATGCAATGATTAATTGAAATGCATTTTTCAAACATAAGACTCAAAAACGGTTTTTATAATACTTATATAACTAAAAAAATTTTTTTCAATATGAGACATTTGGCATAAAATGCTGTGAAAGGCTCTTGGATCAACTAATATCTGAGTTTTCTTCTTAACCTGAAGGACCTTAGCCCAGATGGGCTTTTAATTTTGTTTTGGCATTTTGCATCGATTCACTATAAACGATGAATCACTTTTCAAATTGTTGCCACCAAACATTATTGCCCTGTGATATATTTAGAGAAATTAGATAATGAGGAATTTGCATAAATGTATGTATGTTTCTCGAATTGTGATAAAATAAGGTAATCTTATTTTACTCTCTCCTAGAATCCTTACTTATCTCCTAGAACCATCAAATTTTGAATAATGTAATCTTTCGCCGAATATGGGCATCTGGAAGCCCTAATTTGGAATTTATTTTATTATCGATTTCATATTTTGTAACTCTTTAATGAATTTTTTATTAACAAACTCAATGATTTCAAAGTGAGCAATGCAACACTGTACAGGGAAAAAAAATTATATTCAGCGTGCGAGACTTTGTATCGGAAATTCTAAAGATAGGCTTATTTTAAAATTATTTTGCTATATTGCTGTTGAATTGAATTTTATGGTTTAAGTGCAAAGAACATGAAAGTTAATAAATAAATGTAACACATAAAATGTTAAACAAATGTTTCTTTGGGTGTAATGTAAAATCTGAAAGCTTTCAGAATTTTTTTTTTTTTTTTTTTTTTTTGTTGTTGTTGTTTTATGACTTTTTTTTTTTTTTTTTTTTTTTTTTTTTTTTGAACATGAAGCTCACAAAACATAGATCATGGACATCCTCAATTGATGAAAATCTGCAATATCAATTATAATGGGCAACTACAAGTATTCAGACTGACTTGAAAAAACTAATTGAAAGGAAAGACAAACAAATATTGCATTGATATTAGCAGATATTATATTATTCAGTTGTTTTATTGATCATTATTCTTATGATAATTTATGTATAGTTATAAAAGAATTAACTACTCTATTATTAATTTATGAATAATATATGAAGTCTGTTGTAGCTTCCTCAACAGAATGCAATAAATGACTCGTATTGTTATATTTCAAATTGTTTTCCCTGCTTATCTCTTGTAACATTAGTATACATCTCACTCTTAAATATAGCCTTTTCTCATCCCTTAATATTATGCCCACTTTTTAAGGAATTTTCTCCTTCTTACCATATACCATCATAATGTAATTGAAAGCATGTCTGGCTAGCAGTTGGGAAGTCTCAAATTCATATTTTTTCATGGAAATATTAGCTCATTTTCATGCTCCAAAATAAACTCAATGACTCTACAACTTTTATATATGATTTCTCTAAATTTGATTTTTCCAGGTACCAAGTAAATTTCATGTGGGTTCACAAATAAAACTGATAAGCAAAGCAAAAAGGAAATCATACCTTCATTACAGAGACATTTTTGATGAACGAAAAATATGTTTTTGACATATAGTATGAAATACAGATGCCTACACTATTTCCAAATCTATTTTCATGTTTGATCTCAAAGAAAAGTATTAATTTTGCATTATATGTTTAAATACTTTTCTCTCATAACAGATCAGTCTCCTAAATAGAAATCTGATTTCATTTGTTTTTCTTTATCCTAATAGTTTAAGTGTATAAGTTGATCATTCATTTTTGTTACATTAATTATTAATATTTTAATGGAATTTCCATAATACTGTGTACATTTTAATGAAAATAATCATGTTTTATTAAATTATATATTTCAATAAACTTACTTTTTGCTTAAAAGTTTTCATATCTGAACTATTTATTTGTACAATCTTTTATTTGTAGATTTTTCTATAGGCAGATATATTTTACATAAATGCATGAATTAAACATAAGATATTTTTGTAAGCTGACAGTTTTCTTTAAGAGAAAATTCAATTTAAAAATTTAAGTCAAGAATTATAAACAACCAAATTAAACAGATTTCTACAGAATTTCAAATGAAATGCATTCTACAAACATTAAAAAAAAAAAAAAGAAGTTTAACTTTCTAAGCATCCTGATTACTTTTAGCCAGACATGGAATTTATTGCCACCTAACATATATTATTTTATTATTTGAAATATTTTGTTTTGTTATTATCTGACTTCCCAACTGATCTGACTATCCCCTACCAGTAGGATGATCTGATTATCACCCTACTGAAAGGAAAGTCACAGTAGCAAAGAGTAAAACAAGTGATAATACAAATGCAATAAATGTTTAAAATGACAGTTCTTTATAAGCAGATACAAAAAACAGTGCATTCAAAGGATTAAAATACATTTTCTTTTTAAGCAATCAGACCATTTTATGTGTAAAATTAAGATATTTCTAATTTAAAAGTAATTTTTCTTTATATAAAAACTTAAGTTGTATATTTCTATTTTATTAAAAAAAAGTAAAATACATATACATTTAATCAATGACAATATATTCTAATATATACGTGATACTAATATATTACCTTAATTACAAGGAATAAATCAGGAGATGGATTTGTTATTTGGAATATACAGGATCTACTTAAAGTTGACACATCTTGGTAACACACATGACTTGAAAGCATTCTTTTTAAAGGCTCAGAATTCATATCAAAATAAAAATTTTCAGAAACCTAATATCAGAAACAGACAAAATTTATTCCTATTCTTAAGTAAATGTACACAATAGTATAAACTATTTCATCACTCTATTCTTTTTATAAAAAATGAAATATTAAAATTACATATACAACAACTAAAGTATTTAATGTCAGCTACATTAAAAAAAAATCACTAACAGATTTATAATCTATTAAATAAAATATTGCAAAAATTTATACATTCTGTTTAAAAAGAAAATAACTTACAGTAGGATAATAAGCAAGATAATCATCTAGCTGCTCAAACATGTGTTTGAAAAAATATAAATTAATTAAAACTAAAATCATTATTTATTGTTACTTTAAATTAGATGTTCCATATAGAAAATTAGCAGACTGTATAAAAATTAGTAGTTCGATATACAAAGTTAGCAGTTCCACATACAAAATTTCAGCATTCTATGGCTCATCATTTTTGAGTTATGCAAGATACATATGCACATATATACAGATATAAAAAAATATCCATTTTAAAATCTGTTTTGGAGTAAAGACGTGCAAACTTTATGTAAAAAAATAGTTAAAATGGATTTGGGAACCGTGAAAATCTGATAACCAAAATTTTTTATGATTACAATACATTTTTTTATTTCATACAAGGAAGTAAAGAGGAAGCACAACACTTACACTAGTATACAAATATTAATGAAATAATTAGTACCCTCCTCCCCCCAAAAAAACTTTGTTCGATAAAAAGCTTTTTTTTTTTTTTTCCTTTCCAGGCTCACTATGCAATTTAAGCTGCTGTTTTCATTTACTGATAAAGAACAACCACTGAGAATCCTATCAAAAGATCAATACACAATAACTCACATACAGTTTTAAAAGATTTAAAAAAACTTTGCACTATGACTAGGCAAACCAAGTAACCAACTACACCTTGGCTTCTGAAATTATATAAGAAAAGAAGCCAAGGTGTAGTTATTCTATAAATTAATTACTTCATTTATTACATACAGATAAAGATCACCAACTTTTCTGTAGATAGAGCACATTATAGAATACCAAAGAGGCAAAGGGCACATTTACTTTTTCCAAGGCAAATTTACAGGTTGACATAGTTAATAATACAATAATACATACAAAAAATTATTCCAAAAATATAATTTAAGATAGAAAAATTATTGATTGTATTCTTACATAAAATAAATAATTACTAAATAATACACACAAAATGCTTACAAATTCTTTGGTATAAAATTCTTTAAAAAAATTAATTTTTAAAGTCAGTGTGACATTTCAGAGGCAACTGTTATATAACTAGGACAGTATGATGATACTTCTGCTCCTAAACAATCATCAAGACATTCATCTGCAAGTAGAGATGTGCACTTAATTTTTGTGATATTTGTTGTTGAAAACAGTGATTCATGCAAGTATGTAAAACCAAAAAAGAATTTTGCTTTGTATGATGCTCTTTCCAAGAATGGAAATTTGTTTCTATCAACTATATTCCAGAAGTTCTCATCCGATGTACTGATTTTAGAATAATGTCATTTTGAAGTTCCAAAATTTCTAGCTCTAATCCTTCCATTCTCAGTTGAATAAACTCTGCAATACACATAACTATTTTGCTAAAATTTACTGGACAAGTAAAAGGATTTATGAAAAAAGTTATCATTGGCTTGATAATATTAAACTGTTGAAAATGTTTTTCAAACTGGTTAGCACCAGTTACAAATGCTTCTTTTAACAATTCACCATTCTGGAAAGGCCTTTTTCCTTTTTTGACAGCATGTGAGAATTTTTGAAAGAAGCAATAATAGCATTTACATTTTACCACAGGTTTACTGAAAACTGACTGTGGGGCAAATAGGTTTGATTTTAGCTGATTTATTTTCTTCTTTCTTACTTCAGACTTAAATGGATAAATTTTATTGAAAGTGGAATGAACTGTCTGAAAGTGAAGTTCAACATTAAGTTTTTTTGCCACTGCAGCAGTATCGCTGCACAATTAACAAACTTATGATTCTTCCCATCCTTAAAATTATAGGTTCTTTGCCTTTTAGTTGAGTCACTCAGTTTGGGATTTGGAGATTAAAATAATAAACTACTATATGAAAACAAAGAAATAAAAGATATCAACATAAAGTAGGAGACACGTACTCTAAAAATATCAGCATATAATTAGCAATAAATATAACATGGCATTTAGAGGAATACACATTAATTGAGAATTTCCCTTCGTAGATAGAACCACAATGCAGGAAAAATAATTATGCTATGTGTATGGCACCATGTACGAACATGGCATGCAATAAGGAGGCATTAAAATATTTTAATGCATGCACATTTGATATTTTTTAATTTTTAACATATAATAGGAATGAAATGACAAACTGCCTGGAATGTTGAGATCATACCTCCATTTCTTTAAGAAATTGCTAATTATAAAAAAAATTACATAAAATTTAATTGAAAACTTTAATAACTTTTTATTGTGGTCACACAGCAGCAGGTACACATAAACCATTGGTGGGAGCAAATAGTGCCCATGGGGAAAGGGTTAGAACTCCTGACAGAAAACTCTGTATATATTTAAAAAGTATAAAAATATACTTACAAAACTTACAAAAATTAAACTCAAAAGATACTTAAAATTATTATATTCTCACCTAATAACAGAACTACATTATTCTCTCTATTGAAATTAAACATTAAAGAGAAAAGTATAAAAACCAAACCTTTCGTTTTTCTTTAGCATCATACAAAGCCATGATTCCAAAAATTGGTTCAATTTCTAAATCTAGCCTACAAATGAATAAAAATGTTGAAAAATTCAAAATTTTTGAAAGTTCAAGCACTTTTTTCAACATAACAAAAATTTTATCTATATAAAAATTAGTTTGTTTAGTAATAGAGTTTGCTAACATGCGTAAGAAAATGCAATTATTATTGAATGTTTTGTGATCAAAAGGAATATAAATGAAAATTAATTATTTTCCCAACATAATAAATCAGAGTCTATTAATTTACATATTACTACATGGAATTAAAAAGAAGCAACACACAATTTTTAGGACATAGGTCTAATACAAAATTGCTCTTTTCCTTACAACCTGCGGATTAAGTACTACATATTCACTAGATGTTCCAAATAAAAGATAACATGCAAATAATTAAATATTATCAATTTATTATAATTTAAAACAATTACACAGACAGTTCTTTAAAATTTTTTTATGTTTACTGTTTGTTATAGCAGCCCCCAACCATATTTGGTGATTTTAGACTAGCGTCAAGATCTCGGCTATAATTTCACTAAGCTCATGAAGCACGAATGTAAAAATAAACAAAGCAATATTTAATAATACGAATAATATTCCCATGTCATTTCCGAAGAATATTTTTAGGCATCCTTATTTTTTTTATGATTATTTTTCACATATAATTGCTCCAGTTAACTGCAGCCCTTTAACACATATTAAGCTGTTTGTTACACCATTTCATGGACATCAAACCCTCTGCCCAAGTATACATAAATCTAATAGAGGTGACGAACAATATTCTGGAACTGCTGAACCAATTTTCAGCACAGAGGTCCTTCTTCTTTTTGCAGTTTTCAACACTGTACACACTTCAAGTGGTTTCGTCGTTAACATAAAGTTTCATGTTGTGGCCATTTTTGCATACTTGTTTGTCAAGTTAAAGACCTTTTTCTTGAAAAAATGATATGGCATCCACCTCATCACTTGGTAAAGATTGTTAACATCATATTCTCTCTCTCACACACAGACACAAAAATGACTATTATTTTTTAATTTTGAAAACCTCATAAAAAATTAATAATATAAAAACACGCATTGAAAGCAAAAATGCAACATGGTGCTAATATACGATTATGTGGCAAGTTATAAGAACATGTAGCCAGATTATGGCGAGATATCTCGAGTGATTGTCAATTCAATCTTGGGGGTCTGCTATAATAACAAGTACACAAAAATATTATTAACATCAGTCAACACACAAAGCTGTAATAAACTGCTTTCATACATAAAGACCTATTTTAAATAAAATTTAAATTTCAAGTAGCAAACATTTAGATGTTAGCATCAAAATTTTAAAACAAAGTCTACAGAAAATTATTCAATGGAAGGGAAAAAAAAAAAAAAAAAGAATGTCACTTACAAGAAAGAAACAGTTTTGAATAAAAACTAAATTGTACACAGAATTAAAATATGCAAAAGCATAGTATAAAATGCATTAAAGCTATAAGAAATAAATGTAACAGAATTAAATATTTAATTAGGTGTATAGAAAAGAATAATCATTATTGTGCAAATATTTGATATATAATGGCAATATTTATACAAGTATGTAACAAACAGATACAATACAAGATATAAAATAATTCTAATGCATATCAGTTATCTACACAGAACAATGAGATTATCTACACTAGCAATTTCTAACTGATCAAGTAAGTATTAATAACAAACCTTCACAGAACAGTATTTAATTCTGTGCCAGTTAAATTGAAGAAATCTTTGAATATTTCTTGGTACTTTTTCTATTATCAGGACAGGATTCAGGAATGTATGCATGTATGAATGGATGTATGTGTGTGTGTGTATGCATACATACATGCATACATGAACACGAGCATCTCAGAAATGCATACGCACATGAAGTTGGAAATACCAAAATAAAAACATATTACTGTGATTAATACGTACTACTCTAAATCCTGGAATATGTTGGAATTTCAATTCTGGAACATGTAACAACTCTCAGCTCTGGAACATGTTGATGACTAATTTTTTTGCAAATGGAACAGCTATTTTCAAAATGATGGCACACTACAAATTCCATGAAAGAGTGACCATCAATTAAATAAAAAAAGCAAAATGCATCAGTAATAAAACACTTAAAACTTAATCTTTCTGTAGTTGTTATGTTATTTTTCTGCTTATGTATACAGTGATCTGTTTTCGCTTAAAAAAAAACCATGAGAGAACTGAACAAACTCAGCATCCATACAACTTGAACACTGCATACTGGCCAAAACTGACTTGCAGTACACAGACACGTTTTGGCAACATTGTGGGTTGTCATATATCTATTTTGGTGTCATACTGCTTTACCTTACGAATACTTTTTGATGGAGATATGGAGAATCAGAACATAACCTAATATTCTACAACTCAATAGTATGCATTAAATGACATAACAAAGTTTATAATTTGCTAAAATACTAAAAAACAATTTTATTACTTTTAATTTATCCACACAAAACTATTTTGAAAAATATCTCTTTGTTTACTTTCTCTTTGTTACTGCCCAGATGGGTATAGTGGTTAGGGAAACCTAATACGATTCCGAAGGGCCCGGGTTCAAATCTCGGAGAAGGCATACTTGTAACTGTCCATTCCCTTGAATAGGTAAGTGCATTTGGATTAAAAGAAAAATGTTTATTCAAATAAGGCAAAAGCACACAAGGACTACCTATCTAGGAAAAGGATGCCTTTATTGGAGGACTAAGAGAAATTGGTTCATAATTTACATATGAAAAAGATCACAAAAGTACTCATGCAACCAGTTCATCGCTGGATTTGAACTCGGCTCAAATTACTAATCTTCTGCAATCTTAACTGCATCAGTACTAGTGAACAAATATACTATATTGAAAATATATAGTAGATTTATGAGAATTAAGAAGTCAAATATAAGAAGTAAATATCATATCTGCAGCAAATTGAATCTAACTACAAGAATGGAAAAAATTATATAATTTTATTCAGTACTTCCTTATTTGGCCACCAAGACTAAATTGCTAATCAATCAAGATATCTTGCCATGTAATCTTGTACCTTGCTACATGTTATATCTCAACTGATTAGCGATTAAATTTTGGGAGCACTATAATGAGGTATTACCATTTATACTCATGTGATTCACATTTCTCACAAGATATGCTCAAATACAATGAACCTAATATTAAATAATGGTTCTTCTTAAAAGTTATTTAAAACTTTAAAAGACATACTTCAAGGCCAAACATTTCACAATTAAGCGATGCCCAATATGTTCTTTGGGAACAGGTCCAGGAAACCTCTTTTCAATAAATTCTTCCTGTAAAAATTTTTATAATCTAAAAAATTCAAATTTCATTAATACTGTAGAACGATAAAATAACAATTTCAGTCAAATCACTATGAAATACAAAAGAAAAGCGACACGTTAAAAAAAATAATATAATCCAGGATTTATTTATTTAATTTTATTCTGATGTGAAACTCACTTTTTTAATAGCACTGTATTTAAATTATTCGATTTTTTGCTTTACTTTCTTTTTATCACATATATTAACTTCAAATTAGTCTTTCAAATTTTTGCAAATTAGAAACAAATGATATGAATACAGCAGCAGAAATTTTATAGTAATTGTGGAGGTACTAATTTATTAAAATTATTTGAATATGAATTAAAAATAGAAATTTTATATTTAAATGATTTAGTAAAAATTATTAAAATTAACAGATCTAACTATTTTAGGATTAAAATTATAAATGTCAAAAGCTTCTAGAATACCACACAAAATCTAATAAATATACTTTCTACTACTATATGTTTAAAACACTACAGTAAGGAGAAAGAACATTTCAATGTTACTTATATATTAATGTAGTATGAAAGGGCTTATGGCATATTTTTTCCCTCTGGAGAAAATTATGTATGCAGGAAAAACAGAAAAAGGTTAATACTTATCAGAATATATATACAGATGCTTTAAAATACACCTTCCAATTAAAACAATTTATGATTACTATTGGTGACAGTGAAGAATTTAACATAATTAGTGACTTTTAACACCCAAATGGAAAAAAGTGCTTGCAATTCACAGACTATCAAACAAACCTGTGTAATGGATTATTTTCAATAAATTTGTATAAGTACAAAACTCTACTGTTCACTTCATACATTTTTGCAATAATGAAATGTTTTTAATTAAGAATGTTCATTTTTCATTAATTTCAAATTCAAATAAACACATGTGACTATGTTACTTATTTATATATCATTTGTTTAAAGCTCGATGCAAGCTAAATTTTTAATTAAACTACATATTTTTAGTATGTACCTTCTGAAGAAGACACACCTCTTTGTAAGGGACAAAATATCTGTTCCAGTGGGTACTACTGTATTTACGAATCTTTAAATCTCCTTCCTTCAGCTAACAAAGTAGCCAAATCTCTCACAAATTTGATAAATGTTTTTCACATATTTAAAAAACTTATTTCAATACAGACCCCACTTTAATATATTATTTATTTAAAAGATAAACTGATAGACATTTTGCATGTAGTTGCAAAGCATACTAAAGCTGCACATTGCCACGAAACATAAAACATACTAAGATTCTAAATCTTTTCTTAATGGATTTCACAACTTTTAAGCAACAATAATTAAGTAGTTACAAATATTAAAGTCTATATAATATTTAAAGATATGTTAATCACTTTTTATCTTGGGGATATTTTTTTATTTATGCTTAAACCAAATTAACAGAGCTCCTACAACAACAGAAATTTTATTTTTACCTAGTTAACACTTAAATAATTATCCTAAACCAAAACTATTATCCAGAAGTATTGATCTTAAATAATACTATACAATTAATAAGTCATATTTAAACTGCATCAAAACACACAAGATCAACTCCCTTAGCTAGGTACATTATGATCAAGACTATTAAGACTAGTTTAGTCTGCATGTTTAAATTTAATATGACAAACACTAAGATATAAACCCTCTAAGTGGCACAAGCTTTTGGATCTGCTCGTGAAGATTTGTATAGAAACTGCATTTAATACCTAAATTTGTATAATTACTTATTTTAGTCTCTGTTTTTATAAACTTCCATTCATTTACACCATTAAATAAAGTAAGCAAGCAAAATATTTTAAACCATAAACTGCTATATACCAAGAGACAAAATACATATCTCATGACCAGATAAAGGCACTCAAGGGGTTAATACCGCACTTTAAAAAAACAGGGGGAAAATAACTAATTTATATTTTAGTAATAGTTATATATATTAATAACCAAGATATAATAGAATTTTTATTACTAAAAAAGAACTGACTACTTTTATTATTAAAAAAGAACTGACAAAATAAATTAAAGTTTCTATAAATTTTTCTTCATTTAAAAAAGACTAAACACGTAAATTGGAAAATAAGTAAAATTCTAACATCATCCATTGGAGGATACAAAGCAAACACAGAATCTGTCCTATTTTCCTGTCGCTTAATTTCGTTCATATAGTCTAATGCTTCAGATGGGGTGTGGTCCAATAATGATGGAATGAGTGGATCTGCTTGGGAGTTCCGGAGATCGAAGACACTACTTGCCCAGCTTCCTCTAGGTGTATCAGCAAGTTGAAATGACTGGCGATTAGAAGGTGGAGCAGAAGAATCCTGAAACAAAATTAGAAATATGCATTAAAAATTAACACAAATATAAAAAGAAAACTTTCCTTCTTTGATCTTAATTTTAGTAATATTTTATTCAATAAATTTATTTAGAAATTTACATATGTAAAGATCACTAAGTTTTCATCTTTCTTATGCATCTCAATTTATAATATTAATAAGTCTAAAAGAACATCTCTTATACATACTTTGTATATTCTTATTGCTTATGCACATAATATAGCAAAATCAATTAATATAAACATTATAATATAGCAAAATCAATTAATATGGACATTATAAGCACAATATTGTTTTTAACTAAAAATATTTATTACCTGACGGCTCCTTTGAATAAAAACCAATAATAAGCAATATGAACATATTATGGCACTGATTACTGATAACATGCCATAACTATGATTCTTGAATGAAATAGCAATGTAATATCTAAATGCTATCATTAAATATCTTAATTTTGCCTATGGAATAATTTGATAATAATGCAAAATATTTAAGTCCGTACTCTAATATCTTAATTTTGCCTATGGAATAATTTGATAATAATGCAAAATATTTAAGTCTGTACTCTATTATGTAAAATATTTAATATAAAATATATAATGCAATTTAATGTAAAATATTTAAGTGTGTGTGTGTGATTATGGCAAAGCCTCAAGGGCTATCTGCCTAATGGGAGGAATGCTTTCGTGGAGGTCTTTCTAAGGGAAACTGGCTCGTTTACACGTTACACATGGGGAAAACCACGAAAACGGCCATGCAGCCAGCCCGTTCGTGGGATTCGAACCTTGGACCGAACTACCAGTGTTCAGCGACTTTACCGCTTGGCCGCTGGTGGGCCCTTTAAAATATTTAAGTCTGTAATTTATTATGAATTACCAATGAATGATCCCTAAATGTTGTAACTGGTGATATGTTCATATACACTTGGATCTTATGTAACCTCATCCTCAAGATTAATCTAAGAATGTTTTCAAATATATTTCATCAAATGGGTCTTGAAAAGGGATGTCCAGTTTGTTGTTGGATCAACTTTTCACATAAAACATTGATTAAAAGTTACCTATTGGATTCCCACACCAATGAGCTAAGTATTAAACTTATGCCTTCTGGACTAATTAATGATAATATATATTAAAGGTGAAATATAAAATAATATTATATTGCAATCATAATAAAATTCTGCCTATGATTGTAATATTTGATTACCTTATATTGTATTGATCTATAAAAAATACTATATGACAGCCTCAATCAAAAGAAAATAGCTTTGAACCTACTGGCTCTTTGTCTAGACAAGTGTAACTCTTATATGAATGATTCCAGCTACAAAAGCCTATGATGATTATTAACCTAGGCATACTAATATTACATGTACTGCTACATAAATGTAATGAATCTATTTATCTATAAACCAATAGAGAGAAAGTAATTTCATCATTAAAAAATGACTTAACAAATTAACTCCTTTTTTTTATTCCTGTCCATACTGTATAAGAAAGAAATTCCAAATATGGCAATGTTTATTCCTTTCTCTGAAATACAACTTTTTAATACATTCAATTTCACATGCAAGTTTTTTCCCCCTTGAAATACATGATAAATCAAAATATTACTTACAGAAGTATCTTCATCTTCAGCAAGAGGAGGTTGTTGGGAAGGCTGTTCATTTATTTGCTTCAAGCGGGTTTCATCACTCTTATAATCGCACGAAGACACTGACATATCAATTTCAAATTCTTGCTTTGGTACTGATTTTGCCACATTTTGTTTGTCTGATATGTTTTCATAAGAACAAAAACTTGAACTATATTGTTGATACCTAATTACATAATAAAAATAAGTATTAAAGAATTTTAACAGAAAAAGTTCCCATGCAAAATAAAGCTAAATTAAAATTACCTTCTATTTATCACAATCCAGTCAGCAGTATAACACTGTATGCAGTCTTTTACTTGCTGGTTCAGTTCTCCCCTGTACAAGAAGAGAAATGAAATGGTAAACAGATTTTTATTATATTGTGTAGTAATTAATAGCAGGATACTCTTCTGTCATCCAGACTGGATTCAGAAATACATGGATGTATGGGTGCATGTGTTTATATATGCATGTGTATATGTACATGCATATGTATGTATATATGCACATACATGCATACTTTTCTGAATTCGTTCCTGATAACAGAAGAGTACCAAAAGCAGTACCCAAACATATATTTCAAATCAAGAATGTCTGTTTTCCAAATAGATAAAATATATATGTGTCCATACTTACACTTCATCATCAGGTACCACATGCTCTAAAGTTCGGCATTTATGTGGCAAAATTCCAATTTCTATATCATCCTCAGGAAAATCAAGCATATGACGAAATGTGTCACATTCAATTTGATCTCTGTGTTGATCAAGAAATTCTTCAACATCAAGAGGATCAACAACATCATTTAAAGGAACCTAAAGGATAATACAAATTTATGTTTCAATCATAATTAACAGTTACTTCACAAAAACAGGCTTTTTACAACAGTTTTTCCAGATATTTTAGTAAAAATCTGTTATATACAAAAAACAAAAGAGGAAAACCTTTATACATGAACTGATTAATTTCTATACAACTCATGGCAACTCATTCTTAACAAGATTATGCAATTAAAATACTTGGAATTATGGATTGTGGTTATGATAAAAATGCTTCAAAATTATATAAATATGCATAGCTTTTAATTTTGTAAATGGTATCCTTCAGCTTTGAATAGTAAATATCAGTCTCTCCCACTGCAGAAATATCATTCGGAATACTGCTTTCCCACTGCAAAAAATATCATAATGAACTTTCCCACTGCAGAAATATCATAATGAAACAACAGCAAATTTGATGAAGTTTTAGATTTTTGCATGAATGAAATTTTGAAACCAAACACACAACACTGAATTTTTTTTTCTAAATTTAAAAAGTAATTTCTAATAATTTTACATAAATATATTTAAGAAAACATTTCTACAAGAGTTAAAAACTATTATTTATTTATTTATTTTTATGAAATTTGGGAAATCAAGCATATCATTTGAGTAGGTATATTAGAAACTCAAATTTCTGTTCTGTATAATATGATCAAATTGAAAACTAATATTTCTGCTTCTACTTAACTCAAGATTTTAAAAGATTAATCAAAAGTATTACGAGACTCTATAACAAGATCAATATAGAATTAACTCAACATTTTTCAATTATTTCAAGAATTGTACTATTTAAAGTTGGAACTCTCCTGTATAATGAGGAAACACTATAATTCCATTCTCAATTTTTTAAAACACAACTTATCTTCCATTTTGATTTAATCCAGGGCTCATATTAATCTGAAGTGTTCTTGTCCAACAGCTTGACAAAATGTATTACAATCTTAATGATCAATTTATGTTTTTGAAAAATAAAAAATAAAACTTTCCACTGGTGGTGATGCAGAAAAGTTTTTTGAGGGATTTGATTTGTTTAATTTAACAAGTTAAATTTTAAGTTCTTAATTAATTAGTTGGAAATATTGAGTACATTTCTCTGGTTAATTTAATTCTCCTCAGGTGAAAATTTTATTTAAACACTTCTTTACTCTAATCAGAGCCATTTTAAAACAGGACTCCTATTTCAAGATTACATCTCTCTGCAATTAAAAATAGAAAATGTTAATTTTTTTGTTTGAAATTTTTATACAGCAAGAGTAAAAATTTTAACTTTTACAATTTAAATTTTATTACTTGATCAATTAGATCAGATAATTGGATTTAACTAAATTCTTATTCTAAAATTTCTTGGAAGCTCACTTTTGAATACATTTTAAAGTAATTTTTTGCCTTTAAAAAGAACATGGAAGGAACCAATCTCTTTTGTTTTCCTCTCTCACAATGAAAGGGTTACTGTTTTTCAACAAGTTTCTTCTGTTAGTGTAATGGGATAAAAACTTTAATTTGTATTGGATTCTACAAGTCCGTTTTCTCTCATCTTTCTGGGTAACTTTGGAGAAATTTGGGAACCTCTGCTTCATACAATGGGGAAATTGGTTCTTTGGGTGTTTTTCGTTTTTTTTTTTTTTTTTTTTTTTTTTTTTTTTAAGTCTAAATAATTACTTCTAGTAACATTTACATTTTTATGAAAGTGGCGTTGCAGTCTTAGGACCATGCTCATTTGGCTAAAGTTACCGGTGATGAGTCTGAGGAGCAATGATGATGTATGGCTGCTTGATGAGCTATTAAACCTAGGGCCCATCATTTGCTCAATGTGGGCACACAAATTACTAATAATGTGTATTGGCAAAGCTGCTCGGTTAAATTTTTACACCTTCACTAAATAATGTTATTGCCAAAATTACCTTTAGATGACTTGTCACTTTCTATGTATTTGCTTTTTTACTAAAAGAACCACAAAATATCTGGTTTCACTGGAGTTAAAGTGTTTACTAAAAGATTGCCCATTGCCCCCAATATTTGACAACTGAAGTAACCTAATATCATGCTCTAGTTGAGCTTCATGTTCTTTTAACTGACATATGATCATTCCTATATTCTAGGGCAAGCTGTTCTAGGCTTAAACTGCCAATGTCTAACTTGAGGGAAAAAAGATTCTACAAGATGTGTCTCAATATCCTATCATGATTAACTGATGATTAGACACTTGAGTGAACCTGAAAATCTTTGTAGATAAGTTATTCATGTTCTATTCTTAGTTTCCCCTCATTTACAGCATCAGTTCTAACGTGAAGAAACAAAAGAAAAAAAAAAAATATTATAATGATTATCTGAAAGCAGTAAGTTGCCAATAATTATCCTTAAAAATGCAAACAAATATGTAAATGATGAAAAATTCAATAAGAAAGCGCAATGTAATAACTTCACATTTTTATTGGTCTCATATTTTATATGCTATATATATGCAAGATAAGCTTCCATCTTAAAATATGTACCATTTTGCTTTTCTGCTTTGCTACTCCCTGCTGTATTCAAAATTATATTTTAAAAAATGCAAAAGTAGTTTTTCAAAAGCAGATGCTTTTGCATCAATTTATTTTGTACTGGTTAGTAAAATTGTTTGGATTATAAGACCAAAAAAGAAATACCGTATATGTTCGTGTAATGTCTGCATCCCAACTTTACAGGTAAAATTTATGTAAAAAAAAAGTGACTCGCACAATGCCTATACCCCAAAAACTAAAGAATGTCTTACTTTAAAATATATATTTTTTAACATCTTATTTTTCCTTTTCATCAATAAACATCCTTAAAAAAAAGAATATGCATTTGTTTTGTCTTTGGTTGGGGCCAGGATGGAAAGCAGAGACTTTCCTTACATTCTGGTGCAGCTGTTATTCAGTCATAACATCGGCACTAGCAATCCACTCAGATGCTATAATAAATGAAGGCAGTCCAAACAGGTTTTCACCACACTGGCTTCCAGGAAATACTGTTTTATAATGAAATTACTTTCCCCTCCTTCCTGCTTGGAACATCCGCATATTTTAAGCTTTCTCTCTTTTCATTCATAGTATCATTTGGAATTCGTGGTAGTTAGCAAGTAGTGTGCTTGAAATGGGAAAATACATCGGCTTTTAAACTGAAAGTCGTAGAATTTGCACAAGAAACTAGAAAAAGAGCAGCAGCAAGAATATATAAGGTGGAAATAAAAAGTGAGTGCACAATTGAAGCAAAAAGCATGATCAACTGGCGGCAATGAACAAAACAGGACGTGCATTTCGTGGTTCGAAATGCAAGTTTCCGAACTTAGAAAAAAGTAGCTGCATATGTTCATGACATACGTGATCAAGGGTATGTAGTAATACGGAAATGTGCCAAATAAGAGTGCTTGCTGCAGCATGAGAAGAAGACATTCCTACATCACAATTCAAGGCGAGTGAAGGCTGGCTACAGCGAATGATGAAACGAAATGGATTTTCATACAGTGCATCAGAACATAATTTTTTAAATAATGTATGCAAGATATTAAAAGAACCAACAATTACTTAATTTATGTAAAAGTAAATATTAAAATTACAAATGTTGGTTAATATGTGCCTCTATATTGTGCTCGTATGCGAACTAATACATGTCAGGTTTTGATAACGTAAATGGAGTAATTTATATTATATATGTGAATGGGAGAAAGTGAGTGTGTGTTCATATATCAGAAGATGTGGAGTGAATGAATAATGCCCTAATGGCAAAAATGACAAGTGATGTTACTTCTTGTAACTTAACTCTTCATTATTTAAGTGATATATAGCTATACACCCAACAAGTCTTACTCACGGAACTATTATTTCTTTGTACTTAACATGATGCAATTTTTATGCCTTTAATTAACCTGGTAAAAATATATTTGTTTTCATATTACACAACTAATTTGAACATTTTCATATTATATAACAAAAGAGTTATTTGAAAGAACATATGAATGAGATTTGGCTATCCTGCTCCAAGTGACTGCCAAAAAATTAAGCAAGCTACATTTTAATATTATCTAAAAACTAACATTTAAAAACAAAAATAATACATAAAGCATATTCAATTTTTTATTTACTTTATTGTCAATACATATTATAAAATACAATTACTCAAAAAAGGTACATTTGAATAATGTCTTACTATAGAAATAAAACAATTCACTATTAATATAGTCAGTCTAAACAACAATTATTTGAAAATAAATATTTTTAAAATCTCAGAAATATTATCTTAGACATTACTTAATTACGTAAAAGAGAAACTGGTCAATTTACATTGTTTTAATAACTACCTTTATTCAATAATGTTAATCAAAAGCTAATTCAAAATGCACTGACAAGCCAAAACATTATGACCATCTCCACATTTTTCAATGAACATGTCTGGATGACGTGGAGGGCACGCTGATTAAGTGGGAATGGTATTTAAGTGCTGCTGACAAGGTAAGGAATCATTCTTGCATTTATTTTTGCGAGTGATGGGAAAGGCTGCTGATCCAAGCAAATTTGATAGAGGGCAGATTATGATGGCCTGAAGACTTGGAACGAGTATCTCTGAAATTGCATGACTGTTCACAATCTGCTGTTGTCAGTATTTATGCAAAATGAATAAATGATGGTGAAACCAGCAGTAGATGCAAAGGTATTAGTCATCCAAGCGTCATCAAAGAAAAAGGATGTCACAGACTATCCTGCTTGGTACAGCAAAATCAGAACTAGACAATGGAGCAGCTGACAGCCCAATACAGTACAGATCAAGAGCAAGTGTTTCAGAACATACAGTTCAGCAGACACTATTGGATATGAGACTGCACAGTAGATGTTCCACTCATGTGCCTCTGTTGACCACACATCATTATCAACTATGTCTACAGTGGGCCCGAGAACATTGAGACTGCACCATGGATAAGTGGAAGACGGTCGGATAAATCATGACTTCTCATTCATCACATTCCCGGTCATGTCAGGGTATGCCGTCTTTCAGGCGGACAGTTGCTCCCTCCCTGTACAACAGGCCATGCACAGACTGGTAGTGGTGATATTATGCTTTAGGGCAGCAGTTCTCAACTTTTTGACTAACAAAAACTGAAAAACTTTAGTACCATCATTACATTTTAAAATGATTGTTTTTTCCGATTTCTCAATAAAAGCATTTTGCCATTTGCACAACCTACTGGCTATTTGTATTAAATATGCACAAACAAATATTAAACTGAAAATTGTTTACCATTTTAATTATCAAAATTTGAGTCATAATACTTTAATTCTAAAATTTAGTGTGAAATTTGGGCCTGTGTAAAAGAGGTCAATTTCTTTATGTCTAGTCTTATTTCACTTAGTTTTAACCACAAATTAGGAACCCCTTTTAATATTATTCTTTCAAATATAACACAGAAGGAAATCCTTGTTTACACACATAGGTTATGCAAAAAAAAAAAAAAAAAAAAAAAAAAAAAAAAAAGATATAAAAATATAATAGCTTTATTTGAAATGCCTTTAAATTATTTTTTTGGTTCAGCCAAAAGTTAACAAGTGTGTTATTTTTGAAATCATCAGTTACAGTTCGATCACAGGAAACTTCGGTTGATCTTTACAATATGGTAACTGGTAGTTTGGCGACATTTTGGAGGCGATAAAGGTTACTACCTGGCACTTTGGTAATAATGTGAGCAGTACTCAGTTCCGATTACACATTATTTTGTGTGAGGGAAATGAGAGATCATGGGATATGTCATGTGGTATTAATGGACGAATTACGGTTCTTTAATCGGAAAAGGGGGGAAATCGTGAAAAAAATCTGGAAATTTTGTATTTGGCTTTATTCTGTGTTGTGTGAAACAGTGTTCGTGAATTTTTGGATCCCATGGCCGTAACTAAAGTGAATTCGAAATGGGTATTTATGTATGTATTAATTTAATGTATGTGCTCATTTATATTTTAAGTAGTGTTTTTGAATTTAATTATATTTTAATTAAATGATAGTTATTTTGTGAATTTTATGTTTGTAGGAATTTGGTATACGTTTTAGTTGAAGTAAACGTGCATGGAAATAATTTAAATATCTGACACTAAGTATTTGTAATGGTTGCGGTATGAATTCGTTGGTGACGTGTATAATGTAATATATGATTTAGAGGTAAAAGTTTTTGGATATTTTATTTATTTTATATGTGGAAATGTTCATTACTTTTTCGCGATCAGGTAATTTATATATGTTTTTTTTACCGGGTTTAAAGATTGAGAAAATTGTCATGTATTTTCGTGAAATTTTTCTAATTTATGAGAAAAAAGCAGTGTACATGGATATAGTGAAGAGTGTGCGCAATGCCATTTTTGTGCAATTCTGGGATGTTTTTTTAAGTAAAAATAAGTCGGCGTGTACATGGTTTATGTGTATGTGTTATTTTGAAAAACGCGTAAATAGTATGGTATTGTGCACTTTTTCCCAATTTTGCAGTGAATATTTGTCATGATTAAGCAGTTTTGTTAGATAAAATTTCTAGCATAAGTGTAATTCGGCTAGTAGATTGTTGGAAGAAGTGTTCAGTAGATAAAAAGAAAAGAAAAATGTCTTTACTTTGTGAAGACAAAATGGCGGCGGGAAAAAAAAAATAGAGGGTTGCTGTAGGAGAGTTGGTCGCCAAATTTTCGCCAAAAAAATGCCAAGTTACCATAATGTAAAGATCAACCGAAACTTCTATTAATTGTTCTTTTTCTTGATGAGATTTTTTAATTTAATAGTTAAAAATACTTTGTTTCTTTGCGTACCACCTATTTTTCTCTCGCTTACCACTGGTTGAGAATCGCTGCTTTAGGGGATGCTTTCAAGGGAGGTTCTGGGAGCCTTAGCTGTAGTAGAACAGACCATAAAAGCTGCTGACAATATGAACATAATTGCACATCAGCTGCACCCTTACATGGAATCTGTCTTCCCAACTGAAAATGGAATCCAGCATGACAATGCCCAATGTCACAAGGCTCGAACTATGTTGGAGTGGTTCGAGGAGCATAAGGATGAAGTCCATTTAATGCCCTGGCACCCTAATTTGCCAAATCTTAACGCAATAGGATGTTATGGAGCAGCAGCTCAGAGTTCAAGCACCACCAAGTCGAAATATGCTGACTGCATCACTGCTACTTAGGTATTTGACCCAACCTGTCTCCAGTCATCTACCAAGAGCTTATGGCATCCATACCAAGGAGAGTTGCAGTAGCTTTGCAGACCAAAAGTTGCACAATGAATTATTGAGTAGGTGGTCATAATGTTTTGGCTCTTCAGTGTAAATTATTTTAATTTATTTTTGGCAGTGGCACCAAACATGAAATAAGATTGTACATAACAGTAAATATACACATTTCTGTGAATTGTATCTGAAATAATTTCTGCGATAAAATTTGGAGATTAAAAACAACATACTTTTCCAGGTAATACTGCGTGCTTAGGAGCAATATCTTGCTTGTTTTGTTGAGATGAAATAGTAGAAATTTGTTGACGAATATCAGCATTGTGCTGCCTAAAGAAATCAAAATCATAAAATTTGAGTTCCTTCATAAAAATTCACAAATAAATAATAGAGATACAACAAAGTTAATAATTTATGTAGCTAAAGGATGATAATAATCAAATCATTAAGAAAATATTAAAGAGTTTTTAAAGATAAAGGGTACTTAATTAACCTTGAATATGTAAACTTAGAAACAGATTAATCAACATGACTTTCTGAATAAACTATCAACTATTAAAAAAAAAAAAAAAAAAAAAAGAGAGAGAGAGAGATCTAGAATGTTTTTTGCACAAAATATATTTGCCTTAACATTTTTTCAGGAAACAACTACTGTTTTAAATTTTATATTAATAATGCAATGGATTATGAAATGAAAATGTTTTAAAATTGACATGAAATAAAATTTTTAATTTTTATTAAATTAATAAACAGAGACAGTATACTGAATTTTACACAAATTAATAAACACAGAAAATATTGTATGATAATGAATATTTACACATCATGAATACAAAAATAATTTTTTCCTCATCAAAAAATATTCAAATACATATTACACAATTTTTTTACAATCATTTTTAGATTTCCCAACTGATTTGCATTTTTTAACTATTTTAAAATGAATGAATACATCATCTTCAATGTTGACTTCTACTGCACATCATTCAGCAATTTATATCAATATCAATTTGTTGGGTTTTTGCCATGAACATAAAAGTTAGTGTGATGAAGTTTTAATATGAAGGTCTATTTAATTAAACAGCACTTAGTCTAAATGTTTTTCTGAACTTTAACAGAACAAACTATAACAGTATTGCAATAACAGAACAAACTATAACGGTATTGCAATAAACTACAATTTATTAATTATAAATTGGTAGATGAAATTGTAACTTTACTGGAAATCAAGTTATATATACAGTCAAAAGTCGTTAATCCAGACTCGTTGGGACTTCGGCGATTCCGGATTATGGATCATCAGTTTGAATCTGGTAAGATGGCATGCAGAAATTATAAAATTAAAAATATAAAACCGTAATTTATGAAATAAAGAACAATTATGATCTAAAGGGTATCAAAATTTACAAAAAAAAAAAAAAAAAAAAAAAAAAAAAAGCTTAATATTTATTTGTTTACTTTATTAAACATTTCTTTCAATGTAAGTTGTTTAAGTTGCTTCGTTTTTTATGTGATAATATAATAATTAAATTCTATAATAATATAATAATTTAATTCTATAAACAGACATAATTTCTTGTTCAGTAACAAAGTTCCGCTGTTGAAGTCCTATAATTGCTATGTTGAGAATACCGGCTAATTTGTCAATCGAATTTTTTTCGTTTTCAATAACCTCCGTCACTTTCTTCGCTATCGGAAGCGAATTATAATGACGAGGCATTTGATTTAAATCATATCAAAGACGGAGTACATCGAAATGAAATACTACATTTAGTAAGCAATTATAAGCCAAATAAAATAAAAACATCTGCCCTGAAGATAATGCTGACAGATCAACTTCTAATTCATTGCGTGCCGGTTGTGGCGTTAAAGATAAACAAAGTTTAGATAAACAAACGTTAAAGTTTAGATAAACAAAGGATATGCCTTTATCCATTTTTTGCAGCAATTCCACTTTTTGTTTAATGGACTCCGAAACATACTTTCGCTTTGTAGATCCATTACATATTAGTAAATATAAATCGGAAATTCTATTTGACATAATCGAAAGTTCAAGCTTACTTTTATAAAATTGCTCTAACAGTCTGCAAAAAATAATAAGCCAGATCCAATTCGAAGATTAAGGAACAACGCAATCTGCAACATTAACTGAAATAGATAATTAGATAATTTTAGCTTAGCTTATACCGTCTGTAACGGCCATTCGTAAACGTATTTTGCGCACGCGCACACGCAAATTCGCAGCCGTAGAGGTATTACGCGCATGCGTCAATGCGATGCATGCGCAGAAAGTTTGTAGCTTTGAGGTCTGGATTATAGATCATTCTGGATTATGGGTGTCCGAATTAACGACTTTTCACTGTATATAGTTTGCAATAATATCACTGTAACTATCTTATAATAACTTCATTTGTAATATGTGTATTTGTTTGTGATACATTTTCATACAAAAATAAAGCATATTGTTACTTATTTTGATTCAATTTTAAATGCAATGCAGCAGCACATAATGTGGCACTGCAAAATAATTTGATCTCTAGTGATGATGATGTGCTGGCACATAGTTATAAAATTCTATGCTTAATAATCAATGTGGTACACATAACAATTTTTATTATCTCTTTTAAATCATATTCCTTATTATAAGTAAATCAGCTTATGGGTACAATCTATTTCTATGACACGTCATTAACTATCAACACATCGTCTCATGACCTCAAGCAAAAGTGTTAAATACAGTGCCCTGGCTTATTAAAAAAAAATCAAAACAGGCATATGTAAAATAAATTAAAGATGTTTAATCTAGCTGGTGAGATGAAGTCAAATGATAATCAGATATTAACAGATGATTCTCTTTTCTTCTTGTATCCTAAACACTAAACTCCAACAATTCAACCTAATGTACTGTCATCGGTATTATCATCCTTGAGAATTTCAGTACATTTGTAGACTTCTCAGACCTAAAAAGTGAATTTATGCTGTATATGCATTATATCGATATAGAGTGTACAGATATAAATGGCAAAATGTCTAGCTAATCCTGAAAGACAAAATGTGCATTTATCATAGCATTCTTGTTTTTGTATCATAATGCTTTGTAATTACTTCAGATTTTCATTTCTGGAATTTTACACTTTGAGTTCTTAGAATTCAAAACAATCAAACACTTTTGCCACAAAAATATCATGATAATTACTTCTTCCTTTTATACCATTATAAGTTACAAAAGATTTCACAAGGATGAGAAATAGAGATGCAACAGACAACCTCCAATATAGAAATTTTCTATTCTAATTCAGTTTTAATCAATATTCATCTTCAACTCTTTTCTTCATTCAATCAAATTTTATTCAAAAATTAATTCCGAGCATAAATTTACACTTGATTCATATCTTTATACAAATTCATGAATAAATTTGCAAAATAAATCTAAGGCACTAGATTTCTTAATTACAATTATTACACTCAGACTAAATCCTGAAATAAAATTCTGCGGTAATCTTTAGTAAACAATATTCTAAGAATCATCATTACATTTGTCTGCTAATAATATACAATAATATTTCTTTAGATAACTTATGATGAACCATATGCTTATTACAAAGATCTTACCCAGATTATTTTCAAATTGTTAAAAAAACCTTTATTTCTTAAGAACATAAAAAAGTAAGAAAAAAATTTGCTGTTTAATACGATGATAAAGGAAACAGTATCAATTAGTTAAGGCCATGATAAAGAGAAAAGTAAAATTTTATTTCAGACAAACACATCTGTATGTTCATATTATTGAATTTTAATTTCTGTTTATTACTTTAAATGCATAATTTCCACAGCTTTTATTCGTCAATCATAATGAAAAAAATTCATTGAAAAATAATTAATAAAAAATTTGTAGAGAAAAAATTTAAAAAATGCAATATGTCATTTGACCATTAAATACATTAAATTTCCCACCACTTTAATTTTTGGGCAAACGCCCGCTGGCGAATTTCCATTATAGACCTTCTTTTAAATCTCTGATCACATGTTGATTCTAAAATTTAGCAGGCGGCATTTGAAGTTTTTTAAAACATCAAAAGCGTAAAAAAACAGAAGGGCTCTATTCTATAGGTATAATCTCTAACATGTTCTTTTCTTTTTCAAAGGCAGGATGGTAGAGCTTTCCGCATTCGGCGGCTTTCCGACTACAGTTTTTTTTCGACTATAGCTTGGAATAATCTGAAACATAGAAATTAATAACAGAACTTTGCAACCACGGAGTGTAAAAGAAGGAGCGTGAACTCCATTGTCAGTTTTGCCCAGTAATGATCCATTTTTTTTGTCCCTTTGTTTATTCAGGACTGTGCTCCGGTATGGGATGTTCCTTATGCTACGTCTAATGTATGGTATTAAACGGCATTATCATCCTAATTATCCTATTTTCATTATGAAGTATGCAAAATTTAATTGATGTTTAGCACCAGGTTATAAATGGGGTTTTTCCTCGTCAGTCAACAAAATTAAAACTTCAGGGTTAAAATACTAAACTATGTTTGAAGTGGCAAAGTAGTCCATTGAAATCCGGTCGCGAACACTTAGCCGACGGGACACTTAACCGACACCAGTTAGACGACAAGACATTTAGCCGACACGGACACTTAGCTGACATGTACACTTAGCCGACATGGACACTTAGCCGATAGGACATTTAGCCGACACGACACTTAGCCGACAGGACATTTAACCGACACGGACACTTAGCAGACACGGACACTTAGCCGACAGGATATTTAGCCGACACGGACACTTAACTGACAGGTCATTTAGCCGACAAGACACTTAACCGACAAGGACACTTAGCCGACAGGACATTAAGGCGACATGGACAGTTAACCGACAGGACATTTAGCCGACACGGACAGTTAGCCGACAGGACATTTGGCCAACACAGAGAGTTAATCGTCAGGACATTTAGCTGCGGGACCCTTAACTGTCAAGTCATTTAATCAACAGGACACTAAGCCGACAGTGACGTTTAGCTGACACGTACCCAATAATTATTCAAATTTACTATCAATTACAAAATTTCTCGACTTCTCCATAAGTTCAAAATTTAAATCATTTTCTTCACCTATCAGCAAAACTCATTTTTCGATTCTTAAAGATCTCATATGTGCTTTTAATTATTGTGTGGTGTATATTGGCCAAATTGAAAAAGCGCTGAAATTTGTCGTCAGGGAATATGAATTAAATATCAAAAGGAAAAAAAAGATTTTTTTTTTTTTTTTTTTTTTTTTTTTTTTTTTTTTTTTTTACCTAAGTACGGCGGTCACTTAATTACATTTTAATATGGGATTTTCAAAAATTATCCGTAAAGCTTCTTCATTAATCAACTGTGTTCTTTTGAACAATTTCACATCATTAATAATTTTTCTTGTTTACTTAATGATATTAATTTTCCAATCTGGCTCTTCTTAATGCTTTCAATTAGAAAGTCCTCCACGAAAGCATCCCTCCCCTTAGGCACATAGCCCTAGTGTGCTTTGCATTAATTAAATAAACCAAACCTTAATGTTTTCAAATTTGTAGGAAATTAAAAGCGCGATTCTGTAACATTTTATTGACCACGCCTCTCGCTTAAAATACTTACTTAGGTTAATGTTTATAACACTAAACTGTTGCATAATGTTTAATTTAAAATGAAAATATTCTTTCAGGTTTTATTTTATTCAGAATTGAATACATTTCCGCAAAAACTACATTTTTCACTCTTGATATATCGAAAACGCTGCTGATATGCAAATTTTCTAACCACGCCTACTAAATGATTTGGATCGTGTTAAGATCGTGCGGAAGCCTTTTGAATATGATTTATCGGAATTGGATAGTACATACTTTAGTACACTGCAAAAATATACATAGATTTCTCTTTTCCTAACTAATTTGTATATAATATTATGTACTCACAATCATAATATTACACACACAATCATCTTTCTTCTCTCATCAGGCGACAGAACCCTAGGATAAACACCGTATATCGCAGTTCTTCTCTCTCTTTATATATATATTAGTATACACAATCAGTTTTCTTCCTTAAATAAAAATTATGCAATAATTCAGCTCTCTCAGTATTAACTTTTGAACTTTTATCATAATGGCCATAGTTAGTAGGTAAAAATAAGTTTGCCCGATTCCGACATTTTAATAGAGTTGCTTATTTTTATCTAAGAATGGTACATAACTGCCGGTTGACGATGAGGTGATAATGATTTTTAAATATCTCTTTTCGGTCACCATAACTTTGAAAGTTTTCTTTATTATTTTTTAATAGCAAAATAAAATAGAGATGCTAATCTAACACTAAACCGCCAATATTTCCTTTAAAAGCATAATTAAAAAATAATACTTACTTCGGTATTCAGGTTTGGGACATTTTCGAGCAACGCATTTATAAAGGTTTAGCCTAAAAAAGCAATTTTCAACGGAAGAGACTGGTTCTATATTGAGTAAAACGGTCACTCTATTTCTGATAGGTCCAGTAGCGTCTGAGCGGTAAAGTCGCAGAGCACTGGTAGTTCGGTCCGAATTTCGAATCCCGCGAACGGACTGTCCTTAGTTTGGGTCTCCCCATATGTAACGTGTATACGAGCCAGTTTTCCTTAGAACGTCCTCCACGAAGGCATCCCTCCCTTCTGGCTTTGTCGTAATTACATAAACCAAACCTATTTCTGTTAGGTCGCCGCAGTACCATGTAGCTAACCCAAAAAACGAGAAAGAGAAGGAATGAAAGAGAAAAAAAAAAAAAAAAAAATTAAATTAATAAAAATTGAAATGAAAATTTATACATTTTTAACAGATATTGAGAAAAGTTATATTTTCTAAGAAAAACATTAATACAACATATTACATTGAAAATTACACATCGCGGCATATCAAAACATAGTACATAATATTATGTATTTACACGACTGATCTAGTTAAATCTAGCACAGATACATGGCACATTACGGTGACATTTCACGATCTGACGCTTTGCTCCTCCCTATTTGGTTTGTGGCTGCCTCCTTCTGCAGCTTCACTTATGAATAAAACAAAAGCTTAAGGAATATTTTACTTCCAAATTACACATTACGCACTAGTTTAGGGCTATAAACATTAACCTAAGTAAGTATTTTAAGCGAGAGGCGTGGTCAATAAAATGTTACAGAATTTTTATTTCAACGATGGTGGCATGAACTGCAAATTATAGAGGTCACAAATAATTTATACCTTTGCTGGTCTTGAAAATTCACTTTTTTAATTAGTTTTAATAACAAAATAAAATATATTTGCTGAACTAACCCTCATCGCCATATGTTTCTATAAAAAAGTATAATTCAAGAATAACAAAAATTTTTATTGCATTATTCAGATTTTTCATGCCAGGGAAAGGAAGTTTCATTAGTGGGAGGAGCCAAACGATTTTTTAAGGGAAGGAATGTAACATGATGTGATGAGCAAAATAGTAATGAAACGTAAAGATATTTAGAAATTTGAAAGCATTTAGAAGAGCGAGATTGGAAAATTAATATCATTACGTAAACAAGAAAAATTATTAATGATGTGAAAGTTGATTAAATGAAGAAGCTTTACGGATAACTTTTGAAGATCCCATATTAAAATGTAATTAAATGACCGCCATACTTAGCTAAAAAAATTCTTTTTTCTTTCCAAATTTGATTCATATTCCCTGACGAGAAATTTCAGCGCTTTTTTAATTTGGCCAATATATACCAAACAGCACGATACATATCAAACAATGCTAAATTAAAACAATAATTAAAAGCACGTATGAGATCTTCAAGAATCGAAAATGAATTTTACTGATAAGCGAAAAAAATAACTTAAATATTGAACTTATGGAGAAATCGAGAAATTTTGTAATTGATAATAAATTTAAATAATCATTGGGCACGCGTCAACTAAACGTCACTGTCAGCTTAGTGTCCCGTTGACTAAATGTTTTGACAGTTAAGTGTCCTGTAGCTAAATGTGTCGGCTAAATGCCCTGTCGTCTAAGTGTTCTTGTCTGCTAAATGTCCTGTCGGCTAACTGTCCATGTCGGCTAAGTGTACTTGTCGGCTAATTGTCCGTGTCGGCTAAATGTCCTGTCGGCTAAGTGTCCGTGTCGGCTAAGTGTCCGTGTCGGCTGAATGTCCTGTCGGTTAATTGGTGTCGGTTAAGTGTCCCATTGACTAAGTGTCGCGGACCCGTACCTATGTATGTATCTCGCATAACTCAAAAACGAGTAGTCTCGAACGTTGGAATTTTGTATATAGGACTGCTATAACATGTAAATGTACAACTCTTTTACATGTTGGTAAACTGCGCTTTTTGCTTTAAAAATGACTCAATTATGTTTTTCGTATCTTCCGATTAAGGTTTTATGCCTTTAGTGAATCTGCATGGAATAGTTGTAGAATTATTAACAATTTAAAGGTTGTTTAAGTGCGGTTAAGCCTAATTTTTAACGGAGCAGCCATATTTGTTTACATTCGAAATTTAGCAGAATAGAATAGTGACTTAAGTCTTTCTGCACATTCAGTGTCTTTTTGCGAATTCTGTGTGTCGATTAAATGTCCTGTCGGCTAAGTGTCCTGTTGGCTAAGTGTCCGTGTCGGCTAAATGTCCTGTCGGCTAAGTGTCCTTGTCGGCTAAATGTCCTGTCGGTTAAGTGTCCGTGTCGGTTAACTGTCCTGTCGGCTAAGTGTCCTTGTCGGCTAACTGTCCGTGTCGACTAAATGACCTGTCGGCTAAGTGTCCTTGTCGGCTAAATGTGCTGTTGGCTAAGTGTCCGTGTCGGCTAAATGTCCTGTCGGCTAACTGGTGTCGGTTAAATGTCCCGTCGGCTAAGTGGTTGTCGGCTAAGTGTCACGGACCCAACTAATAATGCTATATCTCAATACAATACTAAACGAAAGCGTTTTAAATTGAACAGAATTTGGAAATTTTTTTAAATTAATTGGACATTTGTTGGAAAATTTATTTTCCGTTTGTTACATTCCTTTCGAAATAAAGCTAAAAATGAATGTTTATTAAGATCAGAGGGAAGAAAAAAAATTTCAATTCTTTCAACGAGCATTACAGTGTTGAAGAACTGGCGTTATTTTGAAATACCTAAGAGCCTTTGAATGCCCATGTATTGACGGAAACAAAGGAGAAAGAAAGAGAATTTATCAGTATTATGCAACTGATATGCTCCACAGTCTTGTTGAAGAGAAACGAATGAAAACAATGAGATGAAAATCAGCACGTCGAAGTAACCGATAAAGAACTAACTGTAATGACAAAAGTTCATGTCTGAAGGTCAAAGCAGATTAAAGATTTCACGTTTCATTCTTATCATTTATTTAAGTCGATGTTGAATATCTAAGCAAAAACTCAAACGTAAACTGAATAGACGTAAAGCAATGACTTCATATTGTGCTCTGTCCATAGATCCGCCGGATATTGAGGTAATTAAAAATCTTGACGTTATTCTGTTGATAACTTTAATTAAAAATGAAACAAATGCATCTTCCAGCATTCGAAGTTTAATGGGTACTATTCGGTTTCGAGGGCTGTAAAAAATCGCCAAACTATTGTTGATGCCAATGCTGCCAAAAAAAATTGCGGCAACCCTAATAATTGCGGCAAGAAAGGAAGTATAATAGTAAATAACTATCTAAGATTGATGTTTTAATTTAGATGAAAGGTTAATTTCATATAATACGTTTTTATTATTATAATTTATATGAAAAAGGCTAAACATGGCTGAATGGCGTAATAACTATTAAGCGTAAATAACTATTTCAGTTATAATTCATATAAAAATTGCTAAACATAACTGAATGGATGCCTGCATCGCTATTTCGCTACCAACTTATCGCTAAAGCATAATTTCATCTCGGTTGTTCAAACGTAATTTTCTATAATGAATGATGCCTTCTCCTTGAAAATATTCTCGGTAAAGTACAGAATCGCTCACTTATTTGTTTGCCGCTTTTTACAAGGGTAAAAACAATTGGATTTTTGTCAATTCTTCTTTTACTTTTTAAGTGAAAATAGGTCGATGTGCACATGGATACCGAGTATGTGCAATTCTTAAAAACGCGTCAAGTAGTGGGTGATTCTGCACTTTTCCCAAAATTCTATTGGCGACTTTTCGTCATGGGCAATTCCCAAATTGTTAAATCCATAGGATATCAAAAAAGGATTTAAAATCGAAAAAGGATTTAAAATCAAAAAAGGATTTAAAATTAAACTAGTATTTCAATGGCGTCTTAAGAAATATAGAACTATATAAACTTACGCAATCTGAAATCAACGCGTACGCTAGATTTGGCGCGCTGTTAAATGCGCGCGTTTGCTAAATTTGGCGCTTTTGCGCATACATTTTCGCTGCAATTTTTTACGGCCCTCAAAACGGAATAGTACCGTTTAATGTTAGAAATTCTAGCAAAAACATAAGGAATTATATGAACTCACGGAATTCGTGAGATCAGTTTAATTGCTTTTGATATCTATTATCGGGATCGGATTCGGAAACGTATGTATGTAAGTACGTATGCACAGTTTATGTGCATGCACACATACATTCATACGTAGGTATATGCATGCATACATGAGCACATACATATATCAATACATACGTTTCTCAATCTGGTCCTGATAAGAGAACGGAACCCTGCTTTTTAGTTTGACCTATTACCTAATGGGCCAAAAGGTGAACAAGTTCGTGCAAAAATATATAAACATTTTATTTATGAATACAGTTAAATGTCTATTTCGGAAACGAATATAATGAATTTTCTTTTTTGTTACTTTTACTTTCTTGTACGAAGTAAAGGCTGTATTGTAATCGTGAAAAATTTCAGATATCATATTTCAAATTAAATATCCAATATGACCGTTCCCGAATTTTTTTGAACGATTTTTTGTATGACGATCCGTACGTACGTACGTATGTACGTATATGTGTATGTATGTATATATCTCGCATAACTCAAAAACGATTAGCCGTAGAGCGTTGAAGTTTTGTATATGGAACTGCTATAACATCTAATTGTGCAACTCTCTTTTTATTCCAATCGACAGTACCAAACATATATATGTACTAATAAAATTCCATAATCAAGAATACACTTAAAATTCTAACTGTATGTTCTTTTCATTTTTAATGGCGACGTTCTCTTATTTGAAAGTACGTGGAATTAAATCTACAGCCCCGTAGTCAAGTTGTTTTTCCCGCCTTTTCTACACGTACAGTTATAGAATGTTCTGGAAGTTTTTAAAGCGAACTGGATTGGCTGACTAGGCTGACGTCATTTCTTGGAAGCTCCGCCTTTCCAGAGGCTATAAAAGGACTAGCAAAAGGAATATCGGGGCTTTTTCTTAAATGTCACGATGCAGTAAACTTCATACAAAAAGTTATTAGTAATTCTTTTTATTTACTCCGGATATCTGATATTTGTAACTGCTATTTCCCCTGACCAATAATAAATGGATCCTGTTTTTTAAACTTATCGTCTGATATTTTAAGCTACGACTAAAGTTGAGACATCACATATATATATATACACACACACACATATATATATTATTATTTTCGAATCGTTGGTCGTAGTTACAATATTTCTGGTTATAGAAGTGTTTTAAATGACGAAAGTATTCCTGCTTTGGCACTGCCAAATATTAAAAAAATTAATTATTGACAAATAATGAAATCTGACTTTTAGTGCGATCTTTCGACCTCTATACCCGTTATAAAAAAAATTAGTAGTTTTACTCCCATACAAAAAAAGTTGACTGGCATATTTAATTTCAAAATTTGCAGTTTTTGGTGTCATTTTCGTCTTGCGTTGAGAGATCAGTTCATTAAGTTAGAATAATTGAAGCGAATGAATTTAAATAAAGTGCAGCAAGAAATATGTACAATTTAATAAGTTGTACAGAGATGTCATGCGCTCATCAGAAATCATTCATTAGAGATGAAATCTGTATAATACTACCAATTAAAAACATAGCATTCATTAGAGATGATATCATTAGCATACGTTAGAGATACATCAGGCATTCACTATAGATGATACTGAATAACATTTCGTAAGCATTCTTTAGAGGTGATATCTATGTAATACTGTCATGAAGTCTTTGCTTCTAAACGTTAAAAATACTTGCTGATGCCATTTCTTAAATTATAAATTACATTTTAAATGTAATTGCGCATTAGAATAAAAATTAAATACATTTTTCGGGATTAGCCAGTGCAAACCGTGCGACCTCAAGCGGCGGTTCAATTTATGCGTAGTAATTTTTTTATTTATTAGTTGACAGAATTGAGAAGCCAGAGAGATGGCACCGGGAGACAAAAAAATCTAGCTGTCTGTTTTCATGATCTTTCACAAGAATTTTACCTTTATCAGAAGCAAGAAATTCTTGTTCCGACTGATTTCGAGCTTATCAAGAATCAAGAGATAGTCAAACACAGAAAAAAGAAGTCTTATCTAATTTAGATATTTGGGAAGCAAGCTGGAACGTCATGAAATAGCTCGTTTACAAAAGGTAGGGGATTCACTGGAAGGACACCCTATTAGGAAAATTCTCAAGCTGAGTCCTGCATCTTAAGATGCGGGGGTTCCTACTTAAAATTACAGAAACAGGCGATAAACATATTTTCAAAGTATATATATATATGTAATAATAAAATTCCATAGTCAAAATTACACTTAAAATTCTAACTGTATTTTCTTTTTTATTTTTAATGGCGACGGTCTCTTATTTTAAAAGTACGTGGAATTAAATCCACAGCCTCGTAGTCAATTTGTTTTTCCCGCTTTTTCTCCACGTACAGTTTTAGAATGTTCTGGAAATATTTAAAGCGAACTGGATTGGCTGACGTCATTTCTTTGAAGCTCCGCCTTTTCAGAGACTATAAAAAACTTGCAAAGGAATATCGGGGTCTTTTCTTTAATGCAACGATGCAGTAAACTTCATACAAAAAGTTATTAGTAATTCTTTCTTATTTACTCCGGATATCTGATTTTGTAACTGCTATTTCTCCTGACCAATAATAAATGGATCCTGTTTTTTAAACTTATCGTCTGATAATTTAAGCTACGACTACATCTATGATTCTTCACCAATCTATTTATTTCGGACAAAAGCTGGTACATCACACACACACACACACACACACACACGCACACACACACACACACACACACACACACACACACACACACACACATATATATATATATTACATTTTGAGTTGAAAATGTGCTCATTTAGGATTACTAGATATGTTCCTACAAAAATATTTATCAATGTCGTTGCGTGCGTACGGGTTCGTAATGGATTGAATGCACAAGTCGATATAAGCTAATAAAATTCATTCTTATTCCAAGAAACGAAACGAAATGCAGGAATTTCCTCAGAGATATTCGTACAATATCACAATATCTCACAGTAGTTATATTTTAAACTACTAAAGTGTTAAATAGAACACAATTCAAAGCAGAGAAAGCTAATCCGATCATCCCGCGAATTCGTTACAATCATCAACAAGAACTAAGTAAAATACTGAATTGAGATGCTTTGATCCGGCTTTTATAAACTTTTTAATCATGCGCGAGAACATTCTCGTATTTTCTCGATTTTTCTGGATAGCAAAAGAGTACAATTACGAGATATCTATTTATTAAAATGTTAAATACGCGTGCTCCTGAATTTTAATTTTTCTGGCGTAGCTTTCTCTTTAAATATGTCTCATGCTGCATTGCACGGGAATATAAAACAACTTTAATTATAAATTCTACTAAAAATAGCTAAATAAATACAAAAACCGTAACAATATTTTACTTTTTTGTCAATTATATTTATTAAGATATGAGGAATTAAACAGACTAAAATCTATTTGATAAAGTAAAATGCTTATTAAATGTACCTGCTTGAATACACGCAGTAGCTATTTTCAAGAAATTCTCTTTTCATTTGCAAAATTGTCTGTAAAATTTTCATATAGGTGAATAAACCTAAACTTTTAGTCCGTTTAATTCACTGTATTTCACAGAATACCTTTTGGAAAGTTTCATTAAATTTCTGTAGTAATAATATTTTAAGTTAAAGGCTTTTTCATAACAGAAAAATTGAAAAATCAAGTTTTTCAAAAAAAAAAAAAATAGGTTTAATATAATGCAAACACAATGAGAAGGAAAAGAAAATGTTGCCAAGTATGAAAATTGAATTGCAAAACTCATCTTGTTCTCCAGCACTTAATAACAAAGTTTCAAAATCATCAAGAGTTTATTTTAAATATTACTGACATTCGCATAATATAGTACAGTGTGGGTTATTTAAAATTATTACTTATAATAATTATTATTTTTAATATTATAACTACTTTTTTATGGAATTATTACGTCCGGATTGTCTAAGTGGCTGAAATAGTGGTTCACTTACATAAAAGAAGTGCAGGAGCCCTTTTATTTAGGGCCTGCACTTTTTTTATGTAAGTGGTGCGTGCCGGCTAAAATTATGATTTACTATCTCAAGGACTGAGAAGTACTGCAGTCGGGCTCCGACGCAATTTAAGCTCTGGTAAAAAGTATGAATTTCATTTTCTTAGTTCATGAAATCGTTTATTGACTTCTAAGAAAATACAAAATGAGTTAAAAAAATTAGATTTCTATATGTATTTAAATACTGTTTCTTTTAAAAAAATGACATACCTTATGAAATTGAAAATTTTCATTATCGGATAATATGAAAAGCTTGTATCTTCATCTTCCGGTATATCTTCAGGCACATCATCGAATTCTGTTTCATCTGCTCCATCATTGTTACTCTGATCCATAGATAAATAATCTTCATCGGTTCCATATTTCACCAACACCAAACACCCTTGCTGCAGCACGATTTTTAGTTTCTTTCGCAGAATGAATGGACTTGCCATTTGAAACCAGTATTGTGTTTTTTTTCGTTTCGCGGGAACCATGTTTACTGCTAAAAGGAACATTAGACGCGACTTCAAATGACTACAGAAAGATAAAACATCTAATTCCTAATTCCACCAATTCATTTAGGTTGGACGTGCATTACTACCAAATTATATCCCCCTTCTTCCGAAACCCTACAACAGCATTCGGTAAAAGTATAGTTTAGGGTACCCCTTGGAGAAACTTGGCGATTTTTGGCGGTACATGGATACCAATTTTGTGCAATTCTTTGACTCGTTATTTTGGCTTGCGAAGCGGGGATTTTTGCCCCAAAAATCGCCGTTACACAAAACCAAAATAACAAGAGAAACAATTGCACAAACTCGGTATCCATGTACACATCGACTTATTTTCACTTAAAAAAAATCCCCGAATTGCGCAAAAACGGCATTGCGCACTCCTTTGACTTTATCCATGTACACGTCTACCTATTTTCACTTAAAAAAAAATCCCAGAATTGCACAGCCCACCAGCGGCCGAGCGGTAAAGTCGCTGAACACTGGTAGTTCGGTCCGAGGTTCGAATCCCGCGAACGGGCTGGCTTTCGTGGGTGTTTTCGTGGTTTTCCCCATGTGTAACGTGTATACGAGCCAGTTTCCCTTAGAAAGCCCTCCACGAAGGCATCCCTACCCTTAGGCAGATAGCCATAGTGTGCTTTGCCATAATTAAATCACCAACACCAGAAATGCACAAACTTGCATTGCGCACTCCCTTTACTTTGTGTGTACACAACGATATATTTTCACTTAAAATGTCAAAGGAGCACCAATTTCTACAATATAGGCAAACAAAAATACATAATCTCAATAAAATACATTTTAAACCAAACAATAAAATAACATAAAAAAGGAAAAACATGTTATACATTTAAGCACTACCAAAAGCAAATATTCACTTACCATGATTTTCGAGTTCGCTTCGTACACCCAGAGCCACGTAAAAATGAAAATATCAATTATACTCAAATGACTTTTTTCAAACCAGGTACTCTTTCTGATCGAACGCTTCACATAGTGACTATCTGAACCTTTCTTCCTACAAACCCATTCAAATCCATCTAAACGGTTTTTACGTTCGACTAGCATATCCTTCATACATACAGGACACCTATAATGGCTACTAAGTAAACCGTCATTTACATACCAGTCAATTAAAGCTCTTTTTCCCTTTCATTCCAAATCGTACAGAAACTTCAAATTAATCTTACTACATTCGGCCATTCTACCTTCTAAAGAATCAAACCAACACACACCACAAAAACGCTTCCAAAACATCCCATGATTCAAAATTTCCCAGAATCGTGCACCCGATTACGTCACAATAGGGTTTCCATAACATTCAACTACTCAGGCTACCATAAATGAAACAACAACTTGGCGATAAATCAAACAACAACTTGGCGATCAATCAAACAGCAACTTCGCCATAATACAAGGGGTACCTTAAAGTCTACTCTACCACAGCATTCTTTTGAATATTTGCATTGAATACAATCCACCTATTTGAAGGAATATTTACTCCCTCAAGCATTTAACCAACACACATTATCGCTCGTTAATTCGGTACAATTGTTCGAAAGACTAGAACAAAACGTCCAATAAATAACTTCAAAAGATAAAAGCATTGCTCGTGTATCTTTTAGATTTACTTCGTGAAGAATGGGGTGAGTGGTATACGGCGAATATACCTAAAAATTAAAAAAATGTAGCTTGAAATTATAGATGCGCGCCATACACCAGTGCGCATTATACACCGGAAAATACGGTAATTTCTGAAACAGAAAATATGTTGATACTGTTGTGGTAAAAATGAAATTAAGTAATAATAGTTTTTATACATTTTTAGAATATCTTGGCCCTGAATCCTAGAACTTACAGCCGTGCCAGTGTTCTTCCCAGTATACAAACCAAAGCTGACAAGAAACACTGGAAAAGAAATCCGGACAAGAAATGCTCGGTGAGAAATTAGACTGTTGCTCTGTTTTTTTTTTGTGAAATATTATTCATGCATTCATTTTTAGATAATTTTTACCTCTCATTATTTATAGGCAATTCTTATTCAAATGTCATCTTTTCTACGTCAGATTTTAAATTTTAAAATATTCAGCAAAGATTGACGGAGAAGACAGTTAACATAATAAATTATCAACAAAAATCAACTTTAGTTAACCCTTTGACGCGCGCAATATTATTTTTATAATTTTTTTAACTAAAAACTCTAGAAATTGAATATTATGATCCTAGAGACAAATAATATATGAATTTAAAAAAAATCTACTCTTGCCCATTGTTCTGTGGGTGGTGGTCGCACTGTGAAACCACCGGGCGTGTAGGACTTTGAAACTCACTGATATAGTAGGAAAAAAAACTTACCATTTTCCGCGCGCGTTTTCAATAAATGACGAAATTTACGAATTTGAAACAAAATGCATGTAGGAATTGCATAATATATATATATATTACATTATTTTACAAAGTAAATCGTCAGAAAAATTAAAAAATAAACATTTATGTAATTTTTCTATAGCAGTGAAAGTACCTACATAATAAGGACGTTTGGCTACATGGATTTAAAAACTCAGTAAAATAAGGATAAAAAAAAGACTCTTTTTTTTTTTTTTTTTTTTTGTAATTTCAAAGAACAAATATTTTTTGTGACACTGTTCAAAGCATGTTTTGTCTTTTTGGTACATGCATGCCCACATTGCATGTTTCGCCAAATGTATCTTCTTCTATGAGGTTTCTTCCTTGTGCTACAAAATGTACACTGCCTGGATCTAAATTCCACTGGTATATGTCCAGCGTTATTTAGTTTCTTTTCATCTGGGACATGAAAATTGTGGTTTTTTATGTTAATGCGGAGGGGCTTGGTCTTTTTGGCTTTGATTCGGATCATTCGTTTCCCATTCATACTTATTTTATTCGTATTTCGTCCCAAAATATTCAGAAAATATTTTTAATTTAAATAAAACTTTACGCAATTTCTATTTTTAATTACAGCAAAGTATATTTACATTAAATTTAAACCACAGGAAATAATTTATAAAATCACAATACTAGCTTTGGGAGCAAGTGTGTTGAGGTCAGAAAAAAGTCTCTGGAAAAGAAAGACCTTTTTACTGGGCAGGTGCATGTATTGTTTAGTAATAAAATAACTCTGTGATTTTAAAACCCCTTATCTATATCCGGGTAAAAATAAACATTCCTATTTGAGAAGCAAGCAAACGCCATTGTGAAGAGCAGTGGTTTCAAGGCGCGACCACCGAGCCTCTACAGCATTGTCACAATGCTGTAGTGGTGCAGTGGTCGCGCCCTGAAACCACAAAGCAAATGTCACACATATAGAGGTTTTTTTTTTTTATATATGTGGCGTTCCGACAGATACTTCAACTTCTATTCATGAGATGGCGCCACGTGTAAAATCCAGTTCTTAATCAGAGCAGCAAAGCGACGTCATTACTCACTCAGACTTCTCGTCAGACAACTGTACGCGAAGGTAGCATGAACTGTGTTCCGAGCTCTGTGTTGATCTCTGCAATGTAATTTAAATTGTAATTTAGTACTTAATATATTCTTTTGTTATAGGAGATTGTCTACTCTTATTTTCTTTAATTATATCATGCATTAAGCACACACGACCACCAAAAGTGGTGATGGCGCCACGTGTAAAATCCAGTTCTTAATCGGAGCAGCAAAGCGACGTCATTACTCACTCAGACTTCTCGTCAGACAACTGTACGCGAAGGTAGCATGAACTGTGTTGATCTCTGCAATGTAATTTAAATTGTAATTTAGTACTTAATATATTCTTTTGTTATAGGAGATTGTCTACTCTTATTTTCTTTAATTATATCATGCATTAAGCACACACGACCACCAAAAGTGGTGATGGCGCCACGTGTAAAATCCAGTTCTTAATCGGAGCAGCAAAGCGACGTCATTACTCACTCAGACTTCTCGTCAGACAACTGTACGCGAAGGTAGCATGAACTGTGTTCCGAGCTCTGTGTTGACCTCTGCAATGTAATTTAAATTGTAATTTAGTACTTAATATATTCTTTTGTTATAGGAGATTGTCTACTCTTATTTTCTTTAATTATATCATGCATTAAGCACACACGACCACCAAATATATATGCAGTTTAATTATTGCTATTTTTTATTGTTTATAATAGAAATCATGATGTGCGATGAATAACGTTTGAAATTTAAAGTTGTTTATATTAATAAAAGGAAGTTATTTTGTCTCATTGAAAACGAATTTTAAAACGCATCCGATTTGAAGTACGAAGACCTAAAACATGTATGATTCTGCAGTTATTTTGTGTTTAGAGGTAAAATATCAGTAATCAATTGATTTTCACTCAAAAAGTTCGGAAGGAAGAGGAGAAAAAAATTCGAAATTTGGTGGTTTCAGGGCGCGACAACCGCGCGTCAGAGGGTTAAAAAGAACTATTAGCTCTGGTTAGTTTTTATTATGCTTTTCATTGTCTGATAGGTTCTTTAGATAAAATATTGGTTCATTAATTCCCAGCGCTTTATCTAGAATGATTCAGGTGAGTTAAACATGTATCATGCTTTTGATTTATGAATTTTAGGTTTAAAAATCACCTAAATTAAGATGAAATCTAGACGCATATCACGAGCTTAGAGATACGGACACTTGTTAAGTAACAATAAATGCTTATCTTTGGTTGTGCACGTGTCAGCTGCAGAGATAACTCTGATCTATTGACTAGAAACGCATAATAATCTGTTTGTAGAAATATGTAATTAACTTTATAAACAAAAAATAAATAACACATATGTAATTCGAGACTTTCTTCTATTCTGACGTAAGTAACATTTGAGAAGATCTACTGATACTCAAAAACCAATCTTTAAATCAATTTTCAATTTTTTTTTTCATCTTAAAATATCAAATTTAATGTAATTTCTTTCTTAATTTTTGAGTGTTTCAATCCAGTTGTTTCAAGCTCCTTTGTTTGTATTTTATAAAGCAGATACCACAATTGCTTTTTTTAGACATGTCGTCCCCTAAGAAAGGATTTTGATGATATTAAGCATACTACATTGAGTGAAAGAGGAGCCCTTAGAGAAGCGAACAGGTAAGAAAACAGTTTATGTCATTAAGATTATGAAGAAAACGAGCCAAGCCGGGGCTGCTTGCTTGGTTTCTTTTTCTATCCAACAAAGCTACTGAAGAATTACGCCTTACAATTTCGGTTCTAGAATTTTATAATTTCATGAGTCCGTAAAATTAAACAGGAAAATATACACATTTGATAGCTGACATATTACTGTATACTATAAAACTATGATACATAACTAATGTAGCTGGCAGTAAGATTTAGTTAATTAATTAGTGGTCTGTTACATAGCAGATAACTATTCAGCACACATTAAAATCCAAAACCAAAAAATTGTTCTCTACCGTAACTATAGCACACTCTACAGGCGGGAAAATAGAAACTAAGAAAAGAGAATGCAAAAGTTGTTGAACAATGACTGATTAATACTACGAATACTGTGAGTAAAAGATACGGCGCCTTAGGCCACGTTCAGACGGTGGTGTAAAGGGCATAGAGGCATAGTTATAAGGGCACAAAATGCGGGAGTTCCGTTCACACCTGCGAGAACGGTGTGTAAGCCGTGGCCAATGAGAAAAGCTAAATTTGCGCATGTGTGGATGTGTCTACAACTTTCCCGGGCTGTTCTCTTGCTCGATTGATTTCCCGCGTTCGCCCTGCTTGTTTTGTAACAGCGAAATCTTCTGTAGAACGCCGCTTCGTTTTAGCTTCGCTGTGATTGGTCGACGCTTATCCCAAACTCGGCGTAAAGTTGAAAACTTTGAACTCTATGCCACAAGCACTAAACCAGATTTTGTGACGTAGCACAGACTGGTTGCCTTGGCAACGGAGCTCGGCTTTAACCACTTATGCCCTTTACGTTCCCGTCTGAACGCAGCTTTAGACTTCAACTCAAGTCCCATGTTGCGAGAGATAGATTGCATTTGTTCACCCACAAAGTGTCTTCTTCTGTTTAAAGACAGAGACGAGATTTATTACTAAAGATTGCATATCTTCATTAAATTTCCGAATCATAACTAATGGCATTAGCAGAACCTATTTAGAAATACTTGTGAAGTCAGCGGTACATATCGTTATGGACTTCACGCACGAAGCCCCACTGCGTAAATATGACGACAGGTGTTGCTGGACGCGGGTCTGTAGAAGGAACTCTGAACATCTCTAGGATGCCCGAAGAAGAATCACGAAGGTTAGCAAATGTTGCCCATGCAATGCATCTACCTTCTCTTTCATTTCATGTCGTCGACAACCCCGACGCGCAGAGGGAAGTTTGTCCATTCTTCAAGCCACCGATGTGTGCCTATGCTCATGGCTATGGAAAACTATGCTCTTGTCCAGCCCTCTTGAGTGGCGATATGATGATGTAGACAATAATCCTAGAAAATCCATTATTACGACTTTTTTTATACGTTCTAGCTAATGAAATACACTACGCTTTCTCAGCTAATGACGTACACTACCCTAATGCACTTGTGGCATTCAAGCGGTCAAGATTAATGGCCAAGATACAAAAATTCCCAACCAATATCAGAAAATACTTTTATAGCACATTCCAAACACTGTGGGTATCGGATATTTGACAATTAAACCTTTGGCATTATTATTATTTGCATATCGTTACCTGGACTTTCTATGCCAACAGTACTTGCTTTTGAGGAGAAGGCTATTTTAAAATTAATTAAATCAGTGATATCAATCAGTATTTTTAAACTCTTTAAACTCCCGGGCCGTTCTTTGAAGAACATTGTGAGGAAACAAGAAATATAATAAATCACAAATAGAAGCAAGACTTCGTATAAATCACAGGCGAGAAATCTTTAAGAATACTAAAAACCCTAAACTGCTATACCACATTTCTACTTCAGTACTAACTCCGAAAGCACTAACTCAATTCGATAAAGACGCTCATCAATAATCATCTGTTCTGATAACAGCATTGTCAGAAAAGAAAATAAATTTTAAAACTGTAAGTTATTTTTTCTTACAAAATTGTCTGTAATTACAAAATATGTAATTTTCGCACATTTATGTTCTCTGCATTATAAATTCATTGAAATACAAGTAGTTCGTGACTAATTGCCTTGGATATTGGCGCTATACAGGAAAGCTTCTTAATTTTGCCTATAAAATTAACCACAATGACGCAAGTTAGCCAGAAGTAAACTTCCGTGTTTCGAAATTTCCTAATATTAATCGTAAACCTATTGTCACGTTTTTTTCTTTCTTCTGACACCAGTTGTTACGTTATTTTTTATTCTTCTGCCACCAATTGTTACGTTATTTTCTTCTTTCACGTTCGTACGGGGTTAGTAGATTTGGAGTGAATAACGACGACACTTGATGGAGTATCGAAACACACTTTATTTAGCCAGGAGTATCGAAACACACTTTATTTAGCCAATATTAATCAGGACAGCTCCAATAACACTTTTACAGTCGTCGAAGATCTACTATAAACATGCTGGAACAATCAGCGACACAGCATTCACACTGTCAGGCAATAACGGAGCTTCCTGCAAAGCACCCGACTCTGCTTTCCGGAATACCGCTCCGACTCTGCTTGGTCGTTCTCGGAACTACTCTCGAGACTCTCCCCGCTATAACTCGCGATGCACTCGACGACACACAGAGTACGGCTTCCGACTCTTGGGTTCAGTCGTTCCCGGAGCTCAACACTTTCTCTCGACGATGCACTAAGAGACTCCTTCGGTGCACTCGACGACCCACTCGGCACTCGTTGCGCGGCTGTCAACTCGATCGACTCTGCACGCCTCGCTAGACGAGGCACACTCTCTGAGACACTTGCGGACCAGCAGGGTTTATATAGCTTTCGGCTTGTGTTCTGCGCTAAACCGGTAAAAATTCGTTTCAGAAGGTTCTCCAACCGTCCATGGTATATCGCTAATTTTGTCGCCAAACGGGCGATTTCTCGCCAAATATGACAACTCTACCCACAATTGCAATTTTATGGCAACCCTAAAACTGCTTTGCAGGGAAGCTATCTTACCGCGCCTGTACATTTCGTAACACTATATTTTACCTCATGGATAAAGTTTATTGCCAAACTTTTGATCTCAAGTGGAACTACACAGACATATTCTAAACTTTCGGAAACTTCGCATTTTTAGTTTATTTATTTAATTTTTTCTAGATGCCTGAAGTGCGCAGATGCTCCGTGTCAGAAAGGTTGTCCAACCCAACTTGACATAAAAGCGTTCATAAGCTGCATAGCTACAAAAGTAAGTTTATTTTTCAGCATTTTATGGGCATATAAATTAAATATTTCAATTAAATTATCAATCTGAAGTATAACATATGTTTAATTTACTAGTAAAAATATCTAATTTAATCCACAAAAGAAGATGAATTTATATTCAAGTAAAAATTTCTGCCTGTGTGCATCCTGTATTTTCCATCTGTATGCATCACAAGAATACTTGGTGAGTCTTTACATTATGGTAACTTGGCGGTTTTTGGCGAAACTTTGGCGACCAAACCTGCTACAGCAACCTGCTAGTTTTTTTTTTTGAACGCCATTTTGTTTTCACGAAGTAAAGGCATTTTTTTTTTACTCAACATTTTTTCCAACAATCTGCTAGCCGAATTACGCTTATGCTAGAACTTTTATGGAACAAAAGCGCTTAATCATGACGAAGATTAGGTGCAAAATTGGGAGAAAGTGCAGAATCGCCCACTGCTTCGCGCGTTTTTAAGAATTGCACATACACGTTATCCATGTACACGTCGACCTATTTTCACTTAAAAAATTATCCCAGAATTGCACAAAAATGGCATTGCGCACACTCTTGACTTTATCCATGTACACATCGACCTATTTTCACTTATAAAATCCAATTCTTCTTACTCTTGTAAAAAGCGCCAAACAAATAAGTGGACGATTCTGCACTTTAGCAACGAAATTGTTTCTAAGTGCTTATTACCTAAAATCTCGATCGGAATTTTCCGGAAAATGTCACATGACATGTCTCATTTCTCTGAGACAAAATAATCTGTGATTCGAACTGTGTACTCCTCAGATTATTGCTAAAGTCCTAGCTAGTAACCTTTATCGCCTTACCAAAATGTCGCCAAACTACCTGTTACCATATTCTAAAGATTAGCCGAATACTTATCTTATATTCTAGTATACATCATACTGATGCCTATTTATGTCTTAATGTGTACAATGAGGGTACTTATCCAGGTGTTTTAATATGTATCAGAACAGATAGAGAACCAGATAAATAACCTGTTACAATCCACTGTGAAGTAATTCCAAAAATACAAACACCAAATCAAATCCGTGAAGTTTTAAACTGGAACATTGCTTATATTTTGCTAAAGCCGGGACGGAACTGTAGTTCTTGCACAGTTCTTTTTATAATAATTTAAAAGGCAAAATGGAAAAGCAAGAATAAATTTTTTCCATATATAACATCTTTATTATTCTTTGTAGCCCTCACTAACTCCTACTGATTTCAGGCATGACAACCTTAGAAACTAAACTGAAACTATTGGTGAAGTGAAAGTAGTAGTTATTATCTAGTAGAAGTAGTTGTAGTTATTATGACCAATAATAATTGTTGCCTACAGAACGTATAATGCTAAGCCCTATATCACTGAAACGTTAGTTGCATTCTCACTAATAAGTTAATAAGAATTTACTTACAAAACAGAAATTTTCACTAATATGAAAGATGATACTGAAACAAAAAGTTTCTGAATTTTAGCATATAGACCATATTAATCCTGAAGTAATGTATAAAATAAGTAGATTAAACCCGTCATGACATCTTACTCATGCAAAAAAGAAAATCAATAAGAAAAACGTTCGTCTTGGGAATTGATGAATCAGTGCCAATTTAGCGACATCAGTATATACAGAGTGTCTATAATTAAAGAACCCTATTTCAAAGCTGTCTGCAAGCGAAATTAGTGATAAGAAAATTGCGAAATTTTGTGGCGGACATGATGAAAATGCACCTTTACAATAGTATTACAATTTTACAAATTTTGTCACAAGAAAAATATGTTCCACATGATGGCAATCATTTTCAGCTACCGTCTGAAATCGCAAGATGGCATGTTCCACAGTTGACCGAAGTGTGTGCTGGGATATGTTCAGCACTTGGCGTGAAATGCTGGGTTTAAGAACAAGGTAACGAACGTTTTTAGGTTGTCATGACTTACCAGAAATTCCAAATGTCCCCAAAGCCCAAAATCGCAGGTATTTAGGTCTGGGGATCGGGGAAGCCACACATTACTAAAGTCCCAGCTATTTTTTAAAACAATTTTACTAACAAAGCTCGATCTCGTAAACTTATCGTCATTGTAAGCAACAAGGACATTGAAAACAAAGTCCCCAAGAATGTTTCTAGGTTTTATTACAGCTGCTGTATGACGTCAAGAAAGATTTACATTTTTACTGCATGTTTTTTTTTTAAATTAAAACTTCCTCTGGTGACGCTATTTGTAACTATTTACTTTTTCTCCGAAACACATTCCCATCTCTTCACTAAGTCTGCCACACAATTTCACAACTTTCTGATCACGGATTTCGCCTGTAAGCAGCTTTGAAATAGGGTTCTTTAATTATAGACACCATGTACCTCAAATTATAACAATACATTCTTTATTGGTGTAACAGTGAGAAAGTATGCATCTTAATAATATTTTGGTGTTTCTCAACAGTAACAAATTTGTCAATAAAATATCTCTTATTTGAACTGTGACTTTTAACTGGCGATTTCGTTGTTATTCATAAATAGCGTTATACTTATGTATTTTACTTAAATACCTTCTCATGAAACAAAGAAAGGAAATGAAATTTTAGTTTCAATAAAGGCAATGATGATAGATGATAGCAAAGGCGCACTTAAGAACTAATTAATAAAGAGTTTTTTGACGTTATTTGTGTTGGTAATGCAAAAGATAACTTTTGAACCTGGAAGCGTACATATTGGATCCCATTCCAAGTCTTCCCTCTATAAGAAATAAGAACGTGAGCTGATAAAACAATGAAAATAGTTTGTACGATCCTTTAAATATGCTTCAAGAGAGTTTATGAACAGAGTTCATATGTACGCCTATTTTAAAAGTACAGTTATTTAAAAGTGTTATATACATATCCATTGTATGTAATAAAGTGATTAACAGTGCATTTATAGACTTTAATTTTTTTAGAATTATTATGGCGCTGCTAAAATAATCCTCTCGGATAATCCTGCTGGATTATCTTGCGGTATGGTATGCCCAACAAGTGACCTTTGCGTGGGAGGCTGTAACCTGTATGCCACCGAAGAAGGTCCTATTAATATTGGAGGACTTCAACAATTTGCCGTAGAGGTAAACTTTAAATTTCAGAAAAAGAATACACTTTTAAAGATGATTTTGTGCATATAATACTTGTTCTTAATATACGTATAGTGTACCTTGCCATGGCGACTACCTCCAAAAGATGACTGTCTCATAAAGTGATCCGTATTCTGAAAAATAACTAATCAAAAATGAGCATCATTTCTCTTGAGATGACCGTCTTCACAAAAGAGACAATCATCTAAAACTCTGGATGGTTGCCTTAGAAATGGGTCATTGTTATTATTTATCAGTTTACATTTAACGACATTTCTAAATATCGCAGTGAAATGCAGATGTAGACTTTCATACGCAGGAATTTTTGTTTCTTCTTAAGACGCTTAAATAATTATTATAAAATGCCATGTTAAATGAATTAGTGTTAATCCACTAATATGTATAAGTGTAAAATTCTGTAATTCTTCAAATTACGTATTTGTCAAAATATTTTTTTATACTGATATCTCTTTTTAACTGTCTTTCATACGCAGGAATTTTTGTTTCTTCTTAAGACGCTTAAATAATTATTATAAAATGCCATGTTAAATCAATTAGTGTTAATCCACTAATATGTATAAGTGTAAAATTCTGTAATTCTTCAAATTACGTATTTGTCAAAATATTTTTTTATACTGATATCTCTTTTTAACTGTCTAAAGCAAAATAATAAAAATAGTAATTATAAGCAAAATGTAAATACTTTTTTTTAATGAAAACCTCATCTGACGAATTTTGGACACACTTCGGTTTTCAGTCCTCTTTGCAATTTTATCCGTAAAACCTCAGTGCATTGAATCAATAGCTCAATTTAGAAGTTTCATCCAATATATGTATCAAAGTTCGGAAATAGTTATTCAGTAGATCAAATTCTGAAAATACTACAAATTCATGAGCGCTTTCTTTCGCAGTAAATTTGTCACTATTGTATTTATACTCTCGCTTATTGTCGTTGTTAAAAAAAAAAAAAAAAAAAAAAAAAAAGAAAAGAGCACCCAGTTGACTTGAGTATAATTTTAGTATATCCACAAAGTCCGTTTTATTGATCAGACCAGCAAATTCAATAAAATGTCTTTCAGTAGTGACTCAAATCGACATAAATATAGTACTAATGCCGCCTGAAGCGTTTTAATCTTTTGACTAAAAAAATTTAGAAACAAAACAAAAAAAAAAAAAAAAAAAAAAAAAAAAAAAAAAAAAAAAAACCCGCCTTTTTTTTTCTATCTAAGTGAACAAAATATGTCGTAAATAAGGTAAATTTAACATTTGGAATTTTTTTGACGAACGGATTTCAAGCCAAAGGCTGAGACACATATGCCCCAGCCGTAGTTAATGGTGAGATAAATATGTCTCACACGTAGCGATTAACTTACTATAAGCACACCTATTATTCTGAAAAACTTTATTATATGAAATAGATTTTACATCGTATGGTACAGGGTAAAATATTTCTTTGCTTAACATTACACACTGAGCAACTCATATTTGTTCTTCTCTCTATGTTCATTTGTGTACACCAAACACAGCGACGTCTTGATTTTCCAACTATTGAACGATGATCCCCAACATTCAGGAGATTATAAGTACTTTTTAAATCAGCAGTAATTTTTAAACTTTTGGTGGGACATATATGTACCGTTGGTAGCCAAAGGGTTAAGAGAAATTCACCCCCTTGCCAAATAAGACATGATATATTGGGCGCGTCCCTTCCCGTGAACTAAGGACACTAAGGGTCCTCTTGCCCTCCCGAACTAAACCCAGGAGTCCCTTGTCCTAGAACCTTGGAGGGATTGGATCGCACGTAGAGGGACACAGTTCCCAGAGCGCCAGTGGTCATCAATTTGCTACCTACCAGTCGCTAGAGCTGCCCGTCACAGAGCGACATTACTTAGCAAACCAGGGACGCTACCCCCAGGGCTATTAGAGCCGTCTCTTTTAGGACGTGCCATACCCATGGGCGGTCAATAAGACCTTTCCAGGGCCTTCAGAACCACTAGGTTCGTAATTTGTATACCCCCCGTGGCCGAAACTGCCTAGTTACAGATCCTAGACAATAGCTTTGCAGAGTTCTCTAGGTCAACTTCGGGGGGGGGGACCTTGCTAAATAAAAATAACCTGTAGTTAATAGAACCTTTTGAGTTAATAATGGGAAAAAAAAAAAAAAAAAAAAAAAAAAAAAACGTATTAAGAGATGAACGATTATATCCTATTTTTCATAAGCGCAATTAGTTTTATTATTGATATTATTTCTCACTCAATAAACGTTGTATGTTTTTAAAGATCCACAAACTTTCATTTCCAGACCTTCAAAAAGATGAAAATACCTCAAATAAAAGATCCTGATTTGTTTCCCAGTGGTGACGTACCTGACAGCTACAGATCTAAAATAGCAATCTTTGGTTGTGGACCAGCAGGAGTCAGTTGCGCGACATTTTTGGGAAGATTAGGTTACACAGACATCACAGTCTTCGAAAAAGAAAAATATATTGGGGGTTTAAGGTAATGTCATGAACATGTTCTTTACTTTATTCAGGTGAGCAATTTTTTCCCTATTTCAATCAATATTTATTTTTAATTAAAGAAACTTTGCTGGTGTAATTATAGCTCTTCTGAAATACCGCAATACCGACTTCCTTATGACGTAATACAGTTTGAAATCGATCTCATGAAGGATCTAGGAGTAAAAGTAAGTCAACCTTAAATTTATAGAAATGTACACATAAATTTGAAGAAAGAAATATATATTATATATTTGATACTTATAAAATGAATTTAATATTTCGTAATTATTTTTTAATACACATTTTTACTTTAACAGGTAGAATGCAACAAATCTTTAGGAAAGGATTTTACGTTATTATCACTAAAAGATGAATACAAGGCAATCTTCGTAGGAATAGGTAGATAAAAGTCTTTTGAAATCTAGTATAAGAAAAATAATACAGAAAAACATATGTAAATGTAATATACAGTCAAAAGTCGTTAATTCGGACACCCATAATCCGGAATGATCTATAATCCGGACCTCAAAGCTAAAAACTTTCTGCGCATTCGCCGCGTTGACACATGCGCATATGCGTTTACGCGTGCGCGTAAGACGTTTACGACTGCGCTTATGCGTGTGCGCAAGTGCAGAATACGTTTTCGCGTGCGCGTTTTATGTATAACGGACGGTATAAGCTAAAATGATCTAATTATGTATTTAAGTTAATGTTGATGATTGCGTTGTTCCTTAATCTTCGAATTGGATCCGGCTTATTATTTTTTGTAGACTGTAGGAGCAATTTTATAAAAGTAAACTTGAACTTTCGATTATGTCAAATAGAATTTCCGATGCTGGAGCTCCCAAAGGATCTACAAAACGAAAGTATGTTTCGATGTCCATCAAACAAAAAGTGGAATTGCTGCAAAAAATGGATAAAGATATGGAGAAAGTGACAGAGAGGTTAGTGAAAACGAAAAAAATTCGATTGACAAGTTAGTCGGTATTCACCGCACAGCAATTACGGGACTTGAACAGGGGAACTTTGTAACTGAACAAGAAATTATGTCTGTTTATAGAATTAAAGAGAAAGTATTATCACATAAAAGGAAGCAACTTAAACAACTTACATTGAAAGAAATGTTTAATAAAGTAAACAAATAAATATTAAGCTTTTTTGTTTTGTAAATTTTGATACCCTTTAGATCATAATTTTTCTTTATTTCATAAATTACGGTTTCATATTTTTAATTTTAGAATTTCTGCATGCCCTCTTACCAGATTTAAACTGATGATCTATAATCCGAAAAAATCGATAATCCGGAATCGCGGAAGTCCCAACGAGTCCGGATTAACGACTTTTGACTGTATCTCTAAAAAGGTATTTATGTATTATCGCAACCATCTTAGTAGAAATCGCCAAGGTTCTGGTAACCAGGCGCATAATAACTATACCGGTAACCATGCACATAAAAATATTCAGTTTCCGACATCGCCATTTTCGTATGCATTCCTTTTGTTGTATTCCAAGTTCCAACGGCTTTTATAGAAAAATTACATATTAATTTTTTGGTACTTTTCTGTTTTGCCGGGGCAAACGGTAAAGTCGCCAATAATGGTGCAACTGATGCCAAACGGAATATCTTCGCTGGTAATCTTTTACGCCTCATTTTCAAAACAAGTCGCAGCCATTTCTTATCAGATTGATTGTTTCTTTCAATACTGGCATACAATTACATAGAATTTTTACAAGATAATTAAATTTTATGCCCTAAGACTATTCGCGGTAATTAAGTCAATTAGGATGCAATCAAACCGCTCACCCCGAAGGCGAAAATATAGAAAAGGTAAAGTCAAGGGTTAAATTCATCCATTCTAATGAGAATGCACTAAAAAAGTACAGCACTGCGGTTTTACATAATTTCTGAGTAAGCTATTCGTACGAATTGAAATAATTCTTAAATTTAAACTTGTATTCCAAATTCATAATTTCTGAGTAAGCTATTCGTACGAATTGAAATAATTCTTAGATTTAAACTTGTATTCCAAATTAAATTACTGAGAGAATTAGTAGTTTATGTGAGATGAGATCACTTGGGGTCACGTGATACGAACCGGCGAATCAGGATGTGTAACCATGAAACCAGAGTGAATTCTTTAATTAATATCTTTTTATAAATTTATTGTCTTTATTTATTGGCTTTCTTCAAAATTTTAAACCATATTAAAATGTTTATGCCCTCAAAATGAAAATTTCTTAGACCTAACATTTGTTAACATTTTTTATGTGTATACTGTATGTTGTCACCAACAAAGTCTGCTTGGCGAGATTTGCGGCGGCGAAACGGAAAAGTACATATTTTTTATCTTAAGCTCGAATTTGAAATATGTGCTTGTGTGATTTTTGCTATGATAGAAGAAGCTGAAGCAAAACTTCTGCAGAAGTACAGTATTTAGCCAAAAAATCACTAAAAAACAATGCTTCGAATCTTTTCTCAAAGCGATCGCTACGAAATTTCTACCACAACGAAAACAAAAAACCGTTTGTAGCTAATTAGGCTTAATGATAACAGGTTGACTAGGTTTAACTAGGTTTTTGAGAATAAATATATACTTGAAACATAAAATATGTATGTATGTATGTAATATACATTTTTTTTGGCAATAACAGCATTGGTTTTTTTTTTTTTTTTTTTTTTCGGAAAATTCGCCAAACAGTTCCAAGGTGGTTGCGATAACATGTAAATACCGCTAAAAATTAGAAAACTTTATAGAAGCATAGTAAATAATTTTACAACACGATATAGTATTTTCACAATGATTACTTCACAGTACAAAGTTTGGTGAATCTTCGGGTTATAGTAACTTGGCAATTTTTTGGCGAAAATTTGGCGACCAACCCTGCTACAGCAACCTGCGAGTTTTTTTTTTTTTTTGGACGCCATTTTGTTTTCATGAAGTAAAGGCATGTTTTTTTTTTTTTTAAACTCTACATTTTTTTTTTCCAACAATCTCCTAGTTGAATTACGCTTATGCTAGAACTTTTATGGAACAAAAGTGCTTGATCATGATGAAGATTAGGTGCGAAATTGTTTCTAAGTGTTTATTAGCTAAAATTCCGATCGTAATTTTCCGGAAAGTCCATTTTCACCAGATTTCTTGCACCGCCAATCAAACTTATCTGTAATATCCTTCCTTTCACACAATCTCATTTCATTCCCACATGTTGGACTTTCATACTTATCTGCAATTAATTCTACACTCATACACCATTCAAGCAACTCTTTTGGATGGTCACATAAATGCAATAAAAATTTGGAATTTACTTTAGAGAGGGCCATGGGATCCAAATATTAAGCAACAGTGTTTCAGACAACATACAAGATGGAATGTACTTCTCAGATTATTGCTGAAGTCCTAGCTAGTAACCTTTATCGCCTTACCAAAATGTCGCCAAACTACTTGTTACCATATTCCAAAGATTAGCCAAAATTTTTTAATCCGCATTAAAAAATTTGTATATTGATATGCCTGCATCTAGTTACATATCTGAGCTTTTAAGAGGTATTAATTTTTCTAAACCGCGCAGATACACATAAAATTCGGAGAAGGCGAATAATATAAAAAAATTGGATATGAACTGCAATTTAAGCTGTCATATAATATTGTAAGGTTTATTTATGTTAATTAACCAGTTATTTTAAGTTTCGGATCCTTACTATCACTTCTCTCTTCCGTTTTCCCATCAGAATGCAAATTAATGTATGCTATTTTAAATGTAAATTAGTTCGCGTGTACTTAAGATTAGTGTTTTGGACTGTAAGACAGAACTTGTTCTGCCTCTTGAGGCCACATTACTAGGTTATTAGATCAGATAAGATTTGTAGTCTTCGGCTTTGATATTATAGTTGCCTATACTGAATGTCCGCGACAGTTCAGTTGAACCAACTTCACGTTAAATTGATTTTAGTAGCCTTCGGATACTTGCATACTTGAATTTAAATTTATAGTTGACTGTTAATTTAAGTTATCTCACCTTCAGTGCTGGTTGAGCTTATAATGTATATGATATATCTATGTAAGATACAAAGTATGTAAATAATAATTTAAATTAACAATAGCCCCCAAATTTCTTATTATTTTACTTTGGGTACTTTTCCTCTTTATTCTAAAAATGGTAATAACTCTTTCTGGGCTGTGTCATTTCTAGATGAATCCTATCATATGACTTTTACATAAAGATAATGGCGTAGCTAATTCGAAAAAAGTCAGAATTTCGAGAACTGAAACCTGTCTCCTAAGCTGGAGTATTGGATAACTACGCACTTTACTTCTACCTATTTCTCCGTTAAGATGATACCATGCTGCTTCTTTCTACCGCAACAAATTAAAGATGTAAATTCTTTGGACATAGGCATGATTAGAGTGCCAAGTGAACTGTGGCCACAAATGTCAGTTTAAATAAAAATGGATATTTAATCGGTTAATCTTTAGATTATGGTAACTTGGCGATTTTTTGGCGAAAATTTGGCGACCAACCCTGCTACAGCAACCTGCTAGTTTTTGTTTGGACGGTATTTTGTTTTCACGAAGTAAAGGCGATTTTTTTTTAACTCAACATTTTTTTTCAACAATTTGCTAGCCGAATTACGCTTATGCTAGAACTTTTATGGAACAAAAGTACTTAATCATGACGAAGATCAGGTGCGAAATTGGGAGAAAGTGCAGAATCGCAAACTGCTTGCCGCGTTTTTAAGAATTGCACATACACGGTAACCATGTACACGTCGACCTATTTTCACTTAAAAAAACATCCCAGAATTGCAAAAAAGTGGCATTGCGCACACTCTTGACTTTATCCATGTACACTGCTAAAGTGCTAGCTAGTAACCTTTATCGTCTTACCAAAATGTCGCCAAACTACCTGTTACCATATTCCAAAGATTAGCCATTTAATCTGATTCAACTAACAGGTTCGCTGTTCGCTAAAAATCAACATCTTCGAAAGGCAATATTTCTATATCTATGTACTTCAGAACACCAGTCTTATCTTACTTAATCATGCCGTTACTTTCGGTTTTCAAAATAATTGCTGTTCTGCTGTCACCCAGTTTTGAGAACTAACACCTCTTTATACTTAACATCAAAAAGATTGTTTTACATAAATGGAAGACAATTTTTTAATCTAACGTAATATTTTGAATTATTTATGTTATTTAGGTCTACCAGAGCCTCATGTAACACCAATGTTCGCTAATCTTAAGGTCGAAAATGGATTTTACACCTCTAAAACATTTCTTCCAGCTGTTGCAAAAGCAAGCAAAGCAGGTACTTCACTATTTTTGAAAATATCAAACCCATTGTGGCAATACACTGACTACTAATAAGTATTTGGACACCTATGCAAATGACGATATCTGCGGTCCTAAGGTACGTCACGGACTCCGCCGGTATGTATCGTGCAGGAAACAACATCGGCTTTAGTCGCATGCAAGATGCCTCGCAGTTCGGAGCTCTCTGATTTCGAGAAAGGTATAATTATCGTATATCACAAATATGGCCGATCTATAAGGGACATATCTAGCGATCTGAAGTACCCAAAATTGACAGTGGCCTATGTGATTAAGAAGTGGAAGATGAGCAGTGATTGTCGGAATGTGCCCCGAGTCGGGAGACCAACGAAACTGGGAGATAGAGACCGACGAGTGCTGTACAGAGAAATTCGGAAGAACCGCACCCAATCGATGGCCCTCATCCGCGAGGAGTTTTAACAGGCATCCGGGAGTATTGTTTTAATGAATACCATCCGTAAGGAAGCACATCTGCTTGGTTTTCACGGTCGTGCTGCTGCCCATAAGCCTTTGATTACAAAGTCCAACCGCGCTGCTCGGTTAATGTGGTGCAAAGCACATCGAAATTGCACCATAGATTAGTGGAAACGGATTCTTTGGAGTGACGAATCAAGGTTACCCTTTACCGTTCGGATGGCAGGGTCTGGGTCTGGCGTCTACCTGGGGAACGTCTCCTGCCAGAATGCATTGTGCCAACAGTGAAGTTCGGCGGAGGTGGAATTATGGTCTGGAGGTGTTTCTCCTGGTATGGGCTGGGACCCTTGGTCCCCATTAATGGTAAGCTCAACTCCGATGCCTATTGCACTATTTTGGATGACAATGTCGTTTTGGATGACAACGTTGTGGCAGTTTTACGGGTTGGACCCCTGTTTCTTTCAGGACGACAATGCCATTTGTCATGTTTCTACGTTAACCAAAGCTTGGTATGGTGCCAATGGAGTTCAACGAATGGACTGGCCTGCCCAGAGTCCAGACCTGAACCCTATCGAGAACCTCTGGGACGAGTTGCATCTCCGAATTCAGAGGTGCACTACCCGTGCAAAATCGGTGAAAGAGCTTCTATGTCTTCTCCAAGCCGAGTGGAAGAAAATACCACTAATACTTACATGCAAAGACTTGTGGAAAGTATGCCCCGGAGGATCCACGCTGTAATTACCTCTCGTAGAGGCTCTACCAACTATTGATTTTGAATAAAGTTAGTTTTTCTTTTCTATCACAGCTGTCCAAATACTTATTGGTAGTCAGTGTATATCCATCGCAGAAATATTTAGAAACATTGATCGCACTATTATATGTTATTTTGAGCAGGCATGTGTGCATGCAAGCAACAGCTACCACAGCTTTATGGAAATGTTATTGTACTGGGCGCAGGTGACACAGCTTTTGACTGTGCAACTTCGGCTATCCGCTGTGGAGCAAGAAAAGTGTTCGTAGTCTACAGGAAAGGAACTGCAAATATTAGAGCTGTACCTGAAGAGGTAAGTAACATATGATTTGTTGTTGTTGCCAATGCTCACTTGTCTGACCAAGCCCACGAAAATCCTCTTGGCAAGGAGCGCAAGTTTACGCCTGCCATTGGCAACAGCCATCAGCACCTTACAGGTGGAACCAAAGAAAGTCTATGTAAAGAAGAAAAGGCTCCATAGACGTAATGTAAACCAGTTTGTCTTCTGATCCGCTAGAAAGAAGAGGGACGATTCGGCAAGGGATTTGGCGACGGAACCTGTTGGCGAGAATTTCCCCCTTTGTGATGTACCTGGCCGAGATTTTCCACCTAAGTCATGTGTACAGGAAATTGAGGAACACGGGTTAAGCTGGATCGTTCTTTGACTTTTCGCGATAATTTAAACTCGAATTGTCGTGCTTTTTTGCTTTACTAGTTGAACTTGTATGATCCATATCACAGTTTGATGTCTGATTTTATATCTGTCAATATGTAGGGAAAAAAATGGAGTCACACAGCTTTAAACTCTTGATAAACGTGACCGTCGAACCTGTTCGAACTTCGACATCAGCTTCGAGCTTTGGCGCTTTTTGGCGACAGATATTTCACGCATGCGCAGTTGTGTCCCTTTTCGTTCGGAGGGAGCCACTCCTGCTGCTGCGAAGCTTTCCTTCTCAACAATACATATTCTTTGGTGGATTTGGTGGAACTGCGATTTAGCTCAGTTCCGTTCCCAATTTTGATGGAGAGCACCCCTGCGGGACGGGCCCTACGGTCTCCAACTCCTCTTCCTCTGCCATGAACCTTCCGAGAGGACTTTCGGCTCGCCACATATTAAAGTGCCTTATGCAGCACGGACATTATACATTTACAAACATCTATGCCATCTAAGGGATTCGAACTCGGGCCTTTCGGCACGGCAGTCAGCGACGCTAACCAATATACCAGTTGGTCGGCACATACAATTAGTTTCATATAACACATAAAGTCAATAACATGAGAAAAACGGAATTACAAATTATAACTAAAGACAAATGTATGAAATATGAATATAAAGCTTTACATAACTGGTTCATCCATTAATAAGAGTCAAATTAGTATTAGATTAAGAATAGATAAGGGTATTGATGATGATGTCGTGTCTATGACAAAGTGCAATTATATAGCTCCGAAGCTGTCAAAGACAGCTTTTGCAACCTCGGCAGCTCTATCCGTATAAGGTAGGTCCACTGGGTCTTCAATGCCGATGTCAAACAGTCTGGCCTGGATTGCTGGGCAGCTGAAGATGTGACGGCGAGACAGTGGGATGTCATCTGGGCAATGAGGACAAATGTTCGTGTAACTACGCTGTCCGTCTGCAGAAATCCTCATCCCTTTTAAGTGATTTGTCCTAAGTGGGGTTATGATAGTCGATATGGCTCTGTCACAGTTCAATTCCGGGTTGGAGTTTCCCTTAATTTGAGCCCCGATTAGTCTTTGGCTGGCAACTGCATTGGCATCAACGAGGGTTAGGCAGTTGGATGGCTGAGGAGAATCACGGGATGCCTTTGCAAGCTCATCGGCCTTCTCATTACCAAAAATATTTACATGAGCCGGTATCCATTGTAAGATGCAAGATCTTTGGGCAGCAAAGATTTTGTTAGATAAGAGTATTATAAAGTAATACCGAAATTATAAAGTAGCATTCATTCTATCAAGTTTTAAACATTAGAAGACTTGAAACACGAAATCGAATCACATATATATTGCATTACGCATACTATACTCTTAAAATAAAATGCGTTACGGGAAATCTTATTAAGATTATTGACCAACAGAAAATACAGTATTAAAGCAGATATTTTATAGAAACATAATTTTACATGTCCGATTGGTAAAAAGGATCATCTGCTCGTAAGTACTACCTCAGTATTATCTTATATGGCCCAAAAGATATTATTATCGTCCTAATCTGTATAATTATTAGCAATGTTAAAACTGCTATATCGTTCGGCTCGGGATCGAATTCTGGGGGAAGCATGCATGTCTGTATCATATCTGTGAGCATTGGGGGGCCTTTAAAATGCTGGCAAGCCAAAAGTTCTCTGCAATGGTTTGTTGGTAGGAAAAGGGTTATAGTTCCTTGGACCCTTGCCCCAGCATTCTTCATGATAACTGAGGCGGAGTAGTGCAACAGTTCGTGAAGTGGACTATCTTGTAAGACCAACAGTGAAATTCTGATGCTCCTCGACTTATACTTATTCCTACACATTTTACTGGTAGTAGTTCCACTAGATGCCAGAAATGGAAAACTTTTGTATAAAATGTGTATAGGTTTTATAAAAGTAAATGGCAAAATAGATAGGAACATCCATACTCGACCTTTTTCTTCTTATTCAAAATTTTCCTTCACATTACATTTCTGATTCTTTCACTTAGAGAACTGCTTCGCAATGCCTCCTGCCATTTGCGTCTTGTGCTAAAAACTAAAATCTTTTTTAATTAAAATTTTATTTAAAATTTACACTTGAAATTTTGTATTGTAATATCTTCAGTTGATGATAAGGCCAGGCTGACAGAAGACTTTTCTACACTACCAAAAATAACTACCCAGCAAGAAATCTAGGTGCTTTGCGCTTGAAAAATGTTTAGTTTTATGAGCGATATATGGTTTATAAATTATTGATAAATAATGTTGTTAATGTTCTACAAAATAGTGAAATTATATAAAAGAAATTCGCTGCAACTATTGATCAAAACTTTTGTCGACAGTCTAAACCTAAATGCTGGTCACTTACAGTTATTATCGGAGACCTTTTCCGCAAGCTGCTATTTTACTTTTAGTTACATAGTACAAATTTAAACATTGGTATTTGCAGTTCGTATACGATCGCTAAATTTTCAAGAAAAGCTATCTGAAAATGTAATATATTATGAGCCACATTTTTTTAAATTTTATATTTTATCAAGAGTATAACATTTTCCTATATGTAAGTATCCGAAATTTAAGCCTATGAGCTAAGAAAGTAAGTAATGAGTTTAGAATCCGAAGACTTGAAAACATTGATAATGTTTCTACCGCGGTCTAGAATATAATGATGAACTACCGATCACTTTTTACGCGTCTTTTTGTAAATTTAAAAAGTAGTGTCCACGATTTTCAGGGTAAAAAAAAAAAAAAAAAAAAAAAAAATCACATTGAAAGACGCCGTATTTACTTTTTCTCTTTCCTAGAAAACTACAAAGACACTTGCTTTATGTCGCTGTTGATGTAAATTGGGGGCCTATGATCATGATCATAGAGGGCTAGTCAAGCGGCAAAGATTCTTTTGGTTTTAAAACAACTGCGGTGCCAATGTCAGGCATTCTGGATTTTAATACACATTCGGAGAAGGTTATTGGTAGTGAAAAGGAGGTGCAGGTTTGGATGGATGTAGACAATATTGTTCCCATCACAATCCCCTTTAAGATGACGGCAAAAGGATGAGGCATCTGCTAGGAAAGGAGAAAGATAATGATGAGGAGGGGAAGGATGAAGATGAAGACGACAGGCGAACAAGAAATTTATGTGGAAGGAAGCTGAAGAAAGATTGCAGAGTTTCATAAGACTGAGAAATGTTCTTCTGCTTCTTTACATGATGTTATGAAGCTTCACTGTATACACAGCGAATTTTTAAAACTACGGCGATAATTTTGTAAGCAGGCAGACGTTCGAAGTTATATGCCAGTACTCTACTAAAACATCCTTAGCTTCCATGTGATAATAAATATGGTAATTTTAAAATATTGTTTGTTTATTTTTAAAATATAAAATCGTATTACGTGTTTTAAGTTGTAAGTTTCTTATGCATATAAGGTATTTCTCCCGCTTTCTTAGCGTGCCTTCGTTGTAGTCGTTCTGCACCCTGGGCCGGTGTTCCAGAGGTCCATGGTTCGATTCCCGGCGAAGGCTTTTGCTCATTTTTCATCTTGCCTGCTTCCAAAAATACCTAATGTCTCTACAAATTAACACCAGTTAAATTATGATTTTGAACTTTAACTTCTTTCCGTATTCCTCACGAGAACGAATTTTCTGGCACTCGCACTGCGCTTTTAGGTTCTGTCAGTTCTATCCAAATGTTTCGTCTTCTTTTGGAACCGATACCAAATTAACCAGTTAAATTATGATTTTGAACTTTAACTTCTTTCCGTATTCCTCACCAGAATGCAAATTAATTTTAAGACTATTTAAGCTGAGGGCTTTTGGATCTTAAAATAGATAGATAGAGAATTTTCTGGCACTCGCACTGCGCTTTTAGGTTCTGTCAGTTCTATCCAAATGTTTCGTCTTCTTTTGGAACCGACACTTTAAACTGTACGCTCCGGTAAATTATTTATAGCACGAGTTGTGTTTGTTTTTTTAAAAGTTTAAAATCTTCACAAGTCTTACTTTGAACGATTAAATGATGCAAAATTGAACTGAAACATGCTGCTCGTACTAGCGATTTTCAGAACAGAGTTCAGATATATCTTTTAATCAGCAATGAATGCTCTTTCTTAACAAATATAATAAACTTCTCTTTTAATCAAGAGAGATAAGTCCTTTCGGTTATCTCGGTTATTTTATCTTCAAAATAAGCCCTTTCGGTTTTGTGATTGCTATTTAAATTTATTTTCAGTAGTTTTAAACTGCTTTGGTAAAATTTCCGTGACTCCATGACCTTACTTAATTAGTTCTCTGAAATAATCGTAATAATACCTCTGAAAGTATTTCAAGTAAATGTATAGAATGCTTTGTATTCAATCTATTAGAACATAATAAATATTTTACTAATTAAGGCATATAAAAACGAGTAATATATAAGCGGGTACCATATAAGGATCTAGGACTTTCCACCGTCAACACATATTTTTCTTTACATCACTGTATTTTATCTTGCCGTACTATACTCGTATTAAATTTATTTAGTTTAATAATTTTGTTTAACTTTTGTATACTTAATAAAGGTTGCTTTTAATATATACAGTTATTTACAAGTATGAGATATAAAGAAATTACGCATAGTTGACATAATTATGTCAGTATCAAAGAGAACTGGGACTAAACTTCTGATGTAACAGAAGTTATATTACTGATTTTAAAATTATGCGCGTACAATATTTACATGATTCGCCAAAATTTCTTGAAACTTTAATCGGCTAGTTCAGAGAAATCACTCAAACAAACAGGAAATTCACATTTTTATGAAATATGAATAGAAAAGGGAATCACTTTTTAATCTTGTCAGCATCTTACTCTCTTCAAATTAGTATGTCATGTGTAACGGCGTATTTTGTATAAAACTGTGCACAAAAACATTTTATATATTATTTTATATAAAATGTTCATCAAATTAAATTAAATTATTAAACTAAACAGAGCTATTAGTTTAAATCAACTTAATATAATACGGAAAGATATAATCATGTAAAGAAAAATGTGTCTTGAAAGCGCAACGGCCTCGTAGTCCCATTCCCCCATATAAAACGTTTAGAGCCCCCTACCTAGCTACCACTGTAGAGATGCTTCTTAGAATATTCTACTTCAGTAACTTCCATTGGAAATATATCAGGTACAGTAAGACCCCGCTTAACGCTGTTTCGGTTTAGCGCTCTTTTATTTCAACCCGGGGATTCCACGAAATCGCTCGCAGCATACGGGGATTCCCCGAAATATTATGCAGCGATAGGTTTCAAATACATATCCGAAAGAGTGTACTTGTATTTCTTGTTTGGTGCGGTATTGTACAGACATATTTTGAAGGGGTAAATGTGGAAGGTGTCGAAGAAATAATTCAAGAAGCAGCGGCTAGTCTTTCTAATGATGAGCTCAAGGAATTAACTGAACAAGAAGAAAACAAAAATGTTGACAGCAGTGATTCAGAAGAGCAAAAAGAACTTTCGATGGCGTTTGTAAAAAGGAGTTTGTCTACCATAACTGAAATAATGGATCAATTCATTGAAAATGATCCGAATTTTGACAGGAGCTCAAAAGTAAGGTGTGGTGTTAGAGATGCTCTATCCGTTTATGAAGAACTCTATCCGTTAAGAGAACAACGCAAAAGAAAAAGGCAAACAACATTAGATGCTTTTGTCACAAAAAGGCAGAACACCGAAAACGCGGAAGGCTAACTAAATATGACTGATTGAGAATTTTATTTGTTTTTTTTTTTTTAAGAATATTCGTTTTGTTATTTATATTTTGTTTTTATTTTTGCAAGAAATAATAATGTGGTATTACTTTGGGCTTTAAGAAATAAATGTTTGGTTTTATTTTTATTAAAAAAACATACTTTTTAAATTTAATACCTAACCAATTTCCTAGCCATCTTCCCCTAACCCAATATTTACATGTAAAGATAGCCTCGTTTAGCGCTGTTTCGCATTACGCTCTACTTTGATGGAACGTATCCCCCGCGTTAAGCGGGGTCTTACTGTACTAGAGTTTTAAAGAAATAAATCTTATCGCTAACTTTTTGGAAAACCATGAGTAAAACACTAATTTAGAGGTCAAACAACAAAAATAAGCGTTATATTTTCATTAAACTAGTACTTATTCGTCGTGTAATTGTATCATAATCATGTGTAAAAAACTTTACTTTACACACTGATATTATGTCTCTATCGATTTTTTTACAGGTTCAGCTGGCACACGAAGAAAAATGCGAATTTATACCCTTTTTAACACCACGAAAGGTCATTGTTAAAAATGACAGAATTACATCGGTTGAATTTAGTCGAACAGAGCAAGACGAAAGAGGAAATTGGCTAATTGATGATGAGCAAACAGTAACACTGAAAGCAAATTTTGTAATTTCAGCATTTGGATCCACCCTACTCGATCAAACAGGTAACTCCTCAAAAGATTTATTTAAGAAAATATTGCAATCTGAAATTTTCAAATTGCGATATTTTAGTACCACGAATTTTTCGGCAAAAAGATTCTGCCATGAAAAATTATAAAAATTAAATAATAATTTTATAGTTAAATTATAAAACAAGGAGATTAAAGTTCTAAAAAGTAGAAACATTTCATTTTTCCTTTTCGACAAAAATCATGTCTACGATTACCAACTCAAAAATTAATATAAATACTTACTATCGTATACAAAATTGAATTTAGAAAATTCCAGAGTTTATATCCGCATTTCCTTTTGAATGTAAAATACATTGGTGTTCAAAATTAAGCGAATTTTCGTATTTGGCCTATTATCTTCGAAGCCTCAACGGTGCAGGAAAGTCTAAAGAAAATTTTTTATAGCATCGAATAAAAAAGATGCTTAAAGTGGGTATGATTGGTTCTCTCTATCATTCATATAAACCTCAAAATGTGTTAGCGATGTTTTATGCTTATGCCAAACCGGCGCTAGTTGGCGTCTTTAAGATACCAAGTTGAGCCAAGCGTATGTATAAGTACTAGCTGTGCATGCTTTTCATTGTGTGTTTTCCAGTATATTCTGTGTGTTGTGCCATCAAACAAATGTGGTTTTGTGTAAATTTTGTCTGCCGCCAACTTTTTCCCTGGTTCTAACAAAACGGGATTTCATACTAGAAATGAGGCAACTTATGATTCCCTGTGGCAGTCTTTACCACTCCTGCAACAACACTGTTTTTAGGCCGGAGGATTCTGGGAGGGGAAAAGCGAGTTGAAGTTGTCTTCTTAAGAGCTCAAATACGTTCTGTAGGGTTTATAGGTCTGGAGATGTGGCTAACCAGTCCATCCAGTTAATGTCGCCACTTTGCATATTAACCTTATGTCGACAAGCCAAAGAATATGTACTGTTAAGAAGGAAAACTTCGCAGCAGCAGGAGTGGTTCCCTTCAAACGAAAAGGGAAACAGCTGCGCATGCGTGAAACATCTGTCGCCAAAAAGCGCCAAAGCTCGAAGCTGATGTCGAAGTTCGAAAGTCACGTTTATAAAGAGTTTAAAGCTGTGTGGCTCCATGTTTTTTCCTCCATATTGACGGATATAAAATCAGACCTCAAACTACGATATGGATAATGTAAGTTCAACAGCCAATGAAAGTGAAACTTCACCTAATTTTCTTATACATCTTAACCAGTGTTCCTCAATTTCCTGTACACGTGGCGGAGGAGGAAAATCTCGGCTAGGTCCAGTACATCACAGAAGGGGAAATTCTCGCCAACAGGTGTCGTCGCCAAATCTCTTGGCGAATTTTCCCTCTTCTTTCTAGCGGCGTAGAAGACAAATTGGTTTACATTACGTCTATGGAGCCTTTCCTTCTTTACATAGACATTCTTTGGACAAGCGTTGTCGTCCGCAAAAATGAACTGAAGGCCAACTGCACTTCTGAAGAGGCGAAAATATTCTGAATTGCTAAAATGAGCAACGTTTCATTTATAATTGCTTCCTAAACATGGATGAAAGATTTTTGACTTTCTATCATTAATATGCACTCAAAAGTAATCTAAGTACACTCCCTGTATAATAATTTCGTAAATTTTGCATATAAAGATATGGTATGTTTTGTATTAACAAAGAAGGTCCTTCGACATTGAATTCTCAACTTCTCTAAAAATATCTGATGTGGACACCATTACTTCATTGTACGCATATTAAATTATAGACATTTTTGCTGCGTTTCATTTAAATTTATTTCCTCGAATTTCATTAGAGATATATTTCTTATTCAATGGATTTAGTTCTCCCTTCGCGGCAGGGGGAAAATGCATAAAACTCAAAACACCTTCATTGAAAATTGGAAAATACAGGAAAAGATCAGCGTTATATTTTCGAAAATTAGAGTTTCTATGCAAGTGCACAAAATTGAAAGTTGAATTTTGGTCTCACTCGGCAAAAAGATACTGAAGTTGCTTCACAAAATGACTTAATTCGCTATCCTACTAAGAGTTTCAAATGTAAGCAAATCGTGGCATCGTTAAGCATAGCTACCACATTTAAATTGCTATTGCATGCAGATTGCTTATTAACAACTATTGCATGCAGATTGCTTATTAACAACTATTGCATGCAGATTGCTTAACCGGAACATAAGAACAACATTATTCAATTATTTAAAAAAAATTGCACAATTTACCAACATATACGAATAAAATCCAGAGCTCACCGAGCCAGGTACCAGAGTGGGTACGTTTGGTGTGGCCGATTGCAACAAAAAACAACGGTGAACAACTACATGTTAAAGCAGTCCCATATACAAAATTTCGACATCCAAAGGCTACTCGTTTTTGAGTTATGCGAGATTTATACATACGTACGTATGTGTGTATGTCGTGTAGACTCCACGAAAAAAACTCTTCTGAATCTATTCAAAATTCATTTTACAATCCGTTTTGAAAGAAAAAAAAAAAAGTCCTTTATTCTGTTCATACATACACATGATACGCAAAACTATCATTTGAATGCGTTTGAGGGAGATCAAAATAGATATTTTTGTTGAAATATGATACCAGCAGAAATTTTTCGCAATTACAATACTTCCTTTACTTCGTACAAAGAAGTTGATTGATTATTGCAAAAAAATATAAAATAAATGAATGAAGAACTGACAAGCAAAAAGATATGTGTATATATGTATATGTTTATACATCTTTTGCTTGTTATCAGATAATCAAATCAAAAATGCTTCAAAATGTCGCCATGTAAACAAGCGGTGGATTGAAGGATGTGTTTTTTGCACTTTCGCAAGAGAAATATTCCTATTCCATTATTCAAACTCCTCATCAGGAAGAAAACAACAATATCTGAAAGTAAAATTATTCTTTAGTACTTAAAAGTAAGAAAAATAAGTATTTCCCTGCAACGCACCATTTATCAATAAGTATGTGTCTATTCCATTTATCAATAAGTATGTGTCTATTCCATTTATCAATAAGTATGTGTCTATTCCAGTCTTTATAACAGAGGTTTTCAGTGGAGTTGGCACTGACCCTATGGGAGACGATTAAATTTACGATTTGGAGTTGGCACTGACCCTATGGGAGACGATTTAAGTGGTGAAGGGATGGTCAAGGTATCGATTGAGGGTTAATAGCTGAAAACACACCTGCAGTTTATGGATACAATTAAGGTCCCGTTGATTACAAAAATTATTAATAATTTGATAAATTATTTATTGATATAAAGCTATACATAATCGTGGTAAGGAAGAAATCATGTAAAATAAAGTTAAGTGAAAAATACACTAAAATTATTTCACATATTTTTAAACTAATAATTTACAAGTTTAAATGTATACATTTTTTTATGAAGTATGTGCAATATATAAAAATAAAATACAGAAAACAGAGGCTAAAAATATTCAGGAAGAGAAAGCTATGCATGGCATCAATAAATACTATCAAAGCTTAAAATTTAATGGTCGTCTTTTTGTGCAATTTTATGGCCACAATGGTGAAAGTTACAACAATATACTTCTTCGCACGGTAGGGCGCCATTTTTTCAAGAGTAACTTTTTGCTTTATAGACATTTTTAATACTTATGATACAATTTTTTCTTGAAGTGGATGAGAAACCTGCGGGAAGACAAATGAAGAACTAAAAAAACATGTATTCCACTTCGTTGAGATACATTCATTGCCACAAAAGACAAACTGCAAGGAAGGTACACAAATTTCATTAAAGCTAGAACGATTATCTTCGGTTTTTGTTCTGAAATTCGATTGCTTATATTCTCAATGAATCGAAAAGCATGCCATTATTTTGATATCTTAATGCGATTGTCAGTTATTTAAAATAATTGTATTTCATCAGAACATATACTCAAGAGCCGTTTGTGAAATTCTAAAACTTTTAATGTTCGCTTCCAAGACACTGAAAATTTGAAAGTGGCAGCATGGCTCATAGAACCGCTGAACTGAGACATATCTGATCGTAATATTATGATGCAAGAAAAGTTAATTTCGTTGAAGGATGTTTAAGAACAAATCTAATTCAAAACACTTGGGTATACTGAGATTTGGAATTTAAATGGCATCTGAGAGAAATATCCCAAAATAAAACTAGTTACCGAACCGACATTATTGACTTTTTTCTCTTTTTATCTAGTAGCAGAGTGCTTTTGTGGTTGATCTTTACATTATGGTAACTTGGCGTTTTTTTGGCGAAAATTTGGCGACCAACTCTCCTACAGCAACCCTCTATTTTTTTTTTCCCGCCGCCATTTTGTCTTCACGAAGTAAAGACATGTTTCTTTTCTTTTTATCTACTGAACACTTCTTCCAACAATCTACTAGCCGAATTACACTTATGCTAGAAATTTTATCTAACAAAACTGTTTAATCATGACAAATATTCACTGCAAAATTGGGAAAAAGTGCACAATACCATACTATTTACGCGTTTTTCAAAATAACACATACACATAAACCATGTACACGCCAACTTATTTTTACTTAAAAAAACATCCCAGAATTGCACAAAAATGGCATTGCGCACACTCTTCACTATATCCATGTACACTGCTTTTTTCTCATAAATTAGAAAAATTTCACGAAAATACATGACAATTTTCTCAATCTTTAAACCCGGTAAAAAGAACATATATGAAATTACCTGATCGCGAAAAAGTATTTACCCTTTCCAAATATGAACATTTCCACATATAAAATAAATAAAATATCCAAAAACTTTTACCTCTAAATCATCTATTACATTATACACGTCACCAACGAATTCATACCGCAAGCATTACAAATACTTAGTATCAAATATTTAAATTATTTCCATGCACGTTTACTTCAACTTTAACGTGTACCAAATTCCTACAAACATAAAATTCACAAAATAACTATCATTTAATTAAAATATCACTAAACCATGTACACGTCGACTTATTTTTACTTAAAAAAAACATCCCAGAATAGCACAAAAATGGCATTGCGCACACTCTTCACTATATCCATGTACACTGCTTTTTTCTCATAAATTATAAAAATTTCACGAAAATACATGACAATTTTCTCAATCTTTAAACCCGGTAAAAAAAACATATATGAAATTACCTGATCGCGAAAAAGTAATGAACATTTCCACATATAAAATAAATAAAATATCCAAAAACTTTTACCTCTAAATCATCTATTACATTATACACGTCACCAACGAATTCATACCGCAACCATTACAAATACTTAGTGTCAGATATTTAAATTATTTCCATGCACGTTTACTTCAACTAAAACGTATACCACATTCCTACAAACATAAAATTCACAAAATAACTATCATTTAATTAAAATATAATTAAATTCAAAAACACTACTTAAAATATAAATGAGCACATACATTAAATTAATACATACATAAATACCCATTTCGAATTCACTTTAGTTACAGCCATGGGATCCAAAAATTCACGAACACTGTTTCACACAACACAGAATAAAGCCAAATACAAAATTTCCAGATTTTTTCCCGATTTCCCCCCTTTACCGATTAAAGAACCGTAATTCGTCCATTAATATCACATGACATATCCCATGATCTCTCATTTCCCTCACACAAAATAATGCGTAATCGGAACTGAGTACTGCTCACATTATTACCAAAGTGCCAGGTAGTAACCTTTATCGCCTCCAAAATGTCGCCAAACTACCAGTTACCATATTGTAAAGATCAACCGCTTTTGTCAAGAATTTAGATTAACACCATGGGAAACAAGAAGCAGGTTGAATATTTTTGAACTAGGTGATTTAGGAATTAAGTACTTTTATGCTAGGTATTAAACAAATTGCGTGAAATGTATCAAGTGCAGCCATCATATTAATTAAAATCGAACCTGAAAACTTATTTACATTTATAAAATAAAGAATAATAGTAATACAAAAAATATGAAAGCATAAATATAATAACCCCTCCTTTTTTTTTCAAAACTTTTGTTCATGTTCTTTATTTATGTGCATTTATTTGTGTTATTATTACGTTGTTTGCTGTATATTACGCAGAAAAATATAAGGGTGGTCGATGAAGAAAACCATTCTTTTAAAATGGGCTGATGCAAGAAAGAAAAGGGTTGGTAACACTTACCTACAACGTTGTCATTATTGTCTTCTTCAATCTTTTGAGCGCCCACCAGCGGCCGAGCGGTAAAGTCGCTGAACACTGGTAGTTCGGTCCGAGGTTTGAATCCCGCGAACGGGCTGGCTGCATGGGTGTTTTCGTAGTTTTCCCCATGTGTGACGTGAATACGAGCCCAGTTTCCCTTAGAAAGTCCTCCATGAAGGCATTTCTTCCCTTAGGCAGACAGTCCTCGAGGCTTTGCCGTAATTAAATAACCTAACCTAACCAATCTTTTGAGCAGTTGATACCACACGCTTCACTCTTGTCTTTTGTTAAATAAAATATGACAGCAGCCACTAGTGAATCAGTATACAATATATACATTTTAAGTATATTCCCAGGTTAAGTTGAAATGGGAGAAAATAAATTAAATATTATGAAATGTTAAGTTTGTACTGACCTATTATAAAGCCCCGAAGGGTAAATGAAACTACACACACTGGCCAATGGAATTAAACCATTCAGATTTTCGTTTGAATACGTGCTAGAGATGAAGTATGCAATTTTTTTTATGAAATGGGTTACACGTGGTTAGAATGATAGTATAAGTAAGGTGTAGGAATGTTTTTTTTACGATGAATGAAGTAAAATGGGAAAACGACAGAAGATGCCCATTTGAAAAAGGGCTTATTGTTGGTGCCCGTTTAGCAGGGGCCTCAATTTCGAAGTCAGCAAATCTAATTGGGTTCTCAAAAGCAGCCATATCAAAGGTTTTTCAAAAGTGGGAATCAGAACCCATAGTCTGGAAGACATAACTGCAGTTCGAGGGCAGTTTTCCAAGATGGTGATCAGCGTCGTCTCCGACAAATCGTACGGCAGAACAGGGACTCTACTGTGCTTCAGCTGGCGCAGATCGTCAGCCAAGGCTCTTCCCAACAGATTTCAGTTCGAATCCTGTCCAAAGAATTGCAGAGCATAGGAATGCAAAGTCTGGTGCCTGTGAGAAAAACCACTAATTTCTACCGGACATGCAACAATTCGTTTGCAGTAGTGTCGGGAAAGAAGACACTTGACATCTCAGGATTAGAAACGGGTAATGTGGTTGGATGAATCACGCTACACCTTATTTTGCACTGATGAAAGACATAGAATTTGGCGAGAACCCCATTAAGACATTTTGCCTTACTTGCACTGTGCAAGGGTCTATGTGCAAGGGAGTATCATGATATGGAGAATGTTCTGCTGCATGGAAGTGGTGTCCTGGTATTCCTCGAGGGTAAACAAATAGCCTAGATATACTGGCAGATCAAACACACCCTGAGATGTTGCATTTTTACCCTGATGGCAATCGAGGTTTCATGGACGGTAATGCAACTATACGTCGTGCCAGAAGTGTTTAAAAATTGGTTTGCTGACTTCCAACGTATTCCCTGCCACCGTATAGCCCGGATCTTAACAATTCTATAGAAGATGTGTGAGATATGGAAAGACGTATCCGATAGCACTCTCCTCTTCCCTCTAGTTTACAAGATCTAAAATGCTGCATAGCCAATGCATGGTATTGTCTAGACGTAAATGCACTCCAGAAGCATGTAGACTCGATGCCAAAGCGAATCACAGCAGCTATCCGTGCAAAAGGTGGTCCAATAAAATATTGATCTTGGGTTTTCTAATTCATTGGCCAATGTGTGTATAGTTCGTTGCATAGAAATATATATTTTTATATATTTTAAGCTCCATGTATTTGATACAATATTATTATGCTAATATTTTTCTAGTTATAGACGCATTATCACCTCTGAAGCTCACACATCAAGGACTTCCAAAAATAAATAATCAAACAATGCAGTCGTCAGAGCCTTGGGTGTTTTGTGGAGGAGATTTGGGAGGAGTAGGTGAAACAACTGTTGAAGCTACAAATGATGGAAAAACAGCGGCGTGGTATATGCACAGCTACATACAGGTATCATAAGCACTTATAAAGTACCATTAAAACGTAAATACTCAGATTAAATTGCACTTAATTAATAAATCCCCAGTAACAAAACTATAAAATATTTTTACTTCAAGTAAGTGTCAAAGTGTAATTTATTTGTTTAAAAACTCTTATTAAAATGACTTAGTAAGAGTAGTAGAAATAAAAGTTATCAACTTAATGTTTAAAAAAAAGCTAGTAGTGTTTTGCAAAGTTTCCGGTGTGACTGCTGTGCCATCTTTAGAGCAGTAGTTTATAAACGAGAGAAATTCAGTAATCTTCCCATCTGACTTTATCAAAAAGTGTGATGAATTAAGCAAGAACGAAACTACGATAAACTTTTAACCAACAGTTTTTAATTTAGCAAATTAACTCCAAAACGTGTTTTCCCTTTTCTTTCTTCTTCTGGATTCGGGCAATGAAAACCTACATTAAGAAATGTAATGAGATACTAATATAAAAGCATATAAAGTGAAATTATAGTGAAGCAGCGTTTTACGTCTTTTGAAGAACCGTTCGGAAAAAAAAAAAATAATAATAATAATAATAATAATAATAATAATGGAAAAGACCATATCGAAAGTTTAGTTTAAGATATTGTTGCGTTCTACGGGTTCGTGGATTTAGAGTAATTGATGATAACACTTGATGGAGAATCAAAACACAATTTTTTCGCCAGTATTGCGCAGGACAGTTCCAAAGACACATTTACAGTCGTCGAAAAACAACGGTAAACACGCTGAAACAATGAGCAACACAACCTTCAGGCTATATCGATCGCTCTCGAGGTAATGTCAAGACACTTCTACTACACAATTGAATTAAAGATACTCCATTCTCCGCATACAGGCAGGTATATATAGCTTTAATCTACCTTCGAGAACATTCCCGAGGAAAACGGCTAAGAATGTGTTCTAGAATGTTCTTGCGTCGTCTGTGGCATATCGCCAAATATCGATGAAATCCTAAAATTGATGATGATGTTGTAAGGATTATGCTAATTTTATTAACAGTTAAATTTTAAGTTAAAGTTCCTTTCCTATCAAATTCTTAACTTCAACTTACTACTTCCGGCCAGAACGTAGTTTTGGAATTTGCTGAATATTTAATGAGAGGGAGCGGTATTTAAACCACGAAGTTACTTACCGAGATAGGGAAAGAAACAGAGTTTCTGAACTACGCACGTCTGCCTTTTTGGCCGCTCTCTCTCTCAAAGCTGTTATAAGCTCGGCCGTAAAAAGGCCCTTGCTAAGCTTCGTATAGGTTAAGGGGCCAACTCTCATTGTACCTTGATAGCTTCGGCTATACTTAGTTAGTTAATCTTAGTTTTAGTTTAATTCTTAGTCTTTTAAGTTCAAGTCCAAAGTGCGGACTTTATTTGTTCACTCCCAGGCGGAGTTTTGTTAAATCTTATAGAAATAATAAAGGGTTATTTACCCTTCTCTCTTGTTGTTTCCTGTCTTCGAACTCTAGCGATTATTCGCTTATCAGTTCCTAGGTTCCTCACTTCCAACATTAACTTAGAATTTCAAGTGAGGGACCTTACAGTGTTATGATTTGAAAACAAAATAGGAAACCCGAGTCTTGAAAATTGCTTGAAAGTGACATTTGCGATTCATTGTGATATTTTCCCAGATCGCTACACAAAGCTAAAGAGCATATCACAGAGCAATTTATTTTCTGCTTTCAAATCATTTATAAAATGTTGTCAAAAGGCAAATTCAATAAAGAATCAAATTTTAAAGGAAAAATATATAGCCAGAGTTCATCTGATTCTGAATAAAAGAATCAATCTCAAAACTTTTGAATCAGCCTCCATAACTTGTGTATACTTGAAAGTCTTAAATTTTCGTAGCTTAGAATACTGAAAACCTCTTATAAAATGCTGGATGCTTTGTTAGGTGTTTCTCCCAAAGAACCAATATTTTTTTATATTACAGATGCGCGAAGCTTTGTCTTCAAGGAACCTTGAATCTCGAAAATTGTTTGAAAGTGATATTTGCGATTCATTGTGGCACTTTTACATTCCAGATCGCTAATTCTATCAAGAAAGATTTGTACCTGAGTTTCAATGAATCGTGAAACATCAGTCAGTTTGCCATTCTAAAATTATGGGCAACATCTATTATGGGCCTTCTCCTCAGGACTGCAATCATTTCACCTAATTTTTTCTCATGACACTTCAAGTAGCATGCTTATAAAAATAAGCCAAGATCGTTAGACTTCGAAAACAAATTTAGTGAAACAACTTGAATTATTAATGAGATATCTATGAGAGATCGTTATAAAGTATCATGTTCGAATAACCACTGGAGCTCAATACAGTGCTAAATTACGCTACCTCATGCACTCTAGTACTTTGCAAACCACAGTTAGATTTTTAGGAACAATACGTTGCAAGCCGCACTTGATATCTTTGGGAAGACTACCTATTGAAACAGCATGTATTTTAAAGATAAGACATTTAAAATTAAACTACATAAACAATTAATTCTATTTACTTGTCAATTTTTCAGTCACAGTATGGAATGAAAATTTCTCAGGTTCCACAACTGCCTCCATTTTTTACGCCTGTTGATTTGGTGGACATAAGTGTGGAAATGTGTGGACTGAAATTTAAAAATCCTTTTGGCTTAGCAAGTGCTCCATCTACAACAAGCAGTCCAATGATACGACGAGCATTTGAAGCTGGATGGGGTTTTGCACTAACAAAAACATTTTCACTAGAAAAGGTATTGTTTTGTTTTATACATCATTGTGTATATCTAGAAATGGAACTTGTCAATTAATGTACATATGTCACTGTGAAACACCGAAATCTGGAGAATGTCGACTTTCACCGGTGAATGTCAACATTCACATAGTCGCTTGGTGTATGTCCGAAATATTTTCCAAATACTCTTATTTCCGACTTACACCGGTAAATGTCGACATTCACTATGTACTAATGGTGAATGTTGAACATATAAGAATATTATATTTTCTTCTCCGTAATTCAGTCGCGAAAAAATGCACTTAAGATTTAAATATAAAAAAATAAGAACATAAGAACTTAAAACACACAGTACATTCAAAATGAAAAAGAAAAATAATAGAAGTTAAAAACTTACTAAATTATGTGATTCAAATGTTATTTATTGCAACTACTTAAACTATTATGACACTTTGAATTGCACAAGAGGCCCTTGCTTTTACAACTGCATTTATTTGTGGAACACTTCCTTTTGCAATGTCAGCGTGTACATATACTCTTCTCTTTCGACCTACACCAGAGCATATCTGTGATTGTCGACATGCACCGGTGAGGGTCCGAAAGTACAAGAATGTAACGCAATATTCGATCTTTCACCGACGTATTTGGTGAATGTTGACATTCTCCGGTGAAAGTCGACATTCTCCAATTTCGGTCTTTCACGGTAACATATACATGAAATGAATTTTTAAGTTTTTATTTCCTCTGTTTCCAAACCTGCAGGACATAGTTACGAATGTGTCACCCCGAATCGTTCGTGGAACAACGTCAGGTCATATATATGGACCAAATCAAGGTTCTTTCCTTAACATCGAACTCATCAGTGAAAAAACCACCTCTTATTGGTTGCACAGCATTACCGAGCTAAAAAAGGACTTTCCCGAAAATGTAAGTTGAATTTTGTTCCTTTTAACGTGGAAGAAGACATAAATGCTGTAAGAAAAAGGATAGACAATGGACTCGCGAATTTACGAACTATGTTTCTTACAAAAAGCCTGTGCTCTTTTTGATGTTATTCTCCTCTCTAAACGTTTTTGCGGGTTCTACGAATTATAAAATCGAGACAGTATTTCGAAGAAGGTTTCTCCATATTGTTTCGATTTAAAATATAAGATACAAAAATGAATAGATTACTTAGATTTATATGATAAAGAATTTATTTTTATTGGCTGTACTGAAATTATAATAAGATTGTAAACGAAAAACCTGAATGAATTTCCTATAACAACAAATTCACAGATAATAGATACATAATCATTAATAGAAAAACCTTTGAACGTTATGTATTTTAATCTATGTCGGTTATAAAAACGCGTAAGTTCCCCACTCTCAAAGGATTCGAATAATTCTTAAAAATTGAAATGACCAATAAAAGTAACCCGCGCAACATTCAATCCTTAATCACCAATGATCTGTTCTTGACTGATTCTTTTGATGTGTTAGTATTGATGTTAATTCGCCGAGCTCACAGAGAGAACTGAAGTTTTTTTTTTTATCTTTCTCTAATCCCTCTTAGATTGTTTTTCATTACTCTCAGTTTCGAAAACATTACTTGTAAATGTAACCATTGATTAGATGAGTGAGTCTGTAGTGGTTTAAAATCGAGATGTCAATTTATTTTTATTTTCCTATGTATATTTTTTTTAAATAATCTTTTTTTTATGTTTAATATTTTTTTGTATTCTCAGAGCTGGTATCGAAGTTAAAACCATTTTTTTTTGGTAGAGTAAAACAGAAGACCCAAAACATTTAAAATGAAATGTATTATTGCAGTTCTCTTTTTTCGTTTGTTTCTTTTGACTAAATAAGAAATTACGTAATTATTACTTTGGAATACCGCCAACTGCAGCTACACGTCCACACCATACACATTTTTCTTCTTCTCGCCTTTCTAAATCATATTAACTGTTGTCATTATTAACGCTAGGAATAATAACTTAAATAACAATAAAATAATAACTTAAATAACAAATCTGAAAGGGTTCAGATTTTAACGCCCACAAGAGCTCTTTTTAAGTTTAATATGGAACAGAGATTATCAATAAAGATGGCCCGGGTGGAATAGCAAAATATTTTATAGGATACTAAACAAATATAACATTTAGAGTAACATGAGAATGTTATACCTCTCCTACATATTTGAAAAGTGAAAAAATATATAACGTTAATTCTATGAAAACATTTAATGTTTTTAATTAGCTGTATCATTAATTTTTAATTTAACTGATTCATAAGTTAAAAAAATAAATTTAAATTTAAATTATTCATTAAATAATTTTTTAATTTAACTGATTCAAAAGTTAATAAAAATAATATTAAGAACTAATATTATTATATATTTTTTTTAAAATAGCTTAAATTGTTCACCAATAGCAGATCAAATTTGAAAGATAAATATCTTACATTTTGCTGAATGGCAACAGATCTGAAAGAAAAGTGAAAGAACGCAAAATCGCGTTCAGATATTAACAGCACTTTCAGGATAAGAAAACATATACAGCATTAGGTAGATAATGGTCATATTCTTTCGTTCGTTCAAAGAAATATATAAAGATTCCAAAATTTTAAGGGGGGGGGGAACTGCTCAAAATAATTTATTGATACCATGGATAATATTTTTAGAATGCAAATTTATAACAACATAAAAAATTAATAAAATGTAATGAACATTATAAATTCAAACAACAGGATTTGCTGAAGAAACAAAATGGAGACAGTAAAATGATGGAATATACATGGTGTCTGAGTGATGAAAGAATAGCCTTTGCTTCTGTCAATAATAATATTGTTAATTAATATTACTGAGAGCAAATTACTAGATATGTTGTAGGTCATATTGTTCTAGGAAGAGAATTAAGAATTACCGTTCCTTAGCATCTCAGATTTAATTGACCAGATGAGGAAATATCGCTTATTAGCCAATAATATGGATAATAATTTTGTAAAACTTGTATCCACCAGAAGCTGCTAGTAGAAGTCATAGTTTCCACCTTAATATTTTTAGCTAGGAAAATACTTTTTATAAGTACCCAAAAGCTGAGATTCTTATTCAGAATAATACCACTCCTCATTTTAGAAACTATTCTTTATTTTGATATTATTACAACATGAAAGGTGTCCTTCACTTTCACTTCCAAGATACCAGCACTAAAGCTCAAACAGATGAGATTTTTTCTTTGCAGGAGCCAGTAATAATGCTTTGACATACAATCTCTTCAACCTATGTCTATGTGTTTTTTTCAACATTTGAAACAGTCCACTGCTTTTAAACATTTCAAAGATTATTAAAATTTTATTTTTAAATTTTTATATGATATATGGTACTTATTTTTCAGATATTAATAGCTAGTATTATGTGCACTTTTGATGAAGATGATTGGACATGTTTAGCAAAAGAATCAGAAGTAAGTATCAACAATTACAACCGCAATAATACTTGAGTTATTACTTTTTGAAACACACTTCTCTGATTTATTTAAAATTATCTACATTTTAATCAGATTTGTTAGAAAGTTAAATAACAGCTTTGAGGAATAAATGATACATCTGTATAAAATTTAAAAGTATATGCTATTTTCAGCTCAGCGCTGTAAAAGTTTGATATGAGTGATTACAAACAAATAAATCATGGTATCTTGGATGATTACCATGAAATGATGTGCAACCAGGTATTTTTCCTACCTTCTTAGCGAGCCTTCGTGGTGTAGTGGTCTGCACGCTCAGAGCGTAACTGAGAATTCCATGGTTCGATTCCCGGCGAAGGCGTTGCTAATTTTTATCTTGCCTGCTTCCAAAAATACTTAATGTCTCTACAATATGAACAATATTTTCTTATGAAGTTATTCACTTATTAAAGAGAATACACCAACTCGACAATGATTGGCATAGTAAAAATAACTTAGTAGTTCTACTAAAACCTAGAGCTTGGCCTAGTGGAAAATCAAGGCTAACAGATTCTTATACAGCTTTAGTTGGAAATACAGATCTGATCTTTAAGCCTTTGATTGATTATATAATTCCGTTTGAAAATATAAACTTTGTTGATATTTCCCAGCAAGCCATTACCCTTCTTTCTTGGACATTTAGTCGAAAGCTGCATGTGACTCTCTAGATGGAAATGCGCTAAGAATCAAAATTAAAAGAAAAAATTCATTCATAAATTAAAACAATCTGGAATTTATTATTTGGGTGTTAACAGCAATGGAGATATGATCTCAAGGGCTCCTTGCCGAAAAAGAAGTTTGTTTGATTATGATAAAGCATACAAAGGTTTTCTCTCTAAGAGAAGATGTGATTTTAACGAGAATTATCTGAATAAAATTGCTTCATATTTACATAACACATGCAAAAGGCCACAAAAATGCCTAGGCAGTCAGACCATTTACTGAGATTCAAACCCAGTGTTGGTAAAAGAAATAACAACTTAATACACTTGTTCCTCGAATACAGGCTAATTCCTTGCAGACTCTGGTGAGCAGTAATCCTACTTATTCTTGTGACACTGGCTGCCGGTACAGATGTCAGATGTGAGTCGCCCGCACTAATGTGTTACAGTTGCAAGATGATTTTGTTTTACTAAAAAAATAGAAACAACTAGCATTTTCTGATGCTAAAAAATTCCCTGCACATACCTATGACTGATTAAATCTTTGGAAACCATGATAAACCAGTTTTTAATCTAACAGCAGCTATTGCCAATGCCGCTGGTCTAAATGATGTGTGCGAAATGTATTTAGCAGTACTACTTCTAAATTTTCTTGCAGACAAAAACATTGAATCATATTATATACTTTCCTTACACAATTGCATTTTATTTGTATATTCTGTGCAGTAATAAAGGGACAATAGCATGATTTTAAGAGTTGTGAATTAATGCATACTTACTTTCCCAAAACTTTTTAATTTTAATTCATGAAATATATTAAAAATAAATGAATAAATAATAAAAAATTGATTATATTAAATACAGTCAAAAGTCATTAATCCGGACTCGTCGGGACTTCGGCGATTCCGAATTATCAATTTTTACGGATTATAGATCATCAATTAAAATCTGGTAAGATGGCATGCAGAAATTACAAAATTAAAAATATGAAACCGTAATTTATGAAATAAAGAACAAATATGATCTAAAGGGTATCTAAAATTTACAAAAAGAAAAAGCTTAATATTTATTTATTTACTTTATTAAACATTTCTTTCAATGTAAGGGATTTAAGTTGCTTCGTTTCATGTGATAATACTTTCTCTTTCATTCTATTAAACAGACATAATTTCTTGTTTAGTTACAAAGTTCCGCTCTTCAAGTCCTATAAGTGCTGTGTCGAGAATACCGACTAATTTGTCAATCGAAATGTTTTCGTTTTCAATAACCTGTCTGTCACTTTCTTCACTATCGGAAGCGAATTATAATGACAAGGAACTTGATTTAAATCATATCAAAGACGGAGTACATCGAGATGAAATACTACATTTAGTAAGGAATTATAAGCCAAATAAAATAAAAACATCTGCCCTGAAGATAAGGATAGTGCTGACAGATCAACTTCCAATTCATTGCGTGCCGCGGCATTTCTCCACGCCCCCTGCCGCAGAGCAGTGTGAAATTGATAAACAGATTTCGGATTTTAAAACATACTTTCGCTTTGTAGATCCTTTACATATTAGTAAATATATATCAGAAATTCTATTTGACATAATCGAAAGTTCAAGCTTACTTTTATAAAATTGCTCTAACAGTCTGCAAAAAATAATAAGCCGGATCCAATTCGAAGATTAAGGAACAACGCAATCTGCAGCATCAACTGAATTATAATTTTAGCTTAGCTTATACCATCCGTTATACATTAAACACGCATGTGTAAACATATTATGCGCTTGCGAACACGCATATTCGCAGCCGTAAAGGTCTTACGCGCACACGTAAACGCCTATGCGCATGCGTCAACGCAGCGCATGCGCAGAAAGTTTGTAGCTTTGACGTCCGGATTATAGATCATTCCGGATTATGGGTGTCCGAATTAACGACTTTTGACTGTATTATATAAAACTGGTTTACAAACAACTATTGTATATAGTTTACTTCCAATTAAATAAAATGATTAATTCTGAAAATTAGTCACAATAAATATATTTTTCTATTTAATTACAAATAAAAAATATTACCTACTGTATAATTTACTTTTCTTCAAATAATACATATTTAACTACAGAGTGCAGGAGCAGATGCATTAGAATTGAATCTTTCCTGCCCACACGGAATGGGTGAAAGAGGAATGGGATTAGCATGTGGTCAAGTAAGTTAATTTTACAATAATATTTTCTTTACTTTCTTATGGTTGATCAAAATATAAATTATTCAACATAAAATAAAAATTTTCCTAATTGCATACTTATTAAACTTATTCTTATTTTAGAATCCTGAGTTGGTGAGGAACATATGTAAATGGGTTAGAGCTGCAGTTAAAATCCCATTTTTTGCAAAGCTGACTCCAAATGTAACAGACATTGTAACAATAGCAAAAGCAGCTTATGAAGGTACGATTACGATGATAATATCACTTATAATATGTAACAAATTATAAAAGCAATTTAGGAAATCCAGAATAAAGTTTTATAATTCTCCTCTCCCCTCATTTTTATACAAATAAAAAAAAAAAAAAAAAAAAAAAAAAGATCTAATAAACTTTTAAAAAAGAAAATTGTTTTACAAAAGTTCAGTAATAGATACGAAATTATGACAATAATCTCAATAATTTACAGTTTATTTTGAAACAATAAAGAGAACAATTAAGAGCCTAATGTTTTTGTAGATGATCTGGAACAGAATACTCATTTGATGGCTGTGTGATTTTTCATACAAAATCTGATTAATTTTCTATTTAAATTGTTTAAATCATAATTATTTAACTCCAGATTTCTAGTTCAATTTTATAATGGCATTAGATAAGGGAAATTCTGGTTAAATCCAAATAAAATTTCTGTCTTAGGCAAGCAGGAAGGAGGGACATCAATTAGACAGTTTTACTTCTTAATAATTTTAAAAGGGAGACCTATAATTAAAATTTTCCAAAATATTATTAATTAAAATTTTAAGCAACTATATACAAATCTGTTAAATACAGCTATGTTTCTTAGTTTCATAACGCAATTTTTTTGGCGAAACCAATATAGATATATAAATATATGCTTCAAATATCCATTTGCAGAAATGCTAATGTTTACAAATTTTTAATATAATATGATGCAATTGCTTCAAAAATGTTAATGCATGCAATTAAATTTTTGGCCAAAAAAAAAAAAAAAAAACATTTTATGTTGTTTCTTTTAAACAGAAAAAGTAGACTTAAATCACGGAATTTCAACAGTCTTCAGTTTTGTACATTAAAGAAGTTTTTTCTAAAAATAGAAATCTTAATTAAAAAATGGCTTTTCTGGATTCTTTGTAAAGGATAAATGCAAAAAGCTAATTATTGTATTTACTGAAGAGTATCATGTGATAAGATGGTTGCTACCAGAAAGGCTTATCGTGTTTTAATATTTCTTAAAATTGGACTGAAGATCTACTATGAAATATCTTCCATAATAGTTTTAAATATCCGCAAGCATATTATTATTAAAAAGTTAATATTTCCTTCAAAGGAAGATTCATTGGAGTAATTATCCCTTTTTACAAAATTATGTCATTATTCTTAGATTGAAAAACCACTAAATATTTTTTTTTGGAGGGGGTGGGACAAATCATTTACAGTTTTAAATTTATATTACTGTAATAAGTACAGGAAGAAAATGGTTGTTTTTGATTTTAAAATTAAAAGTTTAAATGAAATGTTTTGTTTTTAATTTTAATTGAAAAACTAATTTATTAATGGTTTATCAATGTTTTAAATCAAACTTTATCAAATGCATTAAAGTTTATAAGCTTTAAAAAATGATTAATATTTAGGTGGAGCTGATGGCGTAACTGTAACTAATACTGTTTCTGGTCTCATGGGTTTGAAGAGTAATGCTACTCCTTGGCCTGGTATTGGAAAAGAAAAACGAACGACTTACGGAGGAGTATCAGGCAATGCTATTCGTCCAATTGCGCTTAGAGCTGTTTCTGCTGTGGCTAGAGCACTTCCTGGCTTTCTTATATTAGCAACTGGTGGTATAGATTCAGCTGATGCTGGACTTCAGTTTCTACATGCAGGAGCAACAGTTCTACAGGTTATGATACGCAAAATAATTTTTTTTATATATTCATACTCCAATTACATTTAGTACATATGGAAATGAAATAAAGAATGAAACCACATTGTGCAGAAGAAGTGAATTCACATTTAACATTTGATATAAAGTATATACAGTAAACTCTCTTGAAACAACCACTTGCCTGTTATTATTACCCCTGAGTAGTCCATATTTTTTTAACATGAAAATAACAATATAGCTGCCAATCTTGAAATCTTAAAACCGGGAGATTTCTGCGAGATAATCAGTAGAAACCAGGTTTTGCAGGATCAGCCACAGAAATTATAGGCATGAACATGCATAACATACAAGAAAATGGTGTGACAGTGGATTATGTAGAAAATTTATGTCTGTATATGCTAAGTATCCTCTAAAACTTTGAAATTTTTATCATAAAAATCTTAATTTTTCCTTTGTCATTAAAATTTACTTAAAATGATATACTAAAATACGTACAATGTTTCCAAAGTTCTAGAAATTGAGATCCAGTTCAATTCTTAAAATTTACAGGAAATATTTTCTCTCTCCTTTCAGTATATCTTCGTGGTGTAATGGTTAGCACACTCGGCGCATAAAGAGAGGTCCAAGTTTGAGTCTCTGCAAGGGCGTTGCTCATTTTTCACGTCTCCAGCTAAAAAAAAAAAAAAAAAAAAAAAAAAAATATATATATATATATATATAATGACTCTTCAGTGCCGCCCGAACTAAAGGGTGGTGGATGATGATTCTTCACTACCAGGATTTAGCGATTGTATCCCCTAATTTCCAGTTGCCCTTTAGAAGTGGAAGTATTTTTTCCCTCCTTTCAGCTTGTCTTCATAGTGTAATGGTTAACATGCTTGGCGCATATTCTAGAGGTCCAGGTTTGAATCTCAGCAAGGGCAGTGCCCATTTTTCATGTCTTCCTGCTAACAAAAAATCTTAATAATTCTACAATGCTATCAGCTAATGACAAGTAACTAACTGACATATTTACGCAGCTATCCCATGCAGTATTGTTTAGTCTGATTCAATTGTCTGACTTATGAAGGCACATTTTTGTAGCACTATTTTTGCAACCACAGAAGATGCGAAGAGTAATACTTTTTTTTTTCAGGATGGGAAGGGTGTGTGAAGACTTCAGAAATTGTTCAATGCTTGCAAACCATATTCTGTTCCCACATTTGAAAAAAACCTTTATACGGAGTTCAAGTTGAGAGCTTAATTATATAAATAGATGGATAATAAATAGATGGATTGCTGAAAACCAAAAAATTTCTTTGAGTATGGCTTAAAATTAGTTTTTCATAGAGATAGTGTATTTAATTAAATGGGGATTACATTGAAAAACTGCACTGTAATATTGACGAAAACTAACTAAATTAAAATATATATATAACTAAATTTCTAGAATTTTGGAAACATTCCTTGTAGTTCCTTCCTTTAGAATTATTCTGCATATTTTAACTTCAGAATGTAGGGAGCAAGAATAAGTATGTAATGTTAAAGATAATTTAAGGGGGAAAAAGAAAGAAATGCTACATTAAATATTAGAAAAAATCATACTTATTAATGAAAAAGCAATAATACATTAACTTGTATTGTAATAATAATGCATGCATAGATTTCTGTCTTTCTAATTAGTAAAGAGTTTAGTGAAGCTGTATTATTATATCCAAATTCGAATCATAATGAAGACTTGAAAGACTATAGTTTCTGTGTAGCATGGAGGCATTTAAAATCCTGGTGAGCTGGAAGTCCTCTCAAGAGGTCTGGTCACAAGAAAAGAAGAGTGGAAGACTCTAAGATTCAAACTCTGCATGTTTCCCATCAAAATTGGGATTGAGTTGCATAATTAGTGCAGTGAAAACTGTAAAACAATTGTTAAAGTTCTAGTGATCTGCCCACTTCTTTCTGTCCTACCCATCTTTTAACATACAATTAATCCATTACCATACAAATTCTTTCACTCTATATATTTGTACATATTCTTCTTTCTCAGTCAGAATCACTATTTTTCACATTTGACATTAACCAAAATAGTTAAATTAATAATTACACACTAACATAACATTTAATTGATAGGAAACTGCCACAATAGCTCAGGCTGCCTGACTGGCTAAGCATATCAAGAGATTAATAAAAATTGGAATGATTACGGTTTTTACAAATCCTACCAGGGCCGGGACGAGGATGAGACACTTGCCTCAGGTGAATAGATAGGAGTGCCAAATTAGCTATTCAATCAAAAATTCAGAAATTTATTTAGAACTTATTATTTTTAACTTTAAATTTTGGAATACATCAGTGAATATTAAAAGAATTTTGTGTTATAAACAATTTGCCAAAAAAATGATCAAGCTACACATATTCCTTGTTCAGCTAGCTCATAGTTTAAATTTAGTATGCAAAAATGCCACTTCAACAAATTCAGTATGTTGATTTTTGGCACTGTACAGAGGATTTATAATTTTTTTTATCTTCAATGAGTAGATGGGATGTACTTATGTCTGTTTTGGAAACAACATTAATAGGTCATATGGATACACGATGGTCATCAAGAAGAAATGTTGTTAAAGAATTAGATCTACAAATAACAGAAGTACATAGATTATTGAAAGATATGGCATTAAATCACAAATGATGCCACAAATGGGTTGAAAATAACAGCCTTTTGAAATAAATCAATATTAAATTTTTATGTTTGTTATCTGCATAGAATTTAATACTGCAATAAATTGAAAAAGTAAATAAAACCTTGCAGTCAAAAATTAATACTGTCTATAAAGCCCCACGCTTAACAGAGGGACTATGTCTTTCATTACAGGAAATGAGAGAAAATATTTCTCAGTGCATTTTTGAAAAGTGTAAAACTTCAGCTTTAGAGATGAATATATCATCAGAATTTGAAGAGAAATGGAAATGAAAAGTAATAAACCAAATTGTGAGGAATCAATTGATATAAATTATAGTTTTTCAAAAAAAAAATATTTTAATAGAAATTAAAGAAGTGCTTGAAGTTTTAATTTCAGAATTGAAATGGTGATACGAAAAGTTAAATGAAATCTCTTCTGATTTTCAGTTTCTAACTGGTGAACAATTAATATCATTAGATTTAAGTAATTTAAAGGCAGCAGCTTATAACTTGGCATTTAAATATCCGAATGACATGAACATTGAGGTAATTTAATCAGAAATATCTAGTTTTAAAAACCATGCTATTTCAATAATTCCGGACACAAAAGCAGCTACGAGCTTAGAACTTTAAAAAATACTTCACGATTATAATTTAGTTCAGTTCTATCCGAATTTGGAAGCAGCGTTAAGAATTTTTTTAAAGTTGCCAGTTACTGTATCCAGTCACGAAAGAAGCTTTAGCAAACTTAAAATAATAAAGAACTATACGAGGTCTTCACTAAACCAAGACAAAGTTTCAAACATGGCCATCTTCTCTATAGAACATGAGTTAAGTAATTTTCTCTATAGAATATGAGTTAAGTAATCAAATATATTTTGAAAAAAATATTAATGATTTTGCTTCTTTAAAAGCAAGAAAAATTAAATTATAAATATGATTTGAAAAGTTTATGCCATATTTTCATGTTTTACTTATACTGCTTAATATTATTTGCCATTTTTCAAAAAATATATTTTTAATGTTTTCCATTTCAAAATTATTAATGATTATATATGTTTCACTTTGTGGAATATACAAAGTTATAATTAAATATTACTGTAAGAATTATTGTATTTCCACTTGAAGTAGTTACTTTTAATGAGCATAAAATAAAATATATATAAATATAGTTAAATTGTACTAAATGTATGATTATATGTATCTATCTATCTATCTATATATTTTGTTTGTATAATGTTATGTTTTCAAACATCATTTAGTATTATTTATTTATTCTCCCCACCACCACCACAAATAGGTAAATAAATAATCTTGCATTGTATACAGTGGCGCACATTAACAGCTTTGCCTCCGGTGAAAAGATACGTAGGCATGGCTCTGAATCCTACAAACGGAAATTTTAATAAAATCAAAACATTGTGATGAGACACAACATATTACTGCCATTCTATTTTACTTATGGCTTAACTCCTTTCCTAAAAGCTAATAAAGTATACTTAACGATTATTGCAAAATTAGCATAAAAATTTACAACATAATTGCAATAAATTCAGAATTTCTTTTCTAAACAGGTATGTAGTGCAATTCAGAATCAAGATTTTACTGTAATAGATGACTATATAACAGGTTTGAAAGCCTTACTCTACCTGCAAAGTTTGCCTGAATTAGAACAATGGGATGGCCAATCTCCACCAACAGAAAAGCACCAGAAAGGCAAACCTGTTCTTGATATCGAAGGCATTGTAGGCAAGGTAAAAAGAAAATCCATTGCTTTCAGTGTAACTTTATACTCTACAAACTTTCATAAGACATATTAAAGTACTTTATTCACTTAAATTGTTTAAATAAAGCAGGGAGAGAAAGAGGGAAGGAAAATGCTTTGAAATTTGAAGCAGTAATTTGAAGGATAAAACAATAATAATAATAATAAAATATATATAATGGACAAGAGAATATTTTAAAGAGCCCTTTTATATATAATATGGATTATAATATTTGCAAAATTAAAATAACAGCTCTCAAATTAATGCCTTCAGAAACTTTATAATTTTTAGTAACTATGATCCAAGTTATAAAATTTGTAATGCATACATTGCTAATGTCACTGAAATGAAAACAATGTAATGAAATTAATTAGCTATCAGTTGTTTCTAAATGCATAAAAATCATTCCTAAAAAGATCTGAGATAAAGTAATTCATGAGTGACCTATTATTTGTATATTAAGGGAAATAACTAATGTTTTTAGGTGCAAATATAGTTCATTTACAAAATTTGATCATTTATTAATTACCAATTAAATTACAAATTTAATTTTATGCAATTTTAATAGCATTAAACACCCCAGTCTTACTAGCTCTTGGAGTCAACACTATGGTTAATTTACATACATCTTATATTGATTCAATTACAAAACAATTCTTACATAGACAATTATTCCATTTCTTAACATGTGGTGTTTAGAATAGTATATCTACATCCTTTAAATCTGCCCGTATGATGAAATCAATAACTACACATATTGTTATTAATTTCATCATACGTTATTAATTTCATCATATTAATACATGCATGCCAAAAGCATAAAAACTGAGCAAAATTGCTATTATAACCAGACACACACTGTCAAAATATATTTATTTAAAAGTGCCTAATATTTTCCTCTTAACTCTCATGTACTGATTCAGTATCTTATATATTGGTTGGATAGTTGGTTAACATTGATTTCATAATATAAGTAGCTTCACATACTGGCATTAATGCCACTTTTGTAATGAATCTGAATTACTTCAAGAAAATAAATTAAAAAAGGTGCAGGGAAACAGAAAACGCAGCTAATTTTAATTATTATTTTTATTGAATATGTTTAATTTTTTATGTATGTTAAATTTATGATTATCTTTCTTATTATTTAGTTTTTTACATAAAGATTTCTGTTTAGGCACTTTAAAATGTTAATGTTCTTAAAATTTTTGCTTCTAGAAACTACCAAACTTTGGAGCTTTTCTGGCACAAAAACAAGCAATTATTTCAGAAATAAAGGCTAATCAAGATTTATTAAGTGAAATAAATGAACCCAAGCCCAACAGACCACCGAGAGAACCACAAAACTTTATCCCAAAAGTGAAGGTAAAAGAAAAAAAAAAAAAAAAAAAAAAAAAAAAAAGAAAAGCGCAGAATTAAAATTTCTCCAAATTATATTTATTTTTGCAGTTATTTATGATTTATTTTACTTTATTACAGGATGTCATTGGCAAAGCTTTAAACAAAATAGGCACATTTTCTGATCTGGATATTACACAACAAATGGTTGCTGTTATTGATGAGGTAAGATGTCAATAGGGGTAATATAAATAAATAAAAACTAACAATAGTTATTTTGAAGGATTTAAAGCAAATCAGTAATTTTACATCAGACCAAAGACTACATTTTTAGTTATTCAAAAATATTAATCAAAATAAAAGCAATAAAATTCTGTTGACAATTGTTTACCTGACATGATCTGAAATAAGTAATGTTATATTTTTACTTTGCAGGAAATGTGCATTAATTGTGGAAAGTGCTATATGGCTTGTAATGACTCAGGATATCAAGCTATAACATTTGATCCTTTGACTCATTTACCTCAGGTTACAGATCAGTGTACTGGATGCACTCTTTGCCTATCTGTGTGTCCAATTATTGACTGCATACGTATGATAGCTCGGCAAACACCTTATCAGCCAAAAAGAGGAATCCCTATAGATATTTCAAAATCTTACAGAACAGGCATACCAATGCCAGCTCAGTGAAAATAAATATAAAATTAATCACATAATATTTTGTAAAACTTTATTATATCTTTTTGCTTGAGAATAGAAATGAAATAACAGGATGATAAAGTCTATGATATTTTATAACAGAAGATATCTATGATCTCTTCGAAAGATACAAGAAAAATCTGGAAAATGACACATAATATACACGTAAAAACAACATTTATACATATGAATGATTTTAAATTAAAAATTAAAGATTCAGAAGTCTATAAACTTTTAAGAACAACTTTTTTCAGCCTCATGTATAGAATGCAGTTCATGGAAAAATGGTCTCATATGAATACATGATGTGCATTCAGATGGAAGCATTTCTCTTTTTTTAAGAAGTTCTTCAACATCGTCTATTCTTGGGTTAGCAGGACACTGTCTTGCAATGCGAACAGCTTCACCCTTCAAAATAATTATAGAACATAATTACTGAAGTTCTAATTTGGATTATTAAAAATTACACAATGTTCTAGCACAGTACATTATGTGACATTATATACATAATTTATTAACTACAGTAAAATTACTATTTATTCGGTGTGTTATTGTGTCTTAATTACAGTAAAATTGTTCGTAAAAAATTTCCATCCGTTATATCATTAAAATTCAAGAGAAAGATTTCAATATTAGCTAATACACTTATTGCTTTAAAATTTTTTAATTTTGTTGAGTTATAGTTTGAAATTATAGTTTTAATAATAGTTATAAAAATAAATAAAAGATCTTATGTCACACTTAGTTGCAGCAACTTAGAAAATGGCTATTGTCAGACTATGTGAGAAAAAGCAAAGATCATATGTTTCACTCAATGGCAATACTTGTTAACTCACACGCGAGATAAATGTATGGTAGTGTAACATTAATAACATTAACATTAACAGTCCAAAAATTTAGGTAAAATATTTCTAACATCAAAATAAAGTCTGCTCTTCCTAATCTTTATCTTCTAAACATCAAATAACGTGTATCTTGAAATATATTTTTTCCTGTATACTGTAAACTATGTAAAATATATGAGAAGATAGTGTTACATTTCTCAGTAGCAAAAAGGTAAAGTATCATTAGAACTATTTTCACTCCTTATTTATCATTATCATTTTGTTTTGGGCTTTTTCTAAATTTTTAGCCATTAATCATGGGTCTGTACAAGAAGCATTTTGAATAAGAGAATAATTTATTGGTCATTAGATAATTAAGTATTGAATCATTGTTAACACACATTGCTGATCTTCTTGTTTCAATGCAAAATTTTCAGCCTGTGAAATCTCCTTTTTTTCAGCATCTATCTTTCATTAACTGATCAGCAATAAGTGTAAAATAGATTTTCTGTCTATCATTATAACAATTTGGATCATTAAAAGAAAATTTACAAAAATTTTCTGCTTTAGTTACTTTCCCATATTCAGGCTTCAGAATTTTAAAGTGCTGAATTTATGAGTGAATCATTTATGAGTTTTAAGATATTTTCAGAAAAAAAGGAAGTAGTAGTTGATCTTTTTGATAGAGTTCAAGGAAAGGTAAGAACATTTTCAACAAAAAGAGGGGAAAAAAATATAAGAAACTTTTTATCTTTATTACTTCCACATCATTTGAGAATGATGAATTTTTTTTTTTTAAACTGTCCAAACAGCAAGTCATCCCAAATTTCAATAGTTCTTTCAATTGCTAGAACATTTTGCAACCATTGGTAAAAGCAGAACTTCACAGGAAGCTTTTTCAAGTCATAAATACTTAAAAAATCTGCATATCTTGCAGGAGACTCTTTAAAAATCTAATATAAAGAAGATAAGAATGATGGATATGGTACTGGAAGTAAATGATGGTTCTAATCTGGTATTATGATAGTTCCATTTCAGTCACCTTGTACTTAACGATAACGATGCATTTTACAAATTTCACAACACAATGCTCTAAAGTCTCTTTCTTTAAAATTCAAAAAATCATTTGACAAAATATGATTAAAAATGCCAACATGAACTACCATATTTGCTGGCATATAAGCAAATTTTTGCTTTGAAAATAGGTCTGAAAACTGGGGCGCGTCTTGCACGTCATTTGGGAATGGGTCAAAGATGCTGTGAAAACAGAGACAGTGTTTTAAATCATTTAAGAAGTGTGGTGTTAGTAATACATTGGATGGTACAGAGGACAATTTATTGTATGAGGACTCAGATACTGAGGTTTCAAGTGATTCTTCATTTAGCTCTGGAGATGAGTGTCTGGGCTTTGACGAAGGAGATTAACAGATGTTCTTTCCCAGATAGATTGGGTATTTTCAGAAGTTATTACTTTATATTTAAAATACTGTAAATTCATTATAATGATCAGAAATAAAGTTTAATCCCTAAAAAATGTGTATAAAATAGGGGGTGTGTCTTATAAGCCGATGCATCTTATACGCCGGCAAATACAGTATTGAATCATTGTTGTACAGATATTTGTTGCGGCCCAATATTTTCTGCTACTGTTTGAATGAGAAGAAATATTTCTTTCTCTTGTTGCTCTATTTTGGTACAAATACCTTTAACCTGCTTTTATTGATCAATTAGTATTAGTAATTATTTTTTGGATATATTAGTCAACTAGTTAATCAGCTTAATGGTAGTAAAACTGAAATCTCTTCTTTTGCAACAGAGCTTATTTCTTGGAGATTGATAATGCTAAGATCAGGGTAATCTATTGTTAGCTGATCTCAGCTGGTTTTGTTTAGTTTGAGACATTCAGGATAGATGCTGCTGTTCTTAATGAGATTAAAATTCTTGAAAGTTATAATTTCATCAGTATATCTGCAGGTGAAAGAAAATCTTTGTAACTCATTAGGTGGAAGTGAACGAAGAAATTAATATTCCTTAGAAAATAGATAAAGATTGCCTATGATGAACAACCCATTTTATTGGGATTCCTATGATATGTAAATAAAGACTATTTTAAAACGTAATATAATTATGAAATAGTGACAAATTATGGATCCTTTGACTACATAACTAGTGTTGCCATAAATAATGTGCTTAGAACAGTAGTCCTAGTGCTTAAGAAACTCCAAGGTTTTTCAATGTATTTAAAATTAATGGCAAATGAAATTTTGAATATTTTTTCAATAAATCAATGCATAAAACTTTTTTTTTTGGGGGGGATGCACTTAACAGTAAATTTGTAAGTATTTTAGTATTTTTTATGTACTATGTAAAATTTGTCAATGGGATTTTCACTCGTACATTTCTCTCTAGAATTTCCTAAACAGCAGTCTTCAAGATATATATGTAACGATTGTGGCATATTTAAATTTTTCAGTATTTAGGTTTTCAGAAGTTTGTGGGTTATGTCTCTTGCTCTAAATTAAGATTTTATAAAATGAATATGAAGTATAGCCTATTTCCTTTTATTTAAATCTTAACTGTATTTAATGCTTGAGCATTATTTTGCACCTACTTGCTCCTCGAGAATTCTATTACTTCATTTTGAATTTTATCTGATGATATATATTACAGCTTTTATACCAGCAACTGACACTCTTGACTTCATGTTCAGAGGTAAGCTGTTCGAGGCTTCTGTTATTTGATTTTTAAAAATGCTGTAATATTTAACTACGTGCATAAGCAACTTGCGTAAATAAAATTCTAATGTTATTATGAATAATTTGCATCTTAATTTACAAAGTTTTATCAATCATTCTAATGTGGACATAGTATGAAACATATATAAATAGCAAAGATTATGTAAGAAGGTACAGAAAGTATTAACAAAAACTGATTTTGGAATACCAAATATAATAAAATTAATACACCTATTTTTATGTGGGTTTTAATATATTATGTTTTTCCTTTAAACTTTACCCTCAGAATTGTAAGATACTGTAATTTTCTCTGTTCAATTTTGAAAAGATAAAATTATTAAAAATGTGGAAAAACATGCACATAAATACAGTATCTATTCTACTTCCAAAGTTTCTTCAAAACTGATGTTTAGAAAGGTAAAATATAAAATTAAAAATCAATAATACAGATTTGAGTGTTTTCATAAAAAAATCTTACTTGTAGATAGAGGATGACTTTGCCTGGTCGACAATCAGATAATTTTGCAGAATAACCCTTCTGTTTAAGAAGAATTAAGATTTCTTTTAAATCTTCAATACCATAAAATGCAATTTTTGGTGTCTTGCCCATTAATTCTAATGCAACTTCATTCCCATCTAAGAAACAAAAAATGATAAATGAATAAGATCAACGGTTGAATAAAATGAAAAATATTAATATAAAATAACCAATTTAAATATATATATATATATATATGTTACAGTGAAACACCAAAGTCTGGAGAATGTCAACATTCACATAGTCGATTGGTGTATGTCCGAAATATTTTCCAAATACTCTTATTTCTGACTTACACCAGTCAATGTCGACATTCCCGATGTACTAATGGTGAATGTTGAACATATAAGAGTATTATATTTTCTTCTCCGTAATTCAGTTGCGAAAAAATGCACTTGAGACTTAAAATAAGAACTTAAAAAACACAGTACGTTCAAAATGAGAAAGGAAAATAATAGAAGTTAAAGACTTACTTAATTACACAGTACATTCTAAATAAGAAAATAAAATAACAGTAATAAAAAAACTTACTAAATTATGTGATTCAAATCTTATTTATTGCAACAACTTAAACTATTATGACACTTTGAATTGCAGAAGAGACCCTTGCTTTTACAACTGCATTTATTTGTGGAACACTTCCTTTTGCAATGACAGCATGTATAGCCTTGCTCACCGCTTCTCGTTAATATGGTTTTTGCTATGACCACCGCTCAAATTGTTTTCAGAAGTATTACCAGTTTCTTCAAGCTGTTCTTCGGTTTCAAAAGTATTGGCAATTTTTTCGAGTTGTTCTTCGGTTTCGATATTTGCGATTTGCTATGCCTCTTTTTACTTTAACGTCAAACGTGGCTTCATAAGGACTTTGGCATATTCCTTCGTGGTATGTAGTGCTCTTGGCAAATTGAACAAAGGGTAAACCTTCTATCCATTTATTTGCATCATTATCATTCATCCATGCAGTTAGCATATTCTGTACATCCTGAGTGGCCCTTTAAACTGAGCTTTCTGTTTGACTGTGAAGAGGCCTTCCATAAACTATCTTAACATCTTTCCACATTTTGGAAATGACATGAATACTGAATTCTCTACCATTATCTGACTGCAATATTGCTGGAGCACCAAATATTAAAAATATTGCAAGAAAATGATATACTACTTCTTTATCTCTCTTAGTTTTCAAAGGTCGTAGCTGGACAAACTTAATTAAATTATCTTGATACACCATTATGAGCTTATATTCACCATCTCTATTTGACTGCAGATCTATCAGATAAGCTTGACATCTTGAGTTTAACTCAGAACTGATCATTTGGTTTCACAATAATACCTCTCTTAGGTGCACTGTGTTTCCTTTCATACTGTTTGCATAAATTTAAGTACAACATTACAACTTCATATGTAATATTTTTGTATTTAATTTGCATAGCATAGGTGTTCTTCCTCCGTGGCCTGTTCTGGTGTGAGTTTCATATAGTATACTAAACAATTCCTCATTGGTAACGTAATATTGTATATTTGTTTCTCCTGGTTTTAATAATACAATTGACTTCTCTTCTCATCATTAATTTTTAAAATGTCAAAACGTTTTAATCATCTGTAATCCAAAGGTGTGTTGCACTTAGTTTTAGCAGAAACCACTTCAGAAAGTATTTTAGAGTACTTTTCTTGAGAAAAATAAAAACAATTGTCTTCTTGTTTACTCACAGCTAATGCTTTTAACTTTTCAAGAAAAAAGATCATGATTCACTTCAGTATCCATTCAGTATAAATTAGATTATCGGAAAAACAAAATTAAGAAAACATTGCTTGCACCATCAAACCTTGCATAAGACTGACAAAGCTGACTGATTCCCACAGAACAAAAAGATTTGGCGGGAAACAGCTAATCGCCTCTTTGTCTACTCCTCTCTTTTTGACCACACCAGAGCATATCTGTGATTGTCGACATACACCAGTGAGGGTCCGAATGTACAAGAATGTAATGCAATATTCGATCTTTCACCGACGCATTTGGTGAATGTTGACATTCTCCAATTTCGGTCTTTCATGGTAATATATATATATATCTTTTAATCTTGATACCCCATGTTTATTTTTTTTAAATCTAAAAATGAAGGTAAATAAGTTTTTATAAATTTTGTAAATTTATAAATTTCAGTGTCATCCACACTGAAAATAATCTGAATTCCAAAATCAAAATTCTTCAAACAGATAGTAGACTAGAATATATAGGGTAAGACTTTAATAAATTTCTTTATGATAACAATAATGGAATAAAACACAATAAAACAACTTCCTATATGCTTGAGCAAAATGACAGAATTGAAAGATCGAACTGCACTTTAGTTTCAATATGCAATGTTATTACAGGCTAATCTGCCTCACAAATTTTGGGCTGAAGCTGTCAATACTTATGAAATTGCTTCCCGAGGCGAAGTTCAGGAGATGACACAATAAGACCTTAAGAGGTAATATTTGGCCAAATGTTAACTCTCTGTCATTTCTGAACTTCTGGTCAAAAAGCACTTTTGCTATAGCCAAATTTGATTTTCGATCTAGAGAATGCATTTTTATTGGATGTTCTGATGAATCAAAAGATTACAGACTTTGGATTCTAATGCATATAAAGTAATAATAAACAGAGACAAAATTTATTGACGAGTTTGAAAATTCCTGTAGTTTCGACTCAGAATTCAAAACTTTTTTCCCTTTTACTCAGGAGGAGAAAATGATAAACAAAGTGTCTTATAATTCAGAAGTCAAACAACAAAAATCAGCGTTATACCTACAAAATTTTCACAGGACTAGTTTCGATGGTTTTACCGAACCATCATCTTCAGCTGCAAAACCGCAAATGAACAAGATAGGAAATAATGATTAGATAAGATAAGAAAGCCTGGACAAGAATAAGCAAGTGGCGCCATCTGTTGGCGAAACCAGAACTAAAACATAATTTCTCTAAAAGCCGAAGGCAAATTTGGATTGGAATTAGGATCGTTAACTAGAACAGAAAGATTTTTATGAATGTGAAATGCCTCTAGAAAATCCAGTTCTCCAATGGAAGATGTTTTTTGAATAATTTTGGCAGCAGAAAAATTGAAAGCGGACCAACAATGTTGAGTAACAGAAGACTTCTGTGTTTCCTTTTTTCTAACATATGCCTCATGTTCCTTGACGCGAAATTTTAAGGCTCTCTTAGTTTGGCCAATGTAAATTAAACCACACTGGCAAGGAATCCTATAAATACCCCAGGAATTCATATCCGGAATGGGGTCCTTGAGTATAGAAGTTGGAATTTTATTGATGGGAGAATAAACAACCCGAAAGTTAAATTTCTGCAAAATATGTGCAACTTTATAGCTAATTGATGGAAAGAAGGGAATGACAACAGAATTTTTATAATCTCCTAAAATAAGAGTGTGGCTTTTAGTGTGTTGAGATGAGAATTTTTTAACTGCTTGATCAATAATGTTGGGTGAAAAGCCCCTGTCAATAGCTATTGCTTTTAAATAATTTAGTTCTTCATCAAGGGCTAGTTTGGAGGAGCAAACTTGAAGAGCACGGAAAACATAGGAATAAAATGAAGCTAACTTTTGTTTAGTCGGATGACATGATTTAAAGTGTGGTGGAAGGCAAACCGATGAAGGTTTACGGTAAACTGTAGTACTGAAGTTGGATGTGTTACATGTGACCAGAATGTCAAGAAACGGAAGAGAATTGCAAGTCTCAAGTTCAAAAGTGAACTGAATAGCAGGATCAATAGAATTCATTGTTGAAAGAACTTTATTTAAATCATGTTTGTGACCTTCAAACAGGGTAAAAGTATCGTCTACGTAGCGGAACCATGCCCGGAAGTTTAAAGTTTCAAACAATTTTGATTCATAATAATGCATGTAGATATCAGCCAGGATGGGACTGAGGGGGCTTTCCATGGCTAATCCCTCAGTTTGCTTGTAATATTTATTTTGGAAAACAAAATGTGTTTGTTTCAAACAGAGTTGAGTGAGAGAAATTAGCTCATCAATTTCGATGCAAGAGAAATGAAATTCGCGAAGTCTGGTTTCTAGACATCTTAATGCACCCTCCACTGGGACATTGGTGAATAATGATTTTACATCAAAAGAAACCATGAGTAAATTACTAGGAGAAATGTTTTTAACCTTTTTTACAAACTCTATTGAATTTTTTATGGTGTAAATGTTATTGTCTAAAAGAGTGGAAAATCTAGAAACTAAATATTTAGCTAAAGGATACGAGGCAGTACCTAAATTTGATACAATAGGGCGGAAAGAAATACCACTTTTATGAATTTTGGGAAGAGCATATAATCTGGCACAATTCGCAACAGATGGGATAAGCGAATGTTTTAAGTTGCTTGAAATGATTTGCGAAGATTTGATCGCAGTTTTTATTTTGGATAAGTCCGAAGGTGAAGGATCTTTAGGGATCGGATTATATGGTCCTTCGTTTAAGAGTTTAGTGACACCATCGATGTAAGTGTTCTTATCCATGACGACTATCTGGCCACCTTTGTCGGCCTTTGAAATGATAATATCCGGGTTAGAATGAATTTCGCGCATTGTAGCTCTTTCTCTCACAGTTAGATTTGGTTTCAAAGGTTTATTATTGAATTTCACATTATGAGCGATAAGATGCCTAATCATTTCTTTCTGTGAATCTGAAACTGTACTGAACTTGAAAGCTTTTTCGATAGGAGCCAAAATCTTTGGAATCGAGGGTCTACAGGTTTGTGAGAAGTTAAAATTATATTTTAGAATTCTCTCTTGTTCTTCTGAAAGACTAACATTAGAAATATTAACTATTGGCTTGATGTTTACAATGGGAAGATTTTTTGAACTACTTGAACTGGAAGACTGTAAAAGAAGTTTTTCGAATTTAACTGCAAGGGTGTTTTTATGACGGTTAACTGCATTCTCCGTTCTAGACCAAGACTTTTGTTCAAGGGCAGTGAATTTTGGATATGATTTAGCAAGTCCCAGGTGAAGCTTATAGAGTTCATGTTCAATTTTGGACAATTGTTGACGTGTATCCCTTATCACAGACCGAAGTAAGGCAAGCTTGCAATTTAACAGAATTCTTGAAACGTGACTCGAAGGTTTTTGATTAGATTTGATTTGAATAAAATTGGGGATCAATTTTTTACATTTACATTTAAGTAAAAAGTCAAGATGATTCAGGAATTTTTGCTGTTTCAGGCATAATTTAGTGAAACGATTAACGGATGAAGGCATGATAAACAATGCAGAAAATCAAACTAAATTAACTGAGCAATAATAAAGTACACACAAAACAGCAGAAAAATCCCTCACTGAAATGAATAGAAAACAAAACGTTTGTAAGCAAAATGCATGAAATCAGACAAGCAAAGCACAATATCCAAATGTACAAAACATAAACATAACTTGAAAATTGCAAAAATGTAGTCACCGAAACTCCTACAATCAGAAAATGGCGGCCACACCACGTGCAAAAAAGAAAGCAAAATGTAAGCCTGTTTGGGGCTTCTATAATTAAGACACAATAACACGCCGAATAAATACTAATTCAGAAGTCAAACAACAAAAATCAGCGTTATACCTACAAAATTTTCACAGGACTAGTTTCGATGGTTTTACCGAACCATCATCTTCAGCTGCAAAACAGCAAATGAACAAGATAGGAAATAATGATTAGATAAGATAAGAAAGCCTGGACAAGAATAAGCAAGTGGCGCCATCTGTTGGCGAAACCAGAACTAAAACATAATTTCTCTAAGAGCCGAAGGCAAATTTGGATTGGAATTAGGATCGTTAACTAGAACAAAAAGATTTTTATGAATGTGAAATGCCTCTAGAAAATCCAGTTCTCCAATGGAAGATGTTTTTTGAATAATTTTGGCAGCAGAAAAATTGAAAGTGTGATTTTCGGACCAACAATGTTGAGTAACAGAAGACTTCTGTGTTTCCTTTTTTCTAACATATGCCTCATGTTCCTTGACGCGAAATTTTAAGGCTCTCTTAGTTTGGCCAATGTAAATTAAACCACACTGGCAAGGAATCCTATAAATACCCCAGGAATTCATATCCGGAATGGGGTCCTTGAGTATAGAAGTTGGAATTTTATTGATGGGAGAATAAACAACCCGAAAGTTAAATTTCTGCAAAATATGTGCAACTTTATAGCTAATTGATGGAAAGAAGGGAATGACAACAGAATTTTTATAATCTCCTAAAATAAGAGTGTGGCTTTTAGTGTGTTGAGATGAGAATTTTTTAACTGCTTGATCAATAATGTTGGGTGAAAAGCCCTTGTCAATAGCTATTGCTTTTAAATAATTTAGTTCTTCATCAAGGGCTAGTTTGGAGGAGCAAACTTGAAGAGCACGGAAAACATAGGAATAAAATGAAGCTAACTTTTATTTACTCGGATGACATGATTTAAAGTGTGATGGAAGGAAAACCGATGAAGGTTTACGGTAAACTGTAGTACTGAAGTTGGATGTGTTCCCAATTGTAGTACTGAAGTTGTGTGTGTGTGGTATTCCTTTCCGCCCTATTGTATCAAATTTAGGTACTGCCTCGTATCCTTTAGCTAAATATTTAGTTTCTAGATTTTCCACTCTATTAGACAATAACATTTACACCATAAAAAATTCAATAGAGTTTGTAAAAAAGGTTAAAAACATTTCTCCTAGTAATTTACCCATGGTTTCTTTTGATGTAAAATCATTATTCACCAATGTCCCAGTGGAGGGTGCATTAAGATGTCTAGAAACCAGACTTCGCGAATTTCATTTCTCTTGCATCGAAATTGATGAGCTAATTTCTCTCACTCAACTCTGTTTGAAACAAACACATTTTGTTTTCCAAAATAAATATTACAAGCAAACTGAGGGATTAGCCATGGGAAGCCCCCTCAGTCCCATCCTGGCTGATATCTACATGCATTATTATGAATCAAAATTGTTTGAAACTTTAAACTTCCCGGCATGGTTCCGCTACGTAGACGATACTTTTACCCTGTTTGAAGGTAATAAAGATGATTTAAATAAAGTTCTTTCAACAATGAATTTTATTGATCCTGTTATTCAGTTCACTTTTGAACTTGAGACTTGCAATTCTCTTCCGTTTCTCGACATTCTGGTCACACGTAACACATCCAACTTCAGTACTACAGTTTACCGTAAACCTTCATCGGTTTTCCTTCCATCACACTTTAAATCATGTCATCCGAGTAAATAAAAGTTAGCTTCATTTTATTCCTATGTTTTCCGTGCTCTTCAAGTTTGCTCCTCCAAACTAGCCCTTGATGAAGAACTAAATTATTTAAAAGCAATAGCTATTGACAGGGGCTTTTCACCCAACATTATTGATCAAGCAGTTAAAAAATTCTCATCTCAACACACTAAAAGCCACACTCTTATTTTAGGAGATTATAAAAATTCTGTTGTCATTCCCTTCTTTCCATCAATTAGCTATAAAGTTGCACATATTTTGCAGAAATTTAACTTTCGGGTTGTTTATTCTCCCATCAATAAAATTCCAACTTCTATACTCAAGGACCCCATTCCGGATATGAATTCCTGGGGTATTTATAGGATTCCTTGCCAGTGTGGTTTAATTTACATTGGCCAAACTAAGAGAGCCTTAAAATTTCGCGTCAAGGAACATGAGGCATATGTTAGAAGAAAGGAAACACAGAAGTCTTCTGTTGCTCAACATTGTTGGTCCGAAAATCACACTTTCAATTTTTCTGCTGCTAAAATTATTCAAAAAACATCTTCCATTGGAGAACTGGATTTTCTAGAGGCATTTCACATTCATAAAAATCTTTCTGTTCTAGTTAACGATCCTAATTCCAATCCAAATTTGCCTTCGGCTTTTAGAGAAATTATGTTTTAGTTCTGGTTTCGCCAACAGATGGCGCCACTTGCTTATTCTTGTCCAGGCTTTCTTATCTTATCTAATCATTATTTCCTATCTTGTTCATTTGTGGTTTTGCAGCTGAAGATGATGGTTTGGTAAAAACCATCGAAACTAGTCCTGTGAAAATTTTGTAGGTATAACGCTGATTTTTGTTGTTTGACTTCTGAATTAGTATTTATTCGGCGTGTTATTGTGTCTTAAAGTGTCTTATGATGAATGATCGCCTCTAGGCAACATGGAGCTGCTGTCTGACTAAATTTGAAGAGGAAAATGAAAATGGCAGAGAATCAGTACTATCCCATTCTGATTAAAAGGCAAATTGGTTGTTCCAAGAAAATATAAAACAGGTTTAGCTAAAATAGCTGGAAACCCTAAAAAATAATACAGTACAAAGTCTGTAATCCGGATGTCCATTATCCGGAATGATCTATAATCCATACCTCAAAGCCACAAATTTTTTTTTTGTATGCTTTACGAATGCACATTTAGCACAAAAAATGAAGCAACTTAAACAACTTATATTGAAAGAAATGTTTAATAAAGTAAACAAATAAATATTCAGCATTTTTGTTTTGTAAATTTTGATACCCTTTAGATCATAATCGCTCTTTATTTCATAAATTAAGGTTTCATATTTTTAATTGTATAATTTCTGCATGCCATCTTACCAGATTTAAATTGATGATCTATAATTTGGAAAAACCCTTAATCCGGAATCGCCGAAGTCCCGATGAGTCCGGATTACGGACTTTGTACTGTATTACTCTACAACTGTAAATAAAAATGAACAAATTCAAAATGTTGTTTAGGATAACATTAATCCTCAATGCAACAAGCATTAAATGGTACATATGCTGAAAGTTGGCATAATGCCATGCTATCAGAAAATACTTCTCTCGCTAAAGAAAAGGCTTGAGAACTATTGAAAGGACCTCAAAAGGAAAGTTATTGGTACTAAATTAAAATACAATCAAGACGGCATTATAAAAAATTGTAAGCTTAGGCTAGTTCCTAAAGGTTGAGCTCAAATCCCTGGCCTTAATTTCATTGAACATTTTGCTCCTCTTGCTAGATTAAGTTCCCTATGAACTGTTTTAGACTATGCTCCAGAACACAGTCTAAAAGGTTACCAATTAGATTTTGTAATGTCCTATGTAAATGGAAATTTAGGTGAAAAAATTTGCATGGAAATTCCTGAAGGTTTTTGCGATGGAGCAAATTCAGATAAAAGTGATCTTTATATGGTCTGAAATAGCTAAAAAGGCAATGGGGAGGGGAAGAGGGAAACCAATAAAATCTATGAAGTTTCTAAATTTAGGTAATTGTGTTTATACCAAAAGGACATCTAGCAGTGAAATCACCATAATTATTTAAGCTGACGATTGTACCATTTTTAGTGATTATAAAATAGTTTCAATAGTTTAGCTTCAGCTTTTAAAATGAAAGGCTTCAGAAAAATTACATTCTGCCCAAGCATACAATTTTATCAAAATAAAAATTCATTTAAAATTTCTCATTGATGATATTTTAAATTGCAATAATATGCAAAATACTAAATCTGTATCCTCACCTACAGGTAACAGCACAAAATTATCAAAAAAGATGAGTTTTCAAATGAAAATGAAATTTCAGAAATAAATAATGTCCCATTTAAAAATTTCATAGGATCACTTAAATATAATTTAGTAGTTACCAGGCCAGGTATTACATATGCATTGAATATTTTAAGTCAGTTTAACAGCAGTCTTGGTTTGGTTTGGTTTATGCGATTACAGCAACGCCTCCAAGGCTATCTGCCTAAGGAAAGGGATGCCTTTGTGGAAGACTTTCTAAGGGAACTGGCTCATATACATGTTACACATGGGAAAAAACATGAAAACACACATGCAGCCAGCCTGTTCGTGGGATTTGAACCTTAGACCAAACTACCAGTGTTCAGCGACTTTACCGCTCGGCTGCTGGTGGGCAATAGCAGTCTTGGGAAAGAACATTGGGTTGCTACAAAAAGAATACTTCAGTATCAAAAACAAAGCTGAGATCAAGGAATAATTTACAGCCAAACAGGAAAATTGCTCATCACAGAAAAATTGTCTTTGGATGCAGACTGCGTATCAAATGTTAAGGATCGAAAATCTCATACAGATTTTGTATTTATACTAAGTGGTTCTGCGATTGTCAGGGAATCATGAAAAAAGCAAAGTGTAGCTTTATCATCAGTGAAGAATGGTTCAAAAGAATATATGGTTCTTTCTGAAGCTGCCATAGGAAGTGCCTATCTACATTGTTTTTCAGAACTAGGTTACAGCATGGAAAACAGAACAGCAATAAATTATGATGGTCTGGAAGCTCTTAAATGATAAAGAACTTTGTTTTTCACTTCTGTATAAATCATACAGACATTCAACATCATTCTGTGCAAGAAGCATAGGAATATAGTGAACTAAACATGCACTATATACCTCCAGTGAAATGGAAGCGGATATGTTAACCAAACCTGCTTTACGTTAAATTACTTTATAAGTTTTCTACTCTGATGTTTTTATATATTCATCATTACAACAAATACTTGTCCCTATTTCTGTAAGATTCTGCTATTATTCCTATAAAAAGGCTATAAAACTGACGAAGTGATAGCTACCGGGTATGGACATCTGAAAGTAACCATAAGTATAATTTTACTGATCCTGATAAGGAATGCCACATGTAGAATATTAAAAGGTTGCAGGCGGAGCAAAATAAATATCAGCACAATATTATTTGCCACCAACTAAATTCCTATCTAACTGAATTCATGTGGCGTCAGTTGCATGAGAAGATGCAAATATTTTTGGCAGTTTCAAATGAAATGCCTTTATTGTATCATTTAATTTGTATACTTGTAAAATCTATCTTACATATTTACATTTCTCTTCAAATTGATTTGAATTTAATTAAACAGTGATTTTTAAATGAAGCTGTACATATTGTCAGGTTTGCCATCTAGTTAAATTTCTAGGTAATACTTACGTTTGGCTCTTTACAGAACCCCCTTAACAGAAAAGTATCACAGTTATAATACTAAAATTGAAGTTTCTAGACTTAATTTAAATACCTTTTAAAATTCTGAGGTTAAAGCCATTAGCAGTTAATCTTTCATCAAGCACAGGATCTCCACTAACACTGCCAGCAGTATCCCACAAGTGTAATACTGTCTGAAGAATTTCATCATTTCCTAAGGAACTAAATTCACATTATATTAAAAATCAAATCACTTTGCACAATAAATTTCTGTATGAGATAAAACCATTATGTAAGTAATAGCAAATATCTAAATGTAAGTACATTGCACAAAAAGGGAGGCAGTTCTATATTTCCCGTTCTACTGGGTTGACTGACAAAATTCAAATTATGTTTTTCATGTCTCGAAAGCATGACTTGAGATATATATTAGATTTATACATAGAATTGTTCTTTAATATGTATTTTGATACAAATATCGGACTTTTTCTAAAATGACATGCCAAGTTTTTTCCATAATTCGATTCTACGACTCAAATTGCGCCTAAATATTAAATTTTGTAAAATTTGGTGCAAAATGTTTGTAGAAATTTAAAAAAATTACCTTGGCTCTTTTTTTTTTCAGTTTGAGCCAAGATCTTTTTTTCACTTGGCGAACTTCTTAATTTATAGCAACCTATTTTCCTTTCCTTTTCTTTCTTGTCCATGAACAGAGAAAAAGTCATTTTTCATACTTTCAAATAATTTTAACAAAGTGCGTAAACCATATGTTCATTATTATTGCTTAAAATAAATATGCCAAATTAGAAATACATCTACTTTAAGATGATGGCTGCAATTTTATAGAATATAATGCAAAACGTTTTTTGAAAAATTTATAAAAATTATTTAAAAATACAAATTTTAAAAATAAATCATAAAAAATGGGCAAATTTTATTTGGAATGAACCTAAATTTCAAATTGTGAAAGGAAGAATCAAATAAGTTTAATAAAAAAGAGAAATTAATAAATGTATACCAAACTGAATTAACATGGAGGAGCTAAAATTTTGAGAGCTAATTTTTTAAAAACTACTCGTGCAATTTTTAGAAAACTTGGTAATTTGGCAGTCGTAGAATCGAAACATGGAAAAAAATTGGCACGTCATTTGAGAAAATGTTCGATTTTGTGTCAAAATACCTATATTAGATAATGCTATATACAAATCTAATACATATCCCAAGTCATGCTTTCGAGACATGAAAAACACAAATTGAATTTCATCAATTGATCCAATAGAATGGGATATACGGAACTGTCCCTCCCCCCTTTTTTGCGTAGTGTACAAAGAAGCTGACATAAAACAGATAAGTCATAAATTTTCCTCCCTTATAAATATAAGAGAGAAAGATAACTTGTTATTATGCAAAATTTAGGAAATTAAAAATTCTGTGAATTTGATAAGTGAGGTTAGAAAGGAAAAACTGCAATTAGAGTCTAGTTCATGAGTTTTAATTACCACATAAATATAAAAAAATACAATAATAATAAAAAATGTTACAAAAATCATGAAAAGACATTCATATGAAATTATTTTGTTTAAATACATGGCAGTTCACTTCATCATGTAATTGTACTTTTTAGCTGATGGCTCAAAATTTGATGTGATTCAATATGTCACGTAAAGAATCTTGATTAGTTTCATTTTTAATATTTCACAGAGTTTTCAGAAAGACACATGAAATACAAGCAACTCATAATTAGCATAGTAATACATATATGAGAACTCCAAGTAACACAGAAGAGCATAATCTATCTTAAGATGCAAATAATCAATGGGCAGCCCACTACATACAATTGACCATTCTTACATAATGCTCATTTCGTGCTCAAAGAGCCTTCTTAACTATGACAGAGCTGTCCCTACAGGCATAACTATTATAACTTAGAAAAATATTCGAGCAGTTTGTAGTCATTTGGATTACTGAAGTAGGAAACATAAAAAATGTGCAGTGCCCTTGCTGGGACTTGAACCTGGACCTCTTGAATATGCACCACGCGTAAAACTGTTGCACCATGAAGGCATGCTGGAAGGATACTTCCCCTTTTAAAGGATGGCTAGGGATTAGGGGACCCAATTGCCAAATCCTGATGGTGAAGAATCGTCATCCACCACTTTTTAGTTTGGGTGCCACTATAGAGTCATTAGGTTATTATTATTATTTTTTTTTTAAAGCAGGAATACATGTAAAATGTGCAATGCCCTCGCCAGGACTTGAACCCGGACCTCTCGAACACGTGCTGAGTGTGCTACCATTACACCATGAAGGCATGCTGGAAGGAGGAAGAAATACCTTGTAAGTTGAACATCAGTTTCATAGAATGAATCATTTGCTCCTTTATGTTTGACAGCCCCCCTATTCTATTCTTTTATTTGCACTTGGAAAAAGTTTTTAAATATTGAAGCTTAGATATTAGCTATCATCGGGTGACATAATATTAACATTACACCAAAGACTTTTGATAACTACAAGCAATAATTTTTCTTTATGTGTGGAAAATTAAAAAAAACTGCACTTTCATGAAGTATGAATTTTATAATAAAAATGGGCTTTTGAACTATTTAGATAAGGAAAGTTACATTTATGCAACTGTTTTTTAAAACAACATTTTAATTTTGTAACAGAATCTCAGACTTAAGTGCTGTGTAAAAGGCTAAACAAAATAAAAGCTTGATAGTGTTACCACTAGAAAAGTGAGTTTCACAAATAGATAAGAAATGCTGTGTTACCTAAACAATGGATTTAGCATTTTGCACATCCTAAGATTAAGATAATGGCATATATATATATATATATAAATTATAAGTGAAAGCAAACACACAACTGAAAAAAATAGTACATTTCAAAAAAATTAATTGAAATGCTGCACATAATTTTAAACGCTAAACAAATGGGAAGGAGGATCACAATTTCTTTTTGATATGAATAGTCAGTATCATATAAAGTACACTGCAAATAATGTTAAATGGATGCAACTGTCTGATTAATACTCTATTGAATAATAAAGTTTATTACTATACAATATTAATATTTTATTGTAAGCATTAGTTTACCAGAGAAATAAGTATACTCAAAACAGTTTTTTAACATTTCTAAACATTTTGAATTTTGCAGTAACCCTGTTTTGACACTTTTGAACTCACTTCTAACACAATAGAAAATATGCCTTTCCAGTATAAGAAAGGTTTGAGGTATATCAAATAGTATCAATAGTATTATTATGCAACAAAAATTAGGAATTACTTTAAATAACAAATCAATATTATTCTACAACAATTAATGATCAATTACTGTTAATAAAATATGCACTCACCTCAGACATATTTCATATGGAGGATTCAGAGGCTCAGCTTCAAACTGATAAGTTTCTAATAACGTATAGTAGATAATTGTTTCTTGTAGACGAAAAGTATTCAGTAAATACAATTTATTATTTTGTCTGCACAACCAAACACCTGGTGCCAAGGGATTTATCAAATCAAAATTCCCTTTCTTTTCTTTTTGAAAACTTAAAAAAAAAAAAAAAAAAAAAAAAAAAAACCACGGTAAATAGAATTTTTTCTACATGTCAATAGAAATATACTTTGCAACTTTCTTATTTAAAACTTTTCAAATAATTTAACAACCATATTAAAATGAAAAATCCATAATTAGATAGGACAATCAATCATTTAAAAGGCAAAATTTGGAAAATTTTCTACCTCATTTTCATGGCATCTTGTACCATTTGAATGCTAAATATGACTTCTTTTTCTTTGACTTTTTGTTTCCTTTTCATTGTAATATTTGCTGACAGCCGTGATACAGTTTTCTTTTTACATAACTGTTGAGTTAGTGCTTTACTAACTTTTTCCTTTTTCTTTACATTTCTGAAAAAAAAAAAAAAAAAAAAAAAAAAAAAAAAAAAAGACTTAATATTAAGGCTGTACGTCATACTTTAAAAATTTTAATTTTTCAAGGTTCAACATAAATTAGTAATGTAAATCCTGGATAAAATTATTACAAATGACTTGGAACCAAACATCCATGAATTAGTGGAAACACTGTTAGTAGACAAAACAACGGTTGAACGAAATGAAAGTGTTTGAACTCATTATTAAGTTCAATTAATGGATTATACACTAACTTTTGGAGATGAAATAAGTTTGTACAGTTGCTTTCTCATTACAAAAAGGAGCAATTTTTTAGAACAAATTTTAACATGCCATGAGAAATGGATACTATACTATAATGTGAAGCACCAATGGACTCAGGGATAAGGTGCAGAATTTGAGCTGTCCGCCTTTAAAGGAAGTACATAAATGAAAAGTAAATATTAGTAAAACGTAACCAGACTTTGAAGTAGGAAATGTAAAATGTTTTAGAATGTGGTGTAGGAACATGAATTTTTAAAATTATTTCAAACTTTGTTTCAAACTACAAAATTATTTGTAGATTTTTAATACATGTACTATTAGTCGCTTATTAAGAAAAACTTATGTCAGCTATTACTTAGTAAATGTAGCAAGGTAATTCAAAAGCAAATTATTGGATTAACTTTTCAATTTAAGACACCATAAAATCACTGTATAATTTCACATTTTATTATTCAGATTAAAATCAAATAGAATTTTACTTAACTAATTATTATTATTCGAATTATTACTTAACTAAGCTCTTTCAGACATAATTATTTAACTTGAGCAATGAGATCAAGAATTCCAAGATAGCACTGTACTTGTAAGCACTGTACACTGTACTGCACATAGTAAATGAGCCAATTAGTAATATGGATGAGAGTGATGATTCATTTTCTAAAGAATTAGTGTGATATTTCTAGTACATGTCTAGTGTCTAATACAAAAATTTTGCCAGAGACTGAGCTCTCACAGTAACTGCTTTTCACTTTCCATGAAAGATTTTGTTACTTCTCCTTGTAAATAGCCTTTCTTATTTTTTTATTAATTAAAATTTTATTAATGCATTTTGTCAATTAAAACTTCGGAATAATTTGAAGAGTGCTTCCGAAAATTATTTCTCAAAGTAAGCAATTTTTTAAATATATTTTTCATGTAAAATAATAAAATAAAGGAAAAAGATTATTAAAAGCTAATTTTAATACTATATATGATAGTTTAAGTAATAATCTAATACCAAAAATTATGATCTCAGGACTTAAACTTTTTTTTTTGTGAACTTTTTTCTAAAGTTAGGCTTAGCGATGCAAAACCCCATCCTGTGGGATGGTTCCTTTCGACTCTCATTCGTCCCAAAGGAACATCTTAAGCAATGGAATGCCATTTCGAAAGGGTTAATATTGTTAATAATGTAAAAATTATACAAATAAGCACTAAAAGTTATTTATTACATTAATATTTCAAATTTAATGACTCAAATCATTTGAACTACAATCTTGTAAAAATATTATCATTAAAAGAATGTGTGCATGTGCACTTTTTAAACCACTAACTGAAAATTTTGTGCATTTCAAGCAGAGCCTGGCTTCATTACTTATTGCCTGAGGTGGGGTGAGAGGGAAGATATAAATAGAATTTGTACAGGAAAATTGGGATAGACATTGGTTTATTAAATGAATTACCCAAATTTGTCTTTCCTCCATTACTTTTGAATGATTCATTACTAGATGAAAATCCACACATATTTTTATAGAATCCATAAGGCTAAAAGAACTAAATGTTTTTGAAACAAAAGCAAGAACTGAAATTACTGACAGAGGGTTTTGAAAATTTTGTCTAAGAGATAGAAGGTGAGAAACAAAATAGGGTTTGAAAACTTTCAGAGTTTGTATTTAAGTCACCAAATGGAAATGTCTGCTATTAGCATCTGATATGTAAATTAAAAGTTAGAATAAAACATCTCAATTGGCTTAATTTAGTTTGATGGCACAGAAAGACAAGTTCAGGTTAAAATTAGAAAGACATATTATTCTTCATCAAACAATGCAAATATCTTGAATATGCATACTGACTCTAGATTTTCAGCTGATGTTTTCTGTTTTTATGTCTTAAAATTATTCATAGTTTTTTAAAAAACTTTTTCAATTTCCATTGCTAAGTAAAGGCAAGTATTTATTTGAAATACAGAATCACCAAAATCACAATGATTCTGGATTTTGGACTTTTACTATATATTTATGTATGTTTAGTGATAAATGTTTCTCAATCCCAGTTTATCAGCAAACAAATCATTGCAGAATTTTGATCTCTATGCCATTAGATAGACTGAAAACTAACATTCCAAATTTTTTTGAATTTCTAATGTAGTTTGCCAAATTTTGGCAGCTTTTCAATTTCTTTAAAGGTAACTTGAATTTGCTAACAATTGCAGATTCATAAATCAAGATTTAATCCTTCACTGGCTAGCAGGCTCATGACTGACAAGATTAGATTGTTAAGTCAAACATCAATTTAAGTGAGACTGAATGAAATCTTGTTCCAGATTAGAAAGAACTGTATTTGTTATATTCAGAGGCAGTGATTTTTTAATCTTTTTTTCATGCATTCTATACAGCAAAATACATTAAAAAAATTATGTAATTTTTTTTTTAAATTGCAGGATTTTTTTAAAATCTCTCATAATAGTTCATTAATTATTTTTTAAATCTATCAAAATATTCACAAATTTAAGTGATTAAAAATAAAATTGTGAGGCACCCATATCTAAAACATATTAGGCCATTAATGGAATTTTAAGAAAAACAGAAGCAATATATTTAAGAATGATTATGCTCAATTTGATTACATTTCCCTTTAATAATTTTGTTTTAAAAATCCTTCATTCAGCAGCCATTTGATATTATTTTAGTCATATATGATCAATATAATGATAGTGAAAAAGATAATTTTTCTGTTTTTAATACATTCAAATAAAGCCCTGAAATTTAACCTAAAGATGAAAATTCCTGTGTTACTTTTTTTGTAGCACTGATTGCTAGTGGTCGCTTTGATGGGGGAGGTAGAAAAAACATGTTTTGCAGTGGAAACTAGAAACTTTTTGCGCTCAGGCTAATTATACATTATGCATTTGTGGTCACCGCAAAAGTCAAGCGAATCACATTGTGCGGACTCTAATTCTGGCTTATTTACTGAAAACTCACTATCAAATTTTTGGACCAAAAACATTACCTATGCTATTGGTGCCCAACCTTTGGCCTATCGCGAGCACATTTCCAAAACATCAACATTTTTGTTAAACATATTTCCAATCTTATGTGATACATCTGAAATATTAATTTCGGCAAATGGGTTTGAGATGAATAATAATATTAGTTGAACTTTATGGAAATCAGAGGAGTTCAAAATTATTTTTCAGTGCATTTAGGTTTTCAGAGTATTTCTCTGTTTCAATTGCCTTGCGGTTATTAATATGGCTTGATAAATTCTGAAAATGGGCCAAATTGTTTTCTTTCATCAGATTTATCCACAAATTTTAACTTTATTTGAAAAGCAGTTACAGTCCCAGTCAATTGAAAAAGGGTTTTTTCTTTTCCCTGGAGATCTTTGTTCAGTTTAGCTGTTATATCTGTGAGAAAATACAGATTGGATAACCAATTATTATCATAGAATTTTTTATAACTTTTGTTTCTGGATTCCAAAAATTTCTTTATTGGTGAAATCATTGAAGAACTTTTCCCCTGCTGAGCTATCTAACATCGGAATGAAGCAATTAGATTCCATGTTCACTATCAAGTTCATCAGTCAGCAATTAATTATTTTATAATGCCTTGCAAGATATCTCTTATGATTATAAATGCTTACCATATTTGAACTATTAAGAAATATTTAAAAATATTTTTTACTCACAGTACTTAATCTGGCTGGTGAGCATGTACAAAATGATCAGCGAGCACAAGGTTGGGCACCGCTGAGCTATGCATACAGGTTGGCGGGATGCAAAACATAATTATCCGTGTCATTAAAAGGTAATTCAGTCAAATACCAAAAATTCGCCGACCTGAAATCCGCGTTGATTCTCAAAATATAAACATTCAGTTTATAGGTTCAGGAAACCACAACATTAAGTACGAAATATCGAAGAAAAAATACTTACCAAAAAATGACGTCATAATTACCGAATATTAATGAGTCATAATGGAAATACCAAATTATTGACATCATGACAAAAGTGTTTTCCCCTCTAATCTGCATCAAGGTAAGAAAGCAGACGATTCACTCAACTCTTCATTCAAGTTCATGATTCACGTTGTATTTTCTGAGCTTTGTTATTTCACAAGATTATTTATTGCTGCCTTTTTTTATCTACATATTTTGCGGATAAATTAAGAATATTTTAAATTTCAGCCCTTTTTAATACAATTACAGATAAGAAACACACACATGATTTACCTGCTTGCAACGTTGAAAAACGTAAACACGTTGCATTGATGGCAATGCAAAAAGTGCAAATTTTGCAAAAGATGGAGACAGGTGCATTTTACAGCAGAATCATATGGAATTGCAATATGATTGTGTATGATACACGGAAAAATAAAGAAAAGCTGTTGAAATTTTACAGCAACAGTGATTCTAACACCGGAAATCTTTGCATGAGGCGAAATCAGCAAACCTCGATACTGTGTATATATAATACAGTGAATAATATAATCAATTTATATATGCAATAATAATTTAACACATATAATAAGTTGTTGCAATAATCTATATAATAATTTAATTAAATGTAACTAATATGTCTTATTTATTTTGCACTTTTAGTCTGAATATTATGATTTATCTTTTATCCACAAAACCTCTGGTCCCAAACTTTGCGGATTTCTGGACTTCTACTGCATTCATAAAATTATAATGTAAAATATAATTTGAATTTTAGAACTGAATTACAGGACAAATTTGTTTTTTAAAATATGGAGCATTTTAAAGCACTTAATATCTAAGTGATCATTTTATCAATTTAAAGATAATTTTACACAGTTAAAATATTATACAATTAAAATAATGCCAAAATAATTTTAAAAACATTATATTGTTACATTTCTTATTTTGATACCATCTTTGCCATCTAACAAAAAAAAAAAAAAAAAAAAAAAAAAATTTTTTTTTTACTTTGGGTAGCCTTTAGAAGCCAAGCTTTTGAATGCAGCTTTCTCCTCTTCAGATAAATGACTCCACTTTTCAGTCAACACTTGAGCAATCTGATGATTATTGAATTCAGGATTCTGAGCAGCAACTAAAAAACAGAAATTACTCAAGAACACAATAAGAAACAATAAAATGAAGTCCAATAACAAGAACTACGGAAGAAAGCTGAACATAGGATGATTTTATTTCTTTAATAATTTTTTCTGCATGAAAAGCTGCTTGCTTAAAGACTAATTTAAGGAAAGTTTTTATTCAGATAACACAAGAATTATTTAGGAATTGATTTTGTTTAGAATTTAAAATGTCATATCAACAGTATTTTTTTGTTCTTAAATGATTTCTAACAAAAATTAAGTATAACAGTCTTTTTTAATCTACCCAGGATTTTTACTATCAAGGAAATGAATAGCAGATGACAGGAAAAGAACAAAGTCTGAGATATAGGTAACATTCCTCAGACAATGAGAAATTTTGAGCTTTTGAATATGCCAAGCTATCTTATTAAAAAAAAAAAAAAAAGTATAACATTTTGCAGCAGTGACAATAATTAACATAATCATTAACAAACACAGACAGGCTTTGTGGCCCTTGCCCCCCCCAAAAAAAACTCAATTAAAGAACAAGGGGAAAAAAGGTATATTCACAATGAGAAAACTAGAAATTGCATTCTCAGCATAAATTTACTGAATTTCACTGAATTTGATGCTTGGTTATTTCTATTGTCAGTAGCCACAAAACCGTTATAAATGATAACGCTGAAAGTGATTCATGCCTGTTGAAACCAGTACCTTATTTTACTACTTTTACTTTTGAAAAGATGTAAAATTCAGTTTCAGAACTGATCTAAATTCAGACAGGAAAGATAATTTCATAGCCAAAAAGCACATGCGTGCATACACACACAAAAAATGGTTAATAGATTCTAATATTTTATTTTCCACTATTGTTCCTAAATGATATACAGTCAAAAGTCGTTAATTCGGACACCCATAATCCGGACATCAAAGCTACAAACTTTCTACGCATGCATAAGACCTTTACGGCTGCGAATATGCGTGTGCGCATGCGCATAATACGTTTACACATGCGCATTTAATGTATAACGGACGGTATAAGCTAAGCTAAAATTATCTAATTCAGTTAATGTTGCAGATAGCGCTGTTCCTTAATCTTCAAATTGGATCTGGCTTATTATTTTTTGCAGACTGTTAGAGCAATTTTATAAAAGTAAGCTTGGACTTTCGATTATGTCAAATACAATTTCCAATATATATTTACTAATATGTAAAGGATCTACAAAGCGAAAGTATGTTTCGAAGTCCATTAAACAAAAAGTGGAAGTGCTGCAAAAATTTGATAAAGGCATATCCTTTGTTTTTCTAACCATTCTGAAATCTGTCTATCAATTTCACGCTGCTCTGCGGGGGGGGGGGGGCATCGCGGCCCACAATGAACTGAAAGTTGATCTGTCAGCACTATCCTTATCTTCTGGGCAGATGTTTTTATGTTTTTATTTTATTTGGCTTATAATTCCTTACTAAATGTAGTATTTCATCTCGACGTACTCCGTCTTTGATATGATTTAAATCAAATTCCTCATCATTATAATTCGCTTGTGATAGCCAAAAAAGTGACTTAGAGGTTATTGAAAACGAAAAAATTTCGATTGACAAATTAGTCATTATTCTCGACACAGCAATTATAGGACTTGAACAGAGGAACTTTGTAAATGAACAAGAAATTATGTCTGTTTATAGAATTAAAGAGAAAGTATTATCACATAAAAAACGAAGGAACTTAAATCCCTTACATTGAAAGAAATGTTTAATAAAGTAAATAAATAAATATTAAGCTTTTTCTTTTTGTAAATTTTAGATACCCTTTAGATCATAATTGTTCTTTATTTCGTAAATTACGGTTTCATATTTTTAATTTTATAATTTCTGCATGCCATCTTACCAGATTTAAACTGATGATCTATAATCCGGAAAAATCGATAATCCGAAATCGCCGAAGTCCCGACGAGTCTGTATTAACGATTTTTGATTGTATGTATATGCATTATCTATAAAGGTCATTGTAAATAAAGAAATGAAGCTAGTTAGACTATACAGATAAGGAAATATGTAAATTAGTAATATAACACTGCTAAATATGAAAGTTCAAAAACTAGTTTCTTATATTTTAATAAAAGAAATCTAGTTCTTCCAGGTAGTTTTTCCTACATTTTTTCCACTGTGGAGGAAAATTGCCTGGTTCTTATGTGGCTTTTTTTTTTAATCTGTCTTCCAAAATTCAATTTGAGATGCACTAACAGAAATAAAAAACGTTTACCATCTACTGTGATATTTAATGAGAATTGCTTATTCTTTCTTTACAAATACATTAGTAACATTTTCTCACATATATTGCAAATTCAACACACATTCACCACTCATCTCTAAAAATTTTGAAAGAAAGATTGTATTTTACCCATTAAATAATTGAATCAAACTTTAGGAATCACAGATGGATTTCAAATGCAGCACAATTAATGTAATAATTGCAATTCAGGGACAACTACAAAACAGCAATCGCTTATATTAGTGGTTTTGCTCTTTCTCTATCAGAAAATATTACGTCATATTAAATATTCCTAAATAGATACAAATTTTATTTGTCATTTAATATAAAACTGGAATAATTGCATTAAGAATCCTGTGATGACCAATACGAATCAGATATGCAAAACCTTGAGTTATTTATAGCTGATGTTAGAATGGCTGACACAATAAAACATGGAAAATTGCACACAAGATGGTGGTAACCTTGAAACATTTCACCAAGCCACAGCAATGAAGTGTTACTGTGATATTACTTTTAAATGAAGAAATAAAACCTATACAAATTCATCACTGAATGAAAATTCAGTATGGTGACAAGTGTATGCATCATACATCACAGGGTGAATGCACCGAAAAGATAAAGACCAGCATTAATAATATGGAGGATTCTCCTTACCCAGGTCTAGCAGTCACAGACTAGACTTGCAGAGTATACTATGAGAAATCTAATCAATCAGAAATGAAAGAGAAAATAACAATATTATATATTAACATAGGATCAGCTCAACATCAATCATTACAAGTTTCATTAAATACGTGCAAAATGTGTACAAAATGACTTGACATATGATATGGGGGAAAAAAAAAAGGTCAGTATTTGCCAAAAGTTTTCCATCACTAGGAAATGATTATTAAGTACTTTTGCAATGTATCACTACTGGATATAAGACCAGGGTACAACTGAGGAACAAAAGTTCTAGAGTGGGAGGCGTGGACCAGGTGAGCAGAATTTTGCTGCTCGTTCCCATCGCACCAGCCGCTGTGCTCTGCTCATGTTTTAGTTGGTCCAAATAACATGTATGTTAAGAATGAAAGCTATGATAAAGCAGGAGTGGCTCCATCAGAACGGAGAAGGAAAAATATGTTTACTTTACAAGGGCTATTCATCCAGCTTTAATACTTCTTTGTGCATGCAAACTGAGGAATAGCTGTCTAAGCAGATCCACCCTTAATACCTTTTTACGCATGTGTGAAGCAGTAGTCATGCCATCAAGGTCTGAGGGTCCCATCTGTCAAGAGTTCAAAGTTCTGTGATACCATTCTGGGTACACAAGTTACATGTACTTATAATGTGAACATAAACTGTTGACTTATTATTTTTCTTTTCTTTGTCATGAGTTTGACGAAAAAATGCAATGCAATGATGATTATGTTAAATACAGTTTTGTTGCTATAAAAAAAGTGTCGACCAGTCTCAAAGTATTATTAGTTATGAAATATTGAGCAATGATGATATGAGACTTTCTATAGCAACATTTGTTGACAAAATATAGAGCATTAAAAGACAAGCCAAAGCAATTTTTTTTGCTGCAAAATGTGCAAATTGAAACATACTGTATCCTTTATTTGGTCATCTGAAAGAGCACTTGAAGCCTTCGTATAAGTTATCCCTATTCATCGTAAAAGCTGAGAAAAGTCATATTATCAGAGAAAATTCCTTAAACCCTGCCCGTTGAAAGCAGGTAATATTATTCTTGGACTAGAAAGTAAACAAAAGCTTTTACAAACATTGCTTTCTGAAAACACTATGAAATGTTGCATTGATAATATGGCTAAAGAAAAAAAAAAAAAAAAAAAAAAAAAAAAAAAAAAAAAATATCAGTGCAGGCCGAGAAAGAATCAAATTTTTCGAAATACAGTTGGATACTGCAAAATGTTATCAATTGTTAGGTTTTTTTTTTTGGTTCATACAAAATGAAACAATTAAAAATGAGACAGTGTTTTCTACAGAGTTTTACCCTACTTCAAAAATAATTCATATAATGATAGCACTCTCTGAATTCTTTTGCAAATATGAACTGCCATGGCATATCATGGGAAGCTGATACGGCATATGCACAGATGGTGCTCCGTCAATTCTTGGATCTTGCTCAAGATTCGTACAGATGGTTAGAGAAAAAATTTCCAATGTTACATTTATTCCCTGTGTTATACATTATTAAGAAATGGCAGATAAGACATTTCAAAATGAACTCAATGATATCTTAAAATTATGCATCAAAATTGTCAAATCATGTTAAAAAGAGTGCTTTTTTTTACGACACTTTGTGATGATTTAGGAAAAGAATATTAAACATGATTATTTCACATGGAAGTGCACTGGCTCTCAAAAGGAAATATGTTAGAAAGATTATTTGAACTTCAAGATGAAGTGATTTAATTTTTTGGAAATTCAAAATCAAAGTGTACCTGGAATTTAATTAATATATTAATATCATCATGTATCATGTAAAAAATTATCATCAAGAGAGTATAAGGGTAATCTCCTGAATCATAAGTGCATGACAAGGCTGGTATAGTATAGTTGCCAATATTATCTAAGCAGCAGAGCATCTGCATTAGTTAGAAAATTGCTGATCATTCAAAAAAATATATATACCTCTATAAATGCTCAACAACCATACTGCACTTCAAAGTGCAGAACTGTGATGGAACACTTCAAAGGGCAGAAAGGTCCCTCACAATGCTGGCGTTGCCAGGGATTCTTTCATTCTTCGGAGGTCTGTACGTTACCCCAACGATGTGTTAGATGCGCTGGTCCGCATCAGGCGAAGGAATGCACCAAGCCCTTCGAAGAACCCAACAAATGTGCCAACTGTTCTGGGAGCCACGCAGCAAACTGGAGATCCTGTCCAAGATTCCCTGGATCCAAAAATCGTCAACCACCAAAGCCAAGTACAAAACCCAGTCAGACCGTTGGCAACACGAACAAATTTAATATACAACACAATTCATTTCCAACACTGCCGGCTGCACACACTCCCAGTGCAAATAATACTCGTCCTGGAGTATCCTACTCTGCTGCCCTTACGGGTATGCAACAGACTGCACCCCCACTTATTCCAAATTTATCGGTCCCCACTGGAGTAAATTCGAATCTAAAATGCACCGAAATCCTTTTGGCTATAATCCAAATTTCAAACCAGCCTGGTATTGACCAGAGCAAATTACTTTTGGCATTCAAAAACGCCTTACCGCAGCTCAGAGTGGCTCCATCTGGTGCTGACGCGGCCTACTACATCTTTGAGAGCTATGTCACTCTCCAATTCTCTGATTCCCACATCCATTAAAATTCAATACTTTGAAAGGGTTGAAAAATCTTAAACTATGCACCTGGAATGCAAATGGCATTCTTTCCAAATTTCATGAGTTTAGAGACTATGTAGAAGAGAAGGATTTTGATATCATTTTTGTCCAAGAGACCAAACTCCAGCCAGGGAGAGCTCCCAAGCTTGTAAATTATGCACTTTATAAAAATGACAGACAAGCTTCGAATACACGTGATGTTTATCATGGTGGCACTTGTATTTACATAAAAAATTCAATCCCGCATCGCAGAATTGACACTCCAAATATGAGCAAACTTGAAGCAACAATTATTGAAATTTTTATTCAAAATTCGCCATCCCTAGTCATGATCTCTGCCTATCTTCCACCAGGTGGAAATTTTCCTGTGGTCGATTTTAATAAACTGCTCAATTTTTCAAATAATCTTATCATAGCTGGTGATTTAAATTGTCACCACCAGCATTGGCGTTGCCATAGATCAAACCCTGCTGGTCGTGGCCTCCTAAAATGGGCTCAGTGCGCCCAAATTAAAATCATTGCGCCGGATTCCCCCACTAGATATGGTTCACGGGGTGCCCCCTCTTTTATTGATTTGGCACTCTTTAGAAACATCCCTTTTGGATATCAAGTGACTGTTGAAAATTGTTTATCATCAGATCACAACCCCGTAACCATCGACCTTAGCTGTACTATTTTTACTCAAAATTTTCCGGCACTCGTCTCTACAAATTGGGACAATTTTCGCTTTAAATTAAATTCTAAAAGCATACCCTCCCTCGAAATTAAATCCAGCCATGATATTGACAAAGCAGTAGATCAATTAACGAACACCCTAACTGATACTTATAAGGAAGTATCAAAACCCACCCTCAGACCCAATTTTCGTAAAATACCTCAAGAAATTAAACTCAAAATTAAAGAAAAGAATAAAGTACGGAGACTTTGGCAAAGAAATAGAAATCCTGGCTTAAAAATTCAACTCCGTACTCTCCAAAATGAGATCAAGGCATCATGTGACCAGTTCTTCCAATCACAATACACGAATTACATTCAGTCCTTAACGACCAATGATAACAGTCTTTGGCGCGCATCAGCCCGCCTACGCAAACACAAATCTAACATTCCGTCCTTAGCTACGGACGCAGCGGTGGCTCACACAGACGCTGAGAAATCCGAATTAATTGCGGATTCTCTTCAAACTCAATTTACACCACATAATGAAGGAATTTTTGCGAACAGCGCAAATTCTTTCCCACAAGATGTTGAACGTTTCCTCTCCTCGCCTTTCGCGAGAGAAATACACTATACATCCATGAGCGAGGTAAGTGATTACATTACCAAGCTCAAACCCAAAAAAGCCCCTGGTATGGATGCTATTTCTAATCATATGATTAAAAATTTACCCACCAACTATCTATTTTTCTTAGTAATGCTTATAAATTTTATGATACAGCATTGCTATTTTCCTCAAAGCTGGAAACAAGCACTTATTGTGCCTATTCCAAAACCAGGCCAAAGCCTTTCTAATCCTCAAAATTATAGACCTATCAGCCTCCTATCCTCGTTATCCAAGATATACGAGTTTGTGTTACTTAAACGCCTGAATGATTTTCTCCGAAATCACAACGTTCTGATTGATGAACAATTTGGATTTCGAGCAAAACACTGCACCACGCACCAGCTGCTGAGGACAGTGGAGTTCATTCACGAAGGGTTTCGTAACAAAATGCTTACTGGCGTTTTTTTCTTGACATAGCCAAAGCATTTGATAGGACTTGGCATATAGGAATTATTATCAAGCTCATACGACTTGACGTTTCGGCCCATTTAATTCATATAATTAATTCGTACCTCACTAATAGATCTTTTTCTGTACGAGTTAATTCTTTCATTTCGGCACCCCGTCCCATACTCAGCGGCGTCCCCCAAGGGTCACTCTTAGGCCCAATTTTGTTCAACATTTTTATAAATGACATACCAAAATCACCTAGTATCACTCTTGCACTTTATGCAGATGATACGGCCATCCTAGCTCAACACAAACGCCTTGAAAACTTGGTCCAAACCATTCAGAGTTATCTCTCTAGCCTTGAGCACTGGCTCATCACTTGGAAAATCAAAATTAATGTTGCTAAATGTGCTCCTATGATATTCAAACGTAGCCCCCTCCCGTACCCTTCCATTAATTTAAAGTTTTTCGACGATTATGTTCCCTGGTCAAACTCTTACAAGTACCTAGGAGTTGTACTTGATTCAAAATTAACCTGGCACCTTCACATTGAAAGTGTTCTCAATAAAGCGAAAGGTGCTAGAGCCCAACTTTACCCATTTTTAGCTCGAAAGAGCCAACTGTCAATTAAAAACAAAATTCTTCTCTATACATCAATTATAAGACCTGTCTTCATGTATGCATGTACAATCTGGGGTACTGCTGCAAAAACTCATGTCAAAAAACTTCAATCTTTTCAAAGTAAGACCCTACGTATGGCCCTGAATGCAGCCTGGTACGTCCGTACAGATGTGATTCATTCGGACCTAAATATTAAACCTGTAGATTACCATATTAAAAAACTTAGTCAAAATTTATTCCTCAAAATTGAACAGATTGATAACCGAGCACTTCAGCGGATTCCAGCATACGATCCTGCTACTCGCAGCTCACAGAAGAGACCGAGAGCCGTGATTGGCCGAGAGTTTGGCATCTACCCTCCATCCAAAAGGGCAAGACACGCCCTCTCAACACCGCCTCCTCGGATATTCCGTCCTTAGCTACGGACGCAGCAAGAGAGTTCGTCGTATCCCTCGTGAGAGTAGCACGTCGCTTGCGAGTGCTCGTTCCACCACATCCGGTTCTTCGATTTCATCATCCTGTCCTAGGCCTAATCGCCGCGCTTGCGTGGCCACGTGCCCAGAGATTTCGAGTTTTGACTATCGTACATGTAAGACGTGCATCTGCTCGCTCCTGATTTTGTGATATTAGAACTCTTCTTTTATTATACCTGATCAGAGTGCATGCCGCTGTAACAGTAGGTCGGCATTGCAATAGACTCTGGTTGCTTTCTCCGCTGCTTCATTTTCTGCCATCCGCTCCACCATGGATCGAATGATTGATTTTATTGCCTCTGAGATTACCAACTTAGAATGCATCAAAGAAGCTGATGGATCTCTCTCATCTAAGGACGCACGAGACCTTAAATTCCTTCGACGCCTCAAACTTTTCATTGATAGAGAACTGAACGCTGATCGTTCTTCTACTTCTCTTCCCAAACCAAACATCCCTGCTCCTAAGGTTAATGACAGTGATTCTTCAATAACTGGAATCAACAAAACTAATGTCAGACGAGCCAGCAGCCCTGCGCGCTCAGATGAAGAGCAGTCGAAAAAACATAAAGCACTGAATGAAGACAGCTCCGACACGGACTCAGGTCCTAAAGGAGATTTTACTAGAAGACTAAGAAAACCCTCTCGAAAGTCTACTCTGATGGATTCCTCTGTTTTGTCAGAAGTTTCGACAGCTGAGCCGACCACGGAAATAACTTATGATAATATGGATACAGCCCCAGACGTGGATAATATGGATAAAGCCCACGCTAATGTGGCGCCATCTAGTGAGATCCCCGAAAAGCTGGCTGCGAGTACGTCTCAGACGGAAAGCATGGTGCGGCCTATCGGTGCTGCAGATGAGGTCACGTGCCCGGCTGGGCTAATAGGTGATGCTCATGATCATGAAACTGGTACCAATTCTGCCGAAAATAATGAGCAGGATGTGGATAAATTCATACATCCAAATAAAGTGAGCAATAAAGCTCCCCCGATTATTATACAGGATGGTAAATACTCCTGGTCAAAATATAAGGAAATGTTTAAAGATGCAGGAATTAAGCTAAAATCAGGTATAATGAAAGCTCAAGACCACTATGAGCTAAAAGTTGACAGTATAGAAACTCATAAGAGTTTAACTGCATTACTTAATGCCAAAGGAGTGAAATATCACTCATTTATTTTACCCGAAAACAAGAAGGTTAAAGTTGTTATACGCAGCTTACCGATCGACATGCCAACCTCAGAGATATCTGATGAACTGATAGATAGAGGTTTCCCAATTGAACGAGTCTCGCAATTAGTAAGACGCAGAAATGGAGAAAAATTTAATCTGCCCCTGTTTCTAGTTATTTTGAAGAGGAATGAAAAAGCGAGAGGGATACATAATATAACTAAATTATGTTTGCTGAATGTTAAAGTAGAAGCTTACAAAGGAAGGAAAGGGCCAGTACAATGCTTTCGGTGTCAAGCATTTCATCATGCCCAGGCAGGATGTATGCATGACCCGAAATGCATGAAATGCGCTGGCGATCATTATTCAAAAGACTGCCCCAAGCCAAGAGAAGATAAACCTAAGTGTATAAATTGCCAATTAGATCATACAAGCAACTACAGGGGTTGCCCAAATTTTCCCAAAATAAATACTCAAAATCCGCCTTTGAAGAATTTCAGTGATAGAGTAATTATCAATAAATCTTATGCCGCCGCTGTTGGCGGGCAAACAATGAATACTCTAGATGAAGCTAGAAGTATTTTTGAAGGGCTTAAAAACCTTGTTGAGGCTATTAAGGCTTCCGGCATTCTACAAGTAAATTTAGCTCCTAGCGCAAATGCTAGTAGTTTCAACGCGGTCAATAATGAACCCAATCATGGATAGGAAAGATAATAATTTTAGGCCAATCAAGATGTTAGTGTGGAATGCTAACAACATAAGAGGAAAGAAAGATGAGTTGGAGGACTTTATGTATGAGAACGACATTGATATTTGCCAGATCTCCGAGACGCACATCACCCCAGGAGACAGAGTTAGCATCAAAAATTATATAACCTACCGATGTGATAGGTTACATCACAGAGGAGGTGGAGCACTCATCTACGTTCATTGTAAATATTCATCTTGTTTAATTTCGACTGAAAGAGACAAGGGCTATGAAATTGTGATTGCCTCTATTAGCTTGCCTAAGATTGGAGATACCTTATTTGCGGCAATCTACAACCCCCCTACTAATAGGCTAACTGAGGAAATGTTACAAAATATTATTCCGGATTCTTCAATAATGATTGTTGGTGGCGACCTCAATAGTAAGCATAAAGATTGGGGCTGCCGTAGCACCAATCACAATGGTAAAGTACTGAGAGAGTATATCAGTAACCACCCAGTTGGTATATTTGCGCCTGACGTACTGACGTTCAGGCCCAGCAACATCAGGTACACTCCTGATATTCTAGATATCATCTTGACTAATACAGGAATTAATATGGTGCTGGAGGTTCGAGACGACTTAAGCTCTGATCATACTCCTGTGATTGCTACACTAGGGGTCACCAGTATTAATTATACGAATGTTAAGACCCATACCGACTGGAGAATGTACCACAATGTTGTGAAAGTGAGGCTCCCTAAATTAGGTGCTATGAAAAGCCCTTCTGATATTGACAAGGAGATTGATAAGTTTACTACATGTCTTAATGACTCTTACTATGAGGCCACCAAGGTTACTCAAAGGTCTTGTAAAATCGCTAAGATTCCAAGGTACGTCAAATCTCTCATAGCCGAAAGAAACAGGCTGCGAAGGAGGTATAATATCACCTGGGACCCAATTATTAAAACGGAGTTAAATAGGATCAGTAAGCATATTAAGCTTGAAATGCATAAATTAAAGTGTGAGGCTTGGAATGTTAAAATGGAGGAGTTAAACTTAGACAGTGATGCCTTCTGGCAGTTTACAAAAATGTTAAAGAGGACGCATCAGTGTGATAGGCCAATTATTGCCAACGGCGTCACTGCTTATTCAGATACTGACAAATGTCAGATTTTTGCTTCACATCTTGAAAAGCAGTTTTCTCCCAATCAGACACCTCGTAATATTCACTTTGAGACCCAAGTCAGAATGAAAGTAGAAGAATGGCTAGGTGCTCCCACGGCTCTAAATGCCGATGGTTTAACTAATCCAAGAGAAGTTACGGATATTATCTCCAAATTGAACCCCAAGAAAGCCCCAGGTATTGATGGAGTTACAAATTTAATGATCAGGAACCTCCCGCGCGGTGGAATCACAAGACTTTCCAGCATTTTTAATATATGCATTACGTTATGCTACTTCCCGGACTGCTGGAAGTACGCAAAAGTTTTCCTACTACCGAAGCCTGCAAAAGACATCACTAAGGCGGAAAATCACAGGCCCATAAGCTTGCTCTCTAATATAGGCAAGATCTTTGAACGAATAATTTTAAGGAAATTCCAGCCTTATTTACAGGTACTTCCGGAAGATCAGTACGGATTTAGGAGCGAACTTTGCACATCTAAACAACTGATTAGGCTTGTGGAATTTATCGGCTCTGCTCTGCATCATAAGAGTTGTACTGCAGTGCTCATGCTGGACGTGGCCAAAGCATTTGACCGTGTCTGGCATGAGGGCTTAATATATAAATTGATAATGATGAATTTGCCTAGAGAACTGATCTTACTCACCAGATCTTATATTGCAAATCGTTACTTTACAGTTAGCTGCAAGCAAAGTCATTCTGGATACAAAACTATCGCTGCAAGCGTCCCCCAGGGGTCCTGTCTTGGCCCAGTACTCTATCTTTTCTATGCGGCTGATTTCCCGCGGGATAAACTCAACAGAAATACATTGCTGGCCTGCTATGCGGATGACACCGCTGTAGCGGTCAGATCTATTCAGCCTAACAGGGCAATTTCTGTTATGCAGGATATAATTATGGACATTGAGGAGTGGTGCTCCAGGTGGAAGATCACCAGGTGGATCAATGCGACTAAATCACAGCTACTTCTTGTTAGAAGGAAGAAAATACTGGTCTCAGTTCAGCCACTTTACCTATTCGGCCAACGTGTCCCGATGGTAAACAAGGCCAAGTATTTAGGTGTTTACTTGAATCGAAGACTCACGTGGAGTACGCATGTCAATTACATTGCAAACAAGACCAGAGGAATTGCTCAACAATTACAAGTACTGCTAGGGCGCAGCTTGCAGTTAGATCTGAGAAGGAAAAGACAGATTTATATTTTCATTTTAAGACCAATTATGTGTTATGCGTCCCCTGTCTGGGCGACTGCTACGCTACGAGCTCAGATATCAACAAATTGCAGGTGACTCAAAACACAATCTTACGCACCATGACAGGAGCGCATTTTTACATCCGTAACAAACTCCTGCACGATGATTTACAAGTTGAATATATTGACAAATATCTGCAAAAACTTAACAGCAAGTTCTTTGACAAAGGCTTGAATTGCAGTAAAGGAAACTTTAATGCTGTACTGAACTATGTCTGCATTCCTGAGGACTACAATATCAGGCCTTTTACGGCTCACAGAATGAGGGATCACAATTTTGTCACTTAGCCCATTCGTTTTCAAATATGTAAATAACACATTTTTATGCGTACATTACTTCACTTTCATTTGTTTATTACATGTTCAACACTGTATCCTATGCACATTTCATGTATTTTCATTTCTTTTGCATCTTCATAGCTCCATACACGTGATTATTACTCTTGTCTCAGGGGTAAGAGTTAAGTTACTTTGATGATTGGACTTTGTCACTATGGCCGATGGGCCCTCTTTTCCTTACCCGCTCCGATTTCCTGGCTGGGAACTAGCTGATAGTTGACATTCTGATTGTCCTTAGGGGATTAGATCAATATAGCTTATTAAAGCCCAACTGGGCTAATATAAGCATAAGCAATTAGCATTTAAGCATTTAAGCATCTCAACACCAGTTCCAGCTCCCGCGCCATGAAGGAAGGACGTCTCTTCAGCGAGCTGCCATATAATTGCTTATTTCATCCTCTGCTACTACTATCAAGATCTTCAAGCAAAGTTATCAATCTGTTTACTTAAGAATCACATCTCCCGCAGATTTCAAATCTGCCTAAGAATATTTTCATCGCGACCTCAATAATTATTTGCACTCCCCAACACAAGCCACATGCCAATGAGCCTATTAATCGTAAAATCTTTCCTATCCACTTTTTGCTTTAGTGTTTGTACTGTGTATAAAAAATTATAAAAAACCAAAAAAAGTATAAAATATAAAATACAAAAAAATTTTAAAAACCTAAAAACTTATAAAAAGATTATGATACTTAAGTTTTTATTTTCTCATCTCTATCCCTAAACTTTCTTGAGCCTGTGGCTCCCTCTAGTGTGCATCAAGTAAATCACTTATGCAAAATTTTTCCTATTTCTGCTCGCTCTTAGTAATTCTGATGTGGAGGTAGATGGTTTTGAACCATAGGAACTCCGAAATTTTTAAATCATTGGCAACCATACTGCAATAATTAAGGTTTATACATATATCATCCTGGATCAGTATGTCAGACTTTAGGAATGCATTTTCTCCTGGGTTTTACTTAACTATAATTCCATTCTAAGGAGTTTAGGGAGTTTAGCTAGTTTCAGTGGTATCTGGAATTCAATAATAGATAATTTGAACTAGCCTATTTGATGCCTTTTAAGTGCTGTTTTGAACATGTATGGAATGCCCTCATCTGCTACGTTGCAATGCATAACCCATCCATTACAAGCCTTGGAGAAATCAGAAGAGTATTTGTTTTAAGAATGAGATTCCTTGCACAAGAAAGTGCTACAGAGGCTCGTCAATAGCATTTTATATGTTATGAGGAATGACTACCGAGATCACAGTGGTTGCTGTAAAACCTGTGCAGCCAGTCCTCATAAACATAATAAATCTCTTCAAAACCAGCAGTGGAAAAAGCATTCTTGCCACAATATCACAACAGACATACTGTATCTATTTTCCTCTGTTTGATCCACAGGTCAAGTAAATCCAAACAATTATTTCTAGATTAATTTGTGTTAACGCGTTATATTCATTCTTTCAGCAAATGTTTGTTGTACCTAGACAAATCAAAACAATCCTAGGTAACAAATTCTTTAATTTATGGACATGAATGCAATAACTGATTTTGTATAGATATTATTTCATTCTAGAAGCAAAAAACTGTTAAATACCTTCAAGCCTGTTTTGCCTGCAAAAATAATCAAAAGCAGTCAGTTTACGCTGAAGTTCTGAAATATTATTAGGAAACTCTATCTTGTCATTGTCTTTGTGAATTTTATTATTAGTTCCAGAAGACTTTTCTTCTAAGCTTTGAACATGCAGGATGTTTTCATCAGTGTTAGAAGAACGACATGGCATTTTAGGTTTGAGAACAGAAACAGGCTGTAAGAAAGAGATTTTTTTAAGTATATGAATTTGGGTATTTATTGGTTAATGCACAGCAGTTTCTGCTACCAAGCTGAAGAAATAAATATTGTAACAATCATTTTTTTAAAAGAAAGATGTATATTACTATACAACAACAAGCAATAAGTAAATGAACAGAAGCATTATTCATAATTCATTGCAGGATAGGAGTTTTAATAATTACAAACAAAAAGCATAATTGGACACATGCAAACAAATAAATAGAAGCTCTCTTTTATTTTAGCAAAAATTGTTTCACTGTCATTTTTATAATGGATTCCAAAACCTGCCAGCTAACTGATGCAAAGTTTAACAAATTAATAAATTGTGTTAGAAGTCAGCCTCAACCTCACCAGATTTGAAATGAAGCGATAGGTGAATGCTTTCCCAGTAGTATAAAAGCTGAACTGAAGAGACATTTTAAGGTTTTGACTTTTAACTGTGCACACGAGTCTGTGATGCAGTAATGATGAATACGATCCCTTTAAGTGTATAATTTCTTTTGGTGTTAATTAAATGCTACTTAATCTGCAATGGATCTCTTAGTGATTTATTTCAACAACTTGACAACTGTTAAGCATTGATTAGATACAGAAGAGCCCCTTGGGAATAGTTCGATCCTACGTATAGTGCTAGCAAAATATTTTTTTTTTTGATAAAATTCCGATACTGAAAACTGATAAATGTTTCAGACAATAATACTTAAAAAAGTCTCTTAAAAATGATATTCTGATGCGTCTTCATTTCTAATAATAAATGATAATATGGGGGCAGAAGTGTTTCAGATCTACTACTGATATTTGATACAACTACTAGATAGGATCACTGCTATAGAAGATTTCACATGTATAAAAATGAGAATAACTCCTACACTAATGTGCATTAATTTTCTAGTGAATTATAGATGCCACTTCATTATTTATTTATTAATTTTTTTTTGGCAATTTTGAATGCTCTATGGAAACCTCTTTACAGTGACTAAAGTTGCACTTATACCACTTCTCCTCAGTTAATTACCAGCCTAGTTTAATAATGTATTATATTATTATAATATTATTTCAATAAAAGATTCATTAGAGTTTATCAGAATCATATATCTAAAAAGATGCACAAAATTGTAATTGAGTATCCTCTCTATTCATTATCTGTGAGAGGTAACAATAAAGCTATAAAACAAAGACATACTTGTATATTGAAAACAAAATATACATTAGATATGATATAAATGAAATTGTGATGAACTGATATAATTACCTTCAATATAAAATTCAGAATTTTATTGCTTTGAAACAAGTTATCAAACTTTAAAGTACCTGGACAAATTTGCCATCTGGATGTATTCCATGAGACCATGATTTTGTAGCATAAAATGTGCTAGAGTTATCTGTGCTTATTGTCACTTCACATGGTTGAAGAGAAGAACTTTTCCTTTCAGATGTTAAAGCACATTCCATCGCTATAAGGCCGCTATTATTAGCAAGTTCAGCCACAGAACTACTGTTTTTATTATTGCACTGATCTAAATCAGTAGTTTTATTACCAGTATTTCTAAAATCGTTCCTCTGCACAGTAATGGCAAAAAGATTTTCAGTAGGCTTTAAATTTGATTCTAAAAGTTTATTTTTATCTTCTGGCACATTTTCTTTAGATGAAAAGAATTTGTTCATGGTGTTTATATGTTTAAGCACATCATCTGCTGGTAAAGTACTGCCAGTTGAAGTTTTCATTCTTTTATTTGTTGGAGTAATTAAGTTATTCTTTCGACTCATCTTCTTACTCGCAGAAAGAGTCTCTTTACAAGCACCAGTCCAAACAGGATTTCCAAGTTGAGAGCTAAGCATAGAGTGCTGAATTTGTTTATCAAATGTAGGATTTTTTAGAAGATTTTCTGATGTATCGGGCATTTTATGCCCATTGAATTTTTCCTGTTCATTATTCAATAAATAATTTCCAGATGAAGATGGATCACGACATTCCTTCTGAGTAGATGAACTTGTCTCATAGAAGGTACTCAACAGCTTGGAAAGCTCCTCTAAAATTTCATCCTAAAGCAATTAAAAAACAGATAACTATTTTAAATACACGCAAGGAAACATACAACCAGTAACTTTCACTTTAATATATAACCAAGAGAGATAATTTTTATTATGTTATTTTTTCATTATGCAATGGAAATTTATCATGAAATTCAGGGGATAACATATTTCATAGTTCAGAGAGGGCAATAATGAATAATTTATCAGCAAAGACTTTTCAAAATAAAATACTAAAAGTTTAACCAATTATTCACATTTTTCCTCTTAATAATGGGCTATACTTCTCTGATGCAAGACTGGGAGAAGAGGATAATATTTTCAAGCCATATCAAATATATGAAAGATGATTCATCATTTATTTTTATGCTGATGTTTTTGTGAAAACTACCATATAATTTTTAGGTACTTTCTGACTATCTGTATTTTCCAGAAGCGTTTCCAGCTCATTAGTGAATTGGTAAAAATGGTCGTTTGGTTAGCTCAGACAATAATAAGTCTGTTCACAGACTTATTATTGTCTGTAAACATACTATAAGCTAACTTAAAGGAGCACTTGAAAAAAAAAAAAAATTAATGAGGGTACTTATCAGTTAAATACAAAGTATGAAAATTCACGTGTACTCAAACATATGGCTTGATTGAGCATGCATGTTAAAAAATATGCCAAAAAACATGGCAGTTCTACTGAGCGTTGAAATTGGGAGTGCAGATAATCAGAAAGTATCATTTTCTTATTATTTATAACAACACAAACTAGGAAAAGACAACAAGAAAATTATATTTTTAAAGACTGCATTCGTTTTTAATTTGAAATATTTAAAAAAAACCAACTTTGACTTTCATCACAATAAGCTAATTGACTTTCATCATAATAAGCTAATTGACTTTCATCATAATAAGCTAATTGACTTTCATCATAATAAGCTAATTAATGTCATTTTTATGCTTAAAATTTACAGAAAAAATCCAAAGTACAACGCAAGATTAAAGAATAATTTTTATAAAACAATTAAAAATTTCTTTTAAAAAATTTTAAAAAATAATCTTCAGTTTTTAATATGTCTAATATACTTTTTTTCATAAACACATGGCTTACCATATTATGCAACAAAACAGATGTCTTATTTGGTTCAACATTAACATCAACACTGGCTAAAGGCAGGGTGATTGATAAGTAACAAATAGGATAACGAGATGAACTAGATCCATCCACACAGTTATTATGATATTCTTTCAGGATCTGTCAAGAGAATTATGCAATTAAGTATCAACTCATTTAAAAACCTGATGTAAAGCATTCAGTTTAGTTTAATTTGTAACGCAAGTAAGTGAATTCAAGTGCTTGTACTTCTCGAGTCATGTGTATGCGTTGGACAGATGGACATCTAGCCACAGGAATTTCAATTTTCTTTTAAGACTTAGAAAGTTAACAATGGCACTAAGAAACAAAGCCTAAAAGAAGAATTTTCAAATTTTGAAGTGAGATTTTTCAAACTACACTTACATAAAGCTTTCAGACAACAGAAAAAAGATGTTTTCCAATAATAACTTCTCAACATTACATCAAGACTTTAAAATATCATAAACTCTTTAAAAAGAAAAACTGGTTATTGAGATTCGATCCAAAAAGGCTGCTTAATCAAATTCTCATTGTAGAAAAGCCTCTCTTCAAACTGTAGTTTGAAAGTTTAGTGGTTTATTATCAGTCAATTAAACATATGCAAATGTATAGAAAGAATAGTATTGAAAAACATAGCTAACACGTGTAATTACTAAAAAACATGAGAGAATTTATTATACAGAATATCAGATATGCAGTGGTAGATTAAAATCGGGATCTCATATACAGTGCTACTGATACCCAGCAAAGAACGCTACATTATGGAGCAACCATACAGAAACCGAAATCTACAGTAATTTTCTAAAGTGTAAAATCCTCTATTAGAAAGTATTGGTTTAATACCAAAAGGATTAAGTAATTTTTTTTGTCAGTCAAATCAAAAATTTAATAGTTTATTCTATCAAAATAAAATATACGTAGTAATAGTAGCACAAAATAATACATTTCTGATAGAGAAATAAACAGCATACATCCACTTGGAAACAATTTCTTTCAAAAGGTGAAATATTTAGTGAAAATAATTGTGTAATATCGTGTAACAACACTATTACTGTGATATATATAAAAGTGTATTGGGAATGATTAATTGAAATTACATAAGTAAGATACTGCTTGCAAAATTTTTTCAAATGTCATTATGACTTTCATCAATAGCTGGCAATAATCAATATATTTTATATCTTTTTATCATTTGCAAAGAAATTTATTTTTCATGAATTTTTGCTCTAGCAATTTCTGCAATATGCATTTACAACTTTTAAAGATTGGAAAATCCATGTTTGTCATGTAATCATCATGCAATGATTTGTTAACTGCTTTATTTTATACCACAATATTTTTAAATTGCAAAATTTTTTAACCATTTTTGGTGACGATATTTTGTACCACAATGTTTTAGAACTGCGATGTTTTTTCTTTGCTTTCCTTTCTCTTGTTGGCAATGAATTCGCAACTTTATGGTGGGGTAGCAGATAATTAAGTATTGATAAAAGATTTTTAGAATTGATAGAGTTTATATAACTTATAACTTTACTTTCAAACTTAAGTTTAAAAAATTTAAACCGTGTTTTCTGCTTCTGAACATAACTTACTCATAAAATTAAACTGTTCACATTATTTTGTAAATTACATAAATTTTACAGTGAAATATTACAATAAAGGGACTGTGAGTAATTTTTCACAAGACGATGTACTCAATCCTGACTTAATTACAAAGGAGCAAAGCCTGTAATGGTTTCCAATGCAAATTTATTGAGGAGCAAAGCAAAAATTACCTTGTCAATCGCTTTCATTCGAACTGGACGCTTATTCACAGCAACAATGCAACGGGTAGATGAGCTATATCCGCAGTAAGATGGCGAATTTCTCTTAGGCAAGAATATTTCCAGTTTCATCTAAACAAAGTAAATATGCTTAACAAAAATTCTATACAAAACATTTAGTATTATACTGAAATGGAATAAATATTTTTATGATTTAAATATTAACAAAGATCAAATTTAAAATGCATTTTTAGAACAGTATTTGAATACATACAATGAATATACAAAAATATATCTAGGATTAATTTAAAACTGGATAATTCATTTTAATCAAAAATACCATTTAAAATAAGCTTAAGAAACACAGATTATATGTATAATTTACCATCTAAAGGGCAAAACTTTTTAAGAACAGATGCTTAAATACTTTAAAAATATTTTAAAACATACACTTGATCTCGGAATACAGTTGAATTCATACCACTTGGCAGATTTTTCTTATTAAAAATAACAACAATTTTTTTAGTAAAATTATTGATATACTGAACTATTTGTGTTTATCAAGCCTATATGTAAGACATCATTCTTTTTCTAAATTATACTACACACAATTACATTTTGTCCTAAATTTATTTAGAAAGCAGAAGTATTTTAAATCCATCATACAAAGTCCCAAATCTGGATGTCCAGTATATGGAATGATCTAATATTTGAACTTCTAGACTACCAGCAAAAAATTTTTTTTCCTTATAAAGTCTAGGAATGAAAACTACTCCAGAAAAGGCATGCCATAAAAATAATTTTTCCTCAGACTAAATTCCTTTCTTTCAAACAGCTGCTGGTTAGAGAATCACACCATGGCCAATTACAATACATTGATTGACATTGTACTGATGTTAGCCATGAATACACTTTTGGCCCTTGAGTAGTTGAGTATGTGTGTATGCAAAGTAGTATTTCTTTCTTTCTTTCTTTCTTTTTTTTTTTCAATTTAACAAGTGAAGCCCATTTATTCAGAATGGGATGTTGCTCATATTCACAAAAGGAAAGGGAGAAGGAATTAGATTCTGAGAAACTTAAGTTCAGATAATATAGCAAATCCATTCTTTCTTAACTTTCTGATTTGAAGTGGCTTATTATTTTGTTCCACCTACTATTAATCTTATCATAATTACTGTTTTAATAAATGATAATGTCTTTGTTTCACTCTTTCTCCAAAACCATTCATCTGTCAATCTGCCAATGGATATTGGAATTTTGTGACTGCTGAAATGCAGTTATAAAGTAACTTTTAAAAACCAGTGTAACAATAAGCCCATCCAAGAATTATAGAAATACTTTAATATGAAACCTGATATGTGGGTTGTTGCAAGACTACCAGAAAACATACCCACAGATATTTTAAAAAATTCTTTGCATAATAAAATGTAATGCAAGATGATGTCTGATTGATGTCAAGATGATGTAATGCAAGATGATGATACAAGTAATGTCTGATTAATGTAATGCAAGATGAAATGAAAAATGATGATACAACTGAAATCTTACATTGTAATGATAATGCCTCAATCATCAATCAGTTTTAATGGAATGTGAAATATCTGTGGTGTGGTTTTAAACTCAGAAAATATCACTATTTTGGCTTTGAGTCACATTTTTTCTCATATTGGTGATCTAGGGGGGGGGAATTTCTATATGTAAAATAGTTCTTTGTTATAATGTTTTATATGGATAGTTCTTTAAGAAAGAAAAGGTGTGATTCTTTTCTTTCTTAAAGAACTATCCATATAAAACATTTTTTATTTTATAATTTCTGTATGTCATGACTAGATTTAAGTGCAGATAAAAAATTTGGAAATCAAATCCAGAATTCGCAAGGTTTCGATGATTTCAAATCTTGGACTTTGTGCACATAAATCAATTCGCCATCTTTCTGTTAATATATTATTGAAAGAAAACGATGGAAAATGGGATGAGCTATGAGAAAAATTTTTTCAGTCATCTGTTTCAAATGAAAATATTTTCTAAAACGATTTTAAGTATTAGTTAATTATTATTTCTGATTCATAAATGGCATTCTTAATATTATGTTAAGTAAACTTTAAAATTTAACAGAAAAGGCTAATTGTTACTTACTTTAAAAGAAAAATATTTATTATATTAACATTACTTTTGTCAAAAGTGACAAAAATAATCAAAGAAATAATAATAAATAAGTTTTATACTACTTAAAAATGTTAGATTTTGTTACCTACTTAAAACAGAACAGAAATCAATGTTCATATAATAAAATCATATAGCATTCTATTCGATGTTCTATAACAAAATATTAGTAATAAAAGCTTGCCTGTTATTTGATAATCTAACAAAAATTTCCCAGAAATGATCGACAAAATATTATATTTTACAAATTAAAAATATAAGATACAAGCTCATGTAAAATATGAAGCAATTAGATTATTTAAAAAGCATTATGAAGAAACATTCATTTTATCTTCAGAGCAGTTTTAAACTTGCATTAACAATAATGCAAAGCAAAAGCAATAATGTGTGCAAAATATACAAAGGTTATTAACCTAGCTGAAACTTTTTTCACAGAAGAATTTTTAAAGCAAACTGACCTCATGTTACTCATAAATATTACTGCATACTACATTTCAGGAAAAAAAGTTACAGTAAGTGATCAGAAATGTGAAGAAATAATGAGGGACTTATTGTTTAAGTCCAAATTAGTGGCGTAGCTAGGGTGGGGCAAGGGGGGATAACTTTCCCCGGGCGCAGCATCCAAGGCACGCCAAATTGATGCTATGAAATTTTTTAATGAAATGTTTTCCATTCTTGGCACACAGAAAGGGGCGCAAGTTCTTCAGTTGTCGCCGGGCGCTGGAAACTCTAGCTACGCCCCTGGTCATTAAATATCCTAAATCCTTTCAACGAACGCCAAACGAAAATTAAATATCCTAAATTAATTAAATATCCTTTAATTAATGCTACATTAAATATCCTAAATTCAAATCTGCATCTTCTGGATGAACTGACATTAAGAAGTAGAAATGAATGGACAGAAATTTAAAAAAAATCGATTAGGAATTAAAACACAACAGAAATAATACAAAGCACAGATACTTAAATAAAAAAAAATTCTGAAACTGAGTATGAAACAGGTTTCAGAAATCTAAAAGTCTTAATAGATACAGAAATCTATTGGGTTGGCAACTAAGTAATTGTGGATTTCACTCATAGATGGCTTCAGTTGAATTTTTAGAGTTGCAGACATAGTACAAATGTAAAACACATTTTGTTATTTGATAGTTGGCAATTCAGCTGTCAATCAGTAAAAAAAGTTTTTTGATGGTTGCGTAGTTTTCGTTTGGCGTTCGTTGAAAAATGGAAAATCAAAAGGAACATTTTCGTTATATTTTGCTTTTTTATTTCCGCAAAGGGAAAAACGCATCGCAAGCTCATAAAAAGTTATGTGCTGTTTATGGTGACGAAGCCTTAAAAGAACGGCAGTGACAAAATTGGTTTGCCAAATTTCGTTCTGGTGATTTTTTACTCAGAGATGAAAAACGCTCTGGTCGTCCAGTGTTGAAGCTTCATGTATCACATACATGCATTGAAAATCACTTAAAACAACTTGGCTATGTTAAAAAACTCGATACTTTTGCAAATAACTTTTATTTGTGATTATATTTCCCATTTGTATATTACAACATGTGTGGCAACACGCTTTTTATATTTTTCTCTTGGCAACGCTTTTTTTGGTTGTTGTCACTGTTTTACTTTACCATGTAGAATTTACTGTACTTGTGTTTCTATATATGTTAATTTAGATGAATCTCTGCTTATTTATTTGTCTCCATTCCTAACGTTAGACTTCATCAGGTTATGGGTATGATATAACTGTGCTGGGAAATTTATGAGCGAAGTGGAGATAAACATTACCGGCAGTTCGTAAGCCTAACACGGCAGTTCTTAAGCCTTACGTGAGTTGGCAAATTAGTTCGCAAAAATGGAAGCTGCAAAGATATTGGTTCAGCCGTTATGTGGAAGAAGTGATTGGCCTATTTGGAAATATAGAATTAAGTTCGTATTAAATTATCACGAAAACGCTTTAGAAGACGTGGAAGGAAAACTGAAGAAGCCAGAGGAGCCTGATCATGCGGCCGCCGAAGAGATTCGAAAGAAATTTAGAGTTGATATGAAGGTTTTTAATAAAGCAAATAATTGCGCTATGATGGTTCTTACGAACTCCATGACTGAAAACACTTTAAGAAAGGTAATGAGATTTGACAGCGCAAGAGACATTTGGCTGGAACTTCACAAAGTATTCGAAGATTCGTCCGATAACTAACTTTATAACATATGTTTACAGTTCTTCAAATTCAGTTGGTCAAATGATGATATGGTAGCTCATTTGTCAAAATTGAAAAATCTATGGAATGAACTGAACAGTGGGCTTGAAAATAAGGAAGAAAACAGACTGCCAGAAATGCTGTTGATTTTTAAAATATTGGATACTCTTTCTCCCAGTTATCGTACTTGCAAATCGAGTTGGTTTCTTCTTAGTGATGAAAAGAGAACTTTAGATGAATTAACCACACAATTGTCAACCCATGAAAGAGAATTAAGGAAAGATCCAAATTTTTTAGAAACTTAAGATCAGGAAGCATTGATAACAAATCCGGAATTTAACCGGAAATAATCTATTAACAAGAAAAACAATGGCAAGTGTAATTATTGCCACCAGAGAGGACATTGGGTCAGAACATGCAAGAAATGGATAGCTGATGGAAAACCGCCGAAACCCAGTCCACATATAGGGCCAAACAAGGGAAGTAAAAACAGTGTTGCTGCAAATATGACACTTCTAGCTGTAGATGATACAATATTTTCTGCAGAAACGAATTCTGATGATTGGTTTATTGAAAATGTTAATCACTTAATGTTAATCACTGTGGCAAATGGAAAGTCATTACCAGCAATTGGAAAAGGCACTAACAAGATAATGACCATTGTAAATGGGATGAATCAAATCAAAAATCTTGAAAATGTCTGGTATGTTCCAGAAATAAGTAAAAATCTATTTTCTGTGTTAGCATCTCAAGATAGAAATCAAAACAGTGTGTTTGAATCAACATTTAAAGACTGCTATTTAAAAATAGATGGTGAAATAGTTCTGCATGGAACAAGAAATGCTGGTGGGGGTCTCTTCAAAGCCGTGATGAAGACCTTAGTTCCTGAAACTCACACTGACATCAACATGACTGAGAATAATGAATCAACTCTCCAACTTTATCATGAACGATGGTGTCACCAAGATAAAAAGCATGTAAAGGCCATTGTAGAGAAAGAGTTGAATATTAAGATTAAGTCTGATATGAAATTATGTGAAGCTTGTGTATACGGAAAATCCCACCGTTTAAAGTTTGGAGCCAGGAAAGCGGTTACAAAAGCTGGAGAATTGTTCTTGACAGATATTTGTGGGCCATTTGATCAGTCATTTAGGAAATACCGTTACTTTGCAATTTTCAAAGATGCCTACACCAAATTTCGATACTGTTTTTTCTTAAAGCACAAATCAGAAGTAAAAGATGTGCTTGAAAATTTCATAGCTCACGCTAAGAACTTAGGGCATACGGTTAAAGAAATGTTTAGTGACAATGGTGGAGAATTTGACAATCAAGCCGTTCGCAAGATCTTGAACAAGCATGGAATCTCCCAGAGGCTCACAGCTCCATATACACCAGAACAAAATGGCAGTGCTGAATGAGAGAATAGAACAGTCCTAGAAATGGAATTCTAGAACTCTCAAATACTCGAATGAGGAAGTGGACTTTCCAGCTTTCCTATGGGCAGAATTCGTCAGTATTTCAATTTATATATTGAATAGGACAGGCAAGTCTTCAGTTCCTAATTCAAGCCCTTATGAATTATGAATGGGAAAGAAACCCAGAATAAAACACTTGCACATTATTGGATTGACTTGCTATACTCATATCCCAGTTCAGAAGAGGAGAAAGATGGACAAAAGGGCAACTAAAGGCTATCTCCTTGGGTATGATGGAGATGAAAGGTACCACATTTACATCAAAGAAACCAGTACAGTAATCTGTTCCCGAGATGTCATATTTGAAGACAAACCTTCCATGACTGGAAACATTATAACATTGCACCCACAACAAGTTTCTGGAAGAAATTCATCTCAAGATGATGAAGTTGAAAATAAAGTAATAGACGAAGGCCCTCAACAGGAAAAGAAGGAGATGGAGGATATACCAGAAAAGAAGACTCGACCCAGAAGACAAATTTCAGCGCCTAAGTGGACAAAGGATTATATCATGGAAAATTCAGAGATTTATGAAGAAAATCCTCCAGAAATAAATGGAATTACAAGTGGAATGCAGTGCAGCTGACAATCCGAGAAACAGAAATATGAAGGCTCAACACCCAAGAAAGCTTTCCAGAATGATCCTGAAACTTTAGAAGAGGCATTAACTAGTCCAGATACAGAAAAATGGAAGTTAGCCATGGAAGAAGAGTTGGAAAATTTAAAATGAAATGAAACTTGGGACATAGTGCCTAGGCCAGAGGGAAGGAAAGTTGTGAAATGTAAGTGGGTCTTCAAGAGAAAGCTTAACAAAGATGGACAAGTGAAAAGATATAAAGCTCATTTAGTTGCTCGTGGCTACACCCAAGTCGAAGGAATTGACTACAAAGAGACGTTTTCTCCTGTAATAAAAACAAAATCAATTAGAACTTTATTAGCATTCTCAGTTGAGCAAGACTGGCAGGTTCATCAACTTGATATTACTGCAGCCTATTTAAATGGAAGACTGAGTGAGACAATTTTCATGGAACAGCCACCTGTGAGTCTGCATGAGAAAACACACAGAGAAGTTTGCTTGCTAAAGAGAAGCCTTTATGGACTTCATCAGTCTGGGAGAGAATGGAATATGTGCCTCGATAAATTTCTGAAATCAACGAGCCTAACAAGATCCAGAGCAGATCCTTGTGTTTACTTCAATAAAGAAAAGGAGTTAATTGTAGGTGTGTATGTGGATGATCTTCTTGTGATGTCCAGCAAAGAATTCCATCATTCAGGAATTTAAGGAAAATATTGCAGCTACATTTAAAATCAAGGACTTTGGAGAAATACAGTGGATGGACAAAAATATGGAAACACCTTGTGAAATGCATGTTTGAAAAGAAGGATTGATTTTAATGAAATATGTAGGTGGGGCTGGAGTTTTTGACTACTCATGCCACCTATACAAGTTCGTAAATGTGCTAAACAGTTCAGTTGTTGTCGGAGTACTGTTATGTGAGGTTGTCATTGCATTATGTCAGAGTTAACAGACTTCGAACGTGGGCAAATTGTTAGAGCACGTATGGTAGGTGCTTCCGTAAGCAAGGTAGCCGAGGTGTTTAGTGTTTCAAGAGGTACTGTATCGAAGATTTATTCCGCATATTTGAAAAGCGGAAAAACATCATCTGCTAAATCACAGCGTGGACGAAAGTGTGTCCTGAGTGATCGTGACAGACGATCATTAAGGGCAATTGTGACGAAAAATAAGAAGACCACAGCTGCAAAAGATACTGTTGAAATGAATGTTGTGTTACCGAACCATGTGAGTACCAAAACAATTAGAAGGGAGGTTCATAAACAGGGAGTTGCTGGCCGTACTGAAATTGAGAAGCCACTCATCAGTGATGCTAATGCCCGTAACAGGAAAAGGTGGTGTTTAAGTCATAAAGCCTGGACTATAGAGTAGTGGAAGCGAGTAATACGGTCTGACGAGTCTTCTTTCACATTGTTTCCCACTTCTGGCCGAGTTTACGTCTGGAGAACGGCATCTCAAGCCTATAATACAGACTGCTTGTTGCCAAGAGTGAAACACGGCGGGGGTTCTGTTATGGTTTGGGCAGCCATATCGTGGTTCTCTGCTAGCCCCATGATAACTGTGTCAGGGCACATGACTGCCAAGACTTATGTTAACATTTTGGCTGATCAAGTTCATCCCATGATACAAACTTTGTTCCCCGATGGTGATGGTGTCTTCCAAGACGACAAAGCCCCTGTTCACACAGCTCACATTGTCCAGGACTGGTTTTCTGAGCACGAGGATGAGTTGTCCCATCTCCCCTGGCCACCACAGTCACCAAACCTGAATATTATCGAACCTTTGTGGTCTACATTGGAACGGAAAGTGTGTTCTCGTTATCCACCGCCAACATCGTTATCTGAACTTGCCACCGTTTTGCAGGAAGAATGGTATAATATTCCCTTGGCAAACATACAGGAACTGTATTTATCTATTCCGAGAAGACTGAAAGCTGTTTTGGATGCCAACGGGTTTCCTACACCATATTAAGCAAAGAAACATGTTTTTTTAAAGGTGTTTCCATATTTTTGTCCAACCCCTGTACATCACCTTCTTTCAATTAGGATAAGCAGAAGGGAAGATAGCTGTGTGACTCTTGACCAAAGTGTCTATGCTAGTGAACTCTTGGAAACAACCAATATGCAAGATGCTAAAGAAGCATCAACACCATTAGATCCAGGTATGAAATATACAACAGCCACTAAGGATAACATGTTGAATGCTGAAGGAGCATTAAAATATAGGCAGGCTGTTGGAGAACTCTTGTACCTAGCAGGAGGAACAAGGCCAGATTTAGCTTTTGCTACTACTTACATGAGCCAATTCAATAATTGCCCAAGCAAGGAACATTGGGCTGGTGTACAACATATCCTTCGTTACCTAAAACAGACCAAGGAATTAAACTTGACTTTCCAAAAGACAGGAAAGAATTTGGAAGTGTTTTGTGATTCTGATTGGGCTGGTGATAAGATTGACAGACGATCATTTAGTGGCTATGTGGTGCTACTAGCAGGTGGAGCTGTCTTATGGAGCAGTAAGAAACAACAGACGACTGCATTGTCAACAGTTGAAGCTGAGTACCTCTCAATGTGCCATGCAGCCAAAGAAGTACTGTGGTTCCAAAATTTTTTTAAAGAAATTGTGGGAGAACATTTTTTAAACTTTCCACAAAGCATATTTGTTGATAATCAGGGTGCCATTTCTTTAGTCAAAAACCATGTCACTTCAGAGCGTAACAAACATATTGAACTCAGGCATTTTTTCTTGAGAGAAAAGGTTAAAGAGAAGTTGTTAAACTTTACGTATATGCCTTCCAGTTCAAATGCAGCAGACATGTTCACAAAGAGTGTGTAAAAGAAAGCCTTGTTCAATCAAAGGTTCTGTGTAGGACTGAGGAAAATTTAATCAAGGGGGAGTGTTGCAAATAACTTTTATTTGTGATTATATTTCCCATTTGTATTTTACATGTGTGGCAACACTCTTTTTATATTTTTCTCTTGGCAACGTTTTTTTTTGGTTGTTGTCACTGTTTTACTTTACCATGTAGAATTTACTGTACTTGTGACATTTTGTGTTTCAATATACATTAATTTAGATGAATCTCTGCTTATTTATTTGTCTCCATTCCTAACGTTAGACTTCATCAATACATGGGTTCCTCACGAACTGAAAGAAACGCATTTAATGCAGTGCATTAACAGCTGCGATTTGCTAAAGAAACATAATGAAAATGATCAATTTTTAAAACGACTGATAACTGGCGATGAAAAATGGGTTGTTTACAACAATATCAAGTGGAAAAGATCGTGGAGCAGGCCAGGTAAACCAACTCAAACAACATCAAAAGAAGGTTTTATTATCAGTTTGGTGGGATTACAAAGGAATTGTCTACTTTGAACTCTTACCACCAAACCGAATGATCAATTCTGATGTCTACACTGAACAACTAACGAAATTAAACAATGCAGTTGAAGAAAAGCGGCCCGAATTGACAAATCGAAAAGGTGTTGTATTCCATCATGACAATGCAAGGCCACACACATCTTTGGTCACTCGCCAAAAATTATTGGAGCTTGGTTGGGATGTTTTGCCACATCCACCATATAGTCCTGACCTTGTACCATCTGATTACTTTTTGTTTCGATCTTTACAAAACTCCTTGAATGGTAAAAATTTCAATAATGATGATGATGTCAAATCGTACCTGATTCAGTTTTTTGCTAATAAAAACCAGAAGTTTAATGAACGTGGGATTATGATGCTGCCTGAAAGATGGCAAAAAGTCATTGATCAAAATGGGCAATACATTACAGAATAAAGTTATTTAGTTCCATGAAAAAATTGTCTTTGATTTTCTAAAAAAAATCCGCAATTACTTAGTTGCCAACCCATTAAAAGTCTAAATAGATCAGATTAAGTAGATTTTAATATTTGAAAAAGATCCAAGAGATTTAAAATAAAATTTAAAAATACAAAATGGAACAGAATCTGAAATATATTCAATTCTGTTCATATGATTTGGTTTATAAAATTTTAATAGAATTTAAAATATCAAAAAATTTTTATGCAGCAGATCAAAACATAATTTGCAAAGTTCCCTAAAGCAGACTTCATCAGAAGGAACATAATAGTGTCAACAAAAATTAAATACTTTGGAAATCTTATTTCTGTTCAAGATATTATCTGATAAATATTGTTGTGAGCTATGTGTTTATGGATATCTCCAACCATCAAATGAGCAGGAAGGAACTGACAATTAATCATAAATAACAATCGCACACAGCAAATTAAATAGTTCAAGAAAAACACAAAAATTCTCCACATTGCATGAAAAATATCATACATTCCGAAGATGTTACTCACAGAATAAACTCTGAAACATAATTCAGCTCTCTTAGAAGTGCAACATATCAGAGCTAATTAATACTTGACTCTTTCTTATTCTAAGAATTGTATTTATATGATCTTGCATGGGTGTCTGAAAGCTTTCAGAAAAATCAGTTCCAGAGCTTCAAAAATGAATTTTTTCAAAACTTCTAGAAAACTGCTAAGTTGGCAAGAAATTGCTAAATGTTGCCAACATAACAAGGAAGGGGGTGACCTGCAAAGGTATTTTTTACTCATATCTTGCATTCTAATTGAGGTTCTTCCAGACCACTGGCTGGACGTGTCCTAACAGCTTCGGGTCCTTGGGTAAATAAGAAGTCTTCACAGTGACTAGAACCATCGTTTATATGGTGGTAGGCGCGCGCTTGGCAGGGACGGTACTGATACTGCCGTGTCCATTGCCTTGGATGTGAGGACGCTCTCATGTAGACATGTAAGGGCTGTATAGTAGGGGGCTGGCTCCCCGCTCAGTCCTCGGCGATGGATGGTGGCTATGAACATGAGAAGAAGTCCCTGCTGGCTGATCGGTGGGTGTGGCGCCCCTCCGTACAGGCTCTGAGTGTGGAGAGCTATGAACATGTAAGGCGGCTCAAAGAAGCAAGCCAGGGAATGGATGCTCCACTCTTGGTGTTTATTCTAATTGAGGTATTTTTACAATTTAAGCATTGCTGGATTCAGAAGTGAAAAATCTACAATTTTACATAAGAATGCATATGAAATATATTGCCATAAATTCAATAACACACAAAATAAACCTTAAAACTATTACTTAAATAAAAAAAAATTAACAAACAAACAAATAAAACAATATATATCTATAAAGAATATATAAAAGCAAGAATGAAATCACTTAAATTAAAATTTTTATTAAAAAACTAACAACAATATGGGAAAGTTTGTAATTATTTTTTCACAACTGATTATAAGCAATTTTAAAAATATTTCTTATTCTGATTATTACATACTATTTCACCCTTATTCATTTTTTCTCAACCTTTTGATAGGATGGTCAGCTCAACAGTTTTCTAACTGTCTCCATGCTCTTAAGATGATATAGACTTAAAGGCATCCTTCCCTGAGATTCAAATCTGGGTGGCAACCAGCTCCTCTACCACCATGCTAACAGAGGAGAAAGATTTTTTTTTTTTATTTTTTATAATCTGAATTTTGGCTACTCGGAATATACTGCTAAAGAGGTTTTTGGACATAAAAAACTAACTATAATTCTAGCTTCAGATTATCTGTTATAGCTATTGAATTTTGAGAGTAAGATTTCAGCCATCTGTAGATATAATAAAACTTCCAAGTCTAAACATTTTATAATTCTTCTAAAATTCTAAATACAAGAGAAACAGTGTTTCGATAGCATATTATCCTGAAAATGGCAATATGGTATGCTATAGAGCTAACTTACTTTATATTTATAGCAAATGTGTAACAAACCTGAATATTCTCAGAAAAATAGTCAATTTTTTCCAAATGATCAACAACAGAATTTCCAAAAACTTGAATTAATCCAGCCTCAGCATCACGAACAACAGTTTTCTGCCATAACTGGTGTTTATTATGGCCCAAAATGAATCTAACACCTGTAGGGAAGAAAAGAAATTTGGAATACTTTTACAGATCATAAATAAAAATAAATCAGATTACTTTAATAATAATAATAATTAATACCAGTTTGTATGCATCCAAAAGAAATTAGAATATCTTCAACATTTTTCAGTTCTTCTTTCTTGTTTTTAATAGAACGATAAAACTGTCTCCTTACAGGGATGTTCTTAAATAAATTGAAAGCAGCTACAGTTGTACCTGATTAAAAAGTGACTTTGATATAAAAATAGAATAAAAATATTTAAATGTAAAAGAATTCAAATTGTGAGCTACAGTTATTTTTGCAGGATTAACACAGTTAATCTAAAACAAACAAACAAACAAACAACAAAAAAAAAAAATAATAATAATAATAAAAAATAAATAAATAAAAATAAAAATACTGTTCTGCTATTGGGAAAAATTCTGAGTTATGGATAAATGATTCAGTATATCATGAAGTATCAGAATTAAAGCTTTATGTGACCATTTTTTTACCTATTATTGTGAATTTCAAATTATTTCATAATGAGACAAATTTTTTTAAATTTATTAAATTTGATAAAAATGCCTTTATAGATAACTATTGAACAAAAGTATTCTAAGTATACCAAATATTTTCTATTAATGAACTAATATTTTATCTCACTACTAAATTATTTGATTTTTCTTTCATTACTGCATTATTTAATATCTTTAGATTAAAATAGAAACAAATGAAATTTTTTACTGACAAGAGTATCCTAAAATATGCTTTTGTGGTTAGCAGATGTGCAGAAATAAGTTCATTTTAAGGAAGATTTAACATGTGACTTTTCTTTAAGATATTTTCCAAAGTGAAAGTTTCAGTGGAAAATGTTACTTCTTAGCCTGTAATAAAAAACTTAACACATGAAAACTTAACTTTATTTGTTAGGTAATGATACAGTACACAATCTACTGCTTTTAGTTAAAAAGTTACTTTTCAGCTTGTAGACTATAACTGATTATTGTTTTAATCATTTCTTTTTCCCACCATTTTACTGAACATTAAAATTTAAAAATATTATTTTAGTCATAATTTCTTTCTTGCTCATTTCTTGCACATATACTATGCATGTGTGCAAAATTAAGAGAATTTGAAAATTATGTCTATTTTCATGAAAATTATTCAACTAAAAGGCTACTGTAATCAAATATTTAGGGTCGAATACATGTGCGAGCCTGTGGAACTGCGATTGTAGAGGTGACAACATAAGCATCCAAGGAATTTTCAGCAATTTGTGTGCTCTTATTCTTTCATAATATTTGTCGTGTTTCTCACAAGAGTTCAGTAAATTTTAAAGGTGTTAGGTAAAATGAGTAGCCATGAATGTATGGATGATGGAATGAGATAGAGAAATGCCATCAGATTGGATGCAGGCCAATCACAAGCACAGGTGGCTACAGAACTCAGCATAATGCCCAGTGTCATCTGCAATTTATGGAAAGTTGCGTGACACTAGATCCATATCAAAAAGGCCTGGATGAGGTCTACCGAGATCAAAAACGACAAATGAGGATTGTTATTTGGCCTTTTCAGCATGAAGACATATGACTGCTAAAGCTTCACAACTCTGACATGAGCTGCATGCTGCCAATGAAACATGACTTTCATGGTCTACAGTTGGCCAAAGGGTACATGAGAAAGGCTTGTACAGTCAAAAGTCGTTAATTCGGACACCCATAATCCGGAATGATCTATAATCCGGACCTCAAAGCTAAAAACTTTCTGCCGCGTTTCTCAAAGCCGTGTTGACACATGCGCATAGGCGTTCACGCGTGCACATACGACCTTCTACATCTGTGCATATGCGTGTGCGCAAGTGCAGAATACGTTTTCGCGTGCGCGTTTTATGTACAACAGACGGTATAAGCTAAAATTATCTAATTATCTATTTCAGTTAATGTTGATGATTGCGTTGTTCCTTAATTTTCGAATTGGATCCGGCTTATTATTTTTGCAGACTGTAAGAGCAATACTATAAAAGTAAACTTGAACTTTCGATTATGTCAAAAAGAATTTCCGATTCTGGAGCTCCCAAAGGATCGTACAAAACAAAAGTATGTTTCGATGTCCACCAAACAAAAAGTGGAATTGCTGCAAAAAATGGATAAAGACATGAAGAATGTGACAGAGAGGTTAGTGAAAACGAAAAAATTTCGATTGACTAGTTAGTCGGTATTCTCGTCACAGCAATTAACGGGACTTGAACAGCGGAACTTTGTAACTGAACAAAAAATTATGTCTGTTTATAGAATTAAAGAGAAAGTATTATCACATAAAACGAAGCAACTTAAACAACTTACATTGAAAGAAATGTTTAATAAAATAAACAAATAAATATTAAGCTTTTTCTTTTTGTAAATTTTGATACCCTTTAGATCATAATTGTTCTTTATCTCATAAATTACGGTTTCATATTTTTAATTTTAGAATTTCTGCATGCCATCTTACGAGATTTAAACTGATGATCTATAATCTGGAAAAATCGATAATCCGGAATCGCCGAAGTCCCCAAGAGCCCGGATTAACGACTTTTGACTGTATTTCAGAAAACCTGCTGTTTCATTTTGCTCACTGCAGCATACAAGAGAGTGCATATAGCATGGTGCAGACAATGTGCACCTTGGATCAGACTTATGTGGAATGACAAACTTATTACAGATGAGTCGAGTTTCAGCCTAGACACTGTAGCTGGAAAAAGCCTGGAACACGATACCATCCCTCTAACGGTCAGAGAAAAAGGATTCAGTAAAGTGACGGGGATGTACTGGTTTGGGCAGGCATTATGTTAGATGGCTGCACACCCCTGCATGTGTTTTACAGAGCATCCCTAAATATAATGAGGTAAAGAGAGAAGATAATAAAAGTCTATATTAGACTTTCAGAGGCACAGTTGGTCCTGGGTTCCTGTTAATGGATGACAATGCCCGTCCACGTAAGGCTCAGCTGGTCAATGTTTATCTGGAAAGTGAGGATATTTGCCGCATGGATTGGTTAGCCAAATCTTCTGTCCTTAACCTTACACAGTATGTTTGGGAGGGCAATTTAATCTCGCCATCTCAGAGTTGAAAACTGCCTTGCTGCAGCAGTAGGATCGACTGCCTCAGGGAATCCTCAACTGCCTCCTGTACAGTATGCAGTTACACTATGCCACCGGTCAAGCTGTGAGAGGCGACCATGCCTCGTATTACACTCATCTGCATTTTGATATCACAACATGTATTTTGAACATCCCTGCATTCTATGAGCTTTATTGATGATCATAAACTAAACTTGATGGCACAACAGCCCTAGTGGACCACGGCCTGCAGTGCCCCGAAATCTGCTTTCTTGACCTTGAGCCCCGAGGTGCATCAGCATATGCTCTGGGCAAGTGGGCAGTGTCGCAGGATCCCCCGTGTTCAGTCCCCAAGTGAATTTCGTACTCATTTTATTGACCCATTCACGAGATGAAAGGCTGAGTCAACCTTGCCCAGTCCAGGGATCAAACCCTGGACCTGTGGTGCAGCTGCATGGCATGCTAGCCACTTCACCACAGGGGGGTCTATTGACTATCATGAGTGCAATCAAATTACTTTTGAATGGTACATCTTATCCTCTTTTAATAGATGCATATTCATACCAAATTTTATTAAAATCTGTTCATTAGTCTTTTAAAAGTTAAACATAATGTACAAATTCTCTGAATTGTGCATGTTAGCGTATAAGTAAGTTACACTGAAAATATATACAACAACAATAATTAAATGCTCTAAATGCCATATATTGAGTTCAAATAAATATGTTGTCCTTTATTTTAAATGTTGGGCAATGCATGTAACTTATCTTAATATAATCTATCAAGTAAATATTACACCATGTATATAAGACACGCAAAGTTTTTAAAGGGAAATTACTGGAAGTACAAAAGATATTCTTTTTTATGAGGACCAATGAGATATATGGCTTTTAGAAAAGCATTTTAAGGGGGAAATACTGCATTAAATTTAGACCAGTATAATACAACATAAAATGCAGATATCAAATGTGTTTATATTTATCGTTAATTATTTTCTAGAAAAATTACATATTTTCTTATAGAAATTAAAAACATGTCATAGAAAATTATTATAATTTTAAAAATGATGACTAACCTAATTCTGAATAGGAAAACCTACAAATAAATTCTGATTTATAAACAGATAAAAATGAATACCTTGAGAACAAGAGCAAGGTTTTTGATTAATAACTTCTCCATTGTGATTAAAAGTGTAAATGAAACCAATATCTTCGTCGGTTCTTTTTGTAGTTATTACCAAATCTGATACAGCACATAATGCAGCCAAAGCTTCACCTCTGAATCCATAAGTTTGTACTTTATCTAAATCTAAATGTGATGTTATTTTTGATGTAAAATGAGGTTTAACAACTAAAGGAATATCATTTTTATGAATACCACTTCCATTGTCTTTAACTTCTATTTTTTCTAGTCCATAATCCTCCTGGAATAAATAAAAAAGTTAAGAATATGATGCCTAGTCTTATGTTATAAAGAAAAAGAAAGATAGTATAGTTATTTGACACAAAGGAGCAGTATGAAAATAAATCATAACAGTATCTAATCAAATTTTTATTGCATCCTTTAAAATAACATTATTTTAAAATGCAGTCATTTACTGACTGACCATATTAAAATTGCAAGAAGACTATAAGTTCAGAAAAAGATATGGTCCTCAAAACATACATAAATTGATTTTGTATGTAACTGATTTTTTTCTGTATAGCTCACATACAATAATAATGCAAATGTTGGATAAAAAGTACTGGCAACATTTCGTAGTTCTGAAAAGACTTAATTACCATTAACCCTATGAGCAGTGCAGGATTTTAGATCCGCCATGAAGACTGGTATTTAAACAGAATTTATAAATTCAGTTTATATAATAACTTATTTTAGTCTGTATTTTCATAAATTTCTATGCATTAAGGAATTCACATCATATTTACCTGATGAGTTCAAGAGACTATATCTTCCCCAAAATGAAGAATCCATTGCAACATAACAGTAAAAAGAAGATTACCTATGCTTCAGGACCCTTGCTGTGAAACATCAATAGAAGTGGATATTCTGATGTTGCACACCTTCCAGCAATTTGGCAGAAAGATGAGAACTGAGAGACTAAGTGTTTACACTTATAATAATAAAGTCTTTTCAGAACTACAGATGTTCTTTATCCAACCCTTGTTGTTCTTACTGATTAATGCTCATTGACTCATTGACTAATGCTCAGTTTATGGACTACTTTCAAGATGAATATCTAGTTAAAATGTAAAATATGCCTGTAATAATGTTTGTACATAATAAATAATTTTTTTACATTTATAAGATAGCATTAGTTTTTTTCCATGAAATTCACTCAACTGCGCAATGCCAGTTGCACTAATAGATAAGTACCAAAATTTTCAAAGTGAGAATTAAAAAAAGTCGAGATTAAAACTAATTTAATACAGTATCACTGTGTTAGTTACTGGAAGGAGCATTTTGAGAATGAGAAACTAAAGCTAACATTAATTAGAAAATGAATAAGACTGGGAAGAATAGAATGGGTAATACAGAATTAAGATTTGATTCTGTTGTTAGACAAGAGAAACTTAACACTAAAATTGGTTTTTAGACAAAGAAATCTAGGATTATTTACACTTTTTATTTCTATAACATATGATTTTATGGAAACTAATTTATCACCATCTGGTAAACCTTTTCAAATTATTCAAAAAGAGGATCTTGCTCTCCAAGCTTAGTAAATTCTCATAACAAAAGGCTTGCTGTTAGCTTATCAGTCTTTAATCATAAACTTTCTTACATATGAATCTTTTTATTCTGCATATTTTTGTACTTTTATTAGTTACCTGATTAATTCTTGGGAGCAGAACCCTAGTAAATCAATGATATATTGATATATATCAAACTGCAAAACCCTTCCACTAAATATTACAGCTTAAGCTTTGATGAGAATAAAGGGTACAGTTATTAGGTAATCCTATCTTCCCCAATGATCTTTGGCAATGTTCTCTGTGATAAAATGGATACTGGATTCAGTTATCTCCTGACCAAACTGAAAGAACTGGCCAATATAAATGCTGCATGTATTTAATAATGTTAAGAGGAAGCCGCAGCAAGATACTGAAAAAAGTGTTTCCCAACAAAAATTAAAAAGGGCCACAGATAAAAACTTCTGAAGATGATTAAGTAATATTATGAAAAATCACATCAAATATATTAATTGCTAAAGTAAATAAGATTAAGCAAAAGGCACTGATATCATATAAAAAAACACGTGGACAGTATGGCATGTTTATAAATTTTACATAACTTTTTTTTTGTATAATAAAGTAAATTAAAATAACCGTTAATAATGAGCATGGCCTAATAACACTGTCATAATATCTGCACTTTTGTTTGATGCAGCCTCAACTGTTTCTGAATAAACCACATTTTGTTTTATGAACAAGAATATAAATTAACTTTCATTGCTATAGGTTTTCTTTGCATTTTGGGGGAAAAAAAAATTTTTTTTGGACCTGCTTTTAATAGAATAGCAAGCAGTGCATTATTTTCAAAGTTATAGGATCCTATCCCCCCAAAAATGGACATTAGTGGGTTCAATATGGTCAGCTAGATGTGACTGACAAAGCAATATACTTGTGGAAAGTTTGCATTCGTAGCATGTAGAAATCAACAAAAGAATTTTTACGTAGCTCAGAAGCAGAGTGGATCAAATATTAATTGTTTATTAAATAAAGAGGCATTAGTTCCTTTAGAATGCCACAGGAATAACTGATGCAGCTTCGGTGGGATCTCCACCAACTTTCATGGTTTGATAGTAGCCAATTTTCAAGATCTGTTGGATAATACATTAAGTATCCTATTTTATGGTGAGAAATATTAACAAGACAATTTCTGAAAATTAAATAGCATGTATAACGGAATTCTTTATTTAATTCAGAATTATTGAAAATAAATTTTAGAGATATCCATTTGAAGCAAGAAAAATGATAATATTAAAAGAATTAATATATTGCCACTAGGATATTCACTTTATTTAACACACATTCTGAATAAGATTACATATTTAAATTGTTCATAATGCATTTTAATTATAAATTTAAAAGAAATCAGGAAATGCATACTTTTAAAGATAAAATACAATTTTTAAAATACATTTCCCAATATACAAATTGTATATGGAGTAGTATGCATATAATAGTAATTTTAATATAAAAATTTATAGAAACCTAATTGAGTATTTGATATAATTGTCCTATTTTTGTGGTTAAATGTACAGTTACTAGAATGATTTTCTGAATTATAATGGGTGAGACTTAACTGGGTGAAGTGTCAGACATTAACTTGAAGCCTTAAAGGCCATTTAGACTGGGGTTTATCTGAGCTAACCCCAGTCTAAATGGCCAAGTCAGTTTCATGTGTTGACTAGCTCCACTAAGCATGCAGTTCAGATTTTTCAACTCGCTGCACTATGAGGAGAAACTGGTTTTTTAGATGGGCTGGCTAACTCAGTTATCTCAGATAAACCCCAGTCTGAATGGTCATTTATACACCTGTGATGACAGAATAACTCTTCCCAGTTTCACACTAGTTAATTTGAGAACATTCTAGAGGTTGTACCTATAGGTCTTGTACCTTAATTTGAGAACATTCTAGAGGTTGTACCTATAGGTCTTGTACCTTAATTTGAGAACATTCTAGAGGTTGTACCTATAGGTCTTGTACCTCCTCTACCACCAACTTCTCAGCAAGGCATTTCACTTGACACATTTTAATTATCACATGCCACAGTGACATGCATGTTTTCCGCAGGCCACTGAAATGCCAGCTAGTTTTTACAGTTATCATATTGCTCAAGATAATATTTTTGATATAAAGCTTTGAAACCCTTTCTTTTTCAAACATTCAATCAAACTTTACTGATTTACACTTCATTACCACAATTTAAAAATAATATGAAAAATACAGAAAAAGTGATTTTATTTACATTGAAAGGATTTTTATCATTTCTAGCTAGACATGTTATTAAAAGAACAACATACAGTGACTGACTCGCATTTGTTTTCAAACTCTTATATTTTTCACATTTTTTTGCATAGATCCTGTTATAAATACTGAAACATAGATTCCGAATTTTTTTTAATGCATTATTTTAAGACATTTTTTTTTACAAAATATTCGGTTGACCTTTACAATATGGTAACTGGTAGTTTGGCGACATTTTGGAGGCGATAAAGGTTACTACCTGGGACTTTGGTAATAATGTGAGCAGTACTCAGTTCCGATTACGCATTATTTTGTGTGAGGGAAATGAGAGATCATGGGATATGTCATGTGATATTAATGGACGAATTACGGTTCTTTAATCGGAAAAGGGGGGAAATCGGGAAAAAATCTGGAAATTTTGTATTTGGCTTTATTCTGTGTTGTGTGAAACAGTGTTCGTGAATTTTTGGATCCCATGGCCGTAACTAAAGTGAATTCGAAATGGGTATTTAGTGGTATTGAAAAGGGTAGTAATAAATGTTTCTTTAAGGTTGTGCGAGATAGAAATAAAGATGTTGTATTAAGTTATTTATTTTACCTGGTACCTTGCTGTGAAATATAAGTATGATTTTAAAGATCCTGAAACAGAAAGAAGAAAAGTTTATCGGACACGTAATCAAGATTCTGAAGAAGATTAGGTAAATTAGTATTTTTAATTATTTGAGGATATTATTTTTATGCATTGTTCTAAATGTAAGGTGGAAGTAAAGGGATTTGGTATTATTGGGAAAATTGTTGTTAGCAATGATTTAGTTTAAAGTAATTAGGATTGTAAGGTAACTTTTATTAATTTAATGTATGTGCTCATTTATATTTTAAGTAGTGTTTTTGAATTTAATTATATTTTAATTAAATGATAGTTATTTTGTGAATTTTATGTTTGTAGGAATTTGGTATACGTTTTAGTTGAAGTAAACGTGCACGGAAATAATTTAAATATCTGACACTAAGTATTTGTAATGGTTGCGGTATGAATTCGTTGGTGACGTTTATAATATAATAGATGATTTAGAGGTAAAAGTTTTTGGATATTTTATTTATTTTATATGTGGAAACGTTCATATTTGGAAAGGGTAAATACTTTTTCGCGATCAGGTAATTTCATATATGTTCTTTTTACCGGGTTTAAAGATTGAGAAAATTGTCATGTATTTTCGTGAAATTTTTCTAATTTATGAGAAAAAAGCAGTGTACATGGATATAGTGAAGAGTGTGCGCAATGCCATTTTTGTGCAATTCTGGGATGTTTTTTTAAGTAAAAATAAGTCGGCGTGTACATGGTTTATGTGTATGTGTTATTTTGAAAAACATGTAAGGAGTATGGTATTGTGCACTTTTTCCCAATTTTGCAGTGAATATTTGTCATGATTGCAGTGAATATTTGTTTTGTTAGATAAAATTTCTAGCATAAGTGTAATTCGGCTAGTAGATTGTTGGAAGAAGTGTTCAGTAGATAAAAAGAAAAGAAACATGTGTTTACTTGGTGAAGACAAAATGGCGGCGGGAAAAAAAAATAGAGGGTTGCTGTAGGAGAGTTGGTCGCCAAATTTTCGCCAAAAAAACGCCAAGTTACCATAATGTAAAGATCAACCAAATATTCTTGCAATAAAATAATTTACTCTAAAAGTGTTAATCGGTAACTCACATAGCAATTTTGGGACTTGACAGTTTGGTTGAGATATTTTAGATGACGATGCTTCTCGTAATAATTTTTTTCTTTTGTTTACAGAAAAATACATCACAAGGATTATCATCTCCATATGGAAATTATTATTTGTTTAGCATAATATAGTTACTGTTTCACATCTGAAATGAATATGTCAAAACACTATCAATTCATAACAAGTTCTGTGTGAAATTTAATATTCAAAATTATAAAAATATTCAAAACATTATGTAACATTTATATAATGGATAATCAGAAAAGAAGAAAAAAAAAAAAAAAAAAAAAAAAAAATGAAAATACACCCAGCATTCACAAAACCCATGGTTACCAAAGATTTAGAAAAGTTTACGATTGGGTGCCCCTTGTTTTTTGGCAATTCTTTTTTGATGCCAAGATCAGCAACAGGAAGGCACAATTTTAAGATGGTTGCTACAGAAAACCAAAATAAGAAGTCAAAGAATTGCACAAACATTGTGTCCATGTACACACTGATCTGTTTTCACTTAAAAAAACATCCTAGAATTGCACAAACTAGGCATTGCGCACTGCCTTAAATTTGTCCACGTACACATCAATCTATTTTCATTTAAATAAAATCAGGAAGCTAAAACAAAGTCAAAACTATCATGGTAATCAGAAGTGAGATTTCATCACCAAAATTTAAAAAAAAAAAAAAAAATTGTTGTTAATTGAAGGGGCACCCAATTCTACATTAGAGACATTTATAATACTGAAATGTCATATCTACAGGGCAAGTCAAAATTTAATATATTTGAGTCCAATGACAAAGACTAATTGAATTCAAAGACATTTGCCTATTATAGGCAGTTGGGTGGAAGCATAAAGATTTTGGTATGTTTTGTTTTGCTGTCCCTGTTATGAGGTAGTTACTCTTTATGGGAAATAACATAGATCATTAAAAGTAAACAAATATTCTTAATGAAAACCTGAAAGTATCTACAAGGAAACTTGGAATGCTAAGTATATTCAAGTTCTGTCAGGATACTTATTCTAAACATACAGTCCTAAATATTTGCTTGTGGTTATTATACAGTTGTATTGAAGTTATCAGACCTCTTCCTGTTTCCTCAGATTTAGGCTTCAAATATGTAAGGTATATGTCGTAGAAAAGGATACGTAAATACGACATTTCTATGAAAGCTTTATTAAAAGCGATTCTTACAAAGGAATTGGAAAAAAAAAAAAATATATTCTGAATGAATTTTAATGAAAAGTGTAATTTTAACTAAAGGATACTTCATGAAGTATTGGATGATCCATTATTTTCATTAAATATAAGCTGCTTGTTGAAAATACCCACATACTTATGCGAGTTAATTTTCAGAGCTTTTTCATTTTTTTAAACCAAAATCTTTTTCGAAAACAAATAAGTTTTAAAAAATATCATCGGTAATACATCTTAAATAAAAATAAAGTCCTTTTACTAATATTTAGTAATTGCAATTTTGAAATAAAACTCAGAAACATGTGTCCGAAAACAAATGACAGTCACTGTACAATTCTCAGATTTATAATTCCACCTCGATAATAATTTTGCCAGGTTATAACTATCCAAAAAATACTAACTTCAATTATGAACTAGCATGGTTTTCTGAATTTGTTTGGCATGTTTTTTAAATAACATTTTTAATACACTTTATAAATACACCATTAGATTAGTAAGATATATTTTATACAAGTCACTTTATAAAATATATCACTAATCTAATAGTTTTCTGAATTCGTTTGATATGTTTTTATATAACATTTTTGATATATATAAATTTTTTTATAAAAGACACTTTGTAAAATATATCTTACTAATCTAACTTCTACATTTGTACAAGAACTATCGATAGCGTTTTCAACAAGTTCTTTCACGACACTGGAAACTGTTGTTATAATCTGTGTGCTAGAAAGAATTCGAGAAGATGATTTTGGCAGTTCTTTGATTTGACTCATAATTTATTTACAAAATAAACAAATTGAAGCATAATTGGTTAAATTTGTTGTATATCAACCATCGCGCCTTCATTCAGCAGTTACGGTTAGTTCACCGGACTCGTAACAAAACAAACGATGAGAGAAAAACAGTGTTCAAAGTCGGAGAATTTGAGGCGGATGGCAAAACCCTTAGCGTTGGCACTTGCCTCATCAGAGATGTAGTAATACAAAGTACATTTATGAGCCTGAAGTAAGGCAGTGAGACCTTTTATAAAAATGTAAAGCTCTTTATGCGGCGTCGAAAATAAAGTCCACCTAGTATAAAATCTTTTAAACTCCGTGGTAAGGACAAACTGAGCTACTACGAGAAAGGCTTCTCTCTTACCTTAAGAAACTCTATCCAAGACAAACTAGATATGTAGTTGACCTTGCTCTACCGCACCCCCTTAAAAAAAAAAAAAAAAAAAAAAAAAAAAAAAAAAAAAAAAACCTCTTGCTCGTAACCAACCCACAGTTACTTCATTCGAGACACTACTTTTTCTCTCGATGGACATTGTTCTCATTATTCCTCACTTCCCTGGACTAATTTCATTCTCTGAAACGCTATTTGCACGTTTGGTTACTTATATTAGTCTGGAATAGGGTTCGGTCCAGGAACCCGTGCCTCATCGCTTGCGACCACCTAACAGAACAAAAAAGAAAGAATTTTCCTATTTAAATTCTTTACAATTGCCTCAGATTAATGACGTCACAAAAGGAAGCTGGTCACAAAAGGAAGTTGTCTCTGAAGATCGTTAGAATTGAGTTATTTATTTCAAACATAAAAGATACTAAATTTTCTGAAAAAAAAACTAAGACCCATCAGACGCAGAGCGATAAAATAGCTGAACATTAGTAGTTCGGACCTGCGTTTGAGTCTAGGCGAACGGGCTGGTTGCACGAGCGTTTTCATTGTTTTCTCTATGCGTAACGTGTATATGAACCAGTTCCCAGTCCTCCGCGATGGCATACCTTGCCTTAGAAAGATAGTCCTAGTTTGCTCTGCCATAATCAACTAAACCAACCTCTCAACCACCGAAAAAAAAAAAAAAAACTGATTTTTAGACTACTATTTTAAAATTTATAGTCAGCACTTCCCATATTATAACTTAATGAAACTTAAATATTGCTACGAATTTTGTATATATATAAATAATTTTAGTGATATTATATGTATATTGTAGTACCTCTTGTATAATGTAATATGAAAGACCTCAGCATCGCCAGAAAAATAGGATTATAGGGATTAGTCTATTTTAAGATTGAGGTAAAACTAGCGAGATGGGGCCAAACTTCCAACGGTTTTGCTGACTAATTTATGTCTACAACTTTGCAAAGAAACTGCCAAAAGTCGTCAAAGATTATTTGGTGAAATTTTGGTACGATATTCTATGTAATTGTTATTGGATCGACCTCTATGTTACTGTAACTGTGTAGACCTTTCAGCAATTTCGAAAAATCGAAACTGAATTATGGAATTTTGAAATTTTGAATTATGGAATCGAAATATTTTTGTTCGGAAAACCCTTTAATCCAAATTGTTTACGTGTGACATTTTCAACGAGGAATAGATTTAAATGTAGCAGACGATATTTCAAATAACAAGTTGTTGCCAGATATTTTCATTCCAAAACATTTGCTTTTTTCCAAATTCTTTATAGAAAGCGTTTTAAACATTGAAGTGTGAACATCTTCTGTAGGAAGTCGTACCACTGTGAACCAAAGACAGGTGGAAATTTATTCATTTCCTATTTAACTAAACATTTTATTCTTATGGATGTACTGTAATTTGCTATTCAATGAGTTTTACCTCAAAAGAGGATTTTTCAAATATAGATAGTAACTAAAATATTGGCTTATTTGAGAATTCTAAAGTAAAGTAAAGTTCTGATTAGATAAGTTTAAAGAAGTTAAAGAATTTTTGTGTATTATTGTAAAGACTGTTACCACAAAACTAAGTTTCCTGTGGCTTTAATAAGATTGTAAATAGCCGGACTATCTGAAAATAATGGGAATTTTAAGAAATGGCAGTTTATTATACGAGAGTTGTGTATTTCATATGTGAATATTGTATGATGTTACAAAAATGTATTGAAAGACTTGAATGAAACGTATTCAGAATCTAGCGAAAAGCGCGGACACTTAGCCAACAAGACATTTCACCGACAGCAGTTAGCCGACATGACATTAAGCCGACACGGACGCTTATAAATTATGAGTTGTGATAGGGAGTAGAAATTGCGTGTTACATATTATAGACCCTTGGTTGTTTCATATGCAAATTAAGCTAATAAAAGTATCAAAATAAACTGTCTCTGTAAATGTTAAAGTTAGGATGCATGGCATCTAAGTGTCTGAAAATGTATTCAGATACATACTAAACTATTTTTGCTTCCAGGTAAACTGGCAGCAAGACGTGAGCTGCTAACATTTTAAATTAAAATTTGAGATAATTAGCATCTATATCTTGGTTAATTTACAATTTAAAATTCTTTAGGGAAGTCATTAAGACCATTATTAGCCCAAATGATTTATCTCAGAAGGTATTATCGCCCTGTATTATAATTTTGTAAATATAATGCTGATTTTTGTTGTTTGACTTCTGAATTAGCCCTGTATTATATTTAAAAGAAATTAAATAACGAAGAATTTGCATGAATGCATGAATGTTTCTCGCATTGCGAAAAAACAATGGTACCTAGAGCCATCAAATTTTGAAATAACGTAATCCTCCATCCGAACATGGGCACTTGGACACCCGGATTTTGAATTTCGAATTTGTTTCATAATCTTTTACATATTTTATATGAAAAGATTATGAACGAACTTTAACGAATTTTTGATTAACAAACTCGACGATTTCAAAGTGACCAATGGTAACACTGCAAGGAAAAAAACATTTTCATCTCCAGCGCGCGAGACTGTGTATCGGAAATTCTAAAGATATGCTGTTTTTAAATATTTTGTGATATTGCTGTTGAATTGAATTTTATGTGGTTTAAGTGCGGAGAACATGATATTTAATAAATAAAGATAACAAACAATATATATATATATATATATATATATATATATATTAAAAAGGCTCCTCTGGGCGTAATATAAAATCTGAAAGCTTTCAGATTATATTATTTTTGTATTATTTAAATTATTTTGGAGACAACTATAAAATTTTATGTTATTTAACCCACTTATTAACCCAAACGAGCGTTAACCCAGGAAGGCATCCAGTCTCTAAACGGGATTTTGCGTTGAATCTCTATTAAAAAAATAAAATTTAAGTAAAATTTGGAAGCTTTATGATAAAACAATAATTTCATTCCATTAATTATAAAATAACTAACATAAAAATACATTTTTCTTGGTAAAAAAATTTACAGAAGTACTGTTTCAGAAAGACTGAAATGTAAAGAAAGGGAGACAAGTGAACGCTATAAAACTGCTGATGATTTAAAAAAAAAATGAAATTAAGACAAAAAAATAAAATAGGCCAATGGTGGCAAATAAAAATAGAACAAGGTAATTAAAATTCAGTAATAAAAAAATAATTTAATACACTGAAGCCTCCTAAGCAATCCGCTAAGGCGGGAAAAATTCAGTCCGCAAAATATTACCTGACAGCCGATGTATAGACTGTTTTTATATTAGAGTTAGCCGACATAAAGTTCTGTTTAAGCTCGGATATGCTTTTCTTGCAGTAAATATTTACTATGCTGATAAAAGTATGCGAATATTAACTACTTACTTGTTGATTAATCATTTAATAGTAAATAAAGCACATGGAGCTACCTGCTTCAGAAAGGCCATTTTCGTGGAGGACATTTTAAAAGGACTGTCACATATTCAACTTACACATGGGAAAAATCCAAAAATAAATGCAGCTAACCCATTTGCCATGAATCGTAGAAAGACAAGCTGTCAGTGTTACCCACTCGGCCATCTTTATACACGAACATTTACTGGAAAGCCAGCAAGACAGGGCACATTACTCAATAGCTGTCGTAGAGAATTTTCGCTACCAGAAATATCTCTTAAAGTTACAAATTTAATTCAATATATTGAAAATAATTATTTTTTACTTCCTTGTACGAAGTAAAAAGGAAGTATTGTAATCGCGAAAAGTTTCAGGCAGCATATTTCAACGAAAATATCCATTTTGACCGCTATCGAATGCAATTTCACGATGTGTTTGCGTGTTATCTGTACGTAAGGACAGAATAAAAGACTCGTTTCCTCCAAAAAAATTATAAAACTGCTTTAAAATTCATTCTGAAGAGGATTTTTCGTGGCGTCCGTACGAACGTATGTACGTACGTATCTCGCATAACTCAAAGACGAGTACCCTCAGAACGTTGAAATTTTTATAAAGGGACTGCTATAACATGTAGATGTGCACCTCGTATTTTGGTTGCGATCGGTCGCACCAAACGTATATAAATATATTTATATATATATATCCACTCTGTTACCCGGCTCAGTGATCTCAGTTTCTTTACTCTTATATGTTTGTAAATTGTACATTTTTTGCTTTAAAAATGATTGAATTATGTTGTTTTTATCTTCCGGTTAAGGATTTTATGCCTTTCGTAAATCTGTATGCAATATTTTTAGAATTATCAACAATTTTAAAGTTGTTTAAGTGCCGCTAAGCCTTTTTTTATGGCGGCCATTGATTGTTTACATTTGAAACAGCAGACTAGTGGATTTGTTGCCAATCTAGAGAAACTTAGCTTCGCAACAACAAAGATAACACCTTCATTTATTATTGCCAATTAAATTATGCTTAATCCTTTCTGGAATTTTTTCGAGGAAATAAGTGTTTAAGATTTACTTCGTAATTTTTAATATAGATATTTTGAGTTTTTATGTATTTTTGCCTTCTCGCGAAGTGAGAACTGAATTAATTGAATGAGAAATACTCAATCGTCTGTGAAAAACTGTTTCTTTTTTATTTGGTTTGCTTAATTTCTTTTATACATCGTTCTAGCTTTATTATAGTATTTATTTGAATAGAACATGTGGGAACGATTAGATAATTCTATTCTTTAAATGATATAAATTTTGTGCATTCTGAGTTATAATATGAACGAAATATAATACTGTTAAGTGAATCTAGCGCCAGAGTGTCGCTATGGTAAACAAATACTAGAGTGAATTTTAAAGAATGTATTTATTCTATTGTGGTTTATGCGCTGTCGGCGAAGTAGATTTAATTCAATCCAATAAGATTAAATGAAATGCAAGAAAAAATGCGTAAAATTTAATATTCCGTACAAGGAAGTCATGTGGTGTACACATCAGATATTTTATCTATATTAAAGGTGAAGAAACGGAAAAGGAAAAAGGCTGTAAAATTCTTAATAGAATTCTAACCGCGATAGAAATACGGTAGGATACTTTCAGAAAAGTCGAATGGTTTTAGCATGAAAATCTTACTCAGTGTGTGCCATATTTTAGAAAGAGTAAAGAAAACTGGCAGTGATTTAGGAAATGGAAACTTTTATAATTTAGAAAAAATGGCCTCAATACCCAAAATATTCGAGTTCGACTATGTGATTGTTATGACCAATATAGATGGACTGCACGAAAGTGTGAAGGTAATCATTTGACAAAATATTATCCCCCAAATAAGTTCCTTGTCCTCCTCGTAGCTTAAATTCAGTACACAGAAATGCCTTTTCCACTTCAAGCATATTTACATTTTTTTTTTGAGTTATACTGAAGATTATAATTTCTTTGTATTTATTTTTCGCTGAATAGATGGGACGTACTTACGTCTGTTAAAAAAGTGGCACTGATATGCGATAGGCATTAACAGCAAACTCTGTTAAAGGACTATATCTATAAATAACAGAAATTCTTCGCTTAATAAAAGATATGACATCATGTAATAATCATCACAATAGTGATAAAAATAACAACATTTTGAAGTAAACCAGTTTTTAATTTTCATGTGCTATTTGCGAGGAATTTTATACTACAAGAAATAAAAAGTGCTGATGTGAACATCACACGACTTCCTTGTACCTTCTATTAAATTTTACATATTTTTTAGCTGCACTTCATTTAAACTTATTTTCTCCAATTTCATTAGAGCTATATCTCTATTTCAATCTGTTCTCAGTTCTCACTTCGCGGCAAAGTCCCTTTCCTTCCCCCCCCCCAAAAAAAAACATCTTCACTAAAATTTTTAAAATACAGAAAAACCTAAAACACCAAATACAGTTAAAATTTTTTTTGTCTTTACAGTTTCTAGGCAAAAACACACAATTCGGACAGCGGGCAGAAAGACAAAATTTTCGGTGCACAAAATTGTAAGTTACATTTTGGTCACAATGGGCAGAAAGGCATTGAAATCGGTACAAAATCTGACTTAATACACTATTCTACTAACAGTTTCAAATCTAAACAAATAACACCCTCGTTAGGCTAAGTGCACTTCTGAAAAAGTTACTAATGATCGCGCGTTATTAAAAGTATAAAAAGTTAAATTAAAAAAGTGCTTGTAAATTAAAGCAATGCTTTTTATATGAATTGTATTGCTATTTGGATTATTGCAATGCTATTTGCTATGTGTCTGGAAAGTGATTTTAATTTTTCGTTTAAAAATTTTAAATCCTTATTCTGTTATTTTTCTGAATGTACACTGAAGTGACAAAAGTCATGGGATAGCAATATGCAAATATACAGATGGCAGTAGTATCGCGTAGAAAATGTATAAATGCGAAGTGCTTTGGCAGGGCTTTCATTTGTGTTCAAGTTATTCATGTTCAAGTTATTCAGGCTTTGACGTGATTATGGCCGCACGACGAGAATTAACAGACTTTGAACGCTGAATGGTAGTTGAAGCTAGACGCATGGGTCATTCCATTTCGGATATCGTTAGGGAATTCAACATTCCGAGATCCACAGTGTCAAGAGTGTGTCGAGAGTATCTAATTTCAGGTATAACATCCCACCATGGACAGCGCAGTGCCGACCACCTGCACTTAACGTCCGAGACCAGCGACGTCTGCGTAGAGTTGTCAATGTTCACAGACAAGCAACACTGCGTCAAATAACCGCAGAAATCAATGTGGGACGTACGAGGGACGTGTCCGATAGGCCAGTGCGGCGAAATTTGTCTTCCTTTGGCTATGCCAGCAGAAGACCGACTCGAGTGCCTTTACTGACAGCACGACATCGCCTGCAGCGACTCTCGCGGGCTCGTGAGCATATCGGTTGGTCCCTAAACGAATGGAAAACCGTGGCTTGGTCAGATGAGTCACGATTTCAGTTGGTAAGAGCTGATGGTAGGGTTCGAGTGCGGCGCAGACCCCACGAAGCCATGGACCCAAGTTGTCAACGAGGCACTGTTGAAGCTGGTGGTGGTTCCATAATGGTCTGGGCTGTTTTTACATGGCATGGACTCGGTCCTCTGGTGCAACTGAACCGATCATTGACTGGAAATGGATACCTTCAGCTACTTCGAAATCACTTACAGCCATTCATGGACTTCACGTACTCAAACAACGATGAAATTTTTATGGATGACAATGCGCCATGTCACCGGGCCACAGTTGTTCGCGATTGGTTAAAAGAACATTCTGGACAATTCCAGTGAATGATCTGGCCACCTAGATCACCCGACATGAATCCCATCGAACATTTATGGGACATCATCGAGAGGTCAGTTCGTGCCCAAAACCATGCACCGTCAACACTTTCACAATTATGGATGTCTATAGAGGCAGCATGGCTCAATATTCCTGCAGGAGACTTCAAACGACTTGTTGGGTCCATGCCACGTCGAGTTGCTGTACTTCGACGGGCAAAAGGAGGACCGACAAAATATTAGGAGGTATCCCATGACTTTTGCCACTTCAGTGTATAAAGCTAAGCTTAAAGAGTTACACTACTTTGACTTGAAGTAATAAACTGTACAAATATAATTAATTTGTATTGCCTATATTTGTAACTTGTACTGTGCATAACATAAATTGCCTTGCATTTCTCTCTCTCTTTCTATATATACATATATATAACTTTCCTACTTATATATATGTATATACGGTTATACGGTCCCGACGGTCATACGAAATTATCGCTGTTCTAGATATTATAAATTGTAATTAAAATGATTTGTGCAAAGGTGTCTGCTAATTCAAACTGAATTACACAGGGCCCCCACGGGGTTTCTCCCTTCTACTTGCTTAATTGCTTAAAGTAGAGTGCAATGAAGGAAACCACTGGCGGTACATTTCTTAAGAGCCAACGCTAGCTCAATAAATAAAGGTGATTTAAATAATAAAATGTTAATTCACATGTCAAAGATCTCTTTGTACACAACATTTCTTGTGTAGATCTTTCCATCATTTTTAAGCTCGCCGTACAGAGGACCATCTATTATTTTTAATTTTACATCCGTTCTTTCACGAACTCTTGAACAGGCAACATAAAGTTGAACGTGCCCAAATGCAGGCTCAGGTAAAAAAATGCCAACACGCTTAAGCGTTTGGCCTTTTATTGATGGTCATAGCAAAGGCAAGTTTTACATGAAATTGTCTACGTCTCAATTGAAACGGCGGTGGCAACTTCACCCCATTGGCTAGTACAGTTACGCAAGCAACCAATAAACTAACGGCGACAAACAGACACTTAAGCCGCATATAATATATTTATTTATTTCATATTATTTGTTTTTTAATCGTTGCCGGTTGCATGTTTCCGAATTCTATTATATGTAGATGTTAAATTTATTTATTAAATGTTAAATGCACGTGCTCTTGTATTTTTAATTTTCACGGCTTAGCTTTCTCATAATATTCGTCACGCGCTGCACTACATGGGGAATAAAACAATTTACAGTTACGCAAGCAACCAATAAACTATCGGCGACAAACATTTAAGCTGCTTATATATTTGTAATAATAAAATTCCATAGTCAAGAATACACTTAAATTTCTAACTGTATGTTCTTTTTCATTTTTAATGGCGATGGTCTCTTATTTGAAAGTACGTGGAATTAAATCCACAGCCCCATAGTCAAGTTGTTTTCCCCACCTTTTCTACACGTACAGTTATAGAATGTTCTGGAAATATTTAAAGCGAACTGGATTGGCTGACGTCATTTCTTTGAAGCTCCGCCTTTCCAGAGGTTATAAAAGGACTCGCAAAGGAATATCGGGGGCTTATTCTTAAATGTCACAATGCAGTAAACTTCATACAAAAAGTTATTAGTAATTCTTTTTATTTACTCCGGATATCTGATTTTGTAACTGCTATTCCTCCTGAAATAATAATAAATGGATCCTGCTTTTATTTTAAAACTTATCGTCTGATACACTCATGTCCAAAATTATCTTTACATACCCAAAAATGATGATATTCAATGAAATATCGAATCAATGTGATCCGTATTTGTAGGGAATGTGTGAAAACCAAGCCTAATTAGCATTATCCAATCAAAAGTAATCAAACGGTTTGTGATATGCAAATCTAGGAGTTACGTCATCCAAGGGTGAATCAAGCGCTTTGCGCAAACTGAATATCTGAGTGAATTTCTGCAACATAGCGTTTGATTTCAGTGTGTAGGGACTCAAAGCGGTTTGTTATGGCTTCGAAGTATCATTTGGAAGAATATGTAAAGTGGCGAATTATCGGCCGTTTAGAAGCAGGGCAGTCAATCATGGAAACAGCCACATGTCTGAATATTTCAAGACAGACAGTCTCTAAGCTATGGAAACAGTTTCAAAATGATGGAAGTGTTGTAAGGAGGCCTGGACAAGGTCAGAAATGAATGACAACTGCTTCTGAAGATCGGTATCTGGCATTATCTGCCCGTCGTAACAGAAAGGCTACTGCTCAGAGCTTGCAGCCGCCACTGGAACTGTTGCATCACGGCAAACAATATACAGAAGGCTTAATGAAAAAGGCCTTTATGCCAGAAAGCCAAGGGTATGTGTTTTACTGTCTTAACAGAAAAAGAGGGATCGCTTTAATTGGTGTAAAGAACATCAAAACTGGACTGAACATCAATGGTCCCATGTTCTCTTTACTGATGAGTCGCGGTTTAGTTTAACTGGTGATTCTAAACGTGTTTACACCTGGAGGGAGTCAGGAACACGAAATGATCCCTCGAACATTGTGGAACGTGACCGTTTCGGTGGTGGAGGTGTGATGGTATGGGGTGGAAAAATGATCGATGGACGTACGCCCCTACACGTGATCAGCAGCGGATCTGTGACAGGCCAGATATATCGAGATGAGGTCTTAGATCCTTATGTAAGACTTTTCAGGGGTGCATATGCACCTGACTTTTTATTTATGAATGATAATGCCCGTCCACATCGAGCAAACCTCGTTGATGAATTCCTTGAAAGTGAAGACATTAAGCGAATACCTTGGCCACCAAACTCTCCTGACCTCAACCCGATAGAGAACTTATGGGACTACCTTGGAAGGGCAATTGCAAGTATACATCCTCCTCCTAGAGATGTAAATGCTCTGAAGACGGCATTGCTGGAAGAGTGGAGAATTATTCCCCAAACTGTGGTTAACAACGTTATTTTCAGCCTTAAAACACGTTGTGATATGTGTGTACAAGTCAGGGGAGATCATATTCCATATTAAATTCGTAAGACTTAATTCTTTTTCTGAATCATTCCTTTTTTTCTTAACTCTCTTTGTCACACTTTATTACCATTTTTATTGTTTCATGCTACAATTTTATATCATATGAGGTGATCTTCAATTTTTTCTTTTGCATTTATGTGTCATCATGTTATGTATGATTCCACGAAAATTCATTAAATTATAAGTCATAGTCTCTGAGAAATCCGTGAATTTATGCATGTAAACATAATTTTGGACATGAGTGTAATTTAAGCTACGACTAAAGCTGGTACATCACCACATATATAAAGAATATATGATGAATGAATACAAAGTAAAATGCAGGTAAAAAGATAATCCACAATTATCAGCTGATAACTGCAATAACTAGTGGTAATATTGTAAAACAAAAATAAAACATTCCATATTAAACCCAGGATATACCATTAGAAATAATTACTATAATTCTATTTTTCTACCATTATTTCTGGGTTGAATGGTAATAGATTTAAATATTTTATTTTTAATTTTACAATATATTCTCCTTTCTTTTCTTCTTTTTCTACTCTTCGAATTTTTATTATATACAGGCGCACGAATGTGCCTTATATAAAACATATGTAGGCACGGCTCTGCCTGAGACTTTTGAAAAAACAGAATTGCTCTGTCCACTAGAAAAATATCACACAAGTATCCCTTTCTGGTTTCCATAATGGATTTGTACAGCTATTTATTTGCTATTTGTTATGCTTCTAAAGCCAGAAGATTACGAAAAATCACTTCGATAGCTCAACAAAAGTAAGATTTATAAACAACCTGAAACTAATCGCTGCTGTAGTCATTCATAATCGCGTTTAATTCATTCTCTGTCATCCATTCACTCGGTTATTCGCACGACACCCACGAATGGTCGATAAATTGTCAAACGATTTCTTTGTAGGGAGTTTTCATTGAATAGAACGTACATTCAGTTTGAACATTTTTTCTTTCTTTTTTTTCCTTTGCTTGAATTGTGAATAAATTCCAACATATCTCAACAACAGTCATTGATAATTCAGTTTAAGCAAATGATTACTGTAAATGGAAGATCCTGCTTAATATTAATGATTGTGCAACCAGCGTTCTCTTTCGATACGTTTGAATCGTTTAATGCGACATTATTCTTTTAAATCGTTTAACTAGCTATCATGCTAATTCTTAAAAATACAGTAAACTGTATATGGCAAGAGGTACTGGGGAATCCAATTTTTACTTCCTTGTATGAAGTAAAAAGGAAGTATTGTAATCGCGAAAAGTTTCAGGCAGCATATTTCAACGAAAATATCCATTTTGACCTCTATCGAATGCAATTTAACGATGTTTTTACGTGATATCTGTACGTAAGGACAGAATAAAAGACTCGTTTCCTCCAAAAAAATTATAAAACTGCTTTAAAATTCATTCTGAAGAGGATTTTTCGTGGCGTCCGTACGAACGTATGTACGTACGTATCTCGCATAACTCAAAAACGAGTACCCTCAGAACGTTGAAATTTTGTATAAAGGGACTGCTATAACATGTAGATGTGCACCTCGTATTTTGGTTGCATCGGCCGCACCAAACGTATATAAATATATTTATATATATATCCACTCTGTTACCCGGCTCAGTGATCTCAGTTTCTTTACTCTTATATGTTGGTAAATTGTACATTTTTTGCTTTCAAAATGATTGAATTATGTTGTTTTTATCTTCCGGTTAAGGTTTTTATGCCTTTAGTAAATCTGTATGCAATATGTTTAGAATTATCGACAATTTTAAAGTTGTTTAAGTGCCGCTATGCCTTTTTTTTTTATGGCGGCAATTGATTGTTTACATTTGAAACAGCAGACTAGTGGATTTGTTGCCAATCTAGAGAAACTTAGCTTTGCAATAACAAAGATAACGCCTTTATTTATTATTGCGAATTAAATCATGCTTAATCCTTTCTGGAATTTTTTCGAGGAAATGAGTGTTCAAGATTTACTTCGTAATTTTTAATATAGATATTTTGAGTTTTTGTGTATTTTTGCCTTCTCGCGAAGTGAGAACTGAATTAATTGAATGAGAAATACTCAATCGTCTGTGAAAAACTGTTTCTTTTTTATTTGGTTTGCTTAATTTCTTTTATACATCATTCTAGCTTTATTATAGTATTTGAATAGAACATGTGGCAACGATTAGATAATTCTATTCTTTAAATGATACAAATTTTGCGCATTATGAGTTATAATATGAACGAAATATAATACTGTTAAGTGAATCTAGCGCCAGAGTGTCGCTATGGTAAACAAATACTAGAGTGAATTTTAAAGAATGCGTTTATTCTATTGTGGTTTATGCGCTGTCAGCGAAGTAGACTTAATTCAATCCAATAAGTTTAAATGAAATGCAAGAAAAAATGCATATAATTTAATGTTCCTTACAAGGAAGTCATGTGGTGCACACATCAGATTTTTAAAGTAAATTAGAGTGATAGTTTCTATTAATTTCAAATGTTGAAATATTGCTCCCTCTTCACAACCGCCGGACAATTACTCGCTAAGCATTCCTTAGGAAGGGCTGAACTCATCTGTTCATTTAGCTGTTGTATCACCAAAAATGAATACTTAGAGTGCAACACAATAGGTGATAAATCGGGGATCGGAAACAGAACAAGAGCCAAACATTGCTTGAGATTTGAGCCTAAACCCTTGAGTTCGATACGTTACTGGAAATGTATGAAAAGCCGGCATTCTATAGAATACCTAGACATTCATAAAGTATGAAGTATGAGAATTATTATATACATTACCTAGGCATTGTAGTATATAATACCTAGGCATTCTACAAAATGGCAAATGCTGTTTAGGCAAAGTATAAAAAAAGTCGTGATAAGGTTATTATTTAAAAGACGTTCATTCCTTAAAAATGCAAATGTTATTTTTAAAAAGTGATGCGAAATATGCCATTAAAAGTTTTTTTTATTTAAAATGCGCAAAAAATCAGTCAGATGATCTTGGACAAAATCCTGGCAGCGGGAATTTATTTCAAAAAAATTCACAGGTTTCCAAACACCACCATGTTTAATACATTTTTTTTTTCTGGCAGGGCTTACAAAGGTGGATGTACAGTTCAATATTATTCCGTGTAATGTTTTTGCATTTGGTTGAAAGATCTTTCAACATTCTCTCACGACCTCCTTGCTCAATTAGTCAAATGGCTTTCATGAAGAACGTAAAATAATTCAGTACCCGTGAAGTAATACTGTATAGTGCTGAGGCCATTTTTAACCTGACAAATTCCACAAATTTCATATCATTGCGATTCAGCAGCCAAAAGTCCCATAGTTCCTTCTTAGTAGTCATTTTGACTCCTTTTACATCATTTATGAATTTCTGGTAAGTAGTTTCGATTATTTGAAACGATTTGGAGATGTATTTCATACTCTGCCGGTTTGTTTCACACATTACCATTGTTTCGCACAATTGGAGATGTATTTCCTACTTTGCCGGTTTGTTTCACACGTTGGCTTGGCATTCTATAGAATGCCTAGCCAATGTGTGAAACGTTAAATAGTTTCATACATTGTCGGACAATTTTTGGCGTTCTGTAAAATGCCTAGGCATTCTATAGAATGCCAGATTTCACGCTTTGCTGGTAACAGTAACACCATTCAGCATCCGCTAGCCATTAGACTATCCAACCTTTGAAATATTGAACCTATTACGATTATAAAAATAAAAATAATTTTGAAAACCTAGTTCATAATATAAGGGAATAGTTTTAAAAATATCTTTTGTGAACAATACTCAACGCATAATCACTTATACACATTATAAATTATACCAAATGAATACATATTATTAAAAATAAAATGAAAAAGTATTATTAAGAGGGCTTATACACCTTAAAACCCTCATGATCTTCAAATATGTGACTGTTGCAAGAACTGGAATATTTTATTTATATTAAAAGCAATTACTTACAACGTTTTACAGCTGACTACATAACATAGCTGCTTTGGAAACTAGTAACCAGAAAGTTTGTGTTGCCACAAATATTTTTGTAATTTAATCCTCTTTGTAACAAAATATTTTGCCATGTTTCCACCTTGCGCGCATGATATTTTAAAAATAGCTAATGGTACATACTTGAAATTTGATGGAATTCTTTATATGGGCACTATTTTCTAACTGAACCAAATGTATGAAAAATATTTTAATACTGAAAAATTTTATGGAAGAAAACATTTCAAATTTTTTTAATAAAATACATTTTATAACCTCAACTCCAAATAAAATAAAAATTAAACAAGAAATATTTAGAATTTTAGGTTCACAGTAGTTTCCAAATGTTATAAAAGCTATATATTAAATATGGAATTAAATTATGCAACAGAATATTATAAACTGTGCGCGCAAGGTGGAAACATGACGGAAAATGTTGTCACAAAGCGGATTAAATTATAAAAATATTTGTGGCAACACAAACATTCTGATGACTATTTCAGAAAGCAGCTATATTATGTAGTCAGCTGTAAAAAGGTGGAAGTAATTGCTTTTAAAATAAATAAGCTATCCCAATTCTTGCAACAGTCACCTATTCGAAGATCTTATGGGTTTTAAGGTGTAAGAGTCCCCTTAAGAAGTTCGAACACTGTGTATAAACAGCTGAGTTTGTCACTTTACCTGCATTTGTAATTTCGAATATAAAAGCTTTGTGAGCTAAGAATGGCATAATGACATCTTAGGACTAATAGGTTTCGAGGAGAGATAAATTAAAGCTGTCTTGCCGTAAGTCTGGCAACAACTATAAGAACTGGTAATATGCCGACCTGCAAGGATGGTTAATGATGTAGTAGTCGAGACCATATAACTTGATGTCTAATGGAAAGACGGGCGGTAAAATGCTACTAACACCAAATATGTGTATCAAATTGCAAACAAGTACTGATTTTGAAAGAAGGATTGACTTCAATAACAAAATTGATAATGCTTAATTATTTATGCACATAAGCGTTTACTATGTAAAATAATCTGCAATACAGATTGCTTATGTTAAAGAATTTTCGTTCATATGCATTTAAATTATTTAAAGCATGCAACATTTCTTGGCACATTTTGACTTTAGAAAAGCTTTCAGCCAATTTTTGTTATTTCACCTCTTACGTTAGTACACTGACTACCAATAAGTATTTGGACACCTGTGATAGAAAAGAAAAACTAACTTTATTCAAATTCAATAGTTGGTAGAGCCTCCACGAGAGGTAATTACAGCGTGGACCCTCCGGGGCATACTTTCCACAAGTCTTTGTATGACAGCTAGTGGTATTTTCTTCCACTCGGCTTGGAGAAGACATAGAAGTTCCTTCACCGATTTTGCACGGGTAGTGCACCCCTGAATTCGGCGATGCAACTCGTCCCAGAGGTTCTCGATAGGGTTCAGGTCGGGACTCTGGGCAGGCCAGTTCATTCGATAAACTCCATTGGCACCATACCAAGCCTTGGTTAACGCCGAAACATTACAACTGGCATTGTCGTCCTGAAAGTAACAGGGGTCCAACGCGTAAAACTGCCCCAACATAGGAAGCACATTGTCATCCAAAATAGTGCAGTAGGCATCGGAGTTGAGCTTACCATGAATGGGGACCAAGGGTCCCAGCCCATACCAGGAGAAACATCCACAGACCATAAATGTAATGATGTAGTAGTCGAGACCATATAACGTGATGTCGAATGGAAAGACTGAAACCATCCGAACGGTAAAGGGTGAACCTTGATTCGTCACTCCAAAGAACCCGTTTCCACTTATCTACGGTCCAATTTCGATGTGCTTTGCACCACATTAACCGAGCAGCGCGGTTGGACTTTGTGATCAAAGGCTTATGGGCAGTAGCACGACCTTGAAAACCAAGCAGATGTGCTTCCTTACGGATGGTATTCATTGAAACAATACTCCCGGATGCCTGTTGAAACTCCTCGCGGATGAGGGCCATCGGTTGGGTGCGGTTCTTCCGAATTTCTCTGGACAGCAGTCGTCGGTCTCTATCTCCCAGTTTCGTTGGTCTGCCGACTCGGGGCACATTCCGACAATCACCGCTCAACTTCCACTTCTTAATCACATAGGCCACTGTCGATTTTGGGTACTTCAGATCGCTAGATATGTTCCTTAAGGATCGGCCACATTTGTGATACCCGATAATTATACCTTTCTCGAAATCAGAGAGCTCCGAACTGCGAGGCATCTTGCATGCGACTAAAGTCGATGCTGTTTCCTACACGATATATACCGGCGGAGTCCGTGACGTACCTTAGAACCGCAGATATCTTCATTTGCATAAATGTCCAAATACTTATTGGTAGTCAGTGTATATGATACTAAAACATTTCTTATCTACGGAGTTTAATATTGTGCCATTCCATTCCCTTAAGGTTTTTAATTTATTATCCATGCGGTCCGACAGATAGTCTTTTCTCCATGTTGTTCATTCTTGAAGACAAAAGGCCTTCATTTTATTTTTAAAATTCAATCTACATTAAACAAACTTGGAGATTTAAAAGCAATATTGTGAACAACATCATATTATTGCATGCGTACGGGTTCGTTTGTGAATGCATAAGTCCGATGAAAAATGGACAAAATTTATTATTATCACAGCAAAAATGCTTAAATTTCCTCAGATATTCCTTCAGTATTACAATAACAGTAGTTATCTTTTGACTACTCAAACGTTCATCAGAAGTTAATTCAAAACAGCTAAAGAAAGCTAATCCGCGAATTCGCTACAATCAACAAGAGCAGTTTTCTAAACAAACTCTTAAAACAACAAAAAACTAACTAACAACTAACTGAATTGAGAAGTTTTCCTCCTTTGTATAAGATTTTAAATCGCGAGCGAGAATTTTCTGGAACTTTCTCGAAATCAAAAAGAGATATTTATTTATTTATTTAAATGTTAAAATGCAAGTGCTCTTGTATTTTTAATTTTTCCGGCTTAGCTTTCTCATAATATTCGTCACGCTCTGCATTGCACAGGGAATAAAACAATTTAATTTATAATTCTACTAACATTAGCTATTTAAATACCAAATCCGTAACACTATATTCGTACTCAGCATTCGCAGCTCGTATTTATAATGTCTTACCTATGTATTCACAATACATTAAAAAAATAAGAAAACACTCTTACTTTTAACCCCCGTGAAAGGGTATAGTGGTTAGCGGAAACTGATTGCTAACCCGAAACCAGGATGTGAGCTAGTGAAAAAAATTGGTTGTGTGTGCATGTCTTTCCCCATTCTCACTCATATAATATTAACCACTCCCCTATGGTACAACCTGGCAACGTTTTCGGTGATGAGACGAATATGGATATGGATATGGTGAAGTGCGGTGGATATCTTTTGTTTAACCATTGCCAATGTGGGTATTGTCCTGCTGCAGTAATTATCCAGATTACTTACAGTAGTGGCCAAAATCGTGGACACTTTTGGAAATTTTTATGTTTTTGAACTTTGTATGCTTATAGAAAATGTTACGTTTCACAAAATGTAAACTTGTATATATAATTTTAAAGAGAATTTATTACTGAATTCAATGCAAAACACAAAATTCAATTATTTGCAATACAAAAAAGTTAAACGATAATAGTTATCGATATACATTAGATAGTGATGATTGCAGTGAGTTATCAGTACTTAGTAGGGTACACTTTATTTTTAAGACAGCTTCACATCGACGTTTCATTGAGCTGACAAGAGTTTTAAGCTCTTCTTTCGTTATTACATGATGCCATGAAACAATTACAGCCTCAATTAGTTCCCTTCTATTTGATGAGCACCTCATTCGGACAAGAGTTTTCAAACGGTGCCACAAATTTTCGATAGGATTGAAGTCAGGACTGTTTCCTGGCCATGACAACAATTTGATGCTCTTTGTACGAAACTACTCTTTCGATATTTTGGCCGTGTGGCAAGGAGCAGAATCCTGCTGAAAAATAAACGAAGCATTGTTGGGAAAGAGATCTCTGATGGAAGGTAGAAGTTTTGGTTCTAGAATAGTCTCAATGTATTTTCTGGCATTCAGTGTCCCATCGATGACATGAAGGCCACCAGTACCATCTGTTGACATGCATGACCAAATCATAACACTAACTGGGTTCTTCATAGTTGCTTGAATGCAGTCAGGATGTAGCTCTTCTCCTATTCTACGTCTTACATATTTTCGCCCATCACTACCGAATAACGATATCTTAGTTCCATCACTCCATATAACTTGTGACCACTGATCATCTGTCCAATTAATGTGTTCCTTTGCTCACTGTAGTCTTTTTTCTCGTTGCTGAAAATTAAGATAAGGCGTAAGATAAGTCCACAAGGCGTCGTTTACAATGCTTTATAGCAATGTGGTCCAACCTTTAGTTACCCGAGTCACTGCTTTTTACTTTCTTGTACGAAGTAAAAAGGAAGTATCGTAATCGCGAAAAGTTTCAGGCAGCATATTTCAACGAAAATATTCCATTTTGACCTCTTTCAAATGCAATTTAACGATATATTTCCGTGATATCTGTATGTAAGGACAGAATAAAACACTCTCTTCCTCCAAAGAAATTATAAAACTGCTTTAAAATGAATTCTGAAGATAATTTTTCGTGGCGTCTGTACGAATTTATGTACGCACGCACTACGTATCTCGCATAACTCAAAAACGAGTAGCCTCAGAACGTTCAAATTTTGTATATAGGACTGCTATAACATGTGGATGCGCACCTCGTATTTTGGTTGCCATCGGCCGCACCAAACGTATATAAATATATTTATATATATATATCTCCTCTGTTACCCGGTTCAGTGATCTCACTTTCTTTACTCTTATATGTTTGTAAATTGTACATTTTTTGCTTTAAAAATGATTGAATTATGTTGTTCTTATCTTCCGGTTAAGATTTTTATGCCTTTAGTAAATCTCTATGCAATATTTTTAGAATTATCAACAATTTTAAAATTGTTTAAGTGCCGCTAAGCCTAATAATGTCTTTGATGGCGGCCATTGCTCTTGTTTAAATTTGAAACAGCAGGATAGCGGATTTGTTGCCAATCTAGAGAAATTTAGCTCCGCAACAACAAAGATAACGCTTTCATTTATTATTTAAATCATGCTTAATCCTTTCTGGAATTTTTTCGAGAAAATAAGCGTTTAAGATTTACTTCGTAAATTTTAATACAGGTATTTTGAGTTTTTATGTATTTTTTCCTTGTCGCGAAGTGAAAACTGAATTAATTGAATGAGAAATACTCAATCGTCTGTGAAAAACTGTTCCTTTTTTGTTTTGTTTTCTTAATTTCTTTTATACATCGTTCTAGCTTTGTTATAGGGCCCACCAGCGGCCGAGCGGTAAAATCGCTGAACACTGGTAGTTCGGTCTGAGGTTCGAATCCCGCGAACGGGTTGGTTGCATGGGCGTTTTTGTGGTTTTCCCCATGTGTAACGTGTATACGAGCCAGTTCCCCTTAGAAAGTCCTCCACGAAGGCATCCCTCCCCTTAGGCAGATAGCCCTAGTGTGCTTTGCCGTATTCTCAATACACATACAATACACACTAGCTTTGTTATAGTATTTGAATCGAACATGTGGCAACTATTAGATAATTCTTTAAATGATATAAATTTTGTGCATTCTGAGTTATAATATGAACGAAATATAATACTGTTAAGTAAACCTAGCGCCAGAGTGTCGCTATGGTAAACAAAGTGAATTTTAAAGAATGCATTTATTCTATTGTGGTTTATGCGCTGTCGGCGAAGTAGGTTTGATTGAATCCAATAAGTTTAAATGAAATGCAAGAAAAAATGCGTATAATTTAATATTCCGTACAAGGAAGTCATGTGGTGTACACATCAGATTTTTTGATACAAGTTTATCAATGTGCATTGAAATTTCAGCAAGGCTCAGGCTCGATTCCAGTGAAGCACTTTCAGCGCGTTTTCTCGTTTTTGATTTAATTTATTTGAGAGCAGAAAGAGCACGTTCACACACCTATGTACTGCCAAACAGCGATGACATTTGCAAAGAGCATTTATGCAGTTTGGGAAAACGTTCTTCAGAAATCAGTTTCCCGAAATGTTTAGTGACATCACACTTTTTAGTCTGGTAGAACGGATCTGCCGGAGGATCACAAATTTCCATTTGAAGGTCGCAAATCACCTCACTTATTTCACTCTCCATGGGGTTGTTTAAAAATGGAAGTTTTGATTTTTGGGAGTCAAAAGGGAATCTATCCTGGAGCTCTTTCTTGATATCCGTAATTATTTCAGAAAATACTCAATCGTCTGTCTTCCCCGTAAAGCAGTTTTAGGGTTGCTATAAAATGGCATGGAAAGGCATGGTTGCCACATTTGGCGAGAAATTGCCTATTTGGCGACATTTGGCGACAAAATTGGCGATATACCATGGACAGATAGAGAACCTTCTGGAACTAAAATTTGGGTCATTTTCTTCTTTCAGCTGCTGACAAAATGGAAAGTGTGCCTTATTATTTGCCTTTAGTGCATTTTGCATTACATTATGTTTTTTGCGGAACGCCTTCAATATATCCATAAAGCTGGGCTATATTTTGTTTTCTGCCTTGTAGTTTCAAGTCTAAAGCATTTAGATGGGTTGTTAAATCTGTCAGAAAAGCAAGATTATATAAAAACTGGATTTCTTATAATTTTTCTTGATACTCAGGCCCAAAGGTTTCTTTTTTGAGGAAAGCAAGAATTTTATTCCTCAACCCCAAAACTGTCGCAGACAATTTCCATCACTTAGCCAGTGCACTTGACAGTACAATGAAACGTCACCACACTCAGCATCCAAATTGTCCACAAATGCAATACTTGTCCACAAATGACTCTGCGTCTCTGGGCTTTACCTTCTCTTATTAAATTTACAATATTAACAACAATTTTCCTTGTCTGAGCATTATAATTTTTATTATTTGATTATTATATATAACATCATTATTTATACTTGTTATTTATTTAAAGCAGTAAGAAGGGTGTTTTGTTTTTCCAAATATTTAACTAACATTTTTTTCCAGGAAAGAAAGGTAAACAAAATGAATAAGAGGGCCCACGGGTTGGACAACGCTGCTTTATAGTATTTAGAGCGTTCCATATTGTTGCGTTATTTTCTTCCTTCACGTTCGAACGGGGTTGTAGATTTGGAGTGAATAACGACGACACTTGATGAAGTATCGAAACACACTTTATTTAGACAATATTGTCAGGACAGCTCCAAAACACGTTTTACAGTCGTCGATAAACAACTATAAACACGCTGACACGATCAGCGACACAGCCTTCAGGTTATCAGGCTATCACGGTGAAGACCGCTTCCTGCAAAGCACCCGACTCTGCTTGGTCTTTCTCGGAACTCCACGTACTCTCAAGACTCTCCACGCTACAACTCGCGATGCACTCGACGACACACAGAGCAAAGTTCCTGACTCTCGGTTCAGTCGTTTACGGAGCTCAACACGCTCTCTCGACGATGCACTAACCGCGATACTCTACGAGACTCTTTCGGTGCACTCGACGACCCACTCGGCACTCGCTGGCCGGCTGTCAACGCGATCGCCTCCGCAGGGATTGATTCGCTAGACGAAACACACTCACTCGATGAGAGACGCACACTAACTGACTGCGGACCAACAGGGTTTATATAGCTTTTGGCTTGTGTTCGAGAACATTCTGGGCTAAACCGGTAAGAATTCGTTCCAGAAGGTTCTCCATCCGTCCATAGTACATCGCCAATTTTGTCGCCAAATGTCGCCAAATAGGCAATTTCTCGCCAAATATGGCAACCCTGCCTTCCCATGCCATTTTATGGCAACCCTAAAACTGCTTTACAGGGAAGCTATCTTACCGCGCCTGTACATTTCGTAACAATATCATATGCTCTGCCCCTTCTGGTGGGTAATAGATCGCTGTACAGTTCCTCCAGGTGTTAGATCTGGAAAGAAACGATTGCAAATTTTTACATTGATGTTTTCACAACTGGTGTCTTTCACACTTATACCTTCACACTTTTCACAACAGGTGTCTTTCACACTTACATTTCACACTTATACCTTCACACTTTTCACAACTGGTGTTTTCACACGGATGGGATGGATAAATGACTAACGGATTCGGCCTTTCTCGTCGAATGGTTTCGGCAGCGTATGCCTCCTCTGTACAAAAAGTATGACATACAAAAAAGTATGTCTGGGGGACATAAGCTCTAATAATGCAACTGTTATCATAATAAAATCCAAAATTATATGATGCCAGTTTTGTTGCTGTATTTATAAATGCCTACAAATGACTAAATATGGTACCAGTAAAAGTCCTAACTAGAACACTAATACCAAACTTTGCAATTTAAAATTATGACGATAAAAGTTTCTGATTTAATAGGACAGACACCATATATTTTTACCCACAACACTACTTAAGTTTAGAACAGAAAATGAAATAATATCATACTATAAAATTAATGCAGACATAAATTTCATGAAAATCAGAAGAAAGTGCTTAAACAAAGCTACAAACAGAAGCGGGCAGAAAATAACTACCAGTGGAACGCTATAAAATCAGTTTATATTGTTCCCGACAACGGACAATGTATAAAATGATTTTAACAGAGTGCCTTTTTCTTAATGTAACTTGCAATGTAATTAAAGCATAAAACAATTTTCGTTATTGTTTTCAAGAAGGATAGAAAAACTACATATTCAGTAACATATTCTCTTGATTCGAGCAGAACTGAGATTTTACTTCCTTACACTGTACTTTCTTCACATTAACGAATAAACTGAAAACGTATTCAGTGAAATTTCTAAGCATTTGTTTGCTCAAGAAAATTTTACAAGTGTTTCCAATCACAATATCATTTGAAAAAACGAAGCCTTAACTGCAGAAGTAGGTCTGAAACAAAAGGAATTAAATTCTATGAATTGATAGAAAATGACGTGCAAAGAGTATTAACATTTTTTTGAAAATTATGAATGGTACATCTTAATTTCATAAACATTCACTTGATTTTATTTTCCATTAGAAGAAACAATTTTTTTTGAACACTTATTTTCCATTGTTACTACAAACCTAAAGTTTGTAAATCACATGTTAAAAAAACTAGGAGGAAAATTAAGCGAAGGGAGAAATATTCAAATAAATACAGTAACTAATAGACGAAGAGAATGTTCTTTACAGAAGAGAATAAATTAGACAAAAGGAAATACTTTATTAGCTTCTTTACAGAGGAAATTCAAATTAAACAATTTAAAATATCTAAAATTAGTGCTTAGAAACAGTAACGAAGTTTAAAGCTGTGCTATAAGTAGATTAATTACACTATAAAAATTTATTTTTAAATTTGCAAAAAATAAAAGATTTCTAAAGCGAATTAACATTCCAAAATATTCACATCTGTATGCTCAACATTCCTTCACCATATTCTGCATTGTTCTAGATAAAGGATACTCAAAAGAGATTCCGAGAAAGGATTTTGGAGAAAAAGTGAACATCGAAAATCTGAGTGGAAAAATAGTTTTATTGAATATACCAGAAGAAAAATTATGTGTCATCCTAAATTTGTATTCTGATATACTCATAAATTTTACTTATGTACTCATAATGTTTCTACAGATATCTTTTAATTATGACATATATTTAAATTAAACTTATTATATTTGCCTTCTTATTTTGTATAGTTTACCCGCATGGGGGGGGGGGGAGAAGGGAGATTTACTTCAAGAAAAATTAGCTAAACTTCACATTTATTGAAAAGGTAAATATTATGTTGTTCTGAATTTGGTAACAAATTTGAACATCAGAAAGGTATTAGGTCCTCACTATATGGAATATAAAACTGTATAAACCGAATAGTTGCTTATACACAGATAAAAAGAGAAGCTATAAATAGAAATTAACACTACTCGTATATTTTTGGGACAGACAAAGCTACAAAAGAAGATAACATTTGATTTAGATGTAAAGTTCCATTATGTTAGCCTAACCAGTTATTATGGTTTAGATCTTTACTGTCACTTCTCCTTTCCGTTTCCCTACCAGAATGCAAATTGAGTTAGAGAGTATTTGATGTGAGGTTTTCGGATTGCAAGACAGAACGTGTTTCTGCCCTCGAGGGAAATGTTACTAGGTTTTGCCCGCTCTGACAGATTATAATTTTTTGGATTTTCGTTATAACTGCCGACGTTTAAATTGGTATAGTTCGATCGTCTCAAGCGCAACCCTGGTTGGCATTCTGCCAAAACACATAGAGGCGTCCAAAAGGGGCGGTATTACTTGCTGCGACGTGAAAGGGTTTCTCTTCTCCGGAAAGAGTTATGCCGGAGAGAAAGAAAGTCCTCATCATTCCACCCTATTTTGAGAATAATTCGGTCCGAATGGCGCATGCGTGTTTGCGCTCATGGTCGCGGATGAGGCGGTCAAACTCACGCTCGTGAGAAGTTTTTGAGTCAACTTCGCGTTAAATCAGTTGTGTAGTGTTTGGCTACTAAGCTTAGTTTTTAAAGTTGAAACTGAGTGTTACTTTAACTTACATGGCTACAAGTGCTGGCTGATTTGTAAGTACAAGTCGTGCGTTTATTTCCAAGTTCTGATTTAATAAAAAGATTTGTTTTAAAACCTTCCCAAGACTTTGTCGTTAATTTCAGATGCAGCGATAATTCTTTCCGTCTGTTAGGAGTTTGATGCCAGTTTATGCTGCCAAAAAGTACCAGTTCTATGGAAATTAAACTTCAAAGCAAAAAATACGAATAATTTCTAAAGTTAATAAAATTGAAACTTAATACTAAAACTAGAAGCAAATTACTTGAAAATTATTCATTTGACGGAATTCTGAAGAAAGAAAGCTTCATATAGTTTTCTATTTATGCCACAGAGAGTAAAAAAATAAACTTAAAACATAAATAGGAAATTAAAAATTGAAAAAAATTATATTATTTCTTAGTTTTACGTTGTCGAAAACAATCTACGTTTCTTAAAATTTAAGTGCTTTCTGAAGTATGAATATCGGATGTGTATATCTTCTTTCATAAAAAATAAAAAGCTGACACATTCTCTGATATAATTTGACGCATTTATTGTTAAATTAAAGAACAGGAATGCAAAAATATATTCTGTCTCATTTGATATGCAGTAATGTAAAGCCTTAAAGCCATTCTGGTAATTTATAAACAAAATAAATTTGTCATTAAAACATACTGTCAAAGTTAAAAGCTTAATTGCATATTTTGTATTTTGTAACTTGTTAAAACGGTAAATAAAGACCAAATTTTGCTTTAAAGTGAAGCAAATTGCTTAGCTAATTTACAGTTAAATTTAGAGTTATTCGACATTTCATAATTACTTTAACGTATTATTAAGAAAGTAATGATATGTTAAAGTAATTATGATATGTCGAATTTTACTTATGAAATGCCGCTACTTTCTGAAAATCTTTCATCTTCTTCAGTATCATGCATAATACTGAAAAGAGGCTAATTGCATCTTATATATACAGGGTGCTCATAAAAATATTTCCTCAACATAGAAGCCCCTAGTGGCTTATCCGCTCAACCAGTCGAAATGAAATTTCAGATATTATTATTTGGAGATATGCGTTCGAGATTATAATGACTTAAAACAACAGAGATGTCAAGGGTTATTTTCACAGTGAAAAAAGCTAAAATTAATCAGAATATTGAAAGAAACCATAAATGGCGTTGAAACGTATGATGAACACATTTGCAAAGAAGAGCATTCTAAAGGATCAATATGGCAAAAAAGAAAGGAGAGGGGAACATACTATGTGTGAGAAATTGTTGATAATATTGACGAACATAACACTGTAGGAGCAGTCTGTATAACTTTGTGTTTTATGGTATCTTTCCATTCTGACAAAGCTAGATGTATTAATAGATGTGTTAATGTTTTATTAAATGTGTTTTGTTTGAACATGAATTATAATTGCTTAACAAAAGAACCTACACATTTATAATCTATATTATACGTTCATGTTTACCACATCTGTTTAGATTATTATCACTGCTATGATGAAATCAGACGTATAAGTATGAAATTGTTTAAACCTAACTTTTACTCTGTAATACCGAAACCGTGTGTTTACTAGTTATAACAGAAGAAATAAAACTAAAATATTTAAAAATTCATGCTTTTATACGAAAGAAAAACGAACGATATAACATAATAAAATAATACTTATCTCAGTATGTTCTTCTTTACGTAAATATTTCTAACAAACTAAGAATAAAATGAAATTGAACATTTTAATTTAACATAAGAAGGAAATAATTTTCCGTACACATGCTATTTGAAAAGCATTATTGAGAGCAGTCATAACAACTATAAAACGTGCGTCAATAAGTCTATTTAGATGCCATCGAATAAACGAATATTAGTGGTTTACTTTTTTCTCGAAATGAAGACATCGCTGTCTCAGTTGCGCGTCAAAAACAGACGAAAGGGGCGTTGAGACCATTCTTAAACATTGGGTAAAGGTGGTACTGGTAGGTGCTGCAACTTATTAGACTTGACCCATCGGACAGTTGCCTATTAGGCAAAGAAAGTCGGATTCTGTGTTTGCCCACTCTCTCACATAGAGTATCGATTGGAACGGAGGGTGGAATCGTTGTGCCCGCCTGAGATCTCCATGGCAACGACTCCCCAGCTTCCCTTTACGCCCACGTCCTACACGATCACTACGGCATTTTATTCCATCTGCCTTCCATATATATATAGCTGGAGATGCTACGCGAAAGGCCCCCTCCACTAGGTCTGACCTCTCAGGTCGACAGCTAGGACCTCAGGTGGCCTCTTGCAGCAATTTTTTCCTTTCTTGCGTTGGCATTGTTGTCATTGTTCGATTTAATACAATTCGATTGTGTGACGGCAGCATCATCTTCGCAACCCCTGCTCGTGGTCGATGCGCCAAGAGCGTAGTGCCACCTTTCTTCTAGTTCGTCTTTCGCTGGTGCTGATCGCTCGTCTGGCGAGGGATCGAAAAGCTTCTTAATTATTACCCCACCAAAACCGCCCATGTTTCTAAATCTTCTATGCTTCATTTCATCTTCTTCGCACAAAAGTAAGTGGACTTTTTTAAAATTTAATTTGATTCATGCTTCGATATGGAGAATCTGTACGGAAGATGGCGATTGCTTTCCGATAACGGCTAAAAGTAGAGCTTAAAAAAAAGAAATGATAATAATTTCACCATAATTACAGCATATAATATAAATGTAGCAGGATGGTCATGGCGATGTTACTCCTTATTTTAATAAGATTACATTTACGCTTTTTAAAAATTATAGTAACACACGATATTCAATGCATGCATTACAAGATATGTGTTAGATAGGCAAAGTAAATTAAGCTCTAAATTTATGTGTATGGTTATTGAAATGGCTTAAACTGAGAATTAAATGAATTTAAGAAATATATTTCATTAAATATATTTAGAATAATTTTAGTAATGCAAACTGGATGCTTAATAAATAGTGTCAAGGTATAAATCTTAAAAAATAGCAGTGCACTTGAGAATACGTATGTGAAGATGAAAGATATGTTTTGAAAAAAAAAAAAGTTTATACTTCAAGTAACTTTTATCAACAAAGAAATGAAAATATGCATACACATTTATGTATTATGCTCTCACATATAAAAGTGTGCGGGAGTATAATGTATAGTTTCACGATTGCTAACGAAATTTGTAAAAGAATGTTCATACTAAATATCTAGTCATATTTAATTTGAGAAATGCTCTGCCCGCTTATTATTAAATACTTTACATTGCACAACTTATTACAGTTTAAAATCACAACATTGAAAAGTTTGTGATTTGCAACTACAGAGCATCTATTTTAAATTCAAAGTCTTTGAAATAAAATATATGCATTAGATCTCATGCCTTCGCAGTAATTATCAGTGAGCACTCTTACGTTTTTTCCAGTAATTATTCACTTAGTGCTTCATTGTGTTAAATGACTCATCAGTCTTATATAAATAAATAAATATGTATGTCCGCATATAACGTTTTTAACGTAAACATTAAAAACGTTTTGAATGTAAAGTAGAGTGAATCTAAAATAAAATATCATGACATTGTAAATTAAAAAAAAATTATCCTTATTTTTCAAAATAAAATAAAATTTTATATTTTATGAATTAATTTCAAAAAGACAAAAAAAAATAATATTTAAGTTTCGATTTAAATAAATGTTTATATTTTATGCATGGATTTTAAGAAGAATGCTTGCAGTTCTGTTACATAAAATTTGAAATCATGTGTTTAACATCTAGGCTTTGTTCTATAAATCCTACTGAACTGCAGAAAACAATTATAAAACAGGCATGCATTTTCAAAGTTCAATCAAATTTATTTCATTCATTAAAAATGGTGCATTTAAAATGTTTATAATATTCAAGAGCATGTTTGCGTAAAATATAATTTAAATGCTTTTATAGATTTTCATCAAATGAAGCTATACTCTTTTATATTTTATTTAAATGTTAATAAAAGGAAATCTAAAACTGGTGCTTTTATGCAGAAAATAAGTGGATTTGCAATCTTATTTGAAAAGTGTGTTTTTGAAAACTCGTTATTTTATAGCTGTTGAAGCTTAAACAACAATTTGGAATACAGTTCTAGATTTGTAGTTAAATTTTGTATTTTTAAGTTAACACATTAGCATATATATATAAAAAAAAAGTCAGGAAGTGAATAACATAAAAGTCGCTGAGAAAACCTTGGCTGCTATTTTTCTTTACTCATTATAAATTCAAAGTTTAAACTTAAAAAAAATAATGCTAGAATGCTTAAACATATATGAAGAAGTTTGTATAAATAAATAAAAACGAAGAAAGATGGCTAATTTTCTCATTTTAGATACAATTTGGAATACAGTTCTAGATTTGTAGTTAAATTTTGTATTTTTAAGTTAACACATTGGCATATATAAAAAAAAAGTCATGAAGTGAATAACATAAAAGTCGCTGAGAAAAACTTGGCTGCTATGTTTTCTTTACTCATTATAGATTCAAAGTTTTTAAACTTAAAAAAAATAATGCTAGAATGCTTGAACACATATAAAGAAATTTGTATAAATAAATGAAAAACGAAGAAAGATGACTAATTTTCTCATTTTAGATATAATACCTCCAAGTGATCTTTATTAGCTGTTAAGATTTGATAAATGAGGCAGTACTATTTTATATTTTTTGAACCTATTTTTAATAATCCTGTATCGGTTAGATTTGCCGATAAGTATGCATTTTATTTCTAATATGCCTAATTAGGACACGTTAAGAATTTAAATGTAATAAAAAATTTTAAGTTTATAATTTTTCTTATTTTTTATGTAATAACACCTGATTATTATTTGTATTTACTTTGGTTAACAACAAAAGCTTAATCCAACTGCTAATAAATATATAACAGTATACTGATAAAAGAAAAAATGCTTTTTAAGACATAAAACTAATTATACGATGAAAAGATAATTACTTATAATCCTTCCTCTAGTCAAACGAAATGTAATAAATTCCTCACACCTTTAGCACCCATATATTCGAAAGTCTATAAATATCCTAAATAATTAGATACAATTTTAAGGTGAAGAAAATAATTCTCTGATCTTGTTGAAGCAACGAAAACATTTCAAAATAAGGAAAACAGAAAGCAAAATTTTAGATTCTTTTCTCATAAATAATAATTTGATACTGTAAATCCCTTTCCTGCTTAGAAAAGATTTTTACGTTTTGTTTGTGAACATTTTAAAAAGCTAGAGGTAATGTTACATTAAATTCTTAACGATGCTGACTCTTGAAATACACGCTTTTACTTTTACACTTTCTCATAGAACGCTTTTACACATATAAAATCCTTAATCTATTAATTAATTAAAGAAATTGTACTTTCTGTTTTTCAGGTTTCCGTATATTTTTGTGTAATAATGTTTACAGTCATTGCGTACAAATTTTGTGTAATACATTGACAGATTTATCAATAACCAGAAAAGTATAGGGGGAAAAAAGTATTTTACATGCTTTATCTATCTGGCCGGTGATGTATTAAAAAGAACATTCACCACCAAGAATGTTTTAACCGCGGATGCTTTAATTAATATTCAATTTCGTTGAAATAAATTATTTTCTTTGGTATGCAATAAGGAATGAAAGCAATTGCATCTTTAATGTAAGATTGTATTTCGGCAATTTATGCACCTAATTTTATATTCCTAGGAAAAATAATCAGACGATTACTTTGAGTGTATTATAATCTAATTTTATCATAAAGTTTTAAATGTGCATGTGGAAAGCTTTCCGCAAGGAACGATTTCTCTCTAGAGAGTCTTGTCTATTGAACTTTAATACGCAAACAGCTCCTTCCTTCTCGATTACTATTATTCGTATGCTGTTAACAATATTTGAATTAAATAAATAAAAAAATGCATTTAAATAATCAAAATATTGGGAAGTTTGATTTAATGTTTTTAATCTGTGTTTGGTGTGCTGCGTTAACCATTCTCGGCTAGGAGGGATTCAGGGCACACTCGCATATTGCATTACCTTACATCTTCTTAACAAAATTATTGCCAGAATAAAAAAACTAGGCTTGTTAAGTCCAGAAATGTATCTTGCGTTATCAAGACTTATCTCATTCTCTCATGCGTCTTCCAGAAGTCAGCACATCGAGCTGACAGTTGAGATATCCATGGTTCGAAACCTGTCGAAAGCACTGTTTGATCTTTCATATTTCTTGGGCAGAAATGTATAATAATTTCTATAATAGCAGTAGGCTGAATCTCGTACCAAGTCGCTCCTTAAAATTAAAAAAAAAAGAAAGATGACTAATTTTCTCATTTTAGATATAATACCTCCAAGTGATCTTTATTAGCTGTTAAGATTTGATAAATGAGGCAGTACTATTTTATATTTTTTGAACCTATTTTTAATAATCCTGTATCGGTTAGATTTGCCGATAAGTATGCATTTTATTTCTAATATGCCTAATTAGGACACGTTAAGAATTTAAATGTAATAAAAAATTTTAAGTTTATAATTTTTCTTATTTTTTATGTAATAACACCTGATCATTATTTGTATTATATGTAACGATTTACTACATTTCCCTCATATGCACTCCTGTATTATAAATAATGTGCACATTTAGCTGGCAATTAAAAGACAAGAGTTAGAATTCAGGGAAGTTCACAGTTGAGTTTTCAGATTTCCTGCTCCAAAAAAGGCCTAACTTTACAGTGTTAAACAAAAACGTACCCAACATATGGAATTTTTTCTTCAATTCAAATGTGTTAAACTTCGTTTGGTATGGCATGTTGTGAAGAAAATCCTACACGGGAAAAAAGTGTACTCTCAGTATACATTTTACTTCGCTACTGTTTTAAAAAGTGCTGCTTATAAAATGGAGACGTAAACGTTCAGCAAAAGTGTGATAATTAACCTTTACCAGTCTTTTAAGAAAACACTGTCATATGCTAAAAAACTGTAAAGCAAAAGTAAATGCCTTTTATTGTTCTTTTTTCGTGATCACACTCCGTTATTTATTTATTTAAATTAATTTTCGGTTTCACATTTTTTCTATCACAGAATATTTATTTACTTCTAATAATTTGACATATTTTATTTTGTTTTAATTTTTACTTATGACTTCTGACATTTTAACTTCGCCCGCATTAGCTTTCTTTACGTGAGTGTAAAGAATTAATCATTAAAAAATTACGTATATATATATATATACGTAATTTTATACGTAATTTTTTAATGATATATATATATATATATATATATATGTACATATATGTAATAATAAAATTCCATAGTCAAGAATATACTTAAAATTCTAACTGTATGTTCTTTTCATTTTTAATGGCGACGTTCTCTTATTTGAAAGTACGTGGAATTAAATCCACAGCCCCGTAGTCAAGTTGTTTTTCCCGCCTTTTCTACACGTACAGTTATAGAATGTTCTGGAAATATTTAAAGCGAACTGGATTGGCTGACGTCATTTCTTGGAAGCTCCGCCTTTCCAGAGGCTATAAAAGGACTCGCAAAGGAATATCGGGGGCTTTTCTTTAATGTAACCATGCAGTAAACTTCATACAAAAGTTATTAGTAATTCTTTTTATTTACTCCGGATATCTGATTTTGTAACTGCTATTTCTCCTGAATAATAATAAATGGATCCTGTTTTTGAAACTTATCGTCTGATAATTTAAGCTACGACTACATTTATGATTCTTCACCAATCTATGTATTCCGGACAAAAGCTGGTACATCACACATATGTACTATATATAAAACATCTTTGACTACATTTGGAAAAATTATGGAACATTCATGAGATTATGGTTGATGAATTTTTTATTAATTAAACAAGGAACTGTGGTATTAACGAGACTTCCAAGAAGTAAATAGTTTTTCCTACGATGTTAATTTACAGGGTGCCTCTCGGTTTCATGACTTTTTTTTTTAATTAATGAGCTTTATGAAATTTTATCGAATGTAATTGATACCTGTACTTATATTGTGGAGACATTAGGTTAATTTTGAAGCTCGAGACGTAAAATATCAGCAATGTCCTCGCCGGGACTTGAACCACGAACCTCTCGAATACGAGCCGAGCGTGCTGATCACTACACCACGAAGGCATGCTAAGAAGGTGGGAGAAATACATTATATACTACCCCTTTTAAAGGGCGACTGGGGATTGGGGGACCCAATCGCTAAATCCTGATGGTGAAGAAGCATCATCCACTACATTTTGTAGTTCGGGCGCCAATGTAGAGTCATTAGGATTTTTGACACAGGAAACCTGAAAAATGAGCAATGCCTTCACCCGGACTCGAACCATGGTCCTGTCGAATACGGGCCTTGTGTGCTGGCCACTACACCACGAAGGCATGCAAGGAAGGCGGGAAAAATACCTTATAATCTTATACCTGTAAAACCTATAATTGTATTAGCTTTATTTATATTTAACCTTATATTCGCTTGCTGTATGATGTAACTATGGGTTTTAAATTAAGAGATGATGAATGAGAAAATATAAGAATAGACATAAGATTAGTATTAATTGTTGCGGTAAGGTTATTAGAGGGTCTAATACTTACAATTTGGAATAATAAGATAAAAATTCTGTTAGCTTTCAAGATTAGAAATAGTAAGTTAAGAGAAATTTACAATTAAGCATCAATGACTGGTATAAACAGATTTATTAAATCTGAAGAGTTATATTTTAGATAAATTTAATTAATCTGATGGTTTGTTTTATATGAGCGGCAGACTCTGATAGATGGTGATCATATAATATTTGTAGCTTAATCAGACATAACTGGAATTATAGTTAGAATAATTATTTGCTTCAGATGAGAGGCAAACAGCTATTCCTGATAAAAGTGAAAAGTAGTTACAAAGATTTCCGATTCAATTTACAATTTAAATACATCTGGCTGAATTATTATCGTTTTGGTGAAATTCCGCCCACACCGTAAATTTCTATAGTTAGAAAATAAATGCCAAAATAGAAATAAACCTAAAATACTTTATTTGTCTCTACTACTTGTAGATTTACAGACTAATGAAACATAACAGAAAGTCTGGGACAAGCTGCAAAAGTCTGAGTCAAACTAAAACCTCAGTGTAGTTTAACTTAAGAAATCACACTAAAATTATGATCTAACTCAAATCTTCCAAGCAATAGAAGTTCAAAAGCCGATTTTCCAAATGATGAAAAATTTATTGCTTTACTGAAATCTGGATTACCAAAGTTACAAATGTGATAAAGAGAGTTAATATGGAAGGGCGTTATTTTACTAAATTTAATACTGTAGTTCTAAATATACATATAGTACATTAAAGATCTTCTGAATAGGTTGAGTTTATAAATGGTAAAGAAGGTAAGAAAAATTCTAAAGAAAATGGGTAATCTTACGAATCTTATGACTTTAACATTATGAAAAGTTGAGTTCTGGGAATCAAAGAAGGGAAATTTTATTTAACCGTTTATTTAATTTTATTTGATATTTTTATTGATTTTAGGCATAGTTATTTTATCTTAAAGAATAGAACAGATCACATTTATATACATACTGAGGCAAACTATCACATAAAAAGTTTAACATATATTAACGAATTCTTCTTATCGAAATTTTAGAAATGGTTGGTGTGAATGCTGTTATATATCAACGATTAAAGTTAGAAATTAATAGTTATATGATATTACTCGTATCATTTTGAACTAGAAAACTATTAGTTAAATACAAAATATTTCAAAAAAATTACTCTTTCACGAAAATTATTACATAATCATTTTACATTAAATGTCTGAGAATTAATCTTAGTAAGAAAGATATGATACATTATTACTATTTTTATTACAACTAATCCTCTTGGTTTTTTATGATTAAACTTTGTCTTTTGTTGATTTTTAGGATCTGTCACACAACAGAAAAAAAATCCATCTCTTTTTTTTTTGTGTGTTTAAATGCATTAGATTATTAAATACTGGATCGATGTAACTTTGTGAAGCGCTTGGCAAAAGAAATGGTATCTATGAAGACACATTTTTAAAAATTGTATGATAATGCGTTGATTTCGATACTTGTTTTTAAAAATGGTATAATAATACGCTGACCGTGATAATTTTTTTTTAAAAAATGGCATGATGATACATTAATCGGCATAGCTGCTTTTAAAAATGATATGTTAATACGTTGATTGTTATAATTGTCTTTGAAATAATACGCTGACCGTGGTAATTGTTTTTAAAAATGTGTTGATAATATGCTGATTGGGATAATTGTTTTAAAACTGTTATAATAATATGTTGACATATGTAAACACTTTTTTATTTGTTTTATTTAAAAATTAAATGTTTTTTTACCTCCAAGTTATGATGTAAAGTTTTCCTCCTTCCTTACTGCTTGCCTTTGTTATGTAACTAGAAAACACGTTCCGCTGACATCGGAAGGTCGGAGTTCGAATCCCGGTGAAGGCATAGCAGATTATTTTACCTCTCCTGCTCCAAAAATTCTAAATGATCTCAACAAGTGGCGTCCGAACTAAAGTGGTGGGGGGCTATAACTCCTCTCTACCAAATTTTAGCGATGGCTTCCGGCCTTTTAAATGGGGGAGAATGTAAGGTTTCCCCCCTTCCTTATCGCGTGCCTTGTGGTGTAACTGGAAAGCACGTCCAGCTAGTATCAGAAGGTAAGCGAATGCTGGCGAGAGCAGTGCTCAATGTTTTTACATTTCATGCGTACATACCTAATAAATATCTAATATACACTATATATACCTAATATATACCTAATGACTCTAGAACACTTGTTCTCAAATTGTGGTACATGTACCACTGCTGGTAGATTACAATATTTTTAGTGGTACAACTTTTACAAAAAAAAAAAAAAAAAAAAAAAAAAAAAAAAGAATGTAAAATTGCGCCCCTTTTAACATTTGTAACATAATACCTCACTAACATTTAACATAAAAGTTTTTTGAACTAATGTTAATGATAGTTTGGTTTACTGTCTCAAGAATAAACACTCATCTTAAATTTGATATGTATTCGACATTTAGTTTGTCTGTTTGACAGTGTTTCAAATGATTATAATTCTATTTTTTTGCTTCGTTTAGGATTAGATTGTTTATGCTTGTTAATAATACGAATAGTGTTATAGTTAAATAACATTGATAAGGTGTGCTTTTGCATTTCATGTTCTTGGCTTAGTTTAATAATTTATTTTACACCTTAACTGCAAAAATTGATGAGTACGTTTAATCACGTTCTTCAGTTAAAAGAAAACTGACTAAATTTCCCACTATTCACCATTTTTTTAAACCTTGTAATATCTAAAATGTCAAAAAGACAGAATATATATGTGATGTATCAGCTTTAGTCGTAGCTTAAATAATCAGACGATAAGTTTAAAAACAGGATCCATTTATTATTATTCAGGAGAAATAGCAGTTACAAAAATCAGATATCCGGAGTAAATAAAACGAATTACTAATAACTTTTTGTATGAAGTTTACTGCATCGTGACATTTAAGAAAAAGTCCCGATATTCCTTTTTCGAGTCTTTTTATAGCCTCTGGAAAGGCGGAGTTTCCAAGAAATGACGTCAGCCTCGTCAGCCATTCCAGATCGCTTTAAATACTTCCAGAACATTCTATAACTGTACGTGTGGAAAAGGCGGGAAAAACAACTTGACTACGGGGCTGTACATTTAATTCCACGTACTTTCAAATAAGAGAACGTCGCCATTGAAAATGAAAAGAACATACAGCTAGAATTTTAAGTATATTCTTGACTATGGAATTTTATTATTACATATATATATATATATATATTTTAAACGTATCTTATCAATGCTGGCTTGTGCCTCAGGTTTCTTCTTTGCTTTGTATAACTATATTATTTGATTAATATATGTATTATTATTCACTGTTTATCATAATTCTTATAAATATACAGTTATATATATATATATATATACTCGTAGTATAACTTACGAGCAATCACTTAGGAAATACTTTTGCAGACCCCAACGCTTATATGGTAGGTAAGTTAGTATTAAAACTTACTATTTACTTGCTTTTAAGTATTTTTTAAGTATTGTTTATGTAGTTTTTAAGTATTTTCCAGATATGTAATTATTTTTAAGTATATATTTGTTTTTATAAATTATGAATTAGTTCTTTTTAGTTACTTATTGCTTTATATTTGTCTAGTTCCTTTTTAGTTTCTTTTTGATTAATATGCATATTCGTGTCGGGGAGGTTTCGGTAAACAAGGGTTTCTAAAATGCATTAATTTCTAAATTAATTTTTCTAGAAAATTTAATTATGTAAAAAAGTTTAATTTAATACTAAACTTTTCATTGCTTATTTCTCAAAATACTTCATTATTGGTATTTTCCTTTAGACCTTTAATTTTAATTGCTAATTACTCAAGGTACCACTTAGTTGGTATTTCGTTTTGGACATTCTTCACTACTTTTGGTTTTGACTTTTACCCTTGCTTGCATGAACGACGAAACACAAATTGAATGATTGAAAAGTTAGGTTAGGAGGCAACTTCCCCTTGATAAGTCTGTCTCCTGCATGCTCAACAGTCATTCAATTATGCATTAAAAAAAATTAGATTACATTTAATTTACTAAATTGGTGAATTTATTTTCATGGATTGGTTTTGCACTTGTTTACTTATGCAATCTGAATTTAAATCATATTGTAAATTAGTTCGAAAATTACTTCCTTTATATGTTTGCACATTATTTTAACTTTAAATTTGCTTTTTTACGTATATACATTTTTGTTAAAATTCATACTAAATATATATATATACTCGAAGTGTACTTATTTATATTTTATTGTAATGTAAAAGTTTCATTTACAAATATAATTAAATAATATAAATTTAAAGGGTTTCATTCTTTGATTATATACACTCCAATTAGGATGCATTGATTTTTAATGGCGAAATGCTTTTATAGTGGTACATATATTTTTGTTTCATATTTATGTGGTACAAAATTTGAAAAGCGTCCTATGTACATGCAACAATAATAATACAAAAAATAATAAAACATAAATCTAATAAACCATTTTTTCTGGCACCTTTGTTCCTATTCCTAATCTAATTGTTATTTTTAAGATAGGTATGTGCAACTATTCGTATCATTATTATGTACTATGCTTCAGATTATACAGAAAAATGTAAGGGAGTTGATGAAACAAATACCATTTTTACTTCCTTGTACGAAGTAAAAAGGAAGTATTGTAATCGCGAAAAGTTTCAGGCAGCATATTTCAACGAAAATATCCATTTTGACCGCTATCGAATGCAATTTAACGATGTTTTTGCGTGATATCTATACGTAAGGACAGAATAAAATACTCTTTTCCTTCAAAAAAATTATAAAACTGCTTTAAAATTAATTTTGAAGAGAATTTTTCGTGGCGTCTGTACGAACGTATGTACCTACGTGCGTACGTACGTATCTCGCATAACTCAAAAACGAGTAGCCTCAGAACGTTAAAATTTTGTATATAGGACTGATATAACATGTAGATGTGCACCTCGTATTTCGGTTGCAATCGGCCGCACCAAACGTATATAAATATATTTATATAGATATCCACTCTGTTACCGGGCTCAGTAATCTCAGTTTCTTTACTCTTATATGTTTGTAAATTGTACATTTTTTGCTTTAAAAATGATTGAATTATGTTGTTCTTATCTTCCGGTTAAGATTTTTATGCCTTTAGTAAATCTCTATGCAATATTTTTAGAATTATCAACAATTTTAAAATTGTTTAAGTGCCGCTAAGCCTAATAATGTCTTTGATGGCGGCCATTGCTCTTGTTTAAATTTGAAACAGCAGGATAGCGGATTTGTTGCCAATCTAGAGAAATTTAGCTCCGCAACAACAAAGATAACGCTTTCATTTATTATTTAAATCATGCTTAATCCTTTCTGGAATTTTTTCGAGAAAATAAGTGTTTAAGATTTACTTCGTAATTTTTAATATAGATATTTTGAGTTTTTATGTATTTTTGCCTTCTCGCGAAGTGAGAACTGAATTAATTAAATGAGAAATACTCAATCGTCTGTGAAAAACTGTTCCTTTTTTGTTTTGTTTGCTTAATTTCTTTTATACATAGTTCTAGCTTTATTATAGTATTTGAATAGAACATGTGGCAACGATTAGATAATTCTTTTTAAGAGTAGTCTATCCAATGCAAGGGTTGGGAATCCTTGATTCAGACGCTAAATGAAGTCTAGATATGTTTCCTACTTTCAAAAATTTAATTTTGGGCGACTATTTATTTATTTGCTTACTCAGTTTAATTACATATTAACATTCAAAAACTGTTAATATAATTATATATTCATGAATTAGCATTTTCACACTACCTGTTCTAACAACAATCATTGCTACAAGGAATTTTTATAGTAGATATACACTCCTTGCCGCCCTGTTTTGTAATTTTTATTTGGACAGACGTTTAAATACTTAAACTTTCGGAATTATAACAGAGAAAATTAACTGTTTACTTTAAAAATATCCATAACGAATGGCATCATAATATACGCGAATATTTAATCTTACGCACTTGACTGTTAGTCTGCATATTGGTAAAAAATTCGATATTAACAGGATTACAAAATCTCTGCCTTTATTCTGACTTCCACCCAAATCGTATTTTACATTTACTAGCTCATTCTTTGCATAAAAGTTCATACTTATAAACCATAAGCGTATTCTGTTTCTTTAACCTTTTCACAACCAATCTCTTCACCCATACGTAGGTGTGCAACATTTGAAAACCTAGTGGTAGTGAAAAGGTTTCTCCATAACTTTTTTCGTTTGAGTGTTTCTTAGAATATAACTCTGGCGAAAAATAAAAATCCCATGAAATTAAATAACACACTAGAAACTGTTGTCATCGCAGGGCAAATTTTTCTATCCTAACTTAAAATACGCTACTCATTTAATTTCGCACAATTTAAGTTTTGTCCTCAGAAGCATTTTTAAGCGAGTGATTCCGAATTTTAAATCGAATGTGTAGGCATTTTTGCTGCATAGTATTTTCTTTCCTGGGGTGCTTTTCATAAATATCGGTAATAAATTGAGAAAAAATCTAATTATTCATACTTCCTTCTTATATGTCCAATGAAATTAAGTACGTTATAAAATTATTTGTATGCTTTTCAGTTTTTTGTGCATTTAAACATTTTAAAATGGTTATGCAGTATAGTACTAAGTAGAACGAGCTGTATAGTATTTTTTAAAAAATTAATAAAGTAATTTAGAAATATGCAGAGCATGTAATCTGGCCTAAGATTTTCTGAAGTTATGTAGTATGTTTAATGCACTTAGTAAAATAAATATAATATGTGTTTATTTTATGTAAACAAATTTTAAAATGTATTTAGAAAACTGCGAAACCCTGAAAACGCAAACAGTTTCTAAGCATGGAGCTGAAATTGAGAGAAATGGAGAAAACTTCTCATACAATCTAAATTTATCTAAATAATAATATTTCTTTCAACTTTGTAGCATTAATAATTGAACTTCGCTCACAGGAAAGAAGTGCAACATAACCGTGTATTTCGATTATAAATACAGTGAAATCCTTCAATTGCGACCAGTTTTAATAATGCACAATCACAACATTGTCCGAGAACAAACACTGAAACTGAACCTCACGGGCTGTCTTGTTCTCTAAGGCGACCTCCTTCTCAGAAAGCAGAAATCATTTGGAACTGTGGGTTTTGGCTTTGTAATAATAATATTAGAATTAGCAGTTGAAAAAACTACAAATAAGGGTAGTTATTATTTGAAATTATAAGATTAGGTTTTATAGAATGTTTTTGAAATATTCTTTGTTCTTATTAGCTTCGGAAAACTCCAATCATTTTATGAAAACTTTTCTTTACGTACGTTTATTATAGCATACTGTTTGGCACGTACTATATGTCACTAACTTTACGACTTTATGACATTAAACTGTTAGGCTAAATTTATTAGCATTAGTACATGTAAATTGTATTGAAATATATTCTAACTTGGATATGGATAAGATGAAGTGTAGTGGACATCCATACCAATTGTATTCTAGCTAATGAAACAAATTATAAGGTGAAAAGTGGTAGACACTCATACCAATTGTATTCTAGCTAGCGGAACAACAAAGGCAACCAACTGCAATTGAAGCCAAAATATTCTAATGTTTATTAAATGTAAAACCATAACAGATGAGCATCTAGCTAGATTTGTACAGACTAAAACAGTCTTCTTCACCGTTCTCTTATATTTTTCTCTATAATATACAGCGTGCAGCATAATTATCATATAAACAATTATGCCGATCAAATGGTAGTGCCCATGGTTACAGCTGAAAACATCGCGGCAAAAACATGGCGGACGAAAACGTCGCGGAGAAAAGAACGCAAGGCAAAAACGTCGTGCTACAAAACATCGTGGGAGAAAACATCGCAAAGAGAAAACATCGCAGTTCTAAAACAACGTGGTACAAAACATCGTCGAAGAAAATAAAGCGGTTCAAAAACTTTGCAGTTTAAAAACATCGTCGTCGAAAATATCGCGGTAAAAAATAAAGTATCTACAAATCATCGCATGACGATAACATCGCAGACATGCTTCTTTCAGACATATTTTAATAACTGTAAATGGATATTCCCATAATGACTTGTGAGCGCAAGATGGAAAGAAGGATAATTTTTACTTTCATATTTTTATTAATTAATAAATTTTGCTGAGAAAATAAAAAGGAAACTTAAGCATAGAAAATTAATGCAACTTATAGCACTTAATAGAATTTTAAACCGACATAGTTAACTAACAAAGGTTATTAATAAATCATTTTTATAAAGCTTTTACTGGTAATTTTTCATAAAAAGTATAATCTATAATTTGCATTTAATTTTTTACGCTTAAGATTCCTTCTTACTTTTTCAGCAAATATTTATTAGTTAATAAAAAATGTGAAAGTAAAAATTATCCTTCTTTACATCTTGCGCTCACAAATCATTATGGGAAGATCCATTTACAATTATTTAAAAGCTGAAAAAAGCATGTCTGCGAATTTATCGTCATGCGATGATTTGTAGATACTTTATTTTTTACCACGATATTTTCGACGACGATGTTTTTAAACTGAGAAGTTTTTGAACCGCATTATTTTCGACGAAATGTTTTGTATCACGATGTTTTAGAACTGCGATGTTTTCTCTTTGCGATGTTTTCTCCCACGATGTTTTGTAGCACGACGTTTTTGCCTTGCGTTGTTTTCTCCGCGACGTTTTCGTCCGCGATGTTTTTGCCGCGATGTTATCGGCAGACACCAGTGCCCATATGGCTTCGACCTCTTGATCGTCGCTGACCCCCCTTTAAAATTTCATAGACCCTTAAAGGCGCATAATACAGACCCCATTATTAAACATCGGTCTAAGACATTTTCTCTCGATCAAGCTGCTGTTACATATTAAACTTCGGAATAACTGCTACTTTATGATGAAACTTCGATACTTCAATTGTCAGAAAATGCTCTGAACGATTTTAAAGCACTAGATATGTACAGTTGAATCAGGTATTGCCTATGCAATAAACACAATATTTTATCACTTCAGAGATTGAAATCAGAAGTAGGTATTTAAATACTAATTTAGGTATAAATCGATACCAGAAAGGAAATTAAAATTAAATTTGCAAAATTTGAAATGAAATGGCTGTATATGTAGTGATACTCAGTGATGGAATGTAATAGGGTTATCATATTTAGTGTGAGAAAAAGGGGGTGGTTGATGACGTGTTGTACTCCATTTGAGATATTGAAGCCATAAAGTTGGCGAGATAAGCTTATTTTTTAGTTAAAATTGTCATTAGAGACTAGTTTCGTATTAAAAGTTTTTTTTCTTAAATCAAACAGAAGAAATTAATTTATTTTTGGTTAATGGTATAAAAAGCATAAAGAAGAAGGTATCTTCATTGATAAAGGACTATTTATCAGGCTGAGAAAAATGAAATAGGCCCATGAGTTAGTAAAAGGATAGAATGCCAGAAAAAGCCTGTAATTTACATTATATACAAATATTTATGAAAGTTAAAATACTCACTACTAAAATATTTCCGACTTTTTATTTATGAATTGTGCAAAACGTGTCAAAACCATCCAAAGTTTGAGTTATTTTTCCCCCTACATTTCAATATGAAATTTATTACTTAAGCTAGATCACTTCAATAATATCAAGGAAATAATTATTATAATTTAGTAAGTTCTAGGAAATATACCTAATTGAATTTAAATATTTTCTGAAAAGTATATTAGAAATTAATTTTAAAAAAATGCTTTAAAATCTCAATATTTATTTAAAATTATTAAATTGTTTTGATTTACTCAAAAATCTTATACTAATTACAGTTAATGAATAGCTATTTGTTTTATCATATTTCATCTCTATCGCAAACTATAAAAAGTTTATTTAATTTAGCAGTTTCCTCTTTTTTTTAAAATATTATTATGTTTCCAATATAACTCAATCTAATTAATCCACGTTATTATTTTTTCTCAATTGTCTAAGTTACTTCAACTCGTGTTTAAGAAAATTTCTTATTAGAATATATTCAATGCAAGTGAATCCAATTAATTCGAGTTTGTTATTTCCTTTTATTTTAGTTTATTAAGTTGTTTTGCTTTCCTTCTTAAATTAATTAGCTTGAAAAATAAATCCTTACACTAGATTTCCTGTATGTTAACCGAAACGAATTAATTTGAAGAGAAACCGCTTATTGTTTTCGCATGAAATTTCCAATTTACACTTATTAAAATTTGCTTATTTCGAACATAACTGGACAAGAAAGTTTTAATTATAATCAAATTTTAGAAGTAATTAATAATCGTTGAGAACAGAATTGAAAATTGAAATATAAGTACTTCACTGATTTATCATTCTGCTCTTCATACCAGAATAACAATTACAATCATAAATCTTTGGCCTGTTTCAAACTCTTCTAAATATTTGTAAATGTTTCCTTATAAATTTACGCTTAATCGTATGTATGTACTGCCAGGAATTCTCAAAGATTAGTAATAGGAAACTTTATTGAAAGAAAATAAAAAGAAACTTTATGAATAAAAGTTTATATTATAAAGGAACTTTACTGTGATTTTTCCGTGTTTCTTAAAACGGATAGTGACAACGATTGTTCGCAGTGAAAGGTTGAGTACAATTGTAGAGTCATTAGAATTTGTTTAACAGGAATCGGGACAAATCTGCAATTATCTCTTCAGGAATCGAAATCTGAAACTCTCAACTGCCAGCCGGACGTGCTTCCAGTTACACCACGAAAGCACATGGTAGGGAAAAAAAGAAAATTCCTCCTATTCTCTCTCACTTAAAAAGCAAAACTGGTGAAGAAGGAGTTTCACGTGAATGAATTTTTGATCCACCACATATTTAGTTCGGGCTCCACTTTAGAGCGATTTTAACTTTTTTGGAATCGATAAACATGAGAAATGACCCATACCCTTGCTGGGATTTGAACTCTGGACCTCCCGACTACACTATGAAGGCACATGGTGCAACACAGAAACATTCTTTACATACTTGACAAAAAATACACTTCCATGTCAAAAACATCTCGAATAGCTAATCCCTTATTCTAAGGGAATTAGTTATTCAGAAGCAGAAATAATACTTTTTCAGTTTAAATTTAGTGGCTAATGCCTTTAAAAATATAAATGTATCATAACTGAAAGTTAATGGTACGTACACAAAAATGTTATCGGCAAACAATAACATTAAACTTACTGCAAATCAATAAGGAAAACGAATAAAATAGGGGGAAATATCGATTAACAATCAATTAATTCTTGCATTTAACACACTCGAGATTCCTTACTAGTACGGAATTTAAATTTGAGATAAACGAATGCAAGATTTGAGAGATATTTTTTCTTTGGCTCAAAAGACGTAAAAATAACAGAAAGAAACTTTGTACTGAATATCTTGGCAACAGTAAGTGTAGCTAGGCGACTGCAGACGATTCAAATCGAAAGTTTGATATTTTTTACCATAACTTTATAAGGTATTTCTTCCGCCTTTGTACTGAAACCGAAAGAAACTTGAAAGTTATTCAGTACATTTATATTCAGTACAAAGTTTCTTTCTGTTACTTTTACGTCTTTAGAACCAAAGAAAAAATATATGTTAAATAAGTTTTCACGATTTTACACTTTCTAATTTGTTTACTACTTTTATTTTCAATTATAAAATTTTTTTGCCGTTTTAATATTCCATTTATATGCACCTAAACAATTGCACTTTTACGGAAATAAAATATACTACAAGCACGTAAAAACGCTAAGAAAGTAAGAATGCGTTATTTTTATGTTTACGAGTGTTGCTACTTATATTTCTGTTGTAATAATGGAAATACAAATGTTTATGATCGAAATCAGTTTTGTTGTGTTTTAAAATACTCTTCATGTAGATGAATACACTTTTACATGCGTTTGAACCAATTTTCGAAGCACTTTTTCCAATCCGATTGAGATAACTCCAAAACATGCGTTTTGAATGCATCAACCGCTTCTTGAATGCATCAACATGAGCCTTCTTTTGAGCGTTTGTCAGATTATGCGGGATCCAACGCGAACAATTTGGCCAAATGTTCATGTAATATCTAATTGATGCTTGTCATAATAATTTCAAAAGCTGCCTCAATCTCATGATATGTCCCATGACGGGCAAGGCGGGAGAAATACTTTATAAAGTTATGAGAAAAATATCAAACTTTCGATTGGAATCGTCTGCAGTCGCCTAGCTACACTTACTGTTGCTAAGACCAGATCTTCCAAGCAGAACTTTTTGCAATAGAACAGGCAATAAAGTATGCAAAAGATACCTCATTAACAAGTATCATAATTACTGATAGTACATCCAGCATTATTGCAATAATTGGCCATCGCAGATTACCAATAGTAAGTCGCATACATCACCTACTATCTGTGTTTACACTCAATCTTAGACCAAAATTTAAATGGACAAAAGCTCACTCAGGTACAACTGGCAATGAAATGGCAGACCAGTTGGCAAAATATGCAGCAAATAATTCATTACTTCCTCAACATTTTCTACCATATCCTCTATCATATTTGAATAACCAACTAGAAGACAATCTCAAAACCCTTTGGAAAGAAAAATGGATCTCTGATACGACAGGCAGACGCACCTTTTTATTTATTTCAACTCCTTCCAGAAATCTAATATCTACTGAACGTGCAATCACAATTCTACTCACAGATCATGGTCCATTTCCTTTCTATCTGCATAGATTTGGATTACATTCTTCAATCCAATGCATTTGTGGACACGATGGAACAATAGACCATTATTTGTTTCATTGTGAAATTACTAAAGAATTTCATCTTAAACCTTATAATTCAACATCTGCTCCACTTTGGTTCAAGAAAATCAAGAAAAGCAATAGACTTCGTAAAAAATTACAGTCACTTATAACTTATCTATCTTTAAATTGTGACAATCTCAAAGCACGATGGAACAATAGACCATTATTTGTTTCATTGTGAAATTACTAAAGAATTTCATCTTAAACCTTATAATTCAACATCTGCTCCACTTTGGTTCAAGAAAATCAAGAAAAGCAATAGACTTCGTAAAAAATTACAGTCACTTATAACTTATCTATCTTTAAATTGTGACAATCTCAAAGCACGATGGAACAATAGACCATTATTTGTTTCATTGTGAAATTACTAAAGAATTTCATCTTAAACCTTATAATTCAACATCTGCTCCACTTTGGTTCAAGAAAATCAAGAAAAGCAATAGACTTCGTAAAAAATTACAGTCACTTATAACTTATCTATCTTTAAATTGTGACAATCTCAAAGCACGATGGAACAATAGACCATTATTTGTTTCATTGTGAAATTACTAAAGAATTTCATCTTAAACCTTATAATTCAACATCTGCTCCACTTTGGTTCAAGAAAATCAAGAAAAGCAATAGACTTCGTAAAAAATTACAGTCACTTATAACTTATCTATCTTTAAATTGTGACAATCTCAAAGCACGATGGAACAATAGACCATTATTTGTTTCATTGTGAAATTACTAAAGAATTTCATCTTAAACCTTATAATTCAACATCTGCTCCACTTTGGTTCAAGAAAATCAAGAAAAGCAATAGACTTCGTAAAAAATTACAGTCACTTATAACTTATCTATCTTTAAATTGTGACAATCTCAAAGCACCGTAAGTACTTACATAGCATACTCCCTCCCACTTGGGAACTTCGGAATACTAAGGATTCATCCTTCTTCAAAATTTCGTGTAATATGATGTCATCATGCTTTTTCTGAAATTCTCATTATAGAAAATCTAATTACCCATATTACGTCCTGTCTAATCTTATTGTATTCATCATTGTACATGTTTATATGTCAATTATCTTGACTTCGATGAATTTCTACTCAAATATTTTTAATTTAAAGACTACAACTCAAGGATTGTTTTCTTCTTTTATTCAAGACCTACTTATATTCTCAAGGACTGTTTACCTTTTACTTATCTCTACAGTTACAGACTACTCATTTATTTCTAGACTCTCTTAAAATGTATAATGACATTTTATATTATATAATTTGGTTATTCTTCAAAATTAATATATAAAAATCAGTAAACATAAATTTTCAACTTAAGTAACAATTCTCTAAATATTTATGTTATGAGCTTTATTGTTAAAATTGCCATTTATGTAAACACCGCAAGACCTGTATAATATGTCTCTGTATGTCATATGTATATTTGCACAACCATTGTAACTTAACTTTGTAAAATTTTATTTCAAATAAATACCGCTGATAGCGGATGGTAGATAGTTTCCATCAATAGTGCACAAAAGCTGAAAGTCGCAATGATGGTGCAGTTGCTCTGTTGATGGTCTCCTGTCTCCTGTCAAGACCAGAAATATGAATTGCAACCTTGATAAATCTTCTTCTACATCTTACCTTCTGGTTGACACAGCCTTGCTCAACCAGAATAGGACAATATTTTGTTGTCAGTTAAATAGATCTCTTACTTCTTTAATTAGTAATTCTTTTAATCTTGAAAATTTCAGTACTATATATTGAACATTTTATGTAAAGTAAAATGAATTTGGCAATAAGTTTTAAATTACGGAGAACAGTACTTACATTTCAAAACCATTTAAGCGGATATTAAAAATATTGCCCATCGGCTTTGCGCTAGCTCACAAGTAATTGCCGAGGGATAATAAAATAATGTCTATAGCTCGTTTCATTTAAACCTAGACGTTAAAGATGTACATTGCGAAAAAAAAGTACACTTGTATATCTGCCGTTCTACTGGGCCGATTGGCGAAACTTAACTTGCGATCTTCCTTTCACATTTCGAAATTTAGGTTCATTCCAGATAAAATTCAACCATTTTTTAATGATTTATTTTTAAAATTTATATTTATTATAAACTATAAAATTTTTAACATCACCTTAAAGTAGACAGATATATTTCTAAGCATACCTGTAAAACATTAAAGTTTTTTGGTCAAAATTTCCTATACCCGAATTTACATATTGGTGCTTTTTGAAATTTGGCAAATTAATAAGGGATAATAATTCTAAATGTGGTCTACGCATTTTGTTAAAATTATTTGAAAATATGAAAGATGACCTTTTTTCCTCTCGTATACAATGAAAAATAAGGAGAGAAAATTAGGTTGCCATAAATTAGACGTTCGTCAATTTAATTGTTCCTAGCGCAAACTGAAAAAAAATGCGGCAAGATATATTTTTAATTTTATTCGTAAGTTTCACAACAAATTTTGCAAAGTTTAATGTTTAGGCATAATTTGAGTCATAGAATCGATACATGAGGAAACATTGGCTGCCATTTCAGAAAAAAGTTCGATTTTGTGTCAAAATTCCTACACAGGTTATCATAAATTAAGGAAAAACCACAAAAATAGCGATAACTTCCTCAAAAATAAGCCAAACCGTGTAAAATTTGAATATGTGTCCAAGTAAGAGTAACTGAGTAAAAGTGCGATATGCAAATCAGTGCCGCTGCTTTCGGAATACGTCATCTGAGAGGAGCATAAAAGTCCATGTTTGAGAGCAAGCCCACATATTTCACTGTGACAGTGACATCAGACATCTGAGATAGCCAATTCGTAACAATGACCTCCAGGCATCATTTGCTTGCAGAACTGCAATGGAGAGCCATTGGGAGACTAGAGGAAGGGCAAAGTGTGAGTCCTTCTGTGGTCCATAGACTTTGGAGGCAATTTCAAACCACAGATTCGGCACCTAGGAGGTTCAGCCGAGGACGGCCGACTGCTACGACGAGCGCCGATGACCGATATCTGACATTATGTGCACGCAGGAATAGAACCGCTATTCCGACTCTTTTTAGATCCTCCCTTGCTGCAGCCACCGGAAGGTTCGTGTCAACGTCAACTGTGCGTAGAAGGCTTCACGAAGGTGGTCTGTATGGGAGGCTACCAGCTATTTGCGTGCCGCTCACGTCACGCCATAGGAGGGGCCGTTTTCAGTGGGCAAGACAACATGTCCACTGGACGCCTGATCAATGGAGGGCGGTTCTCTTTACGGATGAGTCCGGGTTTAGTTTAGAAAGCGATAGTAGGCGGTATTTGATAAGGAGAGAACCTAGAACCCGTTATCATCCGTCAAACATCCGTGAAAGAGATGCAAATGAATGGTTTGGTTTGGTTTATTTAATTATGGCAAAGCACACTAGGGCTATCTGCCTAAGGGGAGGTATGCCTTCGTGGAGGACTTTCTAAGATACAAATGAATGAGGCAGTGTCTGTGTTTGGGGTGGCATCCCTTTGGGTGGACGCACAGACCTCCATGTCTTTCCAAGGAGGACCGTGAATGTTAAGGTTTATAGAGATGACATCCTTGATGCTTATATGCGCCCATATGCCGGGGCAATAGGTGATGCTTTCCTGTTACAGGACGACAACGCAAGACCACATAAGGCTCGCATCGTAGATGATTATCTTCAACAGGAAACAATTATGCGCATGAAGTGGCCAGCTCGATCCCTGGACTTGAATCCTATCAAGCACGTTTGGGATGCTTTAGAGAGACGACTAGCTGCTCTCAATCCGCCCCCTCAAACCCTTGTCGCGCTTGCAACTGCTTTGCAAGAGCAATGGCTCTCGCTTCCTATGGAACTGATAGACCCCATAACTGAAAGCATCACACATCGCTGTATGTGCTGTATTGCGATCATATTCCATATTGAAGATACTTTTCCTATAGCAAACTGACACCCTCGATTTGTTCATTTTATACATGTGCTAATTTCTATACTACCATATTTGTCTTGTAATTTCTTTTTTGTTATTTGATACTTTACTATGTGTTGTATATTGTGGATAAGTTTCATTAAATTCTACATGTAACCTTTTCAGTAATCGTGATTTTTGTGATTTTTCCTTAATTTATGATAACCAGCGTATATTAGAGCAATACTATATATAAATCTAATATATATTCTAAGTCTCGCTTTCGAGACCTCAAAAACACAATTTAAATTTCGTCATTGGGTCCAGTAGAACGGGAAATATTTTTTCCCCCGCAGTGTGCAAATCATGAATTCAATCCTAAGGAATTTAATTGTCCATTATAGATGCAGAAGAAAAAATCTGTAAGTGTAGCACAATTAGGAAAAATTTTCGGAAAAATTTTCGGCCAGAGGGAATTTCGGGAAACGGGAAATTTATTAACTAGCTGTAATAATATGTAGAAAAATTGCTGTCATGTAGGTGCCTTATAAATGTATAATGGAATTATGATACATGCAGTCATGGCTCTATTAGAATACTTCTTTTACGCCTCGTTAGCCAAACAGTTTTCATCTCTAACATTACATTTTTAACATTTTATTTTGACAAAGACAGAAGTAGCAGATTTATTAACACGAGAACCATAAGCGAAAACGTGACACGTGTTTCAAAATGAAGACCTACTTGAGAAGGAAACTTTTGTTTCGCAACCCCCTCATTAGCCATTAAAAGTTTCAATATTGGTAGTTTGAATTTCAGTTTGCAAATTACCTGCGTCATTAGTGTTATGGTAAAGATGGAGAGGAGAAATATCTAAATTAACGCAGAGTACTAAGGGACTGTATTAAATGAAAACTTTAGATTTTCTTTATAGATTTTTTTAATCTTACGCACACACACACACATATATATATTAAAAATTGAGAAGGTTAATTCATGTTTCAGGAAGAGTGAATTAAAGAATTAATATTTGATCTTTAATCTCAAATTTTAAGATTGAAATTTTTATTTCCTTGAATGAAGCGAAAAAATAGGGAAAAATTTCGGGTGTCATATTGTAGAGTCATTAGGTTAATTGGAAGCAGAAAAGATAAAAAATATACAACCGCCTTCGCCGGGAATCGAACCACGGACCTCTGGAATACTGGCCCAGCGTAATACCGTTACACCACGAAGGCACGCTAGGGAAGTGGGAGAAATACCTTATATACCCCTTTTTAAAGGACGACTAGGGTTTTAGGGGACCTAGTCGCCAAATCCTGGGTGCAGAGAATCATCATCCACAATCCGTTTTATTTCGGGCGCCACTTGTAGAGTCATTAGGTTATTTTTTTGGAGGACGGGGAGATGAAAAATTAACAACGCCTTCGTCGGGAATGGAACCACGGACCTCTGGAATACCGGCCCAGCGTGCTACCGTTACACCAAGAAGGCACGCTAGGAAAGTGGGAGAAATACCTTATAATATTTCAACGCAAATACCTATTTTGACCACTCTCTCATAAGTCTGAACGATGCTTTTGCGTGACATCTGTATGTAAGGACAGAATAAAGATCTCATTTTCCCCAAACGCATTGCCATAGGGATTTAAAATTAATGCAGAAGATATATTTTCGCGGCATAACTCAAAAATGAGTAGCCTCAGAATGTTAAAGTTTTCGTTTATTTAACTGCTATAACATGCTGTTGAGCACTTCCGTTTTTGTTTGCGATCGGCTGTAACAAAAGTATATAAATATTGCCCATCTGTTACTCGGCTCGGTAAGCTCAGTTTTTTTTTATGCTTATATGTTAATAAATTGTGTATTTTTTGCTTTACAAATGATTGAATTATGTTGTTCAAGTTCCGGTTAAGGTTTTTATGCCTTTAGTTAATCTGCATGCAATAAATATAGAATTATCAATAATTTAAAAGTTATTTAAGTACGACTCAGCCTAACGGAGCAGCCATTTGTTTACATTTGAAACTTCGCAGAAGAGTGAATTGAGTCAGTTTCTGCTATAAGGTATTTCTTCCGTCTTTGTGTTATGCCTTCATGGTGTAATGGTCAGCACACTTGGTGCGTAGAGAGGTCCTTGGTTCGCGTCCCTGCGAGAAGGCATTGCTCATTTTTGAAGTCTCCTGCTTCGGGGGGGGGAAAAGTGAAGGGTTTCAGATTTTAAATTACGTCTAAAGGGGCGTTTTTTAAACATTTTGTCTGTTACATTTATTTATTAAATATCACGTTCTTGGCACTTAAACCATAAAATTCATTTCAAGAGCAATATCGCAAAATAGTTTAAATTGAGCATATCTTTAGAATTTCCGATACAGAGTCTCGCGCGTTTTAGATAAAAAAAGTTTTATCTGTACAACGTTGCCATTGCTCACTTTGAAATCCTTGAGTTTCTTAATCAAAAATTAGTTAAAGGTTTACAAAATATAAAATCGATATTAAAACAAATTCCAAAGTTGAAATTTGGGCTTTTACATGCCCATATTCGCAGCAGGATTACGTCATTCAAAATTAGATGGCTTTATGTACCGTTGTTTTATCACAATACGAGAAGTATACATACATTTATGCAGATTCTTCGTTATTTAATTTCTTCAAATATAATACTGGACTCTAACATCGGGTGGCAACAGTTTGAAAAGTGAAACGGACATTTATAGTGAACCAACGCAGAATCACAAAACGAAAACTATAGTCCTTCAGGGACAAAGTCCCTTTGGACGAGAAAAACGATTATGACTCTACAGTGACGCCCGAACTAAAAAAGGTGGTGGATGATGATTCTGCACCACCAGGATCTGGCGTTTGGGTGGCGTTTGGATCTGGCGTATTTCTTCAGCCTTCTTAGCATGCCTTCGTGGTGTAATAGTTGCACACTCGGCGCGTATTCGAGAGGTCTGAGGCTCGAGTCCTGGCGAGAGCATTGCTCATTTTGCATCTCTCCTGCTTTCAAAAAACCTAATGACGATACACTGCACCTTCAGTGTATTTTTGTCGAGCGGGATGGAAACAAAACTTTCAGTTCTGTGGACGGAAAAAAAAAATCTGCTTTCTTGCCCGCTGGCCGAATGGCATATTTTTTCGTAGAAACTTTATTTTTAATTGTCAAAAACGTTTTTTTAACTGTTTTAACCGTATTTGGTGTTTTATGTTTTTCTATAGTTTTCAATTTTTAATGAACATTTTTTGAGGTTTTACGTATCTTCGCCTTGCCGCGAAGGGAGAACTGAATTAATTGAACGAGAAATATATCTCTAATGAAATTCGAGGAACTAAGTTTAAATGCAATGCAGCAAAAAATGTGTATAATTTATTATGCCGTACAAAGACATCGTGTGGTTTCCACATCAGATTTTTAAATTTATTTTGGCAAAACGATCCCAAGAGAAACTATAATGGAACACTTTATGTAACAGCGTATTAAGTATTATAATCGAAATGTTGAAAAAATTGCTGCTGTGTTTTAGCTATTATTTGTTGCTTACAGCTTTTTACGAACAAAACCTTCACTTTGCAGAATGTAGTTCAATATCATATCACCAATTAAAGTACAGTTATCCTTTGATAGTGATAATGTACTTCATTGAGCTTAAGTTTATGTCAAATTTGTTAATCTTCAAAAATTAAACGGTTAGCTTTGCAAGACTAGGAAAACATGTTCTGCTCAACATTTTATCTCTTACTGAAAATACTGATACTTCGTTGTAAATTTCTATTGCTCTGTGAATGAGAATATGTATTTTACAGTATCTTATCCAGTAAAAGCATCTTATCGTAAATACTTTAAGAATGATTTATAGCAAAAAGTGAAAATGCATAATAAATTTCAAGCCGATATTAAAGAGATAGAGAATGACAGAAACTTTCAGCAAAGCATTAGTCCTGAGTGAATAATAAGTAGCATGAAGTAAGATAGTTTTAATGATCTGCGAAATATAAATGACAGAGTTTCTGGCAAAATCCATGGAAATATTTCTCAGCGCTTTTACTCTCATGATTTGACATAAAAAAAAACTAAGTCAAGCAACAGACCGAAGGCACCGAATTGCATTTTTTTAATATATAAAAAAATTATAAATTGCATTTCTAATGAGAAAGGTTGTCGGAAGATGCTGAATGAGAAAAAAAAATCCCCCTTTAGTTTTCTTTTCGCGTGTTTCTTTGAATTATAGCTTTCGAAGAAATACTTTCTCGTTCATATTTTTTGTACAGAAATAAAATGGTTATGGTTTAATTTAAATAAATGTGAATATATACTTTTGTGAAGCCAAAATATTATTAATTGTGGACTCAGAAATCTTGGAATTTGAAAAACGAAACTAAAACTTTTTTGTGGACTTTTATCTACCTTTGGCGTGCAGTCTACTTTTCTGCTTTATTCTTAAATTACGATCCTAATTTTGTGGAGTGTTTGCATGACCTTAGATTGTGAAAGTGATATTTATTCTTTAAATAAAACTCAGTGGTGCAACAGTCCTACTGGGCCACGGCCTGCATTGCCTCGAAATCTGCTTTCCGAACCTTGGGCCTCGGGGTGCGTCTGAACAATTGGTCCGTTTATCGCAGGATCCCTGGTGTTTAGTCCCCAAGCGAACCTGATACTAATTTTATCGACCCATTCAAGGGATGAAAGGCCGCGTCAGGGTTTCTTAAACTGTGGGTTGCGAGCCCCAATGGAGTCGCAGGACCTGCAGCAGGGAATTGCTAAAATTTTTACCAGTTTTGATACTTCTTTAACACATTTAATATTTTATTTAATAATTTAAATAATTTTACAATTACCAAATATTTTTACACAATGTATCTGAAAATAGATACAGATAAGAAAATACAGAGAAAGAAAAAAACGAAAGCGTTTCGACGCATTCGTTTTATTATATAAACGTTCATTTTCCTTGCTTTGCACGCGACGCTGCCATTTCGTCTGTTACGTATTTAAAATTTTCACATTGTTTTATGTCTTAAAATTAGAAATTAAAGTTACTGACCTAAAACTGCAATAGTATATTACAGTATAAGTGAAAAAATTGTCAGTTTCACTCACGCGTGTGTCGGATTTGCGCAATACGTATGGGGCCCCACAAAATTTTTGTAAATATTATGGGGTCTTGGGGGTCGCGAATTACTTAATGTCTTGCGTTTTTTTTGTGCTTTGTTTTTGCGTTTTTTTAATTATATTTAATATTATGATTTATCCAGAACTCATTTAAGGTATTCCACAATTTGCAATGTATTTGATCATCTTTGCATCTGTACCTGATTATTATAGCACATCCTTAATATAACTGTATGCCTAACATGTACAATAATAGTGAAAATTGTTCCGTTTAGCCTCAGCAGTTCCCATCATGAACCTTCTTTCCATGTTCTGGTCCTTATTTCAATGTTCCTCGTTTCGTGACCAATCCCTGGAGGACACAGTACTAAGCTCTTTATTTATATTTATTCATGTATTTATTTTTAATTCCATCGACGGGATCCAACAGGCTGAAAAGCACCTAACCCAGTCGGCCAGCTGTTCCGTCGATGGCGAAAAGAAAAAAAGTGATAAAAAGGGGTCGCCACTGAAAAAGGTTTAAGAAACTCTGGGCAGAGTCAACCTTGTCCAGCCCGGGGATCGAACCTCGGACCTAGCAACTGCGCTACCGGGCCTTGACATTTATTCTTTAGAGAAAGATATTTTTAAGGGAAACCCGTACAGTCAAAATTCTTACAATCTTGTTATCTTGGGGATGAAATGAATTTTCTGACTGTGATTTACTTCTTAATTTTTAACAAGGGACGGGGAATATTTATTCAGTTTCATTTTAATTGCAAAAAAGAGTACTACGTTTATTGATTAGAAATTCTCTTTTTTATTAAAATGTTTTCCAGTTTTATAGTGATAATACCTGCTTTATTTGTTATAACATGATGGATGGTGACATATGTTTTGAAATATTAATTAATGGCAATATTAATTTAAAGCCAGTAACACATACATAAACGAAAAGAATTTAATATAAATTAAAAAAATGAGCATACTTATTTCTTAAATTTATGTTGTACAAATATTGTAGCCTATAAGGTATTTTCTAACTCCTTTCCGCTTACCTTCGTGGTGTAATGGAAAACATGCTCGAGCGCATTCGCGAGGTCCGGAGTTCGAACTCCAGCGAGGGCATACTTCGTTCCTATTATAGAAAATTAAGTGACTGAAAGCCTTTAAAAAAGTAATAAGCAGACTAATAAGTGCTGTAATTGATCATGAACTTAATTTTACATAATTCTTGTAGGAGAAAAATCATCCGATTTTCTACCTGCACATGGTGAAGTGAGTGGGGGAAAAAAGAAATTTCTATAATTTTCGTTTTGGTTCGGCCAATCGGACGAAATTCAACTTATGTTTTTCATTCCTCGATAGCCCAACTTAGTGTATGTATTAGATTTATGTATAGCGCTGTTGTAATAATAATACGCACTTTGAAAGAAAGTTGGACTTTTATGAATTAACATGCCGATTTGGCTTTCATAGTTCAATTTAACGCATTATTATGCCAAAATGCTAACTGCTGTATAAATCGCATAGCATTGCTTTTTTACTTCCTTGTACGAAGTAAAAAGGAAGTATTGTAATCGCGAAAAGTTTCAGGCAGAATATTTCAATGAAAATATCCATTTTGACCGCTATCGAATGCAATTGAACGATGTTTTTGAGTGATATTTGTACGTAAGGACAGAATAAAAGACTCGTTTCCTCCAAAAAAATTATAAAACTGCTTTAAAATTAATTCTGAAGAGAATTATTCGTGGCGTCTGTACGAACGTATGTACGTACGTGCGTAACTCAAAAACGAGTAGCCTCAGAACATTGAAATTTTGTATATAGGACTGTTATAACATGTAGATGTGCACCTCGTATTTTGGTTGCAATCGGCCGCACCAAACGTATATAAATATATTTTTATATATATTCGCTTTGTTACCCGGCTCAGTGATCTCAGTTTCTTTACTCGTATATGTTTGTAAATTGTACATTTTTTGCTTTAAATAATGAGTGAATTATGTTGTTTTTATCTTCCGGTTAAGGTTTTCATGCCTTTAGTAAATCTGTATGCAATATTTTTAGAATTATCAACAATTTTAAAGTTGTTTAAGTGCCGCTAAGCCTTTTTTTATGGCGACCATGGATTGTTTACATTTGAAACAGCAGACTAGTGGATTTTTTGCCAATTTAGAGAAACTTAGCTTCGCAACAACAAAGATAACGCCTTCATTTATTATTGTCAATTAAATCATGCTTAAACCTTTCTGGAATTTTTTCGAGGAAATAAGTGTTTAAGATTTACTTCGTAATTTTTAATATAGATATTTTGAGTTTTTATGTATTTTTGCCTTCTCGCGAAGTGAGAACTGAATTAATTGAATGAGAAATACTCAATCGTCTGTGAAAACTGTTCCTTTTTTGTTTTGTTTACTTAATTTCTTTTATACATCATTCTAGCTTTATTATAGTATTTGAATAGAACAACTGACAACGATTAAATAATTCTATTCTTTAAATGATATAAATTTTGTGCATTATGAGTTATAATATGAACGAAATATAATACTGTTAAGTGAATCTAGCGCCAGAGTGTCGCTATGGTAAAAAATACTAGCGTGAATTTTAAAGAATGCATGTATTCTATTGTGGTTTATGCGCTGTCGGCGAAGTTGATTTAATTCAGTCCAATATGTTCAAAAGAAATGCAAGAAAAAAATGCGTATAATTTAATATTCCGTACAAGGAAGTCATGTGGTGCACACATCAGATTTTTTTTTTAAATTAGCACTCGGAACTTTAATTTGCAATTTTGATATAATTTGGTATATATTTAATATAATTGGTTTTTAAAGTAAACTTCCTTGATTGTTTTCTTTTATAATCTGAAATTTAGGTTTAATCCACTTAAAGGCTAGACATATTTTCCGATTTATTAAAAAAATTACCTTAAACCTAATTTTTATAAAGTTTCCAAAAAACGTTTGATTTAGGATCTATAAAAGCTTGCATAGCTTCTTATATAAATGCATTTTAAGCATATTTACGAAAAAAAGCAAACTGGAATTTTTTAATAAAAATTTTTGAAGATGCATTTAATTTTAAACATTAAAAATATTTGAATTGGTTTCGAAATTGGTTTAGGGTTAAAAGAGATTGCAAATAAAAATCTAATATTCACCTCTTTTTGCACTGTTTCGGCTGTTTGTTTCGGAATTTACTTTTCATACCAGTTTATTTTCGTTGAAGGTTAATAAACGGATTTTCCCAGAGAAATATTTTAAATGTTTTAATGTAAAAATTCAAGTTTACAGTTTTTGGTAAATTGTGACTATTAAAATTTTTTACGAATGTTATTTTATGAAAAACTGACTGAAGAAAATTCCTTTTAAATATCATCTACTTTTAGCTATAGATGTTTTATGCTACCCTATTTTCACTTAAACGTGTTTAATGTTTCAGTAAGTTGAATATTGCTTACCAAAATGACAGATTTATGTTGCTCAGCGATAATGCCACTGCTTACCATTGAATACGTGCACGCACTTTTAAAATATTTACATAAATGCATAAATTAGATTATTTTATGAGGATGATACTTAAAAAACAAATTAAAATGATTCAAGAGATGCATAATTAAACTCTGTTATTAGTCTGAAGTATTAACTGATCGGCAGAACTGATCGGACAAAAAACGAAAACTTATGTACACAATTCAGGAATTAATTTTAAAGAACTATAGATACAGAGTTCGTGATTTATATTTTAAGGTTTAATAAATAAGATATTTAATATTCATGAATAAAACGTAGATATTTAGTATTTGATGTGAGCATGAAAATGTGCATTTTAAATATATGACTTAAAATAATGTCAAAGCAATGGTCAAAAGCTTTATAGTAGATATAAAATCATGTATAATATCTTCAAAATATATTAACCCTTAGCGATCCGCACGTTTTTGTACCACTGCCTACCAGCAACTCCGGCACATTTTCGCAGTGGAATGCAGTATCCAGAATATCTGCATAAATCTCTTTCTTGTAAATATTTTACCAAAGAAAGGGATGTGACTATTCTCCTTAACTGACCAATAATCCTGCATATTCGCCAGGGGTATCGTACCCATATTGATAATAACTCCAATAAAAGACCAAAACTCATCCTCTTCCACCGCACGCCTCATTTTCCAAATAGATTACTAGATATTTATTTATTCTTTAGAATATTTTCTGCGTAATTGTTGGTTTCTTTTATAATTTCATTTACCAGCTCGTTTGTGAAAAATAATTTGAAATATTGTGTCGGCTGTACAATATTTGTAGGAATTTATGGTCCAGTGACCTTTGGCGATACACTAAAATGTATTCTATCCGGAATATCTAATTCTTCCGTGACATCGCGCCATTCATCTAAGTCTTCCGGTGACTCTTCGCTTTCACTTTCAATAACTACCATTCGTCGTCTCTTTGGTAGTATAATTTCGGAACCACTACTCTTGAAGTTTCAGAATTATAATCAACATTGTCTTCCACAATATCTTCTAACAATGAAAAATCAAACACATCTTCACTAGCACTCAACTCACTATTCTCATCGCAATAATTATTTTTTTCCATGTTGTTAATCATAAACTGGGTCAAATAATGTTTTAATCGTAACAGTAGCGAGACTGAGGCCGTTTTAACTACAGATAACAATTGCCAACGCCGACGATTCCGTAACATCTTTAGCCTAATCATGCTAAAAACATTGGGCTCCGCAGTGGAGCCTACGGAGTTACGGAACAAATGACGGATGCCTCCGTATCGGAGCCAAAGGACCGCTAAGGGTTAAGATCTTTTACCAATAGGTTATATGTAAAAGGATTCTTTATACGAAACACAACACAATTATGCTGTAGATACAATTTTATCAGATTACCAATGAAAGATATGTAAGGGTTGTTTATCAAGAGACCTTGTTAAATGATCAATTTTCAATTTGTATTAGTTTGATATTTAAACAATTTTTACGTATCACACAAAGCACTTTTTGCATGTCATCTTACAATTCAAAGAAGCGCTGATAATCATCTTTACGAAATATAATATTTTGGGAGAAATGCATACACATTTTTATGCTTAAGTGGATTAAGCAGTTTAAAAGAGCAATAAGAATAAACAGCGATTAAACATACTATTTTTTCATAGTTTTGAAAAAACATAAAAATATTGGGAAATTCACTATGAAGTAGGAATATTTTACAGCCAGATTTGGATATATTTTTTATTACTTTATACATACTTCTTGAAAATAACATTGAAAATTCTACGGTTTTTCTTTCGATAAGTGAAACTAAAAAAAGCCTCATTTTATCAAAATATTCTCTATAACTCTTTTTATGATGCTGTTGTATCAGATTTTTGCTATAATTTATATGGTTGTTGTTTATTATAAAACTATGCCAAAAATAAATTGCATCTCTACAGTTGTTATAGTAGTAGTACTACCAAGTTAGTACACACCAAAAAGTATATGAATGAGAATTAACTCTATGTTTTTATTACAGTGACTGTCTGCAATAAAACCATTGATTATAACTTTTTTTTTTTTTTAACTTTTCACTACAGAAATTTAAATAAGATGGTTGAACGATTAAATGAGTTTCATTTAAATTAGAACCAAGCTTGTTTTACTTTCCCTTTAAACTTAAAATGAGTTTTGAAAGCCTGAGAATTACATTTACTTCACACAGCATCTCTTTAATGCGAGGAAATTCTTCAGGAATAACGCACCTAAAAGATTATAAACATTTTATAGTTAGTGAAAGTAATAGGATACTAATGACATTATATTTTTATTATTAAAAAAAACATAGAGTTACAGAAATGTTAAAAAACACCTTACATAGAAGCATTATAGTATGTAGAAATAACAAATATGAACCAGAGCAGGCGAATTGAATAGCCTGTATAAGTGTTTACACTGCATACTAACAATGAATGCAAAGAAACATGCTGCAAAAACCAGTTCAAACAACTGGCCATTAAAATTGCTACGCCACGAAGGGGAAGCAATTAAAAGAATAATATTTATTTCACACACACACACACACACACACACACATATATATATATATATATGAAATAAATATTATATATATATATATATATATATATATATATGAAATAAATATTATATATATATATATATATATAATTTATTTACTAAAGAAATATTGATTATATTATCTCCTAAGATTAATTTTAGTAGAATTACCTAAAAAGAGTGAATCCATAGTTAGTAAGTTTAATTCCGAAAATTGTTTTAAAGTAACTTGAATATAAATTGTTAAAAATGTTTAACGGGGACTTGAATTAAATCATGAATAACCAAATTTCAATTGTAAAAAGAAATTAAATTAAAAGCAAGTAACTGAATTAAGAGCAAGTAATCATTGCCATTGATCTGAAATTAGTTGACTTTTCAAAGGGAATAAACCAACTCCCGTTCAATGTACAATAATTAAAAAATAAATACGAAGGTGTTTCGTCCTTTACTCAAGTAATAAGGCGATGCCAAACTGGCAATTTATGTTAGGCGAAATATTTCCGTGAATTGAAGGAATCAAGAACCAATGCAGAGCACCAAAGAACTCATTCTGATTAAGCATTTTCGCTAATTCAATTTTGAGTGAAAAGCAATTTATGCAGTAAAATTGATAAATTACTTGAGCAGTTGTCCCCCGACACCCTCGTGTTTATGCATTTTAATTCAAAACTATTTGTAAAAAATTAAACATTGGAAATTGACTTTATGAATGCATTCCAATGAATTGAACTATTGATTATGATACTATTGATTATGATATGCATAATATACTATTGATTGCGAGTACTATTGATTATGATATGCATAACATAATATTTTAACACCATAAACTAATGTTTATTCTCTTTCAGTAAAATTAATAGATTATGAATTTATTCTGCGCATAAAATTTTTATTAATGTACGAGTGTTAAGATGGGAAACACAAATACAGAAAGAAGAGAGAGGATATAGTCAAAGTATCAAGTGGATTGATGTGGATTAATGCTAACATGAAAGTCCCCTTTAATTTCGTAAAATAAATACTTTTATTTCATTTAACAACTTACATACAATACTGAATAACGAAATTATTTTTCACTCTCTTGAAAGACACTTATATTTTAAATAAAATATAGCAATGAAATCAGTTTTACTTGAGTAGGCGTAAATGTTTATACATAATTGTGTTTTTATTTTTTCACTGTATTAAAACAGAAGAAAGTACTTTAATAAAAAAAAGTAAAGTACTTTAGAACTTTTATTAAAAGTACTTTAAATAAATTTGATTTCACTTCTTGAGTTTACGTTTAGAATAATAGAACTTGTTATGCCTAAGCACTGACTGACGAAAAAAAAAAAAATCTGAAATGTTTCAGATTTTAAATTACGTCCAAAGGGGCGTTTTTTAACATTTTGTGTGTTACCTTTCTTTATTAAATATCATGTTCCTCGCACGTAAACCATAAGATCCAGTGCAACAGCAATATCGCAAAATAGTTTTAAAACGAGCATATCTTTAGAATTTCCGATACAGAGACTCACGCGCTGGAGATAAAAATGTTTTTTCTGCACAACGTTGCCATTGCTCGCTTTGAAATCCTTGAGTTTGTTAATCAAAAATTCGTCAAAGTTTTAAAAAATAGGAAATCGATCATAAAACAAATTTCAAATTTCAAATTTGGTCTTCCACATACTCATATTCGTTGGAGGATTACGTTATTCAAAATTCGATGACTCTATGTACCGTTGTTTTATCACAATACGAGAAATATACATACATTTATGCAGATTTTTCATTATTTAATTTCTTCAAATATAATGCAGGACTCTAACATTTTGTGGCAACAGTTTGAAAAGTGAACCGCCATTTATGAGTCCGACGCAAAATGCCAAAACGAAACAAATAGTCCTTCGGGATTCAAATCCCTTTGGACTAAAAAAAAAAAAAAAACGCAGACCCGTATATCGGTCGTATTTGCTTTTATGTTATAAAATAGTTATTACCTATATATCTGTCTAATTACGTGCAATGTAATGTTATTCAATTTTTTACATATTCGCCGATTTACATCTTATTTACGTGTGATATTGCTGAATTAAATTATCAGTATTAACTTACAATAAAGAATTTTCTTTATTGTGAACCAATAAACTTATTAAGCATATTCTTCTAATTTAATTTAATAATTCTTAAATTATATTCTACACAGCTTTAGCCTTTTGTATTATTTAAAACAGTGAAAACATTAAAATATGTAAATTAACAGCTATCCTAAATGGGGATGATTTGATAAGAACAAGCTATAGAGATATTTAAAATTCTCTGACGCCTTTTCCTTGAACATCCATAATTAATTATTTTAATTATTTTGTAAATAAAACATCTAAACTAAAAAATTGCTTGTAAAATTACTCAACGAATTGATAATGAATAGCTATGATTTTAGGTTCAAAACATTTTTGTTTGATAACTTCGGAGTTAAGAAGACCAGAACATTTTGATACGGTTTTGAGGTTTTACGTTAGTTAACGTTAATTAAGCTATCTTATTCATTTGGCTTTATTTTCACTCCTAATTTTGTCAATTGTCACCAGAATATAAATTAATTAAAACGTAAATAAGATCAGAATGCTCGAGATTTCAAAGAACACTGGGCATCATAGGCTTATGTCACTCTACTTTGCTTTCCTGCTGTTGAATTTAACATATCAGCTTAAAAGCTACTGCTAGCATGTATTGCTTCGCGAACATTTAGGCCCGAGCCAAGATTTCGGAGTACTGATTTTGCGTTTCGTATTTAGTTCGATATGAATGTGTGTTTTGGTTACCTGGAAATTAGCGGAGTCCTGTTACTGTTAAACGTTTGAGTTTTTGAAATCATCAAGTCAATATATTGACAAATCAATTTTATTTTAAATATATACTTGAATTATAATATTTTAAATTAACAGCCAGACAGGTTGAAAACTCACCTGACAGTTTTTGTGATTATAATGAGGTGATTTAATTATTTAGAATAATAGTGTAAATAAATATCTTGATAACTGACTTTTCAAAAGTCATCTTATGTGTACTCGGAAGCTTTGTCACCTACTGCTAAAAGAAGAAAAGTCTAAGGCCTTGACTAAGAATTAAAAGGCTGTTTAAGAGGTCTAAATAGAAGAATCATTTCTTAAATCACTTCAGTTAAACTAATATTCATTTAAATCATTTCCTTTATTTAAATTAAGATTTAAAAGGCACAAAATTTAATGCTTTCATAAATTTCGAAATTTATAAATAAGAAGATCTGAGAATGTCATAAAACTATCAGATATTTGTTAATGCTTCGCGAAACATTTTATTTTATTATTCTAATTACCTTTTGTTAAAGAAAAAGGTTAAAAAATAATTTTTCGCATAGTTATTAACAAAATAATCTTCCAAAATTCGTCATTGGGAATTTGTACTTCTGTCGTAGCTTCGAGAGATTTGTATTTCCTCTACATTTTCATTCAGAAGCTTATTATCCATTGTTTCATTTCAAATAGAAATGAATTCGTACTAAATGACTAAATTCTCTGCATCGGAAAATTATTACAGCTTTCAATTTCTCACATGATGGGATAAAAAAAATTTATATTCCAATAATATTTTTAGATATTAAAAATTATAAATATTCGTACATTTATAATTTAACATTATTATTTTTGTTAATTAATAGTTCACTAGAAAGCCCTACATTTAAAGGTTATTCTCATATAAAAAATCATAAAAAGGAGTTTTTATAATTAAGTTTTATTTAAGTACTAAAAATTCTGAATTTTTACCTCACAATGGCGATTGGGTTTCCTAAAAACCCCAGTCGCCCTTTAAAAGGGGGAGTATATAAGGTATTTCTCCTGCCTTCCTAGCGTGCCTTCGTGGTGCAGTGGTCAGCACACTGAGCCGGTATTTCAGAGGTCCGTGGTTCGATTCCCGGCGAAGGCGATTGCTCATTTTTCATCTTGCCTGCTTCCAAAAAATACCTAATGTCTCTACAGTGGTGTCCGAACTATAAGGGTATTGGATGAGGATTCTCCACACCCAGGATTTGGCGATTGGGTCCTCTAAAAACCCCAGTCACCCTTTAAAAAGGGAAGTATATAAGGTATATCTCCAGCTTTCCTAGCGTGCCTTCGTGGTGTAGTGCTTCTGCATGCTGGGCCGGTATTCCAGAGGCCCGTGGTTCGATTCCCGGCGAAGGCAGTTGCTAATTTTTCATCTTGCCTGCTTCCAAAAAATACCTAATGTCTCTACAGTGGTGTCCGAACTATAAGGGTATTGAATGAGGATTCTCCACACCCAGGATTTGGCGATTGGGTCCACTAAAAACCCCAGTCACCCTTTAAAAAGGGAAGTATATAAGGTATAACTCCAGCTTTCCTAGCGTGCCTTCGTGGTGTAGTACTTCTGCATGCTGGGCCGGTATTCCAGAGGTCCGTGATTCGATTCCCGGTGAAGGCGTTGCTAATGTTTCATCTCTCTGGCTTTTCGAATTAACATAATGTCTCTATAGTGGCACCTGAACTAAAAGGGTTGTGGATGATGATTTCTCCTCACCCAGGATTTGGTGATTGGGTCCGCTAAAAACCCCAGTTGCCCTTTAAAAAGGGGGAGTATATAAAATATTTTCCCTCCTTCCTAGCGTGCCTTCGTGGTGTAGCGGTTCTGCATGCTGGCCCGGTATTCCAGAGGCCCGTGGTTCGATTCCCGGCGAAGGCGATTGCTCATTTTTCATCTTGCCTGCTTCCAAAAAATACCTATTGTCTCTACAAGCTATTTGGCTTGTCTCGACGGTTTTTCTACTAACCAGAGCCTTCTGTTAACCCAGAAGTGCATGGCTTGTGCAAAACCAAGCTGCGTCTTTGGTAATTCTTGTTTTCAAATAAAAGTGCTATTAACACTCTTCTTCTGACTTTTTCTGTCTACAGTTTCAGACAAGAGGATTATTCCTCTGCAGTCTTTCTTGGGTTCACCAGTTTATGTTCCCAAAGAAGGTGAGACTATACATGTCGATAAGCCTTTGCTAACTTTTCTTATTTATGCATGGTAGAAATGTGTTCGTTTTTATAGAAATAAGTTGTAGCAATTAGATTTTCTCTTATGAGTCTCAAATACGAAGCTTTATATTTTTGTAAAAACCTCCTTTTTGGGCAGCAGAAAGCATTTCGAAAGGTAGTGCTATTACATACAGTTGTTCATCTGCTGCCACTGACATTACATTCAAGGAATTTTGAAAGCTTCCATCTGCTTGCTTTAATTCTTTAAACTAAGAAAATTTTAATTCTGTTCATTTTTCTGCCATTCATGCATATTTTTGAAATGCTTCTAACTGTTCCTTCCTTTAAATTTATCGATAAAATTAAGTTCTCATTTGTAAAAGACGAAACCACTGAATTTCATTTATGGAACATTTATAAAATTTTTTGTGAGCAGGGTCATAAAACATTTAAGGTTTTGGATAAAGAAACACGTTAGGTACGTGAAACAAAAGAAAGTCAAAATTCTTCAAATGCTTCCCATTTGTTTTGGAATAAAAATTACAGTTTAGATTTTTCGAAAGAGAAAATAGTCGATCGATATAGTTGACCCCTTAACCTGGATTTCCTAAATGCTTCAGAAAATTTCGTGCATAACAATCCAGTTAATGACATATCTTCCTCTCCGTTATTATCGGTTATCTATATTTCCTACCGTACCTGAAAATTTGTTCCGACCCTCACTTCTCTTCTTTCTAACTATTATTCTAACCTGCATTCGCAGCACTATAATTGCTTTTGTGTTTAGTGCTAATAACATTGTATTTTATTTCTGCAAATATGTAATTCATGACTGTAGGTGTTACATCTGAGATTTATTTGCCCTTGTAAGCCTCGTGTGAGGTACTATGGAGCCCATTGAGCAAACTAAAGTTCATTTAAAAAATACATAACTGTAGCAGGTTGGATTAATATCAAGAGACAATCATAACTGTGGCTACAACTGTGTATTTCGAAATAGGGAAGTAATGTATGGTAAATAAAATTAGAACGTTTTAAAAAGGTGCCGTAGAAAACAGTGACCTAAAATAGTTATTCATAAATTTTTAAATTTTTATTTAAAACTAAAAAAATAATCGTTTTGTTTAGGTTATAACAAAGAATTTCATTATCAATTGGATGAGAATTAGCAGAAAATTGTTCTTCCACTATTTTACAAGTATTATTGTCCGTAGATCTAGATAAATATAATTTTGATCCGTAAATAAACATAGTTTTGACGAATATGCAGTGAATTCGGATTCGGCCTAATCATAAACCATTATAATTTGCCTTCGTCTTTTTTACTTCCATGTACGAAGTAAAGAAAGTATTGTAATCGCGAAAGATTTTAAATATCATATTTCAACGAAATATCTATTTTAACCTTTCTGAAATCCAGTTAAACGATGTTCAGCCGTGACATCTGTATGTAAGGACAAAATAAAAGACTCTTTTTCCAAAATGGTTTGAAAGACGGATTTAAAATCGATTCAGAAGAGAATTTTTTTTTCGTCTGTACATAACTAGCATAACGCAAAAACAAGTAGCCTCAGAACATTGAAATTTTGTATACGGTACTGCTGTAACATGTAGTTAAAACCCCCTTGTTTGATTGTAATAGGCAGTACCAGAAGTCTATAAATATATATATATATATATATATATATATATATACACTGTTACCCGTCTCAGTGAACCCAGTTTTTTATTCTTATATTTTGGTAAAGTGTGCAATTTTTGCTTTAAATGTGACTGAATCATGTTGTTCGTATGTTTCGGTTAAGGTTTTTATGCCTTTAGTTAATCTGTGTGCAATAATTGTGGAATTTTCAAAATTTAAGTGTTGTTTTAAGTTCTACAAAGCCTAATAAAACCGCCATTTGTTTACATTTGAAAACTCTTAGTAGAATAGCGAATTAAGTCTGTTTCTGCACCTTCAGTTATAAGGTATTTTACCCGCCTTCTCAGCATGCCTTCGTGGTGTAATGGTAAGCATAAGTCTGCATGGGCATTTTCGTGGTTTTCCCCATGTGTAACGTGGATACGAGACAGTTTCCTTAAAAAAAAAAAAAAAAAAAAAAAAAAAAAAAAAAAAAAAAAAAAAGCCCTTTACTGGGCATCCCGGTAAAGGTATTACTCGGCGCGTATTCGAAAGGTTAGAGTTCCGGCGAGGACATTGCCCATTTTTCAAGTCTTCTGCTTTTCCTAAATGCTAACGACTCGGTGTCTTTTTGCCAAGTGAGACCGAAAGAGAACTTTTAGTTTTGTGTATCGAAAGATTTGCCTTCTTGTCCGCTTGTGAGTGTAACGTGTATACGAGCCAGTTCCCCTTAGAAAGTCCTCCACGAAGGCATCCCTCCCCTTAGGCAGATAGCCCTAGCGTGCTTTGCCATAATTAAATAATCCAATCCAATCTTGTCCGCTTGTCGAATTGCTTGTTTTTGAGTAGAAACTGTAATTTTAATTCTAAAAAAAAAAATCTTTTTAACTGTTTTAACTCCATTAGGTTTTTCTGTATTTTACAATTTTTATCAAGATCTTTCGAGTTTCATGTATTTTTGCTTTGCTGCGAAGTGAAAGATGAAGTAATTGAATGAGAAATATACCTATAATGAAATTCGAGGAAATAAGTTTAGAGGAAATGCAGTTAAAATATTTATAAATAAATATTTATATGGTGTCGATAAGTCATATGGGGTCCACATCAGATTTTTTTTGTTTTGGTTTAAAGTGCAGAATTTCAATGGGTTCAAAAATCGAATTGAATATCGAAATGTAGAATTTGAAGTAAATACTGATGTTTTTCAATAAGGTCATAATTTTCCATTACTCGAAATTGTTTCCTCTTTTAAATTTTTACTTACCGAATCTGAATTTCATTTTTTTAAAAATTTCTTCTGTGTATTTGCTCTAGATGCAGTTAAATAGCTAATATGTCTCTTGAGCCATGGACATTAATTTCGTAAAAGGTCACTGAAAGCGAAGTAGAGAGATAATTTTTAACTTCAACCAATTTTCTGACTCCGCCGCCCAGTCGGTATGGTGGTCATGGAAGCTGACTGCGATGCCAAAGGGTCTGGGTTCGAATCCCGGAGAAGGCATGGTTGTAACTGTCCGTCCCTTCATAGGAAAGGCGATGGTGGCCCACCTATTAGGTGCCTTCATAATAAAGAGACCGCCACATCTGGCCTTGTATAAATGAATGGACTGAGTTACATTTGTAATTGTTCACGATTTGACATTGGAAAAAAAATCTGACTCTAATTTATAACTGAGAAATCTTCCAACCTAGAACTGAAAGGCCAGATCCCAGAAGTGCTGTTAAATTGTTGCATAATTCGCGCTATGAACATAACAGCTGGCCCAAGCTAGGAGTATCTAACTTCGTCCTTTGGCAGTAACATACACATTGCTCAGGTCTCTTTTTCATCTTCTTCGCCTATAGCCAACACTGATATTGATACTGTGATGACGAAAAGCAATTACTGTATTTTTTCTATGTTATGCTTTTAAAATTACATTATATTCCGAAATAAATTTAAGCTTCGAAAATTATCTGTTGAATCGTATTATGGTAAATTACTGAAAAGTGAAATATTTTTTTTACATCAAAATATCTTATTTTAATCCAGGGATAGCCAAATGTATGAAGCTTCGTTACTGTATAATTTTTAAATCCTACTGTAAGCTACCAACCAAAAGAAATACCAATTTCTTTCATTTGTTAAAAAATATTTACACTTGTTTATTTAATACTAGCGGAAGAACCCGATGCCAGTTAAGCTAGATTGAGTGTAATGTATATACAACAGAAAGAAACAACAGAAATAACAACAGAAAGAAAGATACCGCTGTAATCCTCCTCTAATAACGATGCAAAAATTGCGATTCGTAGTCATACATTTTTCAATCTGAAATTAGCGCAAATTGCGCTTTGGCAGCTGAGGATGATCTATGAAACCATCGAAAATAGTCCAGTGAAAATTTGAAAATACGAGTATAATGCTGATTTTTGTTGTCTGAATTCTAAATTAATACTTGGTCGGCGTGTTATTTTATCTTAATTACTGAAGATATTTTGAGTTTTTATGTATCTTGTCCTTGCCGCGAAGTGAGAACTGAATTGATTGAATGGGGAATGAATTGTATCTCTAATGACATTCGGGGAAATAAGTTTAAATGAAATGCACCAAAAAAGATGCATAATTTAAAAGACCGCACAAGGAAAAGGTATTGTCTACATTTAGATTTTTATTTTTAGTTTTTAGGTCTGTCTCCGGTTGTGATTTCTTTTCCATGCGATCCTTGATTCCAGTCACATCTAATCTCCAGAGATCAGAAATTGCTATTTCCTTCACAAGCAGTGATGTTACAATAATTGCAAAGTTTTTTGTCTTATAAAATCCTTTTATGGAGCTTGCCCATTAATGTCCATCCGAGGTAGGCTTCAACTGCAACTAAACATGATGCTAATATTTCTCTTCTGCATGTAAGATGCCTACCAATAATATCTGCTCTAATGAGGACTTGAATGGATTCATAAAAGGAGTTACCATCAGTTAAAACAACACCCACGTCTTTCCGTTCGTCTAACAAACGTACTTGGCAGTACAATTCCATATATACTATCTTTGATCCAAGGTGTCAAAAGTGCAAGTAAAATACCCATTTTAGGTGGAATGAATACAGCATTTGATAGGATTTTTTATATTGCAATGATGCATCGTGCAAATAGAATTGAAGCTGACATGACATTATTAAAAGCAGATATGACGAACTGAATACTATTGAGAAAGATGTGGTTGAAATTAAAGATCTACTTGAAAATAAACGGCATGAAAGAGATAATGTTAAATTGGGAAAAAAAAATTAGAAAATAGAGAAAAATGAAGTGATCTTGAAACCTACTGCTACTGATATGGATGGTTTTGATGAGTTATCTTCATGTTTACAATCAGAGGATGTGAATATCAAAGTTATGAACTCTTATTTTAAGAAATATGGAGATGTTGTTATATGGGTAAAAGATAGGAATGAGACGAAGAACCTCCATAAAGTGACTAAAGAAAAGCGAAATTTAAGGAATACAGTACATGTTAAGAGCAAGAAATTTATTACACCTAGAGGTATTATGTATAGTGTTTCTGATGTTGTAAAAAATGAGGAAATTGTAGAGAAGTTTAAAGTGGATTGTACCTGCGCCGGTGATTGTGTCCGCTTTCTATTTTACGTGAATAAAGATAGAGAAAATTGTACTAGTCACAGAGTTTTCGACATTAATGCAAAATGTCAGGTGGAAACCTTGCAGAGTAACAGGTTCCCATTTGGATTGAAATCTTACCCAGTCATGCCTTTGCTTCATCCCAAGCGCTGTTTGAGGGGGCTCATACACCTTAAACCCCTTAACACCCTTCGAATATATGACTGTTGCAAGAATTGGGACATTTTATTTATATTAAAATCAATTACTTCCAACTTTTTACAGATGACTACATAATACAGCTGCTTTGGAAACTAGTAACCAGAAAGTTTGTGTTGCCACAAATATTTTTGTAATTTAATCCGCTTTGTGACAAAATATTTCGTCACGTTTTCACCTTGCGCGCAAGATATTTTAAAAATGGTTAATGGTACATACTTGAAATTGGATGTAATTCTTCATATGAGCCCTATTTTTTAACTGAACCAAAAATCTGATGAATGTTTTAATATTAAAAAATTTTATGGACGGAAACATTACAGGTTTTTTTTTAATAAAATACATTTTATAAACTCGACTCCAAATAAAATAAAAATTTAACATGAAATTCTTAGAATTTTTGGTTCACGGTAATTTCCAAATGTTATAAAAGCTATATATGAAATATTGAATTAAATTATGCAATAGAATGTTTTAAACCGTTTGCGCAAGGTGGAAACATGACGAAAAATTTTGTCAAAAAGCGGATTAAATTATCAAAATATTTGTGGCAACACAAACTTTCTGATCACTATTTCAGAAAGCAGCTATATTATGTAGTCAGCTGTAAAAAGTTGGAAGTAATTGCTTTTAAAATAAATAAAATATCTCAATTCTTACAACAGTCACATATTCAAAGATATTATGGGTTTTAAGGTGTACGAGTCCCCTTAAATTAAATAAAATTCGGACATACTAAAAATTACTGTAAAAATAGAGTTAGCTGCATACGATGCTCTGGAGAACACAAAAAATATCACTGTATGGAAGAAAAACGTGTTAGTTGTCGAGTTTCAAATGAAACCTTTCATACAGATGATGATACTAATCACGATATGTTCTTCAAAGGAATGCCCAGTCTATAAAAAAGAAGTTAAATATATTTTGGAGCACTTGGATGTGGATCACTGCGGCTTGGCGTTTACGTTTTTTTATTGTTTTATAAGGTATTTCTCCCGCTTTCCTAGCTTGCCTTCGTGGTGTAGTGGTTCTGCACGCTGGGCCAGTATCCAGAGGTCCGTGGTTCGATTCCCGGCGAAGGCGGTTGCTAATTTTTAATTTGTCCGGCTTTTTCAATTAACCTAATGTCTCTACAGTATTATTTCATCTTTCGGAATTTAAAATTCTGTAAATACTTTTAGTTTATTATTTTAATTTGTGTTTTATTCCCATGAAGCTGTTAAATAATAATCTTAACCACTGTTCAGTTGCGGTATTCCGACTGTCCAAGTATACGGAATTTATTGGGAAAGTCTTATGATGTGACCGTATCTTATTGAAAATAAATTTTCATATTTGAGAAAGGATTGGAAAGTGGTAATGATGAACGGTAGTAGATATGCTGTTATGTATGCCAATGAAAATATTAAATTTACGGCAGGTTTGATTTCGGATACAATTGTTGCGGTTTCTGTTTCTATCGAGAATGAATTTATGGGAATTGTTTCTATATATTTATCTTCAACGGAGGATTTGCATGAAAATTTAATTAAATTGCAAGATTAATTAAATGGTGCGATAATTTTCTTCTATTGGGAGATTTTAGCTCGAAGCATTTTAACTGGGGAGCTAGGAGTAGTGAAAATAGAAGAATTTTAACTTTCGATTTCATTTTACAGAATAATTTGATTCTCTGTAATGAATCCAGTTCGTTGCCCACTTTTGTATCTCCAGCTAGGAAGGGTTGGATAGATTTAGTTTTAGGGTCCACTGAAATGGCCTCTATGTCTGTGGAATTAATTATTGAACAATAGCTAGCGAATATATTGCGAGCGAATTACATGAATATTGATGAACAATAGCTAGCGAATTATTGAACAATAGCATTATTGAGCGATCATAAATATACTTCTCTTAATCTGAATGAAATGCATGTGGAGTATGGTAAGAAATTAGATTTTTCATATGATATACAAAAGATTTGAAAGGTATGTTAAAGGTTTAAGGAGTAACATGAAGAATTTAGGGAAGGAACTGATAAATATTGCACAGATGTGCTTGATGACTTATTGTTAAATTGGAAAATATATTAGTTGATAGAGCCAATAGGGTCCTCAGGTATGAGAGGAAAGATAAGAATGCTTTTTTCTGGTAAACACCGGAAATGCAGAGAGTAAAGCGACGGATGGATTCGTGCAGTTAGAAAACAGCATCAGATTAAAAATATATGCGAAAATATTCGCATGGAAAGGAAGATCCTACACAAAAAAGAGCTAGCTGCATGTAAAAACGGTAAAGATAGTAAAACGCCAGAGTAAAATAAGTTTCTTTGTTGAGAGTGCAAAATGTTATAGAGGATTTCTTCGTGCAGTTAATGGTAAAACACGTGTCTCGGATATGATTGTCAAAGAGAAAAGTAATACTGATGGGAATAATTTTGAGGTTATGAAGGATTATTTTAATAGGAACTTTGACTGTGGCTCAGTTGAAGATGTTTGTTTTGGGTGTGGATCTGTTGCAGGATGATGAATGCGCTTCAGATGATCTGCAACATGTTTTAGAATTGTGTAATCGTAGTGATCCTGGACGAGGTGGGATCACGGCCGCTATGGTAAAAATTTTATCTTAGAAATACTCTGTTTTTTTATGTTATTATACAATAAACTAGAAAGCCCGGCGTTCATACGAAATGACCGCTGTTCTAGATATTAAAAATTGTAATTAAAATTATTTGTGCAAAGGTGTCTGCTAATTTAAACTGAATTACCCAGGGCAGGCGGCGAGGACGCCCCTTTGCTTCCTGCCCCACAAGGTTTCCTCCTTCTACTTTCTTAATTATTTAAAGTAGAGTGCAATGAAGGAAACTGCTGGCGGTACATTTCTTAAGAGCCACCGCTAGCTCAATAAATAAAGGTGATTTAAATAATAAAATGTTAATTCACATGTCAAAGATCTCTTTGTACACAACATTTCTTGTGTAGATCTTTCCATCATTTTTAAGCTCGCCTTGCAGAGGACCATCCATTATTTTAAATTTTACGTCCATTCTTTCACGAACACTTGAACAGGCAACATAAAGTTGACCGTGTCCAAATGCAGGCCCAGGTAAAAAAATGCCAACACGCTTAAGTGTTTGGCCCTGAGACTTATTAATGGTCAGAGCGAAGGCAAGTTTTACAGGAAATTGTCTACGTCTCAATTGAAACGGAAACCCTGTGCCGTGGCAACTTCACACCATTGGCTAGTACAGTTACGCAAGCAATCAATAAACTATCGGCGACAAACAGACACTTAAGCCGCATATATATATGGGGTGAAGTAACATCATCTCCTCCGAAACGGCTGGCTCCCGGGCTTAGCGAAGCACACCGTTGGATTCCGCAGGTCTGTGGCACGCCATTTTGACCATTCGCGTCTTCTTGGGACTTTAATTAGCCGAGATATTAATTAAAAACTAATTTTCCCTACGTTTTTTCTACATTTTCCACTTTATTTCTTGGGTTTTCTTTATTAGAGGGATTTGCCAAATTCTTTTTTCTCGAATATATGCGGAACGGCGCCGAGTTGAAATTCGAGACCCGTATCCTCGGATTCCAAAAAAATTCTCGGAATTCATCGATACCGTTCTCATCTTCTTACGACTTTAACCGGCCGAGATATTAATAAAAAACTGCGGAAATGTTAATTTCAGCGCTCATTTTTTCGAGTGGCGACAATAAACTATCGGAGACACACACTTTAGCCGCTTATATATATAAAGATGCCTTGATTTATAGTATTTTCCTTAAGTTTAGAAAAGTCTAGAGTTTTATTTATTCCAAAGTTTGTTGGGGCGATTAATTATATGTTTGTTAAAATTTTGTGCAACAGTTTTGGATAAGTTATCAGGTTCAATGTTTCTTCTAACCTTCTTCGGAAACATACAAGGACCTGACTAGGAACAGAGAGCTTACTAAAGCTATGTTCACTAATTGTAGTAAGTAGACAGGATACAGACGAAGGGTATACAAAACCCTTTATTTTTCTTTATATACAATGACTTCCGTACTTCGGAATACAATGACCCTCCACTCGGGGTCTAACGTAAAAGATATCAAAATAAAACTAAACTCTAATTTAACTTTAGAATAAGATTGGCCTTATAATAACAGGAAGCGTATGTAGCACAGAGACTGTGAACACTACAATACGTTTAATTTATCAAGAGGATTAAAACCTCTGGCCTGGAAGGCAAATAGCAACTGCGTAACTTCTAAGGTAAGCGGCCTGCTTCGAACTCACTGCTTCCTCTCTCTTTCGCTTGGCAAAAAGGCCACACTTAAATACTTGGCGTTCGCCAGACAAACTTTGCATAAACTCCTTCACGCTTATAATTCTGGCCGGAAGTAGAAAATAAGAAGTGATAGTAAAGATTTAAAATAAAATAAACGTTAGTAAAACTTAAGATCCTTACATACTTCCCGCCAGAGTTAATTAGTTTGAAACTGAGGTCTAAAACGACCTTGTTGAAAACTTTTAGCTCTAGAATATAACGCGAGGCCAACCTTTTACAATCATAACTTCGTTAGAAACTAGAAAATTTAAAAGAAAGAAATTTGTTACAATAGCAGCTCCCAGGATCTACAACAATCTTTTTTTTTTTCATCTGTACTGCATCTAAACAGGAGCTTTATTCAATTCTGGTTCCTTCCAGAGATCTGGAAGGAAACTAGTTTAATGAAATGTTACACAATGACATTGCAAATAACATATAGAATATACTTCTCTTAACATTCTTATTTCATTCATGACTATTTTAATTATCTCTCCCCGTGCTCTCTGACATGTGTTGTAAAAGAACACCAAACACGAATGTGTTTCTGTCTACGTGTGCCACACTTCCTCCTACAATCAAAACACTAACGTGTTAAAATTCAACATAACGAGACCTCTTAACACACCCTACTTTCAACTCTAAACCCTGAGGTACTATTCTAAAAGTGGCTAACTCTAAAGTGTAGCGTCAGAGAGCCTAACTACATCATTCAACCTTTACCACATATTCACCATGATTTAATCTTTACAGTCACACGAATAACAAATTTTTAACATTACTTTCACTTTTACCATATCACGGTATTTCTTAACATTTAAAATAACAGTTCACATGTATATAAGAACATATCAACATGCCGTTAATTTTACACATTTGAAAACATACATTAGTAGTACATTGTTAACTTCTATTCTTTTCAAAGCAAGTGCCAATTCTTTCTACATTGAAATAATACTACATTTCAAAAAGTCTTTCAGACTAAAACTTCTTTCTTGCTAGAATGTTTTAAATAAAATTTATACAATAACTTTTTACAATATTTAAGTCTTTACACAACGCTATTATACATCAACTTTAGTTTTACGCGCGAGTAATTGAAAAACATAATAAGAAAATCGGTCACAACTCATTTCTCGCCCTTTTGGCGATAAAGGTAGACCTCGCATGAGGTAAAACTTCTTGAAATCTGCCACTTGCAGTAAGAATGAAAGATTAACTTAAGTTTGCAAAGTAACATAAAATTTTACTTATCTTTGTAATATTCGGACATCCTTTTCTGGGCCCAGTCTTTAAAGGTATAGAAGATAGTAGCTTGGTTGATCCTCCTTCTTGTACGGGCTCGCCCTTCAGTGCTTTCCTCTGGAAGCTTCCGTTTTTCACCAGTACGGCCACCCTTGAACACCTTCCTTTTGTCCTCTGCTTGTGGTCTTGGCCGTTTGAAGGCAGCTGGTCTTGGTGGAACCGGGAAACTTCTGTCGTGATCCTGCTTGGACCTCGTTGTTGGCCGTTCAAATTTTTCTTGTACTTTTTCCTCCGCCGCTGATGGCCCTTCCGCAGTTCGGCGACTTTTGCTGCGGAGAGTTCTGTCGGATGAGTCAATCTTCCGTTTTAAAGCCGGGTTATAGTTGCCGTCATTTCTCCTGGTCCTCTTCACATACGTCGTCCTTCTCCCTTCTTCATTCTGGGGGTGTTCGTGAACTCTGTTTTCTGGACGGTAGAACGGCTTCTTTTTCTTTTTACCTTCAATTTTTCCGCGGGGCAATTTTCTTTTCACTTGCTTCTGTCTCTCTGTCTCTCATTGGCTTGCCCTTGTACTTGTCGTTTTCCCACCTCTGGAACTTGTACCTGCGGTGTCTGCCGTGCCGGATCCTGCAAAAGATCTGAAAAGATTTGCATTTTATTACGATCGAAGTAGGGCTTAATTTGATCAATATTTGCGGAACAGATTTCACCATTTCTGGCCTTTAACACTACAACAGCGTGAGTTATTTTTTCTATAACATATGGTCCTTCAAATCGTGGAAAAAATTTGGCTTTTTATCTTCTGGTGCTGAAGAAAGTGAATGCTTAATTTTTAGTACTTCATCCCCTACTTTATAAGTTACTCCCCGTCGTTTCAAGTCATAATACAATTTTTGTTTTCTCTGTGCTACTTCAGTATTCTTCTTTGCCTCCTTAATTAGTTTTTCTATATCACCCATTTTAAATTCTGGGGCTCTTTGTTGCACATAAAATAATTTATCTAACGGTGTTATAATCTTTCTGCCTAGAAATAACTCAGCAGGAGTTTTGCCCGTTGTATCATGTTTTGCGGTCCTAAGGGCGAAAGCAAATTCATTGACATAGTTATCCCAGCTTTTATGAAAAATTTTAACATAACTACGGATAATTTTCACTATATTTCTGTTGACCCGTTCCGCTATATTTGATTGCGGCCGATACGGGACCATTTTTAAATGACGTATGCCCAGTTTTTTGCACATGTCTTCAAATATATTACTTACAAATTGAGGACCATTATCCGATATAACTTTTAGGGGCGCCCCGTATTTTAAAATATATTTATTTAAAATAGAATCGGTAACTAATTTCGCGGAGGCTCGTTTTAAGGGAACAATTTCGGTCCATTTACTAAAATGATCAACCATAACAAGGAGATAGCGACTTTTGTTTAACTGACTTTTTGGGAAAGGGCCCAATAAATCGATGCCGATTATTTCATTTGGAAATTCGGATTTAATACTATTTAGAAACCCGGCCGGGCGGAAATTAATATAATTAACGGCTTGACATGTTGGGCAGGACTGGACATACGCCCTTGTTAACTTTTGCAGTTCAGGAAAGTAGACTGCCTCGCGTACGCGTTGGATAGTTTTTCGAATACCAGCATGAGAAGCTAAAGGGCTGTCATGGAGCTCTTGCAGGATATTTAATCTAAGACTAGCTGGGATAACAGGTCGAAATTCGTTGTTGGAATTCGTAGTTTTTGTATAAAATAATAGACCATCTATTAGTTCGTAATGGGCCGCCCTATTTCTTATCGCCACAATATCTTGGTGGCTAAAATTTTCAGGATCCTTCAAATACTCATAAATACTTCCAAACTCAGGATCCTTACCCAGTTCGGTTATTACAGTTTCTCGGGAATTTATTGTACACGCTGTCAGCATTGCAACTTTTACGGTATTACCCTGTTCGTCTAATTTAATTCGTGATAGGGCATCTGCTACGATATTTTCCTTTCCGGGGGTATGCTTGATTACCAGATTATATTCTTGCAGCTTGAGTGCCCATCTTATTAACCTTGGGGATAAATTTTTCCCTGAGTACAATCTAGTTACCGCCGCATGATCAGAATATACTGTTATCGGCGCCTTTCCAAAATAGACTCGGAACTTTTGCACTGCTAACAGAACTGCAAGTGCCTCTCTCTCGGTCGCGGAATAGTTTCTTTGTGTTTGATTTAAAGTTCGGCTAAAAAATGCCACGGGCTGCTGATTTTGCAAAAGTACCGCTCCTACCGCATAATCCGAAGCATCCGCTGAAATTTCTAAATTTTCATCCTTTTCAGGAAATTTCAACACAGGGGCTTGCGTTAATGCTTGTTTTAATTTTTCGAAAGCACTATTGGCTTCGGCCGTCCACGAGAATCTTGCCTTTTTCCTTTTTAATTTTAACAATGGCTCAGCGATAGCCGCAAAATCGTTTATAAAGGACCTATAATATGAACAAAGTCCTAGAAAAGAAGAGAGCTTCTTTGCCGTGTTTGGAGTCGGATACTTTTGTACAGCGATTATTTTTGATTCATCTGCCTTGATCCCTTTTTGCGATATTTTGTAACCTAAATATTTTAACTCAGGGGCTGCAAATTTGCACTTTTCGACATTAACTTTTAGACCGGCCTCATTTAATAAAGAAAACACCTGTCTTAAATCCTGTATATGTTGGTCGAGATTATCACTAGTAATAATGATATCATCTAAATAGATAAATGTGGACTTTCCAAGAACAGGTCTTAACACAATGTCCATGCATCGCTGAAATGTTGCTGGGGCCCCAGAAAGGCCAAACGGCATACGCAAAAATGCATAAGTGCCAGACTTGGTTATAAAAGCAGTCTTAGGCACGTCCTCAGGCCTGACCCCTATTTGAAAATAACCATTCGTTAAGTCTAAAGTCGTCATAAATTTGGTTGATTTTATGTTCCTTAAAATTTCTTCTATGATCGGTAACGGATATACCGGATATTTCGTTATGGAATTTAATTTACGGTAATCAATAGCGAATCTCCACCTTTTTGGATGCTCCAAAGGATAATCATTATTTTTCTTACATAAAACCACCGGGCTAGCATAACTACTTGAGATGGGCGTTATGATCTTTTTACGTAGCATATCGGTAATATGCCATTCTATAATTTTTTCCTTATTCTTATCATACCGGTATGGTTTTTGACGAACCGACAATGCATCTCCGGTGTCAATACTATGGTTAGTAACCTGAGTAAATCCTGGAATATCACTAAATAAGGAAGCAAATTCACTTACCACTTGTCGGATTCTATCTTGCTCGTCATTAGGCAGGTGGTCAAGATTTAACCTTGGCGGTTCAACCTTTTCTACACGCACTGGTTTCATTGTCAGCCTAAGGGACGCTTCATTAAAATCCAGTGTAGCTTGTGCGTCTGAAAGAAAGTCTATTCCTAGGATTAAATGTGCTTGCAAATTCTTTACTATAAAAAACATCACCTTTACTTGTTCATCCTTGATACGGATATATAAAGGTACTTTACCTACGCACTTACATTCTTCTCCTTGCGCCGCTAATACTGTCGTATTATCCGCATTATATATGCGGTATTTGCGAAAATACTTTCTAAAAAAGACTTCTGCCACACAGGAACACTGCGCGCCGGTATCCAGGAGTGCGGTGGCCGGGATATTATTTACCAAGACTTCAATCTTCGGAAGAGTTAAATTTTTCACCATTACTGTATTTAACTTGTAGGAAGAGGGATTTTCGTGGCCTTCGGATTTCCGCACCCTCTCGTCAGCAGAAATCCGCTTTAGTTTAAATTATTTTTCCTTTCCGTGCTTTCCTTCTTTCTCCACCGGCCTTGAGACTTTTTTCCTGGGTTGCTATTGAACTGTCGACGTTCGCCGGCTGTTTTTGAATGCTCGGGTTTCCTTGCCCAGTGATTCGCTTTTTCTCCGTAGCCGTATGCTTGAGTTTGCTGTAGTCTTGGCGTATCAAATTGGTTTCGCTGTTGATATTGGCGTCTTCTTTCGACATCCGCCGTTCTTCTACTTTCAAACTGGATTGCTAGCTCAAATAACTTTTCCAGTGTAGTCGAATTTCTTAATTCAATAAAATCTTGCACTTGGGGCAGTAACCTCGGCAAAATCACTTGAATTATTTCAGGATCCGGACGGTTTCCATACAAGAGCTTGAAAACGTGAATTTTTCTTAAAATAAAGCTCGAGAGGTTTTCCATTCTTTGTTGATATATACTGAAAAGTTCTGTTTCTAATTTCGCACGATCCCTTACAACAGGGAAGGCTTTTAGTAGGGCAGTCTTGAAATTTTCGTAAGTATAGGTGGGACTTCCTGCTTGACCCAAGAGACTTCTGCCGATACATTTGAACCAGTTAAGCGCTTGGCCCCTGAAAGCGCTGGTAGCTAAGGTAACTTTTTGAAACTCGTGCACGGGGTAGAGCATGAAGTGGTCATCCAATTTTTCCAAAAAACTGGTTACCGGTGAGTTTCCATTAAATGTTGCTTCTGGTTTCATCGAAGCGCGCATGGTCTGGACGATGTACCCAAATCCTTCCAGGGCGGCAGCTGGCATTTCTGGATTATGAGCCGTTTCTGCAGGCAGCACAGGTTCTTCTTGAAACTCGGCCATGGTTATTCTTCTACGTTGGGCGCCACTATCAGGTTCAATGTTTCTTCTAACCTTCTTCGGAAACATACAAGGACCTGACTAGGAACAGAGAGCTTACTAAAGCTATGTTCACTAATTGTAGTAAGTAGACAGGATACAGACGAAGGGTATACAAAACCCTTTATTTTTCTTTATATACAATGACTTCCGTACTTCGGAATACAATGACCCTCCACTCGGGGTCTAACGTAAAAGATATCAAAATAAAACTAAACTCTAATTTAACTTTAGAATAAGATTGGCCTTATAATAACAGGAAGCGTATGTAGCACAGAGACTGTGAACACTACAATACGTTTAATTTATCAAGAGGATTAAAACCTCTGGCCTGGAAGGCAAATAGCAACTGCGTAACTTCTAAGGTAAGCGGCCTGCTTCGAACTCACTGCTTCCTCTCTCTTTCGCTTGGCAAAAAGGCCAGACTTAAATACTTGGCGTTCGCCAGACAAACTTTGCATAAAATCCTTCACGCTTATAATTCTGGCCGGAAGTAGAAAATAAGAAGTGATAGTAAAGATTTAAAATAAAATAAACGTTAGTAAAACTTAAGATCCTTACAAAGTTACTTAAAAATAGACTATACTACTTTTTTTAAAGAATGATTTTGTATCTACAAAACAATACGGATTTGCACCAGACCGCTCCAAAGAAAATGCTCTTTATGATCTTGTCAATATTATTAGTTCAGAAAAAACTAAATTCCATGTGGTTATGGTGTCCTTCGATGTCCCGAGAGCCTTTGACTCTGTTAGATTCTGTTAGATGAACATCTTTGCTCTCCACCCTTAGAGATTTTGAGCTACCCAAAAATATTTATAGAATCTTTCTTAGTTATTTTAACGAAAGGAAAGTTATTTTAAAATTTAATAAGGAAAATCGTATCGAAAGAATGGTTTACAAACTATGCCCACAGGGTTCTTGCAGTGCTCTACTGGTCTGGAACACCGTAATGTATCGATTGTTAAAGGAAGAGTGTTCAAATAGTGTAAGAATGTTATGTTATGCTGATGACATTTTATATGTGATTCGTGAAAACTCTTTAGAGATATTAAAGCAACTGTTTTCGTTAGCTGTGAAGATTTAAAAATGTGGATTGAAAAAGGAAAGCTGAGATTAAATTTACAAAAAACTAATTTCTTGTTTTACTCAAAGGGTAGAAAAAACTAGACCACCACAATTAAAATATGAAGGTGTTAGGATTAAATGTGTTGAAAGCCTTAAATATTTTGTTGTCTTCGACTGCATTTTGAAGAACATTTTAATAATATTTATAAAAGAACTAACACTATTCTGATGTATTATAAAAGCAATTTCTCAACTGAAAAGTAACATTATTGTATTAATTTACAAAGCAGTTATTACTCCCATTATATTATATGGTGTTGGTGCTTGGGGTTCCAGGGCTGAGGACCCGCAGCCCAATCAGAAATATATTAGTTAAAATAAAACTACACTGGCTGCTGCATCTAACCAGATGCTTTAAAACAGTCCGGAAGGAAGTCTTTTTCATATTGGCTGGTATGCCTTCCCTCTGGATATTTTATTCGTTTTACTATGATAAATTTAAATTACGTTCACAAAATGTTGATTTTATTACTTATGGAGGTCTTGCTATCTTCAGTATTAACATTATACATCCTAATTCAGAAATCAAACAACAAAAATCAACGTTATATTTTCAAATTTTCACAGAACTAGTTTCGATGGTTTTACCGAACCACCATCGTCAGCTGCAAAAACGCAAATGTGAAAGCACAGTATACATCCTGTATTAAGAAAATCAGTGGAATATCGGAGAACAAATGCTTGGGTAGGAGAATTAGACACATTTATTGAAGGTTCGGGTTATGACAATAGAATTGGTGCAGCATATGTGGTTTACGTGTTTGGGCACAGAAATAGACTATGGCAGAATTAGACTTGAACCTTACAATTCGGCTTTTCAAGCAATACAATTCGGCAAATTTACAATTCGGCTTGATTGGCTGCTTTAATATTTGCTGTTAAATGGATTGATGAAAACATGACTGTAAAAACATTTAATGAGACTATTTATTAATTATATATATATATATATTAATTATATTATTAATTAATTATATATGTATATATATATATGGCGATGTTCTCTTATTTGAAAGTACGTGGAATTAAATCCACAGCCCCGTAGTCAAGTTGTTTTTCCCGCCTTTTCTACACGTACAGTTGTAGAATGTTAAGGAAATTTTTAAAGCGAACTGCATTGGCTGACGAGGCTGACGTCATTTCTTGGAAGCTCCGCCTTTCCAGAGGCTATAAAAGGACTCGCAAAGGAATATCGGGGGCTTTTTCTTCAATGTCACGATGCAGTAAACTTCATACAAAAAGTTATTAGTAATTCTTTTTATTTACTCCGGATATCTGATTTTGTAACTATTTCTTCTGAATAATAATAAATGGATACTGTTTTTTAAACTTATCATCTGATAATTTAAGCTACGACAAAAGCTGGTACATCACATATATATATATATATATATACATACTAAAGAAATAATGATTATATTATCTCCTAATATTAATTTTAGTAGAAGTATCTAAAAAGAGTGAACCCATAGGTAGGAAGTTTAATTCCGAAAAATGCTTTAAAGTAACTTGAATGTAAATTGTTAAAAATGTTTTACGGGGATTTGAAGTATATCACGAGTAACAAAATTTCAATTGGAAAAAGAAAATAAATTAAAAGCAAGCAATTATTGCTATTGATCGAAAATATATATATATTATCAACATCTTCCAGTGCTTCCAAACCAAATAATGAGTCAGTATACACATATATATATACTGACTCATTATTTGGTTTGGAAGCACTAGAAGATGTTGATAACACTAATAATTTGTTCTCATATATAACAGATCTCATTGTAGATGTTGAGAGAATACAGTTGGGGCAATGAGAGGGCCGACATGCTGACCAAAGAGGTTGCTATGGGTAATGCTGGGAATGTGTTCGATATTCAAGCAACAAAAAGAATTGTTATTGGGAAGGATTTCTATTATGATTGCTGGAAAGAGAAATGGATCATTTCGGGAAAAAAGAAAGATTATGTGTTAAATTTTGAAGTTTCTGGCAATGCACGACATTTCGTCGAAGACTGCGTATTTGCGATATGTTAGGGAAAACATTGTAACATAAAGAATGCAAAAGAAAGAAGGATTCTACAGATGTCAAACTTCATTCAAATGAATCGGTCAAAACAGGCATTTTCTTTTAAATATGATGACCGAAGTTTTCCCAATTACAATACTTACTTTACTTCGTACAAGGAAATAAAAACACTGCACCTAAATGTAAGAAAATCATACCTTTTAACCGCTGTAATAACGAATTTTTAAGACATCATCTTTATTTTAAGATTTTCCTACATATTAAGAGGCTTAAATAGCTACTTCAGCTCATTTACATGTTTCTTCATTCAGTTCATTTATATGTCTGTTTGATTCCGCAATCTGATCTCGTCATCACTTGCAATATCAAATCATGGGGTTGTAAACGATGAAGGATAAAATATTTTTGACTTAAAAATTCTTCATTTATTAGCAAATGTACGGTATCTAAGAATGCGTATACAGTGTCTCAAAAAAGTGATGGGACACTTGTGCTTTACAAAAGGAAACTGCAATAAAATAAATTTAAAAAACATGTAAAATTTTTTGTGGGTGTGTTTCATACTTAAATTTAGTAACAATTATTACATAACATACATTTTCTCAAAATATTAAAATATTAATTTAATAAAAATACAGTTGTTTAGAACGGAGCAGAAAATGGCTCACTTAAGTGATGGGACATTACGTACTATGCAACAAAAATCATCTGAAGTAAGCAATAAAAATATCATTTGGGGTATTTATTTTTACTCAAAAGCAATTGCCAATAATTTATAAAATCGTCTGCAGTATTTCTCTCCACTTTGTTTTGGAATTTTTGTGTTTTTTAACTCTATGCAGCCATGAAAGCTAAACGAAAAGAAACTTTGCCTGGAATTCGAAAATTAGTTATTAATTTGCATATTGAACGTGGAAAATCTATTAGAGAAACTACTGAAACAGTTAACTTTAGTCATTCAACAGTTTTCAATATCATTAAACATTTCAGGATAAAAGAAGACCTGGCCGACCATCAAAGCTATCCAATGGAATAAAGCGAATTATCGTTCGAAATATTAAAAAAAATCCAAGAATGAGTGCTCCTAAAGTTGCTGCTGATTTACAAGCATTATATGGAGTAATTGTTAATTCTGAGACTATTAGAAGAGTAATTCGATTTACTGGATATCACGATAGAGCAGCCAGGAAAAAATTCTTCGTAAGTGAAAAAAATAGAAAACTCAGACTGCCTTTCGCAAAATCCAACATAAATAAGAATTCTGATTACTGGAATGAAGTTATATTTGCTGATGAGAGTAAATTTAATATATTTGGTTCTGATGGTAGAATCTTGGTGTGGAGAAAACCCAGGGAAGAATTTCGCAAACAGAACTTGGTGCCAACAGTAAAACATGGTGCAGGAGGGGTTATGGTATGGGGGTGTATGTCGTCCGCTGGAGTTGGTAAACATGTTTTTATTGACAGTATAATGGATCAGTATAAGTATATTGACATTTTAAATCAAAATTTGAAATCTTCAGCACCAAAATTTGAACCTTCATAACGATTTTAAATTCTACCAGGACAATGACCCCAAGCACAGTGCTTTGAACGTTAGACTCTGGCTGCTGTATAACTGTCCTGAAATAATAAAAACACCCCCACAATCTCCACCATTAAATCCCATAGAGAATATTTGGCAAGAATTGGAATCAAGAATTCGCAAACACACCATTTCTTCAAAACAACAATTAAAATCGGTGCTTCAAGAAGAATGGGGTAAAATCACTTCAGAAATCACAAAAAAATTAGTCGAATCCATCCCAAGAAGATTAAATCATGTTTTAAAAGTAAAAGGAAATCCAACAAAATATTAAAACCTTTTAAAAAGTAAAATTTTTCGATAAATATTTGATGGAAAAGTAAGTGTCCCATCACTTAAGTGAGCCATTTTCTGCTCCGTTCTAAACAATTGTATTTTTATTAAATTAATATTTTAATATTTTGAGAAAAAGTATGTTATGTAATAATTGTTACTAAATTTAAATATGAAACACACCCACAAAAAATTTTACATGTTTTTTAAATTTATTTTATTGCAGTTTCCTTTTGTAAAGCACAAGTGTCCCATCACTTTAGTGAGACACTGTATTTTTTTTTTAAAACTGGCAGAATTCATTAATGCAGAAATTCAGAAAAACTTTCATTTGGAAGATTACATTTTACGTGTACGATGGTATAAAGAAAGAAAATTTGCGACAATTAGTTCGACAGTTAAATACGAATGTGTAATAAAAGTTTAAAACTAAACAAAGAATTAATGTGTGATGTAATCTTTAGATGTGTATTTGGAATAATGTTTTTAATTCAAGCCAAACTTTGACATTTTTTCCTTTCTTGTAGACAATATTATCTGACTTAGTTTTAGATATCGAAAAGCCCTGGCTTTCACAGAGTTTTTTAGTAACTAGGTACAAATAATTTTCTTTGGAAAGAGCAGAAACATAGCTTTCAATGTATTGCTTCTTTAAAACTGCCATTCTTCGTTAAACGCCATTTCTTACACTAAAAACTTGTAGTTTTAATCTTCTCCAAGTTTTGAGTTCTAAGTATTTTATGATTGTTCAGATTCGTTTAATTCTGAGTAGAGGAAGCAAGCAGTCAGTAGTTGTGAAGTAGAAAACTATTATGATAATACTTTATGACCTCTAAAACTTGCTCCACCCCACGATTTGATTCCTTGTCGAACTGAGAATTTTCTGACTTCCTGACGGGGATGATTTTTCATGTAGCATCTTCTTCTTTCAGCCATTGTCGTAAATAAAAATGAGAAGTTGCTCTCTTTGACCTACTTCGAGCATCTCAGCTGAGCGTGCGAGAGGAATTCAGATACGTTCTAAAACTTGATTCGTCGGAGCAATATCAAATACTCCCCAGGTTCCGTGCTGAGTGGAAATAAAATTTCTTTAGCAATATTTGGAAGTCTAAACCGACGAGTTTTGAGTAGATACAGTTTTGGGCATCGTGACTTGCTGGTTGGAATCACGAGCACGTGACTTTCGTACTCCAGTTTTTTATATATGTGAAGTGTCTTCAAATTCAGGCGATTCTACGAGGAAAAAAAATGTTTGAAGAGCTCCTGAGCCAGTATTAAGCAGCAAATAAGAAAATATCATAAGATATTTGCGGGGGCAGTGGAAAGTTAAATTTGAAAATAAATGCGGCTTTTTGAGAGTCATTAGATTCTTAATAATTTCGATGCACCCATTTTTAAAATATAGAAAAATGTAAAAGCGCAAATGTAATTAAAAACAATTACCACAATTAAAATTAGAGTTTCTACGAAAAAACAAGCAATTTGGCCAGCGGACAGAGTTTTGTATGCACAAAAATGAAAGTTTACTTTTGGCCTCACTCCGCAAAAGGACACTGAAGGTGTAAAGCAAAAGCATTGTTCAAATGGATTCGAGAGCGGTGAAAATTGATATTTTCGTTGAAATATGACACCCGAAATGTAATATTTCCTTTACTTCGTACAAAAAAGTAAAAACAAATGATATAGTTATGAAATTGGAGCTATTTAATTAAGTAGAACGATTTATTACTCTGCTACTGTTTTACAGTATTTATTTAATCTCTTAATCCTATTAAATATATAATTTAAAACAATATAATTTCAGATTCATTGAATTATTCTACCAGAATCTACAAGAAGAATTTTTGCAAAACATCTATTTTATTAATAAAAATTTTGTATTTAAGACTGTATGTCGATCCAGACTAGATAAATTGACATGGTTTAACTTAATGAAATAACGATGGCGAACAAATACCAAAAATAATTTTCTACGCTATGAAAATATGTAAATATTTAAGCTTGAACGAATACTAGATTTTCTTGAATTCGAATCCTAAATGGTTCTTCAGTCTTTCATAGAGGTATAAGGTATTTCTCCCGCCTTCCTAACGTGCATTCGTGGTGTAGTGGTTCTGCACGCTAGGCCAGTATTCCACAGGTTCGTGGTTCGATTCCCGGCGAAGGCGGTTGCTAATTTTTTCATCTTGCCTGCTTCCAAAAAAAAAAAAAATACCTAATGTCTCTACAGAGGAATGAAACAAAATGTAGTAAAAAAAGAAAAAACGCTTAATGTTAAGTATCTTTAATTAAGAAAAACTCGAAACAAACAAAACTTGAACACTGCATTTAACAAAAATTAAATTTGAGAATACTAATGTTTAATTTTATTTAGTAAGAATTTTCAAAAATGCATCTGCATTTATTAAGAAGCTACAAATGAAATTTAGTAATGAATTGCATTAGAATTTCTCAGACGTTTTTAGATTAGAATGTGCTGCTGATCATCTTAGTTCTGTCTCCTTCAAAAGCAGTTTTTTTAGCGAATATCTACCAATATACTTATATTTTAAAAATACAGTAAATTAAAATTCATTTAACTTCCTATTGTTATTAATTAATTAACATAAGCAAATTACTATATTCCTTATATTGTGATCGCGAAAAATTTCGGGTATCATGTTTCAACAAAAATATCCATTTCAACCACTCTCGGAACCATGAGAACGATGTTTTTGCGTAACATCTGTACGTAAGGACCGAATAAAGGACTCTTTATCGCCAAACGAATTATAAAACTGATTTGGATTCAGAAGTGGTTATTTTCGTGGCGTCAGTTCGTAGTACCTATGCGGTCGCGGACACTTAGCCGACAAGACATTTAGCCGACAGGGACACTTAGCCGACATGACATTTAGCTGACACAGGCACTTAGCCGACAGGACGTTTAGCCGACAAGGACAGTTAGCCGACAGGACATTTATCCGACACGGACACTTAGTCGAGAGGACACTTGGCTAACTGGACACTTCGCCGTCACGGACAATTAGACGACATGACATTAAGTCGACAATGAGTTTAACTCTTCCCAATGCTTTTAAATTTCTAATACTTTCACATTTCATTACTACTTTGCTCAACATATCACACTACATTCATTCCCGTATTATTACGTAATTAATCAGCTACTGTTGATCGAAGTTGTCAGAATCCACTGACGTATGCAAGTTCTATTTATATCACTGATTTAAATAAAACAAGAAGAAAATCATATATCTGTTCTGATGCATTGTTGAATCTGACGTGATGTTTCAGCTGGCAAGCTTCTTTACAGAAAAACCACAATTCGATTTCTTGACATCACATTTGATTTAAATAAAACATTCAAAAGGAACCAAATTAGGCTAATCTTTGGAATATGGTAACAGGTAATTTGGCGACATTTTGGTAAGGCGATAAAGGTTACTAGCTAGGACTTTAGCAGTGTACATGGATATAGTCAAGAGTGTGCGCAATACCATTTTTGTTGAATTCTGGGATGTTTTTTTAAGTGGAAATAGATCGACATGTACATGGATGATACCATGTATGTGCAATTCGTAAAAACGCGGCAAGCAGTGGGCGATTTTTTGTCTCAATTTCGCACCTAATCTTCGTCATGATTTGCACTTTTGTTCCATAAAAGTTCTAGCATAAGAGTAATTCGGCTAGCAGATTGTTGGAAAATAATGTTGGAAATGTTGAGTTAAAAAAAAAAAAAAAAAAAAAATGCCTTTACTTTGTGAAAACAAAATGGCGTCCAAACAAAAACTAGCAGGTTGCTGTAGCAGGGTTGGTCGCCAAATTTTCGCCAAAAATCGCCAAGTTACCATAATCCAAAAATTAACCAAAAATGGATATTTAAATACATTTTCTTGTACAGCCTCTCTTTTTCTTTTATGGCTGTACGAAACAATTTCTCCGTCCATCACACGGATTCGAAACCGAACTATCTACTGTTTACAAAAAAGAATAATAATAATAATAATAATAATAATAATAATAAAAACAGTTTTAATTTCCCTTACTAATGAAACCTCTGGCGCCATCTAGCGAGGGAAAGACACTTTAGATGAACATTTAACACGTATAAAGACGTTTCGCTCCTCTTACTAATGACATTTCCTTTCCCTGTCAGGAAATAGAGTGATTCGCCCTACTCCTCGCCACACTGGAAATATTTTTTTTTTTTTTTTTATCTAAAATGCTATTTACACCCTCCAGAATGCTATTTACAGGTTAGGCATCGCATATTTATTAATGTGGGATAGGGCTCCGGCACGGGAATTCGTACCTCGTGGTCTCCGGCCACCTAACAGAAATAGGTTTGGTTTATGTAATTACGGCAAAGCCAGAGGGCTATCTGCGTAATGGGAGGGATACCTTCGTTGAAGACTTTCTAAGGAAAACTGGCTCTTATACATGTTACACATGGGGAAAACCACTAAAACTCCCAAGCAGCCTGTCCGTTCGCGGGATTCGAAATTTGAACCGAACTGCCAGTGTTCAGTGACATTACCGCTCGGCCGCTGCTGGGGCTAACAGAAATATAGTGACCGTTTTACTTAATATATAACCAGTCTCTTCCAATAAAAATTACCTTTTTAGGCTAAAACTTTAAAAATGCATTCAGAAAAATGGGCACCAAAAATTTCCCTATTACCATGTAGTTAAAACAAAAACGAGAAAGAGAGGGAATAAAAGAGGAAAAAAAAATTAAAATTAATGAAAAGCGAAATGGAAATTTATACATTTTTAACAGATATTGAGAAAGTTACAATTTATAAGAAAAACATGAAACAATATAACATATTATATTGAAAATTACCCGTCGCGACTTGCAAAACAGAGAACATAATATTATCTAGTTACATGACTGATCTAGTTAAATCTAGCATCGATAGATGGCATCACATTACGGTGGCTTTTCCACGGACCTTATAAGAAAGACCTATCTCTTATAAGATATCTCATATATTATATACCTATCTCCTATATAAAAGCCCATGGACCTTATAAGAAAGACCATTCTCTTATAAGGTCCGTGGGCTTTTCAGGATGTCTCGCTTTGCTCCGCCCTGTTTGGTGCCCCTCCTTCTGCATATTCCACCGATTTCTCTTCCGTGATTTTCCCACGTCCGGAATTTCATATCAGCAGTGTTTTCGATATATGAAGAGTGAAAAATGTAGTTTTTGCAGAAATGCGTTGAGTTATGAATGAAATAAAACCTTAAAGAATATTTTACTTCTAAATTAAACATAATGCACCAGTTTAATGCTATAAACATTAGCCTAAGCAAGTATTTTCAGGGAGAGGAGTGGTCAATAAAATGTTACAGAATTTTTATCTCAAGTATGGTGGCATGAACAGAACATTATAGAGGTCAATAATTTATACCTTTGCTTGTTTTAAGAACATACGTTTTTGCAATTGTTTCTAATAACAAAATAATATATACGTTAAGACCCCGCTTAACGCGGGGGATACGTTCCATCATAGTAGAGCGTAATGCGAAACAGCGCTAAACGAGGCTATCTTTACATGTAAATATTGGGGTTAGGGGAAGATGGATAGGAAATTGGTTAGGTATTAAATTTAAAAAGTATGTTTTTTTAATAAAAATAAAACCAAACATTTATTTCTTAAAGCCCAAATTAATACCACATTATTATTTCTTGCAAAAATAAAAACAAAATATAAATAACAAAACGAATATTCTTAAAAAAAACAAATAAAATTCTAAGTCAGTCATATTTAGTTAGCCTTCCGCGTTTTCAGTGTTCTGCCTTTTTGTGACAAAAGCATCTAATGTTTAAGTCTATTAAACCATCCTCGACTAGCAACGAAAGTTTCACTTTTGTCAATTGTCTCAGCCTGAATGTAATTAAAAATTCTTCTAGCTTTTTCCATTATGATAGATTAGCTTAATGGCATATTGCGGTCAATTTCGTCGTCAATCCATATAGACAGTCGGTTTTCCATTTCCTCTATGATATTATTTCTAGAACGGGTAATTCTAGTTGCAGAGCTTGACGTAGTTGCAGTTGCCGATGACAGTATTTTTTCTTTATTCTTCATGATGGTCCTTATTGTTGAAGTTGGCAAATTCAATGAAGCACTAATTAGAGTTTGACGTTCACCAGAATCTAATCTTCTAATCACTTCCATTTTAGTTTTGAGTGAAATGCTTTTTTTGGTTGCTTTCTTTTCTTTTTCATTATCACCCATAGTAAAAAACTAAAGATCAAAATATTTGATACTGTAATATAGTATTAAATATGTAAATTGATACCTACTTACAATAATGTCAACAAATGTTTCCAATAATAAAAATATGTCTGTACAATACCGCACCAAACAAGAAATACAAGTACACTCTTTCGGATATGTATTTGAAACCTATCGCTGCATAATATTTCGGGGAATCCCCGTATGCTGCGAGCGATTTCGTGGAATCCCCGGATTGAAATAAAAGAGCGCTAAACCGAAACAGCGTTAAGCGGGGTCTTACTGTATTTCGAAACTAACCCTTCACGACCATATGTTTCAATAAAAAGTATAATTTAAGAATAACAACGCGTTATTCAGATTTTTCATGACAGGGAAAGGGAATTTTATTAGTGGGAGGAGCGAAACGATTTTGTAAGGGAAAGAATGTAACATGATGTATTTAGCAAAATAGTAATCAAACGTAAAATTATTAGAAATTTGAAAGCATTTGAAAGAGCGAGATTGGAAAATTAATATCATTAAGCAAACAAGAAAAATTATTAATGATGTGAAAGTTTTCAAAGGAACCCAGGTGATTAAATGAAGAAGCTTTACTGATCATTTTTGAAGATCCTAAGTGTAATTAAGTGACCGCCGTACTAAGCTAAAAAAATTCTTTTTTCCTTTCGAAATTTAATTCATATTCTCTGACGAGAAATTTCAGCGCTTTTTTAATTTGGCCAATATACACCAAACGGCGCGATACATATCAAACAATGCTAAATTATTCCAGTGATTAAAAGCACATATAAGATCTTTAAGAATCGAAAAATGAATTTTACTCATAGGTGAAAATATAATTTAAATATTGAACTGATGGATGAGTCGAGAAATTTTGTAATACATAGTAAATTTAAATAATTATTGGGTACGGGTGAGCTGAACGTAACTGTCGGCTTAGTGTCCTGTTGACTAAATGTTTTGACAGTTAAGTGTCCTGTAGCTAAATGTGTCGGCCAAATGCCCTGTCGTCTAAGTGTTCTTGTCTGCGAAATGTTCTGTCGGCGGTTACAGCCGAAAACATCGCGGCAAAAACATCGCGGACGAAAACGTCACGGAGAAAACAACGCAAGGCGAAAACGCCGTGCTGCAAAACATCGTGGGAGAAACATCGCAAAGAGAAAACATCGCAGTTCTAAAACATCGTGGTACAAAACATCGTCGTCGAAAATAAAGCGGTTCAAAAACTTCGCAGTTTAAAAACATCGTCGTCAAAAATATCGCGGTAAAAAATAGTCTACAAATCATCGCATGACGATAACATCGCAGACATCTTGTGCTCACAAATCATTACGGGAATATCCATGTATAGTTATTAAAACCTGAAAAAAGCATGTCTGCGATGTTATCGTGATGCGATGATTTGTAGACACTTTTTTTTTAAAGCGATATTTTTGACGACGATGTTTTTAAACTGCGAAGTTTTTGAACCGCTTTATTTTCGACGACGATGTTTTGTACCACAATGTTTTAGAACTGCGATGTTTTCTCTTTGCGATGTTTTATCCCACGATGTTTTGTAGCACGACGTTTTTGCTTTGCGTTGTTTTCTCCGCGACGTTTTCGTCCGCGATGTTTTTGCCGCGATGTTATCGGCGGACACCCTGTCGGCTAACTGTCCATGTCGGCTAAATGTCCTGTCGGCTAAGTGTACTTGTCGGTTAATTGTCCGTGTCGGCTAAATGACCTATCAGCTAAGTATCCGTGTCGGCTAAATGCCCTGTCGGCTAAGTGTCCGTGTCGGCTAAATGTCCTGTCGGCTAATTGGTGTCGGTTAAGTGTCCCATCAGCTAAATGTCGCGGACCCGTACCTATGTATGTATCTCGCATAACTCAAAAACGAGTAGTCTCGAACGTTGGAATTTTGTATATAGGACTGCTATAACACGTAAATGTACAGCTCTCTTACATGTTGGTAAACTGTGCGCTTTTTGCTTTAAAAATGACTGAATTATGTTGTTTGTATCTTCCGATTAAGGTTTTATGCCTTTAGTGAATCTTCATGAACTAGTTGTAGAATTATTAACAATTTAAAGCTTGTTTAAGTGCGGTTAAGCCTAATTTTTTAACGGAGCAGCCATATTTGTTTACATTTGAAATTTAACGGAATAGTGACTTAAGTCTTTCTGCACATTTAGTGTCTTTTTGGGGAGTGGGACCAAAAGGAAACTTTTACTTTTGTGCATCGAAATATCTGCCTTCTGGACTGTTAGACGAATTGCTTGTTTTTGAGGGGAAACTGTAATTTTAAATGCAAAATTTGCTTTTTTTAAAATTTTTTAATTGCATTTGGTATTTTATGATGTTACTGAATTAATTGAATGAGAAATATATCTGTAGCGAAATTCGAGAAAATAAGTTGAAATGAAATGCAGGAAAAAGTATGTATAATTTAATATTCCGTACAAGGAAGCCATGTGGTGTATACATCAGCCTTTTTCTTACATGTTCGTAAATTGTGCATTTTTGGTTTTAAAAGTGATTGAATTATGTGGTTTTTATGTTCTAGTTAAGGGTTTTATGCCTTTACTTAATCTGCATGCAGATGTTGCAGAATTATCTTAAATTTAAATGATTAAGTGACGAGTTAAGGCTAACGAATCGCCATTTGTTTCCCCTTGAAACTCAGTGAGATAGTGAATTAAGTCAGTTTCTGCACCTTCAATGTCTTTTTGCCGAGTGGAACGCAAAACTCGGCTTTCTTGCCGCTGGCCGAGCTGCTTGTTTTTGCGTTCAAACTCTAATTTTAATAGTAAAAAAAATTTTTTAACTGCTTTAACTGAGAAATATATCTCTAATGAAATTCTCGGAAATAAGCTTAAATGAAATGCAGTAAAATTGTGCATAATTTAATAGACCATATAAGGCAGTCATGTGGTGTCTATGTTAGATTTTTAATAATTCAATTCTATTTGAGTTTGGAAAATCTCTATCTTAATAACTAAAAGTTAAATAAATGTTTGTATTCCGCATTAATAAGATTTGATGAGCCAGCCCATTCTTTACAGCTGTTCTTTCGTTAGGAGGTATGCTTGTAAGCTTAAAGTGGGAGATCAGCTCATGCATCAAGTAGATTTCGGTTTTTTGCTTTTATATGAGTTAGCGAAGAAAATCCTTTTTGATACACACACGTAAAAGGGAATTGAATAATATTTTTAAAGATTTTGTGCAATTTATTACATTCCGTTTTTGCTGATAATGAAGATCCAGAAATTAACCACACATTCTGCTTGGACTTTGATTTTAAATCCGGTGTTATTCGAGAGTTCTATGAACTGTTCTCTCCCATTACAATGTCAGTATTTCTTACTTTTTAATATGGCAGTGACAAATGAAATTTCTTTATATTTACTTTTCGGAAAGTATGTTTCATATTCTGACTTGAGAATTTTGAGATGCGAACATATGTCCATTGCATAGCTATTTTCCAATAACAATATCATTTTCTAATTCAGAAGTCAAGCAACAAAAATCAGCGTTATACCTACAAAATTTTCTCAGCGTTATACCTACAAAATTTTGTAGGTATAACGCTGATTTTTGTTGCTTGACTTCTGAATTAGTATTTATTCGGCGTGTTATTGTGTCTTAATATCATTTTCTATTAAAAAAGTTTTTAAAGCTGGAAATAAGGAAAAATTTCTCTGTTTTACCTCCCCCCCTCCCCCCCAGATATCCGCTATGGACATGCCTAATGGGTTTGAATATAAGAGCTAAATAATTATATATTTTTTCCTGAGATTTCTCCTCCGAGTCCGATTGAAACCATCAAATATCACCAAAATGTTTTATTTTGAAATTAAATTAAAACAATATTTTTATATATCATACAAGTCAAGCGACAGAGTTACAGTTCTAATTTTCATTACAATCGAAAAATCGTTTTTTAATCGGAATCGGTATTTAATTACAGCTTATATACGGTCAACTTTAATCTTTTTCAGTCTAGAGTAATCTGCCGTAAGGTAGTTCTCCCGCCTTCTTGGCATTCCTTCGTGGTGTGGTGATCTGCACGCTGGGCGCGTATTCCAGAGGTCAGCGGTTCGATTCCCGGCGAAGGCGTTGCTAAAGTTTCATCTCTTTCTTGCTTCCAAATTACCTAATGTCTCTACAGCTTGAACAAACGTATATAATTAAATTCAAATAGTATTGATCCCAGATGAGAAAGCGGTTAATGACTTCTGCACCAAGGGGATCGGATTCGAATCCCGGAGAAGACGTCGATATAAAATTGTCTGTCCCTTGATAGGAGGTAAGGGTAGCCGACTATTAGGTGCCTTCATAATAAAATAACCACCGCTTCTAGCCTTAGTAGTGGTTAAAGCCTAAAATGGTTAGTGCCCGTCATACAAAATTTCAGATAGTATAGCACTGTGATAGGACATTTATAAAATAACAAGTCATTCTATATATGATCTAGCTAAATTTAAGCATTAAAATCAGAAGATCTTATAAAAAAATCTAATGTAGACACCACATGACTGCCTTGTATGGCCATTTAAATTGTTTTTTGGAACACCTATAAACTGATATTCGGTACTGTTAGTTATTTATTGTTATTATTATTGTTAGAAAAACTATATATGTAGTTAGATTTCATTATTTGTCGAAAATTAATTTTTGTAAAATTAATTGTTTTTAATTTTTTGCTTTAAAAGTAATTATGTGGTTTTTATGTCCCAGTTAAAATTTTTAAGCGTTTAGTTAATCTGCATGCAATAATTGTAGAATTATCAAAAGTTTAAAAATTTTAAGTGGCGAGTTAAGCCTAATGAATCATCATTTGTTTAGATTTGAAACTTAGCAGAGAAGTGAATTCAGTTTCTGCACCTTTAATGTCTTCTTGCCGAGCGGGACCAAAAGTTTCAGTTTTGTGCGCCGAAAAATCCGCCTTCTTCTCCGCTCGTCGAATTGCTTGTTTTTGCGTAGAAATTCTAATTGTTTTTTAAAACTGTTTTAACTGTATTTGGTTTTTTACGTTTTTCTGTGTTTTACAATTTTTAATGAAGATGTTTGGAGTTTTTATGTATTTTTGCTTTGCCGCGAAGTGAGAATTAAATCAATTGAATGAGAAATATATCTCTAATGAAATTCGAGGAAATAAGTGTAAGCTAAATGCAGCAAAAACGTCAACATTGATTGGTTCATAGCCATCGTAGATATAACCCATCATAGATTGGCAATAAAACAAAACAGAACATCTGACATGGTGACAATTTTGTACGCAATTTATCGTCTGAATAATTGGGTTCTATAAACCCAAAAATAAAACTTTACGTTTGTTTTGTAAATGTATTGCGAAAATATTCAGAGAATTTATTAATAATCACATTTAAAACAAAATTACTTCAATATTATTAACACGCTGAGTATAATTCGCGTGAAGTATGTTTATAGAGAAGTATTTGTATAAATCAATTCTACTATGTAACTAAAATTATTTTTCGTTATTCATGAAATGAAAATGTGCATTTTTACTTCCTCGTACGAAGTAAAGGAAAATTTCGGGTATCTTATTTCAACGAAAATATCCTTTCTGACCGCTCTCGATTCCATTTGAACGATGTTTTTTGGTGACATCTGTACGTAACGGACAGAATAAAAAAAAAACTCTTTTCCCCAAACTGGATTCCGAAATGGATTTAAAATTGTTCAGAGGAAGATTTTTTTTTACGTCTGTACGCACGCGTGTGCATACGTATGTATGTATTTTGCATAACTCAAAAACGAGTAGCCTCAGAACATTGATATTTTTTATATGGAACTAACATGTAGATGTACAACTCTAACTCCCTTTTTGGTTGCAATCGGTAGCACCAGGCGTATATATATATATGTGTGTGTGTGTATACATATTTACCCAATTTGTTACTCAGCTCGGTGAACTCTGTGTTTTGAGTCTTATGTGTTGGTAAATTTTTTTACTTCCTTGTACGAAGTAAAAAGGAAGTATTGTAATCGCGAAAATTTTCAGGCATCATATTTCAACGAAAATATCCATTTTGACCTCTATCGAATGCAATTTAACGATATTTTTGCGTTACATCTGTACATAAGGACAGAATAAAAGACTATAACCAGAGGGCCATGTAAACTTTACATTTAACCAAGCAAATAAGAAAGAATTATAATTATAAGGAAAACACTAAATGGAAGAATTACATGTCAAAAGTAATAAAGGTAACATAAAGCAATTACTCTTGGATAAGGGGAAAAGTTATGTCCATGCAAAAATCTGTCGAATCTCGTTTTAACTAAAGGTTCAGATGTTAGATGTTTCAATTTTTTTTACTGTTGCCATTTAGCGTTAGGTTATAGACTTCCCCTCGGGCTCTGATGACGTCTCGACGAAGAGTCCGCAAGATATTTCAAATTCATCTCTATGAAGACTAAACCAGGAATCTTTGGATGATGAGTTTGAAATGATTGATTTAAATGCACAGAATCAGGATGATTCTCCAAAACATCAATGAATCGGGATGATTAATTTAACATGGAATCAGGGTTATTCCACTCAAACTTCACAGAATCGTTATGATTCATTTAACATGGAATCAGGATGATTCCCTAAAACTTCACTGAATCGGGATGATTCATTTAACATGGAATCAGGATGATTCCCTAAAACTTCACAAAATCGAGATGATTCATTTAACATGGAATCGGGATAATTCCCTGAAACATCACTGAATCGGAATGATTCACTTAACATAGAATCAGTTTTTGAAAAGTTCATTATATGGGGTTGGATCTCCCCCTGGTTTGAAGCGACTCTCGAATTCTAAAAGTCAAATCACAATATCAGATCCATCTTATCACAATATCCCCACCATCCTACTGTCAAGGGAACTTTGAAATTAAAAATTTTGAAAATCTCAGAATAGTTCGAAGGCAACTTGAAGGCACCTCTGGAATTACTATTTTGTTTATCGTCATTACTTTTGCTAGACGACTGTACTTAATGCCTCTGATGAGTTTCTCCATTTCTTCGCGGGTTTTTTAAATAGAGTTAAATATTTCTTTTCTAATCAATGATAACTGAGACTAATAAGATTGAATTTAGGATCTGAAGATTTTCCACATTTATTCTTTGGTTCATCCGTTCCAGTAGCTTTGACTTTTAATAACATATTTTCAGTCATTTCCTTCTGATGATCCATTTCTTTTTTATTCTCAAATATTATTTCTTTTCATTCAGAAAATTAAACATGCTTTCACTCTACGTTAAACTATCATAATCAATTTAACTTTATATAAAATACAATTCCTACTTACTACATGATTGCCTTACAATAAGAGCAAGGACACTGGATTAATCCTTCACTCCTAGGGTGGCTGTTAATTTACAGATTCTCAAAAATCAAAATTTTCCATATCACCAGGGTGGTAATTTTCTTCTTTTAACGCAGGAAAAGCTCGAAGAAAAAAATTGCGCTCCGCTTTCGGTAATAAGTTTTAAATTTTTGAGGCTTCGGGCCCACTGTTGGGCTGCCAGTTTATAACCAGAGGGCCATGTAAACTTTACATTTAACCAAGCAAATAAGAAAGAATTATAATTATAAGAAAAACACTACATGGAAGAAATAATGTCAAAAGTAATAAAGGTAACATAAAGCAATTACTCTTGGATAAGGGGAAAAGTTATGTCCATGCAAAAATCTGTCGAATCTCTTTTTAACTAACGGTTCAGATGTTAGATGTTTAAATTTTTTTTACTGTTGCCATTTAGCGTTAGGTTATAAGACTCTTTTCCCCCCAAAAAATTATAAAACGGGTTTAAAATGAATTCTGAGGAGAATTTCTCGTGGCGTCTGTACGTACGTACGAACCTATCTCGCATAACTCAAAAACCAGTAGCCTCACAACGTTGAAATTTTGTACTATATAGGACTGCTATAACATGTAGATCTGCACCTCGTATTTTGGTTGCAATCCGGCTGCACCAAACGTATATAAATATATGTATATATGTATCCATTCTGTTAACTGGCTCAGTGATCTCAGTTTCTTTACTATTATATGTTTGTAAGTTGTGCATTTTTGCTTTAAAAATGATTGAATTATGTTGTTCTTTTCTTCCGATTAAGGTTCTTATGTTCCGGTTCTTATGTTACGGTTAAGGTTTTTATGCCTTTAATTAATCTACATGAAATAGTTGTAGAACTTAAACAATTTAAAAGTTGTTTAAGTTCCACTAAGCCTAACGCCGCCTTCATTTGTTTTCATTTGAAACTTAGAAGTTAATCATTTTCTGGACCAACCTCTGTGTCTTTTTTGCCAAGTGAGGCAAAAGAGTTCTTGCACCGAAAAATCTGTCTTTCTGTCTAATTTTTAATTAATTTAAACTCTAATTTTAATTGTAAAAATTGTTTTTTAACGGTTTTTAACTCTATTTGATGTTTTATGTTTTCCTGTATTTTACAAGTTTTAATAAATATGTTTTTAGTTTTTATGCGTTTTTCCCCTTGCAGCGAATTTTCTAACCTGTAGTTAACGAAACTTTTATTTTTTTTTTTTTTTATCAAATTAAAGAAATAGAAAAATGTTTGGCGTTTAATGCTTCCATATTGGACAAAATAACGCTTGGTACTAATATCCATAAAAGTATTAACTACGATACCTCAGTGAATTTTGCTCATAAAATTATGGAATATTTTATATTTAACTCATACGACGAACATAACGAAAAACATAGACGAATGCTTTATAAACGGACAGTTTTGACTACGGAAACTACATAAAATGTTATAATTTATATTTCTAGAAGCCTTCTACACACAATAGTAATATATGAACATTTGTATTTAGGAATGCTTCTGTTAACTCAATGTTTAAGGAAATTATGCCTGGAGTAAATAATTCTCGAACAACCTATAGTTCAAAAATAATTTTTTTTTAACCAATGGCCGCCTTTCAGTCGACGTCGGCTTGGCCACTACTAAGGTAAGAGGTGGTGGTCACTTTATTACGGATTACCTTTGTCTCCTATGAAGGGACGGACAGTTACAACCATGTCTTCTCTGGGACTCGAACCTGGGCCCTTTGGTATCGCAACCACTATATCGTCTGGGCGGCATAAAATTAAAAAAAAAAATGGAGGTCTAATGTTAAAAGTACACTCATGTCCATAAATTAAGGATAATGCAAAATCAAGCAAAGGAAGATTTAGAAGCAAAACAAATTTGACTTATTTGTAAAGCTTATTTATTAAACAAAAGGTAAAGAGCAAAAAATGATGCTGTATGTTTGATATTATTAAAAAAAATAGCGATTTTTTCTCCCTGGAGCAAATTACAAAAAAAAAAAAAAAAAAAAAAAAAAAAAAAAACTATTTACAAAAAACCAATATTACATGGTTGGTATGATTTTTAATACATTGTATGTCTCCCAGACGATGCAATACAGTCCGTACAACGCCTAGGCATGCTGAGTAACAAATTATTGATCTGATCTTGGGGGATATTACACCACTCAAAAAGCAATGCTCTCCGAAGTTCCGGTAGACATGTAGGAGGAGGTTGACGGGCTGCAACTCGTCGGCCAAGCATGTCCCACACGTGCTCTACTGGATTCAAGTCCGGTGAGAATGCTGGCCAGTCCACACCGGTGATATCCTCCGATTGAAGGCATTCGCTTACGATGTTTGCACGGTGAGGACGGGCGTTCTCATCCATAAACACAAATTGTGCGCCCATGGCGCCCCGAAACAAACATACATGTTGTTTCAGATTGACGTCCCGATAAATTTGGCTTGTCATGGTTCCAATTTGAACATGCAGATCAGTTCTGGAACCAGAATAATTCCACCCCAAACGAGCACTCCTGCACCATCGTAACGGTGTCGATGATGTTTTCTTGGTGGTAACGGGTACCTGGAGCTCTCCATATGAAAGTCCGGCGAGAATCAGACTGCAAGCTAAACCTGGACTCGTCGGAAAACATCGCACAAGCCCACTGTCGCGGTGTCCAGAATGCATGCTCTCTACTCCAGGCTAACCGCAGGCGATAGTAAGTTGCAGTAAGTGGAACGCATCTGACAGGTCTACGAGCATATAGACCAATCTGCCCTAAGCGTCTGTACACGATCTGCCTTGAAATTGTCGTACCAGTGGCTGAACAGAGCTGACGAGACAGGTCTGAGGCTGTGCTCCGCCTGTTTGTTTTGGCAGTAACTGCCAAATACCGGTCCGCATTCGGCGTTGTAACTCTGGGGCGACCTGTGCTGTACGTCTACTCACATTACCATCATCTTGGAATCTTTGCCAAAGCCTGGAGATGACACTCTGGGCAATTCCAAGTTCGTCTGACACTTCCAGTTGGGTACGCCCACATTCCAGACGGCCCATAATTCTACTAAGTAAAAAATCATCCAAATACGTCCTTTGTGTCATAACTATTCGGTTATTGCACTTAAATGCTTATAAGGCGCCTGCGAACAATTTTACTTTGCCTGTATTCCTTATATATCACTCTCTTACACTCTCGTCATTGTGACGTACCATCGGTGTAATCTGGTTACTTGCTGAAATTTGCATATGATTCTTGAAGATATGCGTAGTGATTTTATAGGTGATATATTTATTTTAGAGTTCGATTTTCGACTGAATCCGAATTATCCTTAATTTATGGACATGAGTGTAAATGAAAGTGTAAAAATGTAATTTAAAATAAAACAATTAGAAATCGTATCGTTTTTTGTAATTTCCTTATGCGAGTATGATTGTGAATGTTGATTCCTGCATTAGAATAATGAGGTTATAGGAATCCTGCACAGTTTCATGATGAATTTTTGCATATTAAATTAAATAACTGAAGAAGTGGCGATATTTCACATGGAGCTCAAAACTATCGATCGGGCAGAAATTAGGGCAACTGCAAAATTTTACATATTAAATTAAATAAGTTATGAAGGGGAAAAATGGCGGACGAAGTTCAAAACTAATGATCAGACAAAAATTAAGGCAACTGAAAAGACAATTGCACGAAATTTATAAATACAGTGGATGGACAAAAATATGGAAACACCTTGTGAAATGCATGTTTGAGAAGAAAGATTGATTTTAATGAAATATGTAGGTGGCGCTGGCGTTTTTGACTACTGACGCCCCCTATACAACTTCGTAAATGTGCTAAACAGTTCAGTTGTTGTCGGAGTACTGTTATGTGAGGTTGTCATTGCATTACATCAGAGTTAACAGACTTCGAACGTGGCCAAATTGTTGGAGCACGTATGGTAGGTGCTTCCTTAAGCATGATAGGCGAGGTGTTTAGTGTTTCAAGAGGTACTGTATCGAAGATTTATTCCGCATATTTGAAAAGCGGAAAAACATCATCTGCTAAATCACAGCGCGGACGAAAGTGTGTCCTGAGTGATCGTGACAGACGATCATTAAGGGCAATTGTGACGAAAAATAAGAAGACCACAGCTGCAAAAGTTACTGCTGAAATGAATGTTGTGTTACCGAACCCTGTGAGTACCAAATCAATTAGAAGGGAGCTTCCTACACAGGGAATTGCTGGCCGGGCTGCAATTGAGAAGCTACTCATCAGTGATGCTAATGCCCGTAACAGGAAAAGGTGGTGTTTAAGTCATAAAGCCTGGACTATAGAGCAGTGGAAGCGAGTAATATGGTCTGACGAGTCTTCTTTCACATTGTTTCCCACTTCTGGCCGAGTTTACGTCTGGAGAACGCCATCTCAAGCTAATAATATAGACTGCTTGTTGCCAAGAGTGAAACATGGCGGGGGTTCTGTTATGTTTTGGGCAGCCATATCGTGGTTCTCTGCTAGCCCCATGATAACTATGTCAGGGCACATGACTGCCAAGACTTATGTGAACATTTTGGCCGATCAAGTTCATCCCATGGTACAAACTTTGTTCCCCGATGGTGACGGTGTCTTCCAAGACGACAAAGCCCCTGTTCACACAGCTCACATTGTCCAGGACTGGTTTTCTGAGCACGAGGATGAGTTTTCCCATCTCCCCTGGCCAGACCTGAATATTATCGAACCTTTGTGGTCTACATTGGAACGGAAAGTGCGTTCTCGTTATCCACCGCCAACATCGTTATCTGAACTTGCCACCGTTTTGCAGGAAGAATGGTATAATATTCCCTTGGCAAACATACAGGAACTGTATTTATCCATTCCGAGAAGACTGCAAGCTGTTTTGGATGCCAACGGGTTTCCTACACCATATTAAGCAAAGAAACATGTTTTTTTAAAGGTGTTTCCATATTTTTGTCCAACCCCTGTAGTTTATTCTTCAACTAGCGATTTGTAAAGATATGCGAATAAAATATTCGTTAAGTATGATTCAGATTCAGGTTCGGAAATATCATGTCATTTCTCCTATGACATGGAATCACACAGATCGATTAATTTTCGAATAATTTATTGAAATAATGCATTTTAAAAGCATCTATAGATGCTTTTTATAAGAGGCAACATAACCAATAATTTCATTAATAAATAATTCTTATTCTACTAAATATTTGCGAATGGGAATATTCGCCGTGGCCATTTCGTCGTCGGGCCGTTTCGCCGTCGGGCCCGTTCACCGTCGGGACGTTTCGCAGTCAAGACATATATTTCTTTACACTACTGTTATTATATCTTATAATACAGTTTATATTAAATTGATTTAAATTAATAACTCTGTTTAGCTTAATAATTTAATTTAATAAAAAATTTATATGTTATTTTATGTATTATGTATTATTTTAAATATTATATATTATTTTATAATTTATATATATTTTATATATTACATATTATTTTATATATTATATATATATTATATATTATTTTTGCGTAAAGTTTTATACAAATACACCGTTAGACATATTAATTTCAAGAGAGTAAGGTATTGACAAGATTCCAAAGTAATTTCATTTCCCATTCAAATTTCATAAAAATGTGAATTTCCTGCTTGTATGAGTGGTTTCTCTGAACTAGCCGATTAAAATTTTAAGAAATTTTGACTAATCATGTAAATATTTAACCCGCATAATTTTAAATTCGATAGTGTGATGACTTCTGTTATATCAAAGGTTTAGCTCCAGTTCTGTTCTCTTTGATGCTGATATAAGTTTCCAATTAATTTGTATATCTCATACTTGTAAATAACTATATATATTAAAAGCAATCTTTATTAAGTATACTAAAGGTAAACAGAATTAATAAACTAAATGAATTTAATACGAGTCATGTAAAGATAAATATGTCTTGACGGCGAAACGGCCACGGTGAAATGGCGATGGCGAAAAGTCCTAGACCCATATATCTTCTTTTCTCTCTAGTAAACACAAGATTTGTTTCTGAAACCTAGAATTCCCCAAACAGCTACGAGAATGAGGTATTTTTACTTGTATGAAGTAAAAAGTATTGTAATTGGCAAAAATTTCGGGAATCATGTTTCAACGGAAATATACGTCTTGACCCTTCCCGAACCTATTTGAACGATTTTTCTGTACGTGAAGGAATTTTTTTTCCAAAACTGACTGTAATATGGATTTAAAGTGGGTTCAAAAGGAATTTTTTGTGACGTCTATACGTATGTGCATACGTACATACATACGTGCGAAAGTATCTCCCATATCTCAAAAACGAGTAGCCTCAGAAGTTGAAATTTTTTGTATCGGACTGCTATATCATCTATCTGTGCACTTTCTTTTTTATCTATCTGCAGAGTCAAACATATATACGTATATATGTACCCATCCCTTACTCGGTTTACATATACCCTCTCCCTTATTTTTACTCTGTCTTTTAGGTACCGCAGAGACAAGGAAAGGGTTTAAAGGCCTCTTTACTTAACTTAAATAAACTTAAACAGTCGGCAGAAACTCATGCTTGCAGAAACCAATAGCTTTGGCTTAAATCAAAGATTACCGCGCAAGCTGGCTCTGACCAAAGTCGGCGTAAAGAATAGCAAGAGTAAATCAAAGCTGCAGAATATTAATTGCTATAGAAATCAAAGTTAGAGACGTGGCTTCAAGCAAGCAGAACACGCTCTGATTTTACCCTCCAAAACCTTCCTTACTCTCTGCTTTCTACCTCATTTCAATATCGCGCCAGCTAGAAGTTAATATACTGGCAGGAAAATGGAAATTATGCTGATAGGATAGCGTAATAACATAAAATAACTGAATTTAGACACAATAACACGCCGAACAAATACTAATTCAGAAGTCAAACAACAAAAATCAGCGGTATATTTTCAAAATTTTCACAGGACTAGTTTCGATGGTTTTACCGAACCACCATCCTCAGCTGCAAAACCGCAAGTGAACGAGATAGGAAATAATGATTAGATAAGATAAGAAAGCCTGGTCAAGAATAAACAAGTGGCGCCATCTGTTGATGAAACCAGAACTAAAACATGATTTCTTTAATGGCCGCAGGCAAATATAGATTGGATAAAATAACTGGTTAGAAATTTAAATGATAATATATAAGTTGTTATAAAAATATTCTATGTCCTATATATACAGCTTTAAGACATGGAGGGTATTAAGCTCCTCCTAAGTATTACAAAAATTAATTTTAAAAGACTGCCTTGTGCATTAAATTTATGAAAAAATTTAAAATTTAGTAAAAAATTCCGAAATATCATTTTATATATTAGAAGACATTAAGCTTTTAAAATTTTGCTTTTGAAAAAAAGTCCTTGCTCTTATTCATTTTACAAGAGGATGCTTAGTTTGATTAATATGGTGGGTGTATATGTGTTGAGAATACGGCAAAGCACACTAAGGCTTTCTACTTAAGGGGAGGATGCCTTCGTAGAGTACTTTCTAAGAGAAACTGGCTTGTATACACGTTACACATGGGAAAACGTCCCTACAGCCAGCCCGTTTGCGGGATTCGAACTTCGGACCGAACTACCACTGTTCAGCGATTTTACCGCTCAGCCGCTGTTGGGCGATTAATATGGTAGGAAAAGTGTCCGAAAACAAAGCAAGGCGAAAATGTTGGGGTACGAAACATCGTGGGATAAAAGAAAGCAATACTGGTAAGCATATACTAGTAAGGTGTATGTGGTATAAAAAAAGTGCGTTAACAGTCTAACAGGAAGTGCATACATCAAAATTCAAACAAAAATAGAAACCAAAAATTCAATAAAATAACATAATGAAAAAATTAATATAATAAATTAAGGAAAATTCCTTGGTCGATTTCAAGGAGCTGCCAAAGAATTATCAACAGAGCCAAGTTTCTGAATTATACCCGTATAATTATAAATTCTTGAAATAATCCAAAAGAAGGTCCAAAAATTATTTAGTTAAAATAATTAATTAAAATTCGTAAAAGTTGTAATAAAGTAAAAATATTTTTAAAATTTTATCTTTCGTTGATTATTAAGATATAATCTTCTCCAGTGTAAAAATTGGTAGTCCCGACCTGGGTTCGATTCCAGGTAAATGGGCTGGCTGCATGGGTATTTTCGTGGTTTTCTTTATATGTTATAAGGTATTTCTCCCACTTTCCTAGCGTCCTTCGTGGTGTAGTGGTTCTGCACGCTGGGCCGGTATTCCAGAGGTCCGTGGTTCGATTCCCGGCGAAAGCGTTTGCTATTTTTCATCCCTACGGCTTCCAAAAAATCCTAATGTCTCTACAAGTGGCGCCCGAACTAAAAGGGTTGTGGATGATGATTCTCCGCACCGAGGATTTGGCGACTAGGTCCCCTAAAACCCTAGTCGCCCTTTAGGAAGGGGAGTATATAAGGTATTTCTCCCACTTTCCTAGCATCCTTCGTGGTGTAGTGGTTCTGCACGCTGGGCCGGTATTCCAGAGGTCCATGGTTCGATTCCCGGCGAAGGCGTTTGCTATTTTTCATCTCTACGGCTTCCAAAAAATCCTAATGTCTCTACAATGTAACGTGTATAAGAGCCAGTTTTCCTTAAAAAGGCCTCCACGAAGGCATCCCTTTCCATAGGCATATACCCCTAGTAATAGCTTTGACGTAATCTACTAAACCAATATAAAAGCACAACTAAAACTAAAAATATCATAAAAATGTAAAAGTAAAAATATTATAAAAAACAGAAAAAAACTCTCATGTGAACACCACAGGATTTCCTCATACGGCCCTATTAAATATTGCCTTTCTAACAGTAAATTAATATTAAATTTTGCTAGATATTTACTGCAATAAATTGGTTTTAAATACAGTTAGGTATTTGTTATTACTCCTTTATTCTACTCCTTTATTCTGCCTGTACGTACAGACGTCATGAATGATCAAACTTGATATTTCTGTTGAAATATATATATATACATACACAAACTTAAATTAATAATTTAGTAGAAGTTGACTAAATTATCATTGTAAAACTCTCTTTCTCTCGCTCTCTTTATGTAAACCAACCCCCTTACCCTTCCTTTATTTTCGCAATCGTTGGTCATAGTCATATACTTCCAGCTAAGATGTATTTAAAATGACGAAAGTATTCATGGTTATTAATATTTCGTTTGGCAATGCCAAATTTTAAAAAGTTAATTTTCGGCAAATAACGAAATCTGTAACTACTTTTATAATAACAGTTTATATATGTGATTAGCCTAACAATAAATACCTAACAATATGTAATACCTCTTTAGTTTTGTAAATGTCTAACAATATTTAATATTAGTTTATAGTTGTTCTGAAAAGAATATTTAATGAGTCATGCAAGGACGTCACGCGGTGCTCATGTCAGACTTTTTTTTTTTTTTTCATTTTTCGAATTTTGTGCCTGATATAATTTAGTTAATTCAAAACAGTTTCGCTGTCTTTTTTTCGAGGGACTTTTATGTTAAATTTTAGAATAAAACTATACATACAAAATAAATATCCGTTTTTGTTTTACAACTATGTGCATAAGATTATAAAACACAGCGTTCTTCTTTTATTATTAATACAGGATTTGCTATTTAAGTCTAAATAAATACTCATAATAAGGTTCACAAGAAATTATTTGTCGGACATCGAATTTTCAGGCAATGATGTGCATCAACACTTCACTCTCATTCATAGTTTATCGGTGATCTAATAAAATTAGCATGAAAAGCTCTTTAAATCAAATTCTCTTGAACAGCCGCATTCCAATGATTTTATTGAATTATATTTTCTTACTAGCCTGAGTCTTTATTTGTAGTCTTTCGAATAATAATTGGTAAAACAAATTGTTGAAATGGAACACAGATGAAAACTGGACTAAATCTACGATTGCAGGAATTTTAAATTGAATCAAATTGAAACTGTAATTAATTTAATGGCTTTAAAACATTTTATATACATTTATACAAAATCTGATTATGATTAATTTAATGATTAATCAATATTTATTTCTTAATATTATGGCGCATGTATTGTTTTTCAATTTATATATTTTTAATTATTTTGTAAATGCTTGCTTTTTTATGTAAAGTTAATAGACTTGAGCTCATTTGGTAAACATCTGTAGTAAATAATTTACATGAACACGAGACTGGATCTAAAACAGAGAATATGAAATGATGCAAGAAATTTAATTAACTTTGTTGCTCAACATGTTCCAAAAATAGAACATGTGGCAACGATTAGATAATTCTATTCTTTAAATGATATAAATTTTGTGCATTATGAGTTATAATATGAACGAAATATATAAGTTAACTGTTATATAATTATTGGATTATATAACAGTTAACTTAGTTTCCGTTATGTAATTATTATATAAGTTAACTGTTATATAATTATTAATACTGTTAAGTAAATCTAGCGCCAGAGTGTCGCTATGGTAAACAAATACTAGAGTGAATTTTAAAGAATGCATTTATTCTATTTTGTTTTATGTGCTGTCGGCGAAGTAGATTTAATTCAATCCAAGGAGTTTAAATGAAATGCAAGAAAAAATGCGTATAATTTAATATTCCAATACAAGGAAGTCATGTGGTGTACACAACATATTTTTAATTTTTAGTTTTTAGGTCTATCTCCGGTTGTGATTTCTTTTCCATGCGATCCTTGATTGCAGTTACATCTAATCTCCAGAGATCAGAAATTGCTATTTCCTTCACAAGCAGTGATGTTACAATAATTGCAAAGTTTTTTGTCTTATAAGATCCTTTTATGGAGCTTGCCCATTAATGTCCATCCGAGGTGGGCTTCAACTGCAGCTAAACATAATGCTAATATTTCTCTTTTGCACGTAAGATGCCTACCAATAATATCTGCTCTAATGAGGACTTGAATGGAATCATAAAAGAAGTTACTACCAGTTAAAACAACATCCACGTCTTTCCGTTCTACTAACAAACGCCTTTAACGTACTTGGCAGTACAATTCCACATATACTATCTTTCATCCAAGGCGTCAAAAGTGCAAGTAAAATACCCATTTTAGGTGGAATGAATACAGCATTTGATAGGAATTTTTATATTGCAATGACGCATCGTGCAAATAGAATTGAAGCTGACATGACATTATTAAAAGCGGATATGACGAACTGAAGACTATTGAGAAAGATGTGGTTGAAATTAAAGATCTACTTAAAAATAAACGGCATGAAAGAGATAATGTTAAATTTCAAAAAAAAAAAAAAAAAAAAAAAAAAAAAAAAGAACGAAATACAATACTGTTAAGTGAATCTAGCGCCAGAGTGTCGCTATGGTAAACAAATACTAGAGTGAATTTTAAAGAATGCATTTATTCTATTGTGTTTTATGTGCTGTCGGCGAAGTAGATTTAATTCAATCCAATGAGTTTAAATGAAATGCAAGAAAAAATGCGTATAATTTAATATTCCAATACAAGGAAGGTCATGTGGCGTACACATGAGATTTTTGTTTTTTAAAGTGTTGCTACTGCTCGCTTTCAAATCGTAGGGTTTCTTAATAAAAAAATTGTAAGTTTTACAAAATCTATATAAATAAAGAAGAATGTCTGTTTGTTTGTTTGTTCGCGTTATTGCTTTCTGATTAATTATAATAATTTTTTTGCCACATCTAATCGATTAAAATTGAATAAAGGTGAAATATTGGATGGATCTTGAGTTTTTACGACCATTTGATTAGAAAGACGAAAATCATTTAAAACTGGGTGTCATCGTTGCTGATATAATGAGAGAGAATTAGTTTATTTTTCTATGGAAATTTTTTATGTGGGTTACATATCGCATCAGACTGAAAAATGTATGACTATGAATCGTATTTTTTGCATCGTTATTAGAGAAGGATTACAGCGGTATCGTTGTTTCTGTTGTTAGATACATTACTCTCAATCTAACTTGATTGGCATCGGGTACTTACGCCAGTATTAAGATAAAGACTAACTAAGATTTTATGTCTTTAAAAATCCTAAACCTTGGATTATAAGGGTATATAAGGGTATCTTAATATGTATGAAGCTTTGTAAAATTAAAGATTTATAAATTTAATGTAGTAAAATTTAATTCAGATATTTATTCTTTGTATACATTTAAAGAAAATATTTACTTTGTAAATGGAAAGTTACGCTAGAAAATAAATTTCGGTAATTTATGGTAGGCCGCATCCATACCCTTTTGACGAGTATCCTTCTATGGAGCCACGTTTTTCTTCTTTCCCCCCCCCACAATCGTCGGCCATCTTTGCCGGGGGTAAGCCAAAACTGCGCGTGCAGCTTGGCGCAGTCCGCTGTCCCGACCCCACATTGCAGCTGCGCGGGAGTTCTTGCGCAGCCGCTGCTATTCCCCGATGCTCTCTCCCAGCCCTCCCGACAAACAAACACCGATTTACGTAAAAGGTGAGTAAAAAAAATAAAGATCACAGCAGAAACAAACCCCCGCAAAAATGCTTCTAACATTCCCGTAATAAGCGGCCATAAAAATGGCAACTAATCACCATTCATCCGCGACCGATACCTAAAAAAATCAATATCCGTCGTTGTGCCGACATCGAGCAGCGAGGCCAACGGGAGATGGCAGAAAGGATTCGGATGAGACTGGTTTTATCTTTAAAGTGACCTTGCTCCTCGGAGTCGTATGCGACTTTTCTCTCTACGCCCCACTTCACTTTGCTCAACACAGAGCACAGATGAGTCTCGTGTGAAGATGAGGACGCGCACTCATCCAGGGATTTACAACTGTGGCACGTGCTAAATCCGGGAACGACGGCAAGCTTGCTCGTCCGATCATTGATTGAGCCTTCCCTCCCCGTTCTTTTTATATTTTTTTAATGACACATGAACATGCAATGGAGGACATTTCCCTTCAGCTTGTGCAGCTGGGGAATCAGGGACAGTTACAAACTAGACGCAGGTAAGAGAAACTCTTTAATTATTGTTATTGGGGAGGGGAAACCGAACCAGACCTGAAAATTTACGACTGCGCAAGGAGGATGAAAGCGCCACGCAAATTGACAAGACGGAAGCACTTCGCTTCGCCCTGGGTTGAACCAGCTTGAACTCGTTTTAGTCTTTACTTTACGGTTAACTGAACAATTTTTGTTTCAATCGCTAATCATTTCTGAGATCCGGGCTTGTGAATAAAAGAAATAGATTGCGGTTTTAAAACGTTAGAAAAAAGTTACTGTCTTGGAAAGTGGAAAATTATACAATTTCAGCAGCACATGCTTTTTGTGTGCAGAAATTTCCTTCAAGTTTCCATTTTAAAAAAATGATGGGGTGTATTAATAATTTATTATACTTGGAGACACAAGAATATATGAAACTAATATCGAAAACACATTTGTAGAAAGCAAAAAACAACATGAAAAAAACATATTTTATTTGCAATGACGAATTTAATTATTTGTTATGCTTAAATTAACAACTTCCCGTTTTTTAATAAACTATTGAGGGGTATCAGAAACCCCTATACCGACAATGTTAAATTGGCCATTTTCGATGTACCTTTTTTCAAAATCTGCTGTAGATACAAGCTTGAAATTTTTTCTGTAATTAAAGTATACCTATCTGATTATACTGAAATGAGCTTTTGAAACATTTTGAATTTTAGAGTAAATTACAGGATATTTTGTTAGGCATAGTAAAATTTAGCACTTTTCTCACACAAAAAATTAAAAAAAAATTTTCTAAGTTTATTACAAAAAGCTCATTTCAGTAAATATTAGGGAACCTAATAAATAAACCATAAACAGTTTAGATACCTGTGAGCAGTAGTTCCTGAGAAAAGGTACATCGAGTATAAAAAAATCATGTTTCGAGAAAAACGCGTTTGTATATGTAAAAATCCTCATTGATCAAAGCAGTCGATGACAAATTAAAACTAGATTTTTTTACAGTTCTAATTTTCATAGAGATTAAAGAATGGTATTTTTAGAAAGATAAAAGTGTAGAGAATTTGAAAATGCAAAAATCCGAAATCGCAATTTTTTGAAGATTTTGGGGTTCTAACTCCCCTTGAAAGAAATAATTTATTATAATTTTTACTTTTAATTAAAGTATACAAAGTTAAATAATTGTTAATAAAATAAGCAATTTATAGTCATTTACAAAATTTATTATTGTACATATTTAAGTATTCTTCAGCACTGGGATACATGAAAGATCAATAAGATTTTATTTAAATATATTTCATGAAATTATAGTGGATAAATTTAAAAATATAGGAATTTACCTACGTTGGAGTTTTGAGAAACAAATTTTTTCCTTTTAATTCAGCATGCTTAGTTTTAATAAGAATATTAATCCCCTCTTATTTTCAAAAAAACATTTTACTATAATTTCTTGTTAGTACGTAAAATTACACAACTGTTAACGAATATTTTATTATCAGTACATGAATGGCATTAGGGCATATTGTTCAATATTCTTAGCATTTCGGAAACATATTTATAACATTAAAAGGATACGTTCTATATACTTAAAAATATTTTAATGAGTAAAATCATTTGAATCTCATTATTCCTATCTCAGGTCACGTAAATAAGCTGTAAACAATAGAAATACAATTTAATATATGCAAAATATAAATAATTTGCAGAAGATTTATAACAATCAGTTACCTAAATAAAAAATTTGGGTAAGATGTTTTGGCGTTCTAATAAATTTTCAAAACCTCTAATTATATAAGTATACATTTTAAAGATAATTTTTATTACTATAATCTTCATTCACATTAAAGAATTTTAATTTATATGTACTTTTAAGCATTTGAATTCTAGTCATAACTCTCTGTTTGAATTTGTACTTTTGAGAATGGTTTTCATGCATGCCTTTCGAGTTTCGGAACACTTTTTAATTCGTACTTGAATTTCGAATTAAATCTGTATATTTCTTCCCTGATATATAAAATGATCAAAGATCATCTGTGTAATGTAACACAGAAACGGTTCAAATGATTCAAACTGCTATTAATTGTCAATGCAAAGCACTTCATTTTAGCAAATAAAATTCACTGACTGGCCTGTTTTTAAACATCTGAATTTAATTCGATTCATACAAGAAAAACTGACGTTAAGTTACGCTGAATATTTTCATTTTTTCTTAGCAAATTAAATTCTATATTTTATTCTAAAAATTAAAAAGCTCAAATTATAACCAGCTTTGCTAAACTTTTCTTTTATGGAAATAAAAGATTTTTTAATTCTTGTAGACAAATTATTGAATATAAAAATGATTACTATCTTAATATATTATTCATAATCTAATACAGTTATGTCCTATATTATCGGTTGAAAACAAATTTCAATTTATATAAACCACATGATTTAGCTTTCAAATGAGAAGTGTCTTTGCAACAGGTGTGCTATGAATTTTCGCTGCAAAAAGTTCTAAGAATTTTAAAAGCGTAGATCTGTATGGTAATTAAAATTTTATAGATTTGTAATTAAACTATGTCTTACAGATTTATCATACACTTTTGAATGACGATGAGGATTTCGTTGCCAATCATAGTGAAGTTGTTAGCAATGCTGGATTTTAAAATCCAAATACCAGGGGTTTTAAGTGATGACGAGATCGGATTTCTAAATCAAACATAAATTGTTACGAACTAAATAAAATCATAAACAAACTGAAAAATATAATTTTCCTTCGCTCAAAGGCAATGATTTTGTTTCTTTATTGCTTTTTAGCAACCCGCGGACTAAAATGTATAATAATAATAATTTTTTTAAGTTACGCAGTTTTATTTAAATATATTAAAATGTAAAAATAAATTTTAGATATTTTAGCATTTCTTTTTAACACGCGACTCGAATTAGAATCATCTAGGTACCTACAGCAGTTGATTTAGGTCATTAACATAAAGGATAATGGAACTGACAGTATATTAGAATTGATACATATATGAAAGATTACATGAAATGTGCTTACATTTCTCCTCTACATTCTAATTTAAAATGCGCCATATCAGGTAACACCGTGGTTTAATTTTTAGCAACATATGATTATGATTTTTGTGATCGTTAATTTTTTTTAAAACGTTTTAGAATCTTTGGTTAAAACTGTGTACTTTAAAAGACTCTTTTTTGTATGTTTTATTTTCCCCTTAAGTTAAATAGGATTTATTAGTGCAGTCTTAAAATATTAAGTCAAATGAAACATTCTTTTAGCTGTAACATTGGCAAACAAAATAGTTTTTTCCTTAAGGAATATAAAAGAAAACATTTGATAGAATAAATCTTTCCTCCTTGAATTCAAATGTGCAAGTAATTTGTTTCGTCACCCATCACCAGTGAAAAAACAGGATGGAAACCTACATGTATTACACATCACAGACGCTGTAATTCTCGCGCCCGACTGAGCAACAAAATATTCTCAGAAAAGTAAGTAAGAGCAGTAATGGGACACATTCAAAATAAAGGCCTGTATAGAAGAATCACTTTATAATTTTTCTCATGTTCGTATTGGCCATTAATAAACAGTTTTGATTTCATCCTAAATCTTATTCGCTGAAGATTTTATCTAAGTGCCTGAATTATTAACATCACACGATAATTCATGTGTCATAGATTAATTTTAAATTAACATAGTTCACAGATTTATTATAAGCAGTTACTCTACTTAGGACAGAAAGTGTAAAGAGCCAAATTAAAATGGGGAAGGGTAAGGGACTATTGAAAATTAAAGTTATAATTTCTCTTTACGCCCACTTATATGTACAGCAATGGAAAACGAAATCCCAGCACCAAGAAGAAATCAACTTATAGGAATGAAATGTTAGTTTTTGTTGTATTTATTTGATTATATAAGCATTTGTTGTATCGTATTTATTTGATTAATGTGTCAGGTTCACAGGTAAAAATATGCGCAAGTGCCATTTAAAACCTGAAATGGTGGTACAATAACAACGCCGTAGTCGCCATGGTGTTGAATGTACGCATGCAAACTCACATGCACTGTGTCTTACAGGTGCCGTTTGTCATTTTGCAGAATGAAGTTCCCTGCCTGGTGCACTTAGATGGATGAAGTTATATCTGTAGTCCAATCAAGTTCTATTCATGCTCGATGGGAGACGGATTGTGTGATCTCCCAGGCCGGGCAACATATTTACACCCTATACAGCACATTGGGGGATAGCAGCGGTCTGGGGTCGAGCGGTAGCCTGTTCAAAAATGCTCCTATAATATTACTCCAGGGACATTTTCGAACAGGCTACTAATATTATTTATTACATTAGAATGGCAACACCAGTCTGACGTACACATTTGCTATTAAGGTGTGATAGACAATGTCATATGAGAACAGAGCAGATCTCCATTTCGCTCACCAGTGAGCTTTTAGTTTGACATCACCGAAGTCGCAAGTGGTACAACCGCTGGGAGTCAATCTCAGAGTTGTTTCTCAAATTAATTAAATTTTTAGAACTCGCTGTGTCACTCTGATGCCAACAAAAGCTCAAATGTCTGGTTGCAGATGCAGTGCGATGCGCCACTGACATACCTAACCCGGCGTGCCAGCTGTTATTTCAGTGGCAAAAAGAAAGATAAAGAAAAGTACCATCCCGTGAATGTTGCTGTCAGCACACAAATACAGTAGATACATCCGTGCCATGTTGCTGTCAGCACACAAATACAGTAGATACATCCGTGCCATGTCTTTCTGTCCCATCGCGAAAGGAAAATCCATCTTCTTGTAATTTTAAGTAAACGGTCTCGTTCAAATACGGTAAGCTGTTGATACTACCTTCTTCGTCTCCTTAAAGACACTCTTGTCTAAAATCTTACTCACAACATCGAATTCGGATAATAAATAAACTATACGAAGTTTATATTGCGTAGCAAATGTGATTTGCGCGTTCTTAGTGGCGCTGCTAGCACCACACTTATTCGTCTAGAGCAAAATTTGAATAGATCTCATCTTTCAGATGTGCAAATACACGTTCCAAATTCTGCTTATTGAACATAGCTTCTGTCAAGTATTGGGATATCATTTTCACCAGTGTTTATTCATACGTATGAAAAATTGAAAGTGTATTTATATATACTTTCAATTTACCTAAAGTATTACTAATCTTTTCATAACTTTGTGTATTTAGTATCTGGATCAATGGATTGTTCATTCAGTGACTGAGGCAAAGCAGACAGCCTTATCTGCCTAAGGGGGTAAAGGCCTTCATGGAAGACTTTGTAAAACAACTGGCTTTTATTTATGTAACCGATAGAGAAAGCTATGAAAACACTCCTGCGGCTCAGCCTTTTCTCTAGATTCGAAGCTAGGACGAAGTTCAGGATTCAGCAGTCATAGACACTTGATCATTGTTTTGGCTTGGTATTTGAAACAACCACCTTCACTGCTCAATAAAAATATTCGAGCATTCTTATACTCCTATTCTCTACGCTCGTGATACCGCACTATTTTTTGGAAAAAATAATTTTTTCCTTCTTGTATCCCGTTCACATAAGAAATGCCAAAACCATCTTTAGCCCTGCTGAAAAATCGTAAATAATATATCGCAACCTTGAAATTTTAAATCATGAACATATATGCATTAAAACGTACGTATACTATATTCCCTCCAGCGTAAGTTTCCCATTTTCATGCATTTACTTCATATTAATTGCAAAAATAATAGAACAAAAGTTAATTTTCTTTTGCATTGGCACAGTATTTAAATAAATGTTTGAAGAGTCAAGAACAGTTTTTTTATTTTATATTCATATTTTATATTCATATTCATATTTTTATTTTATATTCATATTTTTATTTTATATTCATATTTTTATTTTTTTATTTTATATTCATTTCCCTTTTGTTATTTTATATTCATAATCAAGTATTACAATTTTTACAAGATAAATATTTTTGCGACAAGCTAAATTGTTTTCTATAAAAAGTTTGAATTTTGAATGATTATGAAAGGAACACATTTCAATGTCATTGTGAAGGAGATCGCTGTATATTGAAGGAGAACTCAAATGTGAAGGAGAACTCAAATGTGAAGGAGAACTAAAATGTTCTGCATGTTTTATAAGCATGGTTTTTAGTTAATTTTTTTCAAATTCATAATACAGGTTCTTAATTAATCTTAACTAAGTAGTTAGTAATAATTACTTATCTTGGCTAAGTAATTAATAAAGTTTCATTATGTTGCTACCTGAGCGTGAATAGTTGCACATTCATTTTCTACATATTTATATACACAGGAAGATATTTTAGAGATAAACACTCACTGTAAGGTACTGACGTCATACCAGATTTCAAATAGGGAAGCATTTTATGTTTGGATTTACTATTAATTGCTTTTATTTTTTCAAAAAGAATTTACATTGTAACAAATAATAATTGTTCATAAACAAGTACTCTTACAACCAATAATTTTTAGTCCAATACGTAAGACATTTCAGGCAGATCGAAAAGTGATATTAAAATTAAGGTTTTACTTTCATCTTTCACATTACAGTCGACAAGCAATATTTTTCAATATGTGGAACCAAACTTGGTCACTGATTTTTAAATGTTAGATCATATCAAACACAGCAGAAGATACCGAACTGATTTACATACCTTTTGGTATATTATTCACTATTCTTTGGGATATAATTATAACTATTATTATTATTCACATTCCCTTGGTGTATTATTATTGCTAAATAAACCTGGTACGTTTCTAATCTACATTTTTGCTTACATTTTAAATTAAAATTTTTGTCTTATATTTTCATTACTTAAAATCGAACAATTTAAGCATTAATAAATCAGTCTAATACTTTAATATACTTATATTACTTCACTTTAAAGCCCCAGGAATATTTTAAAATTCGGAAATTAGAAAAAAAATAATAAAAATTAATTTAAGCTTAGTAGTATTTTAAAATTAGAAATTTAGGAAAACAACAAAAAAATTTGTATAATAGATAATAAAAGGCAAGGAACATTTCTAATTTAAATATAATAAACTATCTAATTTGAGAATCTTTTCAGGTGTAATATACTGTATATTTAAGGCGCATTCAAATTTTGAGCATTAAAAAGGTGAATAAAAATTTAGATTTTAATTTGAAATAATACCGTATTAATAAGTATCAATACATTAATATATACAATATTTTAATTAATCAATTTAAATGTTTAATAATTTAAAATAACTTTTTACGTACATAGGCTATCATTTAAAAACAGCTAAAAAATTCTGATCACCACATGACTCCTTGTACGGAGTATTAAATTATACGCATTTTTTCCTGTATTTCATTTTAATTTATTTCCTCGAATTTCATTAGAGATATATTTCTCATTCAATTAATTCAGTTCTCACTTCGCGACATGGCAAAAATACCACATAAAACCTCAATATCTTTATAAAAAATTTTAAAGAGCAATTTTTACAGTTAAAATTAGTTTCTACTCAAAAGCAAGCCGTTCGGCCAGCGGGCAAAAGGGCTGATTTTCGGTGCACAAAAGTGAAAGTTTACGTTTGGTCGCACTCTGCAAAAAGATACTAAAGCCGTAGAAACTGCTTAATTAATTGTGGACGCTATCCTGAGTAAAGATATGGAATAATTTAATAAATTAAATGATAATTCCAGAATGTATAATTCATGATTTAATTCGCAATAGTAAAACGTTATATTTGTTGTTGCGAAGCTTAGTGTCTTTAGATTGGCAACAGGCCCACCAGCAGCCGAGCGGTAAAGTCGCTGAACACTGGTAGTTCGGTCCGAGGTTCGAATCCCGCGAACGGGCTGGCTGCATGGGCGTTTTCGTGGTTTTCCCCATGTGTAACGTGTATACGAGCCAGTTTCCCTTAGAAAGTCCTCCACGAAGGCATTCCTCCCCTTAGGCAGATAGCCCTAGTGTGCTTTGCCATAACTAAATACACCACACCATTAGATTGGCAACAAATTCACTATTCTGCTAAGTTTCAAATGTAAACAAATATGGGTGCTATGGTAAAACAAAGTTAGGCTTAGCCACACTTAAGCAACTTTTGAATTGTTGATAATTCTACAAACATTCCATGCAGATTCATGCATTAAGAACTTCAATTACAGATCAAAACAGCTGCCTGCAGCCCCACGTGGCTGCACCGGGAGATTTTTGAGGTTGTTAAAATGTTGTACATGGCATTAATAGGGTTGTATTACAGACTGAAGAGGCAAGCTGTGGTGTTACAGATGGTAAGTAGTTAAAGCAAAAATACAAAATAAGTACATATAAAAACACATAAATACACATAAACAAATAATACCCAAAACACAAAGCGCAAAATACAAAATACATAAAACACATAATCACTTAAAGCACAAAAAGAAATACATATATGTAATAATAAAATTCCATAGTCAAAATTACACTTAAATTTCTAACTGTATGTTCCTTTTCATTTTTAATGGCGACGGTCTCTTATTTGAAAGTACGTGGAATTAAATCCACAGCCCCGTAGTCAAGTTGTTTTTCCCGCCTTTTCTACATGTACAGTTATAGAATGTTCTGGAAATATTTAAAGCGAACTGGATTGGCTGACGAGGCTGACGTCATTTCTTGGAAGTTCCGCCTTTCCAGAGGCTATAAAAGGACTCGCAAAGGAATATCGGGGGCTTTTCTTTAATGTTACGATGCAGTAAACTTCATACAAAAAGTTATTAGTAATTCTTTTTATTTACTCCGGATATCTGATTTTGTAACTGCTATTTCTCCTGAATAATAATAAATGGATCCTGTTTTTTAAACTTATCATCTGATAATTTAAGCTACGACAAAAGCTGGTACATCACATATATATATTACTCTGTTACTCGCTCGGTGAGCTGAGTTTTTTAAAATTCTTATATGTTGGTAAATTGTTCTTTTTTGCTTTAAAATGATTAAATTATGTTGTTATTATCTTCAGGTTAAGGTTTTGTTGACTTAATGTGCATGCAATGGTTGTAGAATTAGCAATGATTTAAAAGTTGTTTAACTGCGGATAAGGCCGAGTGCGACCAAAAGTGAGAAATCTACATCTAATGAAATTCGAGGAAATAAGTTTAAATAAAATGCAGCATAAAATGCGTATAATTTAACATTCAGTGCAAAGAAGTGATTTGGTGTCAGATTTTTTTTAATAGCTAAGCAAAGTCGTCTAAAAAATGTACGAACACCCTCTGTATATAAATACTGATTTCCGTAATGAAGATCATGTTTATTGTTTAAATCAAACTAGAATTAAAAAATCATTATGTGACTGAAGGAGTATTCCATAAAAAGCATCAAAATTTTCGAGAATACCTAAACTGTTTTCATTCAGTATATTTTTTTAATATTTTTAATTTGAAAAGGAGTTTTAAATGTCCATTGTTAAGTTAAATAATTAAAATAAATAATGCAAAATTTCCTGACAAATTTATTATTTATATCTCGGCAAAGTATCCAAGAAATGTTAAAGTAATCCCTGAATTGCTAACCTTTGGAAACCACTACTGCTGATGCAGGTGCGATGTAAAATAAACTCCAATCTATTGAATTACCTTAAGTTAACTTAGGATTTATGTAAACTAAATTCTGAGGCACCTACTATAAAAATAATAGTTGCTATGAGTAATGAAATGTAATTTATGTGAATAAAATATGAATGAAAATTATATGAAAGAAACTGGATGCAGAATTCTCAACAATACAAGCGTGTAAGGAAACTGCTTGCTTGCAAGTAAAGCATCTGGCAACAGCGTGCGTCTGATGTTCATTGGGTAACAAAGAGGCAAAACTTAATTTTCCGATCAATGGATAAAGTGGGTTCTGTTGTTCACTTTACATCTTCAGGACAGACAGACATTGTTTAAAAATATCGATTTGTGTTTATCATCGATTGTCTGGGAAAAATAAGAAATTCAGAAGGGGAGCTGTGTTGAGCTAAGCTTTCTTTTTTCAATAATTAACAAACAATAATGAGTTTCCAATGTTACTTGAAACTCTGTTTCGAAGAATTTTTTTGTGAAAAAGAATAAAAAAAAAATAAAAGATGAAAAATATTATAAGTTTGGTGTAATAGGAATTTTATTTTTTTTTTAAATTTAAAATAATTCAAGCATGCAATAATCAGTGTAGATATTTACGTCCGGAAATAATGTCGAAAAGAAAATTATATAACCGTATGCATACTTTTGTCAAATTTTGTCAATTTTATAAAGCCCGCAACGACATTTTAAGTATGCAGTTGTTGTAAATATTGTGCTTATAGATATAGAGATCCAAACGGGACAGTGACAGAGAAATGTGGACGGAGCACCAGAACATCGTCAGTGACTTTACAGGTGTTACTCATCCGCACTACTGTACCCCGCTGGGCTTTTAGTTCGCCCGCATCGGATGCTAGCCTACCAAGACATTTACATAGTAATTTTACATTAATATTAGACTTACGTATTGAATATACAATTACAAAGACATAGTATACAATTATTGCAAAGAAATTAACCTATTAACAAAAGTTGGATTATGGCAGATTGATATAACATAATTACTTCGAACATACATACAAACGTTCATTGTACATTGTACGTCATACAAACAATATATTTACATTAGTATATCTAGTTACATCGAATTAAAATAAACATCATTTTAAGGAACTAATTGAAGAATTTTTTTTTTGTGCATTTTATTACATTTAGTTGAATTACTAAGGCGAATTCTCTTATTAATACATTCCCTTTCATTTTTTTAAACTTGTTACACACAAATGCATCAGCACTGAAGTCTTACAATATTATTTTTGTAAATTAATGTATCATAAATACAGAAAATATACATTAGAAAATCACATAATACTTGCATTTACACTAAGATGTCTAATAGAGTCGTATATTATTTATATTATTTTTTAATTAATGATTTAATTATTACAAGATTTTCCCCCCTCATCTCCTAATACAGTACAAATTTTTAATGTAACTATTTTATAAAAACTATTTATACCATATTTAGCCTGTTTCAGACATTTTCAATATTTCTGAAATCTTGCATTATTTTTGCAAGTTGTAGAATAAGAGGTATTTATACAGATGTGATAGCATCTTGACATATGTCTTCTCTTTTATATGCGAAAAGTTTCTTCATAATCAAGGAAACCTTTCGTTGTAATTGAGGTATCGTTAGCATGCATTTAATGTACTCAGGCGTAATTTGTGACCTTCCTTTGCAGCGTAGCTCTTTTGTGAGCTGGTACTTGAAAATATAGTGTTCTGGGTCTCCCTTTTCCCCACATACGCACTTGTCTGAATCGCTCAAATTTCGTGCAAAGTAGTACGTGGGGAAAGGACCATGTCCAGATAAGAATATGTTGATGAAGAAGTTATAAGAGATTGGATCATATGTAGGTTTCTTGTAGAAGTTGAAAAGCCTTCTACCTACTTTTGCATTTTCCCATTCAGTTTGCCATTTTTTTAATGCAATTTTTTTCAACATATGTTTCACATACGATTTAGGGAATGGGACATTGATTGGAGGTAGAGATGGGTCTTGAGCTGCATTTTTAGCAAGCGCATCTGCCCTTTCATTTTGGGCTTGTCCAGCATGCGCTTTTACCCACTTTATTTTCATAGATGTTCTCTTGCGCTGTGATAATAAATCGTAGATATCTTGCACTATTGATGATTTGTTTCTTGCATCATCGACAGCTTTAATTGCCGCTTGGCTATCACTGTAGATGGTAACATATGTTAGATGCTTTTGATGAGACCATAGAATAGCGTGTTTTATGGCTGAAAACTCAGCTTGGAAAACGCTGTTGTTGTTCCTTAGGTGTCCTTTCCATTCTGTTGCTTCTTGTTCTGAGAGGAGTGCAAAGAACGCGCATCCTACTTCTTCGTTTAACTTTGACCCATCTGTGTACACGACTGGAAATGAAGGTACACTGAGGGTGTCTTCTTTTGTAGATATTCTGAGTTTTGCATGTACTGCAGGGTGTCTTAGGTAAGGATTTCGTGGCTGTTCAAAATCAAGGGGGCACAGGTTTTGATCTTCTACCTCTATGTTTTTCTTGAGGTGGAATAACGTAGCTAAATCTGCATCTTCTTTTGCTTTCAGGTGGAGGGGTGGGATTCCTGTTAATACACAGAGAGCTGCCGTTGAGGTAGTTCTGTATGCTTTTGCTATTTGTAAGAGGAAGGGGCGTTGGAGAGATGCAAACGATATGTATTGAGATTATATGCGCAACTGCTGTTGAAGGAAAAAGAAGGAATATATTAGGACTTTGTCATCATATGCTTATACATCGCGCGTCAAGAATGGCGTAATGTGGGAGAATATCGCACACAGCTGGTGGCGCTTCAGTATTATAAAATTCCCGTTAAGGTTAAAAGTAAGTTATTTAGGAGTTAATTCAACATATTGGTATTACCTGAAATAAGCATAAGTCTAAAATTTAATATTTGACTGTTAATGCCTTTGAATTACAAAATATAACCAATAGAAACTTCTTGCAAGACTTCACATACCAAATAAATATAAACTTGAAGTTTTTCTTTTATGTTATTATTACTGTCATTTTTGTATGTTTTGATAAATATTTAAAAAATGAAATTTAAAATTTATTCTTATTGTATTATTTACTACCTGTACCCGGCCAGCCTTCGTCTGGTCTTTAAATGTACCGGAAAAAGGCCTAAAGGGAACACCAAACGTTAAATTTAAAAACTGCACAGAATTTTAATCTGCAGAACAGCATTATCCCCCCCCAAAAAAAATAAATAAAAATGCATTATATATAAAAACAATTACAATGAAAAAAGCAATATCAATATCTCTTAATAAAAATATTAATTATCCTTATAAATAAATTAACCAACTTTTCATTGTTTTCTCTCGACAAACGTCCAGTATCCAAGAAAAACATTAAATTTAAAAACTGCGCAAAATTACCGCCTTCATTTTTCTGCGTGGCAACAGTGCTGATATCAGCATCAATGACAACAGTAATATATCAGCAACAATAGCTGCGTGCCATTGTTGCTGGTACAATGGTTTGGTTTTGGTTTGGTTTTATTAGATTACGGCAATGCACTCGAGGGCTATCTGCCTTAAGAGAGGGATGCCTTCGTGGAGGACTTTCTAAGGGAAACTGGCTCGTATGCACGTTACACATGGGGAAAATCACGAAAAAGCCCATGCAGCCAGTCCGTTCGCGGGATTCGAACCTCGGACCGAACTACCAGTGTTCAGCGACGTTACCGCTCGGCCGCTGGTGGGCCTGCTGATACAATGAGTGAGAATTATCGATTTGATGCAATTTCGTCAAAAAAGACATAAAATTAAAAAAAAACCATTCGGAATTTGAAAAAATCACTTCGAGGTGCACTGGCTCTTGTCTAGATGCGCCTATGTACCAAATTTCGTATCTTTGGGTCTATTAGCTTACGCGCAATCTGAACGAAAGACATACACAGAGAGAGAGAGAGACAGATAGACTCTTCCTTTTATATATACAGATTGAATAGTCCAAAAAGGGTTATTAGTCTCGAAATGGGATTTTGCGTTGGCTTACGGTGTATCACCTTTCAAATTGTAACGCAAAATCCCATTTTTGGAAGTTGGAAATGTGAAAAAAGAGCAATGGACTCGCCGGGACTCGAACGACGGACCTCTCGAATACGCGCCGAGTGTGGTGGCTATTACACCACGAAGGCATGCTAAGAAGGCGGGAGAAATACCTTATATACTCCCCCTTTTAAAGGGCGACTTGGGATTGGGGGATCCATTTGCCAAATCCTGGTGATGGAGAATCATCATCCACCACCTTTTTTAGTTCGGGCGCCACTGTAGAATCATTAGGTATTTCGGGTAAAGGAGAGATGAAAAGTGAGCCCTCCTCGCCGGGACTCGAACCACAGACCTCTCGAATACGCGTCGAGTATGCTGACCATTACACCACGAAAGCATGCTAAGAAGGCGGGAGAAATACTTTATAAAGTCATCATAAGATACGTTCGACTACATAATTAGTATAATATTTGAATATAACTTATTGCAGATTATCAGATAAATAGGAGCTTTTGGCATTTCAGAAATGGAAAATTGTAAATGTTTTTTGTAGCTTTTTGCATTTATATATCATTCATCGATAACTATAATTATATTTTAGAAATCAAAGTTTCTTATATGTATTTTTTTTCAAAATCTCCTTCATTCAGCTTCTAAAGAACTATTATAAGAAGAGAATCTCATGCTTGCCCTACATGACTTCCTTCTACGGCGTATTAAATTACACGCATTTTTTGCTTTCACTATATTTAACTGTAAGTCTTAAAATTTAGGTTTCCTTTCCACGTGAAGGCGATTATACCGCTGAACAATTATCGATGGATAGGAAATTATACCGCTGAGTTACGTGAAGGCGATTATACCGCTGAGTTACGTGAAGGCGATTATACCGCTGAACAATTGCTACATCATAATTTGTCTTTTGAAATGTTTCTTTGGTACAATAAACATTTTTATTATTTTCTTCCAGAATAATACATATCTTTATTGTTAAAATGATAAACGAAATTAAAAAATAAATCTACAAATTTCATATAAAGTTATTTGAAAAATTTAGCTAATGTGTTTATTCTACAAACCACTAGAAAATATAAAATGTAAGAATGATATTTTAAACGCTCATGCTTAAAATAATATAAATGTAGATATATATGTCAAAATTCGCAAGTGATCTGAAGTAATTAGTTGCATTATAAAGAACTAACTATAGATAAAGATATAAATTATTAGTCTAAAGGGGCAATTTGCTCAGAAGGACTACTAATTTCGTTTTGACATTTTGCATTTTGCATCACGATAAGCGTTGTTTCACTTTTCAAATTGTTGCCATCCAATATTATCGCCCTGTGTTATATTTAAAGAAATTAAATTATGAAGAATCTGCATGAGTGTATGTATGTTTCTCGCATTGTGATAAAACAACGGTATTTAGAGCCATCAAAGTTTAAGTAACGTAATCTTCCATATAATATGGGCATGTGGAAGCCCTAATTTGGAATTTGGTATTTGTTTTATTATCAATCTCATTTTTTTTGTAACGTTTCAACGAATTTTTGATTAACAAACTCAACAATTTAAAAAGCTAGTAATGGCAATACGTAGAACATTATATTTAACCTTTTGTTGCATCATGTCCACTCTAGTAGACAAAAGTTTAAATTTGTTTATTCTTCTGTAAATGCCTTAACAGATTCCATTCCTGTGTTTATTTATTCTATATTATTAGAACTTTCAACTGTCGATCCTAGATGGTTGTGTGTGTATTTAATTATGGCAAAGCACACTAGGGCTATCTGCCTAAGGGGAGGGATGCCTTCGTGGAGGACTTTCTAAGGGAAACTGGCTCGTATACACGTTACACATGAGGAAAACCACGAAAACACTCATGCAGCCAGCCCGTTCGTGGGATTCGAACCTCGGACCGAACTACCAGTGTTCAGTGACTTTACCGCTCGGCCGCTGGTGGGCCTCCTAGATGGTTGTATAGCATCACTAAGTAAAGCATTGGTATTTGGAAAATGGCTGCTACTTTTTTTTCCAAGTTAGTACCATTTCTCAGAGTAAACATTATATAATACTGCTTACATTTTCTTATACTGCCATTTTTTATTGATAATTAGTAATTTTTGACATTTTATTTTAAATGTCAGTTTGAGAAAATTGTGGAGTGAGTAGATAAAGATCTACCGAAAAGAGTGAATTGAATGTACTGCTTATCAAGCCAAAAAACCACTGGAAATGTTTATGTTTGGCAAGGAATTTCTAGAACATTTGACATTTGAATCCAATAGGTACAGGTTACAAAATCGTAGCAAAATGAATCCAATCACAGTCGACGAAATATAGGTATTTAGGGGTATCTGTATGTACATTTACCGTTTAGAAGATGGTAATGATCAATGCAAACAAAGCAGGAAAAATGATTTCAAAATGCAATGACCGTAAATCGTTGGGAAGAGATTTGTATGCATGTACGCATATGCATGCTGTCCACTGTAGTGAACAAGCTGTAGCAATTATTTAAAACGAAATTTGAATAAAATTAATTGTTTTATTATTACTAAGGTTATTTTAAGTAGAAAAAATACAAACATTTTCGTTTAACTTCTCCAGATTATTTGTATGCAACAAAGTGTTAATAAATAAAGGTAACACAAAAAACGTTAAAAAAAACTTCCCTTTGGACGTAATTTAAAATCTGAAAGCTTTCATTTTTTTTATGTGTTTATACATTTATCCTGTTCTCAGAGTTATTTTCATGAATTTCTACATCTTATTTCAAGAAAATGTACATTTGGATGTGAAAAACACGCTCATGATCAGTATTTAAGGTAATAAAGTCTCTACCTTGTGCAGTTTCGTATTAATCAGATCTTCCTGTTATGCAAGGAAACTCTCCTACAGTTTTGAAGGCTACAGTATCCGTGTAGCGAAACCAGGAGGAAAGTTCTTTTTTAATCTCCGGCCTCGAACTGAAGGATTGTTTGGCAACTTCTCCAGTTGTTGAGCTTTATCTGGGCCAAGACCCCTTAATGAAAGATGCAGAACAGTAAGCACTACCAGAGCAAAACAGCTTAAGGTGAAGGTCAATGTTTCTTGGCAAAACTTAAACAAAAGTGCAAATTTAATATAACTTTAACCTTAGCTAACGATGAATAAGAAAAGCCAACTCACTTCTTAATTATTGCATCAAATGGCAAAAAGGTCGGTAGTATTAGTTTGAATTCTAAATTGGAATTTACGAAATTATAATGCTGATTTTTAAAATCGAAAATAACGCGTTTTCCAGTTTAATTGCTTTAAAAAAAGTTTTAGAGTTGAGCTGAAATAAATATACTTTAGTTTCAATAAAAATAATCTTTACGATATTATCAGATATTACATATTTACAGATAGAGAGATTACATGTTTTTTTTTTTATTTCAACAAATTTTTATGGATAATTATTATTTTTATGGATTTTTATGGATATTGTAAACATTATCCACAGACATAACTTGGTGTAGCGACGTCATGAAAATGTTACATTGATGAAAGAAGTTAGAATTTATTTAAAGACCGCTATAAATTTTCCTTACTGCTATAACGGTTAGAGGAATTTGTCTACTAGCCCGAAAATAAGGATTTGAGGGTTGAACTCTAGTTTAAGGCCTGCTTGCAAACGACTTGCTTTCCTTTACCTTTAATACAGGTCGCCCCTTGTTGCACAACTGTGCAATATTCTTAGTGATGAGGCGGTTGATAGATTTGGTTGAGACGATAGATTTGTCTTAATTTTTCTCTTTTCATCTTTCCTAATGATATAGCGGCTCTTCAAAAACCCTAAGACAAAGGCATATAAAAGTGCTGACTTTTTATTTAAAGTCGCTTTAAGTCTACCCACCGACATTAATATTAGTATTTCAAAATGTTACAAGAAGCCTTTTTTTATTACTTCCTTGCACGAAGTAAAGGAAGTATAGTAATCGCGAAACATTCCGGATATCATATTTCAACAAAAATATTCATTTCGACCGCTTTCGAATCCGTTTGAACGAAGTTTTTACGTAACATCTGTACAAATTCTTAGGCACCTACTATAAAATTGACTGAATAAAGGACTCTTTGTTCCAAAACAGATTGTCAAGTGGATTTAGAAGAGTTTTTTCCCGTGCGTCTACACGTACGTATGTAAATACAGGGTGATCAACGAATAAGCCCTGATTTCAAAATTAAATATCTCTACAACAAAGATCGATAGAATTATGCGGTAAACTGTACGTTCACTAGCAAAACTGTAAAAATTGTGTACAAAAGTTTAGAAAATTTAGTTACGAAAATCGTTAACAGATGGCGCTCTGCGCTGAAAACTCTCTGAAAGAAGTAAAAAAAAAAAACAATAAAATGAAGCAGCCTTTGCAATTAAAATACAATTTTGTCAAAATGTTCACCGTTCGAAACAATGAGGTGGCGTAAACGAACAATGAAATTTGACATCACGTCTTGCAATGTCTCGACGGAAATGGAATCACATGCAACATCAATCAACGATTCAAGCTCATCTAGAGTAGCGGGATTGTTTCGATAGACAGTGTCTTTCAATGCGTCCCACAGAAAGAAGTCACAAGGACTCAGATCGGGAGAATATGGAGGCCAAGCTATTCTGTGTCAGTAAATTGCGGATAATCTAACGCAATTACTCTATTTCCAAAGTATTTATGAAGAAAGCGAAAACCTTTATCTGTTCGATGTGGTCGAGCCCCATCTTGCATGAACCAGTCGATACCTGGTCGATCCTCCAACGCTAGTTGAGTGCTGAGAAATTGTTCCAAAAGTGTAACGTAACGTTCAATAGTTATCATTTCTCGTACGAAAAATGATCCGATAATGCCTATGGCTCATACCGTAGCCCGTGCAGTAACTTTAGGCGAATGCAGTGCTTTCTCTTCACAGAAATGATGATTTTCGGTACCCAAAAATCTCCAGTTTTGTTTATTAACGATTCCATTCAAATAAAAATGTGCCTCATCTGTGAACTAGATGCAGCTCACATCAAATCTGTGGTTGTCGACCATTGTTAGAATCTGATTCGCAAAGCCAACCCTTTGTTACACAGCTTTCATGGGTATGGCCTGATGACTTTGGATTTTGTATGGAGACAGCTGTAGGCTATTTTTTAATATTTTTTCCTTGCTCGTGTACTTCAAACCTGTCTCTGATGCCATCCGTCGGATGCTTTTCCTAGGATTTTGCTGAACAATTCCAGAAACTTTGACTGAATTTTCAGGAGTGACTACAGTTTGCCTAGGCCCAACATTTCCCTTTCGATCATCAGCCACGCTGCCAGTCCGTTCAAATTTTGCAAAGAGCATGCGAATGGCTTTCGCATCGGGGCCAATTGGAACATTGAATCGGGGCCAATTGAACATTGAGCCTTTTTTCACTAGCCAACAGTCGTACTGATCACTTTTGAATTCAAAGCACATTTTTAAAGGCTATTGATAGGTCATTGCGATTACAGCGCCATCTGTTAACGATTTTCGTAACTAAATTTTCTAAACTTTTGTACACCATTGTTACAGGTTTGCTAATAAACATGCAGTTTACCGTAATTCTATCGATCTTTGTTGTAGAGATATTTAATTTTGAAATCAGGGCTTATTCGCTGATCACCCTGTACATATATGTAGTACATCTCGCATAATTCAAAAACGAATAGTCGTAGAACGTTGAAATTTTGTGTATGGGACTGCTATAACATCTAGTCTGCACCTCCCTTTTTTGTTGCAATCGGCTACACCAAACCATATATATATGTATTTCCACTCTGTTACCGGCTGGATGAACTCAGTTTTTTTTATTCTTATATGTTAGTAAATTGCGCATTTTTTGCTTTTATGTCATTGAATTATATTGTTCTGAAATTCCCGTTTTGGTTTTTATGCCTTTAGTTAATATAACTACAATAGTTGTAGAATTATTAAGAATTTAAAAGTTTAAGTGGTGCTTACGAGGCCTCCATTTGTTTTAACTTGAAACCCTTAGTGGAATAGAAAATTAAAGCAGTTGGTCCACCATCTTCAGTGTCTTTTCTCACGTGGACAAAACGTTAACTTTTAATTTTACGCACTGAAAATTTTGGCTTCCTCCATTTGGGTCGAATTACTCGCTTTGCACTGAAACTCTAATTTTAATTATATATATATATATATATATATATATTCTGTTTTTAGCTGTATTTGGTGTTTTAGGTTTTTATCGTATTTGACAATTTTTAATAAATAAGTTTTGGGTTTTATGTATTTTTTCAGTAACATCTGTACGTAAGGACAGAATAAAGGACTCTTTTACTCCTCTCCCCCCCGAAAAAATTATAAAACTGATTTAAAATGAATTCTGAAGAGATTTTTTCGAGCGGAATCAAATGTAACCTTTTATAGTTTGGGGCACCGAAAAATCTGCCTTCTTGTAGGATGACCAAATTGATTGTGTTTGCGCAGGAATCTTAATTTTAATTGCAAAAATTGTTTTTTTGACTGTTTTAACTGCATTTGGTGTTTCATGTTTTTCTGTATTTTACAATTTTCAATGAAGGTATTTTGAGTTTTATGTATTTTTGCCTTGCCACGAAGGGAGAACTGAATGAATTGAATGAGAAATATATCTATAATGGAATTCGAGGGAACAAAGCGTAAATGAAATGCAGCAGAAAATGTGTATAATTTAAGAGCCGTACAAGGAAGTCAATGTGGTGTGCATATCAGATTTTTTTAAATAATAATACTAGAATAAATTTACATTACAATAACTCATTGAACAAAAAACGTATACATAATAATTAAATAAAATTTGTGTAAAAATAAAACAGCTTTTTCTTTTGAAATTTCTTTAAAGAAAATTATATGCTATTATAAATACACGTGAAGCTGATATTCATGTAATTTTTGCTGCTTCTCTTCCCATTCAAACATTTCGTTTTGAAATCTTTGGAGGCATATTTGAATAGAAAAAAAATTTAATCTTTCTTCTCGAAAACTATTTTTCTTAAAACTAAATCTAAAGATCTGGTAAAGCTCATTCTGTCTGTCTCATTTTCTACGAAAAACGTTCTTCTTCTTTCCGGTCCAGACCACTTTCATTTTCTTGGAATTCAACGTATACCTTAGAGAAAAAAAAAGAAAACGGAGTAGGATGCTGTTTTAAAGGATCGCTGTGCAAAATTGCCGCTATTGGAATCCACACATCCTATTAGAAAAGTATATAACAAATCTCTTCTTTCCTTGCGTTCTTTTGTTCTTAGTTAAGTGTTTTTCTTTTCCTTTGGATTATTCTGTGCAGAGTTTAGGGGTTGCTGGAAGAAGATGTTAGATTGTAGTGATTTTAGTATTTGGCGATGTTTCAGCGCACTGAAATCATTTTTCAAAATATAAAATCTGAATGGTTTGTTTTGGTTTGGTTAATTTTGTTAGTTTTTCTCTTCAGGTAAGTTAAGTGTTTCGTGCATTTGGAATGAATAACGACGACAGCAGTTTTGACAGCAAAACACGATTTATTAGCCAGTATTATTCAAGACAGCTCCAAAAACACTTTTATAGTCGTTTAAGAATTACTATAAACACGCTGAAAAACAATTAGAGACACAGCCCTCAGACTGTCAGGCTATAACGGTGAAGACAGCTTCACGGCAAAGCACCAGAGTACAGCTCCCGACTCTGCTCGATCGTTTCCCAGAACTCTACGTATTCTGGAGATTCTCGACGCTAAAACTCGTGATGCACTCGACGATACACTAGAGTACAGCTCCCGACTCGGTTTGGTCGTTCTCGGAGCTCAACACACTGTCAGATAAAACTCGACGATGCACTGACTCGCGATACACTAAGAGACTCTCTCTCGATGCACTCGATGACCACCTCGGCACTAAACTACCAGACACTCGCTCACTTACTCTTAACTGACTCAACTAGGCACTGACTGACTGACTATCAACTCTCAAGAGGAGACACTAACTGACTCTTCGCCTACCAGCAGGGTTTATATAGCTTTTGGCTTACGTTTTCGTTCTGGTCCAAACCGGTAAGAATTCGTTCTAGAAGGTTCTCCATCTGTCTATGGCAAATCGCCAATTTTTTCTCCAAATGTCACTAAACGGGCGATTTCTCGCTAAATATGGCAACCCTGCCTTGCCTTTCCATTTTCTGGCAACCTTAAACCTGCTTTGCGGGGAAGCTATCCTACCGCGGCTAGATATTTCGTAACAATTTGGTTACGAAATGTCTCGGCTACTGGTGGGGATATAATATGTATGTCTGGGAGTTTGTTATCGATGCATGCATAGGAAATACGTTTTGAAAAAACGTGTAAATTTTAAACTATAATTTTATATCTTTTAAACAAAATCTCGTGCCCTCTAGAATGCTGCATGGCACCCTTGTTTAGAAGCCCCGGATCTCGCACAAATCTTTCTTTGTGCTGTGTGAGGGATTTAATTTTCCATCTCTCTCTCTCTCTCTATATATATATATATATAGGATCGTGAAAAAGCATCTTCCATTGGGAAACTGGATTTTCTAGAGGGATTTCACATTCAAAAAAATCTTTCTGTTCTAGTTAACGATCCTAATTCCAATCCATCTTTGCCTTCGGTCTTTAAAGAAATTACGTTTTAGTTCTGGTTTTATCAACTGATGGCGGCACTTGCTTATTCTTGCCCAGTCTTTCTTATCTTATCTAATCGCTATTTCCTATCTTGTTCATTTGCGGTTTTGCTGCTGAGGATGATGGTTCGGTAAAACCATCGAAACTAGTCCTGTGAAAATTTTGAAAATATAACGCTGATTTTTGTTGTTTGACTTCTGAATTAATACATGTTTATATTTACTGTTTAAGGAAATAAAGACTGTAGTTACTATTTCTGAACATTCTTGTAATAATTCTTGTAAATATCTTAGATGAAATTCGTTTGAGTCAAAGCGAAAAGGAATTTTTAACCATGTCTGGCACTTTATTACCTAAACATATCAATTTCATTTTACAGGGCTAAATACACTTTAGTTAGCAACCGTTATTTAAATAATTATGTGTGCATAATTGAAGAAAATTATTTAAATTTCCAGGATAAGAATTATTTTTGTGCTGTAGCTAATTCATGGCTGCTTACAATTTACGAACTTAAAGCAGAGCAAAACTGTATATAAGAATAGGTTAAAACGTGCTGTTAACGTGTGGTTATCTGGAAGAATGATGTTTGCAGGTTTTCGTAAAGAATTCGTTTTAAATGTCAATTTATAAATTCGATTTATTTACAAGAACTTAACAATAATTTTTGCCTGTCGATTATCTTCTGTGCATGGAATGGGGGTGGTTGGAAAATTGGGATCATAATGTGCAAAAGTTGCTCATACTACTAAATTAAATAAAAATGTAAGTCTATATTTTGTTGGAAAGCATCACATTTGTACGTTGAATAATGAGAGTTTATAACTCTTATATTTTAATGGAAAAATAATAAAAATTAATAATAAAAAATTTGAAAGGTTTTGGATTTTACGTCCAAAGGGGCGTTTTCTTAACATTCTGTGTGTTATCTTTATTTATTAAATATAATGTTCTTCACTCTTAAACCATAAAATTCAGTTCAACAGCAATATCCCAAAATAATTTTAAAAATGAGAATATCCTTTAGAATTTCCGATACAGAGTCCCGTTCGAATATTTCACAAGTGCACATTAGCGTAGCCACTGAGGTAGGGGTTGCGAAAATGGACCAATGAGCTGCTATTGCTCTAGTGATGCTAAATCTTTGTACATGTGAGCGTACATTGTTTTACGTTTTAATTTGCATTTGTTTTTCAGTTATAAATGCATATAGCGTAATAGCAAAAAATCTCATATTGCTTTCGTTTAATGAGTTTAATTAATTGACATGACAAAAATATTACTGGATGCCCATTGGTTCATCCTAGAAGCCACTCCCTTGATGGCTACACAGATGTGCACTTGTGAAATATGCTTCCCGTTCTGGAGATAATTTTTTTTCTGAACAGTGTTGCTACTGCTCGCTTTGAAATTGTTTAGTTTGTTAATCAAAAATTCGTTGAAGCGTTACAAAATATGAAATCGACAATAAAAGAAATTTAAAATTCAAATTAGGGCTTCCACATGCCTTTATTCTATGGAAGATTACGTTATTCAAATTTTGATGGTTGTAGGTACCTTTGTTTCATAATTTAATTTCTTTAAATATAATACAGGACGATAATATTTGTGGCAACAATCTGAAAAGTGAAACAACCCTTATCGTGAATCGACGGAAAATTCTAAATGAAATTAGTAGTTCTCAGCAAATTGTCCCTTTGGACTAAAAATACACAATATGATGTTGAAAGCTGTTATAGTATTGTCATTTAGGTATGGCGGAAATTAACTAAATTTATTTTAAATCTTCCTTAAAATATCTTTAGATATAGTAAATTATATTTTTATACATATATTGAATGAGTTAAGTGAAATATCTATCATGCACTATTGGGAATATTCTTGAAGACCCAAAATGTACATCAGTTAGTTATTCGAGATAATGGACGAAATTAATTTTATAACGTATTTATAAAAACCACATGAAATTTAATGCTTCGAGAATGCTCAGATTTATAGAAAATTAAATAAATTTAGTGGTTTTTGAAAAAAAAATGAGTCAAATGTATTTTTAGATCAAGCTGTTTTAATACGCAAACTGGATATTTTTTAAACAGGAAATAAATTATCTCAATTAATCCAAATGTTCATTCTTAATACGTTAGAATAGGTTTTTCATGGTTCAGTACAGTTTAAGGAGACATAGTATTATTATAAATCTTTCGTGTTAATTAATTTTTATGATTTTTACCATTTCCTTTTCGTGAATATTATTAGCAAAGTCATATTTTTAATGTATTCTACAAAAGGGAATAACATTGCAAAGTAAAACGACCATCTGAAATCATAAGTATTTGATTTGCATAAAGCGCTACTTATATTTGCATGTTTGGTGTTGGTGTATTTAATTATGGCAAAGCACACTAGGGCTATCTGCCTAACGGGAGGGATGCCTTCGTGGAGGACTTTCTAAGGGAAACTGGCTCGTATACACGTTACACACGGGGAAACCACGAAAACGCCCATGCAGCCAGCCCGTTCGCGGGATTCGAATCTCAGACCGAACTACCAGTGTTCAGCGACTTTACCGCTCGGCCGCTGGTGGGCCTGATTGCATGTTTGGTTTGGTTTGGTTTATTTAATTATGGCAAAGCACACTAGGCCTACCTGCCTAAGGGGGAGGGTTCCCTTCGTGGAGGACTTTCTAAGGGAAACTGACTAATATATACGTTACACATGGGGAAAACCACGAAAATGCCCATGCAGTCAGCCCGTTTGCGGGATTCGAACCTCGGACCGAACTACCAGTGTTCAGCGAATTTTACCACTCGGCCGCTGGTGGGGCCTTTTGCATGTTTAACTTTAACTATATTTGCATGTTTATGATATACTTATATTTGCATGTTTAACTTTATAGTATGTAAAAATGTGGTTCAGGTTTCAAGTCAACCATTAAGAAATATATGGTAAATTTTCTATAGATGGCTCAATTTAACAAAATGATCTTTATAATCCTTAAATTTACAAAATTTAAAATTTTGTACCAAGTTTTACAAAAATTACCAATTTTACTAATTTTACAATTGTTAATGTAAATATTACTTTTCGTACTACACATATCTAGAAATAGATATTACAATTATAAAATGTTCAGTAAATATTAGAAAAATAAAAACGGGTGACACTGGCCCAATCGAGAAAATCGGCCGCCTTCATTGGGCCAGTAGCTGTTTCTTTTTAAAACAGTATCATCTTAATACAAGTCAATAAAATGTTTAAAACTACTTTGAGAACGATTCGTAAATATAAAATGCTGGTTAGAAACCAACACAGACCACCACTAATAGCTAGTAATTATTTTTATAATAAAGAAAATGAGATCGTTATCTAATTATAGATTTAATTATTCCTGATAGCTTTTCACTAAATCAGGTACAGTGATATTTTATTTTTCAACTCGGAAAAAAGTGGCAAAATATTAACCTTGATATGGTTTCCATGGTTACGCCAACCGTCGTAGTAATACAGGCTGGCTCATTGAAGGCAACTAGCAGTCGGTAGGTAATAAATTGGTGACTTCGGTTATAAGAACGTAAACAACCATTGTTAATGCAGCCCAATAAAGATGATTTAACACAGTTTAAAATATTACCAATTACAACTAAAGCGCTAATAATGTCTCATTGATACCCATATTTTGTTACATTGATAAATTAGGAGAAAAATACAAAAATCTAATATTCTTGTAAACCAACCTTAATTGAGCGTGGATCAATTCACAGTCAAGATGGCGAGTTTCAAGCTTCCTGTACGCAATAAAAGGAAATGTTAAAAATGAGCAACGCCTTCGACGAGACACAAACACTGGACCTTTCCAAGTGCTAGTCGGACGTGCTTTCCAATTACACCACGAAAGTATGAGGTAATGAGAATTTAAATAACTCTGAGTTATTTTTAATTTAAAGAAGCATTTCAAAGCTTTCTTTATAAAATCTGCAGTTAATCATATTACTCTAACAATGAAACATATTTGCTACAGAGACTGTTCACACATTTTTTAGACGATGTATATTGTATTCACAAAACTAAATTACATAAAATTCTTGTGTTTTAAATGTTCTATTTGACATCCCTTATTCTGAACTATCTTTCGACACCGCAATTTTCAGGATAATAATGCCTTTTGAAGTGGCAAAAGTGATATTCTATCCCATTTCTCCCGAACAGCTTTCCAGAGTCCTGTTAGGGTTTTGGGACAACGTTTGGATAATGCAGTTTTTAAAAGTCCGAAAGCACAAAAATTCATAGGTGACACATCGGGAAATTTATTAGGGATATCAGTGAAGGGTATGGCCTTGATACAAGTTTTTTGTTCCATTTCGTTTAGGAAATTTACAGTGGATTTTGATGAGTGACTGCTAGCTTTGTCCTGATGGAGTCTCACAGATGGATGGCACTGTGGGTAAAGCGATGGTATTTCATTCAGAAAACTTGGCGATAAAATATGTTCCTGATAGTATTTGGAGTTAATATTGGCATTTTTTTGCACTCTCTTTATTTTTAACTTGCCATTATAAGAAAAACCAGCAACAATAATGAATCTCTTAGAAAAACTTTCTTTCGATTCTTTGAACCATGTACAGTTTTTAAATCCCCTTTTATGATAATAAATGGCTCTTTTTTATTACAGTAATTTAAATACACCCATGCTTCATCTATTGTGACAATTCTTTTCCATTTTTCTTTGGATAAGTGTTTCTCATATAGAATTCTGCAGCGTGTCCTGCGTTGAGCGAAATGCTTTGGAAGAAAACGATGAACATTGCGTTTTTTCGCTTTCTTAATATTTAAATCAAAGTTTATCATTTTGTTTACAGTGCACACCGAGCATTTTAATGATTTTGCAACTGTCCTTTGACTAGGGCGATTTTCTTTTAACATTAAACAACGTACCTTTGCAATAGTCGAATATGACCGTTTTTTCCTTGGATACTTGTTTGGAATTTTTGTCCCACTTGAGGCTCCAATTTGAAGTTTTTTCCTTTCTTGTTGATGATATTACCTATCGCCTCTTTAGATGTCACAAAACCATGACTCTCACATCATTTTTGGATAACGGAGTATGCATATTTCACCTCGGAAAGAGCGTAAATGTAGCCTTCGAACCACCGCTTTGTTAAATTCGCCATTTTGAATAAAAACAAAACTTTCAAGCCACAGACGATAATTTTGACTTTTAAAAATTGCAATTACTTATTTTGCAGCAAACGAATTTTTATTAACGCTTACCAAAATCGTCTAAAAAATGCGCGAACAGGCTCTGTATTTTGTTATTCCCTTTTCAACCTGTAATCAGTCTCAATCGTTACATAAAGTCAACATTTTTAGCTTAAAATAGTTTTGAAAAATATACTTTCGTGTATGATTTTTCAGAAAACTATGAAGCAGCGTTTACAGTTCAGAGAGTTTTAAATGAGTAAGGAAAATTATGTAGCATTGTAATCTAAAACAACAAAACAAGAAAGATCAGAGTACACAGGAAACAAGATGCGATCTTTCTAGCCTTTATCTTTTATTCTTATTTCGTTGCGATATCTGGCAACTGATAACAGATTCTGAAGCCTTGTCTTACGTGCCGGATGTCTGATGCTTCTGTTGTCTATACCCCAGGCAGTCATTCGCAGTCCAGAATCCATTCCTCGCGTCTCAGCCATAACAGTCATCGACCGGTGCAAATGGCATTTCGCCTTTGCTGATGACAGTCAGCATGCATTCCACTGAGAAGCAATCTGGCGCAAGCCTGTTAGGTTACTTTATATTTTGTTCTATGTGGACTGTTATTGTGTTCAAAACGTTGTATTTTTTATGATGGATTCTCATCTTTCCCAAGATACCCAAGAATCAAAAACACAGTTAATTGAATATATTGGAATTTTTTTTTTTGTGAAATGGCCTATACGAAATTTAATCAGCAATGTTCTGAGCAACTTTCTGTCTCATATCGACATTTTAGTCCAAAGGGGCAATTTGGCCAGAAGGACTATTAATTTCGTTTTGTCATTTTGCGTTGATTCACTTTCTGCGTTGTTTAATTTTCCAATTGTTGCCACCAAATATTATCGCCCTGTATTATATTTAAAGAAATTAAATAATGAAGAATCTAAATGTATGTATGTTTCTCGCATTGTGCTAAAACGACGGTACCTAGAGCCATCGAATTTTGAATAACGTAATCTTTCACCGACTATGGACATCTGGTAGACCTACTTTGGAATTTGTTTCTATTATCGATCTGATATATTGCAAAACTTTAACAAATTTTTGATTAACAAACTCAGGGATTTCAAAGCGAGCAATGGCAACGTTGTACAGAAAAAACATTTTCATCTCCAGCGCTTGAGACCGTATCAGAAATTCGAAAGGTATCCTCATTTTAAAATTATTTTGCGATATTGCTGTTGAATTGAATTTTATAGCTTAAGTGCGAAGAACATGATATTTAATAAATAAAGGTAACACACAAACTTTTATTTTATTTTTTCTTTCTTTTTTTTTTTTGGTTTTATTAACTGACTATCGATAAAAGAGCCTCTCTGTGATTATGAAAAAAGCTGCAATTTCTTCTTACTTATTGTGTTTAATTTAATATAAAATTATATTAAATTTAAAATATCTCTAAGTTGATCTCGAAAATGATATTTCCGCGAAATTTTATTCGCAGCGTTTTCTTTGTTAAATTAAAATAAAAAATTATGAATAAAGATGTTTTCGCATTCCACGTTGCGTATTTGATTTCTGTACTGAAACTTAAATAATTACATTTATTAATATTATAAAATAACCATATAGAATTGAATTTTCTGTGAACAAATATACAACTATTTACAAATAAAAGTTGTAGAATCATTAGGATTTTTGGAAGCAGGAAATCATGAAAAATGAGGAATGTACTCGCCGGGAATCGAACCTCGGACCTCTTGATACGCACCGAGCATGCTGACCATTATACCAAGAAGGCATGCTGAGAATGTGGGAGAAATACCTTATATACTCCCCCCTTTAAACGGATTAGGGAACCCAATCGCCAAATCCTGGTGGTAGAGAATCATCACCCACCACCCTTTTTAGTTCGGGTGCCACTGTAGAGATATTAGGTATTTCTTGGAAGCAGGAGATATGAAAATGAGCAATGCCTCGCCAGGACTCGAAACATGGACCTCTCGATACGCGCCGAGTGTGCTGACCATTACACCACGAAGGCATGCTGAGACTGCGGGGAAATACCTCATATATTCCCCGTATTAAAGGGCGACTGGGGATTAGCGAACTCAGTCGACATATTTTGGTGGTGGAGAATCATCATCAACCACCTTTTTTTTAGGAGGTCGCCTTTTTATAGAGGCGGCCTTTTTTAGGATTTTTGAAGCAAGAAATCATGAAAAATGAGCAATGTCCTCACCGGGACTCGAACCTCGGACCTCTCAAATACGCGCCGAGCGTGCTGCCCATTACACCACGAAGGCATGCTAAGAAGATGGGAGAAATACCTTAAAAATCACAAACGAAAGGCATTAATCCATGTTTTCGTACATCAAATTTTTGCATAAAATAAGTAAACGCAGCTTTTTAGCATTATAGCAAGTTTTTATTAGAAACCAAAAGTCTTTAAGGGGGCTCATACACCTTAAACCCCTTAACACCCTTCGAATATATGACTGTTGCAAGAATTGGGACATTTTATTTATATTAAAATCAATTACTTCCAACTTTTTATAGATGACTACATAATACAGCTGCTTTGGAAACTAGTAACCAGAAAGTTTGTGTTGCCACAAATATTTTTGTAATTTAATCCGCTTTGTGACAAAATATTTCGTCACGTTTCCACCTTGCGCGCACGATATTTTAAAAATGGTTAATGGTACATACTTGAAATTGGATGTAATTCTTTATATGAGCCCTATTTTTTAACTGAACCAAAAATCTGATGAATGTTTTAATATTAAAAAATTTTATGGACGGAAACATTACAGGTTTTTTTTAATAAAATACATTTTATAAACTCGACTCCAAATAAAATAAAAATTTAACATGAAATTCTTATAATTTTTGGTTCACAGTAATTTCCAAATGTTATAAAAGCTATATATTAAATATTGAATTAAATTATGCAATAGAATGTTTTAAACCGTTTGCGCAAGGTGGAAACATGACGAAAAATTTTGTCAAAAAGCGGATTAAATTATCAAAATATTTTTGGCAACACAAACTTTCTGATCACTATTTCAGAAAGCAGCTATATTATGTAGTCAGCTGTAAAAAGTTGGAAGTAATTGCTTTTAAAATAAATAAAATATCCCAATTCTTACAACAGTCACATATTCAAAGATATTATGGGTTTTAAGGTGTACGAGTCCCCTTAAATTTAAAATTGAAAGAAAAGTATAAAAGTGCCTGCACATGAAAACAATACTGTTATGTTTTTTGTCAGAACTCAGTTTGGATTAAACCGGATAAATTTAGCAGCTATTTCTAGTGTATTAAAAAAAAACTAAAAGGGTTCAGATTTTAATGATTGCCCAAACGTGCATTCATGATCGATGAATTCATTGTTCCCATGCAGTTTAATCATTCTACGCAGTGTTATTACGTTGAATTGCTTTCAAAATGTCATTAGTGCGTCGTAGTAACCTTCACGTAGTGCTTTGTTTGCAGAGACATAAGAATAATAGCTTTGAATGTTTTTATGATTCTTTGATCCATTGGTTGGATAATGGAAGTGATGTTCGGTGGAAGGAACGAGACTTTTAGATGTGGAACAATATCATGAAGGCATCAGCACCGTGTTCTGGATCGAGAATTAGAATAATTCTAAAGCTGAAATTTGTTTTCTGAATAATATCTGACTTTTTGATGAAGGAATTTTCACATTAGTCATTAACGAAGGCTGTCGGAACCCGGCCGACTTTCTGCAACGTATGAAATTCTCGCGTTGGACAGATTAAATGGAGACAATTAAGACAACACGTATACAAAAAATCGCGTTCCACAAGTCCGCGTTCGGCAAGGGTTTACTATGTAAATCACAGTTTACTGTTTAATGAAATATTAATGACCCGTTGAGAGGCGAAGTGTCATCACGAATATACATGATGTCCCCCCCCCGCCCCTGCTGTTTTTGGCTCAGCGCCAAAGGTAACTTCAATGTGAGCTTTGGTGTTCCGTTAGTTTATTCAACTGCTTAGTTAATAGTGTCCATTAATATGCAATTACACATATTTAAGCTATTTCGATTATTATAAACTGTAATAGTTTTGTAGGCTACTTTTGATTTTTTATAATATTTAGCGGCAATAGTCGCGATTCTCTATAAATTTAAATAAAGCAGCTCAAAATAAAATGTTTTTCAGTATGGAACGATAGAATTTTATCTGCACAATGTGAATTTGATATTTCCTCTTTAATGTACGATTGCATGGATGTCATACTCACGCTGGTCATCTCTTGACTTATTTTTGGCGGCCCTCAATTTATCCTGAGAAAATAACAAAATTATACAATTGTAATGTATAAATAAAAAATCTGATGTGTACATCACATGACTTCCTTGTATTGGAATATTAAATTATACGCATTTTTTCTTGCATTTCATTTAAACTTATTGGATTGAATTAAATCTACTTCGCCGACAGCGCATAAACCACAATAGAATAAATGCATTCTTTAAAATTCTCTCTAGTATTTGTTTACCATAGAGACACTCTGGCGCTAGATTCACTTAACAGTATTAATAATTATATAACAGTTAACTTATATAATAATTTTATAACGGAAGCTAAGTTAACTGTTATATAATCCAATAATTATATAACAGTTAACTTATATATTTCGTTCATATTATAACTCATAATGCACAAAATTTATATCATTTAAAGAATAGAATTATCTAATCGTTGCCACATGTTCTATTCAAATACTATAATAAAGCTAGAATAATCTATAAAAGAAATTAAGCAAACAAAACAAAAAGAAACAGTTTTTCACAGACTATTGAATATTTTTCATTTAATTAATTCAATTCTCACTTCGCGAGAAAGCAAAAATACATAAACACTCAAAATATCTATATTAAAATTTACGAAGTAAATCTTAAACGCTTATTTCCCCGAAAAAATTCCAGAAAGGATTAAGCATGATTTAAATAATAAATGAAGGCGTTATCTTTGTTGTTGCGAAGCTTAAGTTTCTCTAGATTGGCAACAAATCCACTAGTCTCCTGTTTCAAATGTAAACATCAATGGCCACCATTAAAAAATGCTTAGCGGCAATTAAACAGCATTAAAATTGCTGATAATTCTAAAAATATTGCACACAGATTTACTAAAGGCATAAAATCCTTAACCGGAAGATAAAAACAACATAATTCAATCATTTTTAAAGCAAAAAATGTACAATTTACCAACATATAAGAGTGAAGAAACTGAGATCACTGAGCCGTGTAACAGAGTGGATATATATATAAATACATTTATATACGTTTGGTGCGGTCGATTGCAACCAAAATACGAGGTGCACATCTACATGTTATAGCAGTCCTATATACAAAAATTTCAACGCTCTGAGGCTACTCGTTTTTGAGTTATGCGTGATACGTACGTACGCACGTACGTACATACGTTCGTACAAACGCCACGAAAAATTCTCTTCAGAATGAATTTTAAAGCAGTTTTATAATTTTTTTGAAGGAAAAGAGTATTTTATTCTGTCCTTACGTACAGATATCACGCAAAAACATCGTTAAATTGCATTCGATAGCGGGTCAAAATGGATATTTTCGTTGAAATATGCTGCCTGAAACTTTTCGCGATTACAATACTTCCTTTTTACTTCGTACAAGGAAGTAAAAACTAATGGGGACACTATATCACTACCTTGTACAGCCTATTAAATTATACACATTTTTTGCTGCATTCCGTTTAAATTTATTTCCTCGATTTTCATTAGATATATTTCTCATTCAATTAGTTCAGTTCTCCCTTCGCGGCAAGGCAAAAATACGTAAAAACTCAAAACATTTTTATTAAAAATTGTAAAATGCAGAAAAACGTAAAACACCAAATACAATTATAATGAGTAAAAAAGAATTTTTTTAGAATTAAAATTAGAGCTTCTACGCAAAAACAAGCAATTCGGCCACGGGCAAGAAGACAGACTTTCGGTGCACAAAGCTGAAAGTCTACTTTTGGTCCCACCGGTAAAAAGACACTGAAGTTGGTGAACAAACTGATTTAATTCACTATTCTACTAACAATTTTAAAATGTAACCAAATGGCGGTTTCATTAGGCTTAGAAAGACTTTTAAATTGTGGATAATTCTACAATTATTGCATCCAGATTAATTAAAGGCATAAAAACCTTAACCGGAACATAAGAAAATCATACTTTTGCGAGTTGGAAATATAGAATGTCTTTTTTTCGTACAGTGTTGCCACTGCTCGCTTTCAAATCGTTGAGTTTGTTAATCAGAAAATTCGTGGAAGCTTTACATAATATAAAGTAGATAATAAAACAAACTCTATATTCAAAATTCAGGATTCCAGATGCCCGTGTCCAGGTGAAGGACTACATTTTTCAAAATAAGACAGCTCTAGGTGCCTTCCTTTTTTCACAATGCTAGAAAGATGCATACATTCAAGCAGATTCTTCATTATTTAATTTCTTTAAGTATAACACAGGGCGATAATATTTGGTGACAATTTGAAAATGGATATGCTGTTTCAAGACTTATATCCCATTCGCGACTAACGTCCATATTGGGATAATAATTCGTTTTAAATATAATTTGTGTTATAATTAGTCCAAAGGGGCAATTTGCACAGAAGGACTATTAATTCCGTTTTGGCATTTTGCGTTGATTCACAAGCGTTGTTTCACTTTCGAAATTGTTGCCACCAAATGGTTTTGCCCTATATTATATCTGAAGAAATTAAATAATGAAGAAGCTGTATAAATGTACGTATTTTTCTCGCAATGTGATAAAACAACTGTACCTCTAGAGCCATCAAAATTTGAGTGACGTAGTCTTCCGTAGTATATAAGCCCGTGGAAGCCCTAATTTGAATTTGAAATTTGTTTTATTATCGATTTCATATTTTGTAACACTTCAACGAATTTTTAATTAAAAACTGAACGATTTCAAAGCGAGCAGTGGCAACACTGTACAGAAAATAAATTTATCTCCAGCACGGGAGATTCTGTATCGGAAATTCTAAAGATATATGCTCATTTTAAAATTATTTTGCGATATTGCTATTGAACTGAATTTTATGGTTTAAGTGCGAAGAACATGATATTTAATGAATAAAAGTAGCACACAAAATGTTAAGGAAACGCCTCTTTGAACGTAATTTAAAATCTGAAACCTTTCAGTTTTTAATTTTTTTTTCTTATTTTTATTAAAGGTACATGAAAATATATGTTTAAGAGTAAATTTATAATGAGATGATACTTTGCTTTCCATTTTCTAAGAAAACGAGGGGCAATGCTTATATACAAGTAATTTCAATTATTGTTATCCAATTATTTTATGAAAATAGTAATAAATATCACACTGAAATTCTAGTCTTATGGACACCTCGAGTCGAAGAAGTTTGAAGATTTACTGCCTTAAGTTACATGTAGAAAAAGAAGCATAGGTACATTTAATTCCTAGTTAATAATATGTTATAAATATTTATATAAATATAAATTTAGACTTAAATTTTTATATATGTTATAAGGTATTTCTCCCACTTCTCTAGCGTGCCTTCGTGGTGTAACGGTAGCACGCTGGGCCGGTATTCCAGAGGTCCGTGGTTCGATTCCCGGCGAAGGCGGTTGTTAATTTTTCATCTCTCCCGTTTCCAAAAATCCTAATGTTTCTGTAAGTGGCGCCCGAACTAGAAGGGTTGTGGATGATGATTCTCCGCCCCCAGGATTTGGCGACTAGGTCCCCTTAAACCCCAGTCGCCCTTTAAAAAGGGGAGTATGTAAGGTATTTCTCCCACTTCTCTAGCGTGCCTTCGTGGTGTAACGGTAACACCCTGGGCCGGTATTCCAGAGGTCCGTGGTTCGATTCTCGGCGAAGGCGGTTGCATATTTTTCATCTTTTCTGCTTCCAATTAACCTAATGACTCTACAAGTGGCGCTCAAACTAAAAGGGTTGTGGATGATGATTCTCCGCCCCCAGGATTTGGCGACTAGGTCCCCTAAAACCCCAGTCGCCCTTTAAAAAGGGAAGTATGTAAGGTATTTCTCCCACTTCTCTAACGTGCCTTCGTGGTGTAAATGTAACACCCTGCGCCGGTATTCCAGAGGTCCGTGGTTCGATTCCCGGCGAAGGGCGAAGGGGCATATTTTCCCTCTTTTTTGCTTCCAATTAACCTGATGACTCTACAATGTACGTAGATATAAACATTTATTTACATACATTTTTTTCGATTTTATGCTTCTTTTTTTGGATAGCATGTATAATTAGGCATACAACATAATTTTATATTTAACGAATCTGTGCCACTAAATTCCTAGACTTCAAAGTTAAGTCATTTTTCTTTCTCTAAGAATGGATAATAAATGCGTGATACGGTTACCAGAGAGATGCCGAAGTGCCAGAGTAATAAGTCTGAGTAACGTAAGAAAGGAAATCTCGACTTAAACACGCGTAAAAGCAGCATGAAAAAAAAAAAGAATCTTAAACCCTGCTTTACTCCCAATCCTATCACAGTACATCTCCAGAAATCTTCAATCATTCATACGCAACTCGCGAGCTTGTTTTATTTCCTTTTTCGTACATTTTCCGCTTTTCTTTTCTTTCCTGAAATGTGAAGACATTTGTCCGCTTTTCGTGGCTGGAATTTGTTTTCTTGGGATTAAATATGAAACGCTTAAAACTGCAGCAGCGAGCTCTGATATATTTTTCTTTTTCTGTCATTTTAGAGAAACTGTCTGGACGATAGCACGCAGTGTTGTCAACTGACTGAATCGAATCAGAAATTTCAAGGAAAATTCGAAGAAAGTTTATAGATATCAAACTCTAAAAGCGAAAGCATAAACTGAAGAGGTTTGCTTTCGATCTCTTTGCGAGTCCCTGCCATTCGAAACACTTCTAACGTTTCCTTTTCGCCTTAAGCTGCAGCTGTTCTAAATTGAAATGTTTTTTATGTTGTCCCGACCAAATTTAGCCGGAGAATAAATGGAGAACATTTGTAAACGGTAAACTGATGGCAACGGTGATTTCTGTCTTTGAATAGAAAGTACGGACTGCCTTTGGAGATGAAGCATCATCTACTAAATGTTTCAACCACGACAATTTACGAGCAGGTAACTAATTTCATGACATTCTACATGAAATGAATTATATAAATGCAATCATTTGACTTCTTAGTGAAATTATTCATTACTGGCGGGAGAAAGTATTAAAATCTCTGTTTGTCTGTTTGTTAATTTGTTGCATTACCTTCTCCAAATCGTTGGGAAGTTGACTTTCGAGATTCCAAAAATTCGTGGGAAGCCATTTCGACCGCTCTCATCTTCGTAAGACTTTAATTAACCGAAAAAACTCAGAAAACGCTAATTTTCGTGCTCATTTTTTCCGAGTGGCAACAGTCGCGCACTCTGGAGATAAAAATCAGCTTTATTTCGAAGTGTTGCCACTGATCGCTTTCAAGTTGTAGGAATTTGTTAATAAAAAGTTTTTATATTTTACAAAATATGAAATAAAAATAGCATTTCCGAACATTAAATGCATTATTATTGTATAAAACCATATTCTGAAGTTGAAGAAAACATACGATTGCATGTGAAGTCATTGTACGTCGAACATTTTTCGCTAATGTCAGCATTTTAAATAACTAGCTGCTGTTGGCAACGTTTTTTGTTTCTGGTTACGATAATTGGCACGATATGTTATTGCCACGTTTATTCTTTAATTTATATTGAGAAAAAGCTGTTATATTACATTAAATTTAAACCATGACGTCATACGTGATCCGAAATGTTTTTGTTTACTGGTCTGATGACAAAAATATTAAGAACGAATTATTTGTTCCTCGGAAAGAATGAACTGATATCATTCACATTGAAATGTTTTTAAGCATTTCCTTTTCAGGTGTACGTAGAACTTATACATTTACTTTATCCGCAACTTGCAACTTTGTATACAGTTCATTAAATTAATAGTTATTAGTCCAAAGGAACAATTTACCAAGAAAGACTATTAATTTCGTTTTGGCATTTTGCGTCGATTCACTACAAGCGTTGTTTCACTTTTCAGATTGTTGCCACCAAATATTATCGTCCTGTATTATATTTAAAGAAATTAAATAATGAAGAATCTGGATGAATGTATGTGTGTTTCTCGCATTGGGATAAAACAACGGTACTTAGAGCCATCAAAACTTGAAAAACGTAATCTTCCATAGAATATGGGTATGTAGAAGTCTTAATTTGAAATTTGGTATTTGTTTTATTATCGATCTCATTTTTATTATGCTTAAACGAATTTTTAATTAACAAACTTTACGATTTCAAAGCGAGCAATGGCACACTGTAAGGATTAAAATGCATTTTTATCTAAAGCGCGCGAGACACTGTATTGGAAATTCTAAAGATATACTCATTTTAAAATTATTTTGCGATATTGCTCTTGAACTGAATTTTATGGCTTAAGAGCTATGAGCATTATATTTAAGAAATAAAGGTAACACACAAAAAGTTTAAAAAAACGCTCCTTTGGACGTAATTTAAAATCTGAAAAGTTTCAGATTTATTTATTTATTTATTTATTTTTCATTTTCAGTTTTTCAGTGTATAGAACTCTAAAAATGTTGCTTTAGTGGTACGCTCATCTGGCGGGCTTGTCTGCTAGTAATAAAATTAATATTGATCTCTTAATTCAGAATTCGTAAAGTTCTCTGCAAAACCCTTATAACGAAATTCGAAGAAAAACTTTCATCTTTCCCACTGAGAAAAAAAAAAGACTGGAGTGTAAACAATGATGAAACTCGAAAGAACGATCAGTGAGGAAGGAATCGGGCTGAGGAGAGGATACTTATATTTGATATACACCGGCAATTGGTGAGAATTAAGTAGCATTAAAAAAAGAACTGTGCGCTGTGGAGTGGTATGAAAGTAGAAAAATTGTGCGCAGTGTAATAATCTCAAAATAGCGGTTTGTTTTGAATTTGTAAATAAATTTTAAATATATTCCAAAATATTACAGTGAATTTTCAAATTTCATCGGAAAAAAACCGGTCTCGTGAAGATGAGTCACAGTGTTTAGGTGAAATAATACGTTAAGTTTTAGGAAATGATTTTAAATGTGCTTTTTGCATAGAAAATTTATAACTGACATATGCTAACAAGCATTTAAAATATTTGTAGCCAACTTTTACTTTCTTCTATAAAAGGAAGTATTGTAATCGCGAAAAATTTCGGATATCATTTCAACGAAGATATTCATTTTGACTGTTCCCGAATCCATTTGGACGAATTTGTTTCCGTGACGTCTGCACGTACGAATAGAACAAAGGGCTCTTTTTACCAAAAAGGATGTTAAAATGGATTGAAAAGGGATACAGTTATAGAATGTTCTGGAAATATTTAAAGCGAACTGGATTGGCTGAAGAGGCTGACGTCATTTCTTGGAAGCTCCGCTTTCCAGAGGCTATAAAAGGACTCGCAAAAGAATATCGGCGGCTTTTTTCTTAAATGTCACGATGCAGTAAACTTCATACAAAATGTTATTAGTAGTTCTTTTTCATTTACTCCAGATATCTTATTTTGTAGCTGCTATTTCTCCTAAAATATAATAAATGGATCCTGCTTTTTTTAAACTTATCGTCTGATAATTTAAGCTACGACTAAAGCTGGTACATCACATATATATATATATATATATATTCTGCGTCCAGATGTTTTTCTATATTATATATATATATATATTCTGCGTCCAGACGTGTTTCTATATTATATATATATATATATATTCTGCGTCCAGATGTGTTTCTATATATTCTGCGTCCAGATGTGTTTCTATATATTATATATATATATATATATATATATATATATATATATATATATCTGTATATACACCCTCTTATCCGACTTAGAAGTCCTTTCCTGTCCTTTACTTTCACAATCATTGTTCACAGTCACATATTTCTAATTACAAAAGTGTTTTTAATGACGAAATCATTCAGATTTGGGCAGTGTCAAATTTAATAAAAAATTGCATTTCGACAAATAACGAAATCTACCGTTTAATGCGGTCTCCCATTTAGTATACTATTTAGTATACTTGTTATGACTCCTATTTTATAGCCGTTTCGAAAAAGTGAAAATACAATAAGTGGCTCCGGTACAGCAAAAATTGCCCGGAATATTTAATTTCAACATTTGGAATTTTTTATGTCATTTTCAACTTGCCTTAAAATCCTTTAATTAGGTTGGAAAAAATCGAGGAAATTAATTTAAATGAAGATCATAAAAAATATTTAAATTAGTAGGCCGAACAAGAAGGTTTAAGCAAATGGGCAGTTTAAAATTTCGCATGAATTATTAATATCTTACTAATTATTTTTTTAGAAGCATTTATGAAGCTTTCTCCCTTTTACAATCCCTTTTAATCAGACAAGAATTTTTGGATCGCTTCACTCTAACTTCAAGACATCTCCACTAAAATAAAAGCGTAATTTGTCGAAACCTGAAACGTAATTGTAAACAGATTTATTCATTTGCCGAAAATAATGAAGTACCTTTTAAAAATAAATTACGTGTTCATAAAAAAGAATTAATTTAAAAAAATGTGAATAAACCTTGAGATATTTTAAAATTAGAGTAAAAACACATAACTTTTTTACACAAAAAGTTCTGTAGTTATGTAATTATCCGCAATGTAAAATTTTAAAATCATTTTACATTATTATTAAATATTCTTGCTTGACTTGGCCAGCTAATTTGAGTGTTCGAGGTAGAGTAGCATAATATTAGAAGAGTGTCCATAATATTTTGGCTGATCAGTATATTACGAGGTGTGACACACACACAAAAAAAGACTGTGTAGCTTGAAAAAACGGTTGGCAACAATTGTTTTGGTGACGTCATTCCACAGACATCCTCTAACCATGCGACCAGTTTCGAGTTAACCGATCACACCAGTTGGGAGAACTGCGTCAATGAGTGAACTTGTGCAACTGAGTTCTGGCGGAAAAAAATGTCTAATCTAAAAACCCGAACAGCGAATCAACATCAAGTTTCTTGCGAAACTTGAGAAATCAGCAGCGGAAACATTTAAAATGTTAATTGAGGCTCATGGAGACAAACTTTGTCTCGTGCACGTGTGTTTGAATGGCATAAACGGTTTTCAGGGAAAAGGAACAAAGCAATAATGTCAAATTCAAAATTCAAGCAATGTTAATTGTCTTCTTCGACATTAATGAAATTGTAATGATTGAGTGGGTTCTCAGTGGTCCAAACTGGTAATCAACACTACTACACTGAAGTACTAAAAGACTTCGTGAACTTCCCCAATTTTTATTAGGGAAGAAACTTCCCTAATTTTTATTAGGGAAGAAAGGCCACATTTGTAGAGTGATGGAGGGCTGTTGCACCAAGACAATACACTCGCTCTGATGGCCTTATCTGTCAAGCAGTTTCTGACGAGCAAAAACATTACTGTGATGGGGAATCCTCCTTATTCACCTGATTTGGCTCCATGCGACTTTTTTTTACTTCCTTTAAGGGTTAGTTACATCTTCCTTTAAGGGAAGCAATTTTACCTCAATTGAAGAGGTTCAGGCAGAAGCGGAGGATCTTCTGGAGGGCCTTCCAAAAACCTCTTTCCAGAACTGTTACCAGCAATGGCAGCACCGAATGCTGAAGTGAAATACTTTGAAGGTGATAATGTCACGGGGAACTGATTCTGTAAGTACAATGATTTATTGGACCAGTTTTTTTTTTAGTCCAAAGGGATTTCAGTCCCGAAGGACTATTGCTTTCGTTTTGGCATTTTGCGTCGGACTCATAAACATCGGTTCACTTTTCAAACTGTTGCCACAAAATGTTAGAGTCCTGCATTATATTTGAAGAAATTAAATAATGAAAAATCTGCATAAATGATTGTCTATTTCTCGCATTGTGATAAAACAATGGTACATAGAGCCATCGAATTTTGAATGACGAAATCCTACTGCGAATATGGGCATCTGAAATACCAAATTTGGAATTTGTTTTATTATAGATTTTATATTTTGTAAAACTTTAACGAATTTTTGATTTACAAACTCAATGCTTTAAAAGCGAGAAATGGCAACGTTATATAGAAAAAAAATACTTTTATCTCCAGCTCGCGAGACTGTGTATATCGGAAATTCTAAAGATATGCTTAATTTAACATTATTTTGCGATATTGCTCTTGAACTGAATTTTATGGTTTAAGTGCAAAGAACATGATATTTAATAAATAAAGGTAACACTCAAAACGTTAAAAAAACGCCCCTTTGGACGTAATTTAAAATCTGAAAAATTTCAGATTTTCTTCTTCTTCTTTTTTTTTTTTTTTTTTTTTTTTTTTTTTTTTTTTGTATCATACCTCGTATATATCCGTTACTATTGTTATGTTATTTTCCTCATCAATTTGGTATCACTTATGTGAATTTGTGATTACACTTACGTGTGAAATTCGTTTATTTCGAAATTCTGTTTGAATGAAAGCTCACACCAATGTGGATCTCTGCGGAGAAAGAAATGCTGCTTCATTGCAGATTTGAAAGGGGTTGTAATTTTTGTAACTAATGCAAAAGTGTTTTTCACCTTAAATGTTTGACATCTGGTTATTAGCATAAGTTAAATAAACAGATGTTGAAAAATTGCCATTTACAACTAATTTTGAACTTGCTGTTGTTGTTGTCTTGTTTACATGGAACAATGGCTACCAGAGCCTACCCCGAAGAGAAGTTGGACTTCTATTTTCCACCCCCAGTTTTGAGGGAGAGCACTCAGGGGCATTCGGAGGTCTCCCACCCCTCTTCCCTTCCACCAATCCACATGAGAGGATTTTCGGCTTGCCGCATATTTAGAGTGTCGCCATGCCGCACCAACACTATACATTTACAAACATTCATTTAATCTTAATGAATGTAATAATTACCTTTCGGTTGAAAAAAATTCCCAGCTGTTTTTTAAAGAGCTCTTTGACAAATCTTAAATAAATGCCAAATTCAGTTTGATTCGAATTATTTTGATGATATTATATTATTTTCCCGTAATTTTGAAGAACACTTACGATATCGTAAAATAATATTTGATATATGTGAAAAAGAAAACCCAAACATAAAACAATCAAAATGCGATAAAGCTAATGAGGTAGAGTCGCTTTAGGCAAATATGGTTTCTAATTTGGTAACGGAAACTTATTAATCAATAAGATTTAATTTGAACTGAAGCTAGTTCGTTCTGAACTGAGCTGTCATCTTAACACATGTCGCTTTCTTTTTCTCGCTCCTCCAGAGCCGAATTGATGACATCTGGTATTCCGTCTTTAAATGTCTTTGTCTAGAGAAAAATCATATTATGTATTTATTCAATAATTGTGAAAATATACTTAGAGGACTTCATCGTGTCTCTTGCAATACATTTGGTTTAAAATCTAATGTTGTTGAATGATTATAGCAGGGTATTGTTCCCTTTATTTGCTATGCTTCTAGAGTGTGGGAAACAGCTTTAGGAAAGAAGATTAATTCCCGTATACTTCGCAGAATTCAAAGAAGAATTTTACTAAGCGTTGTGTGTGGCTACAGAGCAATTAGCTATGAAGCGTGTTTCGCAATTTCAGAATTTCCTCCGATTGACCTCGTGTTTTAAATGACAAAAAGTTTAAAGATACCATCAGCAAATTTATGTTCGATACCAAGGTGTTGTTTGAAGATCTTCCACATCCAGCCAATCGTTTGCCAATTCAAACTATCATTTATGACAATTTTGTTGATGATAATTTCCCTGTTGTGTGTTATACAGATGGCAGTAAAATTAATCGAGTTGGATTAGCTTATGTTGTTTTCCATCATGCTTCTGAACTGGAATACAAACTCTTTAGAATTCCCAATGAATGCAGTGTATTCTAAGCTGAATTACTCTGCATTAGTGAGTCAATTAAGTGGATATCTAACAACTGTTCGCTAAGAGCTAAATTTCTTATTTGCACTGATTCTCTTTCATCCTTATATTCTCTTAGAAATATCTTCTCATGTAACAAATTTTAATTGTCACTTCTCATGCCCTTCTTAAAGACCTTAATAATAAAGGTGTTGATGTTATCTTTTCTTACGTACGTGGCCACACTGGCAATCCAGGAAATGAAATGGCTGATGGGTTGGCAAAAAAAGCTACACATCTTCAAGTAAATTCTTCAATGATACTGCCCAAGTCATTTTTCAAGAACAAAAATAGGGATGATACAATACTCAAAGTGGAATGAACTATACAGGAAGTCTACTACTACCTCTTTGACTAAACTATATTTTCCTTCCATTCTTCACAGATTGAATAATAAACACTTTTTCTGCAATTTTGAAGTTACTTAATTAATTACTAAGTACTTACGTAATTAATTACTTAAGTTACTTAATTACTTTCTAAGTTAATTTCTAACTGGACATGGTAAATTCAATTCATATCTGAAGAGATTTAGATTATCTAATACAGACTTGTGTTCATGAAATTTCGAGGAAGTGAAAAATCTAGAACATTTGTTGTTCTATTGTTCAAAGCTCAAGGAAGGACGAAAAGAACTCATTTATAGGTTAAACTGTGTGAATATTATATTTCCTCCCCCTCTTCACGTATTTGTCCAACATAAAATAGCTTTCTCTTTCTTCTGTAAAATTATCTCTTACGTGTCATCTGTGAGTTTGTAAATACCAAGTGGTGCACAAGGTAGTTAATATTTTCAATTGAAAAAAAATGTCTTTCCAAAAATCTACTATTCGATGTAGTTCTTCAGGAATAGGCGCGCAATCTGGGCTAATTTACCTATGTTATTTAAATGAAAATAAAATATGAGTGGCTATGATCGTATCTCCGTCTTTGCTAAGTTACTAAAGTTTTATCAATCGAACTGAATATATGAGTCTATGCTATGTCTTTCCGTTAAGTAAAGCATTTTTATGCATCCTTTACGAATGATTTAGTCTCGAAATTAATGTGTATAGTTTGGGGATTTTCATCCTACATATGACATTAAATGTAGGAAGATATATTCTGCTTTAAAGGTCATTCGTTTAACTTTTCGCCTTGATTTTTATTCTGTAACCGAAAAAGTTAAGTATTCGCTCACCGCTCTCCAGTTCTATTAAATAAATAAAAAAATGAATTTAATGAATGGATGCTTTTTAAATATGATGTATGCCAGTGCTTGAAATGTATTCAACCCGAATGTTTATCACAACGTGTTTTTATTTTATTTATGCTAAAAGTGGTTTTCATTTAATTTTTTTGTGATATATGTTAGTTTAAACTACATTTCTCTGCAAGTGAATTAAATTGTGTTTTCGAATCTGCTTACCTGTGTTACTGTATTAATGCAAAATCAAGTACTTCTGCCTTAAAAATTTCGCCTCAAGTTAATTCGGTTATTTTGATTTATTTAGTTTGGAAATGCATATTAATTGTTCCCGTTAATCGTTATTTTGTTTGGTACAGAAAGATTTGAACAAGAATTTAAGGGAACAATTATTTTAATGCATCAAGTAACCCTTATCTGATAATTCAGATTTGTACACTACTGGCCATTAAAATTGCAACATCAGAAAGGAATGATCTGATGAATGTCAAAATCACATGAAAGGAAGAAGACGTTGGGATATGCAAATCATTAATATTTCAGTGCATTAGAAGACGCAGGAGGCAGAAACGACATATGAAGCACTGGATAAAAGAAATATTGTGTAGTGCATTTCTCATTTCAAAAATGCTTTGTAAGGTTGGCGTTGTTTTAAATAAGAGGGAATGCTTACCAGCAAATTTCGAAATTCGATAGATGCATGATTGTTGCCTATCGAAAGTGTAGATTATCGTTCCGTGATATCGCCGATCGCACTGGTCGACATCCAACCACTGTCATGCAAATGTGGAATCAATGGATTGCTGAGGGTCATACTGAACGGCATGCAGTATCTCAACGCCTTCCCATGACTAACGCCAGAGAGGACAGACATATTGTGAAGTCAGCCCTGCAAATCCGTAACCACATCATGGGCCATTAGTCAGGAAATAGGCATGTTTGCATGACGCCCAGTGTCCGCTCGTACAAAGTGTTGATGTTTGCAGCAAAGTGGTCTATCAGCACAGCGACCATTACTTCAACTTCCTTTGACGGCAACTCTGGGGTCACGGCAACTCTGGTGCGCCAAAGCTGCTTACAGGAGTGGCACAATGTCGCCTTTTCAAACGAGTTCCTGTTCTACGTGCTGTATTCTGATGACCGTGCGCGTGTTTGGAATGCCAAAGGAGACCGCACGTTGCTTGCTTCCATTCGATATCGGCACAGGGGCCTTGCACCTGGTGTGATGGTTTGGACAGCCACTGGGTACACGACACACGCATCTCTGGTTCGGATCGATGGTAATTTGAACGCAGATTGGTCTGACGTCTTAAGTCCAGTGGCTGTGGCCTATCTTCTAGGCCTGCCAAACGCTATCTTCCAACAAGATTAATGCAAGACCACATGTTGCACGCCGTATTCGGACCTTCCTCGATGCACAGGGTACTCAGGTACTACCCTGGCCTGCACGGTCTACTTAAAACATCTGGTCATGGGTTGCTTGCCCTCCACCTCTCTCCAGCTAATACATTTGATGAAGCGTCGCATAGACTTGGAGCAGCATGGAATGAGTTGCCCGTTTCTGTCATCCAAGCCCAGTTTGACTAGATGATTAATGGGGTAAGGGCCGTTTTAACTGCTAAGGGGTGGCAGCTGTTTGTACTGATTTCGTACCCCTGTAAACCTCCAAAATGCTTATAAATTTAATCATTTTGTCTTCATGCCAAACTGTTTATGTGCAATAAATAACTCTTTTGTATTTGTTTTCTTTCACGGTATTGCAATTTTAATGGGCGGCAGTGTATCTTAAATTGCTAATGTCTTTTTTTCTTTTATGCTGATAATGCTTACTGATTTACGATAAATATCGATAGCTTGGGAATCTTCCTGTAAAAAGGTGAGAAAACCAACTACCTGCACTCGTTAAGTAACTTTGTTCCTTTTTTATCAGTTTAAAATCACCAAATTAAGCCAAGGTAGTTTTGTTAATACATAAGAACCTTTTTGCTTTATCGTGTAAAATTATTATTTTACCGTATGTAATAAAACGGAATAAAATATGAAGTCATGTCGTTAATAATATTTTACTCTTACAAGACCGATCGGCATGTTAATATGAGGGATGGAAAAGTTTAGTGAAATTTTCTTAGTCTCTAGTAGTTGGTACTCTGATAAGAATCGTCTAATTTAAAATCGTTCATTTAGTAGATTCCCAGTATTGATTAATCCAGCTTTTATTACTGCACAAACTAATCAATAACGATTTTCTCAAGGAAAATGGCAATTTGAAGCAAACTGAACAAAGTGAGAGCCAACCGCATATTTGAGAAAATAATTGTACGAATGAATAAACGTCGTTTCGCGGAAATTGTTAAGTAGTTATTTGTTTAATAATATATTTCAAGAAACAGCATGCTATTAGAGTAATTTTATGTGTTGCGTTTTGGTAATTAACCGTATACTTTTGAAGAAAATTTTATTTATTCCTTCGAAATTCTTCTAAACTTTTTACGATAATATTCACACTAATTAAGCATGCATTCGTAGAATTTATTATCTTTTGATTCGGCGAATTCAGTTAATGACTTTTTATTTTATATTAATTTCTAAGTTCTAAAATGTTGTAGTTCTAAAATTCCCTGCATAGATCCTCCGTGCAACGTCCAAAAGTTTTCTGAGTGTTTTGTGTTGAAGAAAAACGTAGTAAAAATATTTATGACTAATTTAAAAAACCGAAAACATGCGCTAAAGCTGCTACGTAATAAATCAACAATTATTTATTATTAGAAAACGTATTTAAATAGCACCACCATGGAAAAGAAATATAATTAAAACTATGAATTATTAGAAAAACTTTAGTAATCATTTTAAGTAGCTTTCCAAGTCAGTATCGAGAGTTATCTAGATTTCTATTGTAGTAAAAATTATTTAACTGTAAATATTCTAAATATTAAATTCAAAATCAAAATTACTGAAAAAGTATCTGTTGTCATTGATCGCAGATTAATTGACTTGTCAAGGGGAACAAACCAAACTACTATTGATTAACAATAACCAAATTAAGTGAGAGTGTTTCGTCTTTTTTCAAATAAGGAATAATAAGGAACAATAAGTGAGAGTGTTTCGTCTTTTTTCAATTTCTTTTGTTAGAGTTAGATAATAAGCTAAGAACAATACTTAATTATTAGAAAGCTATTAGCCTATTTAAGCCAAGAATTTTTTTATCGCAAACAAAATTTAAAATAAAAATGAGTAAGAAATTTTTCTTAATTTAAGGAATTCGTTAAGAACTGAATTAGAGGATATCCTTATTTTAGAAAAAAATATTCCCCGACACTCATAGTTTTGTAAAAACAATAAAAACTGTCAATATTTGTACAAATTAATATATATAAAAGTAGACATTGATAGAAAAACGTATAAATAAATATATTATTTTATATTAAAACTTTCTTTTATAATCAAACTCAAAATCAAAAGTGAAAACAAAATTAATGTATTCTTTTGCATTAAAACATTAATTTCAAAATCAGAAGTAAAATGAGTACATTATTTTAGATTAATATTCACTTAATTTGATTATTGTTAATTGATAGATTGGTTTGTTCCCCTTGACAAGTCAATTAATCTGCGATCAATGGCAACAGCTTTTTCAGTACTAAATTTTTACAGGATTTTGGTGTGGTGTGGTGTATTTAATTATGGCAAAGTACACTAGGGCTATCTACCTAAGGGGAGGGATGCCTTCGTGGAGGACTTTCTAAGGGAAACTGGCTCGTATACACGTTACACATGGGGAAAACCACGAAAACACTCATGCAGAAACTCCATTCGAGGGATTCGAACCTCGGACCGAACTACCAGGGTTCAGCGACTTTACTATGGATTTTGAATTTAATATTTGGAATTTTTACGGTTAAAAGATTTTTCTATACAAATTTTAAATAATTTTTACTACAATAAAAATCTAGATAACTTTGGTTACTGACATGGAAAGCTACTTCAAATACTTACTAAATTTTTTAAAAATAATTCATAGCTTTCATGAAATTTCTTTTCCTTGTAGATAATATATAAATATCTTTTCTAATAATAAATTATATATATTACTTAGCAGCTTTAGCGCAAGTATTCGGCTTTTTATATTATATATATATCATCAAAAAAAGAGAACAAACTATAAAAGGTAAAAAATGAGCGATGACTTTTAGAAAAAAAAAAAAAAAAAAAAAGGTAATTTGTTATGTGATTGAAGAAATACACTGAAGTGATCAAAGTCATGGGATAGCAATATGCAAATATACAGATGGCAGTAGTATCGCGTAGAAAATGTATAAATGCGAAGTGCTTTGGCAGGGCTTTCATTTGTGTTTAAGTTATTCATGTGAAGAGGCTTTGACACGATTATGGCCGGACGACGAGAATTAACAGACTTTGAACGCGGAATGGTAGTTGGAGCTAGACGCATGGGTTATTCCATTTCGGATATCATTAGAGAATTCAACATTCCGAGATCCACAGTGTCAAGAGTGTGTCGAGAGTATCTAATTCCAGGCATAACATCCCACCATGGACAGCGCAGTGGCCGACCACCTGTACTTAACGACCGAGACCAGCGACGCCTGCGTCAATGTTCACAGACAAGCAACACTGCGTCAAATAACCGCAGAAATCAATGTGGGACGTACGAGGGACGTGTCTGATAGGACAGTGCGGCGAAATTTGTCTTCCTTGGGCTATGCCAGCAGAAGACCGACTCGAGTGCCTTTACTGACAGCACGACATCGCCTGCAGCGACTCTCGTGGGCTCGTGAGCATATCGGTTGGTTCCTAAACGAATGGAAAACCGTGGCTTGGTCAGATGAGTCACGATTTCAGTTGGTAAGAGCTGATGGAAAGTTTCGAGTGTGGCGCAGACCCTATGAAGCCATGGACCCAAGTTGTCAACAAGACACTGTTCAAGCTGGTGGTGGTTTCATAATGGTCTGGGCTGTTTTTATATGGCATGGACTCGGTCCTCTGGTGCAACTGAACCGATCATTGACTGGAAATGGATACCTTCAGCTACTTGGAGATCACTTACAGCCATTCATAGACTTCACGTACTCAAACAACGATGGGATTTTTATGGATGACAATGCGCCATGTCACCGGGCCACAATTGTTCGCGATTGGTTAGAAGAACATTCTGGACAATTCCAGCGAATGATCTGGCCACTTAGATCGCCCGACATGAATCCCATCGAACATTTATGGGACATCATCGAGAGGTCAGTTCGTGCCTAAAACCCTGCACCGCCAACACTTTCACAATTATGGACGTCTATAGAGGCAGCATGGCTCAATATTCTGCAGGGGACTTCCAACGACTTGGTGAGTCCATGCCACGTCGAGTTGCTGCACTTCGCCGGGCAAAAGGAGGACCGACAAAATATTAGGAGGTATCCCATGACTTTTGTCACTTCAGGGTATTTGTAACACAGTACTACATAAAAAGGAGAACACTAATATTAAGTAAGATTACTTAAACAGAAATTACATAAATCCTACTGAAAGCATTGCCCTGTATTTTTGCATGATGCAGTGAGCCAAAACACTGGATGGTTAGATTACTTGATTAAGCTGTAGAGGCGTTAGGTTATTTGGAAGCAGCAGACATAAAAATAAGCAGTGCTCTAGCTGGGACTCTAACCACGGATCTCTCGAATACGTGCCGAGTGTGCTGACCACTACACTACGAAGGCGGGAGAAATAACTTATAAACCACAGCTGACTGTATCATGGCCTTGAAGCGAAATCAGTTTCGGAAGGTCACGTGATCGAAATAGTCGTTCTCTTTCTCTTTACCCTAATCCCGGAGTTAAAGTTTACCGAAATAATAGTTTGTCTTAAAATAAATATAAATTAATAAACGTGAGTAGGTCGTATGATTTACATTAAATTTTTCATACTGCAATATTTTTAAAGGCGGTAAAAATGTATATCTTCAATAATTTTTAAAACAATTTGTACTTCGTTTATGTAACTAAAAATATCATTGAGAATCACCACATGCGAACTTCATTTATGTAATTTTGATAAAAATGAAATCCATTTACTTAATCTGAATCAAATTTATTGTCAAACTAATATAAAATCCACATAAGGAGGGGGGGAATTCAATAGATTTATGAATGTAAAATTTAGATTTTCATACTAGTAAAATAAATATTAAGGGAAGAATTATTTTGTAAAACTCCATGCCGCTACCATCGCATCAGCTATATAAATTTTTAAAAGACAAATACCCATAGTCATCTCTCTTCACTCCATTCACTAATAAAATCTGCATATCTCAATTTTATCAAAACAGTGAAATGAATTAAAATTCCTTAAATGCTAGAAAATTTGAATATAAAGATGAACTTACATGCATGTTGTACTATAAATAAATCTTTCAAGATAATATCAAAGAACTAAATGCTAATTGCATTCATAAAAAAAGACAGCCATCTATTTGTACTAGTTCCAATTTAAATCAAATTCCAATCAAAATCACTTTCTCCAAACCATCCAAGAGGTAAGTGATTAGGCTTGGTTTTTTTTAAAGTGATTTCTCCAAATTACAGGTCTATTCCACTATTAAAAATTAATTCATAAAACTTGAAGCTGTACCATATACATACATGCTACATATTATACATAATCTATGCAGAAACAAAGCATAAATCAAAATAAACAATTGAGTTATTAACTGAAATTGATTAAATTTTTAACATTTTTATATGAACATTTTATATTGATTTTGCCATTTTTATATTTTGCATAATTATTTAACATTATTTTACAAGTTAACAAACATATTTTCTAACCGAGTTTGTAAAGTCATTCCACAAGTGCAAGAATCTGTTAAATTAAAGTAACTGTATGGTGTACTAACCGTATCCAAGATAACTTATATAAAATATTCATTTGCTTTCCTGGCATAAGAAATGTATTTTCCATGTTTTTAAGAATTTCACCAAACAAGAAATATACAATTGAAGATTTTAATAGAGTAACTTTAGATGGAAAATTTTAAATTTCCCCCTTATCTAATTCTTCAAGAAAACCAAAAATATCATCTGCTGTATCTACTGAATGATTACTTTGCAACCAGTCCTGTCAAATATTGCATTTTATCACCCTTAATTTTTTCATGGCATCATAACCTGAAACATAAACTAGCACTGCTAAAATATCAGAAGAAACATTTTCTATAAAAAAATCATTAATTAGTAAATTTGAATAATCAATTAATATTCGCAAAAGTAAAGATAGAATCCTTATCATAATCTGGTAAAAGGGACATTCATATTTGATTGAAATTATAATATTCTTTTTAAAACGAAGCTTCTTCTCATTTTCTAATAATTGTAGGTCATTTATTTAATAATCTGAACCTGACATTTGCCGATACATTTCAAAACGTGATTCAGGAGCATTGAAATTTTCCTAACAATATGTATTCAGCTTCATACTTTTGAAACAAACATGGAATCAATTGAATGCATCTGTAATTGTTATTAATGACTGAAAAGTTTGTGGTGATAAAGTTTCTTTTATTGGGACAGAATGTCAAATATGCTATTAGAAAAAAATAATCAAAACAAATTTACTATTCCAAACAAATATTCAAAACAACACTACGCGAAACGTCCAAACTAATGTATTCGATGTTATGTTAAAACGAAATACTGGAATAGGATTGAGAACAGCTACAAATTTTCCCAAATAAGTCTAAAAATTAAAAAATTATAAAATTATAAAACGAGGTATAGATAAAAATATTATTTGCATAAGTGATTTAAAATCACTTAATAGCAAAATATACGTCCAACAAATTCACGACCACGAGTTCACAACCACACACTACCACAAAAATACATCGACCATCTTGATCACGTGACTTTTGCGCTTCAAGGCCATTATAGAGTTGGCTGTGTTATAAACCCAAATCAACTCGAGAGCTATCTGTATATAAGGAGGGTTTAGTTTGGTTTGCTTTATTACGGTAAAGCACATTAGGGATATCTGCCTAAAGAGAGGGGTCCCTTTGTGGAGGACTTTCTGAGAGAATCTGGCTCGTATACACGTTACAGATTGGGAAACCGCGAAAACGCCCATGCAGACAACTCGTTCGCGGGATTCGAACCTATATCAAACGGTGTCCGCCGATAACATCGCGGCAAAATCATCGCGGGCGAAAACATCGCAGAGAAAACAACGCAAGGCGAAAACGTCGTGCTACAAAACATCGTGGGAGAAAACATCGCAAAGAGAAAACATCGCAGTTCTAAAACATCGTGGTACAAAATATCGTCGTCGAAAATATAAAAATGATTTATTAATGACCTTTGTTAGTTAACTATGTCAGTTTAAAATTATATTAAGTGCTATAAGTTGCCTAAATTTTCTATGCTTAAATTTCCTTCTTACTTTTTCAGCAAATTTTATTAGTTAATAAAAGATATGAAAGTAAAGAATATCCTTCTTTCCATCTTGCGCTCACAAATCATTATGGAAATATCCATTTACAATTATTAAAGCCTGAAAAAAGCATGTCTGCGATGTTATCGTCATGCGATGATTTGTAGAAACTTTATTTTTTACCACGATATTTTCGACGACGATGTTTTTAAACTGCGAAATTTTTTAACCGCTTTATTTTGGACGACGATATTTTGTATCACGATGTTTTAGAACTGTGATGTTTTCTCTTTGCGATGTTTTCTCCCACGATGTTTTGTATCACGACGTTTTCGCCTTGCGTTGTTTTCTCCGCGACATTTTTGTCCGCGATGTTTTTGCCGCAATGTTTTCGGCTGTAACCATATCAAACTACCAGTGTTCAGCGGTCTTAACCACTCAGCTACTGGTGAGGCTTGTAAAAATCATAAGAAGAGACATAAACATCTGTGAAATTGATAGAACTTGGTAGAAGTTGTTCAACACGAAAGCAGATATATATTTTCTTATTATAATATTAAAGAAATATCAGTGATAATATGACGCGTAAGAGTAAATGAGGGGAATATAGGGAGTAAAGTGGTAGATACTACAGTAAAGTAAAGCTGATTTGGAGTGATAACAAAATAAGTAACTTATGAAGAATTTTATTATTTGTTATTTTTCAAAAGTGCGTTTCCCATGTCTCGCATGACTTAGGATATATATTAGATTTATAAACATGTTCTAACATAGATATTTTGACACAAAATCGGACTTTAGTTGAAATGACATGCCATTTTTTTCCGTATTTCGATTCTACGACTCATCTTATACTTAAATATTAAATTTTGTAAAAATTTGGTGAGAAATTTAAAAATTCATCTTAGCGCTTTGTTTTTCAGTTTGCGCCAAGAATAATTCACTTGGCGAGCTTCTTAATTTACAGCAACCTATTTTCCTTTCATTTTACTTCATTGTACACGAGAGGGAAAAAGGTAACTTTCATTACATTCAAATGATTTTAACAAAGTGCGCAAACCACATTGGGCGTCGTTATCGCTTGTAACGAATATGCCAAAATTCAGAACACTCCAATATGTAAATTCACGCATATCTGACGAAATTTTGAATAAAAAATTCTAATTTTTTTGCAGATGTGCCTAGAAATACATTTACTTTAAGATGATATTAAAAATTTTATAGGTTATAATACATAAAATTGTTTCGAAAAGTTTATAAAAAATATTTAAAAATACAAATTTTAAAACTAAATCTCGAAACATGTATGAATTATATTTAGATTAAGCCTAAATCTCGAATTCTGATGAAGGAAGGAAGGAAGTTTAATAAAAAGATAATAATACATAAAATTGTTTCGAAAAGTTTATAAAAAATATTTAAAAATACAAATTTTAAAACTAAATCTCAAAACATGTATGAATTATATTTAGATTAAGCCTAAATCTCGAATTCTGATGAAGGAAGGAAGGAAGTTTAATAAAAAGAAGAGAGAGTAATAAATACGTATCAAATTCAATTAACCTGGAGGAGCTAAAATTTTGAGAGCTAATGTTTTAAAAACTACTCGTGCGACCTTTACACAACTTGGCAGTTTTGCGAAATTTGAGTCGTAAAATCGAAATATGGAAACAAATTAGCATGTCATTTTTAAAAAAAAAGTCTGATTTTGTGTCAAAATGCCTATATTAGAACAAGGATATATATAAATCTAATACATATCCGAAATCGCGCTTTCGAGACAAAAACGCAAGTCGAATTTCGTAGAACGGGAGATCTAGAAATGTCCCTTTTTTTTAGCGCAATGTCTATGATATTTATAGGATTGCAATTTTTCTAAACGAAATCAATGACTAAAGTTCCATTAACTATGATCAGGAAAATCGACAATTACATGTAACGCCATCCAAACTTTAAATTGAAAATAGGTGCGGAAAAATATTAAAGATAACTTATCTCTAAACGACTGCTAAAATGGTTCATATATCAATTCTGTAATGTGATATTAAGACACTTCTCTTATCTTGAGAAAGTAAATAAACTGAATCCGAAGAAGGATTCGAAAGATACTATAGAAAATATCGTAGTTGGCAATGCTCCACTAAAATTGATAAGATAGGAAACATCTTCACGTAAGATTCTCAATTGATCTACTGGAAAACGACCAAAAATAAGTTGCTATAGGGGAGGAAAGATGAAATAAGAAAGTCTAAACATACTTTATATTTCTTTTAAAAACGCTGTGGTCTCACTATACTGTTACTCTAGGGATATACTTGATACATTAAACGATCATTAGAAAGTGAACTAAATGCAAGTTGGTGTACATTAACATTTATTTCACTTCCAGTTTCTTAAGAATGGAAATACGTTGGGTAGAAAAATACAACCCAAGTTCTTAAACTTAATCATAAGTTTAACGTTATAACTACAATTGTACACGGCGCAAAAAAAAAGTGACAGTTCTATATCTCCCGTTCTACTCGGCCAATTGACGAAATTCAAACTGCGTTTTTCATGGCTTGAAAGCGCGATTTAAGATATGTATTAGCTTTATATATACCGTTGTTCTAATATAGGTATCTTGACTCAAAATCAGACTTTTTCTGAAATGACATGTCAATTTTTTCCCATATTTCGATTCTACGATTCAAATTATGCCAAACTGCCCATTTTGTAAACATCGCACAAATAGTTTTTAAAAAATTAGTTCTCCAAATTTTAGCTCCTCACTGTTAATTGAATTTGATATATATTCAAAAATATCTCTTTTTTTACTTCCTTGAAGGAAGTAAAAAGGAAGTATTGTAATCGCGAAAAGTTTCAGGCAGCAAATTTCAACGAAAATATCCATTTTGACCGCTATCGAATACAATTTAACGATGTTTTTGCGTGATATCTGTACGTAAGGACAGAATAAAAGACTCTTTTTCCTCCAAAAAAATGATAAAACTGCTTTAAAATGAATTCTGAATAGAATTTTTCGTGGCGTCTCTACGAACGTATGTACGTACGTACGTATCTCGCATAACTCAAAAACGAGTAGCCTCAGAACGTTGAAATTTTGTATATAGGACTGCTATAACATGTAGATGTGCACCTCGTATTTTGGTTGCAATTGGCCGCACCAAACGTATATAAATATATTTATATATATATCCACTCTGTTACCCGGTTCAGTGACAGTTTCTTTACTCTTATATGTTGGTAAATTGTACATTTTTTGCTTTAAAAATGATTGAATTATGTTGTTTTTATCTTCCGGTTAAGGTTTTTATGCCTTTAGTAAATCTCTATGCAATAGTTTTAGAATTATCAACAATTTTAAAGTTGTTTAAGTGCCGCTAAGCCTAATCCTTTTCTTGATGGCGGCCATTGTTTGTTTACATTTGAAACAGCAGACTAGTGGATTTCTTGCCAATCTAGAGAAACATAGCTTCGCAACAACAAAGATAACGCCTTCATTTATTATTGCCAATTAAATCATGCTTAATTCTTTCTGGAATGTTTTCGAGGAAATAAGTGTTTAAGATTTGCTTCGTAATTTTTAATATAGATATTTTGAGTTTTTATGTATTTTTGCCTTCTCGCGAAGTGAAAACTGAATTAATTGAATGAGAAATACTCAATCGTCTGTGAAAAACCTTTTTTTTTTTTTTCGTTTTGTTTGCTTAATTTCTTTTATACATCCTTCTAGCTTTATTATAGTATTTGAGTAGAACATGTGGCAACGATTAGATAATTCTATTCTTTAAATGATATAAATTTTGTGCATTATGAGTTATAATATGAACGAAATATAATACTGTTAAGTGAATCTAGCGCCAAAGTGTCGCTATGGTAAACAAATACTAGAGTGAATTTTTAAAGAATTCATTTATTCTATTGTGCTTTATGTCGGCGAAGTAGATTTAATTCAATGCAAAAAGTTTAAATGAAATGCAAGAAAAAATGCGTATAATTTAATATTCCGTACAAGGAAGTTATGTGATGTACACATCAGATTTTTTTATTAAACTTACATGATTCCTTCTTCTAGAATTCGAAATTTAGGCTTCATCCAAATATAAGTCGCACATTTTTTATGATATATTTTTAAAATTTGTATTTTTAAATATTTTTTATAAATTTATCGAAAACAATTTTGTATGTAGGTAAAATATAACCTACAAAATTTTTAACATCATCTTAAAATAGATGTATTTCTAGGCACACCTGCAAAAAATTATTAGAATTTTTTATTCAAAATTTTCTAAGGTATACATGAATTTACATATTGGAGCGTTTTGAAATTTGGCATCTTTTTATTGAGTGATAATAACGCCAAACGATAATACCTATTTTGTTAAAATTATTCGAAAGTATGAACGATGACTTTTTTCCCGCTCGTTTACAAAGAAAAAAAAATGAAAAGGAAAATAGGTTGCTATAAATTAAGGAGATCGCCAAGTAAATTATTCTTGGAGGAAACTGCAAAAAATTGCGCCAAGATAAATTTTGAAATTCGCTGTAAATGTCGCTCCACATTTTACAAAATTTAACATCTAGGCATAATTTGAGTCGTAGAATAGAAATATGGAAAAAAACCTGACATGTCATTTCAGAAAAAGTCCGATTTTGTGTCAAAATACCTATGTTAGAATGATGCTATATATAAATACAATATATCCTGAATTGCACTTTCGCGACATCAAAAACGCAATTTGAATTTCGTCAATTGGCCCAGTATAACGGCAGATATAGAACTGTCCAATTTTTTTTTTCGCAGAGTACATCTTGGAAAAAACAAATTATGTTAAATTAAAGAACAAATCTAAGTAACGATTTCTTTTGATCAGTTTCCACTCGCTCGATTTGGATTTCAGCGCGTGATGTAAAAGTAATGTTAATGAAAATTTCTTCATGAAACCGTTGAGGTAAAAGCCTTTCTCACCAGAAGAATTTTGTTTAATGATGCTGACTTTTATCACATACCCCCGCCTCGAGATTAATTTATGCAAAGTGATTACCGTATATTCCGGGCTATAATGCGCACCTATGACTACGAACTACATTTTTTAGTTTTGGGTACATTTATAAAATATTTTCTCTCTCCTTTTTGCATGCCTTCGTGGAGTAACGGTAGCACACTCGGCGCGCTTTCGAGAGGTCCAAATTCGAGTCCCGGCGAGGACACTGCTCACTTTTCATGTCTTCTGCTTCAAAATAATCTAATGTCCCCACATATTCGCCGTTTAACGCGCACCCGTTCTTTTACGGAGAATCCTGAATGATGAATGTGCGATGCTCTTATCTTTTGAATTCATGCATTCGAAGATTTTTCTCAGGCGTTCCTTCAGTGATATACTGAATAAACAAGCGATAACGGAAATAACACGTGTGAGTGGGTGTGAGATGCTTGAAGAAGTAAATAATACTGCGAAGAGAATGCATTATATTTAATGTAGGTATACACAAGAATGTTATTCTAGGGTTTCGAGAATTGAGGACACAAATTGAATAAGAACGCGCTTCCTACCCGAATAAATTCATGGAATTAGGAGCCATATGTTTTTTCTTTCGGTAGTCATTTGAAGCCGAGATTTTGAAGTAAGCGTCGAAGACAAGGAAGAAAAAGAAGGCCCTATGCGTCATGCCTGCCTAGAAATAGGACTAAAAAGAAAGAAACAGTTTTTCACAGACGATTCAGTATTTCTCATTCAATTAATTCAGTTCTCACTTCGCAACAAGGCAAAAATACATAAAAACTCAAAATATTATCGTTGTTGTTGCGAATCTTTGTTATTGCGAAGCTTAGTCTCTCTAGATTGGCAACAAATCTACTATTCTGCTGTTTCAAATGTAAACAAACATGTCCGCCATATTATTTAAAAATTAGGCTTAACCACACTTAAACCGCTTTTAAATTGTTGATAATTCTACAAATATTGCTTGCAGATTTCCTAAAGGCATAAAACCTTAACCGAAAGATACGAACAACATAACTCAATCATTTTTAAAGCAAAAAATGCACAACTTACAAATATATAAGAGTAAAGAAACTGAGATCACTGAGCCGGGTAACAGAGTGGATATATATATATATATATATATGTATGTATGTATGTATGTATGTATATATATATATTTGTAATAATAAAATTCCATAGTCAAGGATACAGTTAGAATTCTAAGTGTATTCTTGACTACGGAATTTTATTATTACAAATATATATATATATATATATATATACATATACATACGTTTGGTTCGGCCAATAGCAACCAAAATACAAGGTGCAAATCTACATGTTATAGCAGCCCTATATACAAAATTTCAACGTTCTGAGGCTAGTCGTTTTTGAATTATGCCAGATACGTAGGTACGTACGCACAGACGCCACGAAAAATTCTCTTCAGAATTCATTTAAATCAGTTTATATTTTTTGGGGGAGGAAAAGAGTCCCTTATTCTGTCCTTACGCACGGATGTCAAGCAAAAATATTTTTAAGTTATGTTGGATAGCGGTAAATATGGATATTTTCGTTGAAATATGATGCCTGAAGTTTTTCGGGATTACAATACTTCATTTTTACTTCGTACAAGGAAGTAAAAATACATGAAAAGTTAAGTAAATTTATATTTTGAAGCTCATAATACAAAGTGGTGTTTCTTGAAGTTTTTATTTACGAAAATGATGTCTAACAAATGATTTCCCCTTTCGCGATGACAAACTAAGAGCTCGTTTCAGCACATATTCCATCTTCGCGACTTTCCTGCCGTGCTTGGCGTCTCTTAGTGATACTGTCTCTTCAAATTTCGCTACAAGTTGCAACATTCTTTCCGGAAGGAGAATATCTGACGTCGAAATCATCGAATGTTTTTCTGAGTAATAATCCTTCTTCTGTTTTCCAAATAAAACAATTACGGATTTTATCCTTTCTACAGGCATGTATCGCTCCATATCGAAACTCTATTTATTTTAACCTAACAGAAAGAGAAACTCAATAAATATTAACTCCAGAAAGAATTACTAAAATTAAAAAATTGGGAAGGAACTTTTGCGCCACCTTGTATATGTATAAAAAGGCTTAACCGCCCAAAACACAAATCCTCATAAATTTACAAAGAATAAATCTGCAAAGAATAAAAGCATCAGCTTCCTCTAATCTAAACATATATTACGTGAAAGACCAATTATTTTTAGTTATTCCAATTATTCCAATTATTTTTAGTTAATTAGCTTCTTTTTCTCTCTTCTTTTCTTTTGTGGTCTTGAGGGGGTCGACCCTTTATAATCATATGGTCCAGTGGTACTAGGAGGATTGGGTCTTCGCTGTATTATGACTATTATGACCGTGAAAGACCGAAATTGGAGAATGTCGACTTTCACCGGAGAATGTCAACATGAAAGACCGAATACTGCATTACGTTCTTGTACATTCGGACCCTCACCGGTGTATGTCGACAATCACAGATTTGCTCTGGGGTAGGTCGAAAAGAGAGGTCATAAAGTGCCATAATAGTTTAAGTTGTTGCAATAAATAAGATTTGAATCACATAATTAAGTAAGTTTTTTATGACTGTTATTTTATTTTCTCATTTAGAACGTACTGTATAATTAAGTAAGTTTTTAACTTCTATTATTTTCCTTTCTCATTTTGAATGTATTGTGTGTTTCAGGTTCTCATGTTCTTAAGTTCTTATTTCAAGTCTCAAGTGCGTTTATTCGCGACTGAATTACGGAGAAGAAAATATAATATTGTTATATGTTTAACATTCACCATTAGTACATGGTGAATGTCGACATTGAGCGGTGTAAGTCAGAAATAAGAGTATTTGGAAAATATTTCGGACATACACCAAGCAACTATAGGAGCAAACAAGAGATAAAAAAGCCTGGACAAGAATAAGCAAGTGGCGCCATTGGTTCCATTAGAGAACTGGATTTTCTAGATGCATTTCACATTAAAAAAAATCTTTCTGTTCTTGTTAACGATCCTAATTCCAATCCATCTTTGCCTTTGGCCTTTAAAGAAATTATGTTTTGGTTCTGGTTTCACCAACAGATGGCGCCACTTGCTTATTCTTGTCCAGGCTTTCTTATCTTATCTAATAATTATTTCCTATCTTGTTCATTTGCGGTTTTGCAGCTGAGGATGATGGTTCGGTAAAACCATCGAAACTAGTCCTGTGAAAATTTTGAAAATGAACGCTGATTTTTGTTGTTTGACTTCTGGGAAGCACATCCGCAGAGAAACCGGTAAATGTAAACATCGCCAACTTTGGCGATAATAGTTCAAACCTGATAACTCATCGGATATATCCCTTGTTCGAAGTATGCAACCACTCCTTTTGCGTTTATTTTGTTGAATTATCACTGTCTTTGTTCGCATTTGCAGGTTTATATTATTCTTCTCTTATTTAATATTAGTTTTTCTGAATTCTTTAACAACGAATAAATAGAAATATTTTCGTAGATAGATGCCGGTTCTCGGTTCGGGATGAAAGGAGGGGTGAATGCTAATTTGTAACACGGCTGTTCACGTTGTGTTCTTAATTATGAACAGCTCTAAGAACCATGAGGTTTCCAACGTCTAAAGTAATTTGTTTTCGTAGACCGCAAAAATGTACATTTTAAATAATTAAGTAATGCTTTTATTTTTATTATTGGTTATTGTCATCTAAAATTCTGAGAATAAATTAATTTTTATGGCGTAAAATTTAAACAAGATAATATATTCTTAATGCTTTTCTAACAATAACCTTTCAGAGGATGGCAGGTGTGACATAAATAGATGATTAAATTGAAATAAAAAAAAATATTATTGATTATCTAGGATGACAGACTAGTTTGATGCATCACCATGGTCATCAAAATTAGCAAACCACTGCTGCAGTAAGGAATATATTGTTTTCTGTGTTAACTGGAATTTAAGACAAATTTTTTTCGTGTGTCACGTTTAACCGGTTAATTTCAGTATATTAATACTAATTTATATTTTTATATGAAGTTTTATTTCCGTTATAAATGCTCTTATGCAAAATATATTCTTTTCTGTGCTAACTTGAATTTAATACAATTTTCGTATATCACGTTTAACCGGTTAGTTTTACATCTACATGCTTATTATCTGTGAATTTTTACTACAATATACTTAATACATTGTTTTATCTGCTAACTTGAATTTACATGCACTAAAAATCACGTTTACGGCTCGGATTATCGTCGATGAACCGCGAGCTTGGCGAGTAAAAATGCAACGGCGCCAACGGGTTCTTTGCGGATGAAAACCCGACTTCTGAATTAGAACTATGTGAATGTTGACATTCTCCAGTGAAAGTCGACATTCTCCAGATTTCGGTGTTTCACACTAACATATACACAAAATATTTTTATAGTTAGAAGTGAAGTCTCGGAAACAAAGCACCAAATTTTTAAATTCGAATTTTTGTCGAGCTGTTTTGTGAAAGAGTTTCGACTTACCTTTTTTAAACAATAAATATAATTCTTATTCGAACTACACCTTTTAATTTATACTTTAAATTACATTAAGTTAGATCTCTAGCTAAACGAATATTTCAGAATTTCAGCCTATAGGAGCAAACAAGAGATAAAAAAGCCTGGACAAGAATAAGCAAGTGGCGCCATTGGTTCCATTAGAGAACTGGATTTTCTAGATGCATTTCACATTAAAAAAAATCTTTCTGTTCTTGTTAACGATCCTAATTCCAATCCATCTTTGCCTTTGGCCTTTAAAGAAATTATGTTTTGGTTCTGGTTTCACCAACAGATGGCGCCACTTGCTTATTCTTGTCCAGGCTTTCTTATCTTATCTAATAATTATTTCCTATCTTGTTCATTTGCGGTTTTGCGGTTTTCCTATCTTGTTCATTTGCGGTCCCAATTATTTCCAACGGCGCTATCTTCTGCGCTATTAAATCATTCTATGACCTTAATGCATCTAATCACATTGGTTTCCAGTGTCGGCTGCAGCTTACTCTAGCCGTTGGCGTATATAAAGATTTTATCACACGCATCTGTGATATAAACGATCGTCCGATGCCCTCTATATCGAACGGTAAATGGTTGCAAGATAAAAGAGTGTCTAGACGCATTAATTGAACAACTCGCTCTGTTTTCTCGCCAGTGTATTATAAGAACGGTACACGATTTGATAATCGTACATCACTACAAAAATCTGATTAATGTCTTCCTTGTCACAAGTTGTGAGAGCAAGAAAACATTTAATGTCTTTAGGTATATATGTTTATAGTAATAAGCATTATTTCATAAAATTAATATCTAATATTATTTTTTATGAAAACTGATGTACGTAATTTTAGAGGTTGATTGTGGAATACAGAGGTACATTGAGCGAAAAAAAAAAAAAAATGGGAGGAGAGTTTTATGTCTTTCGTTCTATTGGGCCGATTGATGAAATTAAAATTGCGTTTTTCATGTCTCGTGCGTAACTTAGGATATGTATTAGAGTTATATATAGCATTGTTCTAATATAGAAATTTTGACCCAAAATCGGACTTCTTCTGAAATGACATGCCAATTGGTTTCCATATTTCGATTCTACGACTCAAATTATGCCAAACTGCCAAGTTTTGTAAAAATCGCACGAGTAAAATCACTACACACATCTTCAAGAATCCATATGCAAATTTCAGGAAGTAACCAGATGACACCGATGGTATGTCACAATGACGAGAGTGTAAGAGAGTGATATATAAGGAATACAGGCAAAGAAGTAAAATTGTTCGCAGGCGCTTTATAAGCATTTCAGTGCAATAACCGAATAGTTATGACACAAAGGACGCATTTGGATGATTTTTTACGTGGTAGAATTATCGGCCGTCTGGAATGTGGGCGTACCCAACTGGAAGTATCAGACGAACTTGGAATTGCCCAGAGTGTCATCTCCAGGCTTTGGCAACGATTCCAAGAGGATGATAATGCGAGTCGACGTTACAGCACAGGTCGCCCCAGAGTTGCGACGGCGAATGAGGACCGGGATTTGGCAGTTACTGCCAAAAGAAACAGGCGGAGCACAGCCTCAGACCTGTCTCGTCAGCTCTCTTCAGCCACTGGTACGACAGTTTCAAAGCAGACCGTGTACAGACGCTTATGGCAGATTGGCTCTACCAAATGATACAAAAGGAACTTAACATTGGATCCACCATTATACACAAAATTATTCATGAATAATTCCATATGGAAAGAAAACTAGTTTGCTATTAGGATCCCTATAATTCAATTGAGCACCAAAAAGAGGAATCAATAAAGAGACCCTTCAATTATTTAAAGATGGCGGCCACTACATTATTTCTAAAATCATAACTGTTGATGAAACTCATTTATCTTTTTTTTGGGGGGGGGACGTCCCAACGTCCTAACATGTCAAAGTATGGATCTCTGAAGAATGGTAGGTTTTATGTCTACAATGGTGAAAAGACAACAGACCATGAAAAAAGTAGTATATGCCGTTTTCTTCAGAATTACAGGACTGGTTAAAACCATCAAGCTGGAAGGATACAAACAGTCACAGCTAACTAGTACACCACTGTCTTCCAGAAATTCTTCATAAAGTGAATCTTAGAAGATTCTTGCTCCACCATGACAATGCATCTTCTCATTCTGCAAGATTAACAACTGAGTTTCTTGAACAAAAACACATTAAATTTATAGAACATCCACCCCATTCACTCAATCTAGCTATGTGCGACTTTTGGCTATTTTTTAATCTAAAAAAGAACTTATGTGGACGTCGTTTCCATTCCAAAGATGAGATTGATGAAGCTATTTTTTCGTCGATTCTAAGAAATGAATGGCTTGAGGCATTTAATATTTGAAAAATTCGCCTACAGAAGTGCATTGATGATGGAAAAAAACTACTTTGAACACTTCTAAAGTTATGTAAGTATAACTTTAAAAACCTATATGTATCTAAAAAATTTCAGAGTGACCCTTATCTAAGATTTTCGATAGAAATTGTCATTTATAATTATACATGCACAGAGTTCTGTCAGTTTCTTCCTTATTATATAGTATATTCGACCTTCAAAATATTTTTAAGACCCGTTTAATGAATTTAAATTCAAATTATTAAATTTTATACAAGAAAATAGGCATACAGAATTTACCACATTTCTAAACCTGATGCTATATTTTTCCAATTTAATCGAAATGCTGCACAAATCTGAAACAAAATGGAAATGTTAAATTTATGGGCATAAATTATTATGTAAAAGTAAATGGGTAGTATAAGTTCCGAGTGGTTAGAAAAATAATCGAGTTTTGAATTTGTATGAAGAGAGTGAGACAATTATTGAGATTTATGATGGGAATCAGAAAAGACTAAAGTAAACTAGGCTTTTGTCTGGGCTCTTAGTTTTTGTGGTCTTTTTGTGTTTTATCTAAGCTAAGCAAACTCGCTAACTTGTTAGATAAATATTTCGTAGTTATTGTAACTTATGATTCTTTAATAAAACTGTGCTAAGTAGAGGATAGTGTATTCGAACACCTTAACTTTGTTAAATACATGATATATCAATAATAGTTTTCTTTCATTAATTTATTTTGGCAAAACTTTGATTAAATTGATGCGTATGATTATTCTAAGAGTGGACGAAATCCTGACATTTAGTGCCATTTCTTTATAAAAATAAAAAGTGTGAATAGTTTATTAGTTCCAATGGAAGAGAAACAACCAAATGTAAAATTTAAAATTAGGGAAAAAAGCAGCAATAATTCGGCGTAGATTTCGGATGAAATTAACTATCCTATACTTCTCCCCCCCCAAAAAAAAAACAAATTACTTTGAAGAATAAGCACTCGTGTCTGATTGTCTTCGAAGTCGACAATTTTATTCAAAATGTATGTAAAGGTAATTTTGCTTTATATATATATTATTTTTTATAACTTTAAATTTTGTTATGAGATTCAGACTTTTTCGATTCGATGTTGGTAAATGTTGAGATGGCATTTGAAATTTTGCAGCAGAAGGTATATAGTATTAATTATTCTTATCGTGAAAATTTATATATCTTTTACACTGGTGTGCAAAAATTAAGGACGAGACGGTTTTTTCAATATAACTTTGTACAAAAGCTTTCCAAATCAACACATTTAATACCGTAAGATCCCCAATACATAAGGACATGAGTAATGTAAGCAACACTTACTAAAAGAGAAATCAGAGGGATAAAAAGAAGCATTATTGAAAAAGTAGCATGGAGCGCAATGCGACTGAAGGCCGAAACATCCCTGTGATGCGTGTCCAGCAAGAAACATCCGGTCTTTAATAGGGGATATGATCTCCCCTGACTGCTAGACAGGTTTTACAGCGTCTGCCCATGCTGAGATTGAGGGTGTCAATGAGATGTTGAGGCATTGCTGCCCATTCGTCTTGCAGCGCCAATCGAAGCTCCGGAATCGTTACTGGTGGTAAGGTACGAGCTGCCAAGCGTCTGCCTAGAAAATCCCATACATTCTGGATGGGATTGAGATCCGGAGATCGTTCCGGCCAATCCATACGTTCAATATCCTCACTCTCTAAGAGCTGTTCGGCAGCTACTGTGCGATGACATAGTGCATTGTCGTCCATGAAAAGGAACTGCGGACCCATAGCGCCTCTAAAAAGACGCACATATGGAAGAAGAATCTCGTTACAATAACGGGTCCCGTTGACTGAACCTGCGTCGAAGATCTGAAGGTCTGTACGACTACCAAGCATGATGCCTCCCCAAGCGAGAACACCGCCACCTCCATACCTGTCCCTTTCAAAGATGTTCGAGGGATGATTGCGGCTTCCCCGCTCTCTCCAGATGAGTATTCGATGAGAATCGCTACTCAGACTGAATCTGCTCTCATCTGTAAAGAGTACTCGTCCCCATTCATTGTCTCTCCAATTCCGGTGTTCCCGGCACCACAGAGAACGCCTTGTCCGATGGGCAGGCTTAGAGGTACACACCGTACAGGGCGTCGTGCAAACAGACCACCACCGTGCAGTCTTCTGGCCACGGTAAAAAGCGATATCGGTCGTCCAGTTGCCTGTGTCGTGTGTCTAGCGATTTCTTCCGCTGTGTGCCGCCTGTTTCTTCTGGCCTGTAAGGCAATATACCGGTCATCTGCGGGTGTGGTTCCTCGTGGACGACCACTACTAAACCCCCGGATAGCTGTTCCTGTAGTTTGAAATTGTCTCCAAAGTCGTGAAACGATGCTGTGAGCAATTCCGAACTCTGCAGCCACACTTGTCACACTGCGGCCTTCCTCCAACTTCCCAATGATTGGACCTCGGGTAAAAGCATCCAGATGTCGTCTAACAGATTGATTATTCGCCATTTCTCGCTGAGGCAGCAACTCGGTGTGATTTTAACTGCTATACGGGTGCAATCTCTTTGCCAGAAATACTGATCTTACACCGACAACATGCTTTATACTACTCAGACACTCCCCCATTACGTCTACTTGCATATCTGCGCATGTGCTCCCGTGCATCACCTTACTTAATCTCCTGATTGGTCTTTCTGTCCGCTCTGCCTCATCGTTCAGCTGATATGCTAATTTTTCGACTTCGTCCTTAATTTTTGCACACCAGTGTAATCTTGCATTACTAGCAAGTAGAAACTTTATATTGTGGGAAATTTTTACACGAATTAAAAGTAAAGGAATATTTTACTTACAAAAAAACGAAATATGAGTAATTTCTATATTAATTCTAATCCTATGCGGTTCGAAGTATGTTTTAATCTGAAACAAAATCATGCATTATGAGCAATTACAATTTTGTAAAAATTCTAAATTTTGTAAAAAATCATATATTTCGTAAAACTCATAATCAATTTTTTCCGTATTTATTTCCAATATATAATAATAATAGACATTTTTTGACATATGTATCGCAGTTTCATAATCATATATAATATTTAGCAAATTTATTTTAGTGTTTTGTTAAAAAAAGTGTACAGTTAAAAAAATAAAAGTAAATTTTGATATTTTTACTTCCTTGTACGAAGTAAAAAGGAAGTATTGTAATCGCGAAAAGTTTCAGGCCGCATATTTCAACGAAAATATCCATTTTGACCGCTATCGAATACAATTTCACGATGTTTTTGCGTGATATCTGTACGTAAGGACAGAATAAAAGACTCGTTCCCTCCAAAAAAATTATAAAACTGCTTTAAAATGAATTCTGAAGAGAATTTTTCGTGGCGTCTGTACGAACGTATATACGTACCTATCTCGCATAACTCAAAAACGAGTAGCCTCAGAACGTTGAAATTTTCTATATAGGACTGCTATAACATGTACATGTGCACCTCGTATTTTGCTTGCAATGGGCAGCACCAAACGTATATAAATATATTTATATATATATCCACTCTGTTACCCGGCTCAGTGACAGTTTCTTTACTCTTATATGTTGGTAAATTGTACATTTTTTGCTTTAAAAATGATTGAATTATGTTGTTTTTATCTTCCGGTTAAGGTTTTTATGCCTTTAGTAAATCTCTATGCAATAGTTTTAGAATTATCAACAATTTTAAAGTTGTTTAAGTGCCGCTAAGCCTAATCCTTTTCTTGATGGCGGCCATTGTTTGTTTACATTTGAAACAGCAGACTAGTGGATTTCTTGCCAATCTAGAGAAACTTAGCTTCGCAACAACAAAGATAACGCCTTCATTTATTATTGCCAATTAAATCATGCTTAATCCTTCCTGGAACTTTTTCGAGGAAATAAGTGTTTAAGATTTACTTCGTGATTTTTAATATAGATATTTTGAGTTTTTATGTATTTTTGCTTTCTCGCGAAGAGAGAACTGAATTAATTAAATGACAAATACTGAATCGCCTGTGAAAAACTGTTTCTTTTTTGTTTTGTTTGCTTAATTTCTTTTATACGTCATTCTAGCTTTATTATAGTATTTGAATAGAATATGTGGCAAGGATTAGATAATTCTATTCTTTAAATGATATAAATTTTGTGCATTGTGAGTTAGAATATGAACAAAATATAATACTGTTAAGTGAATCTAGCGCCAGAGTGTCGCTATGGTAAACAAATCCTAGAGTGAATTTTAAAGAATGCATTTATTCTATTGTGGTTTATGCGCTGTCGGCGAAATAGATTTAATTCAATCCAATAAGTTTAAATGAAATGCAAGAAGAAATGCGTATAATTTAATATTCCGTACAAGGAAGTCATGTGGTGTACACATCAGATTTTTTTATTCTTTAGCATGTTATCCATTTTGTCTACGTTCACAATTACTTATAAATAGATGTATTCGAAGTTATAGGAAGCTGCACCGAAAGTCCTGAATATTTGAATGTAAGATTATTATCTGAATATAGAAAAGTGAATACTAACATATACAATTCTTAATTGATCGAAATAATCCCGGGAAGTTTACAGATATGCTGTATGCTTAAATTCAATTAATTTAAAGAAGTATATAAAATTTTGTATTTAATCATTTTCAAAATCCGATATTTCGCAAATAAAGTACTTTTTAATAGCTCCAAATTTCCATTGCATAGTTTTTTTTTCTTTGCTAAACTATATGACCTGTGTCGCAGTATTAATAAAGGAACAACAGACCTGAAGAGTGCTTTACTATTTTGCCATTACACACTTCAGAAGAAAGCATATTTATTTTGTTGATTATTTTATCAATAGCTTCCAGTTTAAAGTTCTTCATTCAGTGTAGAGTATTTTCTGAAACATGTTTGATAAAAGATATTCATCTGTGAAGTGTTTTAGGATAAGGCATCTTTTCTTCCATTCAGTGCTTCTCATTGAAAAAAGGTCTTATAGCATTCAAAATGTTCTTTGTTCCTAAAGAAAAGTGGTAGACACCTAGTAAAAATAAAATTAAATTCATGCATTCATTTTATTTTCCTAAATTTCAATCGAGGAATTTTTTTGTGCTTCTACATATAAAAATTCTAAATACGTGTTATACGTCTGATATATTACAGATGATTTTCTATATGCTGAAATAACAATTTCATAAATATTGTTACGAAATGTCCAGATGTAATGAAAGATAATGATAATCCAGAATGTAAGATAGCTTCTCCGCAAAACTGTTTTAGGGTTGCCATAAAAGAACAAATGACGGCAGGATTGCCACATTTGGCGAGAAATCGCCCATTTGGGGACAAAAGTGACGATATACCATGGACGGATGGAGAACCTTCTGGAACGAATTCTTACCGGTTTAGATCAGAATGTTTTCTTGAACACAAGCCGAAAGCTATATAAACCCTGCTGGTAGTGCGAGATAGTTAGTCTCGAGTTAGTCAGTCTGTGCGGAGTCGATCGAGTTGACAGCCGGGCAGCGAGTGCCGAGTGGGCCGTCGAGTGCATCCAAAGAATCTCCTAGTGTATCGAGGTTAGTGCATCGTGGAGAGAGTGTAATGAGCTCCGAAAGTGACTGAACCGAAGAGTCGGGAGCTGTGCTCTGTATGTACTCGAGTGCATCGCGAGTTGTAGCGTGGAGAGTCTCGGTAGTACGTGGAGTTCCGAGAACGACCAAGAAGAGTCGGGAGCTGTACTCTGGTGCTTTGCTGTGAAGCTGTTTCCACCGTTATACCCTGATAACCTGAAAGCTGTGTTGCTGACTGTTCCAGCGAGTGTGTAGTAGATCTTCGACGACTGTAAAACGTGACTTTGGAGCTGTCCTGATTAATATTGGCTAAATAAAGTGTGTTTCGATATTCCCTCAAGTGCTGTCGTCGTTATTCGCTCCAAATCTACAAACCTCGTACGAACGTGAAGGAAGAAAATAACGTAACAATATTAACATTTCGCCAAGTTAACTTTCTATGGAAAAACGAAAAACGGATTAGGTATATTTCAGATTAGAAAAGTATGTACAATTTATACAAGCCCAAATATTATTGTATTTGAAAGCGAAAAAGAAAAGAAATGTTAATTGAACGGATTTCTATTGCTGCTTAATGAGTAGGTACATAATACATTATTCTTTTAAAAGTCAGTGATTTTTGCTTGGGAAGATGTCTAACGGAACTTACATTACCTGGTAAGGAATGCAATATTTTCAATACCTTTCATAAAGTGCTCTTTTCTTTCTTCATTTGGGTCTACCTCCATTACAAAATCACACAGTTCATCCAGTTCTTCATTTCTCATTTCAGGACCATTATTTTCGACCAATTCTTTAACTTCTCTTTATTCCACATCTGACAACTCCTTTTGCCTCCTATTGCTTTTGCAGTTTGTACGACTTCCTTTCCTTCACTTACATTCGATGAAAATCCTCTAAAACTGTTGGTGCTTATAGCCAGCCCTGATGCCAACAAGCATTCATTGTTGATGAATTCATTTATTCCTACGTGCGTTTAATCATTTCTGTGCAGTGTTTTATGTTTAATTGCTTCCAAAATGCCATTAGTGTGTCATGATACCCTTTGTCTAGTGCTATACCTGACATAATAAACTTTGAATATTTTTATGATTCCTTGATCCGTTGGTTGGATGAACGAAGTGCTGCTCGTTAGAAGGAATAGAAGCTCTACATTTGGATGCAATGTTAGCGACTTCGGTACTGTATCATGGAGTATTATCGAGAAACAGGAAGACTTTAACCCCTTCGAGCCGGGTAGCGAAAACGCGCGCTTATCGCGGAGGCCGGCAGTGTCTTCCGCGAGCGTCTCTCCAGGGCCGGGGGCTTTTATTGCTACTAAGCCTAAATCCATGAAATTTCCGAAGTATCAACGCATTGTTTAATAATGCTCTATAGAGTATTTAAACGGCTTATGCTTTATAGATGTTTTTATATATATACTTTAATTACCTTATTTCTTGTTTAAATGAATATTTTACACATTTTATTTTAATTACTCACCATTTTATGACTTTTAACATTATACATCTGAAAACTAAATATATTATTTAAAATTCTCTTTCTGTATGAAAAATTTGAAAACAGGGATCTACACACAGTCCTACGTTACATTCCTTGCACTCGCAATAACTCATTTGCCGTTTTGGAGGATTTTTCCGGAAATGTGAACAAACGAAGCACCGTCGTCTCATTTTCTTATCAGTCTCTTCTGAACAAAGTTTTGGAAAATGTTCTTTCAGTTAATCTTTCAGAATCAATATCAGAATATCAAAATTTCAGAATCAATATCTGAAATTTTTTGCATCATTTCTGTTATTTCATGCTCTGTTAAACATTTTCGATGCTTCGACATTGCAACGGTAAAAACAGAAAGAATTCACGTCTAACAAGATATAATTATTTTCTAAAAACTGAACTGTAAACAGAAATACCCAACGCTTTAGCGCATATAAAACTTCTACTTACAATAAAAAACTACCACGTGCGAATAAAGTGCGATTTAAAGAGACGTCATAAATCACGCCATTCGGAAACATTTATTTCCCCGTTTGTTTATATAATCAAAAACACGTGTATGTGAGTCATGCTTCTCTCATTTCGAGTAGAAGGTCTAATGTACATGTATCTGAAACCATATGGACATACAGTGCCATCTTGTGGCAGAAATTATAGTTTGAAAAACGTTCCAGGACGCTGGCACAAATACGTGACAGTAGGTAGTAAACGGGAAAATGCTTTGTCACGCCTGCGTGTCGGCCGGTAGGTGAGTGTGTTCGTTGCTGGCACGTAGACGTGACAGCCGGCGTGAAGGGGTTTTAAAGCTCAGGTTTTGAGTTTTCATTAAAGAAGTCATACTTGACTTCTTTAATGAATGAATTTTCAAACCACTCCGCTGACGTTGTACAGCGCACCGCATATAACTGAAATTTCTGCGTTGTTCAAATTAAATGGAAACAGTTGAGATAACGCGTATTCACAATATCGTGTTCCGCAACACCGCGTTTGGCAAGGGTTTAGTGTATTCTAAAAAAAAACTTTCGGTTATGAAAATTTATTTGAAGCAATGCATGATTTAATCCCGAAATGTCTATAGAAGTCGTTCTCAACCATCTTTACTATGTGCAGCTCTTTTACCATTGTTAGGTGATCGTTACATTTCCTCTTTTTCCAAGCTTGAAAAATATGAAGAAAATTTTACATACACATTTATTTCGATTTAGATTATTTTTTAACACTTTTTACTTCCTTGTACGAAGTAAAAAGGAAGTATTGTAATCGCGAAAAGTTTCAGGCAGCATATTTCAATGAAAATATCCATTTTGACCGCTATCGAATGCAATTTAACGATGTTTTTGCGTCATATCTGTACGTAAGGACAGAATAAAATACTCGTTTCCTCCAAAAAAAATGATAAAACTCCTTTAAAATTAATTCTGAAGAGAATTTTACGTACGTACATACGTTCGTACAAACGCCGTATCTTGCGTAACTCAACGTACGTATCTTGCATAACTCGAAAACGAGTAGCCTCAGAACGTTGAAATTTTGTATATAGGATGCTATAACATGTAGATGTGCACCTCGTATTTTGGTTGCAATCGGCCGCACCAAACGTATATAAATACTATATTTATATATGTATCCACTCTGTTACCCGGCTCAGTGATCTCAATTTCTTTACTCTTATATGTTTGTAAATTGTACATTTTTTTTTCTTTAAAAATGATTGAATTATGTTGTTCTTATCTTCCGGTTAAGGTTTTTAAGCCTTTCGTAAGTCTGGAAGCAATATTTGTACAATTATCAACAATTTAAAAGCTGTTTAAGTGCGGTTAAGTTTTAAATAACATGGCGGACATATTTGTTTACATTTGAAACAGCAGAATTGTAGATTTGTTGCCAATCTAGAGAGATTAAGCTTCGCAACAACAAAAGTAACACCTTCATTTATTATTGCGAATTAAATCGTACTTAATCCTTTCTGGAATTTTTTGAGGAAATAAGTGTTTCAGATTTACTTCGTAATTTTTAATACGGATATTTTGAGTTTTTATGTATTTTTGCCTTGTCGCGAAGTGAGAACTGAATTAATTGAATTAGAAATACTAAATAGTCTGTGAAAAACTGTTTCTTTTCTGTTTTGCTTGCTTAATTTCTTTCATACATCGTTCTAGCTTTATTGTAGTATTTGAACAGAACATGTGGCAACGATAAGATAATTCTTCAAATGATATAAATTTTGTGCATTCAGAGTGTCGTTATAGTAAACAAATATAGTGAATTTTAAAGAGTGCATTTATTCTATTGTGGTTTATGCGCTGTCGACGAAGTAGATTTAATTCAATCCAATCAATTTAAATGAAATTCAAGAAAAAAATGCGTATAATTTAATATTCCGTACAAGGAAGTAATGTGGTGTCCACATCAGATTTTTTTAATATATCAAACAACAACAACGTATAGATATTATTGATCAATGCCAAAACTTGAATAAAGGTAGCTTTTTTATATTCATAAATTAAATATTTAATAGCTAAATAAAAGGTTGATCAAGTTCTCCACTCCTAAAACTATAAAATCCCCCCCTCCCCAAGGGAGTATCTCTTCAGGTTGAAAACTCCTGGTCTACAGCTCTGGTGTCTTTTTTTCCTTTTACATGCACATTTATAAGGTATTTCTCCCTCCTTTCTAGCGTGCCTTCGTGATTTAGCGGTTTTGCACGCTGGGCGCGTATTCCAGAGGTCCGTGGTTCGATTCCCGTTGAAGGCGTTGCATATTTTTCATCTTGCCTGCTTCCAAAAAAGGCCTACCATCACTACAGTGGCGGCCGAACTAAAAGGGTGTTGGATGATGATTCTCCTAACCCAAAATTTGGCGATTGGGTCTCCTATAAACCCCTGTCGCCCTTTAAAAGGGGGGAGTATATAAGGTATTTGTCCCGCTTTCCTAGCGTGCCTTCGTGGTGTAGTGGCTCTGCACGCTAGGCCGGTATTCCAGATGTCCGTGGTTCGATTCCCGGGGAAGGCGTTGCTACTTTTTTATTTTGCCTGCTTCCAAAAAATACCTAATGTCTCTACACATTTATCTCTTTAATTCTCACAGGAGTTCCTTATAAATGGATAATTTTAACCTTTATTGTATATGTATGTTTGGCGGTCAACCATTTTTAATAATGAAGACAGTAAAAAATAAAGTATTGTGCTTAACATAAAACGATTGTTTTCAAAATAATTTAGTAGGAGATGTTGTAGCTGTATTTCTAATTATTGTATAAGACGAGGGCTTAACCTTGAACTTATGTATTTCTCCTAAACGCTAATAATTACAAAAGACCTTTAAGTGAATACTACTTAATAAATTTTAGCACATTCATCTCAAAAACAAGAAATCAAAACAGAGAGGGTAAGATTCTAAATACCATGCATAGTATTTAAAAGCCTGACTTGCTGAAATCACAAGAAAAACATTTGTAACGTATTAGTCAACAACCAGGAGACTTTCAGTTTGAATCCAGAAATAGAAGTGCTCTTTATTTAGAGATTTTGTTCGTTCGTTCACCATTGCAAGTCTCTAGTTCACGCCTGATTGTTTTTACTGTGTTCAGGGAGCATTGGGCAGCAGTCATAATATCCTTATTTTAATGGCCGGCACCAATCATCATGATGCAAGTTCCAAGATTCAGGTGGGTTCCAGTCATCCATCCTTTCTGACATCTTGTATATGAATGAAGAAGCGTCCAAACTTTTAAATGACGAGTAGTGTGTGTCAATACCTCGGAAAAATATAATCAATTATAAATATGTCAAATTTATCCCGAACACCCTGTAATATGTCTGCAAAAAAGCTAGGGCAATTTTTTGTACTTTCTCTTAAAAGAGTTTTTTTTAAAAAATAAAATAACATTAGATGACAGAGATAAAACAACAGCATTCCTAACAGCTGTACTCTAATTAAGATCTTCGCGTCTGCAGTATCGTACATTATCACTCATTCAAGCGGGGATAAAAGAAAATGGAAAAGCTTAAATGAAATAATATGCTTTGAATTATTAGCTCCGTTTTCATTAATAAATTCGCAAAGACTCACGTTTGGTAGCTGATGGTATGTTTTCTTCAATGCCTCCATTGCAATTATGCAGAATTTTTTTCCTTGGCGAAATGGTAAAACCTAAAAGTAGGCTTGAATTATTGAATAAAATATGTTTTCTTCTTTTGCTATCTTATCTAAAAAAGTACAAATTAATGTGTTAATTTCCTGCTCCTTTTTATTAGTACAAAGAGGCTTTGAGGGACTATAATTTTCGCTTTTCGATTTTGTGTCAAATCGCCCTGAATGTCCGTTTCACGTTTCAAAGTGTTGCCACCGAATATTATGTCCATGTATTACATTTGAAGAAATTAAATAATGAAGAATCTGCATAAATGTATGTATGTTTCTCGCATTGTGATAAAACAACGGTACCTAGAGCCATCCAATTTTGAATGACGTAATCCTACTGCGAATATGGCCATCTGGAAGCCCAAATTTGGGATTTGTTTTATTACAGATTTCATATTTTGTAAAATTTTAAGCAATTTTTGATTACCAGACTCAAGGATTTCAAAGCGAGCAATTGCAACGTTGTACAGAAAAAACATTTTTATCACCAGCGCGTGAGACAGTGTTTTGGAAATTCTAAAGATATACTCAATTTAAAATTATTTTGCGATATTGCTGTTGAATTGAATTTTATGGTTTACGCGCGAAGAACATGATATTTAATAAATAAAGGTAACACACAAAATGCTAAAAAAACGCCCCTTTGGACGTAATTTAAAATCTGAAACCTTTCAAATTTTCCTTTCTTATTTTATTTATTTATTTATTTATTTTAGATTTTTTCATAATTTGTAATAAATACAGTAAATTTCCAGAAGTTCCTTTATTCCAAATACCATCTTCAAAAGAACGCAGAAAAATATCTCAGTCACTATAGTGTTAAGCATTTTAAAGAAGTGCATTCAAGTGTACCATGTAATTGATACTACTCAAGGTACTTCTACATAACTCCTCAAACACTTCCAGTCTAACTCAGTCTGGAGAACAGTTTTGACCTTGCCTATGACTTTGAAACAAAACATAAGTCTCGATCGAACAAACAAACAAACCAAAAACCCTCGTCTTTTTTTTATCCAGAACAGACTATCACAAGCATAATTCTGAGCTTTTGTAAGCTATGTTTAACTGAATTCAGTATTATATTTTTATTAAAGAAACTTGAAAATAAAACTTTTCTCAAGTTTATAATGCTAAAAGGATTTGTTCTAAAAATGTTCATGCTTTTTATTTTTGCAGGTCGGCGGGAGGGCTAAAAGAATGTTAGCTGGATCGTGTGAGGCTTTGTGAGTGGAGCAATGGGGAACAAGCTAAGCTGTTCCTGTGCCCCGCTTATCAGGAAAGCCTACCGGTACGAAGACTCACCTTGGCAGAATGCCAGAAGGCGAGATGGACATCTGCTCAGGTCAGTGCCTATTGGAATCTCTTGTTTGTTTCTTTTTCCTTTAACAAATGATGAAAACAAGACGGATTGAAAACTAGACAAACAATAAAGCAAGGAAAGAAACATATATTTTTACGGCTTTACTTTTTAGTAAAGGTATCGCTGTCTAGTATTTTTGTTACCGATTGACTAAACATATAATGAATTGCAAGGCGAAGTAACAAACGAAATAATCACAAAGCAAAAAAGCAACTTGAATTAAACTTCTTTGGTGATCTGTAAAGATGTGCAAGATTTAAATTATTTGAGCTACATTGCATTTTTAAATAACAGCGAATTATTCTAAAACATGAAATAGTTAAGAGAAAAATTGCCTGCAGCATAGTGCGGCTAAGATCGCTATTCTGCTGAAATATAAACATGAACAACTGTTGCCATTCACACAAACTTAATGGTAAAATAAAGCATGTTGACAGTAACAAGATTATTGTAAATCATAACATAAAATTAAACAGTGGGAAAATAAATAAAGCAAAAGGAGAAAAAGAATACAAATATAAATATACATCCAAAATTTAACTCCCATCCTTGCCATTGCATCAACAATAGATCATTCCCGATGCAATGGCAACGGTAAAAGTTTTACTACAAATCTTTTAAAATAACCACTAACAGTTTTTACTGTAACAACTCTAACATTGGCATCCTTTCCAGGATGGATTTCAACAATGCGATCTAAAGGCCAAACACCAGGAGGCATAGCAGAGAGATAAACGACCAGTAAAACTTCACAATATTTAGTCGTTTCGTATAATCTTTGTTTTGCATGAAGTGTTTTGACTTCAAATATCGCCAAGCACGGCCACAAAGATTCAGGAGAACCGAACTGATAAAATTACCTGAAATAAATTCGTTCTATAATCTTCTTCTCAGAATGAATCTGTAGAGAGTTATCTAAAACATTTTCTGTGAAGTTTAATGAACAATGCTGCCTATTTGTTTCTGCAGTGGTGGCCACATGTGAATTTTGAAGCTTTGATTTAGGTAGTTGATTACGGATGTAGAGTTATTATGTGTGTATTTCGGAATAGGAAATGTGAAAAACCAACATGCTTTCACTAAGATTCCCCCAACCTCTCGATTACTAATCTAATGTGCTTTCATTTAGACTACGATAGCACATGATAACGAGGGAAAGAACCCCGTACCTTTTCTTTCACTTAAAGAGAGACAGGGAAGGAAGGGACCCAGTTATGAAATCCTAGTTTTGACGAATATCGTCCACCACATCAGTTCAAGCACAGCTTGTAGAATTACTAGTTTTATTCTGGAGAAAAAAAAACACCAATCTCTTCGTCAGACTCCGAACCTTTTGATTGCTAATGATATGCGTCCAATTACAACATGATAACACGCCTTAAAGAGAAAAAAAATTCCTTACAAGACAAAGAAAATAAGGGGTATATGTCCAGGAAGGAGCCTATACGCTTTCGTAGATAACATTCTAAAGAAAGCTGGCTTATATTTACGTCACAAGGGGAGAAAGCCCGTTTGTGGCGTTTAAACCAAGTCCAACTACCACTGTTCAGCAGTGTTTTGAACTATGCAGCTAGTGGGCTGAACTTTTAAAAAATAAAGTTTCAGCATTCTCAGCATTCCGTTGCTTAAGGGGACAGTGGACGATGGTTTTAGCAAAAATCGAACTTCCTGCACCATATGTTTCCGCTTCCTTATTTACATTTTCATTATTTTTAGCTACTTTACACAGTTTTTTTTTTTTTTTTTTTTTTTTTTTTTTTTTTTGGGCAATTCTTCTTTCCTTGTATCCAGATGAACACCTCTTTTTGCATTGGTCTATACGATGTGTATCTTGCCCTTGACCAATAGATATTGAACATGAATTTATATCTTGCTGTTTGGATACAAACAGGAACCTGCAATATATATCTTCCTGTTTGGAACACAAACAGCAACCTGTTTGGAACACATGTTTCAATACAAAATTGGGAAATAAAAATTTCATAAATTTCATATGACAATATTCTATGGTTTTAACTCTATCGTCTACAAAAAAACCGCTTGTGTGTAAAGTTACTTTTTAAGAAGTTATTAGCATTTGAATATGCTTGTTAGGAATGAATTACTTTGCTTCCAGTTTACTTGAGCATTTTAACGATCTTCCAACTGTCCGTTGACTTGGCGGAATTTCCTTTAATATTAAGGATCTTACCTTTGCAATATTTGAAACATTCCGTTTTTTGCTTGGATATATGTTTGAAACAATTTTTCTCCTCGAACCCAAACTTTGACGCATCCATTGCCTCTTAAAAGCGCTATTTTGCATGAAAACAAAACTATCAAGTTGTGGGGTTCTAACATGTTATCTAACAGTTAAGTGTGTAGGAACCTCGTAAACACATAAGGGGGCTCATACATCTTAAACCCCTTATGAGCTTCGAATTATGTGACTATTGTAAGAATTGACATATTTTTTTTTATTTTAAAAGTAATAACCTCCAGCGTTTTACAGTTGACTATATAATATAGCTGCTTTGGACACTAGTAACCAGAAAGTTTGTGTTGCCACAAATATTTTTGTAATTTAATCAGATTTGTGACAAAATTTTTCGTCATTTTTCCACCTTGCGCGCATGATATTTTAAAAATGGCTAATGGTACATGCTTGAAATTAGATGGAATTCTTTATATGGGTACTATTTTCTATCTGAACCCAAAATATGATGAATATTTTAATATTAAAAAATTTTATGCACGAAAATATTACAGATATTTTTAATAAAATACATTTTATAAACTCAACTACAAATAAAATAAAAATTTAATATGAAATTCTAAGTATTTTTGGTTTACAACAGTTTCCAAATGTTCTAAAAGCTATATATAAACTATGGAATTAAATAATGCAACAGATAATTTTAAACTGTGCGCGCAAGTTGGAAACATGACGAAAATTTTTGTCACAAAGCGGATTAAATTATAAAATTATTTGTGGCAACACAAACTTTCTGATTACGATTTCAGAAAGCAGCTATATTATGTACTGAGTCATAAAAAGTTGGAAATAATTCCTTTTAAAATAAATAAGTTATCTCAATTCTTGCAACAGTCACATATTCGAAGATCATAAGGGGTTTAAGGTGTATGAGCCCCCTTAAGCAAATAATCGCTTTAGTTCAGAAACAGATACGTAAAACTCAAGAAGGGTTAATTACCCTTTATTTCTCAAAATAAGAATTTTATAGATGGTCCCTTTCTCAGGAAGTACAGCAAAGCCCCCACTTTGGCTTGAACTCAAAGTAATCAGAAATAAAATTTAACTAAAGCTAAACTAAAAAGATATAGCCGAAGCTACCAAGATTTCTAAGTAGTTTCCCCCTAAATATCAACTAAACTTGCGAAGCTATCAAGAGCCTGAGATACAGCCGAGCGTAGTAATGGCTTACAGAGTGTAGGCTAAAACGCGAACTGGCGCTAGTTAGAAACTCTGGCTCTCGAACGAAGTCAGTGGAACTTCGATTTAAATACCGCTCTTACTCATTTACATTAACCGCGATTCTAAAAACACATTTGGTACAGGAAAGTAGCTGTAACTAAAGATAACTGTTAAAACTTAGGATAAACTTTACAAAGTAGCAGACGATAATTTATACTTTCAAAAATATAGATCCAGTTAAAAAATGTATTTCTAAGATACTGATTGCCTTTAACATTAAGGAAAGGTCGTCGGAAAATATGCGAAATAACTCAAAATAAACGTTACAGCCTCTGTAAATGTTTATTTTGACTATCCATTTTATCTATTTTGTCGTGTATTATAAACTAAAACCCCCGATTTCTAGAATTCTTCTGAGTCTTATCCAGTGAAACCTCGTTTCACGAATTTAATTCATTCATGAAAACTATTTTTCGACCGAAATGTTCATAAACCGAAACAATTTTCCTCATAGGGATTAATGTAAAATGGTTTAATTCATTCCTAAACCATAGGCGCTGGATTATGTAAGCTTTATAACTGTACTTTGTGGACAAATTCATAACCCAGAATAATAAAAATGACTGACTATAAAGCAGAAAAGAAAAAATACTAAACAGATAGATCAACAGAAAATTTAATTTAATTTTACTGTTCCTGTACTAATGAGAGAGAACGGCATAAGTGAAAATGACAAAACAGGGCAATATTGTTAATTGGATGTGGAATTCCCTTCCATAAACACATCAGCTTAGTGTCTTTGGGAGGGAATCTTGTTTTTCCTTTCTTTGTCTTAAAGCACATTCGACTTTGTTTAAGACTCACTGAGGTTCTGTTTCGCTCACAATTCGTCCAGTGTGATTTGCTGTAATCACTTTTTAAAATGTTTTTAAGTCAGACGTGACTTTTTTTTTTTTTTTTTTTTTTTTTTTTTTAATGCTTATGGGCTAGCTTGCTACTGTTTTATCAAGGTGATATCTTTAAATGAAAATTTGTCTCTTACCCATTTTTTCCAAATTTTGCTCGTCAGAAGCGTAAGATAATTCTTGTTTCTTCCGTTTCTGAATACATTTCGGTAAAAGTTTACAATTATGCGCCCCTTGTTTTGTTGGCGATTCTTTTTTGATCGGCGCCACGAAGGCACAATTTCAGGATGGCCGCTGCACAAAACCAAAAAAATCTGATGTGTACACCACATGACTTGTACGGAATATAAAATTATACGCATTTGTTTCTTGCATTTTTTTAAACTTATTGGATTTAATCAAATCTACTTCGCCGACAGCGCATAAACCACAATAGAATAAAAGCATTCTTTAAAATTCACTCTACTTGTTTAACATAGCGACACTCTGGAACTAGGTTCACTTAACAGTATTATATGTCATTCATATTATAACTCAGAATGCACAAAATTTATATCATTTAAAGAATAGAATTATCTAATCGTTGCCACATGTTCTTTTCAAATACTATAATAAAGCTAGAACGATGTAAAAAAGAAATTAAGCAAACAAAACAAAAAAGAAACAATTTTTCACAGACGATTGACTATTTCTCATTCAATTAATTCAGTTTTCACTTCGCGACAAGACGAAAATACACAAAGGCTCAAAATATCTGTATTAAAAATTAAGTAAATCTTAAACACTTATTTCCTCGAAAAAATTCCAGAAAGGATTAAGCATGATTTAATTCGCAATAATAAAATGAAGGCGTTATTTTTGTTGTTGCGAAGCTTAGTCTCTCTAGATTGGCAACAAATCTACAATTCTGCTATTTCAAATGTAAACAAATATGTCCGCCATGTTATTTAAAACTTAACCGCACTTAAACAGCTTTAAAATTGTTGATAATTGTACAAATATTGCATCCAGAATTACGAAAGGCATAAAAACCTTAACCGAAAGATAAGAAAAACATAATTCAATCATTTTAAAGGAAAAAATGTACAATTTACAAACATATAAGAGTAAAGAAACTGAGATCACTGATGCGGGTAACAGAGTGGATATATAAATAAATATATTTGTATAGGTTTGGTGTGCTTGATTGCAACCAAAATACGAGGTGCACATCTACATGTTATAGCAGTCCTATATACAATATTTCAACGTTCTGAGGCTACTCGTTTTTGAGTTATGCGAGATACGTACGTACGCACGCACGTACATACGTTCGTACAGACGCCACAAAAAATTCTCTTCAGAATAAATTTTAAAGCAGTTTTATAATTTTTTTGAAGGAAACGAGTCTTTTATTCCGTCCTTACGTACAGATATCACGCAAAAACATCGTTAAATTGCATTCGATAGCGGTCAAAATGGATATTTTCGTTGAAATATGCTGCCTGAAACTTTTCGCGATTACAATACTTCCTTTTTACTTCGTGCAAGGAAGTAAAAAGAAGTCAAAGAATTTCAAGAATTCGGTGTCCATGTACACATACATGTATTTTCACTTAAAGAAATCAGAGAATTGCACAAACTAGGTAGTGCGTACTTCCTTAACGTTTTCCATGCACAAATCGATCGATTTTCGCTTGAAAAAATCAGAAAGCTAAAACAAAGTTAAAACTATCATGCTAACCGGAAATGGGGTTTCATCACCAAATCCGAATAAAATTTGTCGCTAATCAAAGGGGCACCCAATTCTACACCAGAGCCTACATTTCTTTCACGATTGCCTTTTTTTGCTGCTTCTGAACTGGTATAGTTCTTTGAAGTCAAGCTTATTTTTATTATCCTTTATAATGTAGCCGCCCAGATCATATAGTGGTTAGGGAAGCCGACTACGATACCGAAGGGCCCGGGTTCGGATCCCTGAGAAGGCATGGGTGTAACTGTCCGTCCTTTCATAGGAGGTAACAGTGGCCGCCTATTAGGAAACCTCGATAATAAAATGGTCCCCATTTCCGGCCTTAGGAATGGCCAATGGCGAAAGCGGACATAATAGTGCCCGTCGTTCGGAAAGAAGAAAAGAAAGATACTTTAAGAAATACGATTTTAACTTCACCACACCTTTCTTGCTAATTTTCTAATCCCAAGAATTTGCCTACAGACCCAATATCATAGGGAACGCCTGCATCTGGGTATAATTTCCTCCAGGCAAAACTCATGGTCTTGTATGTCCCATTTGCTCTCAAGCTTCGTAATGAAAGTTAAGCAATTCAAAATATTAAAATGATATTTCCAGAAGTCCCTGAGTAATAATTATGCAGTATGGATTACCTAGACACTTGGAAATGTAAGAGTGTTAGCTTGAATGGTTGTAACGACAGACAGCGTTCGTTATCCGAGTCGGTTGTTTAATCCCAGACGATCCCATAATATTTTAAGATCTGTCGAATTGTTCTTAAAGTCTGACGTTCGTGATCAGAGATTCCATTGTATTTCAGAATGGTATTATACCTGTCTTGCATCCTGTTGGATATCAGTTACATCAGAAAATCTCCGTCTACTCTACGCAATATTTAATTTTGAAAGCAATCGAAAACCACAGGTGCTAAGTCAGAGAAATAATTAGGATGACTTAACTGATAAATGGAATTGTTGGCCGCAAAATCCCCTGCCGTGACTGTTAGCGAGAAAGGTAATGCTCATAACATTTCTCTACTGCCCAATTTTTCAGGTACAAAAGTCTCTTTCTATATTAATCTGCAGTTCTCCAATTTCATACTTTATTTATTGATTCATATCGCATTTCACAATCTGTTAATATTTGCCGTTTTCGGCCATTCATTGTAAAATCATTTGTTCTGTTTTCTCGACATTTTTAAAATTTAGTAGGACATTAAATACACTCATCCTTTTCATACCACCTTCATCATATGTCACTTTCAGTAGTTCTAACATTTTATTAGAGCCTTTTCAATCTTATCACAAAATCTGATCCTAATATGCTGCTATAAATCACGAGCTTCGCTTTTTACGCCAAAATGCTCAAGTGAATATCTATTACTTTCCCAATAATTACCTATTACTCGCTTCTTTCAGCTTTAAATTAGCGCAAGTGTTAGTTAAAGTATGCTCAAACACTAATAAAATAATTTCGATGCAATTACATTGGGGCTAACACTACGCAGGAATTTGCCCTACCTACTATCGTTGATGATTACGATTCACTCATATAATTCAACTAGGAAGCCCGGCGGTCATACGAAATGACCGCTTTTCTAGATATTATAAATTTTAATTAAAATGATTTGTGCAAAAGTATTTTTCTGGAAGCAGGCAAGATGAAAAATTAACAACGCCTTCGCCGGGAATCGAACCACGGACCTCTGGAATACCGGCCCAGCGTGCAGAACCACTACACCACGAAGGCACGCTAGGAAAGCGGGAGGAATACCTTATAAGACAATAATGTTGTTAAGTTTTCTTGCCACACCTGTTGCTTTGCCTATGGCTGTCGTGACGTGAGGATTCCAGGTTGCTAGTGGTGTTGGTGTATGGTGTATTTAATTATGGCAAAGCACACTAGGGCTATCTGCCTAAAGGGAGGGATGCCTTTCGTGGAGGACTTTCTAAGGGAAACTGGCTCGTATACACGTTACACATGGGGAAAACCACGAAAACGCCCATGCAGCCAGCCCGTTCGCGGGATACGAACCTCAGACCGAACTACCAGTGTTTAGCGTCTTTACCGCTCGGCCGCTGGTGGGCTAAGCGTGGAGTTGAATTTGACGCCAAGATATGTTGCCTGAGTGACCTTCGGCACATTTTTATTAAATAATGTCATGTCGACATTCACATTTTTCTTGCGGTGACGACCTATGAGGAAGAGTTTGGATTTAGTAGCGTTAATACGAGTTCTCCACTTTCAGCACCAATGTTCGATTTCATTCATCCATCCGGCTCTGGATGCGAGTTTTTTAATGACTGGGGTTGAGTGAAGAAGACAGAATAGCAGTATCGTCAGCGTAGCAGGCGGTGATGCAATTAGTATTGTTATCAAACATCGGAAATTCTATGGCATAAATTAAGTAAAATAAAAGGCCCTGGATTAAATCCTTGAGGAACGCCCGCAGCAATATTTCTTGAGGTGGAATAATGTTGACCCTGTCTGATTGTGAACGTTCTGTGACTGATAAAGTAATGGATCATCAATACTAATTCTAGGGTGACATAGAGAGTGGTGAGTTTAAAAATAAGTCCATTATGCCAGACGCGGTCAAAAGCTTTGGCCACGTCCAGCATAAGGAACGCAGTGGTTTGATGCGATGCTTGTGTATTGCAGAACTGAGAAACTCGACAATCCTTACTAGTTGCATAGTGGTAGAGAGGCCCCTGCTGAAACCGAATTGCTGATTAATATATATATATATATATATAATCGTGTATAAATATATATATATATATTCCCAGTCTGTTACCAGGCTCTGTGAGCTTGTTATTTTATTCTTATATGTTAATAAATTGTGCATTTTTTGCTTTTAAAGTGATTGAATTATGTGGTTTTTATGTTCTAGTTAAGGTTTTTATGTATTTTGTTAATATGCGTTCAGTATTTCTAGAACTATCAACAATTTAAAAGTTTAAGTGGCGAGTTCAACGAACGGCCATTTTCTTACATTTGAAACTCAGTAGAATTGTGAAATAAGTCAATTTCTGCCCCAAATTATCTTTTTGCCGAGTGGCACGAAAAATAAACTTTCAGTTTTGCGCTCCGAAAAAGCTTTCTTCTTGACCGCTGCCCGAATCACCTGTTTTTGTGTAGAAACTATAATTTTAATTATAAATGTTTTAAATGTTTTAGCTGCATTTGGTGTTTTATGTTTTCCTGTATTTTACAGATTTTAACGAATATGTTTTAAGTTTGTATGTATTTTTGCTTTGCCACGAAGTGAGAACTGAATTAATTGAATGAGAAATACATCTCTAATGAAATTCGAGGAAATAAGTTTTAATGAAATGCATCAAAAATTGTGTATAACTTAATAGGTCATACAATGAAGTTATGTGGTGTCCACATCAGATTTTTTAAAGTAACTTACCACCGATGGATGATTAATATTGACAGAAATAATAAAAGAAAGATTGGATTGAAATAAGATTTATTAAAGAAATCGTCATTTCAAATATTTTCTGATAAAGTAATTTAGCATCAAGCTCAGCAGCCAACTAATTTATTTTTAATGCTGACTCTTCAAACGTCTAGGGAAAACCGAAGTTGCTAAAGCTCATTGCTAAATCTTCCATAAATTTGACATAGATGTGTATTAAACTTATTAAATTCTAAGAGAGTTATAAGGTATTTCTCCCACTTCCCTAGCGTCCTTCGTGGTGTAACGGTAGCACGCTGGGCCGGTATTCCAGAGGTCCGTGGTTCGATTCCCGGCGAAGGCGGTTCCTAATTTCCTAATTAATAATCCTCCTCTCTGGCTTCCAAAAACTCCTAATGACTCTACAAAGTTATTAAATCACATAGTTGATCATTGATCAAAGAATTAAAATATTTTAACATACAAGTAATTTCAAAGAATTAGAATTTATACCAATGCTTTTTTTCGCAGGTAAATCCCGTCCATACTTGTGAAGTGTTTGTATTAATAATTGATTTTTTCTTTAGATTATGGGCGGAGGTTTTCCATGTGAGCGCGGCGAGTGGAGCTGTGAAGTGGCAGCAGGTTTCGGAAGACCTGGTTCCTGTCAACATCACCTGTATACAGGACACTCCAGACTGTGTCTTCCACATCACAGCTTACAACTCTCAGGTTGAAAAAATTCTCGACGTCCGTCTTGTACAGCCAGGTAATATTTTCTGAATACGTCATATAAATTTTCATATCGTCCCAAAGAAACCTAAATAGTAAATACAGGCCTTCAGATTGGATTCCTTTGAGCAATATTCAAAATATAAACTTACGTGTCATAACACTATAATAATACAAAAAAAATTCCAGCTTAGCAACAAAGAAGACATTTCGTTATTAGAAATAACATTAATAACCCTGCCGTGTTTCTTCATCCTTCGAGTTACAAAGTTATATGTTTTCTTTAGAAGTTCAATTTTCAAGTCATTTTCTCGCCTATCAATAAATTCCTCGGTTCGATTCTTAAGGATACCATTTATGACTTAAATGATATCTTTAGATATTGGGGAAAATTAAAATGCAGGAGCACGCGCATTTAACATTTTAATAAATAGATAGCTCGTAATTGTACTCTTGCTATCCAGAAAAATCGAGAAAATACGAGAATATTCTCGTGCATTTAAAAAGCTTATAAAAGCTGAAGGAAAATATCTCAATGCAGTTGTTTTATGAGTTGTTGTTGGGTAACTGTTGTGTTTACTGTAGCGAATTCGTGGTGAAATCGGATTAGCTTTCTCTGTTTTGAATTAAGTTCTCTTGAAAGATTTAGTAGTTTAAAAGATAACTAACGTGAGATACTGCGATATTGTACGAATATCTCTAAGGAAATTTAAGCATTTTGTTTTTATTTCTTGCGATAAGAATAAATTTTATTCACTTTTCATCGGACTTGTGCATTCAATTTATTACGAACCCGTACGCACGCAACAATATTTAACAAATAAAAGTAACACTTAGAAGGTTGTAGTGCCCAGATGGGTTAACTTCTGTCTGGATACAGGAGTAGATAGGTAGGAAGGTGACGGAAGATGCGGACGCCTGGTGGCTACCAGAGATAAACAGGCATGTGTCCCTCGCCTTCCACTATCTAGTGACAACAACTCCCTGGACCTCGAGGGACCACACCGGGAGTTTTTTGAGAACACAAAAGGAGTTTACATGGCCAAACAGGAGCGACTTATTGACATTCCTTGATTAATTACAGGTATGAGACTTGTTGGACGGGTTTACAGATGAGGGACTCAGAGATAAATACTAAATATGTGAAAACACAGAAAAACCTAGAAATATACAGAAAAAACGCACACACAAAAAAGAAGAAGATGCACTTGATTAGCATTGAAGACTTAAGACACATAGAACACATTTAAAAACACACAATACACATATACCACATGCCAGGTACATATTTGGTCTCATTGACCACATATTTGGTACGTTGTGGGGGGGTTACAGACGAGGGGCCATGATATGGGATTAACATGTGATTGCTGGCCATTGAAATGGGGGACACGGGGAGGTTCTGACGAATATATATTTGTGGAGCGCATAGGTTGTTGAGTGTGTGAACACGCCGAGTGCGGTGACATGTTAACAGCACAGGGTGATAAGCATGTTGACTTCTGTTAGTGGCGGACGATGGGGGATTATGCAGAGTCGCATATATCCTGGCCCATAGCTGCGAGCTGATCCATGACCTTACAGATTTTTATTGATTTCAGGTGTGTTTTTAATAATGGACCGTTGAAAGGCGTCCGTAAGAGGAGTGGGATGCTTAATGTGGTTGTTTGCTGTGAGTGGGGGGGGGTGCAACAGCAGATATAGTGATCTGGTTATTCAAGTTGGCCGCATACGCAAACATCTATAGTGGAGATGTTGTGCCTATAATAATACGCTGGATAGGGGTCATATATCGTTATGAACCGGGTGAGTTGGGGTATTGCTATGAGGCGTGATAGTGAGACTTTGGGTAGGAGATTGTAGGTCCGCCGTCCGGTGTCCATTCCTCTTGCCATTTTTTGAGTAGGTCTTCTTTAAGGAGCCTCTTTAGATGCGATGGTGGTGCACGGATACGGATTTGCTGGACTTCGGAACTAGTGGCAGCTTCTTTGGCCAGGGTGTCTGCTGCCTCGTTTCGATCAAGGCCAGCCTGCGCCTTGACCCAGGTGAGGTGGATGCGTTGCTGGTGGTTGACGGAGAATAGCTTTTGGATTTCGGAGATAATTGGGGAGGCGTGGCTTAAATTTTGAATTGTCAGGAGTGACGATTGGCTGTCTGTACAGATACATGCTTGATATTAGCTTTTATTTAGTATGTCGTTGGTGGCGTTGAGGATTGCCAAGGCTTCTGCCTGGAATACACTATTGAAGTGCCGCAGTGCTCCCTTCCAGCTGGTATGTTCATCATTTTGATGGTAGCAAATGTAGGCGCTTCCAACTCCGTTTTCAATCTTGGATCCATCGGTGTAGTAGACATATGTAGCGTTGGGAATATTGGAAGTGCCATTGTTGTCTATGGTGATATGGAAGATTCTACCTTGAATGCCTGGGTGTGGGCGTTGAGTGGAACGATAGTTTTCATATAAGGTCGGACTGTGGGTTGTATTGTGGAAGGTGGCGTCTTTGCGTAGTTTCAGGACTCTGGTTATTGTAGCTTCTTGCTCGGCTCTAAGGTATAGTGGTGGTATGCCTGCAAGGATGATGGCCGCAGAAGTGGCTGTGGTTCGAGAACCTTTGCACATCATTAGTGCGAAAGATCTTTGGATGGTCTGTAGTTGTTTACGTTTCCAGCTTTGTATTGGCGTCGGCCATATTGCGGCAGCGTAGAGGACTATGGGTTCAATATATGTGGTGTACAAAATTTTGTTAATATATGGGTTTTATCCCAATTTACACCTTGGAATTGACGGGGCGTGCGTGCAATAGCTTGTGTCTTAGTTTTGAGTTGCTGTAGATGTGGCATTCATGAAAGGCTTTTGTCCCATGTTAAGCCTAAATACTTGAGCTCTTTGACGATTTTTAGACTTTTCTGTTGGAGTTTGATACATGGATTTCTGCTTGGGTTGGTGCCCGGCTTGGGAATGATTAGAGCGTTTGATTTAGCAGTAGAGATGGTAATTTGAGTTCTTGGCAGAGGGAGCTAAATTTTTGTAATATTTGAGTGCTTCTGTGTTCCAATTCGTTTCTGGTGCGACCCTGAATTAGGAACGCAACGTCATCTGCATAGGCAACGAGTTGTGTGTGCTGTGGCCAGTCGGTGGAGATGATGCTGTTGAAAGTTAGATTCCATAGCACCGGGCCCGCACAGGATCCTTGCGGACGTCCTCTCTCCTGCTGTTTGATGATTTTCCCGTTGTTGTGTAGGACTAGAAGGAAACGATCTTGGAGGTAGCTGTCAAATATGCCATAGATGTTATGAGAGCATCGGGATGAGCGGAGAGATTGTTTAATGGCCGGCCACCAGAAGGTGTCAAAGGCACTCTGAAGGTCAATTGAGACAATGGCCCTGTGAATCTGTTGTTCTTTGTTGTGGTGGATTATCCATCGAACTTCCTGCAAAGCATGCAGTGTGGAGAGGCCAGAGCGGAAGCCAAACTGCCTGCTGCTTAGGATGTTATAGTCTTGCAGATGAAAGTTGAATCTTTGTACTATTAGTTTTTCGTAGACTTTGCCTAGAGTCAGCAATAGGCAGATCGGTCGGAGAGAGCTTGGGCTTTGGCGATCTCTGTTCTTTTTAGTGAAGAAGATTACATGACCAGTTTTAAAGGCGCTTTTGGGAAGAGCTCATGTTTCAGGAGGGTGTTGAAAAAGTGCAGAAAGAAGATGGGATGTGAATTGTAGGCGACCTTCAGAATGTTATAATCTAGGCCGTCAGGGCCTGGTGCTTTCTTTTTGGGCAGGGTGCGATAGATTTGTGTGATTTCTTGCCTGGTGAAGGGAATATGCGTGAAAAATTGCAAGAAATTTGTGTTGGTAGAAGGCGGTCCAAAATTCAAAATCATGTAAATAACTAAAATTTTAATTTTTCGATGTGAGGTACTTCAGTGCAGATTGTAAGTAAAACTTACAGTTCTTAGTATTTTAAATTATCAAATTTCTTCATTTCTGCAATATTTATACTTTTCAGTTTGACTTAAAATACATGCACCTTTAATTAAAAATTTCTTTCTTTAGAGGAAATACTTGTATGCGCGTTGAATTATTCGCAAATAAAAAAATAATAAATTGTTATTTAAATTGTGATATGATACATTTATTCTGTTACTTATTGCTATTTATCGCTTTTTTGCCATCACATAAGTTATAATTTTACTGAATGGTTTGCTTGAGATAAATTATTACTAGCCCAAAGGGGCGTTAGCATAGAAGGGTTATTATTCTCGAAGAAGAGTTTTGCGTCGAATCACTATAAACAGGTGTATGGCTTTTCAAATTCTTGCCACCAAATATTATCACCCTGCATTAAAAAATTAAATAATGAATAATCTGCATGAATGTGTGTACGTTTCTCACAATGTGAAGAAGTGATGTTTCCTAGAGCCATCAAATTTTGAATAACGTAATCCTCCACCCGAACATGGATCAGAATTTTGACTTTCGAATTTGTTTTATAATATTTTTCATATTTCGTAAAACTTTAACAAATTCTTGATAAACAAAGTGAAAGATTTCAAAGCGAGCTGTGGCAACATACTGCATGGAATAAAATGTTTTTATCGCCAGCTCGCAATCGGAAATTTTGAAGATATGCTGCTTTTAAATATCTTTAGCCTACATGCTCTCGAAATGTGTATGTATGTGTCAATGAAAAATCTGATGTGTACACTACATGGCGTCCTTGTACGGAATAATAAATCATACGCATTTTTTCTTGCATTTCATTTAAACTTATTGGATTGAATTAAATCTACTTCGCCGACACCGCATAAACCAAAATAGAATAAATGCATTCTTTAAAATTCACTCTAGTATGTGTTTACCACAGCGACACTCTGGCGCTAGATTCACTTAACAGTATTATATTTTGTTCATATTATAACTCATAATGCCCAAAATTTATATCATTTAAAGAATAGAATTATCTAATTGTTGCCACAGGTTCTATTCAACTACTATAATAAAGCTAGAAAGATGTATAAAAGAAATTAAGCAAACAAAACAAAAAAGACACAGTTTTTCACAGACGATTGAGTAGTTCTCATTCAATTAATTCAGTTCTCACTTCGCGAGAAAAGCAAAAATACATAAAAACTCAAAATATCTATATTAAAAATTACGAAGTAAATCTTAAACACTTATTTCCTCAAAAAAATTCCAGAAAGGATGAAGCATGATTTAATTGGCAATAATAAGCGAAGGCGTTATCTTTGTTGTTCTGAAGCTAAGTTTCTCGAGATTGGCAACAAATCCACTATTCTGCTGTTTCAAATGTAAACAAGCAATGGTTGCCATCAAAAAAATTATTAGGCTTAGCGGCACTTAAACAACTTTAAAATTGTTGATAATTCTAAACATATTGCAGACAGGTTTACTAAAGGCATAAAAATCTTAACCGGAAGATAAGAACAACATAATTCAATCATTTTTAAAGCAAAAAATGCACAATTTACAAACATATAAGTGTACAGAAACTGAGATCACTGAGCCGGGTACCAGAGTGAATATATATATAAATATATTTATATACGTTTGGTGCGGCCGATTGCAACCAAAATGAAATCAACATGTTATAGGAGTTCTATATACAAAATTTCAACGTTATGAGGCTACTCGTCTTTGTGTTATGCGAAATACGTACGTACATACGTTCGTACAGACGCCACGAAAAATGCTCTTCAGAATTCATTTTGAAGCAGTTTTATAATTTTTTTGGATGAAACGAATCTTTTATTCTGTTCTTACGTACAGATATCACGCAAAACCATCATTAAATTGCATTCGATAGCGGTCAAAATGGATATTTTCGTTTATATATGCTGCCTGAAACTTTTCTCGATTACAATACTTCCTTTTTACTTCGTACAAAGAAGTACAAAATTTCCTTTTGGAGGTAATATAAAATTTGAAAACTTTCAGATTTTGTTTTAGTTTTAGCATTTTATACTCAAGTTTCTTTCTCTTTACTAGGAACGCGATTGGGTCAAGCCTCAGAGTGTTTTGTTTATTGGAAGGATCCTGCAACAGGTGATACTTGGGGTCTTAATTTTACTTCTCCTATAGATGCAAAGCAGTTTCGAGAATGCTGTGTAAGTACAAACTGTCTTACTTCCTACTCACATTTTCATTACATTTAGAAATAAACATGTCGTCTTAGTGTGTACAAAAGTAAATCAAACGTGTAATATTATGAGAATTTTTATTAAATCCGTGATTTGAAAGATCTACCATTAAGCTATAGAAATGCTTCCTAAATATAAATCTAGGAAAATACACTGATGTCCATAAATTAAGGATAATGCAAAATCAGGCAAAGGAAGAGATAGAAGAAAAACAAATTTGACTTATTTGTAAAGCTTATTTGTTAAACAAAAGGTAAAGAGCAAAAAAAAAAAAGATGCTATATATTTGAAATTATTAAAAAAATTAGCGATTTTTTCTCCCTGGAGCAAATTACAAAAAAAAACATATTTACAAAAAACCAATATTACATGGTTGGTATGATTGTTAATAAAATGTATGTCTGCCACCCGATGCAATCAACGCCTAGGCATGCTGAGTATCAAATTATCGGTCTGATCTTGGGGGATATTACACCACTCAAAAGGCAATGCTCTCCGAAGTTCCGGTAGACATGTAGGAGGAGCTTGACGGGCTGCAACTCGTTGGCCAAGCATGTCCCACACGTGCTCTACTGGATTCAAGTCCGGTGAGAATGCTGGCCAGTCCATACGGGTGATATCCTCCGATTGAAGTCATGTTTGCACGGTGAGGACGGGCATTGTCATCCATAAACACAAATTGTGCGCCCATGGCGCCCCGAAACAAACATACGTATTGTTCCAGAATGACGTCCCGATAGATTTGGCTTGTCGTGGTTCCAGTTTGAACATGCAGGTCAGTTCTGGAACCCAGAATAATTCCACGCCAAACGAGCACTCCTGCACCACCGTAACGGTGTCGTTCAATGATGTTTTCTTGGTTGTAACGGGTACCTGGAGCTCTCTATATGAAAGTCCGGTGAGAATCAGACTGCAAGCTAAACCCGGACTCCTCGGGAAACATCACACAAGTCCACTGTTGCGGTGTCCACAATGCATGCTCTCTACTCCAGGCTAACAGCAGGCGACAGTGCGTTGCAGTAAGTGGAACGCATCTGACAGTTCTACGAGCATATAGACCAATCTGCCCTAAGCGTCTGTACACGGTCTGCCTTGAAATTGTCGTACCATTAGCTGAAGAGAGCTGACGAGACAGGTCTGAGGCTTGCTCCTCCTGTTTCGTTTGGGAGTAACTGCCAAATACCGGTACTCATTCGGCGTTGTAACTCTGGGACGACCTCTGCTGTAACGTCTACTCACATTACCATCATCTTGGAATAGTTGCCAAAGCCTGGAGATGACACTCTGGGCAATTCCAAGTTCGTCTGATACTTCCAGTTGGGTACACCCCCATTCCAGACGGCCGATAATTCTACCACGTTAAAAATCATCCAAATGCGTTCTTTGTGTCATAACTATTCGGTTATTGCACTGAAATGCTTATAAAGCGCCTGCGAAAAATTTTACTTCTTTGCCTGTATTGCTTATATATTACACTCTCGTCATTGTGATGTACCATCGGTGTCATCTGGTTACTTCCTGAAATTTGCATATGATTCTTGAAGATGTGTGTAGTGATTTTACTGGTGATATATTTATTTTAGAGTTCGATTTCCGCGTGACTCCGAATTATCCTTAATTTATGGACATGAGTGTAGATAACGAAGAGAATATAGTTTCAAAGGATGTAACTAATATCAGTGCATTTGAGAGAGGTTTAATATTAAAAGCAAGCACATAACATCACATGAAAGAATTCACTCAATTATTGCTCAAATATTCCGTCTGCGACGCCTTGAAAAATATAGTAGTTAGTGGAGGTTGACTATTATTCCCTGCTAGGAATTAACTTTATTGCAAATTATTGCTCAATCTGATTCTTATTGCAGATATATTAGCTTTCAACCGCGGAAAAGAACTGTTCATATATAAATGTTGTGATGATTTATCTATTTATTTTTAACTAATAAGTGATTTTTGAGTTAAAGTACTTTTCTATAACTCTCTTTTCGCTCACGCTTCTCATGCTAGAATATACACTTTTTTGAAAAAAAAAAATCGAAGCACAGGCAGAAGACTCATTTATAACATTTACCTCAACGTGGTATAAATAAAAGTATAATTGGAAAATGTTTTAAAAGTCAATTTAATGTATTTTATTTTGTGGTTTAATCTATTTCTTAGAAATGTACGCATTTAAAATGACAATATAAAAGTATTTCAGGTTTTCTCTGAAGCAGTACCAAGTTTGAATTAATTTATAAGTTAAACAGATACTTTTTTACCGGTTTCATTTATTATACTAATGTATTATATATTTCGTTTTCAGTCCCCTTCATTCAAATTTTCAAGAAAAGCTTCCTCATCTTACTCTCTGAAACTTGAACCACCTAAGGTAAGCATACAAAAAATCTATAAATTTTCAAAAGTTTCTTTTTATCAAATTGATTCCGTATTACTGATTGTTTTACATAAAAACGTTAAAGAACAAATTTCATTTCAAAATTACCGGTTGAAATTATCCGACCTCTTTCCATCTATTCGAATATAGAAATTTTAGCAAAATTTATTATATTCTAGCAACTTTGAAAATAGCCTCAGACTACGCGAATTTCTGAGCAAACTTGTTTCCTGAATAGATAGATATTTCATTAATAATAAATCCAGGTACTGGCAACTAAAGAAAATAACAGTTACTTTATTTGATTTATTTCTTTTTACAAAGTATTTTGGCTGTAATTTTTCCCCTATACAAATATTGTCCAAATTAATGAAAAAGGTAAAAATTACGAAGATAATCTAATGTGATACAGGAGCATCTTTGATAGTAAACACTGCTTGAAATCTTTTCTTCGAACGGAAGCATATAAGATCTGAATAGCAGTAGTAGGTATTTTATACTATTTTTTGTTTAAACCTTCTCCTGTTCTTTGAAAGATGCCAGGACAGAAAAATAGAATTCCTCTCTATTTTCCAGCACATACCATAAGATGATAACCATAATAAACAATCCAAACAATTTTAGGTGTGAGAGAGAAGATAAACTATGAAATCTATGTTTATAATTCTCTATCATTTTGATTGTAATTCATTTTTGTTGGATGTGCTAGAAACCGAAAGGAATTTGAAAATGGGAAGAAACTGAAAAATGGCAACGAATTCTCGAAAAGCACAAACCGTGTGGTGGTATGCAGGATTAAGGTCCATTATTTGCAGTTGAACGACGTTTCTGTGCAGATTACCACACTCCCGATGCCAAGTCTATCGAGGGCTGGAAAGAAGAGTTTCTAAAGAAAGGATATGTTGCTAAGAGGCATGGTGGTGGACCATCATGATCAGAGGAGACTGCTAATTGCATTTCAGATACGTTTGCAAGATGTCCTGAGAAATCTGCTCGTATGGCGTCATGAAAGCTTGATGTCCCAAAATCAACTGTTCATCATGTGTTACGCAAGCGCTTAAAACTTAATGCATACAATGTGCAGTTGTTACATGAGATGAACCCTGACAAAAACCCAAACCAACAACATTGCCGAAGACAATATTCACCATTAAAAGATCTCAGATGCTGAAAGTTTATGTTGCCACAAATATTTTTGTAATTTAATCCGCTTTGTGACAAACCTTTTCGTCATGTTTCCACCTTGCACGCATGATATTTTAAAAATGGCTAATAGTACATACTTGAAATTGGATGGAATTCTTTATACTGGCACTATCTTCTAACTAAACCAAAAGTCTGATGAATATTTTAATATTAAAAAAAATATGGACGAAAACATTACAGATTTTTTTATTAAAACACATTTCATAAACTCAACTCCAAATAAAATTAAAATTTAAGAGGAAATTTGTAGAATTTTTGGTTCACAGTAGTTTTCAAATGTTATAAAAGCTATATATTAAATATGAAATTTAATTATGCAAAAGAATATTTTAAAATGTGCGCGCAAGGTGGAAACATGACGAAAAATTTTATCACAAAGCGGATTAAATTATAAAAATATTTGTGGCAACACAAACTTTCTGATTACTATTTCAGAAAGCAGCTATATTATGTAGTCAGCTGTAAAAAGATGGAAGTAATTGCTTTAAAATAAATAAGTTATCCCAATTCTTGAAACCGATATTCGAAGATCTTATGGGTTTTAAGGTGTATGAGTCCCCTTAAGAAACAAAACTTCAGCGTGTCTCCATTCCAAATCTTCTTTATGTATCGAATACATATTGTAAAGACATTTTAAATTACAGCGTTTTGTCTCGGGTGCTCCGTGTTTAAGTCTGATGATTGTGCAGGCTAAGAGAATTTACTATTTCATTTTCAGCTTTCAAACTAGGACTGATCAATTTGATTTTGGTGAATGAAGGCATTACCACTAAGATGCGGTTTCCTGTAGAAACCAATTTTTTCGCTATTGAATGAATACCTTCGCATTAAATGGTTATGTAATCAACAATACATTCCTTCGTATAAGGTGATAATTAGACCTTCTCCAAATCCGGATATAACTGCCCAAAGCATAGCTGAATCACGACCATGTTTTATAGCAGGACGCATTTTGAACAATGAGTGTCTACTGGTGTCCGAGGTTGGAATTAATCTTAAGATTGACACATTTAAAAACGGCAATTGTTTGTATTGATTAACATGCCATGTTTTGTGTTGCTGATAATACTGCACTCTCCACTTTGCATTTATTTGTGAAACAAGATCTTTTGAGATAGCAGATCTGCCGTATATGTTCTGCTTATATGGTTTATTTCGCACTGCATGTCAAAATTATTTGCAGATGCCTATTATGCCATCAGTTACCTTTTGCAGTTTAAATTATCATTACTGGCGCATTTATTAAGTTTCAGTCTTCCACAAATGTGTCTGGAAGACGATATTTTTGCGGGCAATATTATATTCTTGCGTTTTTCTCTTCCTGACACCAGTAATTTCTTACATTAAACGTTATTTTCTACCTTCACGTTCGTGGAGGGTTCGTGAGGATTTGGAGTGAATAACGACGACACTTGATGAAGTATCGAAACACACTTTATTGGCCAGTATTGCCAGGACAGCTCCAAAACACGTTTTTACAGTCGTCGATGAGCTACTGTAAACACACTGACACGATCAGCGACACAGTCTCCAGGTTATCACGGTGGAGACAGCTTCACGGCAAAGCACTAGAGTACAGCTCCCGACTTTGCTTGATCGTTCGCGGAACTTCACTTACTCTCGAGACTCTCCACGCTACAACTCGCAATGCAATCGACGACACACAGAGCACAGCTCCCGACTCTTCCGTTCAACGAGCGAGTCGTTCCCGAAGCTCAACACACTCTCTCGACGATGCACTAACCACGATACACTACGAGACTCTTTCAGTGTACTCGACGACCCACTCGGCACTCGATGCCCGGCTGTCAACTCGATCGACTCCGCAAGGATTCACTCGCTAGACGAGACACCACACACACTGGATGCGGACCAGCAGGGTTTATATAGCTTTCCGTTTGTGTTCGAGAACCTTCTGGGGTAAGCCGGTAAGAATTCGTTGCAGAAGGTTCTCGATCCTTCCATGGCATATCGCCAAATTTGTCAAAATTTTGGGAAGCCATCTTATCGCGCCTTTACATTTCATAACAATATGTTGACATGATTCTTCCCCTGGGCACCACCAATATTTTTATAAATAAAATTACAGATGCCCTAATGAGGTCGGCACGAACAATGTCATCTCTCTAAAAACTTACTCACTCATTTTCCTTTGCTACGAACTAAGATTTACAAACTAAATACGAAGTACACGTTCTGCTAAGGACATCTGAGAATTTTAGACAGAAATAAAAATGTTGGATTGCAAATATCTGACACATTTTTACATAAGAAACACGTGAGCATTTGAAAATGGAATTCCTTAATATTTATGGAAATGCTTAATTTCAAGTACTTATGTATTGAAATTACGTCATATATTACTCTGACGGAGTGAAAATGAGTTAATCATACAGATTTGACAATTTTCCCTTTAGGGACTATTTCTAATATCCCAAAAAGTTTCCTAATTCTTTAATAAAATAAAGACCTATTTCTGAAGGCGTAAATAAAAATTTTAATTCCCTTAGTTTTATTAAAATGCATTATCTGAAAAAAATTCTTTGTATGAGCTTATTTGAGCTTAATTTTGCCATAGCAAGTTGTCAAGTGTCAAAGAATTATCAAGTGTAAAATCTTCTTAAACGATAATCCACCGTATGATAATTTAATGTTTCAGTATATTATATTCAAATATGCTACTTGGAAATCTCTTCAATGTATTGATAAACAATGATATTAATGTTAATTCTAGATTCTCTTCAATATATTGACTAATGTTAATATCAATATATTGGAGAGAATCTAGTGCCTTCTGAAATGATATCATTGAATATTGCTAATTTCAATGACATGATTGCGGTATGTGTTTAATTGGCTGAAATCCGTGTTATGAAAATTTTGATTCTGATCCTTTTAAATTCATGAAGTCCAATGCATTTATGTAACTTTTAAAATACTTCATAATAAATAAACAAAAAAAAAAAAAAAATGCGAAACTAATATTGAGAGCAAAAGCGATTCTCATTTAAATCATGAATTTCAACGTAATGAATCCTGCTATAAAACTATAAACGAGTATTATAAACTTTAACTTTTATAAAGATTATAATTTGTAAATTGCTTTGAATTTAAAAAATGTAAGATTTAGCTCAATTTTAGTAAATATGTTTATAGTTATCTACATCGATGTTATTCCCACAGCAAAGTAAGCTGTTAAAAGCAGAAGTAGAATGCTCTGTAGTAAACTCTATCTAGTATCAAAGTTCTAATATTTCAGCTGTGAGTCAATGTCGGAAAAAGGTACAGAAAGAAGCTCTGAACGGAGATTTTAATATTTTGTCCTTTATTTAGAAGTCGAAAATATCGCTTTTAAAGTTTAAAATAGCAATGAATGTTCCCTATTTTTCAGCAACAAAAGACGAAAGGAAAGAGAAAGCCACAATCGACACCCAGCTCGCCTTCTCGCAGTCGAGAGTTGCAATGCACCTGCATGACGGCGGAGAACCTGCACCGGGCTCGCAATGGGCGAGTCCGCTACACGGGCGCCGCCACCCTGCCGCGAGTGCAGCCACGTTCCGTGGACGACTACAAGATCTCCTACGACAACCGCAGTCGTGTCCAGACGCACGCATCGACAAGCTCCGTATACGACAACGTGGGAGCTGCGTCGTTACGCCGAGGAGTTACAACAGCCAGTGTCCACGGCCACAAGTTCAGCAGGTTGGACCAAAATATTTCCTCGACATCTACTACATCTGCGACGACTACAAGCACGACGTCAGCAAATACCACCGTTAAAACCTCTTTACAAGATAGGATATCAGACGTCGGATCGTCAGACAGACATCAACAAGATCGGATGGGTAATCGATCCGATCAAGCACGACAGCTGTATGCGCAGTCCACGCGAAAGGAACAGGCCAAGAGCATCGACTGCAGTCTAATGGCTGAGCGCAGGGAAAGGCCTCGAACTGAAGAACTACAACCTCAGTCTCGCAATAAATCAAAAAGCTCGGACAATGTCTTCGAGCAATCGAAGGTGGATGTTCCAGGTCTCAGCTTAGACAGCAACACTTTGAAAAGAATGCTTCATCCTCTACCTTTTAATTCTACCCACAGTTCACCAGAAGGAGAGAGTGAATCTGTTCTCACGGAAAGACTTGTAAGAAAGCTCAAAGAGAATGAAACACACGAAATACCTCAAAGTTATCTCGATATACTTCGAAGCAGACACTACCGGTCCGAAACTGGACGACGTCGAAGCTTGGAGAGAAGTTTGTGCCTGGATATGACGGACGTCGATCAATCGCCGCCTTCCGACCATTTTCTCTACGACAATTATGTCTACGCCACAACGCCCAGTTCCAGCAATGAGAACAGTGATGCTGGAGGACAATGTGTTAGTTCTGATGAAGGGCCTGGTCACCACGCCCCTACCCACACACCTAGCTCACCTACTAATAGGCTCTTGCTTGAGTATGAAATGCACCTGCGCAACGCCTTAGCTCGGGGGCTCGACGCCGAGAGCTATAGCCTACATACCTTTGAAGCCTTACTTACTCAGAGCATGGAAAATGTCGGTAAGTTTATCTTGCTGTATTTATGTTTAATCTAAGTGTACCTTTTCTTCGTTAGACGTTATCCTGAATATTAAGCACTGCAGCCCTGTGTGAAAGAAGTACCTTTAAAATTTATAACTGAATATTTCTGCTCATCATTTTAACAACATATTTCACACTCACTCAAATGCTTAGGTTAATATGACTTCCCTGAGAAATTATTATTCTACCTATAGAAAGAAAAGCACTCAGAAACGAGAGTAAACGTAACAAATACTTCAGTGTTAAGCAGACTATTTGAATGGTAAAAACATGAGAAGAACATTACTCAGAGTAATTTATAAATTTAGAGAGACTTTATAAATTTGTTAGATAATTTACGCATGAAAAAATTCAAGAGGTTGTTTTGAAGCCTTTATATCTTTAACTGTAACTAAAATTTGCCTACTTAAGGCCGAACGAATTAGAATACTGAATACTGTAGTTCGATCTCGGTTCGAATACCCACGATGTTTTCGTGTTTTGTTAGCTTTGATATTTTCGTGTTTTTCTACCCTTTGTAAACCGAATGCGAGTCCTCTGCCTAGTATCATTTGCCTGATGCAGACAGCCTTCGCATGCTCTGGCGTTTATGCCTAAACAAACAAGCGATTAAAATGCATATTTCATTACATTTTGGAGGGCATTCCCATACATTGTGAATAAAAAAGGCCGCCCATTTTGCATGGTGGTAGAGGTGTCGGCTATCATAGCTTTGGGTCCGAGTTAGAATCCTGGACGAGACACTGATGTTTTTCTTTGCGGTTCGGGAATACTAGAAATGTTGTACAGTTGTTACGGGGAAACACCGAAATCTGGAGAATGTCAACATTCACATAGTCTCTTGGTGTATGTCCGAAATATTTTCCAAATACTCTTATTTCTGACTTACACCGGTCAATGTCGACATTCACCATAGACTAATGGTGAATGTTGAACATATAACAATATTATATTTTCTTCTCCGTAATTCAGTCGCGAATAAACGCACTTGAGACTTGAAATAAGAACTTTAAGAACATGAGAACCTGAAACACACAATACATTCAAAATGAGAAAGGAAAATGATAGAAGTTAAAAACTTACTTAATTATGCAGTACGTTTTAAATGAGAAAATAAAATAACAGTAATAAAACACTTACTAAATTATGTGATTCAAATCTTATTTATTGCAAGAACTTAAACTATTATGGCACTTTATGACCTCTCTTTTCGACTTTCACCAGAGCATATCTGTGATTGTCGACATACAACGGTGAGGGTCTGAATATACAAGAATGTAGTGAAATATTCGGTCTTTCACCGACGTATTTGGTGAATGTTGATATTCTCCGGTGAAGTCGACATTCTCCAATTTCGGTCTTTCACGGTAACAGAGTCAAACGGCCTCTCGCGAGGTTGGTGGACGTGGATGACGACAGGAGACCTTGAGAATTCTCCGTAGGATTCCCGTTCGAAAGTGGGATGAACAGGGTAAATGCGTATCGTCACCTCTAAAATGGTCAGGGCTTAAGCCGAAAACAAAGCGCCTGACAAGAAATTGGAGAATTGGAAATTGGAGAACCGAAATTGGAGAATGTCGACTTTCACCGGAGAATATCAACATTCACCAAATACGTCGGTGAAAGACCGAATATTTCACTACATTCTTGTATATTCAGACCCTCACCGTTGTATGAGGGACTTTAAAGCATTAATGATTAATAAAATTTAGTTAAATAATAATTCAGGTTTAAATAATTAGCATTAACAAAGTTTTGCCTTCCAGAGTCTCGTGTTGATTTCTGAAATAAAGAAGTCACTGATAAAGAAGCCTTGACACGCATTGACAACATTTATAATTTGTACAGTTTAAAAATAAGCATCTTTAGTACTGGCTTTAAAAGAACTTTAGTGTTACTAAGTACATTTAGTACTGGCTTCATAGGAGTTTTCGTAATTTTTTCATATGCAGCATGAATATAATTTTTTCATATGAAGCCAGTTTCTCTTGAAACAAGTACTCCAAGTTTTGCCGTAATCGTAGTAATCCAGTCAAACCCAATAACTTCAGTACAGTTGAAAGCAGCGCTGAAATTTCTTAAGCAACCAAAAACAAATTCCAGGTTTTCATTTCTAAAATGGTTCCTTTATAAAGTCATGGAGGTCAAAAGAACACAAATTTCTTGCTGAAAGTAGTTAGTGGTTTCAATATCGTGCTAAATTCAAAAGCGTTATAGCTTAATCATCAATATATCTAAGAAAACTCGCGTTTTTCGTGTCTCGAAAGCTTGACTTAGGATATGTATCAGAGTTATATATAGCATTGTTCTAATATAGGTATTTTGACACAAAATCAGGCTTTTTCTGAAATGACATGCAATTTTTTTTCACATTTTTATTCTACTATTCAAATTATGCCAAAATGTAAAGTTTTTCAAAAATCGCGCGAGTAGTCTTTAAAAAATTAGCTCTCAAAATTTTAACTCCTCAGTGTTAATTGAATTTGGTATATATTTCTTTATATCTCCTTTTTTATTAAACTTATTTTTCCTTTTACACTTCAAAATTTAGATTCATTCCAAACAAAATTCGCCTTTTTACTTCCTTGAACAAAGTAAAAATGAAGTATTGTAATCGCGAAAAGTTTCAGGCAGCATATTTCAACGAAAAAGTCCATTTTGACCACTAGCGAATGCAATTTAACGATGTTTTTGCATGATATCTGTACGTAAGGACAGAATAAAATACTCTGTTCCTCCAAAAGAATTATAAAACTGCTTAAAATGAATTCTGAAGAGAATTTTTCGTGGCGTCTGTGCGAAAGTATGTACGTACGTACGTATCTCGCATAATTAAAAAAGAGTAGCCTCAGAATGTTGAAATTTTGTATATAGGACTGCTATAATATGTAGATGTGCACCTCGTATTTTGGTTGCAATCGGCCGCACCAAACGTATATAAATATATTTATATATATACCCACTCTGTTACCCGGCTCAATGATCTCAGTTTCTCTACCTTTATATGTTTGTAAATTGTACATTTTTTGCTTTAAAAATGATTGAATTATGCTGTTTTATCTTCCGTTAAGGTTTTTATGCCTTTAGTAAATCTGTAGGCAACATTTTTAGAATTATCAACAATTTTAAAGTTGTTTAAGTGCCGCTAAGCCTAATAATTTCCTTGATGGCGGCCATTGCTTGTTTACATTTGAAACAGCAGGATAGTGGATTTGTTGCCAATCTAGAGAAACTTAGCTTCGCAACAACAAAGATAAACGCCTTCATTTATTATTGCGAATTAAATCATGCTTAACCCTGTCTGGAATTTGTCGCGAAGTGAGAACTGAATTAATTGAATGATAAATACTCAGTCGTCTGTGAAAAACTGTTTCTTTTTTGTTTTGTTTGCTTAATTTCTTTTATACATCATTCTAGCTTTATTATAGTATTTATTTGAATAGAACATGAGGCAACGATTAGATAATTCTTTAAATGATATAAATTTTGTGCATTCTGAGTTTTAATATGAACGAAATATAATACTGTTAAGTGAATCTAGCGCCAGAGTATCGCTATGGTATGGTAAAAAAATATCGTGAATTTTAAAGAATGCATTTATTCTATTGTGGTTTATGCGCTGTGGGCGAAGTAGATTTAATTCAATCCAATAAGTTTAAATGAAATGCAAGAAAAAATGCGTATAATTTAATATTCCGTAGAAGGAAGTCATGTGGTGTACACATCAGATTTTTTATGATTTATTTTTAAAATTTGTATTTTTATAAATTTTTCGAAAAAGGATTTGAATTATAACCTGTAAAATTTTTAATATCATCTTAAAATAGATGTATTTTAAGGCCTAAATAAAAAAAATTATAGTTTTGTATTGACAATTTTCTAAAATATACATGAATTTACATATTGGCGCATTTTTAAATTTGGCACATTTTTTTATAAGCAATAATAACGCCAAGTATGGTTTACGCACTTTGTTTAAAATTATTAGAAAGTATGAACGACGATTTTTTTTCCCCAAGAAGTTCGCTAAGTGAATTGTTCTTAGCGCATTTTTTTTCAGTTTGCGCGAAGATAAATTTTAGATTTCTCCATAAATTTCTGCACAAAAATTACATAATTCAATATTTAGGCTTAATTTGAGTAGTAGAATCGAAATTTGGAAAAGAATTGGTATGTTATTTCAGAAAAAGTTCTATTTGGGGTCAAAATACCCATATTAAAACAGTGCTGTATATAAATCTAATATATATCCTAAGTCGCACTTTTCAAACACGAAAAACGCAATTTGAATTTCGTCAATCGGCCGAGTAAAAAGGGAGATATAGAACTGTCTGCTTTTCTTTCCGCTATGTACCTGTTCTATATTCCGTTCCAGATCCTTGGACATATATAATTCTCCAGTAATAAATAATGCGAAAGTAATTAATCAGTTCTTATTAAAAAACCTATTATTATAACATTGTTTAATACTGAAAGGGAAATGCAATGGGTGAAATACGTACTATACATAATGAATGCACTGAACATGATACTGTACGTAAATGCTTCTCTTCTGTCAAAATCGTAAAAACAACCTTGTATTTAGCGTAGGTATAATGAAACACTCAATCGATTTCGAGGGCAGCTAAAGGTCCCACCTCATCAGGAGAAAGAAATACCTAGAAAGAAGAAAATAAAGGAGAAGGAGTCTCAGAAACACGTGGTCATTATCAGCACTGCACGTGGTTATAACTGTATTTTTATTCAGAGTTGCACTGGCCACCTACCTTTACTGAGCCAGGCTATCTGATCAAGCATAAAGGACAAGAAAAATCAGCGAAGTTAAAATAGGGAGCGAGGGGCAAATGCACCTTAACGCTCAAAATCTGAAATTCAAATAATGGAAAGCAACCACTGAACGGATTTTTATACCCTCTCGTAGTACCAAACGCGAGGAGGTAACGCCATCTATCGGCAAAAATAACTGAATTAAGATAGTAGAATTTTAAAGGCATTAGGAAGGACTGGATTGGACTTCAAATCATTAACTAAACATGCTAAATCTATGGGAATATGAAAAGCCTCAAGAAAATCCAATTCACCTATGGAAGAAGCCTTTTGGATAATTTTTGCAGACCCAAAGTCAAAATTATGGTTAAATGTCCAACTATGATACACTATTGAAGACTTGTTAATTTCGCCTTTTCTGACATAAGATTCATGTTTTATGATACGAAACTTCAACGCTCTTTTTGTTTGGCCAATATATCTTAAAGCACACTGACACTGACTCTTCTATCCAGATCAAAAGCAATTTTTCGTCATGCTCTAATGTCTCTGATTTTTGTTTTGTTTTGTAATCGATTTCACCCCATTTAGCCAATTTAACAGTGTTTTTCGCAATCATAAACACCTTAGTGCTCAGATACGGTCCAATAGCCGAATCCCGAACCACGCATACCATTTTCATACTCTTCAAGGATTTCTTTTTTCACCTTTACAGTGATTTTCTTAAACTTATTTCTACAGAATGTAGAAAACATTTACGCGAAAAAACACAAAATTACTTGAAAGTTTATAGTTATAACGCGGATAGGTTACCGAATAGCAGCAACAGGTGTACAAAAGGTTCATCGGTAGTTATAAACTATATCTTGAAAGAAGTAAACAAATGTAGTGCACACACTCATGCCTCTTCGAAGTCGAATTGTATTTCAACAAATATAGTATACCAAATAAAAATTCAAACAAGACGTATACCAAGCTGGATGTATTTTCATGAGAACATATATCAGTTTTTTTTTTTTTTTTTTTTTTTTTTTTTTTTTTTTTCGTCGGTTTACTTTTCAAACTGTTGCCACAAAATGTTAGAGTCCTGCGTTATATTTGAAGAAATTAAATAATGAAAAATCTGCATAAATGATTGTCTATTTCTCGCATTGTGATAAAACAATGGTCCATAGAGCCATCGAATTTTGAATGACGAAATCCTACTGCGAATATGGGCATCTGAAATCCCAAATTTGGAATTTGTTTTATTATAGATTTTATATTTTGTAAAACTTTAACGAATTTTTGATTTACAAACTCAATGCTTTAAAAGCGAGAAATGGCAACGTTATATAGAAAAAAAATACTTTTATCTCCAGCTCGCGAGACTGTGTATATCGGAAATTCTAAAGATATGCTTAATTTAACATTATTTTGCGATATTGCTCTTGAACTGAATTTTATGGTTTAAGTGCAAAGAACATGATATTTAATAAATAAAGGTAACACTTAAAACGTTAAAAAAACGCCCCTTTGGACGTAATTTAAAATCTGAAAAATTTCAGATTTTTTTTTTTTTTTTTTTTTTTTTTTTTTTTTTTTTTACCGTTGTATTTCACTTTTAGTTCGTTCGCGGATCGTCACTGAATCTCTGCCTTTACGAAACATTTTGTGCCACTCGAAAACACGACTTCTTGAAACTGCCTAGCTTGCATATGCTTTCTTAATCCTGTTCCACGTTTTACTAGGGTTTTTCCCGATCTTAACGCTTTGCTCACAGTCAGCATTCATTGTGTCAACGAACTGCACATACACTGTATCCATGTACACGTCGACCTATTTTCACTTAAGTAAAACATCCCAGAATTGCACAAAAATGGCATTGCGCACACTCTTGACTTTATCCATGTACACATCGACCAATTTTCACTTAAAAAGTCAAATAAAATTGACAAAAATCCAATTCTTCTTACTCTTGTAAACAGCGCTAAACAAATAAGTGGGCGATTCTGCACTTTAGCAGAGAAATTGTTTCTAAGTGCTTATTAGCTAAAATCACGATCGGAATTTTCCGGAAAATGTCACATGACATGTCTCATGGTCTCTCACTTATCTGAGACAAAATAATCTGTGATTCGAACTGTGTACTTCTCAGATTATTGTTTAAGTCCTAGCTAGTAACCTTTATCGCCTTACCAAAATGTCGCCAAACTACCTGTTACCATATTCTAAAGATTAGCCGTTTTCTGACAAAGGATGTATATACTTTTGGTGCGGCCAATTTTAACCAGAAAAGGAATGTGCACAACTACATATTATTGCAGTCCTATATACAAAACGTTCTGAGGCTACTCATTTTTGAGTTATGCGAGACACATGCATAGGTACGTACAGAGCTCCCGAAAAATCTCTTCTAAATTCATTTTAAATCCATTTTATAATCGGTTTGGGGTAAACGAGTCCTTTATTCTGTCCTTACGTACATATCTCACGCAAAATCATCGCTAAATTGCATTCGATAGCGGTCAAAATTTATATTTTCGCTGAAATATGAAAACCGAAATTTTTCGTGATTACAATATTTCCTTTGCTTCGTACAGGGAGTAGCAACAGACACGTTTATTTATGAAGCTAATAATTAGATTCATGAAAATATTAAGCTGCCAGAAGAGAAAAATTAAGCTGGTACTTGAAAGAGCCTATTTATCTTTAACATATGCTTCTAGTATTAAATTTCAGTTATAAGAGCTTGTAAAAAAATAAAACATACAATCATTATAGTATTACATGCAAATGTATTTATGTAGTATTAGAAGTTTTAATACATAGTAAGAAACTTATATGTTGCCGAAATACCTACATTTCTTAATTAAGGAAATCTGCTGAAGTTTAAAACTAATATTAGCTTATTAAATTTCGTTTTCATTAACATACATTGAAATAAAAATACATTTAAGATTTTCTGAGAATGTAACAACCTAATAAATTGTGTGAAATTAAACTTGTAGGGTTTATATTTATTTTAACTAACATTTATTTTAAGCTATCTTTCCTGTCAAGCCTTTACTTTCCCATAGAATTGCCAATGCCAGAGTATGTAAATCGTAGTAGAACGCGCAGAGTATTCAAATTTTAGCAGAAGTAAATTGAGTTAAATAGAAGGGAAACGAGATTGTAAGTGTGCTTCTTGAATCACGAGCGTGAAGGTTGTTTGGTAGAAAGTTTAAGAACCGCGCGTTTCGGCCTGTGGGCCTATTTCGACAGTTCGTTGAATCTTTCAAATTCTTAATCAGAAAGTTTGTTTAATCTCAGCTGTATCTTAGAACGCGGTTAAGTTAGTTACGATTATAGAGCCTCGTAGGTATTGACTTCGTTATTTATTCATCCTGTCATTTATTTTTAGTTGCATTTTTGTCTATTTTGTGCAACCGCCGGGTCTGCGTAGTTTGTGAGCGTCAAGTGAACGCAACTGTGATTTCTAAAGTGAAATAAAAAGGGAATTAAACCCTTCTTAAGAGTTGTGTAATTTCCAGTTCATAGCAGTCACTACTACTGTTGCTGACAAGTTGGGGGCCTCCCCACATCATAAACTATTAAATCAAACTGAACACATTATTTGAACATAAAATTACAAAGCAAAACGAAATGGCAAAAAATTTCATAAAACGATCCTTTGTAATAAGGATGCAGGCTCTGCATTTTCATACAGGAATTATTTATCAATTTTCAGCTTCCGCAGCGGAAAGTTAGTCAGTACTGTAACTGTTAACACTACAGATAGAATAATTTTTGGTATTGGTGGTGGTAGACAATAAGCCACGAAATAATTATAGACTTGTTTTTACTAAAATTAACAAAAATATGAGTTTTACTATTTTTAAAGATTTTTTTACTATTTTTTAAGATGTTTTGGAAATTTAGGGATCCTTTGTCCTTTATGTGAGTGAGTAATGCAATATTGTTTTATCGAAATACAGTATTGTATTACCGAAATATTAAATGATTTAATTTAAATGAATGCTATCAAACATGCTACCCTCTAATTTTGCTCTTACTCTTAGAGATGTAATCTCAAAAGCTAATTATAGTTTTATAATTTATCATAATTATAAAATATATAATTAATAATTTTTAAGTTACAACTTTCCAGTGTTGTGTTCTTTCCTTTAAAAAACTGAATGCTTTTCCGTAATAAATAATCGGAACTACTCTTATATACGCCCTCAGGTCACCAAATTTCTCGCCAACCAAACGTGGTTTTTGCACATGCAAAAACCACGTTTTGAAAACGCAATGTAAGCTAAAAATCCGAAACAAAAACAAAAATTTAGATGGCAAAAACGTTAAGTTTCTAACCAAAAATATTTCACAAGAATCCATGTACACAGCGATACGTTTTAAATTCAAAAATCCTCTACGAATTGCACATTCTAGGCATCGAAGGAATCTACGAACTACGCACACCTCGCTTCAATAAATGAACATAACAACAATAAATTTCAAAGAATACCATGTGCACAGCATTCTGTTTAAACTTAAAAAAACATCTACAAATTGCACAATCTAGACATTGCGCACAAATCAACCAAATAAACTAAACTAAACTACAAACCATTCAAAAAACAACACTAACAACAGAAATTCATAGTAAAAGAACAATGAACATAACATTCTACAAAATAAAAACAGTAAAATAAAACGCACTTACCATAAGACATTCCTGAATAAAATTTCGCCAGTCACACAACGTCTCTGAACAAAAGTGCCACAATTTTGCTATATCACATGTCCTTCTGAGATTCAAAATTTCGAAAGTAAGGATAAAAACTTCCTCCAAAGTTAACTTACTACACGAAGACCACAATCCAAATCTTAAACTCCGGTGACAGCCACATACTTTACCAGAAACCATTTGACTGCAAATCCACACAAACTATCAAAAATGCCCTTCTCCGTCCGAATTCTCATAGCAGCTCCGCATTTCGGACTCCGTTTTAAAAGTCCCACAGAAATTCCAAAAATACACTTCAACCCTCATAACACACACGTGAACAAAAGACTCGTTAACAACTCCAACATCGTACCTTTTAATAATAAACTTACTTTTCACACAATCTAAAATAAGCGACTGAGATCTTGCCACCACGTCTATCATTGCAACATAGGCCATTTCAAAACACGCATGACACGAACCAACGAGCAATTAAACCACTCCAGTAAAAGATTTTTCAACGTCAACAGAGTTGTCATACAACACGCAATAGCGCCAAAAACCAGCGCAGAACACATATCGCCACATTTGGTGATTTGGTGATATTAGGGCGCATATAAGAGTAGAGCCAAATAATCTAATCTAATTTAATCATTATAATAGCTTATTTTATTTATTTATTTATTTATTTATTTATTTATTTATTTATTTATTTTTGTTAACTGCCCAGACGGAAAAGTGGTTAGTGACTCTGACTGTCGTACCGGAAGGTCAGAGTTCGAATTCCAGAGAAGGCATGGATGTAAATTGTCTGTTCCTTCATAGACGGCAACGATGGCCCCTTGTTATTTGCTTCCATAATAAAATTGACCTCCGCTTCGGGCCTTATTGGCCAAAGCCTAAAATTTCTCGTTCGCGCCATAAAAAACTGTTTTTTTGTTATAACTGAAATATGTTTTAACTATGTGTCATAAGCCTAATTTCGGTGGTGTCATTTGATTGATGTCATAATTGCATAAATAAATATGTTTACTTCCTTAACTAAATTTCTGTTGATAGGGGTAATATTTTAATTATCAATTTGCATTCAAAATTGTCTTTAAGTTTTCGTAAACTTTTAATTTCAAGTGCTGTATTTTTAAAAGTAAATGTATTGTTATCTCAAGACAAAAATCTGTGAAGAATGGCTCATTATACGTTGTTTCCAATTTGCCTATCAAGACATACTTTGCATCAATAGATCAAGAAAACATCTTGCTTCACGATTAACTTTCACATTTTCCCCCAGTAATGCCTAAATGGTGAGCTTGCACTAATCATCAGCACTTGAGCATGCACGTGTAATTGTTTCTGCTGCATTGTTTTCTTTGCTATTTAGTGAGTAGTCCCATATTTCTGTTCTTTTTCCCGTGCACGTCCGTTGCTTGAGACTTTGTTTTGCTTCTTCTCCCCCTTTTAGTTGCTTTAATGCGTGAGGTACATGCCGAATTGGAGGCCATCAGGCAGGAGGAGAGAAACATCAGCCACCCAGATGGAATGACCGGAAATGTTGAAAAAAGTGAGTCTACAATCACTTTTTTCCTTTCCTTGATTCCTCTCTCAAAGTTTTGAATGTGTTATCTTGTTTATTTGTTTGCTGACTTTGTACGTTCTTTTGTTATTGGATGTATCTTTGCATGAGTGTTCTTCCCTCTTTTCCTACTGTTGTTTTTATTGTATTTTGTACCTTCTCTAATTTGCAACCGAAATTTATATAAAATTATTACAACAGAACATTACGTAAGGCTCCTACAGTACGCTCTGCAATGGAATTAAACTGACTGTATATAGAACATAATAATGTGAAACAAGCGACATTTATAAATGCTAGATGTGAAAATTATTAAACTGAGAAATCATAAAATGGTAAACTTGAGGATCAATATTTCAGTAAACTAATATTTAGTCTTTCCGCTTTTTCTAATAGAAAGTATACTAAATTTTAAACGTAGTGGAACAGTTGTTAATAACACACGGTATTGACTGTTAAAGTATGCTAGACATTCTTAAACAGTGACTGCAGATTTAATTTCTTTAAATACTAATCCTAGCAATGTACTTCTATTTCTAAAGTTTTCAAAATAAAGAGTGTGTGTGTGTGTGATTATGGCAAAGCCTCGAGGGCTATCTGCCTGAGGTATGCCTTCGTGGAGGACGTTCTGATGGAAACTGGCTCGTATACTTTTACACATGGGGAAAATAACGGAAACGCCCATGCAGCCAGCCCGCTCGCGGGATTCGAACCTCGGACCGAACTACCAGTGTTCAGCGACTTTACCGCTCGGCAGCTGGTGGGCTTTAAAACTAAAGAAGAAAAGTGTTATGAGAACATGTTTTAACATAATACGTGGCATGCCCGCATCAATATATGATCTAACTTTTCATATCATTCCCTAAGAATACCATGTGCACAGCATTCTGTTTAAACTTAAAAAAACATCTACAAATTGCACAATCTAGACATTGCGCACAAATCAACCAAATAAACTAAACTAAACTACAAACCATTCAAAAAACAACAATAACAACAGAAATTCATACTAAAAAAACAATGAACATAACATTCTACAAAATAAAAACAGTAAAATAAACCAAAGCTTAATGAGACATTTACGCATGATATGATACGTGTAAAATATTCGAAAAAGACTTTACTGGTTTATATTCATTGCTTTTGGATACACCAATGAAATTCACGTCCATTTTTACAAGAATTAAGAACTTATTACATTTGCAGTTGATTACACGAAATACCTACTGTGCATATCCTTGCAAATCAGGCACATAAAAATATGAAAAGGTTTTTGGCCTTAACTTAACAAGGAATAATTCATATTTTCTCAATGTATTATTTCTGTGCCATGAATAACATTGTAGCGTGCGTACGGGTTCATAATAGATTGAATGCACAAGTCTAATAATATGTTAATAAAATTTATTTTTATCAAAAGAAATATTTCAGAACTGCGGAATTTTGCACAGAAATATTCGTAGGAGAATTCACAGTATCACACAGTATAATCAGTGGTTCCATTTCAAACTAAGAGCGTTAAACACAATGCAATGCAAAGAGCATAAAGATGCTCTCTGTTTGGTCTTAAATAGCTTTCAGCCGACCGTCGAGATATTTCTAGTGCTTTTTGCTTCTCCAAATTACTAGGAAGCAATACAAGGGTGGAATTCCTTTACTTGTAGTTTTAAAACATTTCTTATGAGATTCTTTAACTTATTATGAGAAAGTGTGTAATTCGAACTGAATATCTGGAGTCTGTATTTAAAAATGTTTAAATCCTGGCCTAAAAAATGACCACGTTTTTGGAAAACTTTGCATAAATGTAAGTTCATTATAAATTTAATAATTTATGCTGTTTACATTTAATGTGAAATAATTCAATTAAATCGTGTTTAAAAGACAGAAAATAGCATTAGAATAGACAATAATAATAGAAAATAGCATTAGAATAAAATTTACAAAGCTTATTATTTTATTAAATTAATTTATTATTTTTATTAAATAATTCGATTTTATCTTGTAACAGATCATTTTTAATCCATAAGCAGAGTAAGCTATAAAAAAATATTTCTTTATTTTTAAATAAAAAAAATTATTTCCTTATTTCTTAAATTTTGTGTCTTTGTGTAATTTGATCTTCTATGATTTTCGTTTACTGAATCTGATGCCTATATTAACTTGAGGATTGGTTTATTTAATAAATCAAAAAACTTATTAAGAAGAAGAAATTTTGAGTATTTTAATGCCCAGGTTAAATCATATTACAAAATAACTAGTTAATTTTTCACAATTTTCAGTTTATAGAATCAGGTAGGAATTTCATTGATTTGAAGAATTCTTAATACGAGTATACTGAATGCTGCTTTTAGGCTAAACCATATTGATTATGACAACTTGAAATTCATGTTTATTTACTCGTAATGTTTGGGTATAAATATATGCTTCGAAGGATTTGAAAGTTTCTTTATTCAGAAGGCATTTTCATATTTGAAACGACGCTTGGGCATTTTTATATTTCTGAGTTAAAGTATCAAAATAAACTCTATACCTTATTCAGAAATTCATTGTATGTTATAATTCAAAATCAGTCTTATTTAGTGGTTAAGCCAATTTGCTGCATTTGCGAAACAGAGCTATAAAAACTCCTGCATCCTAATAGTTCTGCTGAAACATTAAATAAAAAGTGTACATTTGTCATAATGGAAAGGTAAAATAATTCTTGCTATTAAAATTAATGATAATGTATGTAGACGCTACTACGTTTTTCGAACGCATAAAATGTGAGAAATCAACTCCTCCTTCTCCAATATCGAAAAACACGGATCTTCCAGGACTCTAACAAACTTTCTTTCGTAGAGATTTGATACAATTTATCTCAAGTTTTTCTATTTTTATATGTTTAATATGTTGTTAAATATTGTTCATGTGTTAGGTTTGAAGAATTACATCAGTTTTTGCGTTAGGAACTTACACACAAAGTACTCATTCCTAAGCATTTATTTTGGACCCGTAAACGGGTTTACTGATAATGAGTTTAAATAAGGGGCAACTCGGTTAGTTATTTCTGCACAGTTTCGTCTAATTTTTAGTTAGAATTTGTTTAGTTCCTTATTTTCTGTCTTAAACTAAGGCCCAAGGGGAGGCTTTCCTGTACGTCCGAGATGGGACGTCTGTCAAATATTTCTTTGATTAAATAAAAATGTACTTCAACCCTTCCTTGGACTTTGTCTTCATGGCTGTAAGAAGACCAACGAATAGTCGCTAGACTCTTCCTCAAGTTTCTAGCTGCCTAGAATACTAAATTAACTAGAACTTTATACTGTGTTAGAAATTATCACATTTCCTATCGCAGTATAAATAATTAGACCATCCAGCTTGCATCGAAGGCCTGTGATTCTAATCCCATCAGGAACAAATTTGAACTTTCAACGCCCTAAAGTCTAAAATTCTCATCAACAACAAGTGAACAAAAAGATGTTCTTGGACAATATCTAGTCACCATCCGAACTCTAAATTATGCTTATTGGGTCTCATAAGATGTTCTTGGACAATATCTAGTCACCATCCGAACTCTAAATTATGCTTATTGGGTCTCATAAGGTCTTCTTGGACAATATCTAGTCACCATCTGAACTCTAAATTATGCTTATCGGGTCTCACACTTCTTACCTTTTTCTCTTTTAAGGGGACTCGTACACCTTAAACCCCTTAAGACTTCGAATATGGGACTGTTGCAAGAATTAGGATATTTTATTTATTTTAAAAGCAATTACTTCCAACTTTTTACATCTGGCTCCATATTATAGCTGCTTTATGAACTAGTAACCAGAACGTTTGTGTTGCTACAAATATTTTTATAATTTAATCTGCTTTGTAACAAAATTGTTTATGCGTTCACGTCATGTTTCCCCCTTGCATGAACAGTTTAAAACATTCTGTTGCATAATTTAATATGTAGCTTTCATAACATTTGTAAACTACTGTGAAACAAATTCATGTTAAATTTTTATTTTATTTGGAGTTGAGTTTATTTAATGTATTTTACTAAAAACGCCCGCAATGTTTTCGTGAATAAAATTTTTTAATATTAAAATATTCATCAGATTTTGCATCATCAGAAGTGCCCATATAAAGAATTCCACCAAATTTCAACCAAAATTATGCATAAATAGCAGTATTGGAGAACTGGGGGGATATTTCAGGTACAAACAGGTACTTCTGACACTAATAAAAAAGGAATCTATCCTCTTAGATGATTAATAACTGCGTACGTATATACGATGGACAAAATCACATTTTAAACATATGTTACAACTATTACAAGCTGGTTAACAGAAAAGGATTCAAGAAAATGAAGGATTCATGATGTCTTTTAATCGACTCTTCTGTCAACACAGAAAGGACTCCATAAGAGAACACTGTTTACTTAAGCACTTTTGGCAAGAAATACACTGAAGTGACAAAAATCATGGCATAGCAATATGCAAATATACAGATGGCAGTAGTATCGCGTAGAAAATGTATAAATGCGAAGTGCTTTGGCAGGGCTTTCATTTGTGTTCAAGTTATTCATGTGCAGAGGCTTTCACGTGATTATGGCCGCACGACGAGAATTAACAGACTTTGAACGCGGAATGGTAGTTGGAGCTAGACGCATGGGTCATTCCATTTCGGATATCGTTAGGGAATTCAACATTCTGAGATCCACAGTGTCAAAAGTGTACCGAGAGTATCTAATTTCAGGCATAACATCCTACCATGGACAGCGCAGTGGCCGACCACCTGCACTTAACGACCGAGACCAGCGACGTCTGCGTAGAGTTGTCAATGTTCACAGAGAAGCAACACTGCGTCAAATAACCGCAGAAATCAATGTGGGACGTACGAGGGACGTGTCCGATAGGACAGTACGGCGAAATTTGTCTTCCTTAGGCTATGCCTGCAGAAGACAGACTCGAGTGCCTTTACTGACAGCACGACATCGCCTGCAGCGACTCTCGTGGGCTCGTGAGCATATCGGTTGGTCCCTAAACGAATGGAAAACTGTTGCTTGGTCAGATGAGTCATGACTTCAGTTGGTAAGAGCTGATGGTAGGGTTCGAGTGTGGGGCAGACCCCACGAAGCCATGGACCCAAGTTGTCAACAAGCTGGTGGTGGTTCCATAATAGTCTGGGCTGTTTTTACATGGCATGGACTCGGTCCTCTGGTTCAACTGAACCGATCATTGACTGGAAATGGATACCTTTAGCTACTTGGAGGTCACTTACAGCCTTTCATGGACTTCACGTACTCAAACAACGATGGGATTTTTATGGATGACAATGCGCCATGTCGCCGGGCCACAATTTTTTGCGATTAGTTAGAAGAAAAACATTCTGGACAATTCCAGCGAGTGATCTGGCCACCTAGATCGCCCGACATGAATCCCATTGAACATTTATGGGACATCACCTAGAGGTCAGTTCGTGCCCAAAACCCTGCACGGTCAATACTTTCACAATTATGGACGTCTATAGAGGCAGCATGGCTCAATATTCCTGCAGGGGACTTCCAACGACTTGTTGAGTCCATGCTACGTCGCGATGCTGCACTTCGTTGGGCAAAAGGAGGACCGACAAAATATTAGGAGGTATCACATGACTTTTGTCACTTCAGTGTATAACATCCAAAGACCAGTTTATATTTGGAGAAAGAGTTGCGAACTCATTATTTTCACGATTGCTCTTGACATCTAATAGAAATCAAAATTTAATTCTGTAACAAAATGATAATTCAATCAAATAGCAGATCAGAAATGTATGCTTAGAAATAGATGCAACAAAATTATAAAAAAAAACATTATGAAAACTCATGGCAAAACCTAAACCGTAGCTGGTGACAACCTGTGACGTTCGTAATACATAGCAAACTTTTACTGTAACTTCGAAAATAAAATGCATTATTCAAGCATACTTTACGAAATAAATAAAAAAATCAAATCAAATATATATATATCAGCAAATAGCTCCAGTATGCACAGAAAAACTCAGTGAAAATCTTTAGCAGATACTGAAATGAAAAAGGAAAATGTCTGATACACTAGGAAAGGTATAAATGTAAATTCCCCTGCTATAGCTAAACCAAACACGTATTTGAGATGCGCTACGCATTATTTATGCATCCAATAGCGCTATCATCTTCAAACAACTATGCAGTTCCTGTGGAATCAATCATTAGGCTGTTATGAACTCGCAAATATGTAACGTCAAGAACTTTTTATGCATATACTTTTATTTTTGTGCATTCTAATATATATACCATTGCCAAACAACTTAAATGGCATATTGGTATGCGTTTACCACCTCCTTTAATGCTACAACATAAGAATGTTGTATTGTTACTATTTACAGTACAGTTCTGGTGTCTAACAATTTGATTTTCTCTCCCTAGTATTAACACCTAGCAGCATTTTCACATGGTACAGCAATGAGAAAGAATTATAACTGTATCGCTAAAGGCAAAGCCATAGCGTGCTATCTTGCTTAAAAGTAAACTCATTGAAACATATAATCTTTTCCAATATGAAGTCTCTTCAATTTGCTTTTTCTAAATTATATGAATTTCCTATTCTTGTCAAACTTTCACGTTCACGGGGATTGAATCTTATTGCTTGCGAAATGTCCTTGTACAAAGTAGTGTAATGCGAAAATTTTTGGGCATTATATATCAGCGGAATCCATTTTGACCATTCCTGAATCCACTGGACGACTTTTTTTTTTTTTTTTTTTTTTTTTTTTTTTTTTTTTGTGTGTGTGTGTGTGTGTGATATTTGTACGTGCGGAGAGAATACGGGACTCTTTTGCCAAAACTGCGTTATAAAATGGATTCAAAAAGGATTTTTTTTCGGGATTTCGGTACGCACATACGTATCTATGTATGTATGCATATACATAGCATAACTCAAAAACGATTAGCCCTAAAACGTTTAAATTTTGTATATGTGATTGCTATAGCATGTAGTTGTGCACCTCTTCTTTTTATTGCAATCGGTAATACCTAACATTTATATTAAGGGGGCTCATACACCTTAAACACCTTATGATCTTCGAATATGTGACTGTCGCAAGAATTGGGATATTTTATTTATTTTAAAAGCAATTACTTCCAATGTTTTACAGCTTACTACATAATATAGCTGCTTTAGAAACTAGTAACCAGATAGTTTGTGTTGCCACAAATATTTTTGTAATTTAATCCGCTTTGTGACAAAATATTTCGTCATGTTTCCACCTTGCGCGCACTATATTTTAAAAATGGCTAATGGTACATACTTGAAATTTCATGGAATTCTTTATATGGGTACTATTTTCTACGTGAACCAAAAATTTGATGAATATTTTAGTATTAAAACAATTTATGCAAGAAAATATTACAGATTTTTTTAATAAATACATTTTATAAACTCGACTCCAAATAAAATAAAAATTTAACATGAAATTTTTAGAATTTTAGGTTCACAGTAGTTTCCAAATGTTATAAAAGCTACATATTAAATATGGAATTAAATTATGCAACAGAATGTTTTAAACTGTGCACGCAAGGTGGAAACTTGACGAAAACGTTTCTCACAAAGCGGATTAAATTATAAAAATTTTTGGCAACACAAACTTTCTGATGACTATTTCAGAAAGCAGCTGTAAAAAGTTGGAAGTAATATAATTTAAAATCAGTAAGTTATCCCAATTCTTGCAACAATCACATATTCGAAGATTTTATGAATTTTAAGGTATATGAGTCCCCTTAAGTGTGTATACCCACCCCGTTACCCGGACTTTATTTTCGCAATCGTTTGTCATAGTCATACCCTTCCATAGTTTACGTGTTTTAAATGACAAAAATATTCATGTTTTAGCAATTTAAAATTAAAAAAAAAATAATTTACGACAAATTACTCGTTATGAAAAAATAAAACTAAAAGAAGTTTTACTCTAGTACGACAAAAATTGACCGGGATATTTAATCTCAAAATGTGCAATTTTTGTTGTCATTTTTAACTTACCTCGAGTAATCGGTTAATTATGTTAGAATAATTCCTGGGAGTAAGTTTAAATAAAGCGCAGGAAGGAAAATATGCATAATTAAAGAGGCCGTAGAAGGAAGCCATGCGGTGTTCCCATCAGATCTTTTATAACTATTAATAATTATGTTTATCCATAATTACGAAATCATTAAAAATATATTAGTGTTTTGCTGTAGGTAAAGAATTAACTTTTGCAGTAATAATTCTTATTTTTTTCAGGGTCTAAGTGCAATACTTTGCCGTTGCCGCCTTTCAGTCGCCATCCTGTAGTATCAATGGAGGGTTTGTCAGCAGGCAGTTCCTTCGAATTCAATCCTCCAGCTTCTGTTCCACAACAACCCTCTATAGAAAGCACCGATTCCCGAATCTACCTCACCTCCTCAGAAGTAAGTCACAACATGCAAAGCTTTGAACCCGTAACTTGTGTAAATATAATTAATATCCAACTTTATTACACAATGAGTATCCGTTTTAATATTGCTTTATCAGATGGAGTTTATTTTCAATCATTAGTGTTCAAAACAAAGATTCATAAATGGTAAACTCAGAACTTTTAATGTAGTGAAGTGAAAGTATTAAAAAGCAGAATTGCAGTTGAAAAATTAAATTTTTTCCCATTTGGCTTCTCATTTCGTTTGTCTATTTTCAGATTTGAATTTCATACTTTGTTATAACTGGCTTGTAACTTTACCGTATATATAATTTCGTTTGTCACAGTACTCAAATTATGAAATCAATAATTTACAAATGCAGGGTGTTTCGTAACTCATGGGCAGAAATTTAAGAGATGGAAAAGATGCATTTTAGAAATACATTCACCGTAAAGGTGCATTCATCCTTGAACAACACATGCGCACTGAATTCAGGCTGCGCTGCTATTGCAAAAACCAAAGTGCAAACTGGACACGTGGCTTATAATCTGCAGATATCAAGGCTTTTACTTTCTGTACATGTCCTGTAATACTCGCCAAAAAATTGAGTGGGACACATGTAAGACACGAGAAACCTCTCACGGGCTAATATAGGGACGATCTTCGACTGTTTGCAGAATATCCTCAACAGCCGCACACTCCTGCCACGGCCTGTATCATGAATGCCGGCAACAAAGGATCCCGTTCCACATAGGCACCAATGCACTCGCTCGAACGTATTTCTCTCGTCTGGCACTTTGTCTTTTGGGGAGACTTTGCCTATATACAGTCTTTCGGCTTTCAGTGTATTCCCATTCGCAAGACAATACGTAGGTAGGTAGGTAGGTAGATAGGAAGGTTACGTAGGACAAGAATGCCTAGTGCCTAACAGAGGTAAACAGACACGTGTCCCACGTCCTCCTCTAACTGGAGCAACACCTCCCTGCAGCCCCACGTGGCTGCACCGGGAGTTTTTTGAGGTTGTTAAAAGGATGAACATGGCATTAATAGGCTTGGATTACAGACTGAAGGAGGCAAGCTGTGGTGTTACAGATGGTAAGTGTTGGTTGTGCATTAGCACTGAAGGCGTAATGAGTACGTTTCCTCAAGCACAGTTTTCATTAAAGAAGCATAAGTCAAAAAATGAACTACGAAATCTTTATTTAATAAAATAGGATAATTTTGCTTAACTCAAGCATAGCAAAAAAGTAATAATCTTCACGGATATTAAAACACTGAAGTATTGAAAAGGAGATAACTTACATAGAATCATCATCAGTCCTAAATATCAGGCTTACCTATTTTAGGCAATAAGAAAAAAGAAACAGGAACATAATTCGACATAGTACCTGGAAAAGAAGAAAGTGCTAATTTGATTTAGACCTTTGGCCCAAGTACAAGTAGCTAGGGTGAAAATCGAATATACTGCATTGCACACAAACCTTACTTTCTCTCGCCAATATATATATCTTGGCGCACGTTCGTTTCGTATGCCTTTAGAGTTTCATTATGCAAAATACCTAAATTTATGCTAACAGTAAGTAGTAAAAATACCAAAAAGTACACATAAAAACACATAAATACACATAAGCAAATAATACCCAAAACACAAAACGTAAAATACACAATACATAAAACAGGTACATGCACATAATCACTTAAAGCACAAAAAGACATACATGTATATTAATACAGATGAATACAAATGGGAATGCACAGGTACATAGAGGCGCGAGTACGCCAAGATAAATTTTAAATTTGTTAGTAAATTTCTCACCAAATTTTACAAAACTTAATATTTAAGAATTATTTGACGGATAGACTTGAAATATGAAAAAGCACTTGTAATCACAAAATGTCCAATTTTGTATCAAAATACCTATGTTAAAACAGTTCTGTTTATAAATCTAATGTATATTCTAAGTCGCGCTTTCAAGACATGAAAAACGCAAATTAAATTTCGCCAATTTGTCCAGTAGAACGGGAGATATAGAACTGTCTTTTTTTTATGCAAAGTATACATTTTCTGAGCCATGCTGCCTCGAAGAATTATCAGTCAGACATATACTACCAACATTTTTTCAAGCGTTCTTCCATTTAAGCACTAGACTTCTCAATAATTGAAGTCACGACCTTAAACACCACCAAAAACTGAAACTTACACTTTTCTGCTATTGATAAAATTCGAAATAACTCAGGTCTCCCAGTCATAAACGCATATACTGGTTTGCAACGGTAGGTGCTATATTCACCAAGTGTTTCATTGTTCAGCATATGCATGGTATTACACAGAAGCTAAAATTGCATCAAAATTAATTACAATTTCGGAAGGGATGAAATTTCAGTTTATTTATTTCTGTGTCCGTATCTATTTAGAGAATCATTTCTTCACTTAATTAAAAAATCTGGTGTGTACACCACATGACTTCCTTGTATTGGAATATTAAATTATACGCATTTTTTCTTGCATTTCATTTAAACTTATTGGATTGAATTAAATCTACTTCGCCGACAGCGCATAAAACACGATAGAATAAATGTATTCTTTAAAATTCCCTCTATTTGTTTACCATAGCGACACTCTGGCGCTAGATTCACTTAACAGTATTATATTTCGTTCATATTTTAACTCAGAATACACAAAATTTATATCATTTAAAGAATAGAATTATCTAATCGTTGCCACATGTTTTATTCAAATATTATAATAAATAGCTAGAAGGATGTATAAAGGAAATGAAGCAAACAAAACAAAAAAGAAACAGTTTTTCACAGACGATTGATTATTTCACATTCAATTAATTCAGTTCTCACTTCGCGACAAGGCAAAAATACATAAATACTCAAAATATATGTATTAGAAATTACGAAGTAAATCTTAAACACTTATTTCCTCGAAAAAATTCCTGAACGGATTAAGCATGATTTAATTCGCAATAATAAATGAAGGCGTTGTCTTTGTTGTTGCGAAGCTAAGTTTCTCTAGATTGGCAATAAATCCACTATACTGCTGTTTCAAATGCAAACAAGCAATGGCCGCCACCAGGAAAATTATTAGGCTTAGCGACACTTAAACAACTTTAAAATTGTTGATAATTCTATAGATATTGCATACAGATTTACCAAAGGCATAAAAACCTTAACCGGAAGATAAGAACAACATAATTTAATCATTTTTAAAGCAAAAAATGTACAATTTACAAACATATAAGAGTAAAGAAACTGAGATCACTGAGCCGGGTAACAAAGTGGATATATATATAAATATATTTATATACGTTTGGTGCGGCCGATTGCAACCACAATACGAGGTGCATATCTACATGTTATAGCAGTCCTATACACAAAATTTCAACGTTCTGAGGCTACTCGTTTTTGAGTTATGCGAGGTACGTTCGTACAGACGCCACGAGAAATTCTCTTCAGAATTCATTTTAAAGCAGTTTTATAATTTTTTTGAAGTCAAAGAGTATTTTATTCTGTTCTTACGTACCGATATCACGCAAAAACATCTTTAAATTGCATTCGATAGCGATCAAAATGGATATTTTCGTTGAAATATGCTGCCTGAAACTTTTCGCGATTAACAATACTTCCTTTTCACTTCGTACAAGGAAGTAAAAATGCAAATCTATATTTCCAAATCCCTCTTGCACGTGTGGACCTTTCACTGCCGACTTCATGTTAAAACAGTGAAACCACATTTACAGGCATTGCGCTCAAATGGGAAGGGTTTCAGTATTGCATTACGTATGCGTAATTAGGCGACCTGTGCAAAGCGTGACTGCTTAAAAAGCAAAGTAAATAAAATTCTATAAATGTTTTCCCGCATCACACCTTAAGGTTTATTTTTCTTTCTGCTAATGTTTTAGTTTTACTTGAACATTTCTTCATTTTTTCCTCAGTCTCGCATCTGTTGTCGTAAGAAAACGCACTTTTATTTAGGAATAAACTCAAACTTTAATATGAAAATTTCAAATATCGCCATACTTACGCGATATACGCTTTGGCAAGGAAACTGTATATTTTATTTCTATTAGTAAAGCTTTTTGTTTTATCCTGTGACGTCCTTTTTTTTTTTATTCTTTTTTGTTTTATTCTAAGATCTTTTTACCAATCTTGGTTTCTTAATCTTTACCTATTTTCAAACTTGAATATTTATTATCACTTAACATTTTAAATTTTCTTCCTTGAAAATTCGCGTTAAGCAAAAGGGTAGTTTCTTTTACTTGATGATAAATGCAGCTTTGCAACTACAACAACCCTTCTGCTTTTTCCAATAGTAAAACTGTAGGGTTTATATTTATTTTAAGTTTAAACTATCTTTCCTGTCAAGCCTTACTTTCCCCTGGAATTGCCAATGCCAGAGTATGTAAATTTTAGTAGAACGCGCAAAGTATCCAAAATAGTCAGCGGAAGTATTCTGAGTTAAATAGAAGGGAAACGAGTTCGAAAGTGTGCTTTCTTGCTTCACGAGCGTGGAGGTGGCTTGGTAAAGTTTAAGAACCGCGAGTTTCGGCCTGTATGCCTAGTTCGACAGTTCGTTGAATCTTTCAAATTCTTAATCAGAAAGTTTGCTTAATCTCAGCTGTATCTTAGAACGCGGTTAAGTTAGTTACGATTATAGAGCCTCGTAGGTATTGACATCGTTATTTATTCATCCTGTCATTTATTTTTAGTTGCATTTTTGTCTATTTTGTTCAACCTCCGGGTCGGCGTAATTTGTGAGCGTCAAGTGAACGCAACTGTCATTTCTAAAGTAAAATAAAAAGGGAGTTAAACCCTTCTTAAGAGTTTGTGTAATTTCCAGTTCATAGCAGTCACTACTACTGTTGCTGACAAGTTGGGGGCCTTTCCACATCATAAACTATTAAATCAAACTGAACACATTATTTGAACATAAAATTACAAAGCAAAACGAAATGGCAAAAAATTTCATAAAACGATCCTTTGTAATAAGGATGCAGGCTCTGCATTTTCATACAGGAATTATTTATCAATTTTCAGCTTCCGCAGCAGCGGAAAGTTAGTCAGTACTGTAACTGTTAACACTACAGATAGAATAATTTTTGGTATTGGTGGTGGTAGACAATAAGCCACGAAATAATTATAGACTTGTTTTTACTAAAATGAACAAAAATATGAGTTTTACTATTTTTAAAGATTGGAAGTCATCTTTTGATATCGCTAATGTACAGTATTATTTAGGGATCCTTTGTCCTTTATGTGAGAGAGTAATGCAATATTGTTTTATCGAAATACAGTATTGCATTACCGAAATATTAAATGATTTAATTTAAATGAATGCTATCAAATATGCTGCCCTCTACTTTTGCTCTTACTCTTAGAGATGTAGTCCCAAAAGCTAATTATAGTTTTATAATTTATCATAATTTTAAAATACATAATTAATATTAGGTGACTAGTTAGAAGTTGAAGAACCACGCGTTTCGGCCTGTGTGCTTCCCTCGGCAGATAGTTAAATCTTCCAACGTAATATTCAGAAGTTTTTTGAATTATCAGCGGTATCATAGATCGCTGTTAGGTTAGTTACGTTTAGAGAGCCTCGTAGGTAGGCACTTGTTATTATTCATTTTTAGTTTCTTATTCTTAGTTTACTGCCGGGTCGGCGTAGTTTGTGAGCGTCAAGAGCACGCATCTGTAATTTCTAAAGTTGAATAAAAAGGGATTTAAACCCTTCTCAAGACTTTGTGTACTTTCCAGTAATTAGCAGTCACCACTATTGTTGCGTGCAGGTTGGAAGCGCGCAACATTACAACACCTTAAACAAAATCATGCTTATGTGTTCTACATCTGTCACTGAACCTTAACGTTTACATCCTCATTTTTATTATTTCCGAACAGTATAAACATATATTACGATATATATGTTGGAATTAAAAGTAACCTTGACGAATTTCAGAATGTTTCAACTGTGGAAGAAAAAATAATAAAAGCTAAGGAAAACGCTGCACGGAACCTATTGTTTAAATGCTAAATTCTGACTCTTCAAATACACCTAGATATCAATCGTCTCGCGCCAAATCTTCCAGTAAAGAAACACTAACTCAGGATTACATATTCAGCTTAACAACTTAACACTTCGTGTAATAACAGAAGACTTCGATACTTGCGAAGCTTCACAGAGTACAAACTTTAAGTTAATACAAAGTACTACAGTGGAACATCGCGATACGAGTTTACTTCATTCCAGCATTGAGCTCATATAGCGAATTTCTCGTATTTAGAAACAACTTTCCCCATTGAAAATAATGGAAATCTAGTTAATCCGTTTCAAAACTTAATACAAAAGCTTGCTAACTTCAAGAACTCCGATCTTACAGATATATTATTTTGCATCCAAGTGGGAGCCGAAAAAATAGGAAACTATGGTATAATGCAAAAGATTTAAGATAATAGGTTAATAAAAATAGCACCCTACAAAGTATTAAACCAGAGATGGCTAAGCCGCGGTGTAGCATGGCAGAGTTTTAACAGTGGCCCGCGAAGACTTATTGAATTAAAGGATTTGAAAAAATAATAGTATCGTCTGCATCAATTCCGTCGATAGATACACAGATTTCATTAGAATAAATATAATAATTCAGTTTCTTTGCAAGATGTTTAACGCACCCCCAAAAATCTCATTCCCATCTCATCTTCAGTCGATTTATCTGGTGTTTTGGTGTTTTTCGGAGAAGGTCCTAGCGCAAAGGATAGCTTCCAACACCGAATCGCTTGTTCACTGCTTCTCGTCCACCACCAACAACAGTTTCTCAACATCTTCTAGGAGCTTTGGATGGTCTTGGCAGTAACGGTAACTCCTTTGGCCACATCAATTTTCTTAATTTCTTCCTTCTTCTTCAGAATAGTACAGATCGTCAATGTCTTTGCAAATTCCATCACTCTTACACCACGCTTATGTTTATCTATGACAGGGGTGGCCAAAGAGCGGGTCGCGAAGCTGATACGGCTCTCGCAGGCAATTTGTGCGGCTCATGCATATCAAATATATACAGTGTCTCACAAAAGTGATGGTACACTTGTGCTTTACAAAAGGAAACTGTAATGAAATAAATTAAAAAAACATGTAAATTTTTTGTGGGTGTGTTTCATACTTAAATTTAGTAACAATTATTACATAACATACATTTTCTCAAAATATTAAAATATTAATTTAATAAAAATAAAGTTGTTTAAAACGGAGCAAAAAAATGGCTCACATAAGTGATGGGACACCATTAGATATTACTACGTACTACAATAAAAATATTTTTTGGGGTTTTTATTTTTACTCAGAAGCAATTGGCAATAATTTATAAAATCGTCTGCAGTATTTCTCTCCAGTTTGTTTTGGAATTTTCGTGTTTTTTAGCTCTGTGCAGCCATGAATGCTAAACGAAAAGAAACTTTGCCTGAAATTCGAAAATTAGTTATTAATTTGCATATTGAACGTGGAAAATCTATTAGAGAAACTCCTGAAACAGTTAATTTGAGTCATTCAACAGTTTACAGTATCATTAAACGATATAAAAACAATCATATGATTCAGGATTAAAGAAGACCTGGCCGACCATCAAAGCTATCCAATGGAATAAAGCGAATTATCGTTCGAAATATTAAAAAAAATCCAAGAATGAGTGCTCCTAAAGTTGCTGCTGATTTACAAGCATTACATGGAGTAATTGTCAATCCTGAGACTATTAGAAGAGTAATTCGATCTGCTGGATATCACGGTAGAGCAGCCAGGAAAAAATTCTTCGTAAGTGAAAAGAATAGAAAACTCAGACTGGCTTTCGCAAAATCCAACATAAATAAGAATTCTGATTACTGGAATGAAGTTATATTTGCTGATGAGAGTAAATTTAATATATTTGGTTCTGACGGTAGAATCTTGGTGTGGAGAAAACACAGGGAAGAATTTCGGAAACAGAACTTAGTGCCAACAGTAAAACATGGTGGAGGAGGAGTTATCGTATGGGGGTGTATGTCGTCCGCTGGAGTTGGTAATCTTGTTTTTATTGACAGTAAAATGGATCAGTACAAGTATATTGACATTTTAAATCAAAATTTGAAATTTTCAGCGTGAAAACTGAACCTTCGACAGCTACACACACCTAAAATGGAATTCAGCAAATCATTTGTATTCTGCAATTAAGTAGGCCATGCACCCATACTAATTCAGTTCTCTTTCATTAGCCACGGCCGGCACAATAAATGTTTTATATAAGGAACTTTAAGAGAGTATGGATGTCTTTAAGCATCGCTATTACAGTCTGTCTTCTGATTTTAAACAGCGTAGTACTGAAAAACTAAACCTAGTGGGGCAACAGCCCTAGTGGACCACGGCCCGCACTGCCCCGAAATCTGCTTTCCTGACCTTGGGCTCCGGAGTGCATCAGAATATGCCCTGAGCTTGTCGCCCTGGCCTGGTTCTATCAACTTGTCGCAGGACCCGCGGTGTTTAGTCCCCAAACGAACTTGGTACTCATTTTATCGACCCACTCAAATGATGAAAGGCTGAGTCAACCTTGCCCAGCCCGAGGATCGAGACCCGGACCCTGGAAACGGTGCAGCTGTGTGGTGTGCTAGCCAGTTCGCCACCGGGAGGTCCAGAGTCATACTTGCTCATGCTAATTATCAATGAAGCATGAAGATAATTAATATGTTTATGGCCGATTAATGTTTACAGCTAAATGAGGCAAATGAAAACGAAAAATTTATAAAATCAGTTTAAGGGGACTCAAACACCTTAAAACCTATCAGATGTTCGAATAGGTGACTGTTGCAAGAATCGGGATAACTTATTTATTTTAAAAGCAATGACTACCAACTTTTTACAGCTGACTACATAATATAGCTGCTTTCTGAAATAGTCATCAGAAAGTTTGTGTTGCCACAAATATTTTTATAATTTAATCCGCTTTGTGGCAACATTTTTCGGCATGTTTCCAACTTGCGCGCATAGTTTAAAATATTCTGTTTCATAATTAAATTCCATATTTAATATATAGCTTTTATAACATTTGAAAACTACTGTGAACCTAAAATTCTAAAAATTTGAGGTTAAATTTTTATTTTATTTGGAGTTGAGTTTATAAAATGTATTTTATTAAAAAAAATTTTAATGTTTTCGTCCATAAAATTTTTCAATATTAAAATATTCATCCGATTGTTGGTTGATTTAGAAAATAGTGTCCATATAAAGAATTCCATGAAATTTCAAGTATGTACCATTAGCCATTTTTAAAATATCATGCGCGCAAGGTGGAAACATGGCGAAATATTTTGTCACAAAGAGGATTAAATTACAAAAATATTTGAGGCAACACAAACTTTCTGGTTATTAGTTTCCAATGCAGCTATATTGTGTAGTCAGCTGTAAAAAGTTGGAAGTAATTGCTTTTAAAATAAATAAAATATCCCAATTCTCGCAACAGTCACATATTCGAAGATCATGAGGGGTTTAAGGTGTATGAGTCCCCTTAAGGGGATTCTGAAAATTTACTAACACCCTAACGACAATTCTTGTAATTACTCTTTTTGTTTTCGTAATTACCTTCCCGTAACCGTAAGCATAAGTTCATCCAATCTGATATCGTATCCGCTGCTCTTTGTTTTTAAATAGAATACAGGTTAATGTAAATTGTTTTAATCTCTACCATCCGTTACATATTTTTGTAAAATACACATTTAGTAAAAGAATTTTAAATTTTAATCGAAACTAAAATTATACGTTTCACTATTTATTGACATTTAAAACATATTTCATATTAATGAATAAAACATATTTCATATTAATGAAAGTTCGTTGATTTACTTTCTTTTACGTCTGAAACTCAATTATATATTCTGTAGAATTAGGTTTATAAATAAATATAAAGATATTTTGACTCCCGTTTTTATAATGATGCAATTTTTATAATAAAGTTTGAAGTCGCTGGGAATTTATATTTCAGACAGATTTCATTAAACATTTTAGTTGAAGAATTAAATTAAAATACACTTATAGTTTATATCGCTACTATTCTGCATTGGAACTTCAGGAAATATATGTCTTATAAAGTCACACGATTAAGCGTACGTTTAGTACATTTTCCGATGAAACAACTAACGAAAACCCACCGAAGTAAAAGATCTACCAAAAAAAAAAAAAAAATTCAATGTATTCGAATACTTCCATTAGTCTTCTCCTTTCTAATTTTTCTAAAGAAATTAAAATGATAATTAAAGTTTTTCAGTTTAATTAAAGTTTATAAAATTCAATAAAAAAAAGAAATAAAAATGTTAATTTTAGTCATATTTATTCGGGAAAAAAACTATTCATTTCCTTTTTCGGAAACTTAAAGATGATGATTTTTCAATTAAAGAAGTGTAGTCGGAAGTTTTCTGCCAACATTACTTCTACCTACACTGTGGAGTTTTTTTAAAGATGCTGGCTATTTCATTGACGCAATTTGATCTTAATAATCCGTGTGAATTTATTATTAACAATTCACATCTCTTACTTTTAAGCCACTTTAAAAATTCCTTGTTTCCTGTGGGATACGCGTCGCTATGGAAACTGCTCTTTTCCAAATGCGGGAAAGCGGAGTTCGATTCATTCAATGACGTAGTCACCTTTTTCGATGACGTCATTACGGACGGTGGAGATGCGCACTGGAACGTGCGCGCACGTGGGCGAGCTAACTATGATCAGCATCATCTTTGTTACCTTCGAATATAACAAGCAAAACCGTATTCACGATCTCCATCCCCGTACAGTTACGGTTATGAATGAAAGGTAGAAGTTGATTCTAGTACCGCAACCATGGGGTGGAATCAAAGAGGCATTCTGCGCAACCGGTCGGCTTCCGTACCGAGGGCAAGTGATTCTTTTCCCATTTTTATACATTGTTGCCAATCTGTGTTTCGGAAATATCATCGATCGGCCGATTATTTTGCTCCTGTGTTTCCGGCTTCAATACAATTTTTTCCCTTTAAAATGTTAAAACTCGGAATGACTTGTTGACAAGCATGTTTCTTTTCCTAGCTGTCCTTACTTTTATGCATTTTGTCTTTTTTTCAATAATTTTAGTCATATTTATAAATTATTCAATTCATTTCCTCAAAGAATGTTTAATAATTAATTCAGATGACGGATTATTGTAATTTTTCTTAGATTAGATAAAGCAACTATTAGAATTGAGATCGGCTGTCTTGTTAAAAATAAATAATTTACTTGATTGATTTAAGTATTATTTGCAAATTTTGTTTGAAACGTATATTTTTCCAATAAATATATCGAATTTGTTAAGTTCTTCAAGTAAAAAATTTATTTTAAATTATTACTATACAAATAAAAAATATGTTTTAATAAATCTGATTATTTCTAATCATTCAAATTATATTTTCCCTCTCAAAACGTATCTATATGTCAATTATTTTATTATTTATATGACGTTTCAATTAAATATGAATTTTTTACTCTTGAGATGTTTTACTCTGATATCGTATTTTCTGGGAAAAAAATTTGTCAGTTAAAACAGACAAAAGGAAATCTATCCCAGAACTAAAATACTTAAAAAAAATAATTAGCTTAAAGAATTTGGTATATTATATATCTCTATCATTTTTATCCTTTATACCGTTTCCTTTTTGAATGATTATGTCTAGGGATAAGTTTAAAGGGGTAAGAGTGAAAGTTAATGCTAGTAAATTGCAAAACATATTTTACATAAATGTTTGACAATACATTTAAATAAACATGTTTAATTACTATAAATAAATAACTACTCAGAAACCTAATAATTGATTTTATTAATAATGATAATAAATTATTTCGTATAAAATAACAATTACTACTAAAATAACTGATTTTGCTGCATTTCATTTCTAATTCCAATATCCTATTATTTCAAAAATAACAAATAACTTATTTTCTGCTTCTAAATAAATTATCCGAAAATATATTTAATAACGTATTATTTTTACTTTACAATATTTTTTCTTTCTGTGTCGTTTATTTTTAAGAAAGTCTGCAAATACTAAATTTATGCTTGTTATTTGTAAATATTGTCTAATGGTAATATAATTTTGGTGAAGTTGAATTACCATTAGAATTACGATTCCATACTTGAATGGAAGTTTAATTTAGGAGATTTCAGATTTTCTATGAACTGTTTTAGTAAATATTGTTTTATTAGTTTACAGTTTATTTCTCTGAAATAGAATATTTCTGGTATTATTTTATAAGGTTATTGAAACAGAAATACCTAAAAATATATTTAATAATGTTTAAAAATACGAAGACACTCTAAAAAAATTTTAATAGCTGAAAGTACACTTAAAATACCTTCAAATGCTTCTAATTTAAAACAAAAATAAAGAAGTCGAGGCAAAGCAAAATGTCTTCAAAAATTGTTTTATCAAATTATATTCATTATTTCAATCCAAATTGTTAATAATCAATGTATTAAGAAAGCATTTCGTAGAATTAGTATTTTAAGATTTTTGTATTTAAAAATATTTTAAATTATGGTATTCTAAAACATATGCTCAATAAATGTTCTAAAATAACCTATAAAATTGAGGTGCTTAGTTTAATCTCAAATGAATATTAATACGCTGTTTAGCCTTTTTTTATATGAAGAAAAAATCTCGTATTAATTTAATTGCTGTTTAAAATCTTTAATTCATTCAGTGGAATTTTTTTTCAAACTTATTTTTATAAGAGGTACTATAAATAAAAAAAGTATAATAAAAACGGTTTGGTCGTTTGAATTCCAGTTTTACAAATGTAACCATCAGGTTATAATTTACTCTGTCTTGAAAGTATTTAACTGATTTTTTAAAATTCATTTCATCAGAATCTTTTCTTATCGTTAAAACGCAATACTTTAAAATTCACGTTATAAAAATTAGAGTAAAAAATACTGAATGTGGTTTTGATTAAAACATTAAACAGATGTTATACTACATAATATTGCGCTGAACAACTTCTAAGTTTCGAAGTTTTAATATCATACATACAGTTATTAGTTCTAATGACTTGCCAAAAATGATCTCTAAGCTCACATGCCTAAAAAATTAGATACCTATCACGTAAATAACTTTAAAATCTTAGCATCATAACCTACATACACGGAAATAGATAGTGGTGGGCAAAAACTTTCCCTGCTGTTGGAATTAAAGTTTAAAATCCCAAAACTCTTGACGGAACATGTTCTAGAAACTGAAAATTCGGCTTTGAATGGTATTCCGCTCGAGAATCCAACGTTTTATTACAAAACAAAAACGTGAAATGAAACTTTAATTCTGTGAACTTTCAGTCAATATGTGCTTTTCTATTTTTCTTGAAATTATTGATTATTCCATAGTATTACGCTAATAAATTAAACTTTAATGTCTCTCACCATAAAATTAAAAGTTTAATAATATTATGAAAATAAAAATTTCAAAGCTCGTGCGTTAAATAATGGTGTATAAGTTACATATATTAGATGTACTTGTAACACTGTATATGTAACAGATCTTTTTTCATAGATTAAAATCCGGTAAAATTTTCAAACACATAATATATTCAAGTAACTAGCATCAGTATAACTAGTTTCGTAATGATGTGGAAGATGATTGTTAATCAAAATTCCTCAGTTGAATATTTTCATGATTTATGTAATTTAGTCTGAAAAATGAACTAACTCAGTTTTTTTTAATTTTTACAATATTTTATTAAATTTTATAAATTAATTTAAACGATAAATTTTAATTGAAAGGAAAATTTAAAAATTGCGAAAGAGGAGCTCAATGGAACTTATTCAAATTTTAAAAACTTTCTCTTAGAGTAAATTAATATCTATATTGCTGTTCTCTCTTTCATGTAGGTGATTAATGTTTATTTTTCTTATTTAGTAAAATGTAACATAGGATGTGCTCCAAAATAAAAGTCTAAATTAAGAAACAAAACTAGAAAAAACACCATTTTAATTTTTAATAAAATATCAAATTAGCATATTTTATAACACATCTAACTAATGTGAGTTATAATTTTATGCATTTGTGATGCTGTTGTAATTGAATTTCTGGCTCCTCCTTGATACAGAACTAGTGACGTTTATTTTTTAACGATTTTCCTCTGGTGTGAAAAAGGGCCCACCAGCGGCCGAGCGGTAAAGTTGCTGAACACTGGTAGTTCGGTCCGAGGTTCGAATCTTGCGAACGGGCTGGCTGCATGGGCGTTTTCGTGTTTTTCCCCATGTGTAACGTGTATACGAGCCAGTTTCCCTTAGAAAGTCCTCCACGAAAGCATCCCTCCCCTTAGGCAGATAGCCCTCGAGGCTTTGCCATTATCACAACACACACAAACACACACTGGTGTGAAAAAATTGTATAGGAAACACTTTAAAACTACTTTCTAGAAGAAAATTTGCAATCTAGATAAGCATCCTCAGACTTCGTATGAATAGGCACTTTTAGAGGTAAAGAAAGAAGAAAATTTTGTAAGCTTTTACGAAGTGGACTGATTTATGATTTAGTTAAAAAAATAAGAAAATTTGTTCATTTTCCTTTAATAATTTTCTACTTGGTAATTAGATAATTTTATAAAAGCTCCTAGATTCATACTTCAAATAATAGCTGTAATTTTAGCTAAAAATTAGCTAATAATAGCTATTAATTTTAATAAGAGCTCTAATTTAATACATATTTCTTGAAATAAAATGAAGAAACATTAAGCTAAAAGGAAATTCTGATGTAAGATCGAAGCATTTCTATGTCAATATATAATATTACAAATATAACCTAACATTTTTAATACGAGCTGTATGTGTGATTTTTTTTTTTAATCTTTCTTCAAAAGTTTAAATTTTCCTCCTTTTTTTTCCCCTTTAATAAAGACTATATTACAACCTTCTCCTCAAAGATATAACTTGAAAAACTATTTTTTATCTCAAATAAAGCCGATCATCTTTAACATAAGCTGAATCATTTTCATTAAATAGTCCACCTTTCTCCCTTTCTCCAAAAAGGTGAAGTTATATTTGGTAACAATTGGTTTGTTAGGTAAACTAAGAAATAAATAATGTGTTTGTTTGTTATGTAATCCGTCATGAATAGTGAACTTTTCATCTTTTTTAACATTAACGCAACCGTGACAAGATGCAGAAATTTAGAGAAAACCCTCCCCGTGTAACGAATGATGCGGTAATTGGTTCAACGGACCAGCGGATCGATTTCGTCTGAAGGTCAGGTACCAAGGATATGACATTGAAATAGCGGTGCGCGAAGATATTCGTTAGAAATGTAACAGGTTCTTTACCTTTTCTTATTGCTTTTGGATTCATGTGTGGTCATTTAAGCTTTGTAACCTGGGGAAAAAGGGAAATATTCAAACACATGCCCTTGCGTTCTACAAATGCCACTCTTCATACGTTTATTATCGACAGCTTTCTGCTTCTCAATATGTGATGTAAAGGGCGGATACAATTGCGTTCTTATTACATTAAATGTGCTTTGATAAATGATTGCTTAAATTACCAAAGTTTGAAATACGGATATCCAAAATGCCCATTATATATACATTATTTGTACATGAGAGGAGCATCAGTTTGTTTCCATACTAAAACATAACGTCCATCTATTGTTAGAGAATGCAGCATCCAGAGGTCTCTTTGATATTTGGACCTGTATATCTATGTATGTTACCGTGAAAGACCGAAATTGGAGAATGTCGACTTTCACCGGAGAATGTCAACATTCACCAAATACGTCGATGAAAGATCGAATATTTCTTTACATTCTTGTACATTCGGACCCTCACCGGTGTATGTCGACAATCACAGATATGATCTGGTGTAGGTCGAAAAGAGAGGAGTATAGTAAGACCCCGCTTAACGCGGGGGATACGTACCATCAAAGTAGAGCGTAATGCGAAACAGCGCTAAACGAAGCTATCTTTACATGTAAATATTGGGGTTAGGGGAAGATGGCTAGGAAATTGGTTAGGTATTAAATTTAAAAAGTATGTTTTTTTAATAAAAAATAAAACCAAACATTTATTTCTTAAAGCCCAAATTAATACCACATTATTATTTCTTGCAAAAATAAAAACAAAATATAAATAACAAAACGAATATTCTTAAAAAAAACAAATAAAATTCTCAGTCATATTTAGTTAGCCTTCCGCGTTTTCAGTGTTCTGCCTTTTTGTGACAAAAGCATCTAATGTTGTTTGCCCTTTTTCTTTTGCGTTGTTCTCTTAAAAGTTCTTCATAAACGGATAGAGCATCTCTAACACCACGCCTTACTTTTGAGCTCCTGTCAAAATTCGGATCATTTTCAATGAATGGATCCATTATTTCAGTTATGGTAGACAAACTCCTTTTTACAAACGCCATCGAAAGTTCTTTTTGCTCTTCTTCTGAATCACTGCTGTCAACATTTTTGTTTTCTTCTTGTTCGGTTAATTCCTTGAGCTCATCATTAGAAAGACTAGCCGCTGCTTCTTGAATTATTTCTTCGACATCTTCCACATTTACCCCTTCAAAATATGTCTGTACAATACCGCACCAAACAAGAAATATAAGTACACTCTTTCGGATATGTATTTGAAACCTATCGCTGTATAATATTTCGAGGGATCCCCGTATGCTGCGAGCGATTTCGTGGAATCCCCGGGTTGAAATAAAAGAGCGCTAAACCGAAACAGCGCTAAACGAAACAGCGTTAAGCGGGGTCTTACTGTATATGTACACGCTGCCATTCCAAAAGGAAGTGTTCCACAAATAAATGCAGTTGTAAAAGCAAGGGCCTCTTGTGCAATTCAAAGTGTCATAATAGTTTAAGTTGTTGCAATAAATAAGATTTGAATCACATAATTTGGTTAGTTTATAACTTCTATTATTTTCCTTTCTCGATTTGAATGTACTGTGTGTTTTAAGTTCTTATGCTCTTAAGTTCTTATTTTGAGTCTCAAGTGCGTTTTTTTGCGAATGAATTACGGAGAAGGAAATATAATATTGTTATATGTTCAACATTCACCGGTGTAATTCAGAAATAAGAGTATTTGGAAAATCATTCGGACATACACCAAGCGACTATGTGAAAGTCGACATTCTCCAGATTTCGGTGTGTCACCATAACATGTACACATCGGAATGAAAGACTGAAAATTAATATTTTTTCTTAATTTTGATGTACCTTTTTAAGCGAAGATTTTTTTTTCAGGTTTTGGAGCTGTTACATAATGCTACCACAATATTTATTCCTCACAGCGGGTGTAATTAGTACAAAAAAAATTGTGATTTCCATGAAGCCCCTGAGAAATGGCAGACACCATTTCGTGGCTTGTTACTAATCCGTATAGTGTAAAATGTTTTAATTTATCTTTCAGATTTAACGCAGTTGCCAAATAATTGAGTAATTAACATATTTTTTAATAATTTGTATCTCCATTTTACTTTTAATAAAATATCAAATTAGCATATTTTATAACACATCTAACTAATGTGAGTTATAATTTTATGCATTTGTGATGCTGTTGTAATTGGAAGAAATGTATTTCTAGCACCTCCTTGATACAGAACTAGTGACGTTTAGCTTTTTAACGATTTTCTTCTGGTGTGAAAAAATTATATACGAAACACTTCAAAACTATTTTCTAGAAGAAAATTTGCAATCTAAATAAGGATCCTCAGACTTCTTATGAATAGGCAATTTTAGAGATAAAGGAGAGGGGAGAGAAAAGAAAGAAGAAAATTTTGTAGGCGTTTACGAAGTGAACTGCTTTATGATTTAGTTAAAAAAATAAGAAATTTTGTTCATTTTTCTTTAATAATTTTATAAAAGCTCCTAGATTCATACTTCAAATAATAGCTCTAACTTTAGCTAAAAATTAGCTAATAATAGCTCTAATAATTAGCTATTAATTTTAATAACAGCTCTAATTTAATACATATTTCTTAAAATAAAATGAAGAAATAGCTCCTAGATTCATACTTCAAATAATAGCTCTAATTTTAGCTAAACATTAGCTAATAATAGCTCTAATAATTAGCTATTAATTTTAATAACAGCTCTAATTTAATACATATTTCTTAAAATAAAATGAAGAAACATTAAGCTAAAAGGAAATTCTGATGGAAGATCGAAGCATTTCTATGTCAATATATAATATTACAAACATAAGCTAACATTTTTAATACGAGCTGTATGTGTGATTTTTTTTTTTTTCAGAATTACTAAGAGCACAAAGATAGGTAATAGATATTCAGTTTTGACATTATAATGAATTCCTTTGAAATAAAATTATGTTTTCTTTATAATAAGTGCAGCGTATTTCTGATTCTGGTCACATAATATTGTGTTGATGTATGATTTATAAAGAATGATTATAAGATAACAAATGAGAAGTTAATTGCAGCGTTGTTTCAAAATAATTCTTGTAAAATGAATTAATTTCTAGTAAAAATGAATTAATTTCCGAATAATTTCATTGGTATTAGGTATTTTATACAAAGACTGGATGCTTGAAGATCAAACTAACCACTTACATTTACACTGCTTCAAACTAGTAGAATTCAAAATAAAATTTTCATCTCAAAATATATTTCCATAAACAGTTTTGTTATAGTTTATATCGTACCTACTTTTAAGGCATTAAAAAACCTTAATTGTAAAAATCTGTTCTAGTTAACTGTACACGAGAGATATAATTCTATAAAGTATTTTCTTCCTTCTTTCTGCATGCTTTGGTGGTGTAAAGCTAGCACACTCAGCGCGTATTCGAGAGGTCCAGATTCGAGTCCCGTGGAGAGCGTTGCTCATTTTTCGTGTTCCCTTCTTCAATGTCTCTTCAGTGGCGCACGAACTAAAAAAGGTGGTGGGTCATGATTCTTCACCATCAGGATTTGGCGACTGGATCCCCTAATCCCCAGTCGCCCTTTAAAAGGAGGAGTATATAAGATATTTTCTCCATCCTTTCTACATGCCTTCGTGGTGTAATGGTAGCACACTCGGCGGGTATTCGAGAGGTGCAAATAGTCTCGGTGAGGGTATTGCTTATTTTTCGTATTTTCTATTTCAAAAATCCTAATGCTTCTACAGTTCTATATAATACGAAAGAAATGCAAAAATGGAACTCTATCGTTAAGGAGACACAGCATAAGCCTATGAAGACATTTAAAATTTGGCAGATTGAGCGATTGATTAAGTTTGAATACTTTGACGACTAAGTGTGGTGGCCGCTTTAACATAGAAGCACACAAAAACCTTGAAATTTCACAATTTGTCATCCTCTAATTGGAAATAATCACTCTAATTTTAAAAATTGCATTTCCTGTGTTAGGGTTGAAGTCCATTTTGCTAGACCACCTACTTCAGCTGAGGACAATGTCTACCAAATCTGAGATTTGGTACTTAGCTATTGTCGTTTAATAGTTAGGGAGATTACTGAATCAATTTTTGCATGATATGAATCCTGTTAAGCAACTTTGAAGAACCAAATTTAGGTGCATCAAATTGTGGTCCATCCCTTTTCGGAAACGTGGATCGAACAACTGAAAGTTAAATGAGTAACGCTTTAATTGTAAACCGAGAAAGAAAGGTGTCGTCCCAAAATTAAGCAAAAATTGATAGTTTTCCTCAATTACCTCGGTATACCTCATGTGGTTTTTCAAATTTTCCAAACTTTAAGGAATCAAATATTATTTGAGTATTTCTCAGCGTTTAAGTTAAACGACCTGAACTGAAACTAGATAGCTCATGTGGTTTTGTACCGGGATAATGCACCTGCTCCCAGTACTCTTGTTGATTGTTATAAGATATTTCTCCAGCCTTCTTAGCATTCGTAGTGTAGTCGTCTGTGCGCTGGGCGCGTATTACAGAGATCGGTGGTTCGACTCCCGGGGAGGGCGTTGCTCATTTTTCATCACTCCTGCTTTAAAAAATATCTAATGCCTCTACAATGTTTTAGCCATAAAGGCATCAAATGGAGATCCGCAAGCTTTATATTCGCTTGTTATTGCATCCTATGATTTTTTTCGTAGTTTCATAGTTAAAACTGTAACCAAGGCGGACACCATTTAGAGTTTACTACCACTAAGAAATTTCGTACATATCTTAAAGGGACTCTAAAACTTTTTCGAAGATTGGGAGAACTTTGGCATAAATGCATCTCAGTTAGAGATGGATTACGTTGAAGGGCATGTGATAAATATCGAGCAATAAATTAAAATCTTGTATTTATTAAATCGGACTCCATAAGTTTCATCATAGTAGTAAATTATAAACAGTATGCAGCACAACAACTTGCAAGACCAGGAATTTGGTAAACTACATTGCAGAATAAACAATTTAAATACTAACTTGTGGTAGCAGAAAGTAGCATAATGGAAGAATAAAAATGGAAACATTAGACTGTAGATTGTTCTAACCTCAAATAATAATCGAAGAGATCTGTACTAAATATGTAACATGTGTATTCGAAATGTCTTTTTATTCATTATAATAATCTTGCAGAGACTCAAAAATTATCATTTTGGATGCAATATAAATTAAATTTACTTTAATTTATTTCTATTAGTTACAATATTAAAATAATAATAAAAAAGGCTTAAGTTATTAAAAAATAATATACTTTCTTTCAAATCGCTTAGTTTGTTAAACAACTACAAAGCAATTCATAATTTTAAGTTTTGCCGTTGGCAATAATCAGAGAACTGAACGCATGAGAACTTTTGGAAGATACATTATCGTTAAATCTTATGTCCCAAGCAAAGGCAACACTAAATAAAAGATATATGAATAGTAGCGCAATGTAATATAAGAAACGGGAATGGCCAAAAATTTTGAAAAGGCTCTCTTAAAGATCATTCCTGACGACAAAAAGATCGGCATCTAATCACGAAAGAAAAATTACTGCATCCTCGATTCCAGGAAATAAATGATTCAGGGGACAGATTTCTCTCTCCGCCGAGTTTATGATTCACAGTCTATTTTGCTCGTGAGTCAAAGTTTTTAGTTGCGTCTTTCCAACATTTCTTGACTGTTACGTTATGTTGTGTTGCCATTCATTAATTATAAAAGTGATTTGGCAAGTACTGCCATTGTACAAAGCATAAAATCTTTACTTTAACAATTAAATTATCTTCTATATGCGCTAGCAAACATATTGCCATATGTCAAAAGATAAGATTTTTAAATTAACTTTCAGATTTAACGATTCTGTAACTGATGACCAATCTGAGCGCTTTAAAAGCAATAAATACATTTCTTAACGATCATAACTATCTAATTTAAATTTTCAATTTATATTTTAATAATATATTAAACTAATGCAATTTAAGTACATTAAATTTATGATATGTACAACTGGTAATTATTCGTTTTAATGTGTATGAGTGTGTATGTATGATATATACACCTTGCTATATATTTAAAATATATAAATGTCTCGTGTCATTTTATACAAAATTTTAATATTTTCTCTTTTTTTGGTGTCATTAGTAGATATTAAAATTTAAGTTTAAATTTTTTATGAAACGAAATATGAATTTTTTTGAAGTTTATAATTAAATTTCATAAAAATACATTAAAATCTTCTTAAACATAGCATTTTATATCCCGTAATTATAATCTGAAAATTTCAATTTCCAGGAAGTTTTTGTACAGAAAAAAGTAAAAATCCGTACATTTATTTGTAAGTAATCCTAATATGGTAAAACGTCGTCAAGTATACTTAAACATTTTTTTTGTTTTACTTTTATCAGACCCTTATTGTATTATATTTAGATGAATAGACTATGTTACTGATTTTTAACGAATAACTTACTCCAGATCTGTTTACAGAAAGGGGCAGTTAATGTTGTATAATCTAATCTTAAAGCCTAAAACTTTCTAACAAATCTAACGTAACATGGTACTAAAAAAACTGCCACCATTGTAAAACTTAACAAGAGTCTAAATGGATGTCAAGAATTATAATTAGGTAAAATATTTGCTTGGAATTATGACTTCATGGTGTAAGAAACCGAAAACGATAAAAACTTAATTTTTTACTGAGACAAACAGTAACAAACCCGCACACATACTGTTAAGTAATAATAAAAGTGTCAACCATATTTATAGATATTAGTTTACAAAGATAAAAATTTATATTTTAACTCTTTCTGAATTCTCAACTAAGAATAGGGAGTCAAATAACACTTATTATATAAGAGTTCTGGGTTCCTAAAAGTAGTTTTTATTAATAATTTAATTACCATGGATAGAATCAAAATACTCAATATTTATTCAGCATCATTTTAGCTCGCTTAGTTATAAATGAACTTTCGCATCATTTATCAGTATGTCACCTTCGAAATTTTGATATACGTACCATTTTATAGCCCACCAACGACCGAGCCGCTAAGCACTAATAGTTCGGTCCGGGGTTCGAATCCTGGCGAATGGGCTGGCTGCATGGGCGTTTTTGTGATTTTCTCCATGTATAGCTTGTATACGAGTTAGTATTCCTTAAAAAGACCTCCATGGCGCATCCCTTTCTTTCCGTACACTGCCTAAGGGTGGAGAACGTAATAAGTAAAAAACAAATACCATGTTGTATCGGTAATTGTAGTTTTTTATTATAAATAAATCTGCATAATTTTAGAGAGATATGTGCTGTAAAAAACAATGAAAATGATAGAGCTGAAATAAAATTCATAACAGTTATAATAAAACCTTATTATGTGAGCTTGAAAAAGGCTTATTTATGTATCATAAATATTTCTATGTAATGCATATAAACAGCAATGCTCACTTTTAAGAATTTTTTTAAATTTTTTACAAGACACTTACACGTTACTGGGCAATTTTAGGTCTGACTTTTCCTAAAAGACAGAATCTTAGATGTGGATACTCTTGTGTCAGAATTCAAACACGTTTGTTTGAAATTTCGTTGATAAAGTCATCCACTGAGCTTCATTTGAAAACTTTTAGTTTGACATTTTAAAGCTTATAGCAGTGCCAATGAAATTTTAAAATACCTAAAATATGTCACATGTACTTGACAAAAATATTTCATGAAGACTGCTTCAGTTACTAAAATAAAAGAGAGATAGATAAAGAAATGAAATGGAACGAAAGGAAAATTGGTAAGAAATCTACCACAAAGTTATGCTTATCAGCTTAAGGGGACTCGTACACCTTAAAACCCATAAGATGTTCGAATAAGTGACTGTTGCAAGAATTGGGATAACTTATTTATTTCAAAAGCAATTACTACCAACTTTTTACAGCTAATTACATAATATAGCTGCTCTCTGAAATAGTAATCAGAAAGTTTCTGTTGCCACAAATATTTTAATAATTTAATCCGCTTTGTGGCAACATTTTTCGTCATGTTTCCAACTTGCGCGCACAGTTTAAAACATTCTGTTTCATAATTTAATTCCATGTTTAATATATAGCTTTTATAACATTTGGAAACTACTGTGAACCTGAAATTCTAAAAATTTCATGTTAAATTTTTATTTTGAGTTGAGTTTATAAAATGTATTTTATTAACAAAATTTTTAATGTTTTCTTCCATAAAATTTTTCAATATTAAAATATTCATCAGATTGCTGGTTCAGTTAGAAAATAGTGCCCATATAAAGAATTCCATCAAATTTCAAGTATGTACCATTAGCCATTTTTAAAATATCATGCGCGCAAGGAGGAAACATGGCGAAATATTTGTCACAAAGAGGATTAAATTACAAAAATATTTGTGGCAAGACAACTTTCTGGTTACTAGTTTCCAAAGCAGCTATATTATGTAGTCAGCTGTAAAAAGTTGGAAGTAATTGCTTTTAAAATAAATAAAATATCCCAATTCTTGCAACAGTCACATATTCGAAGATCATGAGGGGTTTAAGGTGTATAAGTCCCCTTAAGGTCTGGATGGATCGTTCAAAGTTTTTTAAAACGAAATTTAGTCCATATGTTTTAAAGTAAATTATGAAAAATGATACAACATACTGAGAAATTTTAATTATTTTTAAGTTAAACAGACTGCTTAGTAACTGTTGTTTTCTTTTCCGTTTAGATGTCAGACGATGATCGTCTATCACTAACAACAGCTCTGAGTGAAGAGGAAGACGGCGAAGCCAGAAATTCTCCCTATAGAGCTAGATCCGGATCGGCCGCTGCATCGTTCAACTGCACGGGAGCGGTACGAAAAGCTGGGTGAGTATTGTTTTGTTGACTAATGCTCCTTTTTGTCTGACCTAAAACCATCCCAAGCCCACGAAATTCCTCGTCGTAAGGAGCGCAATATGACGCCTCACTCTGGCAACAACCTTGAGTACCCTACAGGTGAAAGTGGGACTTTGCTCAGTTCCGTCCCCAATTTCGATTGAGAGCATCCTGGAGCGACAGGTCCAGGGTTCTCCCACCGCTCCTCCTCTACAACTAGTCTCTTGAGGAGATTTTCTACTTGACTCATATTTAGAGTACCCCCATGCCGCTATATTGTTACGAAATGTACAGGCACGGTAGGATGGCTTCCCCGCAAAGCAATTCTAGGGTTACCATAAAATGGCAAGAGAAAGCAGGGTTGCCACATTTGGTGAAAAATCGTCTATTTGGCGATATTTGGCGACAAAATTGGCGATATACCATTGACGGATGGAGAACCTTCTGTAACGAATTCTCACCGGTTTAGCCCAGAATGTTCTCGAACACAAGCCGAAAGCTATATAAAATCTGCTGGTCCGCAGTCAGTCGGTGTGTGTGTGTGCCTCGTCTAGAGTGCGAGTTAGTTAATATCGAGTTGGTGTCTCGTCTAGCGAGTCAATCCCTGCGGAGTCGATTGAGTTGACAGCCGGGCAGCGAATGCCGAGTGGGTTATCGAGTGCACCGAACGAGTCTGTTAGTGTATCGCGGTCAGTGCATCGTCAAGAGACCGTGTTGAGCTCCGGGAACGACTGAACCGAAGAGTCGGGAGCTGTGTTCATGTGTCGTCGAGTGCATCGCGAGCTGTAGCGTGGCTAAAATTATTGAGCCTTCTAAGCGGGCCTCAACATGAGCTTTTGGGAGTCAGAGGTGGAGGAAAAATATAGGAAGTTTAACTAGAAAAGCCAAGATAGAGTCTCGATAGTACGTGGAGTTCCGAGAACGACCAAGCAGAATCGGATGCTGTAGTCTGGTCTTTTGCAGGAAGCTGTCACCGTTATTGCCTGACAGTGTGAAGGCTGTGTCGCTGATTGTTCCCGCGTGTTTTTGGTAGATCTTCGACGACTGTAAAAAGTGTTTTTGGAGCTGTCCTGATTAACATTGGCTAAATAAAAGTGTGTTTCGATACTTCATCAAGTGTCGTCGTTATTCACTCCAAATCTACGAACCCCGTACGAAGGTGAAGGAAGAAAATAACGTAAGAACTGGTGTTAGAAGAAGGAAAAAACGTAACAATATTTACAAACACTTCCTTCTCCGGGATTCGAACCCGGCCCTTCGGCACGTCAGTCAGCGACTTTAACCACTACACCACTTGGGCGGCTGGGTACGTATAGTGAAACTTTGTACCAGCAGTTTCGTGCAATGATCATATCTTATGCTTGAAATTACCTACCAAATGTATACCGGTTCTGCTGCCTAATTTTTTTTTAATCTTCCGTATACGGTAAAGAAGTGATTGCATCAGATATAATTGATTGTTTCTAAATAGAGCAATCTGAAGAAATGCAAATAAGACTCTTCGGAGTAATCTTCTATCAGACATTTTTTGACTACGAGTTCTCCAAAATTCAAAATTAGGAAAAATAAGCAGCATTAGGTCAGTGTAGATTTTACTCAATTTTGAGATTTCGAAGTCGATTGACCCTCGATATGTGACAAATGCTTGGTAATTCGCTAGATTACTGAAATTCAATATTGAATATTTAAATATCACTGAAAACTAATAACTCGGCGAATTATTGTCTAAGTAAGTTCCTTCCTATTCTGAATAAAACAATGTATGCAGATGTTTTTACATTGTGAACCATTCAATATCTATATCACCTCGAGATACGAATTGAATTGGTTCCAGCATTGAGCTCGTATACCGAATTTCTCGTATCTAAAAGCAAACTTCCCCATTGAAAATAATAGAAATCCAGTTATACCGTTTCACACCCCAAATTCACACCAACTCTCATTGCCATCTCATCTTCTGTCAACGTACTTGGTGTTTTTTGGAGAAGGTCAAAGTCAGCTTCTCGTTAATCCACACCAACAATAACTTTCTACGAGTTTTGGATGGTGTTTGGATGTAACGGTTAACTTCTATGACCACATCAAATTTTAAGTGCGGATCGTCAATGTCAAATGGCCGTAAGTCTTCGTTAATTCCGTCACTCTTAAACCACTCTCATGTTTATCTATGATTTCTTTTTTAGCTTCAACGACCGTGCTTTCCTTCATTTTCTTTGCGGCACTATCTGAGGCAACAATTTTCTTGGCAGGCATCATAAAATAATTATTTTCTTATTAAAAGTAAAAAACAATTAACTCACAAGCGCACAGACACGTAGATCAAAGAACAATGAATGATCTGACGAGGGAATTCCTCGAGTCGAGACGGATCGGGAAATGCGCGACGCATACCAACAGCCTGGCTCGCTGTTCGTTATTCGAGTCAATACTCGTATTTAGAAACGAATTTTTCGCTTATGCTTTCCTCGCATCTCGGATTTCTCGTATACAGAGGTGCTCGTATCTCAAAGTTCCGCTGTACAAAATTAACTTCTGCTCAGTATACATCTAATAGAATTTATGATATAATTCTTGATAATTCTTGATACTTTTATCTTTTTATATTAATGCGTCTTAAGATTGTTAGTGGTAAGTGTAAAATGCCATATATCACTGGCATGCATCAAACGCAATTAAAATCAATCATAAGTTGAAAATACACTCTAACTTATTTACTATCAAATTATTTTTAGTCCAAAGGGGCAATTTGCCCAGAAGGACTATAAATATCGTTTTGGCATTTTGCATTGGTTCATTTTCTACGTTGTTTCACTTTTCAAATTGTTGCCACCAATATTATCGCCTGTATTATATTTAAAAATATTAAATAATGAAGATTCTGCGTAAATATATGTATGTTTCTCGCATTGTGATAAAACAACAGTATCTAGAGCCATCCAATTTTGAATAGTGTAAGCGTGGAGATTTGTAGCGTGGAGAGTCTCGAGAGTACGTGGAATTCCGAGAACGACCGAGCCGAGTCGGAAGCTGTACTCTGGTGCTTTGCAGTTAAGCTGTCTCCACCGTTCTAGCCTGATAACCTGAAGGCTGTGTCGCTGATTGTTCCAGGGTGTTTATAGTAGTTCTTCGACGATTGTAACGTGATTTTGGAGCTGTTCTGATTAATATTGGCTAAATAAAGTGTTTCGATACTTCATCAATTGTCGTCGTTATTCACTCCAAATTCTCACGAACCCCGTACGAACGTGGAGGAAGGAAATGACGTAACACCTGGTGTCAGAAGTAGAAAAACGTAACAATATTTACATCGCCATGTTCTTAAACCTAATTTAGAATCACACCTAAACGTGGAATATAAATCAGTTTACTGGTCTCAAAGATGTAAAGTAAGCAAAAATTTCTGATGAAAATCATCAATGAAAAACAAAACGAATTACAGTTGCTGCATATTTTAACTGAAATTTGTACAAGTCGATACACCTGCTGAAAACAATATGCCTTTGGTAATGAAGCGGAATTCAGCTACTCTCTGCTTGTATTTAACAATGTAATATTGGTTATAATAGTTAAGATGTGATTTTTTCTTACTCTAGAAAATAATATTGCCAAATCAAATTCCATTTTATTGGCTTGTGAATACATATATTCTGGAGGAACACTCCACTGTTTTCATTAAATGATTATGTGATACGTATATCTTATTACGAACGAAAATCTAGAATTTTCTTCAACAAGGATAGACAAGATATTGAAAAGTTTGAAAATATAGATTCTTATACGATAAAAAGTATGCATTTTAATATACTGTTGAGTTCTACAGGTTCGTGGATTTAGAGTGAGTGATGACAACACTTGTTGAAGGATCAAAACACAATTTATTCACCAGTATTACACAGGAGAGTTCCAAAAACATGTTTGCAGTGCTCAAAAAAACTGCGATAAACACGCTGAAACAATCAGGAACATAGCCTTCAGGCTATAACGGTGAAAATAGCTTCATGGCAAAGCACTAAAGTACAGCTCCCGACTCAGTCGATTGCTCTCGAGCTATTATCTGAACTCAAGAGACTACTACTGAACTCAATGTATTCTTCTACTCCGTATACAGGCGGGCATACATAGCTTTTTGACCTGCCTTCGAGAACATTTTCGGGAAAGCCGGTAAGGATTCGTTCTAGAGTGTTCTTATTCCGTCTATGGCATATCGCCAGTTTTGTCGCCAAATTGACGATTTCGCTCGAAATCTGGCAACCCTGCCTTTCCTTGCTTGTTTCTGGCAGTCCTAACCCCGCTTTGCCGGGAAGCTGTCTTACCGCAGTTGGGCATTCCGTAACAATACATATTTTAATGTATAATCCTACCTATATTTTATAGAACTACTAGATAAGACACAAAGCTTGACTGTAGTGCATATTACTCTTATTTTAGTTTTGAATCTTCAGCATCGTTCTGCATTTTCTTTTAGTAATTAATGAGTTAATGATATATTTTGTTGTAAGTAACAGCATTAAAAGAGTAATTTCATTGTGTATATAATAATGAGAGATTCAGCAATATAGTTGTAGATATTAAACTCATGACACATTTAACATAACTTATAGGTTCCTCAGCGTTAAGAAGTGGCTATTACGTAAAAAACAACAGGTGGAGCTTGCTCGGAAGAGAGGTTGGAAGGGATATTGGGTATGTCTGAAGGGCACGACGCTGCTGTTCTATCCTTGTGACAATAGGGACAACAGGGCAATAGACAGCGCTCCCAAACACCTCATCATAGTGGATGGAGCTATCATGCAACCTATACCAGAACATCCAAAAAGAGATTACATCTTTTGTCTTAGCACAGCATTTGGCGACGCTTATTTATTTCAGGTAATTTCCTTTATATTTTTCTAAACGCTTGCCTCCTAAATTGCCTCATATTCCTATTGCATGCAATTTTAGTATCCTATACGTAATGAGTATTTTACTTCTGTATTATGTAAGTTTTTACAATTTAAATTTGTTACTCTTTTAAAACTGGTAATTTGAATTTTAAAAGTGAAATATGACGCCCTGAGTCAGAGTGAGGTAAAAGATATATATGCCAAATTTCAAGAAGATTGGATAATATTGAGGGTTTGCAGACACTGATCATTTTTACCTCAAACTAGTGAAATTTCGAATATTGAAGTGTTTTGTAATTAATGGGCTTCTCGTGTATTTCTTTCCTTGGCCGCAATCTTTCAAAACTTACCCTGTCTCCAGCTATTTTTTACCGAGCTCTGGTGATCAATAGATATAAAATGGCAAAGAAAATCGAAAGAGTCACTCTTTGAAAATCCTCTTCATCTGCTCTTGCATTGGGATAGTAAAATGTTGCCTTCAGTTGCCCATGGGGTGTCAAAACTTAGGAAGACAGAGTTGCGATTTTAGTGACTGGCAAAGGTTTTTGAACATTTGCTTGGCGTATCTGTTTCCCTGAAAGGCACTGGTGTGCAAACTAGTTCTTTGGGAGGCGAACCGATTTGGTCTACGTGACAATATCGTCGGCATGTCTTTTGATATCGCAGCATCTAATACAGGACTGATCCAAGGAGCATGTACCAGAATTGCAAGGGAGTTCGGATGATCGTTATTGTGACGCCTTGCTTATCATCACACCCATGAACTAATTTTGAAAAGAGTATTTACCACTTGAGGCATACCATCAAGTGGACCTAATATCCAGATTTTTTTGAAGTTCCACAGTCTGTGGACTTGGCATGATGAAAAGTCATATATGATAATGTTGGATAAAGAAAGTCCCGTTCAAGGCTGTTAGAACAACGAGTGAAAATGGTTTACTACATCCAAAATGTCTAAAAGACAGACGTCATCCAAGAGAAGACTAGAAGGAGTTATTACATGTCTCACTCCTGTATCTAGGAGGTTGCTGTCAAAACGACTTCAGTTTCAGGATCCCAGGAGCTCTGCTACAAGCAACATGTACGGCAGAAACACTTAAAATTGTCACTAAACAGTTGCTTAGACGATAGTTGAAAGGAATGAAAATGATTGCACATTTTGTGAGCCTCATGTATGTTCGAATTTTTCACGAGGCAGCTGTAAGCTAATGGGCCCCAAAGAAGGATTTGTATATGTTATAGCCTCTGAGCACTTCTTCTGAGCCTAGATGTAGACGTAATAAAAGTGTCACAGTTGCTAAGAGACACCTTCGTTATTTGTCAGAAACAATCTTAGGATTGGCATTTTTGGACGAACGTATTACTCAGGCTGATAAGGAAAATGCAACTAAAAGCTTTGAAACCAAACCCGAAAAGAAAAAGGAAATTAAACGATTAGAGGGTAAAAAACCTAGTTTTTGAAGGAAACGACCTGAGCCATTTCGTTACTAATAAAACAAAGACGTTCTTTGAATTGTTTGAGATGGACGACGTGACAGAATACTGCAATGATTCTCTAAGGAGCAGTGAACGTTCTTAGGGTGATCCATGACATCGCAGAAAGAGGAATTGCTCTGATAAAATAGTTTAAAGAATCGGTCAGGGACAAACGATAAAACACTCCTTGTTAAAGGTAGTCGTGCATCACAGAAAGAGTTTTGCCAAGAGAACAAAGGGCATTCAAAGTTGATTCGCTTATCATGGCTGCCTGTTAATCGTAGTGTCTAGTTTTAATATTATTTTAAGTTTGTGATTTCTAGTTTTCCAATAAAAAGTAATTAACATTAAAAAATCGTATTTTTTGGCTACTTTTACAAAGTGATTAAACAGTGCAACCCTATTATCCAATCGTCTTGAAATTTGACATATATATCTTTTGCATCACTGAAACATGGGGAGTAAGAATTTTACATTTTATTTTTGACCTTACAAAACTGAAACACCCTAATATATATGCGTTACTTATTGGTTATATTTGCATACTTTTCAATATAAAGGTACTGTCACCATTGAAATATGATATTTTCGCAAATTTTAATATCTTTCTTAGATACGTATTAATTTGAAAATTACAAACAGCTAACTAATAATAAAAAGCTGTTTGTGAATTATCGAGTTGATGATAAATATCGTAAAAGCTTTTTCATTAAATGGGATTTCTTTACTTAGTTACCAAATAAAATCTGCTTTTTGAAAACATTGTAATTACTTGGTCACTTATGCCGTGAGAAAAACGTTTTTTTCACTGGCAGCAGGATTATAATCTATTATCTCTGTCACGCTGATATTGATAATATGATTAATAAAGGGCTTTTCTAATTCCAGATATTACAGGCTTCTTTTGCATATTCCTTTTCTCATAATATCGAATTTCTCTTCGTACTATTTCGCACTACTTGTTTTTTGTCTTGCCATGGAAACTTTAAGACAACTATAATAATAATGATGATGGCCTTCTAAACTGAGGAATTAAAAAGGTTATTTTACACGACAAATCGATAAAGCGGTGATTTCCAAGAAATTTAATTAAAATTTTAGAAGTGCTTTATGTGTCAGTAATGACTTTTTCAAAGGTGAAATTTGCAGCCTTCGTCTAGAATGGATAGCGTTTTCAGAAATAATACCATTCAAAAAATAAAATATGCATTTTCTAATGAGGAAATTTAGTTTTATCTAGTGGAAACTTTACAGTCCTCAGCTGTAAATATATATTAAGAAGTAATACTGTGTAGATACTAGAAAAATCTGCATTTGTTATTTAAGGGAAAAAGCTGCTTTAAATAACTTTTATTCTAGGTGTATAAATGTATAACCTGAAAAGTTTCCTGAAATAAATGTATTTTGAAATGAATGCTTCTCTAGCGCTAAAACTCGAAGTTTTATTTATTTTATTGTTGCCAAAAAGTGAACAGGATTATTATATTAAATTAAAAGTTTATTACGTTTAAATTATAGATTTATTGCGTTATGATTTGCAAAGACAAGATAATATAGGACTTTCAACTCGCTAAATAGTTTTCTGTTAACTAATCTGAGTAGTTATACTGTTATAATAGTCTTTACAAGGTGTACCAATATTTTAGGAATTAGTAAATATTTGATATAGTTTATCAAATATTTGATGTTTATAAACATCGCTTTATATGATTCAGCTTAAAATAAGAAAACCTAGCTCATCGTTATTTGTGTCAAATGTTAGTGTTTTTATTATTAACATATATTAAATAAAATATCGTTTAGGGGTTACCGTCCTGTTCGACAGGCGTACTTTTATGCAAGAAATAAAATTTAAGATTTTGATATAAAAGATTATTTTGTACGATTATGGTGACATTTTCTTCCTCCAATTACTTTCAGGCACCTTGTCATGTCGAACTAGAGAACTGGATTAATAGCATCCACTGCGCATGTGCTGCAGCTTTCGCAAGGCATCGTGGGAAAACTGGGACTCTGCATTTGCTACAAGAGGAAATCTTCCGGTTGGAAAAGGAAATTGAATCGGTTAGAGTTTTGATTTCTTACTTGCAGACCTGATTGCAAGATCTAAAAGTTTTTGTTTCTTATATCTAGAATAGAGCTGTTTTATGGTATAATCATTTTAGATACCTTTCACATTGCTAAATTCTTTACCAAAAATGCAATAAAATGAAAAATGTCACTGAATTTAAAGTGTTTAAGAAATTAGAAAAAAAGAACTTGCACTAAAACAGTATGCAGCTTGGGAATTACAGTTAGCTGCAAGAGGCTATATTTTAGTTATTTTCAAAGGGGAATTGTTTAAAGTAATTGAGCATTTTCGATAAGATAATATAATCGAATATTCCACTCTAACATCTACCTTTCACATAATTACTTACATGAACATTCTCTTAAATTATAAGTTCATGTGTTGGAAACTGGCCAAAGTATTGCGAAGAATGGATAAAGAAACTGCTGTGCTGAGTAAACAGCTTAGCGTGTTACTTATCAGTATCAGTCAATTATTATACATGTATCAGCTAATTTATTTTTCCATACTTTGCATATTTAAATCATTTTATACGTCCTCAAGTGATATTGCATGTTTCAGTTTACTAAATGCAGTGCTATATATTTTCGAGCAATAGAAATTTAACTTATTACGCCTAATTAATCTACTTTTCCTCTCATCATTACCAACTGTTAATATTTAGAAATATCAGTACTAAATACGGACGATATAACAAAGCTAAAATATAACGACTATAGTTTTCACTCTCTCTTAAAGACTTCTATCACATGTTTAATTACTGTGTAGGGATTTATATTTATTTTGAATAAACAGTTAAATTTATGCTTATGCTTTCTTTCCTATAAGCCTTCATTCCCCTAACTGTCAATGGCTTATTCACAAAGCCTACAGACCGTTTCTGCTGCTGTTTGCTCCGATTGGTTAAAACAGGAAACGTAGGGTTACAGAATCTAGCGCTTGGCTAGCGACTTTTGGTTAATCGCCTTTACAGTTTGTATTTGAGCGTCGTGTACCAAAAAGTGTGCATAACCCAGCGAAGAAACTGCAACTTAACAGTAACGAGCGCGGGGAAAAATTCTCAGCCTTCTAGGTCGCCGGTTCTATCCCCGCTAGTAGCTTTCAAAAACTCTGCTCTGCACGGATTTGTTTTTATTTTAAGGGGACTCATACACCTTAAACCTCTCCTGACCTTCGAATATGTAACTGTTACAAGAATTGGGATATTTTATTTATTTTAAAAGCAATTACTTCCAACTTTTTACAGCTGACTACATAATATAGCTGCTTTGGAAACTACCAGCCTGAAAGTTTGTGTTGCCACAAATATTTTTGTAATTTAATCCTCTTTGTGACAAAATATTTAGCCGTGTTTCCACCTTGCGCGCATGATATTTTAAAAATGGCTAATGGTACATACTTGAAATTAGATAGAATTCTTTATATAGGCACTATTTTCTAATTGAATCAACAATCTGATGAATATTTTAATATTGAAAAATTTTATGGACAAAAACATTACAAATTTTTTTAATAAAATACATTTTATAAACTCAACTAAAAATAAAATAAAAATTTAACATGAAATTTTTAGAATTTTAGGGTCACAGTAGTTTCCAAATGTTATAAAAGCTATATAGTATATATGGAATTAAATTATGAAACAGAATGTTTTAAACTGTGCGCGCAAGGTGGAAACATGACGAAAAATGTTGTCACAAAGCGGATTAAATTATAAAAATATTTGTGGCAACACAAACGTTCTGATCACTATTTCAGAAAGCAGCTATATTATATAGTCAGCTGTAAAAAGTTGGTAGTAATTGCTTTTAAAATAAACAAGTTATCCCAATTTTTGCAGCAGTAACCTATTCGAACATCTTATGGGCTTTAAGGTGTATGAGTCCCCTTAACTTTATTGAATGACTTTATCATTATTTGTCTTTTCGACTTCGGGTGCGGTGTTAAAAATTAAACACCTTTATTTTTTCTATTTTTATTAATTTTAATTTTTCTTATTTTTATTTACTGGTTTGTACTCTTTGTAATAGGTAACAGTAGCAAATAATAATTTGCAATAGGTACAAGATTACTATCCAAGATCCCGAAAAGCATTTCAATAGAAATAGCGCATAATGGAATAACCTAACCTAACCTAATGGTAGAATTCGCATTTATTCACGCGCGCTATCAAACTTAAATATTCTGGCATTGACAGTAAAAAGAAGCAATTTTTTTGCCTAGAAGGATGATATGATTCTCAATTTACCATGGGAAGGCAAATAAGTAGAAAAAGGTTTACGGTAAACAGTGGTGCAGAAATAAAATTCGTGACGGATAGTTAGGCTATCAAAGAAATAAAGGGAGTTTTTGAATTCAATTTCAAAAATAAAATGAATGGTTAGTTAACAGAATTCATAACAGGTAAAATCTTGATTGCGTTCGTTATTACAAAACAATATGCAAATGTGCCCTCTACTTAATGAATCTATGGTCAAAAAGACAGTTTTTTTTTAAATAATTTGACTTCAGAATGCAATCAGAATGCTTCAGAACGCATATAAATGTCAGTATGTAAAAATGGAATTTTGGAAGCCTGGTTTCAAAACATTTTACTCTTTCAAACAGAATGTTACTCAACAATTAATTACATCTAAAGAAATTGTAACTGAGCATTAGGAAGAAATATCCTTAAGTTTATCGACTGCTTGCAAAAATGCAAATTCGTAAGTATAGAAACTAAATATTTGGCTAAAAGGATATGCTATTGTACCTGTGTTCGAAAATGTAGGATCAAAAATAATTAATTCTAATTTTTCGAACTTCAGGAAGAACATAAATCCTACCTCAGTAAACAATAAGTGGTGTGATGTGGTGTATTTAATTACGGCAAAGCACACTAGGGCTATCTGCCTAAGGGGAGGGATGCCTTCGTGGAGGACTTTCGAAGGAAAACTGGCTCATATACACGTTAGACATGGGGAAAACCACGAAAGCACCCATGCAGCCACCCCGTTCACGGGATTCGAACCTCGGACCGAACTACCAGTGTTCAGCGACTTTACCGCTCGGCCGCTGGTGGGCTAAACAATAACTGGAATGAGCTATTTTTTAAATGTATAAATAAATGTACGAGAAGATGCAATAGCTATTTTAACAGTTATTAATATTAAATACACGGTCAGGATATTTTAGCTTTTGAAAAAGAAAGACTTGGGGTTGATCCCATTCGAAAATTTTACACCGACGTGTTTCTCTTTCAGACTGATAAATGCCCTTGCTTACTGCTATTAAGATGACAACTTTTTTACTTCCTTTTATGAAGCAAAGGAATTGTTTTAAAAAGCGAAAAGTAAGTAAAGCGAAAAATTTGAGGTATCATATTTCAACAAAAATATCCATTCTGACAGCTTTCGAATCCATTTGAACGCTTTTTTGCGTGGCATCTGTTTAAGGTGTTAAGGTTTTTATGCCTTTAATTAATCTACATGCAATAGTTGTAGAATTATCAACAGTTTAAAAGTTTAGCGGGCATTAGGTCTAACGAGGACTTCATTTGTTTATATTTGAAACTCTTAGCAGAGTAGTGAAAAGTGCACCAACTTCAGTGAATTTTACCCAGTTGGAACGGAATGTTAACTTTAAATTTTGTGCGCTGAAAATTAGGTTTTCCTGCTCGTAAGCGGATTGTTTGTTTTGACGTAGAAACTTTAATTTTAATTGTAAAAATACTTTTTAACTATATTTTGTGTCACGTTTTTCTGTACTCCAAAAGTTTTAATGAAGGTGTTTTGAATTTTCATGTACTTTTGTCATACCACGAAATGAGAATTGACCTGATTGAATACAAATATATATCTAATGAAAGTCGAGGAAATAAGTTTAAATGAAGTGCAGCAAAAATATGTATAATTTAATACGCGTACGAGGCAGTCGTGGTGTCCACATCAGATATTTCTATTCCCCTTTTATGCGAAGACTTTTTTAATTCATTGGTTAACACTAAAATGGTATACATTGGTTAGACATTACTTATAAGATAATAAATGAAATAATAATCTTTTATATATCCGTTGACTATTTTAAATATTGCAGTTAAATTTTTAAAGTGCTTGTGTTTTTCAGCTACCTATATTAACCTTCTTTAACAGCATTCTTGTTGAAAGTTCAAACATACAAACAAATGTTACTCTAAATAGATAACAACTACAATAAATTTAAGAGGAATAAAATTTAATACTTTAAATCCCATTTTGTGTATATGTTACTGTGAAAGACCGAAATTGGAGAATGTCGACTTTCACTGGAGAATATCAACATTCACCAAACAAATACGTCGGTGAAAGACCGAATATTTCCCTACATTCTTGTATATTCGGACCCTCACCGGTATATGTCGACAATCACAGATACAGGGTTGGACAAAAATATGGAAACACCTTTAGAAAAACATGTTTCTTTGCTTAATATGGTGTAGGAAACCCATTGGCATCCAAAACAGCTCGCAGTCTTCTCGGAATGAATAAATACAGTTCCTGTATGTTTGCCAAGGGAATATTATACCATTCTTCCTGCAAAACGGTGGCAAGTTCAGATAACGATGTTGGCGGTGGATAACGAGAACGCACTTTCCGTTCCAATGTAGACCACAAAGGTTCGATAATATCTAGGTCTGGTGACTGTGGTGGCCAGGGGAGATGGGACAACTCATTCTCGTGCTCAGAAAACCAGTCCTGGACAATATGAGCTGTGTGAACAGGGGCTCTGTCGTCTTGGAAGACACCATCACCATCGGGGAACAAAGTTTGTACCATGGGATGAACTTCATCGGCCAAAATGTTCACATAAGTCTTGGCAGTCATGCGCCCTGACACAATTATCATGAAGCTAGCAGAGAACCACGATATGGCTGCCCAAGCCATAACAGAACCCCCGCCATGTTTCACTCTTGGCAACAAGCAATCTGTATTATAAGCTTGAGAAGACGTTCTCCAGACGTAAACTCGGCCAGAAGTGGGAAACAATGTGAAAGAAGACTCGTCAGACCATATTACTCGCTTCCACTGCTCTATAGTCCAGGCTTTATGACTTAAACACCACCTTTTCCTGTTACGGGCATTAGCATCACTGATGAGTGGCTTCTCGATTGCAGAACGGCCAGCAATTCCCTGTTTATGAAGCTCCCTTCTAATTGTTTTGGTACTCACAGGGTTCGGTAACACAACATACATTCATTTCAGCAGTAACTTTTGCAGCTGCGGTCTTCTTATTTTTCGTCACAATTGCCCTTAATGATCGTCTGTCACGATCACTCAGGACACACTTTCGTCTGCGCTGTGATTTAGCAGATGATGTTTATCCTCTTTTCAAATATGCGGAATAAATCTTCGATACAGTATCTCTTGAAACACTAAACACCTCGGCTACCTTGCTTACAGAAGCACCTACCATACGTGCTCCAACAATTTGCCCACGTTCGAAGTCTGTTAACTCTGACATAATGCAATGACAACCTCACATAACAGTACTCCGACAACAACTGAACTGTTTAGCACATTTACGAAGTTGTATAGGGGGCGTCAGTAGTCAAAAACGCTAGCGCGACCTACATATTTCATTAAAATCAATCTTTCTTTTCAAACATGCATTTCACAAGGTGTTTCCATATTTTTGTCCATCCACTGTATGCTCCGGTGAAAGTCGAAAAGAGGGGTCATAAAGTGCCATAATAGTTTAAGTTGTTGCAATAAATAAGATTTGAATGACATAATTTAGTAAGTTTTCTATTACTGTCATTTTATTTTCTCATTTAGAACGTACTGTATAATTAAGTAAGTTTTTAACTTCTATTATTTTCTTTTCTCATTTTGAATGTATTGTGTGTTTCAGGTTCTCATGTTCTTAAGTTCTTATTTCAAGTCTCAAGTGCGTTTATTCGCGACTGAGTTACGGAGAAGAAAATATAATATTGTTATATGTTCAACATTCACCATTAGTACATGGTGAATGTCCGGTGTAAGTCAGAAATAAGAGTATTTGGAAAATATTTCGGACATACACCAAGAGACTATGTGAATGTTGACATTCACCGGTGAAAGTCGACATTCTCCAGATTTCGGTGTTTCACCGTAACATACATTTTAACAACTAAGCAAGTTACATGATTAGTTGAATATGTTTTTAATATTGTTTTCTAGGACTTTAAAATGAAGCACATGGCAGAGTTGCAGCTTACCGTAGTGGCCGACGCGGACAGCAGAGAAACGTTGACCAATCAAATAAGCCAGTGGGAGGAGAACATGGAGCGGTTGCACTGTGAACAGTTCCGCTTGCGGTGTTACATGTCTTCCTTACAGAATGGAGAACTTCCTAACCCAAAGGTACATTAAATTGTCCATTTATGAGATTACATCCGTCAATACGTCACCATGGCAACTGATATAGACCTAGCTGCAAGCACTTTGGAAAACAGCATTTACACTTCAGTGTATGAATAGTAGTATTCTAAACGCAAAATCCAGATGAGAATTTCCCTTTAAGTCACGTAAAGTTACACTTCAGATTAATGTAGCTAGAATTATACTTCAAATTAATATAGCTAAGATTTAAAATTCTCAGTCTCTCCGTTTTCGGTTGCTATATATATATTTCTAACTTTCCTCAAATAAATTTGAGAATTGCTTTTATATTTGAATTTTCAAAATATTCAGATATATTCGATTGGATAAAGCTCTGTTACGTGTCGATACGTTAAGTACATTAAAAATTACGAAAAGTCAGTTGAAATTAAGAAGATCTATTACTGATTGCTTTATTCTTTTTGCAAAACTGTGGAAATATTATTCAGAAACATGTGATTTCAAGCAACTATAAAAATTTAGATGTTCCTGCCACTTCATAATTCAACTAATCCCCACGTGCAGTATAGTTAGTTAATCAGCGTGTGAGAAGATGAGGTTATAACTTTGGTTAAATTTTGCAATTTGTTTCAAATCGTAGCTACGAAAGCGAAAGACAAATGTACGTAAACGATTCCTTTGCTGGTAGGTAATTACATTAATAATTGCTATGACCAAGATCTAAATGAGCACAATATAAACTCTAAAGAATAATATATTGAAACGAAAAAGGAATTGTAAAAATGGCCTCCTATTATAGTTAAATAATAAAAATTAATACATATATTTAATAAATGAACACAACATACATCAGTTAGCAATTAATTTAACAGGCTGAAGCAAAATTCGATGCTAAATAGAGATACAGGAAAAAATTATGCAAGATTTCATATTTATGCTAAATGTATTAGCATTCTGAAGTCAAGTTTGCATACTAAGAGGCATTATTAGTCCAAAGGGATTTGAATCCCGAAGGACTATTAGTTTCGTTTTGGCATTTTGCGTCGGACGGATAAATGTCGGTTCACTTTTCAAACTGTTGCCACAAAATGTTAGAGTCCTGCATTATATTTGAAGAAATTAAATAATGAAAAATCTGCATAAATGTATGTATATTTCTCGTATTGTGATAAAACAACGGTACATAGAGTCATCGAATTTTGAATAACGTAATCCTCCAACGAATGTGGAAGACCAAATTTGAAATTTGAAATTTGTTTTAGGATCGATTTCCTATTTTTTAAAACTTTGACGAATTTTTGATTAACAAACTCAAGGATTTCAAAGCGAGCAATGGCAACGTTGTGCAGAAAAAACATTTTTATCTCCAGCGCGTGAGTTTCTGAAACGGAAATTCTAAAGATGTGCTCGTTTTAAAACTATTTTGCGATATTGCTGTTGCACTGGATCTTATGGTTTAAGTGCGAGGAACATGATATTTAATAAAGAAAGGTAACACACAAAATGTTAAAAAACGCCCCTTTGGACGTAATTTAAAATCTGAAACATTTCAGATTTTTTTTATTTAATTATTTTATCCAACCGTTGAAAGCTTAAGATCTAATTTATTAACCTTCTTAAATCGCAGCAATAATTAGCCTTACGAAAACATAACTTGCATGTACTATAACAATACTAATGCAATTGGTATGCCTGAGATAAATTGACCAGGATATCCAGGATCTACAAATTCAAAGTTAATCCTCAATTTCTAGTACACAGAAAAGTTCGTTGAAGAAGTATTGAGTCGTTGAAGAAGCATTGAGTCTTTAAGGAAGTATTCAGTCGTTGAAAGAGTTAACCCCTGAATTTTGAATGTTCCCTTGGGCTGACACCTAAAGCCTTAGTTTGCGTAAAGATATTGGGCAGTGCCTTAGAAAAATTATATCAAATTTTTCCTCATCCTGAGCCTAGCGTTGTCAAACAAGTGGCTTCACTATGTGCATTACAAATGTATGGGGGTAACTCTAAACGCTTTCTGCTCAAATTCGCTATGACACTGAACTTACAAGGAAGGTCGTCTCGAAACCTTGAACTCTCATTCTCTCGGAAAATGTATGAATCTGATCATGTAGAAATACATAATATTTAAAAAATGAATTGTAGATATTATACAGATAGGCAGTTAACAAACTGCAAAAAATAACGACTTTTGGAGATAGTGATATAACGACATTCCAGATTTTCAAAATACAATAGATTGCAATAATGCAGTTGTTATTATCTGTAATATCATTCGTCTAAATTTATTTGTACCTACTTTTCATTGTCTTTTTCAGTACTTTTCCTCCATCGAAAAATTTTATTTAGCTAATACTAATATCTATATCCCAAACTAATTTAACTTTTGTTCTTGCAGAGTTTATTGACTCATGTATCCAAAGCAACAAAAGCTACTTTGAACAAATTAGGTGTATTTACCGTTTCCTCTTTCCATGCCTATATCTGTGCCCGAAGTCCTTCCTTGCTCACTAACCTTCTTTCCGGTAGAGGTGCCACTAAAAGAAGATCTCTATCCAGATCCAATAGCGGAAGGTATAACAAAATTACTTATATAAGAATTTATATTTAAGCATTTGCATTTCTTTAAGTTTTAAGCATTTGTATCTCTTCTTTTATTTCTGTTGTGACGTGGTTTAATGGCATAGTTTTGCAAGTTTTGCCCTGTAGTTTACCAACACAGAAGGTTGGTAAAGTATTATCAGCCGCTTCTTAATATAAAAGACTTTGCTGAGAAAAGAAGCATGTTTCCTTCAAAGAACGATATAAAAGTTCATAATTTTTTATTTTCAAATAAAAAATTCGAAACTCTGTTCAGAAAATCATTTATAAAAAAACCTTTCTGTAAATCTCCTTTAACGGCCTTTTAAAACAGAAAGAACCAAATCTTTACATTAGTAAAAAAAAGCTAATCTTTATTTCCTTGTACGGGAAGTATTGTAATCTCGAAATATTTAGGGTATCATATTTCAAAGAGAACATCCATTTTGACCGCTCTGGAATCCACTGGAGCGATGTTTTTGTGTGACGTCTAAGCGTACAGTCAGAATAAAGGATTCTTTTCTTACGGAATTCATTTAAAACGAAATCAGAAGAGATTTGTTTCGTGACATCTGTACGTACATACGTACGTACGTATGTATGTATCTCGCATAACTCAAAAACGAGTAGTCTCAGAACGATGCAAATTTGTATGTGGGACTGCTATAACATGTAGCTGTGCACCTCCCTTTTCGGTTGTAATCGGAGCACCAAACGTGTATATATATGTACCCACTCTGTTACCAGCTCGGTGAGCTCATTGTTTTTATTCATACATGTTGGTAAATTGTGTATTTTTGGCTTTAGAAGTGTTCAAATTATGCTACTCTTATATTCCAGTTAAGGTTTTTTATGCCTTTAGCCGCTCTGCATCGAATAGTTTCAGAATTACCAACAATTTAAATGCATAAGAAGCGAATTAACCCTAAAGATGCCACCATTTGTTTCCATTTGAAACCCTTAGAACAATAGTGAATTAAGTCAGTTTCTGCACCAACTTCTGTATTTTTGGCTAGGCCTAGCGACAAAGAATGCTCCACCAATTAAGTACGAATGCTGGTAACAGGCAGTACAGGCAGTACACCAACATGTAACAGGCAGTACACCAACACAGCTGGTGGTAAGTTAGTGTCTTTTTGCCGAGTGGAACCAAAAGTAACTTTTCAATTTTGTGCACCGAAAAATATGTCTTCCTGCCCGCAGAACGAATTGCTTGTTTTGCCATAGAAACTGTAATTTTAACTGTAAAAAAAAAAATGTTTTAACTGTATTTGATGTTTTATGTTTTTCTGTATTTTATAATTTTTAAGGAAAATTTTCTGAGTTTTTATGTATTTTTGCTTTGCCGCGAAGTGAGTACTGAATTGATTGAATGAGAAATATATCTCTAATGAAGAATTAAAACTTAAATATTTAATTAAATAGTCTTCTTATAGTAATAAAAGAATCAGGTTTAGCATAATTATATTTGTAGCATATTTATAAATTTTGCATAAACCCGCATTATTCAGTATTTCTTTATAGATTTTTATATGTTAAAATATAATTTTGAAATAAGACTTCTAAGTAAAAATGCTTCATTATATCGTCAAAGTTTTGTAACACCAAATTTTTAGAAAAAGCATTAAAATTATGTTTATTCTTAACAAAATGCGCATCTGAACGCAGAATTAGAGCTTATGATGTCTCAATCTGCACTTTCATTTTAAGTAGTTTAATAATTTTACGTTTTCTTCCAGACGGTCCCTCAGTCTTACAACAACTTCAAGTTGCAGTTTAGATTTGCCGTCTATGCCTGAAAGGTCAATCAAGATACAGATTCCTGATAATCAGGTAACGTATTTTGAACAGCAGCATCACTTCAGTAGCAATTAAAATGTAAAAATTATAATTTAAAAGAATTCTGAAGGATTTCAGATTTTAACGGTCTTCCAGAAGGGTTTGTTAAGGTTTTTAACGCTCTCGCTGAGCATGCAGTCGTCTGCTGTTACACTCATTGCTATTTTTTTAAGCTTTATTATTAAGCATACACCATTTTTTTCGTACTTACGCCATATGCAATTCAACAGAAAAATTAGGAAAATTTTAAAAGCAGCGTAGCAGTATACGCTTAAAATTCCCGATGCAGCGATAAGTGTTTTTCTGTTTTTTTTTTCACTATTTTCACTTCAAGTCATCATATCAATGTGCAGTTTTCTTGCTAAGACGGCTTTACAATTTTTTTATTATTATTATTAACGTTTTGTGTGTACTTAATGTTATTTTATTAAATATCACGTCTTTGGAGCTTACACCATATAGAATTTTATTTAACAATAAAATCATAAAAACAACATAAAAATATTTAAAAACAGCATTGTTTAGATTTTTTGATAGATAGTCTCGCACGCTGGAGACAATTCCCCCCCCACACACACACACTGCTGCCACTGATTGCTTTGAAGTCGTTGAGTTTGTTAATCAAAAATTCCTTAAAGATTTATATAATATATGAAATAGATAATAAAACAAATTCGAAATTCAAAATTTGGGCTTCCAGGTGCTCGTGTTTGGGTGGAGGACTACGTTATTCAAAATTGGAAGGCTCTAAGTACCGTTGTTTTCTTTACAATGCGAGAAACGTGTATATATGTTACGGTGAAACACCGAAATCTGGAGAATGTCGACTTTCACCGGTGAATGTCAACATTCACATAGTCTCTTGGTGTATGTCCGAAATATTTTCCAAATACTCTTATTTCTGACTTACACCGGTCAATGTCGACATTCACCATGTACTAATGGTGAATGTTGAACATATAACAATATTATATTTTTTTTCTCCGTAATTCAGTCGCGAATAAACGCACTTGAGACTTGAAATAAGCACTTAAGAACATGAGAACCTAAAACACACAATCCATTCAAAATGAGAAAGGAAAATAATAGAAATTAAAAACTTACTTAATTATACAGTACGTTCTAAATGAGAAAATAAAATAACAGTCATAAAAAACTTACTAAATTATGTGATTCAAATCTTATTTATTGCAACAACTTAAAATATTATGGCACTTTATGACCTCTCTTTTCGACTTTCACCAGAGCATATCTGTGATTGCCGACATACACCGATGAGGGTCCGAATATACAAGAATGTAATGCAATATTCGATCTTTCACCAACGCATTTGGTGAATGTTGACATTCTCCGGTGAAAGTCGACATTCTCCAATTTCGGGTTTTCACGGTAACATATATATTCATGCAGGTTCTTCATTATTCAGTTTCTTTAAATATAATACAGGACGATGATATTTGGTGGCAACAATTTGAAAAATGAGATGCCGTTTTTAGTGATGCAGCAAAAATTCTAGACTAATATCTCATTCAGGACTAAGTTCCATTTTGGGTTAATAATTAATTAAATAAAATTCTTGTTGTAAATCTTATTTTTATTAAAGATATGAAGATCTATGTTTAAGAGTAAAATTATAATAAGATGATGGTTTGATTTTCATTTTCTACGAAACCTAGAACAATACTTATGTAATTTCAATTATTTTTTCCATTTACTTCTTTGAAAATAGTAAAAATATCAAAACAGAAATTCTAGTGAAATGCACTTTGATCAGATGCTGTGCAATTTTGACCACTCAGTGGATACTTCTTTCTGAAATCTACCCTATTCAGTAGGCCAATCGATGGCCGAGAGGTAAAGTCGCTGAACACTGATAGTTCGGTTCGAGGTTCTAAATACCGCAAACGGACTGGATGCATGGGCGTTTTCGCGGTTTTGTCCTTGTGTAATGTGTGTGCGAGCCAGTTTCCCTTAAAAACCACTCCACGAAAGCAACCCTTCCCTTAGACCGATAGCCCTAGTGGGGCTTTGCCATAATCTCAACAAACTAAACCAATCCAAATAATTTATATTCGAGAATTACTTAAGAAATGCCGAAACACAAAAGGACTGTTGTTACCAGGGCCAGCTGAGGCCAAGCGGGTATTAAATTTTGTTTTATTTGCTTATAAATTTTTGTTTCATTAAATGCAGCACGAAGTATAACAGATAATTTTGCTCTTGAAATGTAATTAATTCCACCATTTCTATGATGTATACGATAGCTATACAATTATTATAACAAGTACTGGATATCATGACAGCAAGAAAGACAAATATATCTAAAAGGCATAATACCAGTGATGATCTTCGAATTTTACCAAATGGGTTGCGAATGCATACAGTTACGAAGTACGAAAGAAAAGAAAAAAAATATATCCCATGACTTGGTGCTGAACCTAATGCAATAATTAAAAAATAACTAAATCTGAAATGTTTATTTATTTTTTAATCAGATTCAGATTTTAAATTACGTCCAAAGGGGCGTTTTTTTAATATTTTGTGTGTTAGGTTTATTTATTAAATATCATGTTCTTCGCGCTTAAACCATAAAGTTCAGTTCAACAGCAATATCGCAAAATAATTTTAAAATGAGCATATCTTTAGAATTTCCGATACACAGTCTATCGCGCTGGAGATAAATTTTTTTTTTTTTTTTTTTTTTTTTTTTTTTTTTTTTTTGTCGTACAGTGTTGTCATTGCTCGCTTTGAAATAGTTGAGATTGTTAATCAAAAATTCGTTAAAGTTTTACAAAATATGAAATATATAATAAAACAAATTCCAAATTTGGGCTTCTAGATGCCCATATTCGCAAGGCAACGTACGTTTCCCACAGTACGTTATTAAAAATTTGATGTTTCTAAGTACTATTATTTTATCACAATAAGAGAAACATATATACATGTGATGTACCAGCTTTTGACCGGAATAAATAGATTGGTGAAGAATCATAGATGTAGTCGTAGCTTAAATTATCAGACGATAAGTTTTAAAATCAGGATCCATTTATTATATTTCAGGAGAAAATAGCAGTTACAAAAATTAAGAACTCCGGAGTAAATAAAAAGAATTACTAATAAATTTTTGTATGATGTTTACTGCATCGTTACATCAAAGAAAAGACCCCGATATTCTTTTGCGAGTCCTTTTATAGCCTCTGGAAAGGCGGAGCTTCCAAGAAATGACGTCAGCCTGGTCAGCCATTCCAGTTCGCTTTAAATATCTCCAGAACATTCTATAACTGCACGTGTAGAAAAGGCGGGAAAAACAACTTGGCTACGGGGCTGTGAATTTAATTCCACGTACTTTCAAATAAGAGAACGTCGCCATTAAAAATAAAAAGAACATACAGTTAGAATTTTAAGTGTATTCTTGACTATGGAACTTTATTATTACATACATTTATGCAGATTCTTCATTATTTAATTTCTTTAAAGATAATATAGAGCTCCAATGTTTGGTGGCAACAATTTGAAAAGTGACCGACAATTACAATGAACCAACGCAAAATGCCAAAACGAAATTAACAGTCCTTCTGGCAGTGGGCAAATTATTTTAATTTAAATAATTAAATTCAGTGGGCTTTTAAATTCAGTGGGCAAATTGTCCCTTTGGACTAATGATTCAAGTTTAGGTGTTTTCTCTGCATGTTATTCCTAATGTTAGTTTTAAAACTAAGCTTTAATTTGTATGCAAAGAAAAGCTTGGTAATCTGAAATTTTATTTTTAAATAATTTCCTTACCTTGAATGTTTTTCCTCTGCTCAGCCATTGTGTCGGACGTTTTTTTATTTTTTTCCAGAAGTGTAAGATCTGATTTCTGAAGTGTAAGATTATTTATAAAAACATTTCTAATATTTGCTAAATTACGTAATTTCTCGCTCGAGTAAAGAGTTTTTTCCACTATCGAAAATCCCAATTACAATCAAAAGGGAAAAAATTAGAAATATGGGAAAACTGTGTGGTTTTTCGAATTGGGAAAAGGGAATTCCATTAAACCTCAGAAGAGTTTAAATTTACATGCTACTGGAAATATTTTAGGGATTATAAACCGAAAGCAATAAATATACTTTATTAAATACTACATTAATTTAAAAAAGATAAATCTTTCTAGTTTGCTGTAAATGTTTTACATGCTCATAAAATTAATTTAAGACACTTAAAAATATATACTATAGAGTTTATCTCAGATAACTGGAATTCTATTCTATTTTAGAAGTGCAGTAGAGTACAGTATAAAGATTTAATATTTTACATATTAAATTGCAAGCTCTGAGAAAAACCAGTCAAAGACGTGTAGATTATATTTATGTACATGGCAGGAAATATCTATTTCAGTCGTAATCAATTGGTATAAATATTTTTCACGTTAATTGGTAGGGCAAGAAGAAGTAAATTTCTTTTAAATATATTAATTATATAAACATCAACTTAATGGATTGGATTGGATTGTACTGGATTATTTAATTATGGCGAAGCACACGAGGGCTATCTGCCTAAAGGGAGGGATGCCTTCGTGTAGGACTTTCTTAGGGAAACTGGCTCGTATACACGTTACACATGGGGAAAATCCCGAAAACGCCCATGCAGCCAGCCCGCTTGCGGGATTCGAACCTCAGACCGAACTACCAGTGTTCAGCGTCTTTACCGCTCGGCCGCTGGTGGGCCAAACATCAGCTTAAAGCCAGGCATCTGGAATTTTAAAACGACTGTCTAGTCCACCTATTATTTAAACGCTTTTAATTTTTCATTATTTTGCTTCTGCAATGATAAATGTCATTTATTGTTCATATAATAATGAAGTGATCTTTTCAGAAAACTCGAATTATCAAATCTTTTATGGCAGGAAATTTATCAACGAAAAATAATTCTCAATTCTGCTTTTAATTGCTTAACCTTTTCTACTTTAAAATATTGACACAGTCTATGATGTTCAGTCTAAATATAACTAATAACGTTTTACTTAATATATAATTACATAAGTAATTAATAAATTATTTATTAATATATATTAATTACTTATATTATTTAATATTACTATTCACAGGAAAAAGCTACTTAATAAAGTAGTAAATTAGGAAAAAGCTACTTTATATCTCACGTAAAATTGACTTCGCATATTTGTCACCTGATAGATTTTAGAAAGGGTTATCGTAAATGTTCTGAATCTTTCTAACTGTTCAATTTTTAGTACATTTTTGTTATTTAATGCAACAGATAAATTCCAGAGAGCTGTATCTTATTCTAATTGCCAGATTGAGATATTTTTAATGGCCTGGCGCATTATTTAATAGCCATTAGCCTTGCACCACTACAACGGCCGAGAATAATGGCCATTTTGTTATGGAAGTGCCTAATAGGTTGCCTAAGGGGGAAGGATAGTTACAACCCTGCCTTTTCTGGGATTCGATCCCAGGCCCATTGCTACAGCAGTCAACGTCACTAACAACTATACCGTCTAGGCGGCAAACTCAAAAATAGAATACAGGTGTTCTGTGTTCACACCCAAACTACGTTAGCTGCCTATCAGGTTCTATTACTAAAGAAGCTCGCGAACGGGCTGGCTGCATGGGTGTTTTCGTGGTTTTCCCCATGTGTAACGTGTATACGAGCCAGTTTCTCTTAGAAAGTCCTCCACGAAGGCATCCCTCCCCTTAGGCAGATAGCCCTCGTGTGCTTTGTCATAATTAAATACACCACACCACATCTATTACTAAAAGTACTAGGTTAAACTAAGATATAAAATTATGTCCAATAGCATTATTATACGATATACAATTAGCCCAAGAGTCCAGTTATGTCCAATGGCATTATTATTATATGTAAATTAACCCAAGAGCATTATTATAGTACCTAGAGGACAAAAATTTTAAAGTATTCTTAAGATCTTGTTACTGCGCATAATTCTAAGGACAAAAAATAGTCATAATCAAAACTTCAAGTACTAAGAAATTAAATATTTAATGTTGTTTAAAACTGAAAAATTCAATATTTAAATGACTTAAAACATTAAAACTAATACCTTTTCAGAATATATGTTAGTCATATAATTTTCATACTTGAAATAAGGTATTTAATTAATAAAATAATGCTCGACTGAGCTACCTGCTTGAACGACTTCGTTAGTAGAAACATAATAAGAATTCTTGAAACTATGCATAGAAAATTGTCTATTCAGAAGAAAACTAATTACTCAGGAATAAGAAAATAACAAATATTTCTTTTATCTGTTATTTAGTAACTGGTTCCTAGGTTAAAATCGTTATATTTAATGCTGTAACTTCTAAAGACGCTACGTAATCTTTTTGTTTCTACAACTTTATGTAGACTAGAATGGCAACGGTAAAAATAATAGTATGATTTAGAATAATAATGTTGTTTTAGAATATCGATATCTTAAAGTAATAATTTTCGTTAAAATATAGTAATGAAAAGTTATTCTTAAGCACATAAATACCGTTTTCGTGACGTTTATTTACAGTATTTCATTTCTAATTTGAAGGAATTATTGATTGATTCAAAACTTTTCTGAATTTTCAATAATCTATTGCAAGTGTTAGTCATTTTTCCTTCTCTTTTTCCAGACTGTATCCACCACATCTTTGAATGTTAGAGATAATATGAGTGTAGAGGAAGTACTATGGAGCGCATGCGCCAAAAAGCAGTTGTCTCCCAATGATCATTTCCTTCGAGCAAAGAAGCGGAAAGATGTGGACGAGTATTTTGTTCCTCCGAGAACAGAAGTCATAGAAAATCTCATTAATGTACGTTTTACAATCGATTTATAAAGTTTTATATGAAATTAAGTATTTTTTGAAAAACTTTACAACCTTTATAAATAATTCTTAGTCTTTCTTTTAGACTTCTTTGCTTATATTTAGTGCACATTTAAAATAAAAAATGAGTTAGAACATGTCATCCTGCTTTTATAAATGAATATATATGTTTTTCTTTAATTTTTTAAAACATTTTTTTAAATATTTACCTTCATACTTCTTCTACAATTATTTATAAAGATTATTGTTTTACACATGCTTGTGTTTTTAAATAATTTTTTTAAATTGTTTCCTTTTCTGTTGCCTTTTAAAATCATAATGATTACTACTTTTGAAATCTGAATGTATAAACTGTTTAAATAAATTTTACATACTTGCTTTACAAATTTTACGCAACACTAAGAAAGTCTTTTTGAAATTTACACTCTTTTTTTCAGGCATTCAATTAATATAGAATTTTATTGAATTAATAAATATTCAATGGTATTTAAGGGTCAAATATTCAACGATATGTAAATAGTAATTCAAAAACAATAATTTTGATAATTTTTGGTTATCTAAAATAAAAAATGCTTATTTTTGTAATCTAGTTTAGCAAAAGTATCATTTTTTATCACTTCGATTCAGAATATACTATATATTGATTTAATAACTATCCACTAAATCTTTGTTTTAGAAATATTTACAAATAAGTCATTATTGCTCTTTTAGTCGTTTTTATTTTAAATACTTGCTTTTTAAACTCTTACAAATTATTGCTTTTCACTGTTCATTTCTTAATCACACCATAATGGTATTTTTTATCTGCTTCATGCACAATTTTCCGTATTGCGTGAATTAATTCAAATTGATTAAGAAATAATTAATTCTTTTTCACAACCGAGATTGTGTATTTCGCATTCAATTAATTCAGTTCTCACTTCGCGACAAGGCAAAAATACATAAAAACTCAAAATATCTATATTAAAAATTACGAAGTAAATCTTAAACACTTATTTCCTCGAAAGAATTCCAGAAAGGATTAAGTATGATTTAATTGGCAATAATAAATGAAGGCGTTTTCTTTGTTGTTGGGAAGGTAAGTTTCTCTAGATTGGCAACAAATCCACTACTTTGCTGTTTCAAATGTAAGCAATCAATGGCCGCCCTCAAAAAAAGGCTTAGCGGCACTTAGACAACTTTAAAATTGATGATAATTTCTAAAAATATTGCATACAGATTTACTAAAGGGTGTAAAATTCTTAACCTGAAGATAAAAACAACATAATTCAATCATTTTTTAAGCAAAAAATGTACAATTTACAAACATATAAGAGTAAAGAAACTGAGATCACTGAGCCGGGTAACAGAGGGGATATATACATAAATATATTTATATACGTTTGGTGCGGCCGATTGCAGCCAAATTACGAGGCGCACATCTACATGTTATAGCAGTCCTATATACAAAATTTCAACGTTCTGAGGCTACTCGTAACTAATTTCGTGGCGTCTGTACGAACGTATGTACACGAAAAATTCTCTTCAGATATAATTTTAAAGCAGTTTTATAATTTTTTTGGAGGAAACCAGTCTTTTATTCTGTCCTTACGTACAGATATCACGCAAAAACATCGTTAAATTGCATTCGATAGCGGTCAAAATGGATATTTTCGTTGAAATATGCTGCCTAAAACTTTTCGCGATTACAGTACTTCCTTTTTACTTCGTACAAGGAAGTAAAAAGAGTTGCAGAAGCGATATTTAATTCCACTGAAATTTATGTTATGTTCACCCATTTACATTGCAATGGATTTATTCTAACTGCAACATGGAATGAATCATAAAATAGCCTTTAAGCATAAATATTGATAAATAAACCCGTAATCCCGATGTATTAATAGCACTTTCTTGAAACGATGATTAATGGTTTTTAACTTTGTTTTTTTTTCCTGCAGTATCTACATAGTTCTGTATCTTCAAAGTAAATGTGTATTATTGAAATGTGTGATATTTCGTTTTCCTGAGAGATTGATGAGTTAGTTAATAAATGTGATGTTCATTATATCTATTAATACCATTAACTCCCCCAACTCCCATCTATTAATGCCATTATATCTATTAACTCCCATCTATTAATACCATACTCCCCCAACTTATATATTTCGTAAAAGAATTGTTATAAAAAATTATTTTAAGCTTTCCTCCTTCCTTCCTTGAAAGTCTTTAAAAATATCTGTTTTATCTCTACAGCAATACGAAGTGCTTGAAGTGTGTCCTAAAGTGCTGTATCAGGTGGAACTTGGTCGCCAAAGTCTCGAGCAGTTATTCGGTTTCAGCGTAGAGGCAGAGCTGGTAGAAAATGTAGATCACCAAGACGAGCTCTGCGTCTACGTCAGCAGAGTAGAAGAGGGTAGCGTTGCTTATCAACAAGGTATGACTTTGACAAGTTTCTAGAAAATTATGAAAACTTTTAATTTACATCCTAGCTAAATGCTATTATTAAGTAAGAAACATTATTTATAAAGTTACGTCTTAAATGATATAATACTTTTCAATATGTTATTTTCAATGCGCTTCGTTACGAATTTGAGTCATTAATGGCACACTTTATGAACACTAGCACATAAAGTTTTAATATCATTACATATATTTAGTTTCTGCGAGTTTTCAGGGCAATACCTTGTAAAGTTGCGCGCTTCCAACCTGCATGCAACAAAGTGGTGACTGCTGAGAGCTGGAAATTAGACAGAGTCTTGAGAAGGGTTTAAATCCCTTTTTATTCAACTTTAGAAATTACAAATGCGTGCTCTTGACGCTCACAAACTACGCCGACCCGGCGGTAAAATAAAAATAAGGAACTGCAAAGAGATACTAACAAGTGACTAACTACGAGGCTCTCTAAACGTAACTAACCTCACCGCGTTCTAAAATACCGCTGATAATTCAGCAAACTCTGAAAAGATTAACAATTTGCCGAGGCAAGCATACAGGCCGAAACGCGTGGTTCTTCAATTTCTAACTAGCCACCTCCACACTCGTGAAGCAAGAAAGCACACCTTCGAACTCTTTTCCTTTCTATTTAACTCAGAATACTTCCGCTGACAATTTGAATCCTTGCGCGTTCTACTAAAATTTACATACTCTGGCATTGGCAGTTCCAGGGGAAAGTAAGGCTTAACAGGAAAGATAGTTTAAACTTAAAATAAATGTTAGTTAAAATAAATATAAACCCTACAACCTAAATGAATACCTATTTATGAAACAAAATGTATACAATATGAACCTTCTCAATGTATTTTAAAATCTTCTCTCTGGCTTAAATAATTATTTCAGAATCGAGTGAGAGATAATTTAAAAAGAAATCTCAATATCTTAATTCCTGAGTACAAGCGCTTATGGAATACATGATGCAAAAAGAATTCCGAATTCCATTCAAAATTATCAAAACATACATCATAAAATCAACCTGTTACTACGTAAAGAACAAATTCTACAGTTTATAATAATTTTGTTAAAAAAGTTTTAATTAGAAACAATTATACATTAATAAAACGACTTTCAAAATTCGTATTACAATTAAAATACGATACTTAACTGAGCGTTTACAAATTTTCTTCTCAGAATAAAATTAAGTGAACATGCATAATACGTGTGATATTTATGTTCTAAATTTTTAAAGCAGCCAGCCAGAATGAGAAAAATGATGCATATCTTCATGCAGCGTAGTTCAATGTGGCCATCTTAAATTTTATAAATCTTAAATTAGAAAAGCTTTTTATTAAATTGTACATTAGGTGCCTAATCTCAAAAATTCTAGTCAAGGGTCAGTACGGAATGTGCAAAACTATTTAATTTACGTTTTTCTAATTTAAGATTTTTTTTTAAATTTGTCTAATGTTTAAACCTTTTTAGCCTTACAAAACGCACATTGGTTATTTCAAAATCAGGCTGCACTTTTACATCTCTCGAAACATGAACCACTTTCATGAAGATGCCACGAAAATTGTAAAATTATGTTTTTCAAGATTTTTACTTTTGTTTATCAGTTTTCCTCATTTTTAAGCAATGGTTGTTTTCACTGTTTTGACCTTACATGTTTTTCATTTGTTCCCTACTTTGATGTACCTGAAATATAAATTTTAAGTTTACTATCACTTTTAACTTTTATGATATATTTATACATAAAATAAGAAATTTAGAATCAGTTTTACAAAGATCAAAATTTGAAATTCATAATGTAAAAAAGAATTTAATCAATGATAAACTAAAACTTTTAAACAAGTAATACCCTAATTTAAAAAAACTCAATGAAGTTTACAGAAAAAGAACATAATAGAAGAGTAATTCAATCAACTTCAATGCTACTTCGTCAAGAGGAGAAACACTGAAATCAATTGAAAACTCTCTTTCGCAGAAAGTTGTCGGAAGTTTTCATGCTGCTCTTTGGAAAAGACCAAAACGCTTTCAACCGTATATTACTTTATTATGTTGTTTGTTTTTGCTTCAGTTTTGATTTATATTAAATATTTTTCCTGTTAGTAAGCTAATGACTTTTACTGATTTAATTATTTTAATAATTAATTAACAATTATTTTAATTAATAATTTAATTAAATTATTTTTATTGTATCATGATTATATATATATATATATTCGCTAATTAGTGAATATTTCGGGAATCACATTGTTATTTTTTAACTTTTCCCTTTCATTCTTAAAATAGATTGGAAGAGTCAAAATAGAATATTAACTGCTATGTTTATAATGTCTGTCATTCCCTACTTTATTTCAGTTCCAGCCTAGCTCTGCGTATGAACTCGTTTATATAGTTTCAAATTCATTGCCTTCCAAAGAATTTACTAAAACCAACGGTCATCATGTTTCAAAGGCTGCGTAAATGCACCATAGAGATATCAGGAATGGCTTCCGATATGGGCATTTCCTGTAGCCCTTGCATAATTTCTCGATCTTTCTCGCAGTGTGACAACAAAGCATAAAGCTGCAAGCACTTTCTTTTTCTTTCTTAGAGATCTTTTCAAAACTATATTAAATATCAAAAGCAATGTTCTCTTCAAAGATGCAAAATTTCAAAATAATATGGATTCTGAAGTCAAAGCGCCCTTGCTGGTTTCCTGAATGAAACGTTGCAGTCATGTGTTAAGAAAGATTCTTTTAAGTCTGTCTTTGTGTACTGAAATTTTAATCATTTCTCTAGAAAGAAATTGAATAACCACCTTCTGTGAGCGCTAATCCCTTAGGCACTAAGTATTTAAAATTTCATAAGTGGAAATAGAGTTATATGTATTGCAAAAGATTTTAATATTTAAAATTTCATAAGTGGAAATAGAGTTATATGTATTGCAAAAGATTTCTCGTGGATATATGAAATAGAAGTGAACCAATAGCTGATCTAAACTCATTTGATGTAACCACGTAAGGATCCTAAGTTCTACTAACGTTTATTTTATTTTAAAACTGTACTATCACTTCTTATTTTCTACTTCCGGCCAGAATTAAATGCTTTAACTTGTTTATGCAAATTGTCTTGCTAACGCCCAAGTACTTAAGTTGTGGCTTTTTGCCAAGCGAGAGAAAGAGAAGGAGTTTTAGGAAGCAAGCACTGTAGTTTTACGAGTTTTCACTCGGTTGCTGGTTGCCTTTAAGGCCAGAGGTTTAGCCCTCTTGATATTTGCAGACGTATCGTAGTTTCAGCAGCTCGACGTACTACATACGTACCTTTCTTTAAATAAAGGCCAGTCTTAGTGCTAGGCATTTGTATACTAATTCAAAGTTTTCGTATACCCTTTCTGCTTGTGTTGTCTACTTCACACTTTCTTGAACATAGCTTGAGTAAGCTCCCTGTTCCTATGCAGAACCATTCATGTTTGCAAAGCAAATCAAGAGAAACGCAAGCCCTGACAACCAAAATGGTCTGTTTGTTATTCTTGTCCAGTTTATAGTGAAAGTATCACAGATTCTGTCGTTTCTTTGCTTCGAGAAATATTTCTATGACTGTGATCTACTTGACTCTAGTAAAAGGTTGCTTTGGGGGTTTTTCAGCCAAACAACCCAAAACTGACATTTCTGATACCTTTCTTCCAAATTCATAAAATTTCCTCACTCGTATTTATATTATTTTAAACTATTCTGTCTTTTATTTTTCTTCATCATCAAGTAGGAGAAATTTATTACACCCTTTAGCTTCTCATCTAAAATGAATAACTTTAAATTATAGCGTTTTTGTTCTAATATGGAACATCTTTTTGTTAAGGTTTAATGAAAGGAGACGAGATCATGGTGATCAATGGTGCCATCGTCAGCGATTTGGATATGATGTACATCGAAAGCATCTTACAAGAGGAGCAATCTCTTTGTATGATGATGAGATCATCGAGGACTGAGCCTCCAGATCTGGCTAGTGCGATGAGAACTACCACAGACGATTACATTGAATCTTTGGTATGTCCTCCCCCACCTGGAGACTCTGTTATCTCGGAGGACATGATTGGAAAACTCATAGTTCCCTCTCCTATTTGGTGCAAGGAAGGGGGCACTTTGCTCAAAACGGCACAATCCAGTAAGAAGCTGCATTTTGTCTATGTAAAATTACGTCACCTTCCTTTTTTTTTTCTTGTAAAAGTATAAGAAATTGTATAATGTGTCTGTAATTAATTGGTATCCAATTCATTAGTATTGGACTAAAACTTAATTAGTACTGGAACGCATGAAACTGCAAACACTTTTGTGAAAGGAGTAAATGTCAAATTCGGATGCTGTACATTAAACCTACAGAGAAAAAACGTTGATTTTCTAAATTCAAAAAATCTGATGTGTACACCACATGACTTCCTTGTACGGAATATTAAATTATACACATTTTTTTCTTGCATTTCATTTAAACTTATTGTATTCAATTAAATCTACTTCGCCGACAACGCGTAAACCACAATAGAATAAATGCATTCTTTAAAATTCACTCTAGTATTGGTTTACCATAGCGACACTCTGGCGCTAGATTCACTTAACAGTATCATATTTCGTTCATATTATAACTCATAATGCAAAAAAATTATATCATTTAAAGAATAGAATTATCTATTCGTTGCCACATGTTCTATTCAAATACTATAATAAAGCTAGAACGATGTATAAAAGAAATTAAGCAAACAAAACAAAAAAGAAACAGTTTTTCAAAGACGATTGAGTATTTCTCATTCAATTAATTCAGTTCTCACTTCGCGAGATGACAAAAATACATAAAAAGTCAAAATATCTATATTAAAAATTACGAAGTAAATCTTAAACACTTATTTCCTCGAAAAAATTGAAGAAAGGATTAAGTATGATTTAATTGGCAATAATAAATGAAGGCGTTATCTTTGTTGTTGCGAAGCTAAGTTTCTCTAGATTGGCAACCAATCCACTAGTCTCCTGTTTCAAATGTAAACAATCAATGGCCGCCATAAAAAAAAGGCTTAGCAGCACTTAAACAACTTTAAAATTGTTGATAATTCTAAAAATATCGCATACAGATTTACTAAAGGCATAAAAACCTTAACAACATAATTCAATCATTTTTAAAGCAAAAAATGTACAATTTACAAACATATAAGAGTAAAGAAACTGAGATCACTGAGCCGGGTGACAGAGAGGATATATAAATAAATATATTTATATAGGTTTGGTGGGGCCGATTGCAACCAAAATACGAGGTGCACATCTACATGTTATAGCAGTCCTATATACAAAATTTCAACGTTCTGAGACTACTCGTTTTTGAGTTATGCGAGATACGTACGTACGCAAGTACGTACATACGTTCGTACAAACGCTACGAAAAATTCTCTTCAGAATTCATTTTAAAGCATTTTTTTTTTTTTTTTTTTTTTTTTTGAAAAGAGTCCTTTTGTATTCTGTCCTTACGTACAGATATCACGCAAAAACATCGTTAAATTGCATTCGATAGCGGTCGACATGGATATTTTCGTTGAAATATGCTGCCTGAAACTTTCCGCGATTACAATACTTCCTTTTTACTTCGTACAAGGAAGTAAAAAGAGAAGAACTTTTTTAATTATATTTCCTATGTTATAGTAGCTATAAAATTATCAATTATAAAATCGTATTGAAATTTCAAGTTTTCAGTCTTAATGGGAGATAGTAAAATTTCAAGGTCTATTATGGCCTTGGTAAATATCATCTGACGACAAACCTATTTTTATTCTTATCTGAGAATCACTTCAAAATTTGATTGTTTCTCTTGTGAAGATATCTGAATGAGTGTCATAAAGCTTTTTCTGGGAATAAATACTAAATATAAAGTTTTGTTCTATATCAGGTGTTCTAGTGTCATAATTTAGTGCCAAGTTCCACCATTTAACTAGTATTTTGAAATTCATTAAACTGCTTACTAGAGAAATAAGCCTGCCATTATTTTTCATTTTTTGTAATGAGAATGAGACAAAAATTAATCATGTCTAAGTTTTCATAATCTTGGGATTCAATGATGTATGCTGTGTTATTATGAGCTTTGGAAGCATAAAAATAACTTTATGCGGGATATTATTCTTTAATCACATTTAGTGGCAAATATGAGATTTTAGTGCACTATTTTGATAATTGATAATAATTTTAATAATTTTGCATGTTTCTGAAGTTGTTTTATTAATATAATTTCAGTCTTTTTGCGTTGAATGATTCAAATAGAAGTGCAATATTGTTACGGATTTAATATTTAAATAGCTTATATTGTAAATTAAATGGTTTTATTTCCTGCGCAGTGCAGCGCGTGACGAATATTAAAAGAAAGCTAAGCCGGAAAATTGAAAATACAAGAGCGCGTGCATGTAACATTTAATAAATACAGTGGATGGACAAAAATATGGAAACACCTTGTGAAATGCATGTTTGAAAAGAAAGATTGATTTTAATGAAATATGTAGGTGGCGCTGGCGTTTTTGACTACTGACGCCGCCTATACAACTTCGTAAATGTGCTAAACAGTTCAGTTGTTTTCGGAGTACTGTTATGTGAGGTTGTCATTGCATTATGTCAGAGTTAACAGACTTCGAACGTGGGCAAATTGTTGGAGCACGTATGGTAGGTGCTTCCGTAAGCAAGGTAGCCGAGGTGTTTAGTGTTTCAAGAGGTACTGTATCGAAGATTTATTCCGCATATTTGAAAAGCGGAAAAACATCATCTGCTAAAACACAGCGCGGACGAAAGTGTGTCCTGAGTGATCGTGACAGACGATCATTAAGGGCAATTGTGACGAAAAATAAGAAGACCACAGCTGCAAAAGTTACTGCTGAAATGAATGTTGTGTTACCGAACCCTGTGAGTACCAAAACAATTAGAAGGGAGCTTCGTAAACAGGGAATTGCTGACCGTGCTGCAATTGAGAAGCCACTCATCAGTGATGCTAATGCCCGTAACAGGAAAAGGTGGTGTTTAAGTCATTAAGCCTGGACTATAGAGCAGTGGAAGCGAGTAATATGGTCTGACGAGTCTTCTTTCACATTGTTTCCCACTTCTGGCCGAGTTTACGTTCTGGAAAACGCCATCTCAAGCCTATAATACAGACTGCTTGTTGCCAAGAGTGAAACATGGCGGGTGTTCTGTTATGGTTTGGGCAGCCATATCGTGGTTCTCTGCTAGCCCCATGATAACTGTGTCAGGGCACATGACTGCCAAGACTTATGTGAACGTTTTGGCCGATCAAGTTCATCCCATGGTACGAACTTTGTTCCCCGATGGTGATGATGTCTTCCAAGACGACAGAGCCCCTGTTCACACAGCTCACATTGTCCAGGACTGGTTTTCTGAGCACGAGGATGAGTTGTCCCATCTCCCCTGGCCACCACAGTCGCCAGACCTGAATATTATTGAACCTTTGTGGTCTACATTGGAACAGAAAGTGCGTTCTCGTTATCCACTGCCAACATCGTTATCTGAACTTGCCACCGTTTTAATTATATTTCCTATGTTGAAGGAAGAATGGTATAATATTCCCTTGGCAAACATACAGGAACTGTATTTATCCATTCCGAGAAGACTGCAAGCTGTTTTGGATGCCAACGGGTTTCCTACACCATATTAAGCAAAGAAACATGTTTTTTTAAAGGTGTTTCCATATTTTTGTCCAACACCTGTATCTCTTTTTGATTTCGAGAAAGTACTAGAAAATTCTCGCGCGCGATTTTAAAATCTTATAAAAGGAGGAAAACCTCTCAGTTCATTGTAGTTACTTAGTTTGTTGTTGTTTAGAAAAACTGCTCTTGTTGATTGTAGCGAATTCGCGGATTAGCTTTCTTTAGCTGTTTTGAATTAAGTTCTTTTGAACGTTTGAGTATTTAAAAGATAACTACTGTGAGATTTTGTAATACTGCACAAATATCTGAGGACATTTAAGCATTATTTGTTGTGATAATAATATTTTTTTCCTTTTTCGTCGGACTTGTGCATTCATTTCGTAACGAACCCGTAAGCACGCAACATTAGTTCAATTATAAAATTATTAAAAATTATTATATATTGCATGATTCTACAGTAGCTTTTTTTCCTTTCTGTTCAATAAATTCGCCGAATACTGCAATGAAATTTAAGAGATTAAAAAATAAAGTACTTTATCTGAGCTCAATTTAGTCTTAAAAAATTTAGAATCATTTGTTCACGTTTTTTATTTTGAGAATTTCGTATCATATAGGTATATAATATTTATTTTCTAGAGTTCTAATGTTTAATTACATTAGAACACAAAATTTTAAGAATTTTTTCTCTTGGTCTGAAAGTATTTGTTATTAATAAATTGTAAAAATATAATTAATAAATGGGTTTAGTTGTTGTTTTAAAAAGTGTAATACGCTTTAATGGCATTCTAAAATATTAAAGTATATATTTCTCATTTTCATTTATGATTTCAGACGCTAAATCATATTTTCCTTACATACGATTCAAAGCGCAACGTCATATTATATTCCTCAAATTGGCAATAAGAAATGTTTGTTTCTTTATTTTAGGTTCTATTGAGAGATCTCCGGAAACATCTGGTCGGCCGACTCCATCTCCTGTTCCAAACGCAGATACATCTGCTCTTTCCGTAGATCAAATCGATAGTATCTTGAAGGTAATTGAAGATTCATGCAAAAAGGTAAAGGTGAATCTTTGCCATATGGTCATTTGTGTACATTTTGTTATTTGATTGTAAGAAAAGGGAATATTTCTCTCCGGTTTCAAATTTTCATCATAATATCGTTTATAAATCACAAAATATTGTTAAAATACCTCTGAACTTTAAAAACATATGCTTTTTATGGAGGAAAAGATGACAAAAGTTTGTAATCTCTTTAAATTAAATGCGGGAAAAACATTAAGCGATTAGAATAAAATTTGTCATCTAAAATATTAAAATAATAATTAAACAGGAAGTTAATACTATTAACTACAGTAAAATTAATTAAGGTAGTAAGTCTTATAATAAAGTTTAGTAACGTAATAACCATTATATTGTAGAATAATAAAATGTAATAGTGATAATAACTATATTAAAACAAAAAGAACAAACTACCGTCTTCAAAAAGAATTTCTAATTTCAAGAAATATTTATAAAAACAAAACCTTCAATTGCGATTTCTAAAGGATTTTCTAACTTTTGTCATAGAGAGTTTCCTCAAGTCTTTTATGTTAAAGGAAATACCAAAATTATTCTAAAATCTTTTTTATTTTTTTCATTAATAAATAATGCATTAATAACTTTGAACAGAATTTAAACTTCAATCAACTCTCTTGATTTTAAAAAAAAGGAATTTATAATAAGTACGTGGGAAAGGCTTTTTTCTCGACGCTTTTTATTTATATTTTAATTTTTCGGTACTTTTCCGTTTTGCCTGCGCAGGCGATAAAATCGCCAATAATGGTACAACTGATGCCAAACGGAATATTCTCGTTGGTAACCTTTCACGCCTCATTTTCAAAACAAATCGCAGCCATTTCTTATCAGATTGATTGTTTCTTTCAATACTGGCATATAATTACATACAATTTTTATCAGCAGCTAGTTCAATTTTATGCCCTAAGGCAATTAGCGATCATTAAGTCAATTAGGATGCAATCACACCGCTCACCCGAAGGCGAAAATATAGAAAAGTAAAAGTCAAGGCTTAAATTCATCCATTCTGATGACAATGCACTAGCGAAGTAAAGCACTGCGGTTTTGCAGAATTTCTGAGTAAGCTATTCGTACGAATTGAAATAATTCTTCCATTCCAATACAGGATGTTGAACCATGAAAACATAGTAAATTCTTAAATTAAAATCCTTTTACAAATTTATTGTCTTTATTTATTAGCATTTTACAAAGTTTTAAACGATATTAAATGTTTACGCCTTCAAAATAAAAAATTCTTAGAACTAACATTTCTTAACATTTTTTACGTGTATACTGTATGTTGTCGCCAATAAAGTCTGCTTGGCGAGATTTGCGCCGGCGAAACGGAAAAGTACCAATTTTTCATATTATATTTTAACACTAAACCTATAATATCCATAGATAAAAGTCAATTATATTGTATAATTTCATATCTCATAATTAGAAATTATATTTACAACATGAAATGAAACGCTTTATTCAATGTGTACAAAAATTATTAAAAAAATATTCTTAAAGATATTTATTTTAAAACATGCATTAATTTAATTCAAATAATGAACCGAGAGAAATATTCAATGCGGAAGCTCAAAAGTAAACCACTTTTATTACTGTATCTCCTGGATTAGGCAATGGAAAAGAGATATAAAGTAAACCCCCCAAATTTTCGAAATGCACCATAAACGTATTTTCTATTTTTTGTAATTTTTTGAAAATATTTATCATGATGTCAGAGTAGATCACTTTTGACCAATGGCAGCATCATGATAAAATAGGATAATGAAAAATATTTAATGACGTCACTTTTGCATTACTTTTTGTACTTTTTTGCCAAATTAGTATTTTTTAGCATGTTTGATATACTTAAAAAAAGATTTTTGTATACGGAATAGCGGAGAATTTTTCGTCAAATGGATGCTATAATTTAGAACAAATTGCAGATCTCAGTTACTGGATAGTTATAAATAAGAAAACAAACTGTTTACAATATGTTGAAAAAATTAATGAATTTCGATTTAGAAGTCAACGAGTTATTCATTAAATCGTGATCCATAATTGAATAAATAAACTAAGAAGAAACTAATAATATGAGCAAATGAAACAGGTTTATTATGATCATGTTAGGTACAGTGCACAGAAACAAAAACAAAAAAATCTGATGTGTACACCAGATGACTTCCTTGTATTGTAATATTAAATTATACGCATTTTTTCTTTTAAACTTATTGGATTGAATTAAATCATTTCATTTAAACTTATTGGATTGAATTAAATCTACTTCGCCGACAGCGCATAAACCACAATAGAATAGCATTCTTTAAAATTCGCTCTAGTACTTGTTTACGATAGCGACACTCTGGCGCTAGATTCACTTAACAGTATTAATAATTATATAACAGTTAACTTATATATTTCGTTCATATTATAACTCATAACGCACAAAATTTATATCATTTAAAGAATAGAATTATCTAATCGTTGCCACATGTTCTATTCAAATACTATAATAAAGCTAAAACGATGTATAAAGGAAATGAAGCAAACAAAACAAAAAAGAAACAGTTTTTCACAGACGATTGAGTATTTCTCATTTAATTAATTCAGTTCTCACTTCGCGAGAAGGCAAAAATACATAAAAACTCAAAATATCTATATTAAAAATTACGAAGTAAATCTCAAACACTTGTTTCCTCGAAAAAATTCCAGAAAGAATTAAGCATGATTTAATTGACTATAATAAATGAAGGCGTTATCTTTGTTTTTGCGAAGCTAAGCTTCTCTAGATTGGCAACAAATCCACTAGTCTCCTGTTCCAATGTAAACATCAATGGCCGCCATTAAAAAAAGGCTTAGCGGCAATTAAACAACTTTAAAATTGCTGATAATTCTAAAAATATTGCACACAGATTTACTAAAGACATAAAATCCTTAACCGGAAGATAAAAACATAATTCAATCATTTTTAAAGCAAAAAATGTACAATTTACAAACATATAAGAGTAAAGAAACTGAGATCACTGAGCCGGGTAACAGAGGGGATATATATATAAATATATTTATATACGTTTGGTGTAGCCGATTGCAACCAAAATACGAGGTGCACATCTACATGTTATAGCAGTCCTATATACAAAATTTCAACGTTCTGAGGCTACTCGTTTTGGAGTTATGCGAGATACGTATGTACGTACATACGTTCGTACAGACGCCACGAAAAATTCTCTTCCAAATTAATTTTAGAGCAGTTTTTTTTTTTTGGGGGGGGGGAAGGAAAAGAGTATTTTATTCTGTCCTTACGTATAGATATCATGCAAAGTCATCGTTAAATCGCATTCGATAGCGGTCAAAGTGGATATTTTCGTTGAAATGTGCTGCCTGAAACTTTTCGCGATTGCAATACTTCCTTTTTACTTCGTACAAGGAAGTAAAAATAAAAAAAATAGGACAGTTCTCTATATCACCCTGTTCTACTGGGCCGATTCACGAAATTTAACTTGTGTTTTTCATGTCTCGAATGCGCGACTTAGGATATATATTAGATTTATATATAGCATAGTTCTAACATGGGCATTGTGATACACAACCGAACTTTTCTGAAATAACATATCAATTGTTTTCCATATTTCCATTCTACGACTGAAATTATGCCAAAGTGCCAAGTTTGGTAAAAATTTCGCGAGTAGTTTTTAAAAAATTAGTTCTCACAATTTTATCTTCTCCATGTTAATAGAGTTTGGTATATATTTATTAATATCTCCTTTTTTATTAAACTTATTTGATTCTTCCTTTCACATTTCGAAATTTAGGCATGCTGTCTCCTTTCCAGGATTAAATGCAGCAGTAGAACGTGTTTTTTCTAGTATCAATAAAATATGGATAATTATAAAAACGCAGTTGAACATTAATTAAAATATGTATTAAGCGTAAAATATGATTTGACCAATTCATGTGAGAAATTTCACATTTTAATAAATGATCCAAATTTATTGCAAAGTATTCATTCGGATGAAAAATATCACCTTGAAAGAAAACCATAATTTTTTAAATAAAATTTTAAATTAATTAAAAAACATAATATTCAAATTATAGTTTTTGGAAAATTATATAGTTACCAATAGTTAATAATAAACATATTTTTGTATATTTATAGATAAGTAAATGAATGTATACAATAAAATACATTTTTTTGAATTATTGGTCTGCTTTCATAACTAAATTGCAATTCTTATTTCATTCCATTTGTCCCGCTTTGTCTCCATGAAAATGTGGTCACTTAGATATCATTGATTATTTTCTCTATGCCTCTTGATAACGAACTGTCACTGCATGAGAAAGGTTTTACTCGCTATGCTCTACCATTTCTCAAATATATTTTTAAATGGTAGATATTTTTATTTTTAATTAAATTTTATCAAACCATAAAGGAAAATAAGTTGCCACTTCCAGAACAAAAAAAATGTAATATATTGACAATGAGAGTAATTTGAGCTTTAGTCATAAGTTTATTATTTCTTACACGGAAATTGTCAATATAATGCAAATAAAAAATTATTTCTATAATTTAGGATATTTGAGTAATTATTGTCAAGGCGGATTCAGTGAATGTAACGTTACAATCTTATTTTCCATTATATTAATTTCATTATTAGACTCGGAATATCTATGGAACTTTACACAATTTTACCCATGCCGTAAATAGTGTACTCCTTTCGTGACATGACGATCATTCGCACTGTTTGCGCTTGTTTCTTTAAATTATAAAAGCATTTTAAATTCATAATTGTATTTACAGTGGTGGCCAAAATTGTGGACACTTTTGGAAATTTTTATGTTTTTGAACTTTGTATGCTTATAGAAAATGTTACGTTTCGCAAAATGCAAACTTGTATATATCATTTTAAAGAGAATTTATTACTGAATTCAATACAAAACACAAAATTCAATTATTTGCAATACAAATAAAGTTATATGTACTTTAATATAAATAAAAAACACAGTTATAAAGTGGTTTGTAATGTCTAGATTTCCTGGCCAATCACCGTTCTTGTTCTGAGAACCAATCAAATGTTAGTAACTGCCAGTAGAAGCTGACATCATATTTACACTTGAAACAATTCATTATTTTGTTTTGCTCTGTAGAAGGAGGACCTATTTCTTATACACTGCAATTACAAGTAGGAATTTTTGAAAAACTTTTTAATATTTATTCAAAAAACAATGACATCAAATGAAAGAGTAGATTGGACACCTAGAAAGAGATGTAATATTATTGTGTTACGAGAAAGTGTCTTTCCTACGCTGAAGTTGCAAGACAGGTGGGTGGTCAGTGACTACATCTGGAGTCCGAAAGTTTTGTTTACCATATCAGGAGACAAAATTAATAAAAAAGAAAGAAGGAAAAGGCCGAAAAAGGTGCACCACATCTATTGATGACAGAAGAATAAAAGGACTATGTCTCCAAGATAGAAAAATGTCATCAGCGGCCATCAGAAATGATCTAAATGATGCTGGCGTTTCTGTCACTACAAGAACAATCAGGAGAAGATTAACAGATGTTGGACTGAGAGGTAGAATTCCACGAAAAAATCCTTATCTTAATTGTCAGCAACAAAAAAAAGACTACAGTGGGCAAAGGAACACATTAATTGGACAGATGATCAATGGTCACAAGTTATATGGAGTGATGAAACTATGATATCGTTATTCGGTAGTGATGGACGAAAATATGTAAGACGTAGAATAGGAGAAGAGCTACATCCTGACTGCATTCAAGCAACTGTGAAGAACACAGTTAGTGTTTTGATTTGGTCATGCATGTCAGCAGATGGTATTGGTCGCCTTCATGTCATCGATGGGACACTGAATCCCAGAAAATACATTGACACTATTCTAGAACCAAAACTTCTACCTTCCATCAGATATCTCTTTTCCAACAATGCTTCGTTTATTTTTCAGCAGGATTCTGCTCCTTGCCACACGGCCAAAATATCGAAAGAGTGGTTTCGTACAAAGATTATTAAATTGTTGTCATGGCTAGGAAACAGTCCTGACCTCAATCCTATCGAAAATGTGTGGCACCGTTTGAAACCTCTTGTCCGAATGAGGCGCCCATCAAATAAAAGGGAACTAATTGAGGCTATAATTGTTTCCTGGCATCATGTAATAACGAAAGAAGAGCTTAAAACTCTTGCCAGCTCAATGAAACGTCGATGTGAAGCTGTAACAAAAAAAGAGTACCGTACTAAGTACTGATAACTCACTGCAATCATCACTATCTAATGTATATCGATTACTATTATCGTTTAACTTTTTTTGTATTGCAAATAATTGAATTTTGTGTTTTGTAATGAATTCAGTAATAAATTCTCTTTAAAATGATATATACAAGTTTGCATTTTGTGAAACGTAACGTTTTCTATAAGCATACAAAATTCAAAAACATAAAAATTTCTAAAAGTGTCCACAATTTTGGCCACCACTGTATACGGTACTAACTAGTGTCTGGTGTAAAATACTAGAGATGAAAGTTATTATGTTCAAATTGATTATTTCTGCTAGCTTCACAACTAACATGTCGTTAGTTTTCATTATCACCGACCGTAAACCTCATTGTTCTATATACAGCTTTCTGTTATGTACACATAATTTCTAAAACAATTTCATTTTCTCATTTTCAGCAAATATGAATAGTTAAAGACGATAGAGTAACATGAAATATGTGTTCAATCATCAATATTTAAAATAGTAGCACAATTTAATGCTTTAAAATTTTAGAATGTCACAGTAATCTTTTGATGCAATGGAAAAAATTATTTGCATATATGCAAAATATTATACTGAATGTGCTAAGAACTTCAACGAATTCGTAAGAGAATAATTTATTTTGGGCAAAATAGCTTTTAAAAAAAGAACTTTTTTGTTTGCAGTTTAATGAAAGTTTGAATTATAAAAATGCAAGCTATAACGGAATGCAATAAAGGCTTGCACATCATTGCAACACTGATTAGTAACTATATAGATATATCGAGATTAATTTAATTTGCGACTTCACCGGATTCAAGTAGTAAATACGAACTTTTGCTTCTGCGTTAAATTGTATATTATTTAACTTGCCTTCTTTAACTGACCTAGAAATTGTTATTTAAAACAAAATGTTGGTTTTTTTTTCATGGATTATATAAATATATTTCTTATGGCTTACATAAAACAGAGTAATTAATGGTCGAATACCAAAAAAGTCTGATGTGTACACCACATGATTTCCTTGTACGGAATATTAAATTATACGCATTTTTTCTTGCATTTCATTTAAACTTATTAGATTGAATTAAATCTACTTCGCCGACAACGCATAAACCACAATAGAATAAATACATTCTTTAACATTCACTCTATTTGTTTACCATAGCGACACTCTGGCGCTAGGTTTACTTAACAGTATTATATTTCGTTCATATTATAACTCAGAATGCACAAAATTTATATCATTTAAAGAATTATCTAATAGTTTCCACATGTTCTATTCAAATACTATAATAAATCTAGAACGATGTATAAAAGAAATTAAGCAAACAAGACAAAAAAGAAACAGTTTTTCACAAACGATTTAGTATTTCTCATTCAATTAATTCAGTTCTCATTTCGCGAAAAGGCAAAAATACATAAAAACTCAAAATATCTGTATTAAAAATTACGAAGTAAATCTTAAACACTTATTTCCTCGAAAAAATTCCAGAAAGGATTAAGCATGATTTAATTTGCAATAATAAATTAAGGTATTATCTTTGTTGTTGCGAAGCTAAGTTTCTCTAGATTGGCAACAAATCCACTATCCTGCTGTTTCAAATGTAAATAAGCAATGGCCGCCATCAAAAAATTATTAGGCTTAGCGGCACTTAAACAGCTTTAAAATTGTTGATAATTCTAAACACATATCGCATACATATTTACTAAAGGCATAAAAACCTTAACCGAAAGATAAGAACAACATAATTCAATCATTTTTAAAGCAAAAAATGTACAATTTACAAACATATAAGAGTAAAGAAACTGAGATCACTGAGCCGGGTAATAGAGGGGATATATATATATATAAATATATTTATATACGTTTGGTGCGGCTGATCGCAAACAAAATACGAGGTGCACATCTACATGTTATAGCAGTCCTACATACAAAATTTCAACGTTCTGAGGCTACTCGTTTTCGAGTTATGCGAGATACGTACGTACGCATGTACATGCATACGTTCGTACAGACGCCACGGAAAATTCTCTTCAGAATTAATTTTAAAGCAGTTTTATAATTTTTTTTTGGAGGAAACAAGTCTTTTATTCTGTCCTTACGTACAGATATCACGCAAAAACATCGTTAAATTGCATTCGATAGCGGTCAAAATGGATATTTTCGTTGAAATATGCTGCCTGAAACTTTTCGCGATTACAATACTTCCTTTTTACCTCGTACAAGGATTTAAAAATGGAAATTCTACTAATTAAGCTATTTATTTAATTGTCTAAATTTTGTGCATGGCAACTCTGAGAGCAAAATATGTATTCATTAAACAGATACGCAAAAAAAGATCTGCTCCGATTAACTATGTACTTCTCAAATATGGCATAATGATAACTTGAAACTTCTACCAGAACCTTTGCAATATGTCGAGAATTGACATTGTTCTTAGTAAATTTCAGTAAATTGTTTACCTAGACCATATGCTAGTTCAGAAGGCTTTCCTTGATTATTAGATTAAGTTTATGATTGCACGTGAGTTTGAATCATTGTTAATTTTCCTTCCAGACTGCGGATACTGTGACAGAATACTGTCGTGCTCCTTTGGAAAGACGAAGTTCCAGTATAGGAGGCGCCAGCAGTACAGGCAGCAGTGGATCTGCTAGTATACCGTTCATCCCTTCAAGGCAGTTATCGGATGGCGAAAAATTACGGAAAGTCATTATGGAGCTGATAGACACAGAGAGAACTTATGTTAAGGTATATTTTTAAATCTTCGCTGTTGATGAATAACTTTTTCAACTTCAGATAATTTTATTTTAATAGTAGAATATAGCTTTTACAAAAAACCAATATTTTCGAAAATAATAGTTGATTTAGTTCATTGATTTTAATATTATTATTTAAGACCTCTATTTATACAAAATAAATGTTAGATATTTTAAGAGAGAAAATAATAAAATAAAAAATTATAAAAAGTATAATTGATCTTTATCATCTGAATTCAGGATCTGGTCTTAATTCAATATTTTTCGTTTTCTTGATAATACATTTGTAAGCTAAAGTTAATTTTTAAATCCAAATAATCAAAACGTATATAAATAAATTAAATAGCTACATTAAATTCTTTACTTGAATTACGTCAAAGAAACTGCTAGATATATGAGTATAAATAATCTGTCGTTTATCTAGTATCAGTAACTCGTATAAATTCTTTACAAATCTAAAGCTTTCAAAAAGCAGTTGTTCTATATTTACTTTTCGAATGAACAACCATCACCAATTTAAAGGTCATACCGGAAAAATTCGCGATAAAACATTAAAAAAATTTGGACATACATAAATATATTCATTCAGTATATCCTTTATTTCGCTGATATTATCAGAGAGGATAAATATATAAAATTTTAAATCGAATTCTTAACAGATAATATCAAAAGACTTAATATATTACTCTATAGAAAGAAAGAAATTTTGACAGGATATACTGTTTATCATTGTCGAATATTGATCACACAATACTGTTTATCATTTTTTTTTAAAAATTGAGGAATAAAAATTGAAAAGAAATCTGAGTACTAATTGCAATATCACACTACCATATGCAGGCAGACAGTTTTCTAAGCTGTCTAATATTAAATATCATATCATAATTTGCTTTTGATACAAAATCAAAGATCATACGAGTTTCCTTATTTGTCATTTGATTATTCTGACTTTTGCCAAAATGCTTTAGTATTGCAACAAAATAAAATCTGTGCGACTTGCAACAAATTATCGAGAAGAGAATCAGTTTTCTGTTTTGGTTATCAAAATTTGTGAAGCTTTTTTAACAGTTTCTTTAAAAATAAGATGACACTAAAAGCAAGCTTAAATATTTTCCAACTGTGATTTACTAAATCTAAATATTATTTTGTTCTAGAGCTACTTTACTTTATCCTTTAAATTTAGTCGTCTAAAAAAAACTGAAAGCTTTCAAATTTTATATTACCCCCAAAGAAGCGTTTTGTTAACTTAACTTTTTGTGTGTTACCTTTATTTATTAAATATCATGTTCTTCGTACTTAAACCCCATACAATTCAATTCAACAGCAAGACCACAAATATTTAAAGACAACATACCGTTAGAATTTTCGATACACAGTTCCGCGCGCTGGAGATAAAAATAATTTTTCTGTATTACGTTTGCTTAACAGAAATTCATTAAAGTTTTACAAAATACGAAAGAGATAATAAAACAAATTCGAAATTCAAAATTCTGGTTTCCATATGCCCATATTCGGGTAGAGGATTACGTTATTCAAAATTTGATGCCTCTACGCACCATCGTTTTTTCACAATGCGAGAAATATATATATATGTGATGTACCAGCTTTTGTCAGGAATAAATAGATTGTTGAAGAATCATAATTGTAGTCGTAGCTTAAATTATCAGACGATAAGTTTAAAAAACAGGATCCATTTATTATTGGTCAGGAGAAACAGCAGTTACAAAATCAGATATCCGGAGTAAATAAAAAAGAGCTACTAATAATATTTTGTATGAAGTTTACTGCATCGTGACATTTAAGAAAAAAGCCCCGATATTCTTTTGCGAGTCCTTTTATAGCCTCTGGAAAGGCGGAGCTTCCAAGAAATGACGTCAGCCTCGTCAGCCAATCCAGTTCGCTTTAAATATTTCCAGAACATTCTATAACTGTACATGTAGAAAAGGCGGGAAAAACAACTTGACTATGGGGCTGTGGATTTAATTCCACGTACTTTCAAATAAGAGACCATCGCCATTAAAAAATGAAAAACAACATACAATTAGAAATTTAAGTCTAATTTTTACTACAGAATTTTATTATTACAAACATATATATTCTTGCATACATACCTTTCTTCATTATTCGGTTTCTTTAAATATAATTCATGGGGATAATATTTGGTGGCAACAGTTTAAAAAGTGATTCTTCGTTTATACCGAAATGCCACAAAATGTCGTTTTGAGACTAATAACCGTTCTGGGCTATCGCCACTTTTGGCTGAAAATTTTGGCTGACGGAATGAAAAAGCGAAATATATTGCTTTTATTCTTAAGCTTTTATTGCTTTTATTATTTGAATTATGTCTAAATTGCAAAATCACCTCGAAAAAAATAATCAGTTTTCTTTGCGTTAGATTAAAGAAAATTTACACAATTGGCATGTTAATATTAAATTTAAATACAATTTATGCATATGATGCGTATTTGATTAGGTATTTCATACAATTTTAAAACTTTTGTTATATATATAAATATTTTTAATTACTTTATATGTACAATTATGTATAAAAATTATCTTGTTTATAATATGTATATTGATTTGTAACTTTCATGTACATAAATTCCTCTCATTTCGCCATACATTTATGTAAATCTGAATAGCATTTGTGCATTTATCATATATCCCATGCCTTTAATGCCTAAATCCGTATTTTGTAGTTGTATCCCCATGAGTTAACTTCACATATAACAACTTCAATGATGAATTAAAATATAAAATACTTAAAAATTAAATGAATGAATGAAAAACGCGTTTCCTAAATGTAAGAATGTGGGTTCCTTAATGATAATGCATCACAAATATAATAAACGTAATTTTTAACATTATAGCCAACTGACCAGCAATGAATTTTTAATTTTTGCCCCGTGTTCCTCCAAAATATTTACCATCAGCAATCTTGCACATGAATGACTTTTTGCTTTGATTAAAAATTTTATTTATGCTCCTCATTCCTGTATAATCACCTTCTAGCATGATTTCATTCACACTGCACTTAAAAAAAACCTAGCGATGTGAAAACTTGTCAGCACAAATCCATAGCTCTGCATATTACGCATATACCGTAATTTCCGGAAGAAAAGCCGCGGCGTTTACGTGTTTAAAACTTAAATTTTCAGCGGGTGCGGCGTTTCTACCCATGCGGCGTTTAGGTGCACTGAAAATAAAATATTTCCTCTGATGGTCATTGTACATAGTTTGGATGGTTTTGTCATTGTGCATAGACTGGTGCTGTTCCCACACAAAAGACCACTCAGTGGCTTTTTGAGAACGTTATTTTGTTTACATTCTTTCCCTTGAAAGGACCTATATGCCTTATTCACCCTGATCTCAGAACAATAACATTCTTCCCCCTTTCAAATCAACATTCTCATCAGTTTGAAGAGTCTCTCTCCTGTGTGATTCGATGAATCTTCCAGGACCCATCCTCTCCCCACCCCTGCCTTTTCTGCAATTTTTTTCAAAGGCGGAAACGACTCCACCTGCCTCGCAATAACGAACTCTGACGTATTTTCCTTTCAGCATGAATGGATTTTTCTTGGCATTCTGCCAAATACAGATCCCATCAGTTTGGGTACAAGTACTTGTTGAATAGTTTTTAAGTAAGAAGGGAACGGAAAATTTTTGAAAATGTCTCTAAACGGCACAGAAGCTATACATTTCTTACCTTTAATTTATTTTTGAGTTATGGTTTCATTTCATGCATTTTTCTTAACTGGTATGTCATATATCAGGACTTAGTTTGAGTTTTTGCATCTACGACGATGTCACGCGCAATTTAATCTATTGCGGCGTTTACGCTGATGCGGCGTTTCCAAAGAATCTCTAAGGAGAAGAATGAAAGCTTCCATAGACACAATGTAAACCTGTTTCGCCTCTGCGCCGCTGTACCGAAGAGCCACGGCTATGCAGTAAAACACCAGCGCAGGGTGAAATTTAAACAGCGCAGTTCGAGGAGATAGTAAATATTTTACTTTGAAATAACTCAAAATGTTTTATTTTCATACATTTCTGGAGTTTTATGAGCAAAAGGATGTTAGTTGGAATTTTGGGGCGAATTATAGAAATCCTGTCCAACTTTTACTTTCAATTTAAACAGCGAGCCGTACGAAGACAAAATTTAAATGAAATAAATTTCTTAATTCTTTTCTTCTGTAAACTTAAAAAGGGGGGAAAACACATGCCATACAAAACGTAATAAATTTTTATGGATCCATAGTTAAAATTTTACAGTGAAATTTTAAAAGCAAATTCAAACACTGAAATACATTACAATTATCCGACAACAACTTTAAAAACAAATTACCATGAAAACGTTTAGACAATTATTTGGAATGACCATTGTGGAAACGAAGAGCAAAGTTTTCACCCAATAGCCAAAACCATTTCACTTACAGCATTACATTTAAAAAGTCTTTAAAAGAATTTCACATAGCTAAAACCAAGTACCTCTGACTACAACAACAAAGAACGTTTTCGAACAACGTGGTAAAAGATTGCTAACATGGCCGACGGCATGCTGCATTCTTTGATGCTCCTTTGTTGCCTCCTGATGTTATTTCGCACATGCGCAGTGAGGTACGGAGGGTGGATAGTTTTGGAATGGTTTGCCCCTTTAAAGTAAGCTTCAGGGATATACATAATGTGTCTCTTCGGTCTGACGGAGCCACATTTGCCCCGGGGAACCTTTACTTCTTCTCCTTAGAGATTCTTTGGCGTTTCTGTGTAATTTTAATTTCTTTCCCGCCATTTTTCTCGAGTGCGGCGTTTACGCTGATGCGGCCTTTCTTTCGGAAATTACGGTAAATAAATTTTAAGAATTAAATCATGACCACTTTTGCATGGACGAAACACTTTCGCAGAGCATGATTCATTTTATTTTTGTTTTGCCCGACTCCGATGCAGAGCAAACACTATTTATTGAAGCGAAACAAAAAGAAACATGTCTGGTCTCTTGTGCTTTTCTTATTTTCTTTAAAGAAGATCTACTTGACTGTTTTGAACTCCCTTAGAAAAGCCCCATTTTTGGAAGTGTTGTATCCCTGCTATTTCTGACACCTAGTCCTTTATGTTGTTGGTGCAGCACATGAGCGACCTGGTTGATTGGTATGTGGAAGCATTAAAAAAGGTAATTCAGACCTTTCATTGCCTCCCCCCCACTGTCATACCGCTCCACATATTGTCGCATGATCAGCATTACCCTCGAATCCTATCTGCACCATCAATATAAATGCGGGACTGTCTTTGTCTTTTTCTTCCGATCCTCATCTCTTTAATTCTCTCCTCTTCCAAAACAAAAATACTTTTTCTCCCTTATGCACTTCATTGTCGTGACAGTTTTCTGTTTATGCTTGGTTTATCAGAATGGATGTTTGAAGTTTCTATTATTACGTTTATTTTTATTTAATTTGCTTATACTCTTTCCGGAATGGATTTGATGTTGCTTCTGTAGTTACTTTTATAGGTCAGTTATATACCCTCTTTATAATGTTACCCGATATTATCCTCTCCTCCAGCAGTTTAGTACTTGATCCTCATTATATATATTATTTTTGTATAAATAAGTTATATTTTTCGTATATATCTATAATAGTAATCAGATTTCAGACTACTTCATAGCTTTGAAAACATTTAAGTTCTAAAATATTTTATTCTAAAAAAAATGTGATTGTTATTGATAATGAAAGATGAAATTAGCCTAATATTTAATGTATGCCCCAAATTGAACTGACAAAATTGATTGTCAAAAAACTCTTTACTTTCTTTTATTCTAGTGTTAAATCCTACAGTAGACTGCGAATTAAAGATAATTTGACTTTTTACATGTTCTAAGAAATATTTACGTAAATAAATAACTTCATCAGCAAAAAGAAGCATAATTTAAGGGGCTCATACACCTTAAACCCCTTATTATCTTTGAATATGTGATTGTTGCAAGAATTGGGATAACTTATTTATTTTAAGAGCAATTACTTTTACAACTTTTTACAGCTGACTACATAATATAGCTGCTTTGGAAACTAGTAACCAGAAAGTTTGTGTTGCCAAAAATAATTTTGTAATTTAATCCTCTTTGTGACAAAATATTTCGCCATGTTTCCACCTTGCGCGCATGATATTTTAAAAATAACTAATGGTTCATGCTTGAAATTGGATGGAATTTTTTATATGGGCACTATTTTCTAACTGAACCAAAACTCTAATGAATATTTTAATATTGAAAAATTTTATGGACGGAAACATTACAAATTTTTTTAATAAAATACATTTTATAAGCTCAACTCAAAATGAAAAAAAAAATCTGAAATCTTTCCGATTTTAAATTACGTCCGAAGGGGCGTTTTTTAACATTTTGTGTGTTACTTTTCTTTATTAAATATCATGTTCCTCGCACTTAAACCATAAGATCCAGTGCAACAGCAATATCGCAAAATAGTTTTAAAACGAGCATATCTTTATAATTTCCGATACAGAGACTCACGCGCTGGAGATAAAAATGTTTTTTCTGCACAACGTTGCCATTGCTCGCTTTGAAATCCTTGAGTTTGTTAATCAAAGTTTTAAAAAATAGGAAATCGATCATAAAACAAATTTCAAATTTCAAATTGGGTCTTCCACATGCTCATATTCGTTGGAGGATTACGTTATTCAAAATTCGATGACTCTATGTACCGTTGTTTTATCACAATACGAGAAATATACATACATTTATGCAGATTTTTCATTATTTAATTTCTTCAAATATAATGCAGGACTCTAACATTTTGTGGCAACAGTTTGAAAAGTGAACCGACATTTATCCGTCCGACGCAAAATGCCAAAACGAAACTAATAGTCCTTCGGCATTCAAATCCCTTTGGACTAATAAAATTTTAACGTGAAATTTTTAGAATTTTAGGTTCACAGTAGTTTCCAAATGTTATAAAAGCTATATATTAAATATGGAATTAAATTATGCAACAGAATGTGCGCGCAAGGGGGAAAAATGTTGTCACAAAGCGGATTAAATTATAAAAATATTTTTGGCAGCACAAACTTTCTGATTACTATTTCAGAAAGCAGCTATATTATGTAGTCAGCTGTAAAAAGTCGGAAGTAATTGCTTTTAAAATAAATAAGTTATCCCAATTCTTGCAGCAGTCACCTATTCGAAGATCTTATGGGTTTTAAGGTGTATGAGTCCCCTTAAGGTATTGGTACTTTATCAATAAATTAATGAAAGACTAAATTCTCAACGAAAGACTGTGGGAATTTTTAAATGAAATCGTTGAGGGATAACTAATCACATTTTTTATATACTGATGTACAATGATCTTCACCTTTCTGAGAAGCATATCCTGTAATTAAACAGCATCGAGATTAAACTACCCAGGCTAATATTAATCACAAATAACTGTTACAAATACACGGAAAGGTTAGCTGGTGGAACATTTGTCTACGAATCACACAATCCCAGATTAACATTTCCAGCTGACTTCCAGGTCATTAGAACCACTTTACGCATATATATCTGAAATGTATATGTTACGATGAAACTCCGACATCTGGAGAATGTCGACTTTCACCGGTGAATGTCAACATTCACATAGTCTCTTGGTGTATGTCCGAAATACTTTCCAAATACTCTTATTTCTCACTTACACCGGTCAATGTCGGCATTCACCATGTACTAATGGTGAATGTTGAACATATAACAATATCATATAGTTGCGTGCGTACGGGTTCGTTATGAAATGAATGCACAAGTCCGATGAAAAATGAACAAAAATTTATTATTATCACAACAAAAATGCTTAAATTTTCTCAAATTATCATGCAGTATTACAATATCTCACAGTAGTTATCTTTTAACTACTCAAATATCCAATAGAACGTAATTCAAAACAGCTAAAGAACGCTAATCCGCGAATTCGCTACAATCAACAAGAGCACTTTTTTAAACAACAACAAACTAAGCAAGCAACTACAAACTGAGATGTTTTCCTCCTTTTATAAGATTTTAAAATCACGCGCTAGAATTTTCCAGTACTTTCTCGAAATCAAAAAGAGATATTTATTTATTTAACGCACGCGCTCTTGTATTTTTAATTTTTCCGGCTTAGCTTTCTTTTAATATTCGTCACGCGCTGCACTGCGCGAGAAATAAAACCATTTAATTTATAATTGAACTAACATTAGCTTTTTAAATAGCAAATTCGTAACACTGCCCCCTTCCCAAGGACTGCACGTCCCGGGCAGTACAATCCCTGGACAGGAAGCTAAACTTACAACTGTGGCATAAATGCATTAATAAGCATTACATTACAATATTAAACAACATGAACAATAAATGCAATAAATAAAACAAATCAAATGCTATCAAATACAAATCAAACACTAAATGCAAATCAAATACTAAATACAAATCAAATCAAATACACATTTAAAAACAAAATGGACCATGGTTTTATACTATTTACAATTATTTACATTACGTACTATGGCCATAGTAATGAGCTAACCTGTCGTAAGAGTTCGAAGACTCACGGATCCGAACCATGACGTCATTTAGCCTGTTTAGGATTGTGTGCGAACCATCCCAAGGTGACTGTAAATCAGGCCTGACTCCTTTTCGTCGAATCGGGTTCCACAACCACACCTTGTCTCCTTCGTTGGATCTATGTCCAGCAGCTCTCGTGTTGTATCTGGTCTTCACTTTCTCCGTCGCCAAGTTCACTCGCTTTCGTGCGGAACGGTGCATCACTTCAAAACGGGCCTTGACATCTTGGATGTGTTCCTCAGGCGATGAAGGCGCATCCGTACGGCGATGAAACAGGCGGTCACAAGGCAGACGAAGGTCTCGACCGAAGAGCATCTGAGATGGAGAATAGCTAGTAGTCTGGTGTTTCTTTTCGACCCTAGCATGATTTCGGCTGTTTCTCGAGCTGGTTCTTTCGGACAAAGCGTCGGCATTTCCAGGTGAGGATCCCTTCTTAGGATGGATAGGATGGATGTCTTCAGATCCTGAAAGCAGTTTGTTGTTTTTCAAGTCTAAGGAAAAATTGTATTTCCTTAAAAAGTCCAATCCGAGTATGCATGGATCTGTAATATCCGCCACATATGCCGTGTGATGGTAGGCGGCACTTCCAAACGTGATGTTTACGTTTAACTTCCCAGTTATGTCGATCTTGTCACCAGACGCAGTCTGAAGGGTAACACAGGATGGCGTCCAAATAAGTTTATCTTTAAACTGTTCAGCTAAATCTTTCCTAATGATGGTAACATTAGCTCCTGTGTCAATGATCATACTGCAAGGAACTCCATCGATATTCCCATTGATGGACAGTCCGTTATTGTTGCCACTCACTGTATAAATTTTAAGAGCTTTAAAACAAGGTTTTTCACTATCTGGCAACCTCCGTTCCTCGATATGGTCACTAATTTGTTTACTGCGTTGTTGCTGGGAAATGGTCTTATTTTCCGTACCTCGGGGTGTTCTGCAGTTTCTTCGTATGTGGCCTTCAACTCCGCAGTTCCAGCACTTTAGAATTAGTTTCTTTTCACTTCTGTTCCGTCTCAAGCCACTGACTTGTCTGGTAAAATCATCTGCTTTATATTCCGTACCCTGGGGTGTTCTGCAATTCCGTCTTAGGTGACCTTCACCACCACATCTCCAACACCTTAGAGCCACTTTCTTCTCGCTCCTACTCCGTATCAAATCTTTGACTTGTCTGGCTAAATCATCTAAACGAGCCATCAGTTGATCCACTGGCTCATGGACTCGCACAGCTCTAACTGGGTAGCGATCTCTACTAGTTGCTTGCTGGGCTGCCTCGAACTTCATGGCGTACAACAGAGCGCTTTTTATGTCCTTTACATCTGCCATTCGAAGAGCTTTCTGTATTTCAGTATCTCGGATGCCGTCGATAAAGTATTGTAAGGACAGGATTTCCCTTGTTTCTGTCGGGCATTCCGAAAAGGCGAGATGGGACAGCCTTTCAACATCCGCGGCGAGCTCCTGAAGTGTTTCGGTAGGCTTCTGTTGACGAGATTTTAATTGGAGCCTGCTGTAGTCTTTTAAACATTTCTCGCCGAAGCGCAGCTCCAAAGCGCCGGATAGAGCTTCGAAATCTAACCTTTGATTTTCGGGAAGCGTCTGCAGGATATCCGCTGCGTCTGCTCTCAGAGAAGCGGCGAGATGACAGGCCTTAGCTTGGGAATCCCACCCATTCGCATCCGCAACGATAGAAAATTGTGTCCTATACACCTGCCAGGAGGTCTTCCCATCATATGTAGATAGTTTCAGAACGGAACGAGCAGGCATCGATAAAAATTTGAAACCTTCAGAATTGTTTCCTACCGTCGCTATGCACTTCTTTAGGCTGTCAACTTCTTTGGCGACAGCAGCAGAAACCCTATCATCAATTTGTTGTTCGACGGCAGAAACTCTCTCTTCTATATGTCCAACTTTAGTTTCAACCGCGTCTATTCTGCCTTCCATATCCTCAAATTTATTTTCTATTACGCAGGTAATTTCTCTTTTCATTTCGTCCTGACCTGCTTTCATCTCATTTTTAAGAGATTTCATCTCTTCCTTAACGGATTCCTGGCCCAATTTCATTTCTCCTTTGAGGGATTCCTGGCCCAATTTCATTTCTTCTTTAAAAGATGTTTGGCCAGCTTCCATCTTTTCTTGGAAAGCAGCAAAAGCAGTAATGAGCTGTCTCAATTGTTTTTCCATCCCTCTTGTTATTGGCATTCAAATCCCACTCCTGACACCAAAAATTGTTGCGTGCGTACGGGTTCGTTATGAAATGAATGCACAAGTCCGATGAAAAATGAACAAAAATTTATTATTATCACAACAAAAATGCTTAAATTTTCTCAAATTATCATGCAGTATTACAATATCTCACAGTAGTTATCTTTTAACTACTCAAATATCCAATAGAACGTAATTCAAAACAGCTAAAGAACGCTAATCCGCGAATTCGCTACAATCAACAAGAGCACTTTTTTAAACAACAAACTAAGCAAGCAACTACAAACTGAGATGTTTTCCTCCTTTTATAAGATTTTAAAATCACGCGCTAGAATTTTCCAGTACTTTCTCGAAATCAAAAAGAGATATTTATTTATTTAACGCACGCGCTCTTGTATTTTTAATTTTTCCGGCTTAGCTTTCTTTTAATATTCGTCACGCGCTGCACTGCGCGAGAAATAAAACCATTTAATTTATAATTGAACTAACATTAGCTTTTTAAATAGCAAATTCGTAACAATATTTTCTTCTCCGTAATTCAGTCGCGAATAAACGCACTTGAGACTTGAAATAAGAACCTAAGAACATGAGAACCTAAAACACACAATACATTCAAAATGAGAAAGGAAAATAATAGAAGTTAAAAACTTACTTAATTATACAGTACGTTCTAAATGAGGAAATAAAATAACAGTCATAAAAAACTTACTAAATTATGTGATGCAAATCTTATTTATTGCAACAACTTAAACTATTATGGCACTTTAGGACCTCTCTTTTCGACTTTCACCGGAGCATATCTGTGACTGCCAACATACACCGGTGAGGGTCCGAATATACAAGAATGCAGTGCAATATTCAATCTTTCACCGACGTATTTCGTGAATGTTGACATTCTCCGGTGAAAGTCGACATTCTCCAATTTCGGTCTTTCACGGTAACATATATATTTAAAGATAAATAATATCAGTAAAATCTAAAAAATAAATCAGTGTATTTTAGTATTTAAGAAACATTAATCTTGAATCAGTTTTCTATACATTATTTTTGTATTTTCAAGTAGCGCAGATGCATATGCAATGAAAAATGGTAAAATTTGCATTTCGATCAAAATATATGTTTCTTCTATACCTTTCACACACTAAAATTCCACGCATTTCATGGAATCAAAAGTGTCTCGTCCTCTATTTAAAAACATTCCAGCCATTGTAAATCGTTTCACCTTATGGTATAAAATGTATTTTATCCTCTTTTTCTTAATTTATGAAATAATAATGTCTTTTTCTTTGGGAATATAAAAACGTTGCATTCTGAGCCCATGTGTCATCATTGCACACATCAAAATAATATGAAATTTCAAATATTAAATTGATTGTTGTGATGTTTATAAAATTCTAAATTGTTTCTAAATTTTGTTTAAAACTAACAACGTAATGTTTAAAAGCACAGGCGAAACGAATTCTGCGAAAGAATAGCAGCAAATTCTAGAAACATTGCATGACCACACCAACGCCTTGTCCACTATGTTCAGAGATCCTTCCATTCACCATTCCTTCCATTCACTGTGTCTGCCTCGCATGGGATAATACTAAAATTTGCCTACAAAATGCAACTTAAAATCATAAAAATTACATTTTTCTATCTGTAAAGTACAACTAAAGGTTAGATCATTATTACATACTTTTTAGAGAAATTACATATTACTTAGAATCTAAGCAAACCGTTTAGTGACTTGTGTGCACGTGGAATGTATATGTGCACGTGGAAGATTTTTAAAAAGTACTTCAGAATGTTCTATACTATAATGGATATCGTGTTCTCATAGCTTTGTAAAACTTCGGATTAATAATTCTTTTTCAAAATAGCAATATATGAATGCCTGTATCTCACCAATCATGAGAAGAAATGATCATATGTGAACATGTTTCACCTGAATTTAATTTTAAAAATTGTTTATTTATGCTAGTTTTTTGCAGTATTATTCAATTAACGTAGTTAAATTTAAATAGCTTCGTTATTACTCTCTAAACTTAGACAATATACTCATTTATAAAAAATCTGATGTGTACACCGCATGACTTCCTTGTACGGAATATTAAATTATACGCATTTTTTCTTGAATTTCATTTAAATTGATTGGATTGATATAAATCTACTTCGTCGACAGCTCCTAAACCACAATAGAATAAATGCACTCTTTAAAATTCACTATATTTGTTTACTATGATGACACTCTGAGTGCACAAAATTTATATCATTTGAAGAATTATCGTTTCCACATGTTCCATTCAAATACTATAATAAAGCTAAAACGATGTATGAAAGAAATTAAGCAAACAAAACAGAAAAGAAACAGTTTTTCACAGACTATTTAGTATTTCTCATTCAATTAATTCAGTTCTCACTTCGCGACAAGGCAAAAATACATAAAAACTCAAAATATCTGTATTAAAAATTACGAAGTAAATCTTAAACACTTATTTCCTCGAAAAAATTCCAGAAAAGATTAAGCATCATTTAATTCGCAATAATAAATGAAGGCGTTATTTTTGTGTTGCGAAGCTTAGTCTCTCTAGATTGGCAACAAATCTACAATTCTGCTGTTTCATATGTAAACAAATATGTCCGCCATGTTATTTAAAAGTTAACCGCACTTAAACAGCTTTTAAATTGTTGATAATTGTACAAATATTGCTTCCAGAATTATGAAAGGCATAAAAACCTTAACCGGAAAATAAAAACAACATAATTCAATCATTTTTAAAGCAAAAAATGTACAATTTACAAACATATAAGATTAAAGAAACTGAGATCACTGAGCCGGGTAACAGAGTGGATATATATATATAAATATATTTATATACGTTTAGTGCGGCCGATTGCAACCAAAATACGAGATGCACATCTACATCTTATAGCTGTCTTATATAAAAAATTTCAACATTCTGAGACTACTCGTTTTTGAGTTATGTGAGATACGTACATACGTTCGTACAGACGCCACGAAAAATTCTCTTCAGAATTAATTTTAAAGCAGTTTTACAATTTTTTTTTGGAGGAAAAGTGTCTCTTATTCTATCCTTACGTACATATATCACGCAAAAACATCGTTAAATTGCGTTCGATAGCGGTCAAAATGGATATTTTCGTTGAAATATGTTGCCTGAAACTTTTCTCGATTACGATACTTCCTTTTTACTTCGTACAAGGTAGTAAAAAGAGCAATTTCTTTAAAGCTGAGAAATTACAATAATTTATAGCTATCTTCAATCAACCTCATGTATATTCACCCGGCTCATTCCCTTGTCACTGTTTTGAAATTTAAAAACAAAAGCTCTCCTTTCTGTAAAATCTGAAGTATAATCACATCAAGGAAGCTTTTCTCTCACATCAAGGAAGCTCTTCATCAAGGAAGCTTCTTCTTTTTTGCAATATTTATCTGACAGAGAAGTCGCATTATACCATAATTTTGATTCTTTACCAATATTGGATTTATTATATCAGTTCCTTTCACCAAAAATTTTGCAATTTTTATCAAAATAATAAAGTTATGGAGCTTCATGTCTCCATCAGTCATATTAGTGGTTTTAAGAAATAGATCAAATAACACGTAATTTAGTTTAACAGATGTACGTTCTTTGTATAAAATGCACTGAAAAACTTAATACGTTTTAAATTATTAATAACTCCAGACTGAATATTATAGTGGTATATTGGATAGTATAGACAGTAACCAAAAACACAGGTATATCAAAATTATATCATAAAGTAAAAAGTTTTCACAACAGCGCGTAATTAACTAAGTTTTATGAGCATTAAAATTACAGAAAACTTTATAACTCTTTTTTACAACTTCTGAATTCGTTTAACTGCAAAATTTTAAGCAATGTGCGTTTGTCATTTATAGAAATTTCTCTTAAAATGTTCTTCATTTCGATAAAATATTCTGTATAAATAAATGGAAGATGTATTCCTAAAAGTCACTTTATGACAAGATATTAAAGGGAAGAAACAGAATTAGTAGTAGCCATTTTCCCAAAATACTGGATATGTTCATAAATGAAATTGTTATTGACATTTTAAACGAGCGGAACTTAGAACTGCTCGCGAAGATACCTCATCGAGCGCACGGCCAAAGTAGCAATGAGTATTTAGTTTTTTAAAGCATAACATTATATGTCAATATTTATGTTTCAGAAAGTAATTACATGTTGTATAATTTGGTTTGTTTGGGGAGCATAGGATAAATTCCAAAGTCCTAACAGCCGTTAATCGAATTATCGCAGTTTTTGAAATTAACTACAAAGTCTTGGAAAGGTTTGAAATAAACTTTTTTATTTAAACACAAACTTTGAACTCAAATGCACTTCTTATGCTAACAGAATCAACCACCATTTGTAGCGATGTAATTAAAGTAAAACTCAAACTTATATTTAAAACGTAGACTAATAGTCAAAGAATACACACGATTCAATTTAAATCTGAGCTGGCTCAAGAACTCTAACCGATGTACCAGATTCAGATGTCGGCAACAAAACGTAAAGTCGAATAATTACAACTTATCATAGCTGGCTCAAGAACTCTAACCGGTGCACCAGATTCAGATGTCAGCAACAAGACGTAAAGTCGAATAATTACAACTTATCACAGCTGGCTCAAGTACTCTAACCGGTGCACCAGATTCAGATGTCGGCAGCAAAACGTAAAGTCGAATAATTACAACTTATCACAGCTGGCAAAATCTGCGTAACTTGGGAGCGAGAGGCAGAAAGACGCCCTATTTTACAATTCAAAAACCTCAGCTTCAATAATACTTCCTGACTCATTCTGATTTTTTTTTTTTTTTTTTTTTTTTTTTTTTTTTTTAAGAAATAGATCTTGGAAAAAATATGATAGTTAAAGCCGATTTTTTGTAACGAAAACAAATATTAACCAAATAAAATGAATAAAGATATTATGTACTTGCATACTTACATTATTAAATATTAACAAGTTATAGAGTATTTATTCACGTACGATATTTCTGCTATTGCATTAGACAACTGACCAAATGAATAAGTTAAATATGCCAAGTTTCAATTTTTTTCATTTAGGAAACCAAATCTGAGTTCCTGAGCTATAAAATTTACTTGTATCAGTTATTGTGGACACTCAGTTTGCTTAAAATTTTAATCAGCGAATCATTTTCTTCCAACACTTACTTCTTTCTTCTTTTGCTTCTTTTGCAGCACTTAAATAGTCTATTGGAGCACTATCTGGAGCCGATGAAGAAAGAAACCTTCCTATCGAATGCTGAAATTAATGCACTTTTCGGAAACATACAAGAAATTGTGCAGTTCCAAAGAGTGTTTCTCCAGAGCTTAGAAGAGGCGATTTCTGCGGAACCGGATTTCGCTAAATTCGAGCTTCCTTCCCAATTCAAGGTAAAACTTCTGCCTTTTTACAGATGCGTTTACTGAATAATAAGGCCAATGGCAAACAAAACACACAAATAGTAAAACAGTTTTAGAAATTTAATCTGCAATTTTGCCTGTTCGAGCCAGAGACCCAAGCAAGTTTCTTAAACTGCCCTTTGAATCTTTAAATGTGGCATCTCTTTCTTCAGTTGTATGTTCAATACTTTAAATAAACTTCAACTAAAACGTTAAGTATTCTATCAATCCATAAATAATGCAATTACTTTATATTTCTTTCTTGTTGGAAAAACTAATCTAAAAGTCATTTTTAATCTAAAATATATTATCTTTCATTCTATGCTAGACCTTAATAGTTACGATGGGATTTTGTTCGAGCAGGGTTTACAGGATCTTCTCATGGAGCTCTATGGATCTTCTAGAAAAATGATCGTTTTCTAGGGTGCAGATTCCTGCTTGAAATTTCTCAATACACCATTGGCAATGACTTACCCTTATTGTCCGTTGCCTTGAAAGAAAACATAATTGTCAAAATCGAACTACACGCTTCAAACCTTGCACTTGAGCTAAGAACAGGGCCACATTACTACCTTCTTCTGTAGAAATTTCATGCAGGTAGTTTATCTCATTCCCCTCCGCATTTTAGTTCATTTGAGCAGTCCACATTATTTATGAGATAGCCCCATATATGTAAGTTGGAAACATCTATTTAGGTTCAAAAAACGCACGTATATATTTTTATTGTGTCAATTTAGTTGAATGTTTCCCTTTTCAAATTAGTTTTGTTTTATTTTGTATCTATCAAAATACAAGTAACAAAGAGTCTTATTAAAAGAGTGATAAAAGCAGAAGAAGCGGTATTAAAATTTTTTGGTATGCAAACAAGGTTACATTTTCTCTCTAAAACTTTGTTGGTCCGAATGGTCAGACACTTGCAACTTAATGCTTTTATAGAGAATAGCCAATACCTATTGATCACTTAGCCGTATCATCATCGAGAACGTTATCAAGACTGCACCACAGAGAACGATGAATTATACCCGTGAGAAAGTGGAATATCCGTTCCAAATTTGGAGAACATCCCGAGGGTGTCCCATCACTCTTTCTCTGCCATCAGGTTTCTCGAGATGACTTCCAGCTCACCAGTATTTTCACTGCTGCCATGCCACACAGTCACTGTACACTTACAAGCATCCAAGCCTGTATCGCTAACCGTTATATCGATTAAGTCGGCTTCTCTCTAAAACCTAAATTATATTTATTTTAATTTATTATAGTTTAAAATGTTTTAAAAAGTTATTTTAATCGATTATGGCAAACTCAAATTTATTCTCTTTTATCCACTCTGCTGTTACCTCATTTCTCTTAATTTTTCACAGATAACATTTTATTCATGTTCTTTCCTAAAGAAGAAATGAAGGGAAATTGCAAAGAGGCACTGTGCTCAGGCAGATTTGCTTTTAAACCATTTTTCCTTCACAAGCTATTTTCTGCTATTTAGGTCACGAATAATCGCTAAATGACAGTACGTTGACAGGTGACGGAGGACGGGGACGCCTGGTGTCTAACATAGGTAAACAGGCATATGCCCCGCGTCCTCCACTATCTAGAGGCAACAACTCCCTGGACCCCCATGAGGCCGCCCAGGAGTTCATCAGGATCTAAAAAAAAAAGTTAACATGGCCATACAAGGGCTAGACTACATGTAGTACATTGTAAGAACGTGTGACAACTGAAGGTTATGACAGAGGTAGAACAAAATAAGACATAAACATAAAACATAAATGGAAACATATAAAAAGAAACATAAAGAAACACATAAAGCGCTAAAATCACAAAAAGGTACACTAAGATACACGGAACTAAACACAATAAACACAGAATACACATAGATAAACACGATGCAGACAATTATATAATGCGGACACATAAAAACGAAACACTTGATGATGTTATGAGACGCATAACAGCACGTAATTATTTAAACAGCGCACGTGATACTGAGAAGACACTTAATAGGTGACGCATATATACGTGAAGCAATATGATGACAGTAGTTCATGAAGCAATGATAATAATAGTACGCACAAGAAAACGCGCAGATATACAAGATGAGATGTAAGCACTAAGGTACAGTATGTTGACAGGTGGAACAAAGTATTGGTAAATACCTCAGTCTGTAGAGACATTACGTTTTTTTTTTTTTTTTTTTTTTTTTTTTTGAAAAAGGAAAGATGAAAAATTACCTACGCCTTCGCCGGGAATCGAACCGTGGACCTCTCAATTACGAACTGAGCATGCAAACTATTACACCACGAAGGCTCGCTAAGAAGGCGGGAGAAATACCTTATATACTCCCCCTTTTAAAGGGCGACTGGAGTTTTTAGGGGACCCAATTGCCAAATCCTGGGTGAGGAGAATCATCATGGAATCGAACCGCGGTTATATGTCTGTTCTGTTCCAAAATGTTTTTTACTATCAGCTTACCGTTGGAAGGAGAAAAGGCCTCACTTTCATAACGTCAGATGCTTGAAAGTAAAAACTGGAAGGTTATACTATATTAAATGGGCTGGTCCTCAGAGGTTTGGAAACAAAATAATTCTTATAGAGACCATTTGTAAAGCTGCGAAAATTAATAAAATGTCGAATTCGAGAGAGAGTAGTTTCGATAAAAATTAACTTATATTTGAAGGTATGTATTTCTATCACAGACGAACTTAAATTTAAAAATAAATATTACTGAAAGTTTTTCTCTATCATTGTTTTAGCAGTTCGTTAAATATATCGTATGTTAATTTGATGTCTATTATTTCTTCAATTATAAGCGAAGCAAACCTCTTCTGAATAAACAATTTTTTTTTCAAATACACTGGTGTGCAAAAATTAAGGACGAAGTCGAAAAATTAGCATATCAGCTGAACGAAGAGGCAGACCGGACAAAAAGACCAATCAGGAGATTAAGTAAGGTGATGTACGGTAGCACATGCGCAGATATGCAGGTAGACGTGATGGGGGAGTGTCTGAGTAGTATAAAGCATGTTGTCGGTGTAAGATCAGTATTTCTGGCAAAGAGATTGCACGCCGTATAGCAGTTAAAATCACACCGAGTTGCTGCCTCAGCGAGAAATGGCGAATAATCAATCTGTTAGACGACATCTGGATGCTTTTACCCGAGGTCGAATCATTGGGAAGTTGGAGGAAGGCCGCAGTGTGACAAGTGTGGCTGCAGAGTTAGGAATTGCTCACAGCATCGTTTCACGACTTTGGAGACAATTTCAAACTACAGGAACAGCTATCCGGGGGTTTAGTAGTGGTCGTTCACGAGGAACCACACCCGCAGATGACCGGTATATTGCCTTACAGGCCAGAAGAAACATGCGGCAGACAGTGGGAGAAATCGCTAGACACACGACACAGGCGACTGGACGACCGATATCGCGTTTTACCGTGGCCAGAAGACTGCACGGTGGTGGTCTGTTTGCACGACGCCCTGTACGGTGTGTACCTATAACGCCTACCCATCGGAGAAGGCGTTCTCTGTGGTGCCGGGAACACCGGAATTGGAGAGACAATGAATGGGGACGAGTACTCTTTACAGATGAGAGCAGATTCAGTCTGAGTAGCGATTCTCATCGCATACTCATCTGGAGAGAGCGGGGAAGCCGCAATCATCCCTCGAACATCATTGAAAGGGACAGGTATGGAGGTGGCGGTGTTCTCGTTTGGGGAGGCATCATGCTTGGTAGTCGTACAGACCTTCACATCTTCGACGCAGGTTCAGTCAACGGGACCCGTTATTGTAACGAGATTCTTCTTCCATATGTGCGTCTTTTTAGAGGCGCTATGGTTCCGCAGTTCCTTTTCATGGACGACAATGCACCATGCCATCGCACAGTAGCTGCCGAACAGCTCTTAAAGAGTGAGGATATTGAACGTATGGATTGGCCGGCACGATCTGCGGATCTCAATCCCATCGAGCATGTATGGGATTTTCTAGGCAGACGCTTGGCAGCTCGTACCTTACCACCAGTAACGATTCCGGAGCTTCGACTGGCGCTGCAAGACGAATGGGCAGCAATGCCTCAACAACTCATTGACACCCTCATTCTCAGCATGGGCAGACGCTGTGAAACCTGCCTAGCAGTCAGGGGAGATCATATCCCCTATTAAAGACCGGATGTTTCTTGCTGGACACCCATAACAGGGATGTTTCGGCCTTCAGTCGCATTGCGCTCCATGCTGCTTTTTCAATAAAGCTTCTTTTTATCCCTCTGATTTCTCTTTTAGTAAGTGTTGCCTACATTACTCATGTCCTTACGTATTGGGGATCTTACGGTATTAAATGTGTTGATTTGGAAAGCTTTTGTACAAAGTTATATTGAGAAAACCGTCTCGTCCTTAATTTTTACACACCAGTGTATATCACTTATCTTATGAAATAAACCTTTTTTAAAAATAAATAATTTTAAACATTTTTAATGTCCATTTTCAAAACAAATTAAACTAAGTTTACCTTTGTACATATTTTAGCACTGTCTCCCTCCGGTAAATTATAAAAATTTCAAGAAGTGATTTATTCTTCTTTGCAAGAAATTTCGAAAATACTTAAAAATACTTTAACGAATTAAAATCTCATAGTGTAAAACTTAGCTTATTGTGCATATAATTAAAATTTATAAAACATTATGAAAGATTTTTGGGAAATCCCCAGAAAAGCAAGTACTTTTAGGTAGACTTTGAATAGCTTTATTTCGTAAGTTGTAAATTAACAGTATTAAAGGATTAAATTGTCAAATTGTTCGAGTCTATCTTCATATGTTTCGTTTCATTAAAAAGTCTTTTTATAATTCCCAAAAAATCTTCAAGCTTAAAACAATATTCAGTATGATTCCAAAATTTTAAACTTGCAAACATAATAGTGTTTAATTAGCTAATAACTGACATAACGAGTACCCTTTATTCTTAACTACTACTACAGATCTTGACTATAAGTTTTCCTGATAGTAGTAACAGATATTATTTTCTGTGAAGAACTTAATAACAGAAATTTGATCCATTTAAGACGTTTCGAAAATCATCTCCATAATATATTTCTTACAACACATTTTAATGTGACATCATTTCCAAAATTGATTTAAAGCTGTTTACAGAGATTTTCTGAAATATTCAATGCAAAAGAAAATGTTCCTTAATTTTTTATACAGATTTAAACTAGTATTTGCAAGTAGTAGCTACTACAGTATCGCTATTCATGCAGAATTTTAAAACATATGTTATTTTTCTCTTGAAATGAATCTGACCCATATAAATTCTTGACCATAAACAAATAAAATGTAGATTCTCACTGTCAGAAATAGCTGACATCATTTCTAAAATCACTAAATACGAATATATTTTTTCATCATTGCACGTTTTGTAGTTTCTGTAAAGCTAAAGTTTATATACATGTGATGTACCAGCTTTAGACGTAGCTTAAATTATCAGACGATAAGTTAAAAAAAAAAAAAAAAAAAAAAAAAAAAAAACAGGATCCATTTATTATTATTCCGGAGAAATAGCAGTTACAAAATCAGATATCCGGAGTAAATAAAAAGAATTATTAATAACTTTTTGTATGAAGTTTACTGCATCGTGACATTTAAGAAAAAGCCCCCGATATTCCTTTGCGAGTCCTTTTATAGCCTCTGGAAAGGCGGAGCTTCCAAGAATGACGTCAGCCTCGTCAGCCAATCCAGTTCGCTTTAAATATTTCCAGAACATTCTATAACTGTAAGTGTAGAAAAGGCGGGAAAAACAACTTGACTACGGGGCTGTGGATTTAATTCCACGTACTTTCAAATAAGAGAACGTCGCCATTAAAAATGAAAAGAACATACAGTTAGAAATTTAAGTGCATTCTTGACTATGGAATTTTATTATTACATACATATTATATTCTCTCAGAGTAAAACACTGGTATCTTTCCTTCATGTTTTTCAGAACGTTTTGTTCGCATTGGGAAATTCTTTTCTGTACTATGCAGATCAGTTCAAGTTGTACAGTTCATTTTGTGCTAGTCACTCAAAGGCTCAGAAAGTGCTTCATCCAGGTAAAAAAATTTACTTTTTATATAAATTACCTTTTCTATATAAGTTACAACCTAAATATAAATACCACTAATTCAGAAGTCAAACAACAAAAATCAGCGTTAATTTTCAAAATTTTCACAGGACTAGTTTCGATGGTTTTACCGAACCACCATCCTCAGCTGCAAAACGGCAAATGAACAAGATAGGAAATAATGATTAGATAAGATAAGAAAGCCTGGACAAGAATAAGCAAGTGGCGCCATCTGTTGGTGAAACCAGAACTAAAACATAATTTCTTTAAAGGCCAAAGGTAAAGATGGATTGGAATTAGGATCGTTAACAAGAACAGAAAGATTTTTTTGAATGTGAAATGCTTCTAGAAAATCCAGTTCTCCAATGGAAGATGTTTTTTGAATAATTTTGGCAGCAGAAAAATACTAATTCCAATCCATCTTTACCTTTGGCCTTTAAAGAAATTATGTTTTAGTTCTGGTTTCACCAACAGATGGCGCCACTTGCTTATTCTTGCCCAGGCTTTCTTATCTTATCTAATTATTATTTCCTATCTTGTTCATTTGCCGTTTTGCACCTGAGGATGATGGTTCGGTAAAATCCTCGAAACTAGTCCTGTGAAAATTTTGAAAATTAACGCTGATTTTTGTTGTTTGACTTCTGAATTAGTACTTATTCGGCGTGTTATTGTGTCTTAAATACCACTACTTAAATTTTTTATAAATCCTGTATGTTCACATTTCGTAAAAGCTATAAATTTTCTGAAAAATATATTTCTTAATGACTTTAGTATTCACTACCATATTCTTATATAGAGAAAAATTCAGAATTAAAACTAAAACGTCAAAATTCTAAGGTTCTGCAATAATATATTAAAACATTTATTTTTTATAACCATCTTTTTACAACAAATATGAAAATAATAGCTGAACTACAGTTTGCTTAACTTCAAGAAAGTTTAAATTTATCATTAATTTCGCCTTTTAATTTTAAATACAAATAAATTGCTTCTCTCTCTTCTTTTACTTTTGCGATGTATTTTAAAAGCATTTTTGATATTTATTGAAGGAAACAATTTTTGCTTCAAATGCGCAATGCGTCTCATATTTTTGGATTTAAGAAGTATCTCGGAAATTTTTTGGTACATTATTTTCATGTATTGCTCATGAAAATAGTAGAAAGTTTCTAAATGCTAGAATTTAAACATTATTACTAATTCCTTTCGTATTAAAAATACACGGTATACAGATATTAATAGTTTTGTAGAGACAGTTGAAACTTAGCTGGACAAATCAATACGTATTTTAAAAATATGCTAATAGTAAAAGCTGTTTTAGCAATTATCAAAACTGCAGTGATTAAAGATGACTGAATGTGCTTCCCGGAAACTGCAATAATTGATTGTGGAAAATTTCTGTCGAGTCCATGAAATTCATCTTAAAATTGTATTCTATCTTTAACTAGAAAGGTATTCTATTTATAAAATTATAACTATTTATAAGTTTATATCTAATGCAATTGCTTCTATATGCTATTGAAGTTGGTAATCAGTTTAAACTGTACTTGATGATTAGAATTTCACTACTCAAATATAAAATCGTAGATGAAAGCTTTCGCTTATCCCCAAAAGTTTTACTTTAATTGTTCTGCACTGAAAAATCTGCACTTTGACTAAATTTCCAAAGATTAGATCATTTCATCTTGAAATGCGGTATCACCGTATGCGCTTTATATTCTTTCTTTCTGTTTCGAGGTGGAAATGTCCCATTAAATTCAACGTCTGTAAATGTCGTTCGTATCACACATTCAAAATATTTCGGGAAAACAACTCTTTAGAACAATTTTTCTGCTTTGTCACGCGATAAGAAACAGCCAATCACCGCGGATGGTTTGGGGGGGTTACCATGAAAAGGGAAAACTAGTTCTCCAACACAGATGATGGTTGATGACGAGTGATTCGATACTGATAGATGATTGGGTGTTGAGAACGAATAATTTACAAGTTTTGGGGAAAGAAAGGAAAAACGTTGTGCGTCTTTCTTTCAGGCGTAAAATATATAGAAAAATTGTCTGAAACAGTTGTTCGCCTGAAATAAATAGATGTGTGATACCAGCCTAAGGCCCATATCACACGACGTGTGTTTCACTCGAACAACTGTTTTGGACAATTTTTTTCACTAGTTTACTATTGAAAGAAAGACGTGCGACTTTTTCCTTCCTTTCCAAAAAAATTGCAAGTTGTTCGTTTTCAACCAATCAGCTATCAGCTTGTTTGTAATGGTGAACCAGTTTCCCCTGTGTTAACCCCAAAGCGATCTATGGTGATTGGCTGTTGTGACAAAGCAGAAAAATTGTTCCAAACAGTTGTTCTTCCGAAACAAACCGCCGTGTGATAGCAGCCTAAGACAGCCTCATCTACACTTTCGGAAAATTTTACTTTGCTCAGATACGACTTCGCTTTACGTGTAACTCTGGAATTCTTTGGGGCCCACCAGCGGCCGAGCGGTAAAGTCGCTGAACATTGGTAGTTCGGTCCGAGGTTCGAATCCCGCGAACGGGCTGGCTGCATGGGCGTTTTCGTGGTTTTCCCCATGTGTAACGTGTATACGAGCCAGTTGCCCTTAGAAAGTCCTTCACGAAGGCATCCCTTTCCTTAGGCAGATAGCCCTCGAGGCTTTGCTACAATTACACACACACACACACTGGAATTCTTTGTTTATAAATAGGCGAAATCTTGAAGTCAATAGTAATACCTCATAATATATGCTTGACAATTAGCATTGAAATGCTTAGAATTCAGTATCTTAATGGTACATCTGGAAGTTAGAGTGTAATTTAAAGTTCAAGAAAATTATACACTAATAGTAAAAGTTAGTTATCAGTAGTTATAATACTCAGAAATTCTTCTATAATAAATCTGATAAAGTTCTGAAGATTATTGCTTACTGATAAAAATTATTGCTTACTGCTAAAAATTGCTACTGTTTTAATCGCTCTCAAAATATAACATAACTATTAGAAATAATTGTAAAATGATATCTGAAGTTACGTGATGTAAACACGAGTTTTAGACATTATCATTCGATTTGATTCGTAGGTAGCATACTTAGTGTACTTAATTATAATCTCTAAAGAATACTTCTGCCATAGAATATTAGAGAAATAACGTTATTGGCTATAAAGCGTTGCTTGGTGTAGATATCCTACGATATTTTTCGGATTATTAGTTCAATTTTAAATATTCTAAAAGGCACAATTATTTCTTTGCATTCTTTTAGTTGTTTCTAATGAATATAATAATTTTGACGGTTACTTAACAGGCGAGGGGAACGCGGCTCTCGTGGAATTCTTGCAATCACGTAACCCTCGAGGTCAGCATTCCTTCTCATTGGAGTCCTACCTCATCAAGCCGATACAGCGGATACTCAAATACCCATTGCTTCTGCAACAGCTCAAGCACCTCACGGATCCGACGTCGGAGGAGCATCAACATCTTGCAGGTATGCAACTCTGTCCTGAAATAGCCTTTTACGCGTAATGTGAGTCTTCTAGATATTATTTCAATAAACTACCGTTTCATCTTTGATATTTTTCCAACTGCTGGTGAACGCAAAAACTAAAGAAATCTTTCAGAACGTGAAAAGCTCTGAGGACAAACCCCAGTTTATTTAATCTTAAACCACACTTAGATCACGACTATTGCTTAATGTTTCCTTTCTGCTTTTCATTCAACAATTGTCTGTTGTAGTCTCACTGTTCATCATTGTCGAGTGAATAAGACGGTGATACTGATAGAGTGACCCGGAATCGTAGCCTGCTGGGTGAGCTGGTTGCATGGGCGCTTTCGGGGCTTCCTACACGTGTAATTTGAATATGAGCTGGTTCATCCAGAAATACCGCTAGAAAATTCTCTGCCATGACAGCCCCTTCCCTAGGCAGATGTTCATAGCATACTTTACCTTAATAAAACAATCCAGTTCAATCATAGAGTTTTTTTCGAGCAATTTTATTCCTTGCAGTTGGTTGACAAAGAAATTCAGCTAAGATAAATTCAGTTTTAAAATGTAAATTACTTTTATTCCTCAAAATATAAATACTGGTGTTTAAAAATATCTCTCATGAGATGATTCACTGTTTTAATTTTTTTGGGTGGTGCGGGGGGACGGAAATCGTTGAAACAGAAAAAATGTAGAGGTTGCTTTAAATTTCTAACAATTATTTTAAGTTTAAAAATGCTTTAATGTCTATTTTCGTTTCCCGTGTACTATTCCTTACCAGAATGAGGTTTTAGCGTCGCGTGTTATGCAAGCGAGTTAGAAGTGGTATTTAAGGAAAGTTCAACTAACTTCGAGAGAGAGAGTGCGTAGGAGTGCTTAGTGGCGCTTGTTTGCTTTCTGGCTACTACGCTCGGCCATATTGTACGGCACGTACAAAGGTTAATGTACGAAGGTTGTTGATAATCGACGGCTACCTTAATTTAAGGGCCAACAACGTTAGGTATTTGTGTGTATCTTCGGCTGAGTCTTCTTAATTTAGTTTCTTATTTTCTTATACTGATTTAAAATCCCAAACGGAAACTTTCCTGTAATTCCGAGAAGGAGCCATTTGTTATTATTTCTTTGAGTAAATAAATAATGTTGTATTATATAGACGCTCCTCTGTAACCAGAAACAATGTGCAGCTCCTCAACTTGCATCTATTGCATTAGATAGGCTCTCCTCTGTAACCAGAAGCATTGTGCAGCTCCTCAATTTGCACCTATTGTATTGGATAGACGCACCTCTATAACCAGAAACATTTTGCAGCTTCTCAACTTGCGTATATTGTATTAGATAGGCGCTCCTCTATAACCAGAAATATTGAGCAGCTCCTCAACTTGCACATATTGTATTAGATACACGCTCCTCTATAACCAGAAGCATAGTGCAGCTCCTCAACTTGCGCCTATTGTATTATATAGACGCTCCTCTGTAACCAGAAACAATGTGCAGCTCCTCAACTTGCATCTATTGTATTAGATAGGCTTTCCTCTGTAACCACAAGCATTGTGCAGCTCCTCAATTTGCACCTATTGTATTGGATAGACGCACCTCTATAACCAGAAACATTTTGCAGCTTCTCAACTTGCGTATATTGTATTAGATAGGCGCTCCTCTATAACCAGAAATATTGAGCAGCTCCTCAACTTGCACATATTGTATTAGATACACGCTCCTCTATAACCAGAAGCATAGTGCAGCTCCTCAACTTGCGCCTATTGTATTATATAGACGCTCCTCTGTAACCAGAAACAATGTGCAGCTCCTCAACTTGCATCTATTGTATTAGATAGGCTTTCCTCTGTAACCACAAGCATTGTGCAGCTCCTCAACTTGCACCTATTGTATTAGATAGACGCTCCTCTATAACCAGAAATATACTGCAGCTCCTCAACGTGCGCCCAATGTATTAGATAGACGCTCCTCTATAACCAGAAGCATTGTGCAGCTCCTCAACTTGCGCCTATTGTATTATATAGACGCTCCTCTGTAACCAGAAACAATGTGCAGCTCCTCAACTTGCATCTATTGTATTAGATAGGCTTTCCTCTGTAACCACAAGCATTGTGCAGCTCCTCAACTTGCACCTATTGTATTAGATAGACGCTCCTCTATAACCAGAAATATACTGCAGCTCCTCAACGTGCGCCCAATGTATTAGATAGACGCTCCTCTATAACCAGAAGCATTGTGCAGCTCCTCAACTTGCACCTATTGCATCAGATAGACGCTCCTCTATAACCAGAAATATAATGCAGCTCCTCAACTTTCACCTATTGTATTAGGTAGGCGCTCCTCTATAACCAGAAATATTCTGCAGCTCCTCAACTTGCACCTATTGTATTAGATAGGCTATCCTACCCTTCTCGAGACTGTAGTAACTACTTGAACTCAGCGATAATTCGCTACTTCACTCACTAGGTTCAGCCACATAATTTCATATTTTTGAACATAAACCCTAATTTTGAATTAAAATAACTTATATTCATCTTTCTCAAATGCTCTACTGTTAAGTTGTTTCTCTAGTATGAGGAGTGTTATTGAGTGTTATTTTTAGGAGAATTAATCCTCAAACAGGAATCTATTTCTAAATTCACTGTGTCTGAAGAAAATATAAGCATGCAACATAAATCTTCATGAGATCCAAATTCTTATTCTTTAAAAACATCATCGACCTGCACCATGCATTCCTTTCCTAAGGTAGCCTTAAATTCTTACTTCATATATTATACCATTTTTGTAAATAACCCCTTTATTTTCCTTTTTTGCTTCTGTATCCTATAATTTATAATATTTTGTTATAAATATTATGTAACTTATTATTTCTTGCATTATAAATCGTAGCAACATAATTTTACTCTATGTTCGTAGAAATAAATTTACACGGAATAAGTGGGAAGGCAGACCTTGGAATTTCTTTAGTTTTTCAAAGTACATTGTCTAAAATGTTACCAAGTTACGTTTCTAATACATTTGTTTGCCCATAAAGCCGTCAGGAATTATATTCCATACCTTTGAAGAATACAAAGAACTACACTTCTCTGTAAGTTACGAAATGTCAATGCAGAATAGATGCATCCTCTAAAATGAAGTGAAATGGTTTACTTGAGCTGTACAAAAAAGAAAATAAGATATTTTTGACTATTGGTCATAAACTAAATTATTAGTATTATTCCACTAACAAGTAATTGCGTTCTCGGAAATGTTAATTTTTATTATCAAAAGTTCTAACGCAGTTCAAACTTTTTAAATCAGAAAACCTGGTTTTAAAAAGAAAGTGTACATTTTATTGTGTTTTATTTTTTTAATATGGTGTACAATTTTCATTTATTGAATATAAAAAAAATCTTCAAACAATGACATGTAAGCAGTTCATTATGCCTTTGTCATAACAAATGAAAGAGATGCATATAAATCACATATATAATTGCATAAATTCACTGAGTTTTTCCGCTTTAAATTAGTGACAATTATATGCTATGTTTTCCTAATTACTAAATTAGTAGACGTTTAGATGGCTTTTGATTGATCATTTATGTTAGTGATTCATACATCAATACTTATCAATCAATACTTAATTCATCAATATTTAATTGATCTGGAGAACTACTCAACGCTCACAAATTTGAATGAGCAAGAAACAGACCGGGGATCGAATCCGAAGGTCATTATCATCTTCAAGGGCATGTAAAACTCGTGCCTTACTGCACTTCTCATTGGTGCTACTAGATGGCGACACAAGCTAATCAACTACATTACGGAAACCACGTAATAGTTATCTCTACCATATAATAAAAGAAAGAGTCTGTCTGCGTGTCTGTGTGTGTGTGTCTTTCGTTCGCGCTTGCGCGTAAGCTAATAAACCCACGACCCACTGCTACAAAATTTGGTACATAGGTGCATCTAGACAAGAGCCAGTGCACCTCGAAGCGATTTTTTTCGAAATTCGAATTACAATTTTTTTTTATTTTATGTTTTGTGACGAAGTCGCGTCCTTTTGAAACATAATGGGCTATAGAAAAGCGAGATTTTACTCTACACACTCCATTTTCACATCGTCATGAAACGTAGGCACTTAGCTATTTTACGAACTTAAAATAAATTTCGTAATTCAATAAATCGATTAAATACGAATTTATTTAACAAAGTGAGCTTAACACCTTTTCAACGGGATTTTTTTTAAAAAGTTTATTTTAAAAAATGTACAGTTTATTTTTCTTTGATTTTTGGACACGTTAAACTTTCATCCTTGCGACTACTTTTACAAAAAGAATTTTTGAAAAATGATAATATTTGTATTTTAAATTTCTTTTTTAAATAAAGATTCCGAGTACACTTCTCACATCTTTAAAAATGTGATTTTGGCAACAATTTTCCTGTCTTCTTTTTGTTGATAGATTTTTGATGAAATCGCCTCATTTTGAATAGTTTCATTCTTTTAGAAATATGGGTTTGGCAATAATTTTTCATCGTATTTCTTATGTCACTGTTTTTAAGAGATTGTCATATTTCATTGTCATTTTTTATATATATAATGCATTTTTATTGATATTTTTTGATAAAGTTGTTCTGCAGAGTAAAATTCTGCGCAGAGTTTTTTGTTTTTTGAGTTTTTTTTATGCTATTTTTTTGCTTATTTCACTGTTTGTAAGATATTGAAAAGTTTTGCATGATTTTTTTTTTCTTCAACGGAAGGTTGGTTAAATTATTTTTTATATGTAATACATTTTTTTTTTTAATTTGTGGTTTTTTTTTCGGAAGTTTTCTGCAGGGTAAAATTCTGCTCAGTTTTTAAATTTAACGTTTGGTGTTCCCTTCAGGCATTTTTACGGTACATTTAAAAGCCAGACGAAGGCTGGCAGCGTAGCTACTAGTAATACTAATAAAGCATTCAACAGATGATTCTATAAAAATCGTTGATAACAATATACTATGATATATAATTTTTTTGTATTGTCTTTAAATAAATATGGAATATATTCAGTTTGAATCAAATAAGTGACTTTATGTGTTAATTACTCAGAGGCTCTAAAAGGAATGGAACGGGTCGCTGAACATATAAATGAAATGCAAAGAATTCACGAAGAATACGGAGCAATCTTTGATCATTTACATCGACAACATCTAAAATCATCTAAACAGGTAATTTTATATTTCTATTCCCATTACTGTTAGAATGAGTGAAATTACAAGAAGACTGACATTTGTTTCGTCCATTATAACTATAACTATATTCCTTTAATTTAAAATTTTCTCTTGTGATTTTCACAGTTTGCATTATATATGTGCATATTATTATTGTTATTTCTTTTACTGTAAATCTTTTACATTACAAATAATGTTAAACACGATTAACGGCCCTGCAACCGAAATGAAAAATGTCTAATATATATAATTTTTTTTATTTCTAATAAATTAATACATTCTTAATATTTATAACACTGATGGCATTTTTAGTATTCCTTGAATTTTAGAATTATTCCCACAATAATCTACGGGAAATAGCGATTTGCGTAGAGGAAGATCTGCATAACGAATATCGCCTTCGAACAAACTGTGTTTTACAAGACACTACTGGAACTTCTTTTATTAAATTAATTTCTGTTTGTCATAATCAATTAAAGGCTTCAATTTTCATCCAAAGAATTCCATTTAATGGTTATAAAATCGCCAGGCTTAAAGTTCTGCAAATTTATTTTCATTTAAATGCTTTTCCAACTTTCCTTTCTCTTATTTATAAAAATATTTCAACTCTTGAAAATATGTAAACTTAACTCTTTAGCTCATTCAGTTAAATTTAAAACTTTTTACACTATTTTGCAGAAGTGAAAACAATTAGCTTTCTGAAGATTATAAACACGTTTCTTACCTAACATTTGTTTCAGAAATCTATGTGAATAGAATGTTCTAACAGAATTTTCCTGAACTAGAAATTTCTGTTTCCTTATTTGTAATTCCTCTTGTAAATTAACTGAACTTATAGGCAAAACCCTTCTCCCGAATTTGCAGTTTTAGTTCTTTTTTTTTTTTAATTGAACGTTGATTTGTTCAACGTGGAATTCTTGATCCATTATTTAAAACTTATTTTTTTTTCTTTCAGCACGTAGATCTCAGCCCAGGCGAATTACTGTTCTACGCTGGCGTAGAATGGCTCAATATTTCAGAATTTTTAGGAAAAATCAAAAAAGGTTTAGAATTATATGCAATGTGCTTCGTTTTTAAGACAGCTGTTGTATTCCTTTGCAAAGAAAAGATACGGCAGAAGAAAAAATTAATGGTAAGTCGATCTTGTCTTCTTTTATTATATTGTTTTGGTTTTATTAGATTACGGGAAAGCACTCGAGGGCTATTTGCCTTAAGGAAGGGATACCTTCGTGGAGGACTTTATAAGGAAAACTAGCTCGTATAAACGTTACACATGGGGAAAACCACGAAAACGCCCATGCAGACAGCCCATTCGCGGGATTTGAATCTCGGACCAAACTACCAGTGTTCAGCGGCGTTACCGCTTGGCCGATGGCTCTTCTTTTATTAGAAGAATTAGGATTACATATTAATTGTGAGATAATATTACGTATAGTTCTCATTAATTTTATATTTGGCATCACCCATGAAGCAATGAAAATATTTGCTTATTTTTAAAAAAACAATGAATAGGAAGTTTTTCTATGTTTTTCTTTATTTTATTTTTTTTTATTATTATTATTTTTAAAGCTTGTAGAAAATTGTAGTGGTCTAAACAGAATTATAAATGATCACAAGTTTTCCAAATTTAATAGAACGCAGCATTTATCGATACGGCAATTACTAAAAATGACTTCTGAAACAGAACAATCTGGCACTTTCCCTTGAAAGTGCCCATATTTATGGTTTATGACAAGATAGAACATAAAAGAAATAAAAGTACTATTCCGTTTTGAGGATCGTAAAAAAATTGCAGCGAAAATGTACGCGCAAAAGCGCCAAATCTAGCAAACGCGCCCATTTAACAGCGCGCCAAATCTAGCGTACGCGCTGATTTCAGATTGTGTAAGTTTATATAGTTCTATATTTCTTTAGACACTATTGAAATACTAGTTTAATTTTTAAATCCTTTTTTGATTTTAAATCCTTTTTTTTTTTTTTTTTTTTTTTTTTTTTTTTTTATATCCTATGGATTTAACAATTTGGGAATTGCCCATGACGAAAAGTCTGCAATAGAATATTGGGTAAAGTGCAGAATCACTCACTGCTTCACGCGTTTTTAAGAATTGCACATACTCGGTATCCATGTACACATGTAGAGCGGTAAAGGTGGCTGAACACTTGTAGCTCGCTCTGGTTTGAATCCCGGCTAAAGGGTTGGATTCATGGTTTTTGGGTAACGTAAATACAAGCCAGCTTCCCTTAGAAAGTCCTCCGCGAAGCCATACCTCCTCTTATACAGGTAATTGTTATGTGCTTTGATGTAATTCAGTAAGCGAACAAAATTCATCCAATCCAAACACCGATAGAATTCCTACTTGGAGGTGACTTTCTTGAAACTGGAAATTACGTGTATAAAAGTTAAGTGATATTATTTTACTGAAATCTAAAGCATAAAGCGTTATTTCTTTTAGCTACTTTCTAAGTGTTTGCTTTCTTTATTGAATCATATAACATTTAAATGTATACCTTCAGAGTTACGCTTTCATACTAATACTTTTGGTTATCCACCTACAGAGAGTGTTTATGTAATTTGAAAATTAGAAGTGATACAATAAATTCGAATTTAAAGGAAAGGAAAACTGCTTAGCAATTTTATAAAATCTTTGGAAGGTATAATTTTATTCTTTATAGGATTGCAATGTTAAAATAATTTGTAAGTTATTGATTAGTTTTTCGGCTCAATAACTTAACCTTTTAACTGTCATGCCCGAGATAATCTCGGGCACAGCACAGGTGTTCGAAAATGTCACGCCCGAGTATTACTCGGGGTAATTTTTTTGAGTGCATCGCATTGTTATACCCAAATATATCTCGGGAGACGTTTATTTCGGCTTCATCTCTTTGTAAAACCCGACTGTATCTCGGGAAAAGTTAATGTGCGCTCAATTCAATAGATGACAACACTTTACTGAAGATTTCAAAGGTTAGAGGTTATAAGTTCTTTGGTTCAAAGTGCACGGGATCTTTTTGTTGTAAAATGACGTTCAATTCTTTGAAACGTTATATAGATGATTTAGATTCTTCAAGAGCAGTATTTATGATACTTCCATGGTCAGCCTCAAAAATAAAAAAATGGAGATATACTCAAGCCGAAGATTGTTTCGAATTACAGTCTAACTATGGGTGGTGTAGATCGCTGTGATCAGGAAATATCCTTTCATCCAACAATCTGAAACATCAGAAAAAATATTAGAAAAAGATACTTTTACATTTGCTAGACAAGATAGTCTAGAACTCATATTTGCTCTATAAAAATGTAGTAGGGAAACGTATTACATTTTTAGAATTTCGAATCCAAGTTGTAGAAGAGCTTTTACATAAATATGATGACGAAGCTTCTGGACAAAAGAATGTTGGCAAACCACCTACAATAGATAACCCTGCCCGTGTTACTGAATGGCATTTTATATCCCATATTCCTCCTACTCCTGCGAAACGTGCGCCTACAAGACAGTGCAAAGTGTGTTGTTCGAAAAAGTTTAAAAATGGGAAAAGATAAGGAAGGAAACACGATTCTGGTTTAGTGATTGTGGAGTTGGTTTGTGTTTGGAAAAGTGTTTCCAGTTATACCACACAAGACTGAATTACTGAACTACTAATAGGTATTCACTTATATTTATTTATTTTTTAGAAAATAATTCATTTTTTTCATTTTTAGAAAATAATGCTCCACTAGAAGCGAAATTTACAACTGCCATGTTGAGTGGCAGCTGCCTCAAGCAAATATGCAGTAGCTACAAAACTTTAAAAATTTTACCCATGTACTTCAAAATATCACTTTTGAACTACTTAAGTATATTTTATTTTGTACTAAACCTTTGATTTTTTCAATAAAAAATTGAAATACTAGTTTAATTTTTAAATCCTTTTATATATGTATATATATATATATCCTATGCATTTAACAATTTGGGAATTGCCCGTGACGAAAAGTCTGGAATAGAATTTTAGGTAAAATGCAGAATCACCCACCGCTTGACGCGTTTTTAAGAATTGCACATACTCGGTATCCATGTACACATCGACCTATTTTCACTTAAAAAGTAAAAGAAAATTGACAAAAATCCAATTGTTTTTACCCTCGTAAAAAGCGGCAAACAAATAAGTGGGCGATTCTGCACTTTACCGCGAATTTTTTTCAAAGAAAAGGCATTATTCATTATAGAAAATTATGTTTGAACAACCAACGAGAGGAAACTATGCTTTAGCAATATAGCTCGGTAGCGAAATAGCGATGCAGGCATCCATTCAGTTATGTTTAGAAATTTTTACATAAACTATAATAATGATCTGAAATAATTATTTATTTACTCTTATGCTTCCATTCAGTCATGTTTAGCCTTTTTTATATAAATTATAATAATAAAAAAGTATATGAAATTAACATTTCATCTAAATTAAAACATCAATCTTAGATAGTTCTTTACTATTATACTTCCCTTCTTGCGTTAGGGTTGCCACAATTATATTTGGCAGTAGTATGGCGATTTTTTACGGCCCTCAAAACCGAATAGTACCGAAATAAATATTGTTTCCTGATTTTATCTTGATCTTGTGGGATAAATAATTAAGTCCATACTCGTTATAATGATTGCTCATTGCGACCGTACATTACGACTACAAATCGTTCTTTTTCTTTAAATGCAAATGCTCTTTGTAAGAAATATCACTTTTTGTTTAAGGTATCTGCCTACGTTCGGAGCACTTTTTTTTTTAAACATAGAATTCTGATGAAATATATATTTATTTAGTCAAAATATGATATCAAATCATGAAAATAGGTAAATTTTTAGGAATATTTTCATAAATTTTTTAAATATATGCAATTTTATGCACATTTTTAGGAGAATTTAACACTTACGTTAAATGTCGTATATTTTTTCCCACAGCATATATTTCAATTTTATTTATACTGTATAGTACTACAACACTCATCTGTGTTATGAAGTAAAATGTTTATGATATTTCTAAAATTTACTAAAATATGTGTAATTACATGAAAAAAGACAGTTTTTTGTAAAATATTTCTTATCGTTTTATATAGAAATACTTATAAAACAATCAAATCAATAAATATAACTTAGATTGTAGCTTAAAACCTAGTAAATAACATAGAAAACACTTTAGTGAAATTTAATAGAGATACCTTTAGAATATTTTAAGTAATTACATTTCTTGTATGTAAAAACACTAGAAAAATTAGTTTTCCAGAAAACGCATTTAAAGATTTCACATTAACAAAAAAACTGTTCTGTTGTATTTACACACTTAAAATTCTCCACATTTGTACATCACACCCTCCATATCTTTATACTTGAGTAATTTTGATTTCCTATTTGATTTTAATTTTTTTCCTGGCTATTTTCGAAATGAGCGACGAAAGACGTTTCGAGTTCTTTATTCTTTCGTTTTCAATTCCAAAGTAATTTTTAATCATTTCTTGTTCAATTGATATGCCTAAATGTTCAAACACAGGAAGTAATCCAAGATACCTTGAATTAGAAATTAAAACTGCTATATATGCACCCAGCAACATAGTCTTTATACCTAATCGCAATGTTGCCAGACCCAGTTCAAAAAACCGGAAAGTTGCCAGTCCAGTTAAAAAATTAAGGCAAATAATTATTGCCAGAAACAAAAAAAGTACCCAGAATTAAAATGAAATGTTTTAGCACAATTTTACACACAAACACGTAAAAAAAAAAAAAAAAACATGGATAACAACATTGTTTACCTTTAAGTTGAGCCTTTTAAATGTCACTTCCGGTCTTTCTGCTTTCACTTCCAGTGCAGTTAATTGGCTATACCTTTTCTTCTAATTATCACAAACGTAAAAATGAACCATTTTCGGAATCCTACAAAACTGACCTTTCAAACTGGGCAATTAAAAAAATCGAATTTTTTCGCCGAAATCGTTTTTTTAACGTAGGCAGATACCTTAATATTTTATTACTGTACATCAGACAATGCACAAATTTACTTATTATAGATCACACCCTCCTTTTTTAAGCCCAAATGGACGGTATCTCTTGGCTATTAGTCTCAAAACGGCATTTTGTGGCCTTTCACTATAAACGGTAAATCACTTGTTCAATATAAACGGTGAATGATGCTACCAAATATTATCACCCTATATTATATTTAAATAAGTTGAATAATGAAGAATCTGCATGAATGTATGGTTGTTTCGAGCATTGTGAAAAAAACGACGTACCTAGAGCCATCAAATTTTGAATAACGTAGTCCTCCATCTGAATATGGGCATCTGGAAGCCCGAATTTTGAATTTCAAATTTTTTATTACCTGTTTCATATTCTGTAAAACTTTGACGCATTTTTCATTAAGAAACTCAGCGACTTCAAAGAGAGCAGCAATTAAGTAAGAACTTTAGCATACTAGAGATTAAGGGGACTCATACACCTTAAAACCCATACGATGTTCTAATAGGTGACTGTCGCAAGAATTGGAATAACTTATTTATTTTAAAAGCAATTACTACCAACTTTTTACAGCTGACTACATAATATAGCTGCTTTCTTAAATAGTCATCAGAAAGTTTGTGTTGCCACAAATATTTTTATAATTTAATTCGCTTTGTGACAACATTTTTCGTCATGTTTCCACCTTGCGCGCACAGTTTAAAATATTCTGTTTCATAATTTAATTCCATATTTAACATATAGCTTTTATAACATTTGAAAACTACTGTGAACCTAAAATTCTAAAAATTTCATGTTCAATTTTTATTTTATTTGGTGTTGAGTTTATAAAATGTATTTTATTAAAAAAAATTGTAATGTTTCCGTCCATAAAATTTTTCAATACCAAAATATTCATCAGATTGTTGGTTCAGTTAGAAAATAATGCCCATATAAAGAATTACATCCAATTTCAAGTATGTACCATTAGCCATTTTTAAAATAACATGCGCGCAAGATAGAAGCATGGCGAAATATTTTGTCACAAAGAGGATTTAATTACAAAATTATTTGTGGCAGCACAAACTTTCTGGTTACTAGTTTCCAAAGCAGCTATATTATGTAGTCAGCTGTAAAAAGTTGGAAGTAATTGCTTTTAAAATAAATAAAATATCTCAATTCCTGCAACAGTCACATATTCGAAGATCATGAGGGGGTTTAAGGTGTATGAGTCCCCTTAAACTTGTCATTTAGCGGAAAAGATAAATTCCAATTTTTTTTTTTCTTCTAGGGAAGTTCCAGTAAAAACAGCACATCCGAAGTTGAAATAATTCGCTATCAAGTGTTGATACCTGTCACGGAAGTGCAAGTGAGATCGAGTACACTGAAGGACGGGGACTCTCTTTTCCTATGGGAGCTCATACACCTAAAATCTCAGCTTCAGAGAAGATCTGAGAAGGTGTACCAGCTTTCAAACAGGTAGTTTGGCTTCGCATTATAATAATAATGGCTTTAACTTCAAATCAAATTTAAACCGTGAAACACGTTAATGTCAAATTCAATCCAGAATCGCTGTTTTTAATATCTGTAAAAATATAAATTTGTTAAATAGAGTAACAGCCATCAAAATCTTTGAAAATATGATTATTAGACATCCATCTTCAGTTTCTTGAGAATCTAATACATTGTGAAATTTATTTAAATCTGGTGAAAACAAATTTTGCTAACATTCTCGCTGTCAGTTTGTAGAGTCGTTAGGTTAATTGGAAGCAGAAAAGATGAAAAATGTGCAACCGCCTTCGCCGGGAATCGAACCACGGACCTCTGGAATACCGGCCCAGCGTGCTACCGTTACACCACGAAGGCACGCTAGGGAAGTGGGAGAAATACCTTATATACTTCCCTTTTTAAAGGGCGACTAGGGTTTTAGGGGACTTAGTCGCCAAATCCTGGGTGCGGGGAATCATCATCCACAACCCTTTTAGTTCGGGCGCCACTTGTAGAGTCATTAGGTTAATTGGAAGCAGAAAAGATGAAAAATATGCAACCGCCTTCGCCGGGAATCGAACCACGGACCACTGGATTACCGGCCCAGCGTGCTACCGTTACACTACGAAGGCACGCTAGGGAAGTGGGAGAAATACCTTATAAGTTAATTTGTAAAATTTAATGATGCGCTACAGAAGTTCGCCGTATTAAAAGTAAATTCGACTTAATACATAACGATCGTTGAAATTTCTTTACGAAATTTCTGTATAAAAATTAATCCATATTACTTTAAGAAAGTAGATTTTAAGGGTATGCTTCCACAAAAAGATGATTTGTCTAAGCGACTTTACTAAAAATTCCTTCAGTAAGATAATAAAATGATGCTAAAATTTTGGTAAAGATATCATCGCATGCATAAAATAAAAAAGTTCTTGTTTGCTTGTTCATAGCATAAAGAATTAGATTTAGTATTCTGGCTAATGTTCACTCTGCCACATGTGCAGGAGTTTTAGAGCATTAACACAACATGTAATAAAATATTTCTTCATGAATATCATTTCCATATGCAATATAAAATTAAAGCAACTGAAAGATAAAGTTAGTTCAAATAATTCTAAACTGTCAAAAGTTTAACTTTATTCTTCACAGAGCTCAGTGCATCTTATTTGCAGGCAGTTATCACTGGTCAGCTTATCTTTAGCAATCATAAATTAATTAGTTTTACGAGTGTTGAAAGTTTTATCAATTTCAGTTTTAGATTCAGTTCCCTTACCTATAGATAAAATAAATATGAAAAGAAATATACCAATGTTTAATTTAAAATTAGGCAAACAAGCAGCCTCAATTGGCGAGGTATTCAAAATCTAGGTCAAGTAAAGTTGCTTTTTTTTCTTTAACCTATTTTAAATAGAATTTTAGTTTAATATCGATAGGTACAGCACATCATTTAACTTCTGGTAATGAATTCATGTTGAAACTACGAACCAACACAGAGAAACAATAAAAAAGCCTGCAACGTATTTCGTCTTTAAAGGCAGCTAGAATAATTCGTATGGTCTTGTTTTGAATTTAAAATATGTAATTTCCATGAAATTCAGAGAACATTAGGAGAAAATGAAGAAGAAAAAGAATAACAATGGATAGCTTTAACCTACTCCACAACATGACTTAGTTTAAAAAGATTTTCTAATTTCATATACGGAAGAATAGCATGTTTGATAAAAGGCACTCATATTCAGCCAAGAAAAAGCAAATGCTTATCATTATAACACTCCTTTAACTATAAAATGTTATACCAAGTCCAATGAATTTTCATGTTTTTTTAAAATAAATCTCTTTGTCTTAAAGGTACAGTAATATAAAATAAGGAAACCATTCAATTCTTTCCTTGAGAAAAGGGAATTTAATATTCAGTGTAAATGTAATAGAAAGTAATTAAGTGTAGTTATATTCAAATTTATTTGTTTAGAGCCTTCGGAAAACAAAATGAAAGAGAATGATCGCATGGATACACAAAAGATTGAGAGCGCATTTTTCTGACGTAAATCCGTCACAGCCATCTATTGTCTCATAATCGGGCATTGTGTAGCCTTTACAAACACGCACAACAAACGTTGTCTGATCGACTCGAACGAGGCTTCGTTCGAACAGTGATTTAGCTCAGTACAGCCAACATCATAACGCTGTAGTCGTTTTTTACTGTTTGTAAAAGAGCCTCGAATTTACCATCAGTGTATATCTGTGAGGCATTGGTAGCGAATGTTGTAGTCTTGTTGTGCATATTACTTACTTTGAAAGTGTTGAAAGCGGATATCTTGTGTATATTACTTATTTTCGGATAAATACACATAAATAAAATGGATAGATTTCTCAAACTGAAGCGTGATATTGAAGAATTCGATTCTGGAAGTGAACTAAAGTTAAGTGGAAGACAGAAAACAAAATTGTGGCCTACTTGCAAATAAATCATGAAAGTTATTTAAGCTTTGGGCTTCACTTAAACAGGAAGTGCAAATCATCCATGGCCGCTATGTTTAGTATATGAATGTAAGCTTTGGGCTTCACTTAAACAGGAAGTGCAAATCATCCATGGCCGCTATGTTTAGTATATGAATGTAAGCTTTGGGCTTCACTTAAACAGGAAGTGCAAATCATCCATGGCCGCTATGTTTAGTATATGAATGTAAGCTTTGGGCTTCACTTAAACAGGAAGTGCAAGTCATCCATGGCCGCTATGTTTAGTATATGAATGTAAGCTTTGGGCTTCACTTAAACAGGAAGTGCAAATCATCCATGGCCGCTATGTTTAGTATATGAATGTAAGCTTTGGGCTTCACTTAAACAGGAAGTGCAAATCATCCATGGCCGCTATGTTTAGTATATGAATGTAAGCTTTGAGCTTCACTTAAACAGGAAGTGCAAATCATCCATGGCCGCTATGTTTAGTATATGAATGTAAAATGGTAAATTAATCATTACTTCTCAGTAAAGTGAGTAAACATTTTAAATCTATGCATTCTAATTTAGGAGATAAATTTATAAGATTTCAAGAGCTTGTCTAAAGAGCAACCAAAAGAGGTAAATCCTTAATTAAAATGACTGTTTCTAATAAAGCTCAAATTGCTTCTTATCAAGTCTCAGAACTGATAGCTCACAAATGTGAAAGCTCATACTTCAGGTGAGAAGAAATAAAGTAATAATGAAGAGAAGCCAGATTCCTCTGTCCAACAATGTAGTTCACACGTGTGTTATGGAAATGCCTTCTAATATCGAGAAAAGGGTATGCAGTAATAAACTTCAGTATTCAAATTTTGCACCGTAAGTTGTTGAGTTGTTGAGTTGGTAGACATTACCAACAAGGTGCAGCTCTTAGCATTCGTATGTTTCATTAATGAAGATCAAATAGTAAATCAGTTAATCTTTTGCAAAAACTTATGAGTATCTATAAGAGGTTTGGACGTTTTTGACATTTTGAAATACTATCTTGATAAATGGCAGTAACATGGAAGTCGTGTGTTAGTATTTATACAGATGGAGTCTTTATGGTAAGCTGTGTTAAAAAGACCTTACATCTTCTGTATAAAAAAGAAGAATACTGTCGTAACTTATTGATTTCTTTATAGGGAGTCCTTGATGGTAAAAACATCGAGAGAAAAATTGAGAGAAGTTTAAATCAAATTGTTCAGATGGTAAACCTTATTAAAATAAGACTGTCAAGATCGTGTTTAATCGAAAAGTTTTGTACCGATATGGATTCACAATACAGACGACTGCTTTTATACACTGAGGTGAGGTGGCTGTCAAGAGGGAAAGTACTTAACGCGTGTACACGAGCTACTTCCGTTTTTTGAAGAGATGAAACAATTAAATTTCTGTAACTTTTTTCGGTGCGAATTTTGGATCGCCATGTTACAGTATTTGACCGATATATTTCAGCAGCTCAATATTTTGAATACTAGCATGCAACGGAAAGAAGAAAATATTCTCATAACCACCGATAAAATTAAAGCGTTTAGAAAACTAGAAGTTTGAAAAGGAAAAGTTATTAATAGTAATTTGGAACTGTTTCCATCAGTAAGTAATACTTGCATATAACACTTTCAGTAATAGTTAACATTTAAGAATTTAGGGGGGGGAAATGAGTTCTTAATACCCGTCACTTAACGCTGAACATTAGGACTGGATTAGAAACCAATTCGGGGTCAAACCAAACTTCAAGTGGTTTAGGTTTAACATTAACAGAAGAAGAACTGGCAGCTATACCGATTGATCATGGATTGACGATTAAAACATAAGAAATTGTATCTTGAAGTCTTTTGAATTTCTATAAAAGAAGAATATCAATATGGAAAACAGTTTTGAATATTTTACTACAGATTCCAATATCATACTTCTGTGAATTAGGATTTTCTACCCTCCCCACAATTAAGTATATGAAAAGAGGAATTCTTCAACGTATTGTCGAGAAAATCGATAAAACGTAAGTTTGTCTTTGAAATATATGCTCAGACATTTAACAGAAGGCTAGGTAACATTTGACTCATGTATAAATTTAAGGTATATTTCGTTTTATTTTTAACTTATTGTTGCGTGCGTACGGGTTCGTTTGGAATTGAATGCACAAATCCAATGAAACATGAATAAGATTATTATTATCACAAATAAATAAAACACAATACTTCAATTTTCTCATATATTCGTATAGTATTACAATATCTCACAGTAGTTATCTTTTAACTACTCAAACGTTCAACACAGCTTAATTCAAACCAGCTACAGAAAGCTAATCCGCGAATTCGCTACAGTCAACCAGAGCAGTTTTCTAAACAAACTCTTAAAGCAGCAATAAACAAACTAACATCACAACGAACTGAGAGGTTTTTCCTCCTTTTATAAGATTTTAAATCGCGTGCGAGAATTTTCTGGAACTTTCTCGAGATCAAAAAGAGATATTTATTTATTAAATGTTAAATGCACGTGCTCTTGTATTTTTAATTTTCCGGCTTATCTTTCCTTTATTCGTCACTCGCTACACTGCACGGGGAATAAAACAATTTTATTTATAATTCTACTAACATTAGCTATTTAAATACCAAATCCGTAACAATATTATTCTTTTTTCTTCAATATTTGACTTAATTATTAAAACATAATTCCCAAAAATATGTATGTAATGCTCCTAGAACTACTTTGTAGAATTTTAAATGTTTTCCAACATTCAAACAGTTGGAAAAACTCTGTACTAAAATATCACGGGGGGTGGAGATTATCCTCTAAGGTAAGTCTGTATAATATATTTAGAATTGCACAAAAATTTGAGTTCGTTGTATAATTAATACGTAAAAGCTTTTTTTAAAAAAATATACTGTGTGGTATGCTATGGCTGAATGTAAAAAAAAATATAAATATGAATATTCTTCAAGTTGACAATTCAGCATAATACTCACTGATCTCTTGAAATACTGATGCTTCTAATCAAAATATTAAAATCTTTAAATTGCTTATATTATTATGAAAATATTTTAAAATCATCAAATTTATTTTCTTTTCAGTGCGGCCGAGCTTAGGAACTCTTTCCTGCGAACAATACGACAGATTATCCGGGAAAGCGTCCGGAACATGACAGTTCCTGCCACGAAATCTAGCGGAGCTCGAGAGAAGTCCCCTCATTCTAAGAAAGTAGATGGTCAGAGTATGACAAGGACACTGAGTACTAAGAAGAGATCAGCTCGACATTCACAGAGGCATTCCGCGGGTCATTTTGACCGAGATTATACAACGGAGACTTATGACAATGTTGATCCCAACTTCCGGACTCGAAGTCGAACCGTAGCAGATGGTATGGACGACATGAGTAGCTCAGTCAGGGATCTTAGAGATTCGCGTGGACATTCGCCCTCGACATTAGATTCCGAAAAATCCGAGAGATCGGACAGATCGGACAAATCAGATAAGTCGGACAAATCCGAAAAATCTGACAAATCCCACGATGGCAGCAGTAGCGGTGGCAGTGGTAAACTCAAACCTGGGAACTTAGGAACTCCCAGAGCTCTGAGTCTCAGCGCGACATCATCGCTGTCCAATTCCAGTATGGGCAGTTCCTCCGCTAAGCTCATTCAATCGAGCAACCCGCCGTCAAATTACCACCCACAGACGGTGCAAGCAAGTTCCCCTATATGGAAGCCGCGCGAGAACTCGTTCGACAAAGCTTCGACGCTCCCAGCTAGCTATAAAGGTAAAGATTCGGAGACCAAGCAATACTTTGTGTACGACGAATACGGGGCTCCGTTGTATGTCATCCCACCGACTGTTCCGAAAAAGGATCAACCACCAGCCAGCATGTCGAGCAAACAATCGGACTGCTAGCACAGGAATCGTTAGTGCCAGAGTTGCCTTGTCACAAGTACGGGAGATTTAGGTAATATTTTTCAAAAGGAGATGTGTTTTAGTCTCTTACAAATATTTGGTGCTGTAACTAAAAAACCCCAAAGTCTTATATGGACCTCGTGTGTCAATTGTTTTCGTAAATGCGCACTGGAAGAAATCGGGATCCCTACTTCTTCAAGAGGGTGCCGTGTTCCTGAGGTTTTTAAATATCGCTCAGAGAGTATCTTCGCGGAATATTTTTAAAACGGAGTCGTTGATCCAAAGCGGCCTCCGCGAGGAAAAGGAAGAGATTTTGTTTATCACTGCATTTATTCAACCATATCGCTCCTGTCTGTTCTCAGTCATATTTGTGAACTGTTTATGAAATTTAGTCCAGTAACTTTGTATTGCTGTACCTGACGTTGGTCAAAGAGAGAACTACTTGAGCACTAAAAACATCTCTATATTCCTCGGTCCTCGAGACGTCATTGATACTACTTTTGTCTCCATATCATAGAGGTCGTAAAGGATTCAATTATTATTATTATTAGAATGTATGACACGGGCAGTTGGTTCATAGATAAGAAAAAAAAATAGATTTAAAGATATTCCTCTCTTTTGCATGAGTATTTGTTTATAGTAGATAGTGCTTGGTCTTAGTCCTTTTCACAATGTGTACAGTAGACCTATATAATTAAATTTGTCCTTTTGTCGCTATACAGGCCACAGCTCAAGAGTAAAATGTTTGTATCAGTGTTTTTCAAGCAAAGTACTGCGGAAAGCTGCTGTGCCTTGTCTATTGTTAGAAATGTTGATGAGTCATAAAGAATCTCCCGCAGAGATCGAAACGATTCTATAACTTTAGAATTTGTAAATTCATTCTCACAACATAGAGAAGAAATAAAAAGTATTTATTAATTTGTAAAATAATTGAAGCTAGATTTTAAGAAAAGACTGTCCTTGTCTTCATTACAGTTTCTCTTGAAATACAATCATTTAATCACTATTCTGTTTCTTTCTAATAAAATGGAAAATATGCAGGAATAATATTACATAAAAATCAGTGCCAAAGTGAGTTTTTTAGAAGTCAACCTATTCCGAAAGCCACCGCTTAAGTGAAGTTTCAGATACAATGGTGGAATTTTCAAATACACGCGTTTGTTATTGGCCTGTTTTAGAATTATCGCCAAAGGAAAGCGATATCCAGATCTGCAAACGTGATTATTTTTTCATGTGTGAACGAATTCCCTTTCGGCAATACTTTGGCTCCAAATAAATTAGTGTTTCGAATCCTATCTGAAAGAAACACGAGCAAAAATTTAAAGCAAATCGAGGTCTGTTTCCGCAGAGAGTGATTTTTGGTATGTTTCGAATTTTTCATCCACGTTCAAGCATACATAGATTGAATGCCTTCTCCTATTATTAGCAATCCTCAACAAACAAGTGCTCACAAAACAACTTCCAATCCCTCTCCGCTGCGAGAGAGACAGTAGACTAGCGATCGTCCAAACAGAGGATGGTCATTCGCAGTATCCTAGACAAACCATCTGTTCGGATGGGGGAAAATAATATGTAAATACTTCGATGCCTGTTTGTAAATAACTTAATAACCAATTACAACTAGTCCTAGGTCTCGAATGGACTGATAACGCGTTTCTTGACTGTAACCTGATAAAGGGTAGATTTAGTTTTCAAACTAAAAAAGGCAGCTAAGAATTAAAGTTAACATAAAATATTCGGAATATAGCTCATATATAAATGAACTTCTTTAGGCGAGCAAAAGTAAGTTTTAGTAGATTTTGCTTACAAAAGTACTGCAGTGAATGATATTTGTTTGAAAAGAGAATTGCGCAGCGATATAATTTGCTTACCTTTAACTGTTTGTTTGATTTCTGTTTTCCTTTTAAGTGAGATTTACAATTGCGAACCAGTTCAGTGCTGCGCGGAAAGCATTTTTCTTTTTCTTTTCCTTCATCTCATTTCCACAGGTGCTGCAGGTTGAGCAAAAACCCATACTGCTGCATAATTCCCTAGGAGCCTAGCATGACTCGCAAAACTTACACAAAAGCTTGTGAAAGAAGAAACTATTGGTATTTTAATGTCATTCGTTGTGTGATTTACAGACTTTGCTTATTTTCGTAGTGAATTCCATATCTTATCGCTTGGTTGTGTGATAAACGCTGTATTTGTTGTGTAAAAGTACAAAATTGTAGATATTCTTGTGTGTATGCATACAATGTGTAAATACGTAATCGTATGTATACATACTATGCATACAAATCTCTGTTTGTATATAGTTTCTTTTTTTCCTTCTTTGCTTTCTTGTCAACTTGTGTTTCAAATATATTCAGTGTTGTTGGTTGTTGACACTTTTACAAAATAAAACTTTACAAGATCATAATTTTTATGTTAAAAATGTTCTTAATCTGATGTCAAAAACTAAAATAATACAAATCGTACAAACGCACTAACTGTCCGTAAAATAATTAAACTTTGTATAGTAGCTACAAAAAATATTTTTTAAAGTATAAAGTTTTTCAGATACTGAAACAATTTTCTGAGCTAGTTTAAGTTAAAAATTTCTCTTATCTACAAGTCATGTCAATAAAACGATCTTCACAGGCTAAATAATCTTCACAGAGTTTTCTTTACAGAGCATACCAACCTGTAAATTAGTTTATCTTTAGAAATTACGAGTATTAAGTCAAAGTACATTTTTATTGACTTCAGTCAATAAATTTAATAAAACCTGTTTCATTCAACGACTTGAATCTAGGGATAAGCAATTTACAATGAAACTGTATAAAAGCACTACTTAATAAACTGTACAAAACGTTTACACAGACAGATAACAAAAGAGCATCATTTTTTCGTTTTAAAATTAACTTCTTCAGGAATCAATTTCCAAATTTACCAGAATAAATTAGATGCCACAGTTCCTTTCAATCTAACTCTATTCACTACTAACAACTTTCTCTTAAGCAGTAGGTTTTCGTACAGAATTCGACCATAAACATTTAAATTAAGTAATGATTACCTGTCAAGATGAACATTTGTTTCACACTTACTACTACTATAACTGAAACAGCAACACTGAACAGGTTCTATAACTGAAACAGCAACACAGTTCTACTAAGCTGTTCGCACATTTTTTAGATGATTTTCACTGTATTTGCAGAAATATTTTACCTAAAATATTTGTCTTTTAAATGTTCCATTTGACACACCGTAATTTTCAAGACAACAAAGCCTTTTTTACTATCGAAAGTGGTATTTTATCCCATTCCTCTTGAACAGCTTTACAGTGTCCAAGGAGAGTTACAGGTCGACGTTTGTACAATTCCGCTTTTTAAAAGTCCAAAAGCGCAGACATCCATAGATGATATATTAGGAGATTTAGTACGGATAAGATTGAAAAGTATGGGTTTGATACCCATTTCTTGTTCCATTTTTTCCAAGAAATTAACAGTAGATCTTGACATGCGGTTCCTTGCTTTTTCTTGATGCAGTTCTACTGTTTGATCGCACTGTGGGGAAAGAGGAGGTATTTCATATTTGAAAATTGGCTATAAAATATGTTCCTGATAAAACGTGGAGCTGACATTAACAATTTTCCGCACTCTCATTAATTTTATTTTCGCCGTTATATCAAAAACCAGCAACAATCATAAATCCCTTTGAGAAACTTTCTTTAGATTTATTGAGCTATGTTCTAACATTATTTTTCTTCTCTTTGATGATAATAAATGTATCTCTTTTCATTGTAGTCATATATACGTATATAACTAAAATTCTTCTATTGCAATAACATTTTCCATTTTTGTCGGAATAATTGTTTCTCATAGAGAATTCTGCAGCGCCTTCTGCTTTCGGGGATAGGTCGTGGAGAAAGTCGATGAACACTACTTTTTTTCGCCTTTTTAAGGATTCGAATCAATATTGATCACTTTGTTCAGATTTGCCAGTGAGCATTTTAATGATTATGCAGCTATCATTTGACTTGGCGGATTTTCTTTTAATATTAAAATTGTTATCTTTGGAACCTTCTATACATTTTGCTTTTACCTTAAATATGTATTTTAAAGAATTTTTCTCCTCGATGCCAAACTTTGACTTTTTCCCCCTTTCTTTTTGACAATATTATCTATCATTGTTTTACATACTGAAAAATCATGGTTTTCACAGCATTTTTAATACCCAGATACAAATAACTTTCTTAGGAAAAAGAATAAACAGAAACTTCGGCCACTGCTTCTTTAAAAGCGCCATTTTGCATGAAATAAAATTGTCAAGTAGAAGACGGTAAAAAATTTCAAAGCAGGAGATTTTTTTTAATAGCAAAGCAAAAATCATCTAAAAATTGTGCGACCAGCCTCTGGATTGCAACTGAAATACATGACTGACTTTAAGTCACCAAGGATGAAAAAGGCCAACTAAATCTCTAATATAAATACCTCAAGTAATAAAGTTTTTTAATGCACATTAAGGATCATAATCAAACCATAAAGAAAATGGCACATGCACTGATTGGTGTGTAGAGAGATACTGACTCCTAACAATAACTGAAAGTAAATCTTGTAAAACTTATCTCTACTGTTTTAATATAAACAGTATTCTGAATAGACTGTGTCTATTTTCGAATTCTTACTCACTTTTCTAAACAAAAAAACGAATCCATTTATTTAGCTTACGCACATTAAATTTCAGTTATTAATTTGGAAAATCTCTTGCATTTTGAAGCAAACAATATTTTAACATGAGTATTTCTTTGGGAACAAAACCCAAATGCACTTCCTGGCGTGCCAAGGAAAAGAGAACCGTCCGGCATGAAGGAAAGCTAGAAGCTGCCTATAAAATTGCCTAAAACACCGGTGGATAATAAGACTATCGCTACAGCTATTAGGCAGTCTGAAACTTCACGGTTAAGAGATGCAATAAAGGCTCATACTGAAGCGAGAAAAAAAAGCACAGCATGTGCATCATCATGGAATCCGAAGTGCAAGCAGCTCAACACCAAAGGTTCGCTAAGGAGAAGAACAACAACTACCAGAAAGCAAGTAATAGCGCCATAGTTTCAGGAGGAAACGACCAAGACATCACGAAGTCGCGAAGAATTTATGGAGATCCAAGAGATTACGCGAGCAACCTGGAAGGACGAAATGGAAACGGAAGGATGACTATGATAATGAGCCCAGGCAGCAGCCGAAATGACTTCATTTTTCTAACATGAGATGACTCACTAATAATAAATTTCTGGCACAATATTACATAAGAAAATATCACTGTGTAATACAAAATAAATGAAAATATTCACTTATTTTCTATTCAAATAGGAGCTTCAGTTGGATTTATATATGTATGAGAAATTACTAGTTATAACTTCAGTGGATACCAACCAGATTATTATTTTATAAATTTTTACAGAGATCTAGAAACTTGCAAAAACATTACCTTTTACTTGATTTTTAAAATTTTTAATTCTTTTCCGAGGCTATTAAGGCCTTTCCAAATTATTCAAATTCTGATTTCTGAATTATTCAAATTCTGGTGAGGGCGACTGTAGAGTTTTGCGTTCATTAACCCAATGATTTCATTATTTCAGCATTTACTTTTACTTTCACTTTCGTCAATTCTCACTATTACACAAGTTAGTTAATATATTTAAGGGCAGAATTCTTGAGTCCGAGAGAGAGCTTTTAGCAGCTATCGACGGTTGGTTGCTCTCTTATAACTCCCTGCTCCTGAATTGTTTGATCGATATTAGCTTTTCTAGCCGCCATGCCTTCACGTAAATATTAAGACCTGAGATAAAAATTACTAAGGAGTGGTTTATTTTGTCTTTAATAATTTAATTTCATTTGAACATTTGTTTCGTTTGAACATTTTTTTGAACACAAGTTCCAGTAAACTGCTCAGATTGTGTTCTGTTAAGTGTTGTGTAACCATCAGGCTGCCAAGTAAATAGCAAAAATGTATTTTAGACCTCGTCTGAGTTTTCGTTAACTGTATTTTAGAAGTAATAAAGAACAACAAATAGCCTGTCTGTCTTTAAGGTTCTAGGAGTTCACAGTTAAAGTAGTGTGGTACCGTAATAATAAGCTTTATTATTGAGAGGTGAATCAAAATGAATGTTTAAGGGACGGATTAAGATGCCTGCCTTAAGTGGAATATTTCTGTTCTAAAGTCGAGAAAGGCAAATATCCAAGCGATGCCTCGTATCTTTTTCGATGATTTTCAAAGTGAATTCACTTTTCAAGCTTCTAGATTATTTCAAATGTTTGCAAGTTATAGGAAATGGCGAGCAGTGTGTGTATGTCAAATTTCTCTGCAGTTTGACACAGGAGAGACTCCACTAGGATTTACAGTTCATTCTTGTCGATGCACGCTCATAAGAGTCCTGGCTGCTCTCTTTGAGCATCATATCACGGAGCATGAATTTTCAGAACCATCACTGTGTGGTTCGTATGACACGTTCATTCACTGTATGAGCTCCAAATGCACTTCTGATATTTCTGGCTATCTTCGTTGTGTTGTAGCCTATTTTAAAATCACTAAGGAGAAAGTAATCAGTTTGAGGTTTAATTCCACGTTCTGCTCATCAAATCACACTGCGTACTACAAATGAATTTATTCGATGAGCATGCACACGAAGCAATTCAATGATTTAGCGTTATTTTAGTATGGAGTTCATTTAATCTCAACGTCCTACATTTTATGAGCATTAATTTTAACTACAATGAACCTAATATTTTAACACATTCTTTATAGTCCACACACTGTTTCTTGGTAACTGTCGCATTCTTCTTATTCATCAGAATTTTCCAGCTGTTCATAGACATGAAGTTTTCGATTTCATTTTGAGCCTTGATTATTTGCCGACATTATTTTCAATTAAATACTGAGCCTTTTTTTCAACACGTGTTTCTTTTCCTTGAAATACTATCCGGAAAACTTACGCACAGCAGTTTTCCGGATACCACATGACTTCGTTTTCGGGCTATTAAATTGTACACAGTTTTTGCTGCACTTCATTTAAACTTATTTCCTCGAATTTCATTAGCGATATACACTGATGGACAATTTCAAAAGACGCATCACAAACGACTATACAGCGCGTTAAAAAGTAAGTGTGTTTGGATGCCAAGTGAAATAAAATAACGACAGAATATACTAAAACATAACAATAAAAGATAATTTATTGTGCTTTGAAATCGAGGAGACTTTGAAAAGTGTTAAAGGGACAAAATGGTCATTGTGCTGAATACATAAAAGCGAAAAAAATGCAATTTTCGTCTGCAGGCATTCTGTCGTAAGATGTCAGTTCGGGATACAGTAACCATGGAAGGCGATGTAAGATTCTACACGTCGTAAAATACTTTGTACAACATTATCCAACAGCTGTTGGGATAATTTATCCCATTTCTTTGTCAGTACACGGATAAGGATGCCTTTGTAATTGGAACGCATTGTCGATCAACAAGACCAAGCATCCCAGCTTCCCCAAAGCACAGACATTTTCAGTAGCATTAAAATCTGGAGAACAGGCTCACCATTCGTGACGTTGAATATCCTCCTACTCTAGACACTCCTGGACAGCGACTGTTAGACGACATGATGCATTATCTTCCATGAAAACCAATTTATCACCGACAGCACCACAGAACATACGAACATGAGGCAGCGGAACGTCATTAATGTACTGTTGGCCAGTCATAGTCCCAATTGCAACCACACGTAGGGGTGTGCGGCCATTGATCACAGTGCCCGCCCATGCCATGATATTACATCTTGGATACCGGCCCTTTCCTACGCAATTTCTGGACGATTTCTCCCGCCAGATCAGTTGGCGTCTATAATCCGGTAACAGACTGAACCTACTCTCATCTTAGTACACAAGCCCAGTTCTATATAGTGCAATTACGATAGGGACAATTACAATGCCCGCGATACCATTGCAAACGGGCTTTACATTGTTGTCTGGGCAATGGAGTTCACGCAACAGGACGGCGGGCGTATAGTCCTCCTTGATGCAAATGTCTGTCTAAAATTTTTAGGGAGGTTCGCCTGCCAATAGCAGCAAGTAACTGATTTGCTATCTCAATAGCTGTGCTCTGCTGGTTCTTAATTACGATAGCACCATGCACCTAACTTCTACAGGTGTCGCACTGTGAACACGGCCTCCCCCGTGACGTTTGCTGCACATTCCATTTGATTTCCAAAGCTTTGAATCAACACTGTAGCTGACGTCGAACTCCTTAGCAACATCTGTTATTTTTCACCCTTCTTCAACGTTGTCAATAGTACGGCCCTCGTAAAATCATCTAAATGATGTTGGAAAGACTTATCGAAAATTGGAATTTTGTCAATTGATTCTTTTCCGTTAAATTTTGCTTTTGAACAAAAAAGGTCAATACGCGTCGAATCATTTATCGCTTATATCACAGCATTATCTGACGAACAATTTCGGTAGTCCAAAATTTGCATAAGCACAACACGTCTTACTTAATAGAGCCTTATGCTAATTTCCACATTTTCCTGGCTTCCATTTTGTGGTTGCTATCGCTGCTACTGTCATCCGTCCTTATTATCCACCAGCGTATTTCTCATTCTATCAATTCAGTTCTAACTTCGCTGCAAGGCAAAAATAGTACATAAAAACTCAATCTTCAGTAAAAATTGTAGAATATAGTAAAACCTAAAAAACCAAATACAATTAAAAACAGCTAAATTTTTGCCATTAAAATTAAAGTTTCAATGCAAAAACAAGCCATTTCGTCAGTGGGCAGAGAGACAAAATTTTCGGTGCATAAAGTTGAAAGTTGACTTTCCGTCCCACTGGGCAAAACGACACCGAAGTTTGTGCACCAGCTGATTTAAATCACTGTTCTATTAAGAAATTCAAATGAAAATAAATTCCGGCCTCGTTAGGCTATGGCGAATCCGATAGTTTCGGTGAAAGTTTTCTTCTGTTTCCAAACAAACTTTACAGCACACTTTCAAGTGCTTCTGAAAAATGTCAGTTAAGAGCTTTTGATTTTATATCATCTAGAAACAAACACAAAATCTAATCATGATGTAAATTACAATCCTTGATTTTCAGATGACTTGCTTGTGTTCATCTGGTTTCTATAGCAATACCTAATGCAGATTGATTAAAAAAGAGCGGTACATGTCACCAATATATTTCCATTAAAACGTTTTGTCTAGAATGCTAACACAAATTATGGAGTGCTTCCTAATTCTAAGTTTTATTGATTCCGAATGCTTCAATGCATTTACTATAATTACTATACGTTTTTAGAGATATGTTTACGTTCTAAATCTAATCTATATTAACAGTAATGTTAATAATTTGATTTATTTGCAGTCACAAAAGAATCTGTATATGAATTACCCATTCAATAAAGTAATAAATGAACTTCTAAACATTTAAATATAATTAAATGATATAAATAACACAAAAAAATGCGATTAAAGCACTACACATAAACTAATATACATCGAATACGTTATATGAATATGCAATATGAGTGTAATATTAATTTCGTTCTTCCAAACAAACTTCATTCCAGAGACTTTTCTCTTTCACTCTATTGAAGATCTTATTGCTGTAAGTTTATTCAAATCTTGTTCTTATTTTGGATCTTACATCCGACGAAAAGTGAGTTTGATCTGATTTTTTTTAAATATCTATGGATCTTGGTTAATTTTTATTGCCCTGAATAGCAATGAGATGTTCGAAACTAAACTAATTTTTTTATTTTAAGGGAATTTTTAATGACTTTGTTCACAGAATATCCATGATTTAAAAGCAGATCTTAATACATTCACCTTATCTATGAATGTTTTTCAGAATTGCATTATTGTCTTTCTCAGAAAAAAATAAAATACCTAATTTGATATTTTATTAAGTACGACATTATCTTAATGCATCATTAACTTAAACATTCAGTAGTTTCTTATAAATGATATATTTCCTCAAAATAAGCAATAAATCTACTTCAGAATCTTATCTATGGCAATAAAAATTTATGGATAGATTCTTGAAATATCGGCAGATAAGGAAATAAGGCTTAATTGTAGATTTGAAAATGTGTATTATTTCCAAGCTGATTTAAATTTCCTTAAATTTAAAGACATTTTGCTTCGAACTTTGTAACAACTAAACAAATATTTAATATAAAGATGCACGTAATCTACGTAATCTATTGACAAATTAATTATATTGGGCAACATATTTATATGACACATTTTTAAGACTGGCTTATTCCTCTTTCACATTAATAGCGATAATTTTATTTATTTTCCGGTTACTTTATACAAAACAAATGTTGTATGTATTTCTCTTTTATATAATACAGAGGCTGTTCGCACATTTTTTAGAAGATTTTGATAAGCGGTAATAAAAAATCGATTGCTGCAAAAAGAAGTAATTGCAATTGTAATATGTTTTTAAAAGTCAAAATTATCGTCTGTGGCTTGAAAGTTTTGTTTTTATTCAAAATGACTAATTTAACAAAGCAGTGGTTCGAAGGCTACATTTACGCTCTTTCCGAAGAGAAATATGCATACTCCGTTATCCAAAAACGATGTGAGAGTCATGGTTTTGTGATATCTAAAGCGTCGATAGGTAATATCATCAATAAGAAAGGAAAAAAACGTCAAATTGGAGCCTCAAGTGGGACAAAATTCCAAACAAGTATCCAAGGAAAAAACGGACATCTTTCGACTATTGCAAAGGTACGTTGTTCCAGCCTTGTACGCTTATTCTATTTTCAAAGTACGTTACAAATATTTTTTAATAAATAAATATTAGGTCAAAATGATAAGAAGGTGATGAGCCAGTCCGCTCCTCTAGAATAGGCTTGTCGATCTGTTTACGGCTAAGAGCATTATTTATCCTCAATTTAAAGATGTTTTCTGAAGTGTTAGTTATTAAAATACTCTGAAATGTAAGTTTCCATCTCAGTATAATGTATAAATTTTACTGTTTAAGACTTTTGGAGTTATCAAATAAGTTTTTTTTAATAAACAGAATTCTTCATATCTTACATCGTGTTAATATTTCAATGACTTTTAAGAGACAACGCTTCTTAGGAAGAGAAATAACTTTCGTTCTCTAAAATGCATTCAGCTATGTGTTTACATAAGTTAATGCAAAATCAAGGCTGAAATTTTGCTCATATTAAAATTTAAGTTGTATTTACATAATATTTCAAGTTTCTTCTCTTTCCACTCATATTTTTTGGTTCCCATAACTCATAAGCATATAGATTTATCTATATCAAAAGCATATAGATTTATCTAGCATAAAAAGAACACTTTTGACGTGCTTAACATATTATCAGTACTGAAGGTCTACATTGAGTTATGGAGTAGTTACGATTTTGGAGGTTATTTAAGTACCCTGCATAATCGTGCCCTGAAGAGTCAAACTTAGAAGGTCATAAAAGAATTGTCAGCAGTTTCAGTAAATTTAATCTAGTCATTTGTAGATTATGATTGGTGAATGATATTAGCAATTTAACACTTCAGATAAAAAATTGCAAGACGTATTCTCATATAGACATTGACAGTTACTTGATTTGAGCATAACTTCAAGATTCAGAAGCTATAATTGAACTCGATGCATTAATAAGTTCTTAAGTGGGATTAAATTGCGTTTTCTAGAATCCGAGTTCTAAGAGGTTCTGGAATCTCCCAAATCTGTCAAACATTGAATTTCTCGAATCCTCCAAATATTTAGAAAAAAAAAAAACATGAAATTTTTATTTAATATTAAAATTTTGAATTAAAGCAAAACGAAGTAATGTTTTATGAATTGAATGAAAACCAGTGTTCAATGAAAAATAAAATTAAAAACATACTAATATTTATCATCCACCAAATAAAACTTTGCAAGTGAAGCACTATGTAAGGATTGTGTTAATTTTATTAACAGTTAAATTTTAAGGATTATAATTGAGGAAATAATAGACATCAAATTAACATACGATATATTTAACGAACTGCTAAAACAATGATAGAGAAAAACTTTCAGTAATATTTATTTTTAAATTTAAGTTCGTCTGTGATAGAAATACATACCTTCAAATGTAAGTTAATTTTTATCGAAACTACTTTCTCTCGAATTCGACATTTTATTAATTTTCGCAGCTTTACAAATGGTCTCTTTGTAAGGATTATGTTAATTTTATTAACAGTTAAATTTTAAGTTCCTTTCCTATCAAATTCTTAACTTCAACTTACTACTTCCGGCCAGAACGTAGTTTTGGAATCTTACTGAATATTTAATGAGAAGGAGCGATATTTAACCGCGAAGTTACTTACAGAGTCAGAGAGAATCAGAGTTTCTGATTTACGCGCGTCTGCCTTTTTGGCCACTCTCTCTCAAAGCTGTTATTACGTTCGGCCGTACTCAGGCCCTTGCTAAGCTTCGTAGTCAAATAAGTCAAAAGGCCAACTCGATTTGAATCTTGATAGCTTCGGCTATATTTCTTTAGTTAATCTTAGTTTTAGTTTAATTCTTAGTCTCTTAAGTTCAAGCCCAAGTGTCGGCTTTGTTTGTACACCCCCAGGTGGAGTTTTGTTAAATCTTATTGGAATAATAAAGGGTTAGTTACCCTTCTATCTTGTTGTTTCTTTTCACCCGAACTTGAGCGATTATTCGCTATCTAGTTCTTAAGACTCGTCACTTTCTACAGTAACTGAGATTTACACAGTGAAAGTCTTTACAACTTAATCTTACAAAGTCTTTACAATTTAAAGTTCTTGAATCTTGAATAAACACGGCTTAACAATTTGACTAGGGAACACGTAGAGTCAGATGCACAACGCAATATTTGCATGTCATGATAAGAGTCGCTAGAAATATTAAGGATCTATTAGTAGTTGCTTACCTAACTTCAGAATTAAAGAGGTATTTTAAGAATTAGTTTAGAGAATTTCCGAAAACGCACAGTGAGGAGATTGCTTGAAAATTCAGAAAGATTTCTTCGGATGGTATGCTGAAATAATGTATACCTTGCACACAAAAACAAATCTGCTGCAGACACCTTGTATGGTCTTTATCACTTCCTTGTATGGAATATTAAATTATACGAACTTTTTGTTGCATTTTATTTAAATTTAGTTCCTCGAATTTCATTAAACATAGATTTCTCATTCAATTAATTCAGTTCTCACTTCGCGACAAGCCGAAATACATAAAATCCTCAAAATATCTTCATTAAAATTGAAAAAATAAGAAAAGCTTAAAACACCAAATACAGTTAAAACATTAAAAAACAATTTTTACAATTAAAATAACCAAAAACCAGTTTCTAACCAAAAACAAGCTATTAGACCAGCAGGCAAAAAGGCAGATTTTTCGGTGCACAAAACTGAAAGTTTACTTTTGGTCTCACTCGGCAAAAAGGCACTGAAGGTGCAGAAACTGACTTGGTTCACTATTCTGTTAAGTTTCAAATGTAAACAAACATGACAGCTATGATAAAAGACAATTAGGCTTAGCCGAGCTTAAACAACTTTTTAATTGTTGATAATTATACAATTATTGCATGCTGATTAACTAAAGGTTTAAAAAACCTTACGCGGAACATAAGAACAACATAACTCAATTATTTTTAAAGCAAAAAATGCACAATTTTCCAACATATGAGAATAAAAAAAAAAAAAAAAAAACTGAGCTCACCAAGGCGAATAACAGAGTGGGTATACATACTATAAATGCATATATATATATATATATATATATATATTTGTAATAATTAAATTCCATAGTCAAGAATACACTAAAATTCTAACTGTATGTTCTTCTCATTTTTAATGGCGACGGTCTCTTATTTGAAAGTACGTGGAATTAAATCCACAGCCCCGTAGTCAAGTTGTTTTTCCCGCCTTTTCTACACGTACAGTTATAGAATGTTCTGGAAATATTTAAAGCGAACTGGAATGGCTGACAAGGCTGACATCATTTCTTGGAAGCTCCGCCTTTCCAGAGGCTATAAAAGGACTCGCAAATGAATATCGGGGTCTTTCTTTAATGTAACGATGCAGTAAAAACTTAATACAAAAAGATAAAATAAACTGAATACCAAAAGTTATTAGTAATACTTTTTTATTTACTCCGGATAATTTTTGTAACTGCTATTTTCTCCTGAAATATAATAAATGGATCCTGTTTTTTAAACTTATCGTCTGATAATTTAAGCTACGACTACATCTATGATTCTTCACCAATCTATTTATTCCGGACAAAAGCTGATACATCATATATATATATACTTTTGGTGCGGCCTATTGCAACCAAAAACGGAGGTGCACAACTACATGTTATAGCAATCCTATATACTAAATTTCAATGTGCTCAGTCTACTCGTTTTTTGAGTTATGCGAGATACATATATAGGTACGTACGTACAGAGTTCACAAAAAGAATCTCTTCTGAGTCCATTTTATATCAATTTTATAATCCTTTGGAGTAAAACAGTCTTTTATTCTGTCCTTATTTTATTTTGATGTAATGCAAAAACATCGTTAAATTCGATAGCATTCGATAGCTGTCAAAATGGATATTTTCGTTGAAATATGATACTCGGAATTTTTCGTGATTGCAATACTTCCTTTACTTCGCACAAAGAAATAAAAAAAGGGAACAGTTCTATATCTCCCTATACTGAGGTGCCCACCAGCGGCCGAGCGGTAAAGTCGCTGAACATTGGTAGTTCGGTCCGAGGTTCGAATCACGCGAACGGGCTGGCTGTATGAGCGTTTTCGTGGTTTTCCCCATGTGTAACGTGTATACGAGCCAGTTTCCCTTAGAAAGTCCTCCACGAAAGGCATCCCTCCCTTTAGGCAGATAGCCCTCGAGGCTTTGCCATAATTACATACACACACCCTATACTGAGCCGGTTGACATTATTCTAACACAAATATTTTGACGCAAAATCGAACTTTTACTGAAATGACATACCTATTTTTTTCCATACTTCGATTCTACGACTCAAATTATGCCAAAGTGCCTAATTTTGTAAAAATCGTACGAGTATTTTTATTTTAAATTAGCTCTCAAAAGTTTAGCTCCTCAATGTTAATTGAATTTGGTATATATTTCTTAATATCTCTTTTTTTTTACTAATTTTACTTGATTCCTTCTTTCATAATTCAAAATTTAGGCTCAATCCAAATAATCACTGAGCGATCACGTAACAGTTGCCCTTTTTATGAAATATCTTTACAGCATAAGCGCGTTGTACACTTTTCCACTCCTATATTATTACTAAAAATGCCTTAAGTTCTTTTAGAAGTCGGCGGTAGAATCGATCTTCCACTCCAGCCAAACCAATACAAACGTTCTTGCCAAATCGCCCAGTTCACTGCTGCACCCTGTATAATATGTTATATCTAATATGTTGTTCCCACTGATATAAAATTCTTTACTAAAACTGAAAAGTTTTAGATTATATTTTAATATAATTTTTTCATTAAAAGCTGCTTTGAGCTTCGAATAAAGTACCACCTTCGATTGTTCATTTAAGACTGTTATGGGTTTCCTGTTAAGTACCACTTCTGGTTGTCCAACTTTACTGAAAATCTAATCAACTCTTTAAGAAAGCTTAAAAAAGGAAAACAGAAATTTTTGGAAGTTTCAATTAAGAATTATCATCGACGAAAAATAGTCGCACACGTACACATAGATACATCGGCAGAAACAGACAGACAGACAGCATTCTAAAAACAGTAAAAGCATGCCGTATTTATTCACTGAAATTCGTGTTTATTCGCTGGATTCGTGTTTATTTCCCAGCGAATCTTTGGTCCGTAAGCATTACCTCTCTTACCTATGTATATGTTATCGTGAAAGACCGAAATTGAAGAATGTCGACTTTCACCGGAGAATATCAACATTCACCAAATACGTAGGTGAAAGACCGAATATTTCACTACATTCTTGTATATTCGGACCCTCACCGGTGTATGTCGACAATTAAAGATATGCTCTGGTGAAAGTGGAAAAGAGAGGTCATAAAGTGCCATAATAGTTTAAGCTGTTGCAATAAATAAGATTTGAATCACATAATTGAGTAAGTTTTTTATTATTGTTATTTTATTTTCTCATTTAGAACGTACTGTATAATTAAGTAAGTTTTTAACTTCTATTATTTTCCTTTCTCATTTTGAATGTATTGTGTGTTTTAGGTTCTCATGTTCTTAAGTTCTTATTTCAAGTCTCAGGTGCGTTTATTCGCGACTGAATGACGGAGAAGAAAATATAATATTGTTATATGTTCAACATTCACCATTAGTACATGGTGAATGTCGACATTGACCGGTGTAAGTCGACATTCTCCAGATTTCGGTGTTTCACCGTAACATATGTACGTTTTCAGGAGGTAAAAAGGGAATATACTTGGAAATATATTTCCTTATTCTTTAATTAAGACGATCGCTCATCTTTTATCCTATATATTTTAAGGAATCACACATATTTTTGGAGGAGTCCGGACTTTATATGTCTACCAGTACTTGCATTTGGTCTTTTGTAGAACTTTTATGTTCTACCCAGACAAACTTATACTATGCCAGAGAATAACCAGCCGAAATCTTTTCCATGCGGCAGTCACCAAAAGGCATTCGGTTGAAAACGTCAGACATGGAAACTAAATCTGATTTCAGTTTAAACAGGATTATAACTAATGCAAAGCTATTGGGGGCAGTTTGTTAGTTGGTTGATGACATCAATGATAAAAATTAAATCTCACGTCAGTCCATGCAGGAAATCAAAGTTTATATAGACGACTGCCAGCAAATGACAGTCGGTTGAAGACATCAAGGATAAAAATTAAATCTCACGTCAGTCCAAGTACGAAATCGAAGTTTATATAGATGACTGCCAGCAAACGACAGTCGGTTGAGGACATTAAGGATAAAAATTAAATCTCACGTCAGTCCATGCAGGAAATCAAAGTTTATATAGACGACTGCCAGCAAATGACAGTCGGTTGAAGACATCAAGGATAAAAATTAAATCTCACATCAGTCCAAGTACGAAATCAAAGTTTATATAGACGACTGCCAGCAAACGACAGTCGGTTGAGGACATTAAGGATAAAAATTAAATCTCACGTCAGTCCATGCACGAAATCAAAGTTTATATAGACGACTGCCAGCAAAAGACAGTCGGTTGAAGACATCAAGGATAAAAATTAAATCTCACGTCAGTCCAAGTACGAAATCAAAGTTTATATAGACGACTGCCAGCAAAAGACAGTCGGTTGAAGACATCAAGGATAAAAATTAAATCTCACGTCAGTCCAAGTACTAAATCAAAGTTTATATAGACGACTGCCAGCAAAAGACAGTCGGTTGAAGACATCAAGGATAAAAATTAAATCTCACGTCAGTCCAAGTACGAAATCAAAGTTTATATAGACGACTGCCAGCAAAAGACAGTCGAATGAAGACATCAAGGATGAACTCATTAGAAGGGCAAAGAACCTGGACAACATGGCGGGAAGGATTTTCTTGCCACCTTCTAACTCGAGGTCACCGGGAAAGCTATGACGATCATTTCGTTCATTCAAGTTCTGGGAACATCTCTGTTGCTCGACCATGTGGAGTACCTCCACTTCACTTCTACACTAATCTTCCGTTCTAGCGAACCACTAATCCAAATAACATAATAGAAACCACCTTATAGCTCTTTTCCGTCGGTAGAAATTTAGCAGTTGCCATAAAAGGCATTCTTTTACTTCTTCTAGAAATTTCTATGTTCTCTAGGTCGAAACCAATGAACAACTTTTCCGGAAGTTTCAAAAAAGAAAACATAAACGTAAAATCGTTAATCCAATGGAAAGACTGAACCTGCTTCTTTATTTTTTTAGTATAATCTTTGCTGTTGCTTCGATATTTTCCATGCAAATCATAAAGTTCAAGTTAACAACTTGATTATTTGAACACCAAGTTTTTATTGTAATTATCATTTGTCATAAAGCCTTGTTTAAAGATTTAGAAACAATGTCGCCCCAATAGGAAATTATAAAAAAGTGAATATTTTAACATAGCGATATTACCAGCATTAGCCTCAACTAATGGGAACTTCCATACATTTAAAGCATATAATTTATGGAATTGCTCTTTAATTTGTTTTTAAATAAGCCATTACAAAAAAAATTTTTTTATAATTAACACACAGGTTGTATTTGCTGCTAATATTTTCCTTAACATTTATCTGTCTTTCTATGGTCCTGCATTTACTAAATTTAAAATTAAGAAAATTCGATTTTTTATTTAAATTTTAGCTCTTTCATCTAGACAGCAAAATGACATAACAGTAGCCAATAATGAAATACACTGTTAAACAAAACAAAAAAAAACGCACTGAGAAGATATAAAATAAATTGGACACAAATTCATATGCATACAGGTTTCGACGGAAAATGCCAAATTTTACATTTTGGCTGCCAATGAATGAACGGTTGTCGCTACAGCGCATCTGATCTGCGCAACTGGCAGGACATTTAAGAAGAGAAATTACGATTCCAGGTCATAAATTCTTCATGAATTTCATTCCGTGTACTCTGGTAGACAATAACTATGTCGCGCATACAGGTGCGCGAACGATATGCTCAGATGTCAGAATTTGAGAAAGGTCGTGTAGTTGGCTTCAAAGAAGCCGGTTGGTCTTATCGGCGAAGAGCTCGACATTTGAGCAGGAGCGATGCCACTATTAGACGATGTAGGCAGAAATGGGTGAACCATGGCCGCACATAGCGTCAAGAAGGAAGCGGTAGGCCTAGAGAAACGACAGAACGTGAAGACCGAGCAATCGTCAGAGCGTCACTAACAGCCCCATATGCACCATTATCATCGATTGTTCGTGCAACTAGTGCTTCAGTGACCGCAAGGACCATTCATAGTCTGCTCACAGAAAGGGGGCTGAGGTCACGGCGTTCCTTGCGCCGATTACCATGGACCTCTGTACAACGTCAAGCCCGTTTGCAGTGGTGTCGGACTAATTCGCACTGGAATGTCACTGACTGGAGTAGAATAGTCTTCAGTGATGAGTCCCGCTTTGAACTGAGCCCCGATGACCAGCGAAGGCGAGTCTGGAGACGCCCCAGACAGCGGTGTGATACCAACCTGACTGTCTTCCGGCAGACAGGCCGACAACCAGGAGTGATGGTCTGGGGTGCCATTTCATTTCATACTAGGAACCCTTTAGTTGTCATCCTTCTCAACCTTACAGCACAGCGCTACGTCGACGAAGTTCTAAGGCCTGTTGTGTTGCCCTTCATGTCACGCCCCCTGGGCTTACATTTCAGCAAGATAATGCCCGCCTCCATACTGCACATGTTTCTACTGCGTGCCTTAGTGCTTGCCGAACATTACCTTGGCTAGCAAGGTTGCCGGATCTCTCTCCTATTGAGCACATTTGGAGCATTATTGACAGGGCCCTCCAACCAGCTCGAGATGTTGACGATCTAACGCCCCAGTTGGACAGAATTTGGCACGATATCCCTCAGGAGGACATTCTCAACCTCTATCAATCGATGCCAAGCATAACTGCTTGCATAAGGCCCAGAGGTGGACAAACGCGTTACTGACTTTTCACTTAACACTTCAATAAATCATCCAATTTTTCTCAAACTGTAATCATTTGTTTTTCTGTGCATGTACATCACTTCTACCGATTTTCGTCCCATCCGGATAAATCCTTCTTAGTGTATCTTTTTTTGGGGGGGTCTAAGAGTGTATTTTGCGTTGCTGGCGTCATAGATACTTAAAGAAAAAGCTCACAGGTATCAGACCAAAAGTAAGAGCGGGAATGTGACACATTCAAAACAAAAACCTGGAACAGCAGAAAAAATTATGCTTCACAAATGAGTTAGTTTCGATTTCCATGTATTATGATTGGTTAATTAATAAATCTCACTTTAGATACCCTCATTTATTAGTATAATATTAATAAATGTATAGACATTTCATTCAGAATTCAGAATTTAATACCTTTTGAATCCAAGTATAAATCTTAAACCAGAAAATACAGTTGCTTGCGTACGGGTTCGTTATAGATTAAATACACACAGGTCAGATGATAGATTAATAAAATTTCTTTTATCAACAGAAACACTTCAAAGTTATGGAATTTTCCACAAAAATAAACGTAAAAGTGTTTACAATATCACAAAGTACAATCAGTAGTTACGTTTCAAACTACTAAAAACGTTAAACACAACGCAAAGAAAAGCGCACCTAAAGAGAAAGCTATATCGAGAAAACGGAAATATCTCAATTCCCGCTAAACTAACAACTCACAACAACAATAGCTAAGCAACTGAGAGCAGATGCTGTCTTCGGCGTTATATAGTTTTCAACCAACCTCCGATATATTTCTAGTACGTTCTGCTTCTCGAAATTACTGGAAAGCAAATGAGGGTCGAATTACGGTTACAACTAATGCAATGATCAATTACATTTATTCAATTGCAATACCTATTATGGTAATGCAGGAATAAGACCAAAATGTCGCCAAATTTGGCGACTTTTGGCGATAAAAAAGTCGCCAAAATCGTTGTCAGCTTGGCGATATCTCGTCAAATTACCGAGATACTCAACGGACTTGCCCCTGTACGCTTACTTTCCCGGCATACTTCTCTCTTTAGATTTTTTCACGTTACATTATCAGGACTTGTATTCCTCTTGACTTGCTTTGGAAACATGAATTGTCCTGACTCGGAACAGGGAGCTTACTCAAGCTATGTTCAAGAAATTGTGAAGTAGACAATACAAGCAGGAAGGGTATACGAAACCCTTTATTTTTCTATCTTTACAGGTATTTCCGGAACTTCGGAATACAGAGACCAACGACTTGTGGTCTGAACGTAAGAATATAAAACAACTAACTAAAACTCTAACTAAAACTAACTTTGAATTAGTATACAAGTGACTAGCATTAAGATTGGCCGTTATTTAACAAAGTCTGTATGTAGTACGCCGAACTGCTAAAACTACGATACGTTTGCAATTATCAAGAGGACTAAACATCTGGCCTTGAAGGCAAACAGCAACCGAGTGAAAACTTGTAAAACGACAATGGCAAGCGGCCTGCTTCCAATAACTCCTTCCTCTCTCTTGCTTGGCAAAAAGCCACAACTTAAGTACTTGGCGTTAGCAAGACAACTTTGCATAAATAAGTTAAAGCTTTTAATTCTGGCCGGAAGTAGAAAATAAGAAGTGATAGTAAAGATTTAAAATAAGATAAACGTTAGTAAAACTTAGGATCCTTACAGCATTACACAGAAAAGTACAACAGTTTTACATCAAATTGCATGAATTTTAATAATAAGAATAAAATGACTTACTCAATAAGGCATGCATGAGTCATTAGCTATCTTTTAAATATACATTTATTAAATCACAAAAACACACATCTCTTGATTAGCCTAGATAAATCACAAAAACACACTTTTCTTGATTAGCCTATATTCGATATGTTATAAGAAAAAAACACATTCATGAATGCCCTTCGGCATGTCCTACTCGTTAGTCCTACGGGACTGTCACAGAGTTTATTTTTTACGGTATATTGCAATTCCTAATCCTGATGCATCGATGGCACATTACTTATCAGCATCTTGCAAGAAGCTTAATTAATAGGCGGTGCAATTATTCGAGAGGAAAGAGATAAAATTTATTGTAGATAGGCTTGAATTTGGCGCACATGGTCGTCACTTCGAAGAATCCAGTTATCAGGACATATATGTTGAATCACAGCACAGGAACAATTTTAGCTCGCATCAATGCCAGTAAAGTTTACCGGAGTTCTTATATTCCTTAATGCAACCTTCTTCGTACAAGAACATATTTTCTGTTCCATCTTATGCAAAAGCATGTCAGCTCGATTACATGTTGTTTTACAGTAGACGATGGCGAGAGCTATGTGTGTGGCGAAAACCAACACACACGTTAACAGGACGTCAGGCAGCAAGCGGGGAACGAGGGAAAAAGAGAGAGAGACAAACCAGTCCTTCCAGTTTTTATACCTTTCGACGCACGTGATCGCCCGAATCGTAGAATTCATAGGCGAAAATTTTAATAAAAAGGAAGTAGTTGCTGCTATTTTTATGGATGTAGAGAAAGCCTTCGATAAAGTTTGGCATCACGGTCTTATCATCAAGCTGATGAACTATAATTTCCCACCTGCCATCATCCATCTAATCGCTGATTTTTTAAAGAACAGAACTTTTCAAGTTAAGATTCAAGATAATTATTCTACCACAAGAAAAATTCACGCGGGTTTACCACAGGGGTCGGTAATTTCCCCGCTTCTCTATAATTTATATATTAATGATCTTCCTAATATTGAAAATATTCTCACTGCATGCTATGCCGATGACACGGCACTTTTATGTCACTCACTTAATCCATATCATGCAAGAAATAAACTACAGAATGCCATTAATTACATTTCGCCCTGGTTTAAAGGATGGAAAATTAAAATTAACCCCGAAAAATCAAAAGTGATTTACTTTAAAAAAGGAAATATCCCTCAAGACTTAGAAGAAATTACAATGGACGGACAAATCGTGTCACGTGACCACCAAGTAAAATATCTAGGTGTTTATCTCGACCAGAAGTTAACTTTCAAATTTCATGTTAATTATATCAGAGACAAAGCACAACGTGCCTTAATGAGCATATACCCTCTGATGTGCAAATATTCGAAGTTAAATATCAACGCTAAAAGAACACTTTATCTACAGGCAATCCGACCCATAATTCTATATGCCGCTCCGGCGTGGGCAGCTACTGCACGTTCAAACCGAGCAAGGCTTCAAAGTTTTCAGAGTAAAACTCTCAGATTCCTCTCGAACTCTCCGTGGTTCGTTAGGAACACTGTTATCCATAATTCTTTAAAGATTTTACCATTAGATGCTGAATTACTAAAGATTACATTCAAATTCTACGAAAAATGTGATTCCTCCACTCACGAAGTTATTAAAAACATAGGGGAGTACGACTATCTAATCGAACAGCCGCATAAACGGCCCAGAACTATACATCATAATGTTAGATGGTAGTTCTTGTATATATTTTATTATTTTCAACTATTTAATCTAGATTTTGTTTCATCTATCATCCTTTTCATCTTACTAATGTACGATACTGTGTCAAATATACGATAATGTGTAAAAGATATGCCAAAATTTAGTTGCTATTATAGCTTATCCAACGAAGACTTCATCTGTGGCCGATATAAGTCGCCACCCCTGATCAACTTCTTCACTATTGAAGACTTTGCACTTTTATTACAAGTGCACAGGACTTTTCCAGTTTATGGAATTTAACGAACTTTTACAGGTCCTTAGGGGATTGATAAACATGTAGTGGTAAAGGCCCTCGGGTCGAACACCACTTAACGAATGATGATCTCCGATCTCCGATCGACGCACGTGGTAGAGCGCGATAACGATTTAAGAATCGATAAAGCCACAGTGTTCACTGTGAGAATTCTGTGTTCTCACACTATGCACGAAATTCCTAACAATACTTGTTTCTGTCTGTATTTTTACCGCATCGTGAAAGTACCACGTCGAAAGCAGAGTCGTTGACAATTTTTATGAAAACTACTGTAATTAATAAATATTAATAATGTCTCATGTAAAACAATATTATTCATAAATCTGCTTTAGTTTTCTTATTAAACATTTTTCATTTTCTTAGATTATCGTTTATATTATGCAGCAAAAGCGATTGAGGCATCGAAAGTACTGCGCCCAATTTCTGAGGCATATGAAAAGGACATGTGAAAATACTGCTATAGCTGGGATTTTGCAGATCGTCAGAGCTCAAAATGCAATGCAAAGATTACTTCGAACTTTAGTGTTCGTATTTTGTGCATTTGGACTCGGCTACCAGTTTTGGGCTTTCTTAGACTTATACTGGGCTTATCCTGTGGTAATAAACGTCGAAGTTGACTCACCATCCGAAATCGCGTTGCCTGCTTTTACCATCTGCGATTATAATGGGTAAGCATATTTTGCTTCGAGTTGAAATAAAAATAAATATATTTCTCAATTTTGGAAACGTTAAATTACAGAATTAAGCAAAATTTAATTTAATTTCCTATTGGTTTTACAAACCAACTTTCGGAAAAGCTTTCTAGGACTTCCTTCTCCTTCAGTGTGTAAATTGCTTAACTAAACACAATAAAAATATATAATTCAATAAAAAAATTCGTATGTAGATCTATTTTATAAACCGAACACCATTTAAAAATACTGAATTTTGCTGCTACATTTAACGTTCAAAGAGGCGCCTTTCCCATAGATTACGAATTCCGATGTTGGTTTAAAACGAACCTCCGAATGTAACTCTGTGGTTATTATATAAATTAACAAGTTATTATGATTTGGATCTCTACTACAACTTCTCCTTTCTATTTTTCTAACAATAATGTAAATGACTTGGATAACATTTCTACTGAGGCTTTTGGATTTTAAGACAAAGCAAGTTCTGAGACCACACGTACACACTACGCATATTTTCTTTGAAATTCAGTTGTTTTTCGCAACAATGTTCATATTTGATTGCATAATTTCAAAACCACCACTAGTGGAAACGATGGAATTGCACATCCAATAATCCAAAATACAACACAAACAAGGACAAGAGATATCGAAGCCAAAGTTATATGAGAGATTACATAGAGTATTAATGTTAATTCATATGAAACACAGGCTTCTTTGAGGTGAGAAAGACGAGAAAATCTGTTTTAAGTGTTGCCTCCATGTTTGTTAGTAACCGCTGCTACACGCCGCGGCACTGAGAAAGGCTTTCGATGTGTTCTTGCGGAATGGAAACCTACGCTGCCTAGACGGGTAGCTAAAGTGTGAAGGGAAGCCCTCACATTTTCATTCTGAATTCCACTTCGACTGTGGCAACGAGCATTGGCTAAAAAGGCTATAAATAGACCAGCTTTGAAATTCCCTTTCTTCTTTCTCAATACCTAGTTATCTCGCTAGTCCAGTCAAATTCCGTACAACGTTGCATATGACTTCCACATTCTCTTTCCTCAGCTGCTTGCTCCTCTCTTTTCTGCGGCCATCGGACCGTTCCCTGCTTACCTTCCTCCGATTTCTCCTTTAGTGAGATCTGCACGGTCTAGAACTCTTCACTGTCGTGGCTAATGTCCCAATCACATTATGTTTCGGCTACGCGGGACTGGACGTCGAAAGGGGCAATTCAAAGAATCCGCACACTTCCAGGAAACCCACGTAGCTAGGTCACCATTTTCACTTACTACAAAGACTTGAATGCCAAACAGTAATCGGTTATCGCTCAGGTTGTGATCACGTGATCCTTCAGAAGCAGAACTTTCGTCTGATTGGTAGATCTCTAATCAGGACAGGGCTCCATCCGAGACATTTTCGGTGAGTTTTGAAAAACTCCCGCATAGCCGCTACATCGTTTCTGTAGCTAGGTGGGACTTCGCTTCCAGCGGGGATTTTTTTTATAAGAATCTCCCCGTTTAAACCAGTGCTACCAGAATCTCGTTCGTAAAAAAGTCCTGTTTAGCAAGGGCTGTCGATAGAAGTGATAACCCCTTGCTCCTAGAAGCGATAGCGTTGTCATAATACGCATCAAGTTCCTATTCTTCTCTTCCCTCTTCAGCGCGACGCTTGCGCGCGTGAATGAAAGTTGTAAGACACGTCTGGTAATTTTTCGTTCTCACTCCGATTCGGTGATATAGTTTTCTTTAGCAAGCCCTTATGTTTCTTTATATAATTTCTTATTTTCATACCTGTGAACGAGATGGACCAAGAAGCGCATTTTGCTAAAAAATAGCTAAACATTTTTTTATTTCTACTAAGTTCTATAGTTTCCTGCAAGCATGACGTCGAAATTTCATTAGTGATTTTTGGCGATGTTTTAAGCTTTCACTTCTTCGGATTTGCCTTGTTTTTCTACGAGACACTCGCGAATGATATCTCGGTGTATTTAGATTTCTTGTGACCAAATACGTACCTAAATTTACATTACCACATTTATAAATAAATACGTGTTTCACAGCTGGAGATATTATGCGTTCTTTCTTGGTGCTATACATGCGTAAGTTAACATTTATATTTCATCTAATTTTAGGCTATTGAGGCACACCGGAATCAAATCTTAATATTCTCTTTTATGCGGGTTACTGCGGCACCAGAGTAGAAAACAATTAAAATATGCATCGCTAAATAATTCGCTAACAGTTTTGCTACCATGACTAATTTTTTTCATTTTTAATAAGCTCTTCTTTATGGCTTACTAGAAGCTACGCTGCCAGCCTTTGCCTGGCTTTTAAAGTACCGGAAAATACCTGAAGGGTACCACAAACGTTAAATTTAAAAACTGCGCAGAATTTTACTCTGCAGAACAATTTTATTTAAAAAAAAAAGTCCTTTAGTCTTCTAGAGACAAAGCCCCTTTCCTTTGGACTAAAAAAAATCTGAAAGTTTTCAAATTTTAAATTACGTCCAAAGAGGCGGTTTTTAACGTTTTGTGTGTTACCTTTATTTATTAAATATAACATGAAAGAAACTCAAAAAACAAAAAATTCCGCGCAGAATTTTACTCTGCAGAACAACTTTATCAAAAAAAATCAATAAAAATGTATTATATATATAAAAAAATGACAATGAAATATGCCAATCTCTTAAAAACAGTGACATAAGAAATACGCTGAAAAATTGTTGCCAAACTCATATTTCTAAAAGAATGAAACTATTCAAAATGATGCGATTTCATCAAAAATCTATCAACAACAATAAGAAAGGAAAATTGTTGCCAAAATCACATTTTTAAAGATGTGAGATGTGAAAAGTGTACTCGGAAGCTTCATTTAAAAAAAAAAATTTTTTTAAATACAACATACTATCCTTTTTCCAAAATTATTTTTGTAAAAGCAGTCGCAAGGATGAAAGTTTAAAGTGTCCAAAAATCGAAGAAAAATAAACTTTTTTAGAAAAAATCCCGTTGAAAAGGTGTTAAGCTCACTTTTTTAAATAAATTCGTATTTAATCGATTTATTGAAACACGAAATTTATTTTAAGTTCGTAAAATAGCTAAGTGCCTACGTTTCATGACGATGTGAAAATGGAGTGTGTAGAGTAAAATCTCGTTTTCCTATAGCCCATTATGTCTCAAAATAACGCGATTTCGTCACAAAACATAAAAATTAAAAAGATTCTAATTCGAAATTCGAAAAAATCGCTTCGAGGTGCACTGGCTCTTGTCTAGATGCACCTATGTGTTAAATTTCGTAGCCGTGGGTATATTAACACGCGCAGCGCGAACGAAAGACACACACGCAGACAGATTCTGTCTTTAATTATATGTAGAAAAGATTAGCAGGATAAAATTTTACAAAACATAGTTCATCTGGTGTACTCGCGAGTGCGGCGTGCCGGGGTAGGCGCGTTACAAAATGTAAACAAAAATGTCTTACAGGCATTAAACTTTAGATTTCAGATAGAAAATAAATATGAGTTTGCGGTTTTCCCTTTGCTATATTATTATTATTGTTTATATGTATATTTTGAAAAATACTTAGTAAGCGAAATTTAATTTTTTTTTTAGTCCAAAGGGATTTGAATCCCGAAGGACTATTAGTTTCGTTTTGGCATTTTGCGTCGGACTCATAAATGTCGGTTCACTTTTCAAACTGTTGCCACAAAATGTTAAGAGTCCTGCATTATATTTGAAGAAATTAAATAATGAAAAATCTGCATAAATGTATGTATATTTCTCGTATTGTGATAAAACAACGGTACATAGAGTCATCGAATTTTGAATAACGTAATCCTCCAACGAATATGAGCATGTGGAAGACCAAATTTGAAATTTGAAATTTGTTTTAGGATCGATTTCCTATTTTTTAAAACTTTGACGAATTTTTGATTAACAAACTCAAGGATTTTAAAGCGAGCAATGGCAACGTTGTGCAGAAAAAACATTTTTATCTCCAGCGCGTGAGTTTCTGTATCGGAAATTCTAAAGATATGCTCGTTTTAAAACTATTTTGCGATATTGCTGTTGCACTGGATCGTATGGTTTAAGTGCGAGGAACATGATATTTAATAAAGAAAGGTAACACACAAAATGTTAAAAAACGCTATGACTCTTTAATTGTTTTCAGTTGTTGTGCATGATGCGTCCCGAGGACAACCTGAGTTTGAGGGTTAAGGAATATATTAAATATTTGTATGCCATTTTCTATTTCGCGTATCATTTCGTGAATATTATTTAAAATGGTCATCAGCATTGCTCGTCATCAACATTACAGTACTTCTTCTGGATCATTATCAACATTACAGTACGATTTTATCAACATTACAGTACTTCTGGATATATTTGAATATGCTACTTAAGTGAAAATGCTGCGGTAAATTTTCCCACTACATTATTTAGACTGTATACTTTCTGTTATATAATTCTTTTCAGATATACTTTAGAGCATTATTGCTCGATGACCCGATATCCTTGTGAACCCGTCGATAATGAAACTAAATTCTGCGAACTGCATGAGAGGTACTGCAGATATATGAAAGTACCTGAAAACTTCCGAGTGAGTAAAGATCTTCAATGGTTTTTTTCTCCTTTCAAAATATTACCAAGAATTTAAATTTATTTTCATTTAAAAAATACAGAAAGGTTTCATTTGTACTAATTACACATTAGTCTTTCATTTTGTAAGTGAAATTCTTTCCTGCATTTATTGATGTTATGAATTAAATTATCGAAGTTATGAATTCTAACGCTAGAATGATTGTAAGTTTGCGCATGCTCACTTTCTTACACGTCTATATTACAGAGGTGGCAATAACCATGACCATCTACAGGAAGTTGTAGTTCCCTGTAATTGGCCACGCTGCAGCTCAGCTAGAGTTACGTGCTGACGCTACCAGACGAGTGGTGTAGCTCTTACTTGCTTATAAATTTTATTACTTTATAAAGCTACTAGCAGCTACGCTGCCAGCCTTCGTCTGGATTTTAAATGTCCCGAAAAACTGCCTGAAGGTGTTACCAAACGTTAAATTTAAAAACTCCGCAGAATTTTACTCTGCAGAACAACTTCATTCAAAAAAAAAAAAAAAAATTTGATGTGTACACCACATGACTTTCTTGTATTGGAATATTAAATTATACGCATTTTTTCTTGCATTTCATTTAAACTTATTGGGTTGAATTAAATCTACTTCGCCGACAGCGCATACACCACAATAGAATAAATGCATTCTTTAAAATTCACTCTAGTATTTGTTTACCATAGCGACACTCTGGCGCTAGATTCACTTAACAGTATTAATAATTATATATAACAGTTAAATTATATAATAATTATATAACGGAAACTAAGTTAACTGTTATATAATCCAATAATTATATAACAGTTAACTTGTATATTTCTTTCATATTATAACTCATAATGCACAAAATTTATATCATTTAAAGAATAGAATTATCTAATCGTTGCCACATGTTCTATTCAAATACTATAATAAAGCTAGAACGATGTATAAAAGAAATTAAGCAAACAAAACAAAAAAGAAACAGTTTTTCACAGACGATTGAGTATTTCTCATTCAATTAATTCAGTTCTCACTTCGCGAGAAGGCAAAAATACATAAAAACTCAAAATATCTATATTAAAAATTACGAAGTAAATCTCAAACACTTATTTCCTCGAAAAAATTCCAGAAAGAATTAAGCATGATTTAATTGGCAATAATAAATGAATGCGTTATCTTTGTTGTTGCGAAGCTAAGTTTCTCTAGATTGGCAACAAATCCACTAGTCTCCTGTTTCAAATGTAAACAATCAATGGCCGCCATAACAAAAAGGCTTAGCAACACTTAAACAACTTTAAAATTGTTGATAATTCTAAAAATATCGCATACAGATTTACTAAAGGCATAAAAACCTTAACAACATAATTAAAAATTAAGTAAATCTTAAGCACTTATTTCCTCGAAAAAATTCCAGAAAGGTTTAAGCATGATTTAAATAGCAATAATAAATGAAGACGTTTATCTTTTTTGTTGCGAAGCTACGTTTCTCTAGATTGGCAACAAATTCACTACTCAGCTGTTTCAAATGTAAATAAGCAATGGCCGCCATTAAAAACAGGCTTAGCGGCAATTAAACAGAATTGCTGATAATTCTAAAAATATTGCACACAGATTTACTAAAGACATAAAATCCTTAACCGGAAGATAAAAACTACATAATTCAATCATTTTTAAAGCAAAAAATGTACAATTTACCTACATATAAGAGTAAAGAAACTGAGATCAATGAGCCGGGTAACAGAGTGGATATATATATAAATATATTTATATACGTTTGGTGCGGCCGATTGCAACCAAAATACGAGGTGCACATCTACATGTTATAGCAGTCCTACATACAAAATTTCAACGTTCTGAGGCTACTCGTTTTTGAGTTATGCGAGATACGTACGTTCGTACAGACGCCACGAAAAATTCTCTTCAGAATTAATTTTAAAGCAGTTTTATAATTTTTTTTGAAGGAAAAGAGTCTTTTATTCTGTCCTTACGTACAGATATCACGCAAAAACATCGTTAAATTGCATTCGATAGCGGTCAGAATGGATATTTTCGTTGAAATATGCTGCCTGAAACTTTTCGCGATTACAATACTTCTTTTTTATTTCGTACAAGGAAGTAAAAATAGAAACCCCAAATTTCAAAAAAAAATGTATTACATATAACAAAATTACAATGAAATAAGCAATATCCCTTTATACAAATATTAATTATCTTAATAAATAAATTAACCAACTTCCCGTTGCATTCTCTCATCAAACGTCCAGTATTCAAGAAAAACGCTAAAATTAAAAACTGCACAGAATGATCGCCCTCATTTTTCCAAGTGGCAACAGTGCTCATTTTCAACAGTCATCAATCCAGTATACAATTGAATGAAAAACTGTTGCCAAAACCACATTTCTAAAAGAATGAAACTATTCAAAATGATGCGATAAAATCGAAAATATAAAATAAGAAAAAATATGATTCGAATTTTGAAAAAAAATCTCTTCGAGGTGCACTGGCTCTTGTCTAGATGCACCTATATACCAAATTTCGTAGCCTGGGTCTATTAGTTTACGCGCAGACACACAGACTCTTTATTTTATTATATTGTTACGAATTTGGTATTTAAAAAGCTAATGTTAGTTCAATTACAAATTAAATGGTTTTATTTCTCGCGCAGTGCAGCGCGTGACGAATATTAAAAGAAAGCTAAGCCGGAAAATTGAAAATACAAGAGCGCGTGCATTAAATAAATAAATATCTCTTTTTGATTTCGAGAAAGTACTGGAAAATTCTAGCGCGTGATTTTAAAATCTTATAAAAGGAGGAAAACATCTCAGTTTGTAGTAGTTGCTTGCTTAGTTTGTTGTTGTTTAGAAAACTGATCTTGTTGATTGTAGCGAATTCGCGGATTAGCGTTCTTTAGCTGTTTTGAATTACGTTCTATTGGATATTTGAGTAGTTAAAAGATAACTACTGTGAGATATTGTAATACTGCATGATAATTTGAGAAAATTTAAGCATTTTTGTTGTGATAATAATAAATTTTTGTTCATTTTTCATCGGACTTGTGCATTCATTTCATAACGAACCCGTACGCACGCAACAATATGTAGAGATTACTTTATAAAACATAAAGTAATTATTTTATAAACTATTACTATTATTTTATAAGCTATTACTTTATAAAATACGTATAAGAAATATTGTAAATTAAAGCTAAACAATATTTAGAATAAAATAATTTATTTATTCACTTTTTTTCAAAGGTATATGTAAATTTAAAGCGATCATGCTATCCGATGTCTTGCTGATTCTAACAAAGTCTGTTGCCAGTGCTAATGCTGGCCTAGCTGTGAATACTTTAGATTGAGGTTAAATCCTGTTTTGCTAAGTGTGTGTTTGAAATTCTTTCGCGGTCTAGGCAATCTTGTGTCTAGTCAAATTAGATTTAATTTGTTGCATTTACATCCTTTGTGGAAAGAAGTTTTCAGTTTTAAACCACGTCAATGTTGGCTGGTAAATTTGTGTTTGTTATTTCAATTTAAACATTCACGAGTGGTAAGAGAGGATACATTTGAACTGCTTTAATTCTGTTTCTGTTTTGTTTTTTCTGTTTGATGGAGATAATTCACCGCCAAGAGTAAATGTAACTTCTTGTTTTTATGGTAATGAGAGAAGCTAAATTACACTCATGTGCAAAATTAAAAGAATTTTCCCATTATGTAGAATTTCTGAAAACCTAATGGACAGATTTTGATAAAATTTAGTATGAGTATACATTTATGGAGTATGGTCCCTTCTCACAGCCAGACAGATCGCGCAGAGTTACGGCATGCTGGACACGAGACAATTGACGAGTCCGTGTGGCAGTCTATCCCACTCCTGCAGCAAGGCAGTTTTCAGCTCCAAAATGGTTCTCAGAGGGAATGACGAGATGAAATTGCCCCAAAGAGCGTTCCGGACATGCTGTATAGGGTGAAGTTCAAGAAATCTGGCTAACCAATCCATAAGGCGAATATCTTCATTTTCGAGATAATTGTCGACTAACTTAACCCTATGTAGACGAGCGTTGTCGTTCATTAACAGGAAGGTGCTACTTTGGTAGACGGTTGCACGGATTTTGGTGTTTTTTTAGGTGATTTTCCTTTGGCGAATAATACAACTTTGGTAAACCCATTGCTGGATAAGTTATTTATGGTAACCGATACTTTGTTGTCATTTTATTTAAAAAATAATGCGTTTTATTGTGCATAAATTTTGTTTTATTGTGCATAAATCCGTGTTTAAAATATTATTTATGGCTTTTAAATATTAAAAATCAATTTAATTTTGCATTTTTATTTGAAATAAAAATTTTATTGTTTATCATATTTTATGAAATTTTATGTTGTGGATGATGTAATCAATGACGTCACCTTACTTTAAAAGTAATTCGTTTTAATATGTATAAATTTAATCTAATGTTTTAAACATTATTTATGGCTCTTAAATATTAAAATACAATTTAATTTTACATTTCTTTAAAAAATGATTTTATTATGTATGAATTTTTAAATAATTTTAATTCTAGCCGTGATGTAATAAGCTCTCTGATTGGTTATAGAATATTTGTGCATTAACAAGCTGTAGTCAGCTCCCTGATTGGTTACTGACAATTAGTGCTATTCCGCGCCGTTTTAAAATTTAATTCATATCTTCGAATTCCTTCAAAGATGTTATCTAAATTGTGATTCTGATTTTTTTTTTTTTTTTTTTTTTTTTTTTTTTTTTTTTTTTGTAGTACTTATCAATAAACAACAGGTTAAATACTCAAAAAAGTGTAAGTACATATTTTTCTTTTATTTTATAATTGTATACTTCAATTTTTGTTAAAAAAATTAATACACTATTTTCAGAAATTGCTGAGATAATTATTGTTCATATGTTTTAATGTTAATTATATTCTATATAACGTACTTTAAAGTATTTGTATTTAATGATATTCTAATTCTTTTAAAAGTTGGTATGATGGTTTTTAATTCGATATTCAATTTCAGTAATATTTTAATCAAATTAAAGGTTGGCCCAATGTTTTTATAGCGGTGTTTTTATTCTCTTCTTTGCTATATGAAAGTAATAATAACCTTACTTTAGTATTTTATACTCATAGTAAATGTATTTATTTACATTTGCCTGCCATCTTAAAAAACGACATTTTCAACAAAAAATTAATCCAATACTTTTAACGATATATATATATATATATATATTTTTTTTTTTTTTTTAAAGTTTCGAATATTTTACTATGCGTAAAAACAGCGTTTTTCAAGATGGCTGACGTTTGTAAAAATCGCGCTAACAATTGCGCCAACGTAAATCGCCAAAAATCCGTGCAACCGTCAACCAAAGTAGCACCAACAGGAACTCAAGACAATCTGCGCCCCTGGAAAGTTGAACCTAAGGCTCTATGCTCTCCTTTCTATACTTCAGATCAGTCAGGGAGCCTTTGTCACACACATGCAGGGCTGTGCGGCCGTTCAGAATCATACTTGAACAAACCATTACACCTCCACCACCGTAATGGTCCTTTTCCTTGATGAGGGAGGGATGGTATCATGTTTCAGGCTCTCTCCAGATTCAGGTACACCAAGAATAAGTATAAAGGCTGAATCTCGACTCATCTGTAAAACGCAGCGCGCTCCTCTGAGGTCTAGTCCAAGGCTCATCTTGTTAGGACCATGCTAAATATGCTGTCTTCTGTACTGCAGTAAGCGGAACGCGAACATCAGGTCTTCTGGCATGCAGCCTTATCTCAAGAAGCCTTCGAGCAATTGTAGACGTAAACCTCGTGCTGCAGTAGCAGCATACAGCTCACGCAAGAGCTGTAACGCTGTAGCAGTCTTGTGTCGCCGTACTGAAAGTGCCAAATAATGATCCTCATTCGTCGGTATGGGTTTGGCCAATCTTGTCCAGGTATTCTCGATATGGATCCAATGTGCTGAAACTATTTCCACAAATTTCAGATGACACTTGGAGTTACACCGAGCTCTGTAGCCACTTAGGCTTGTGATTGGTATTCCTCCAATCTACTGAAAATTCTTAATTTCATTCCGCCATCCATATGTTCATGGCTCCTCATTTTAACTGATACCTTATTAAATTGGTGCTACTTTGGTAGACGGTTGCACGGATTTTTGGCGATTTACGTTGGCGCAATTGTTGGCGCGATTTTTACAAACGTCAGCCATCTTGAAAAACGCTGTTTTTACGCATAGTAAAGTATTCGAAACTTAAAAAATAAATAAATAAATATCGTTAAAAGTAATGGACTAATTTTTTGTTGAAAATGTCGTTTTTTAAGATGGCAGGCAAGTGTAAATAAATACATTTACTATGAGTATAAAATACTAAAGTAAGGTTATCATTACTTTCATATAGCAAAGAAGAGAACAAAAACACCGCTATAAAAACATTGGACCAACGTTTAATTAGATTAAAATATTACTGAAATTGAATATCGAATTAAAAACCATCCTACCAACATTTAAAAGAATTAGAATATTATTAAATTCAAATACTTTAAAATACGTTATATAGAATATAATTAACATTAAAACATATGGACAATAATTATCTCAGCAATTTCTGAAAATAGTGTATTAATTTTTTTAACAAAAATTGAAGTATACAATTATAAAATAAAAGAAAAATATGTACTTACATTTTTTTGAGTGTTTATCCTGTTGTTTATTGATAAGTACCACAAAAAAAAATAAGAATCATAATTTAGATAACATCTTTGAAGACATCTTTGAAGGAATTCGAATTAAATTTTAAAACGGCGCGGAAATGCACAATTTGTCAGTAACCAATCAGGGAGCTGACTACAGCTTGTTAATGCACAAATATTCTATAACCAATCAGAGAGCTTATTACATCACGGCTAGAATTAAAATTATTTAAAAATTCATACATAATAAAATCATTTTTTAAAGAAATGCAAAATTAAATTGTATTTTAATATTTAAGAGCCATAAATAATGTTTAAAACATTAGATTAAATTTATACATATTAAAACGAATTACTTTTAAAGTAAGGTGACGTCATTGATTACATCATCCACAACATAAAATTTCATAAAATATGATAAACAATAAAATTTTTATTTCAAATAAAAATGCAAAATTAAATTGATTTTTAATATTTAAAAGCCATAAATAATATTTTAAACACGGAATTTATGCACAATAAAACGCATTATTTTTTAAATAAAATGACAACAAAGTATCGGTTACCATAAATAACTTATCCAGCAATGGGTTTACCATAAGTTGTATTACTCGCCAAAGGAAAATCGCCAAAAATTCGCCAAAATCCGTGCAACCGTCTACCAAAGTAGCACCATTAAATTTACCCAACTTTTGCGAGAAACATGGTGAATGTCGTGAAGGAGTGTGAGTGCACAAACCACCAAAAACCCCTCGTACGCTTATATCCCATACAGCTTCGCAGACACGCAAGTGTAAGCTAACGTATCTGAATCTAAATATTTACATGATTCTTTGGTGGCGTAATTATTACCTTTTGTAATAACATAAATCATTTGCAAATTCCCTTAAATATTGCACATAAGTGTGTATGGAAACCATAGCAGCTGTTACAAAGTGATATTACATTTTCTTTTATGTTTTGAAACCGATTCAATGATGTATTAAACAGAAAATTCTTTTTTAGGTACCACGCAATGAGACAGCTGTTATACAAGAAATAATGAATGACTTAGAATTTCAGTCGGAAATAAATAATTTTGAAGAAAATGTAGTCAAGAAATGTGAAATACTAACCGCAGGAAATTCTCCTTCTATACCATGTAGGTGAGTTTACGAAGAAAAAGTTGCCTTAAATTCTGTCTCGGGGCTTAATTTCTAAGATTAGAAGTGCCGGAGCCCTATGGAAGACCGTCAGCAAAGAGGAACTAGCGTCAATAAATAAATAAAATGACTATTAAACTCATTAATAATTTTAAAATTAGATAGATAATTATCATCAAATTAATTAATAGCTATTTAACTAATGCTTATGAATTGTTATTTAATCAATAATTATTATATAATTCATTAATTATAATTTAATTGATCATTATTAGATAATTAATTATTATTTATTGAAATAATTAAAGATTGAAGTAATTAAAAAATTAAAATTAAATAAAATGTAAAGAGATAAATTGAAATTTAATAAGCGATTTTTAATATAATTTTATTGTTAAAATAAAATTTTCGAGCTAAAAATTTCTACTGAAATTGTTATTCAATTGCGTAAAAGAAGTGCCACAGGCTTCTTATTCAGGGGTCCGATGCGTTCCGGCTAGAATTATGATTTATTACAAAAACTGAGCAGCACCGGAGCCGATATCCTGTGGGCTCCGGCCCAATTTAAGCTCTGATCGTAGGGGGGAGAGAAGTTCTTTTATCATCACAAAAATTAAATATACTTAAAGTATAGCTGATGAAAATTCCAGGGCGAAACAGAATGAAGGTATGAGTGGGTGGAAACAAGAAATGAGGGGCATGTTGGTGAGAGAGAACGTTCTCTTTGGCCACGGCTCTCTGCTGATATAATTATAGCCATCAAGCATATGTATGTCAGGGGTAAAATGAGTCCTGAATCTGACTCCTAATGATGAATGTAAAGTTCCTGGTTGCGCTTACCCCCCCCATTAGTGAATACTGTAGAAAGACGATGTATAGGACGTGCTTGAACAGTTTTCATCTCAGTATTTCACTCTTGTTGTACTCGTTCTCACTTGACGCACATTTAAGACCACAATTTTTCCATCCTGCGAGGATAACTAATTGTAAGCATAGATAATAATACACTAGATACGATGGCATGGAGGGAAATTTACGCGTTCCTAAACAAACTCCCCCAAAATTTATTGCCCTTCTTAAAGGGAAAGGTTTTCGCATGTGAGTGAAGGGACTTTACTTGAACGTCTCATGTTCTCATGAGTTCGTATTTCTAGGGAAATACAGTATTGCAAGGTCTGCTTTTTGTTAAACTAAAACTTTAGAAATTCTAAATTTTTCCCCCTTTAAATTGTGGTTCAGTTTTATAAAAAGAAGTACCGAAGCTCATCTTATCCAAGGCTCCGGAGCGTTCCGGCTAGAATTGTAATTTATCTTAAAATTTGAGAAGTACCGGAGCTGGGTTCCGGCGCAATTTAAGCACTGTTCTGTCTTATTTAAAACCCTGCGCAATTTTGTGACATTTTAAATGACATTAGCTATATTTTTAAATACCCATCAGGTTACTAATCTTTCTTCCTCGTGGAATAAACTAAGAGAGTTCAAAAAGTGAAACTGAAGCTTTATAAGCAAGGTATCTGAGCCTCAATGCTGTTTTGCAGGATGTTAAAACTCTTTTAAATGCTTGCATCAAGAAGAAACATGAAAAATTAGAAATAAATCTGAACTATTCGGTCTTGTATCAAAATGTAAGGTTTATTTTAATTTTCTAACAGCTATTTTTAATTTTGAAACTCTTTCCTCTTTATAACTCACTACCAGAATGAGGTTTTAGAATCGCGTTGCATGTGAATGAGGTAGAAAGAGTATATAGAGGTGTGTATGTGTGTGTGTGTGTATTTAATTATGGCAAAGCACACTAAGGCTGTCTGCCTAAGGGGAGGGATGCCTTAGTGGAGGGCTTTCTAAGGGAAACTGGCTCGTATACACGTTACACATGGGGAAAACCACGAAAACACCCATGCTGCCAGTCCGTTCGCGGGAGTCGAACCTCGGACCGAACTACCAGTGTTCAATGACTTTACCGCTCAAGTTTTGCTTACTTCCAGGAGAAGAGCTTATGTGTCCTTAGTGGTACGTGTTTGCCCTCAAGCTACGTCGTTGTTAAGCTTGGCGGTATTGTACATGCCTGCTCATATTCGCTGGCTAATTTAATCAAGGGCCAAATACGTTAGATAATTGTGTATAGCTTCGACTGAGTCAGTTTTGCTTAGCATTAGATTAGTTTTTTATTTCCTTATTTAGATTTCAAAACCCAAGTGGAGGCTTTTCTGTAAGCCCGAGAAAAGGACCGACTGAATCCTTAGTTTGAGATAATAAAGGTCGCTACGTAGTTCAACAAGTTCCACTACGTTCAGCATAGACAAATTAGATTAGGAACATTATAAAACAAAGGAAAGAACAGAATTAAAAAACAGTAACACAGTATTTCCCAGCGTATTTTTCTCCCTACCTTTTCAGTATTAGGTTCTGAATTTTTTTTTTAAACATTCGCGTAATTTTCTCCTTCCTCTGTTGTACGTAGTTTTCCTCTCTGAGGGCTAATTTGTTGGTAAATGGTACTCCCTTGATTATTTTTATTTTTATTCAGTGTATATTTCCATCAATTTTGTTCAAACTCATCATTCAGCTACCCGGATGTGGATCATGTGATTTCACCCTACTTCATGAAGTAAAAAATACGTAATGCCGTCAGTTATCTAAATATTAAGAAATGATTAATCATCTATATTGAGGGATAATTATTTTTATTGCCATGGATTACGCTGTGAAACAATACCCAAAAGGAAGATACTATTCGATTTTTCGAGCCGAATTGGCTGCTATCATATTTGCTCTTAAATGAATTAATAAAAACCTGAGTGTATGTAAAACCATATATTAATGTCTATGCAGACTCATTACCTGGTTTGGAAGCACTAGCAGATACTGATAACACTATTATTTTTGGTCTTATATATAAAAGATCTCATTGTAGAAGTTGATAAAATGCATTAAGTGAAAATGAACTGGGGTGAGAGCCTATTATATTGCTGTTATAGGTAATGAGAGGGCAGACATGCTGGCCAAAGATGTTGCTATGGATAATGCCGGTGATGCGTTCAATATCCAAACATCGAAAAGAATTGTTATTGGTAAGGATTTCTTACATGATTGCTGGAAAGCGAAATGGAACGCACGACATTTCGTCGAAAACTGCACATTATTGAGGCATGTTTGGGAAAAACAGTTAAAAAACAGTTTTGCTGCCACAGTAAAGAGTTTAGATTTGCAAAGGATTTAATGAAATTTATAAATGGCAATAGAATAATACTCGGAATTTTGGTTTGATGTTTTTAACTGCATTTCTGTTTTAATCTGTGTTGCAATCTTTTGTTTTAATCTTTTAACTGTATTTTTGTTTGTTAAAGTTGTGTGTGCTGACTAAAACTGTACTAAGTTGTTGTTAAAGTTGTACTGTGTTGGGTGGGCTGCATTAACCATGGGCCGATTATTTTCGGCCAGGAGGGTTGCAGCACACTTGTATATTACATTACACTACGTTATCCAAAAGGGTAGAATATTTAGGATTTTACCAGGTACGCCTAATAACCCTAAATTAGATAAAAGATTAACTAGCTCATATAACGATGTCAAAAAACGGAACATCATCACATGTGAAATTTACATTTGTTCAGAACTTTCATATCGTAGTAGAAATTTAGATGCATATTCAATCACATAGAAACCTAGGTTCATGATGTCACCTAGGTTAACCAGTAACATGATGACATCCCGAGTTCATCCGAGAACAGAACGCCGCAGGAAGTGAAAAAATAACATCGCAAATGTCATTAATTGTTTTTCGACGTCATTCTTGCAGAATATTATAAAACTTTTTAGGAGTGAAAAATGTCCAGCCATTTTTAGCAGACAGGCACGGCTTAGTCGATCTCGTGTCTCGAAGTAAAAATAGAGCAAAGAACTTACCTCAATGAACTGGATATTCTTCAGCTCAGCACGGCGTTCGGCGAAAGTCACATTCGACATCATCACAGGCAAATGTAAAAGATGTCCACAGGCTAAAACAACGAATCAGTTTGTGTAGAGACACTAAAAACTTACTTCGGGAATGCAAAGCAAAACGGACAAGGAATAATTGCTGTAAATGACACCCTTCTCTCGCTTACCTTCATACAACGGGATTAGGTTTGGAGAGAGCAAGTAGAAGAGAGTGCAACTGCAAAAACTGGATTATTTATAGCTCTTTCAGCTGGCTTCCGTTCCAAACAGTTGAACTGGAACTCGAAGAGAAAATGTCAGAGCTTGTGTTCAAACTTCTATTATTTACGTTCCTATAACTATTCATGTTCTTTCTATTATTTACATTGTAGCTTATCTACTACTAATATTGTTACGAAATGTACAGGCGCGGTAAGATGGCTTCCCGCAAAGCAGTTTTAGTGTTGCCATAAAAGGGTTGCCACATTTGGCAAGAAATCGCCCATTTGGTGACTTTTAGCGACAAAATTGGCGATATACCATGGACGGATGGAGAACCTTCTGGAACGAATTCTTACCGGTTTAACCCAGAATGTTCTCGAACACAAGCCGAAAACTATATAAACCCTACTGGTCTGCAGTCAGTTAGTGTGTGTGCCTCGTCTAACGAGCTGATAGTCATTGAGCGAGTGTCCCCAAGTCGTAGCGCCGAGTTCGTCGTCGAGTGCATGACAGAGTCTTTTAGTGTATCGCGAATTAGTGCATCGTCGAGTTTCGCCTTAGACTGTGCTGAGTCAAGAGCTATACTCTTGTGTATCTAGAGTTGTAGCGTGGAGAGTCTCGAGAGTACGTGGAGTTCCGAGAACGACCAAGCAGAGTCGGAAGCTGTACTCTGGTGCTTTGCAATGAAGCTGCCTCCACCGTTATTGCCTGACAGTGTTAAGGCTGTGTTGCTGATTGTTCCAGCGTGTTTATAGCAGATCTTCGCCGACTTTAAAAGTGTTTTGGAGCTGTCCTGATTGATATTGGTAAATAAAGTGTGTTTCGATACTTCATCAAGTGTCGTCGTTTTTCACTCCAAATCCACGAACCTCGTACGAACGTGAAGGAAGAAAATAACGTAACAACTGGTGTTAGAAAAAGAAAGCGTAACAATATGTTCCGATCTTTCTAAATCCAGACCTTTTTCTTTCGCCCTCTACTTCTTCTTTCCACATTTGCCTTTCTAGGAAACTGCGATCAAGACTCATTCATGTGAGGGTCGCAGAGGTTTTACAAGGTAATTCAGCCATACCAAAGCGTGACATATCCGACTCAGTTACCATCAGATACGGGTTCACTATCCGTCAGTGATCGTAATGTTAATATTCCGATGTGTTCTTATTGGAACGTAGGTTTTATAGTGTTCTAACTAAATTAAAGTTACTTGACTGCTGCTAGAACCTACTAGAACTGCAAAGCGACTATTCGCTGAGTTCTGCTGGGTTAGTAACAACAACAGAAAAAGGTTTAAAATACCCTTTTGTTTTAATTCAAATTTACTTACAGAAGGCCCCCTCTTGGGCGTACATTTAGCTAGCACTTATGGCGGTAACTTAAAAGTGCAAAACATAAAACTAAACTAAGTTAAATAATCACCCGAAGCTCCACAGAGATATTTAACTAGTAGTTGGGTCTTTAGCTAATGTAGACAATTAATATACACAGCCGTAAAACAGCAAGCTTTAACTAATAGCAATATAAGCTTTTAGTAATCTTTAACTAATAACAACCCTAGAGTGAAACTGAAAACTCTTTCTGGCAGGAAAGCGTAGATAGAAAAATGAGGGTGGGAAGGAAAGAAAATTAAAAATTAACTATTAGGAAAATAAAATAAAATCCTACAGTGCTTTTTAAAGAAATAAGCTTATGATAGTTGCAACTAGTTTATCCATGACCAGTTTTCATTTGTTGTGGTCATATTATAATCGAGTTCGGAAATTATAAATCACCCTCTCGATTTTCGGACGATTCGATTAAATTAGTTTAAAAGGGGGGAATACGCAAGAAAATATGGTAACCATTTAGTAATAAGAAATAAGTCATACATTATTCCATATTCATTTCGATAATTCCAGTTTTTTCAAATCTAAAAAATTACATTTAACAGAGAAAATGTAGAATTTTAGCTCACTAAATATCGTTCTGAAATTTAAATATACTCGTAATTTCCGATTCAAAATTTGATACTTAACTACTTTTATATTTAAGACTCAATAACACGCAGACCAAATATTAATTCAGAAGTCAAACAACAAAAATCAGTGTTATATTTTCACCCAACATTATTAATCAAGCAGTTAAAAAATTCTCATCTCAACACGCTAAAAGGCACACTCTTGTTTTAAGAGATTATAAAAATTCTGTTGTCATTCCCTTCTTTCCATCAATTAGCTATAAAGTTGCACATATTTTGCAGAAATTTAACTTTCAGGTCGTTTAGTCTCCCATCAATAAAATTCCGAGTTCCATACTCAAGGACCCCATTCCGGATATAAATTCCTGGGGTATTTATAGGATTCCTTGCCAGTGTGGTTTAATTTACATTGGCCAAACTAAGAGAGCCTTAAAATTTCGCGTCAAGCAACATGAGGCATATGTTAGAAAAAAAGGAAACGTTGAGCAACAGAAGTCTTCTGTTGCTCAACGTTGTTGGTCCAAAAATCACACTTTCAATTTTTCTGCTGCCAAAATTATTCAAAAAACATCTTCCATTGGAGAACTGGATTTTCTAGAGGCATTTCACATTCAAAAAAATCTTTCTGTTCTAGTTAACGATCCTAATTCCAATTCATCTTTGCCTTCGTCTTTTAAAGAAATTATGTTTTAGTTCTGGTCGTTCTGGTCTGGTTTCCTCAATAGATGGCGCCACTTGCTTATTTTTGTCCAGGCTTTCTTATCTTATCTAATCATTATATCCTATCTGGTTCATTTGCGGTTTTGCAGCTGAGGATGGTGGTTCGGTAAAACCATCGAATCTAGTTCTGTGAAAATTTTGAAAATATAACACTGATTTTTGTTGTTTGACTTCTGAATTAATACTTTTATATTTCTTTTCATAATTTTAACCCATCTTTAAAAACCTACAAAATACTTTTGTTACATTTCGCATGATATCTAATTTGTTAACAAATAACATTTTATCGTTTTTATTTTACTTATCCTGAATGATTAATTGCTTAAACGAAAAATGTGCTTCGGTCTTTGTTTTACAGATTCCTCACATTTTTATTATATAAAAATTTAAGTATTCCGCAACTATACCTTTACATCAGCATAAAAATTGTATTTTCAAAATAAGCTGTGATGCCAAAAAATGTAAATTATGATAGCAAAGAAAATTTAAAAATAAACAAAAGTCTTCACTTTTTAGAGAGGGAGGGGGAGAATAGGAATGTAATATTTTCAGTTTCAGTTTCTTATATTAGATAAATAGTTTTCTCTATCTAAGTAAGATTTCTTTCAAAGTTAATGGAACTGCTAATAACAAAACTGCATGCTAAAACTGTTTTATTTTTTTCAGAAGAGCAAGACGAGCTCTGCACACGAGAGGAGAAATCCTAACCAGAACAAACTGCTTTATGTTCAATTCAATATGGGCAATGCCAAATGCACAATCCGAAAACATTCCTTCAACAACTGGTAATAATAAAAGCAAAATGAGTTTCAATAAAAATTATTCTACTTTATATTTTTCATAAAAATATTTTATTAATAATAAAAGATAATTTTCCAGCATAAGTATGCTTATTTTATATAAAAAGGAAAGAAAAAACTTCCGAGATTTAACTGTACCATCGTTTCAAAGAATTAAAGGCATTCTTCCGTATAGCCTCCACTAGCCGAGTAGGTAACATTATCGAAGAATAGTAGTTTGAATCGAATGATTGAAATCAGCAGTTTTAAGGATGAATGCCAAAGAGATAGCTGTGTGAATATTGTGGTGTTTTTCTCCGTGTGTGACATAAATAGGAGCCGGTTTCTCGTAGGTGGTAGGACGTCCTCCATGAATGCATTTCTCCACTCACGCAAACAGTACTCCTACTATGTGTCTTATTTAAAAAAAAAAAAAAAAATTACTATTTCCTGTCAGATCTTGCTGTACAGTGTACTAGAAAAGGGTAAGATATCGTACTCAGGCTGCAGGAATTAGCATATCGGCCTATCGGTCCGGAGATACTGTTTACCTCGGTCTGAGAAGATCCCAGGACTTGTGCGCAAACATGTGAAGTTTTTCAACATATCCTAAGTTCATTATTTTTATACTTTATACATGTTTCCTCCCTATATTTGATTATTTTATTTTCTTATAAATATATCTGGCCCACCAGTGACTAGTAAGTACTGATAGTTCCACCCTGGTTCGAATCGAATGAAAGAACTGGCTGCGTGGATGTTTTTGCGGTTTCCCTTATAAACACTCTTCCCGGGCATATCCTGTTAGGCAAATAGTTCTCTAGATATTTTCTAAACTAATTAAGTAACGAAGCTCTGAAGAAGCTAACTTACATTTGGCGGCATTTATTTTTAGTCCAGCTTCATTTAGAAGTGAAAATACTTCACATGGGTCTTTAATATGATTATCGATTGTTTTTCTCGTGATTATAATATAGTCTAAATAAATAAATATACAGTTAGTCACAAAAGTCTGCGTACAGACTAAATTTTAAATTAAAAAACACTTAAAGCATAGAAAAATGTATTTTAATCATTGCATTTTTTTTTCTTCTATTAGCTAAAATTGTAAGCTTAAATAAAAAGTAAATAATATCAGTGTAATACTTTTTACATTTTTTCAAAAATATATTTTGTCAAAAAAACTCAGAAATTCCCTCCAATAAGTCTGCGTACACTTTAAAAAGAAAAGCAAAATATAAGTTTTTTACATTACTTCAATACTTTGTAGGATATCCTTTATTCTTCAAAACAGCTTGCAGACGTCTGGGCATTGACTGAACTAGTTTTTCAGTGTCATCCGACGTAAATTTCGCCCATTCTTCCTGCAATTTACTAATTAGCTTATTTCGCGACGTAATATTGTGTTTTCGAATTCGTTTCTCCAATTTTGCCCACAAATGTTCGATTGGATTGAGGTCTGGTGACTGTGGAGGAGTACGCTACTGTCTTGGAGTGTGATAGAGAAGATATTCCTTCACAATTTTAGCTGTATGTTTCGGGTCGTTGTCTTGTTGGAAAATAAAGGTATTAGAAAGGTTTAAATTTCGAGCACTGTCTCGTAGATTTTTCTTCAGAATATCCAGATAAACATACTTATATATCACTTTATCAATAATGTGAAAATTTCCAACTCCTTTTGACGACATACACCCCCATACCATCACACCGCCAACTCCATGTTTGACAGTTGGATTTAAATTTCTCAGATTCAGTTAGGTTCCTGGTTTTCTCCATACAATAGGGTGGCCATTAACTTTAAATATTGTAAATTTACTTTCATCTGACCAAATTACATTGTTCCAGAAGTCCTGCGAAGAGTTTAACTATGTTTTGGCAAAAGCAATTCTTTTCTTTCTATTTGTCTAGGAAATATATGGCATAGACCTAGGTTTGCGTCCATGATAATCGGACTTTCGCAGCACTTTTCGTACAGTTTCAGGAGAAATTTCCTTGTTGCTAGTTAAAAAAATGTCTTTTGCAATGCTTGCAGCAGAAAGTTTAGGATTTTGTTTAATTCGTAAAAGAATTTTTCTTTCTTTTCTCTGCGTTAGCTTCTTCGGTTTCCCACATCTTGGTTTTACAGCAAGACCACCAGTGTCAAGATAGTTTTGAATAACTCTTTGCACACTAGAAAATGGTTTTCCAATGGTTTTACCAATATAACGAAGAGTTTTACCTTCATCTCCCAATTTGATAATTAGTTGTCTCGTAACTAAAGGAATTTCTTTATTGGTTGTCATTTTCGTCAAAGAAAAATAGAAATAGCAACTTCCAACCAACGTGAAATTTGCTTCGGAGGTCAATGACCTTGAAAGTGTAACTTCCTTTGCATTCTCAAATTTGAAGTTTAAAAGTTAGATAAGAAATCCCCTGCCTCCTTCGCGTTGTACGCAAACTTTATCGGCTTTGATTTCTGGCCACTTATCTTTTAAAAATTAGTGCGCATAAATTATTAAATATGAAAATATTACAGTTAAATAATTTCAAAGTCCCTTATTGAAACTAAATATCTAAAAAATAAAACTTTAAGAAACTACCCTTTTCGCACTTTAAAATTTGGATTTGATATTATTTTTCTTGATGTACGCAGACTTTATTGACTAACTGTATTTTTGCCAAGGACTGGTCGTAATATCGTATCGATGACCCATTGGAAAGTGGCAAGTGCTCCACATAAGCCAAACGGCATTCACAAAAAGCATACGTGTTGGACTTGGTAATGGTCGCAATTTTAAGGACATTTTCAGGCTTCACACCAATTTGAAAATAGGCGGATGTTAGATCCAACATTTTCATGGATTTTGTAGATTCGTTTTCGGATGATCTTCTCAATAATGGAGAAGTGGTATACAGGATACTTAGTTACGCTCTTAAGTTTCCTATAGTCAAAGAGGAATCGCCACGCTTTGTGGTTGGTAAAACCATCTCTCCTACGCAGCACCACCGGGCTAGTATAAAAACTCGATAACGGAGTTATAATTTTATTCTTGAACGTTTCTTCTATATGGTCCTTAATTATTTTCCTTAATTTTATCATAACTATAAATTTTGGGCCTCCTTAGGGCAGCATTAGTGCCATTTATAATATGGTTCACGATAATATGAGCAGTCCTTTTAACTTTCACCTTTCCTCCGGTACCAAATGCTGTAGTTCAACTTCAGGTGGCTGCGTTCATCTTTCTTCCAGCTTATTCATCTGTGGCTGTAAAACAAAATCTTGGAAGTTAAGATGAGCCCCTACCGCTTTCAAAAATATCTACCTCTGAAATTACGGCGGCTTGAAGATTTCTTACAATAAAGAAAATGATTTTTAGGACTTCATCCTTCGCTTGTATAAGCAATAATCTCTTACCTATGCATGTACATTGCTTGTGCAGCAATAACTTTTGCCCCTTCTAAGTTAAAATGTCTATAATTTCGATAATATTTTCGGAAACACGCTTCTCAAATTAAACTGCGTGACTCTGCGGTATCAATAAATACTTCTGCATGGATATTATTTTCGTAAAACCTACACAATCGGCAACTTCAAAATTTCCCTGTTACGGTTTTTAACCTTTTGAAGACAAGATGGCCATTATAGTGGCCATAGAGTCCTCTGTTTGAAAAGACAGAGTTGTCCACTATGTCTTTTTCCCCCATTTTCCTGGCTGAAAAGTGGGGTGAAATGTCAAATTTCACGTCCCTAGGGTTTTAACCACTTATCTCTTTCAAAGGTCATCCTTTTGCGACATGAATGCACCCCTATGAAAATCCATTAAATTACACACAAGAATCTTTGTTTAAAATAGGAGGTGATTTCTTAAAGGAGGAAAGCATTCGGTTCAAGATTCCCCGTCCTTTGGTAGCTTTTACCGCTACCAAAGCCCCGGCTTCAAAAGGTTAATTGAAATTTTGAAGGATTTTCTAGATTCCGAGATTAACTACACTTTCTTGTCTTCAGAACTCCTTCGTAGATTAAATTATCCTTCTGTTTTTCTTTTGCCCTTCTTTTTGGCGACCTTTACTCACTATTGAATCTTTTCCTCTGTTATCAAATTGTCGCTTCTTGCCAAACTGGAATCTTCACTAAGGCGTTGGCTAAAAACTGGGTAAACGGATGAACTAATGAAATAATGAACGAAATAAAACTAATGAAATTTAAGTATAGCCTAACTGCTTCGGAGTATTTGGTCTATACTTTGCTATTTCTTTTTTCTGCCACGCGTCGATTTTTCAAACTTACTTGCTAATTCGAATAGACTTTCTAAAGTCGTGGGGTTGCGAAACTCGAAGAAATCTTGGATTCGAGGTAGTAACCTTGGCAAAATTTGAATAATTTCTTCACTTGGCCTCTTACCATACAACAAATTAAAAATTTGTACTTTTCTTTAAATGAAATCATTATGTCCTCGAATTTTAATCTGGAATTTTCTAAATAGTTCCGATTCGAGCTTGGTCCTATCTTTTACATTGGGCAACGCTTTAAGGGGACTCGTACACCTTAAACCCCTCATGATCTTCGAATATGTGATTGTTGCAAGAATTGGGATATTTTATTTATTTTAAAAGGAATTACTTCCAACTTTTTACTGCTGACTACATAGTATAGCTGCTTTGGAAACTAGTAACCAGAAAGTTTGTGTTGCCACAAATATTTTTGTAATTTAATCCTCTTTGTGAGAAAATATTTCGCCATTTTTCCACCTTGCGCGGATGATATTTTAAAAATGTCTAATGGTACATTCTTGAAATTGGATGGAATTCTTTATATGGACACTATTCTCTAACTGAACCAACAATTTGATGAATATTTTAATACTGAAAAATTTTATGGACGAAAACATTACAAATTTTTTTAATAAAATACATTCTATAAACTCAATTCAAAATAAAATAAAAATTTAACATGAAATTCTTAGAATTTTAGGTTCACAGTAGTTTCCAAATGTTGTAAAAGCTATGTATTAAATATGGAATTAAATTATGAAACAGAATGTTTTAAACTGTGCGCGCAAGTTGGAAAAAGGACGAAAAATGTTGTCACAAAGCGGATTAAATTATAAAAATATTTGTGGCAACACAAACTTTCTGATGACTATTTCAGAAAGCAGCTATATTATGTAGTCAGCTGTAAAAAGTTGGTAGTAATTGCTTTTAAAATAAATAAGTTATCCCGATTCTTTGCAACAGTCACCTATTCGAACATCTTATGGGTTTTAAAATGTATGAGTCCCCTTAATAAGAGCATTTTTAAATCCATGTGCCTACGTATCACTTTCTGGCTCACCTAACACAATTTTTTCAATGCAGCTGTACTAAGTGAAGGTTTGGCCTCTAAGTGCAGCAGTGATGATAGTGATTTGTTGTGTCTCTGGCACTGGATAGAGTAAAAAGTGGGAATTCCCCCAGTTTTTCAAAAAAAACTCGTTACAGAGTTTTCTCACCAGAAATGACTGCTAACTTCTTAGAATTCCTTCTTATATGAATGACAAATCCAAATCCCTCCACGCGATTAGCTGCAACCGGAGAAACTTGCAACGTTTAGGGGGCCAAACTAAATATTGAAGTTTCCTGTGCCATGGTTCGTTTTCGGAGGCCAGTGCAGGGTCTGGCTTTCTAATGTAGCATAAAATTAGACCAGAACTGTAAAAGACAAGTAGCGAATTCTTACTATGTCTTGCAAGCACCACAGAAACAGGGAAAAGGTGTATTAGACCGTTTATTAATCTAAATAAAATTTTACGCACGGCACGAACTCGTGCTTACAAAAGCCAATAGCTTTGGCTTTAAATCGAAGATAATGGATGAGCTAAAACTAATGACATTTAAGTATAGCCTAAAGACTTCAGAGTATAACTAGCGCGCAAGCTAGTTCTGACCGATATCGGCGTAAGCAAGCCTAAATGGCAAGAATGACTTAACGTCGCAGAATACTGATCTCTAGAAAATCAAAGTTAGCAACGTGGCCTTCAAGCAGGCAGAACACGCTCTTATTTCACGCTCCAGAACCTTTTAAATACTTTCTTCTTTCTACCTAATCTGAATATCGCACGAGCTGGAGATTTACATTCCCGCAAGAAAATGGAAACGAGGCTAACCAAAAAAAAAAAAAAAAAATTAACATAAAATAGCGGGTTATAAACTTAAAATTATACTTTATGAGTTAATTTATATAAAAGGCTATTTCACGAAAGTCATGTGAAATTCTGTAAAGTTTCGGTTTACAATATATATATATGGTATTATTGGCTGAAAATAACATAGATCACAATAAAAAAAATTTTTACGCGCATAAAGTGCACAGTGTTATGTAACATTTTAAATAAATCGGGCATTTTGCTGTCTACGAAGAATCCGGCTGAATTTGCTCTTGTTGTGGAAAATGCGCTGTCGTCAGCCTCACTAAACGATTTTTCATTAATAATTAAATTCTTATTTTTTAAGCAAAAACTTCGAAGTCTAAATTATTTAATTAACACTGAATTTTTTTATTTAATTTCAAGGTTTTTATATTGTATATATGTTACGGTGAAACACCGAAATCTGGAGAATGTCGACTTTCACTGGTGAATGTCAACATTCACATAGTCTCTTGGTGTATGCCCGAAATATTTTCCAAATACTCTTATTTCTGACTTACACCGGTCAATGTCGACATTGAACATATAACAATACTACATTTTCTTCTCCGTAATTCAGTTGCGAATAAACGCACTTGAGACTTGAAATAAGAACTTGAGAACATGAGAACCCAAAACACACAATACATTCAAAATGAGAAAGGAAAATAATAGAAGTTAAAAACTTACTTAATTATACAGTACGTTCTAAATGAGAAAATAAAATAACAGCAATAAAAACCTTACTAAATTATGTGATTCAAATCTTATTTATTTCAACAACTTAAACTATTATGGCACTTTATGACCTCTCTTTTCGACTTTCACCAGAGCATATCTGTGATTGTCGACATACACCGGTGAGGGTCCGAATATACAAGAATGTAGTGAAGTATTCGGTCTTTCACCGACGTATTTGGTGAATGTTGACATTCTCCGGTGAAAGTCGACATTCTCCAATTTCGGTCTTTCACGGTAACACATATATATTTTTTCAGCGATCAATTTATTGCTGCTGACAAATCAGACTGATTATCTTCCATTTATTCCTGATCAATATGCTGCGATGTACATCGATTTCCATGCTCCTACAGCTTTAGCGAATCCATTTTTAAATGGTTTCGTTATGTATCCCGGCATCAAATATAAGTACTTCATTAAAGAGGTAAGAATATTCCTGAATTCTATTATTAATAAAATAAAATTAAGTAATATCCTCAATAATTTTAATAGGCGCTTCTAAATTATTTTCTAAAACTTCATGTACTATTAGTAATTTTATTCTAATTAGGTAATTTTACTTACGTTTTCTATAGAGAATTATGAATCTCTTGCCTGCACCTTATACCACAAATTGTACAGACTACGAAACTCAGTGGAAGATAAATGGAAACAAAGGGCCAGTTTCACAAGCGGTATGTCACCTTTTGTATTTTTATCCAAACCATAAATTCAAAAATGCTAAATGTTTTTTAACAATCACTTACCAGATACTTCTGTAGAGCAGAGTTTCTTAAACTGTGGGTCACGACCCCCTTGGGGGGTCGCGGGACCTGCTGCAGGGGGTCGCCAAAAATTTTAGCAGCTTTGATATTTCTTTAACTTATTATAATAATTTTACAATTACCAAATATTTTTACACAATGTATCTGAAAATAGATAAAGATAATACAATACAGACAAAGAAAAAAACGAAAACTCTTCGACGCATTCTTTTTATAACATAAACGTTCATTTTCCTTGCTTTGCACGCTACGCTGTCATTTCGTCTGTTGCTCATTTAAAATTTTCACATTGCTCTATGTCTTAAAAATAGAAATGAATGTTAATTACCTAAAACTGCAATAGTTTATTGCAGTATAAGTGAAAAAATTGACAGTTTCACTCACGCGAGTGTCGGATTTGCGCAATACTTATGGGGTCCCACAAAATTTTTGTAAATATTATGCGGTGCTAGGGGTCACGAAATAATCTCAGTGATAAAAAGGGGTCGCAACTGAAAAAGGTTTAAGAAACCCTGCTGTAGAGCATGACTTTTGTAATTCGATACAAGAGCACCACTTAACTTATTTGGAATATAAACTGCTTGGTTTGATTGGTTTCAAATTTTCACATGATTATTAATTAGGTAATTATATATATTAAAAACATATTAAATATGCATTTATAAGTTTGTAGAGACGTTTTGAAATTTTTTGGCCTTCCAATTGCTTCCAATTACACCATAGCGGTATGTCGCAATTAAAAAGAAAAATATTTTACAAATTATGCAAATGAATTAGTCCCATCTTAATAAAGAATGTAGCCCTTTTACTTCCATTATAATCTTTTCAGCGATTTTCTACAGCATATCAGACGGCAATCATTCGTGAAATAGGTAGTTTCTAGCTCTTTCAGAATAGTTAGACATTGTACATGGGCACAGAAAGAATTCCAAACGTTTTGCAAAATTTTTCAACGAGGTTAAAATCGGGTCAGTGTGGTGGTCATTTCATACGAAAATGCCTTCTGTCTAGATATACGAGTTCATAAGAATAAATGCCAAGTCAAATGCTTCAGCGTATATTCTCATAAAGGGTCAAAGGCTTCATTCCGATAGATACCTAAAGCCTAAAAAAGGCCTCTTTGAGCTATAAACGAGCCTAAAACGGCCTCCTTAAACTTTCAAGACATGCATTTCCATAGGTTATAAATATAGATAGGTCAAAGAAAATCTAGCCCACACCAACATCGCAAACGTAATCTTCGCGGCACAGATATTGACCTTCCAGAGTTGTTGTAAGGCTTTTATAGTATGCAAACACTTATAGATTGAACTTAACTAATAAAGTCAATTTCTAATCAACAATTGATGCGGTAGCCTTTAGGATGACCGGTAAATGATCCGTCAACTGACATACTCATCTAAAATCGTTTCTGTGGCCGAGAAATTACAGAATGGACAACACCACAGAAAACATCCATGTCTTTTTTAGACTGACCTATTTCAAGCCTTCGAAAATATGCCAGTGTTGAAAATCCTCTAGTCATCTTTTATGAACCATAACTAATCTTATCTGACCAAAAAATTACAGAACCGTCTCTCAGATTTTTCTATCAGCTACTAAATCTTTCTGCTCAAAGGCTTCAGAAAAGTGTTTTCTTCAACCAGTGCCTAATTATACCTTGTATAAATATTTAAACAAATTAAGTAATAAACTTGAAAAGTAAATACTAAAAACTGTCAACAATTAAATAACTGCCACACTCCTACCACTCATGATGGATGCGTGTAAGCTCAGCTCGAAGTCTATCAAGTGTGCAAATAGTCGCTGAAGCTCAGTTTGAGTCAAAAATGGATTAAAAACTTCAAGTGCTCCATCTTCAATTTAGACCCCTGAAAGCCCACTAAATTTCAAGAGCAAAATTTCATAGAAACTTAAAGTGCCTCAGGCGGCGAACTCGGAAACAAATTAAAAACCAATCACGCTATAATCCGAGATAAATCAAGAAAGGGATCTGTTCAATCAGTTACATCTAGTTTGGAAATTAGAAGCAAGATGTAATATCAGCTGTATAACCAAAAGCAGAAGATTTGGAAAGACCTCCGAAAGCCTGTGAAACTGAGTCTAGGATTCTAAAAATGCTAATGCTCCAGATAAACGAAACTGAGAAGCTGATAAATTGTAGAAAAAGGACCCGAGAAATATAGCAGAAGGGCCTTCGCTCACTTCTTTAAGATTAATAACGAAATTAGCAGCATTCTTTCAGATTTCTCTATTTTAGATATTTTCAAAACCACTGCAGGACGAACGTTCGAAACGCATAATGCTTCAACTCCGATCGACAACTGTCTCACTTTTCACAAATTACTCTCAGGACTTTTTTAGAGTTTCATCTTGATCAAAATTCGTGTTGGATATTTCAAATAGACAATTGTTCTACGAAAATAGATTTCAAGGAAACCAGGAACTTTAGTGTCTCATCACTCACATCGACAACAACAACATCAACAATATTGGTTTTCCCTTGCTCCGTGAACTTAATCACACTACAAGTCCCCCCACTCCTTAGAACCAGACGTGGAGGTTCAACCTCCGCTCTAGCCCCTCAGAGAGAGAGGCGCACCGCCCAGGAAGTCTCCCAGACGGCACTAGTCGTCAATATCTAACTACCAGTTGCTCGGATTACCATTTCTTTCACAGTAAACCCTTAACGGTTTGTTCATTTTTCCTTTAGCCAGTGCTTTTTCTTATTCAACTCAGTTTCCTTATCGAAGTTGTGGAGGTAATTGCATTAAGTTGCAAAGGTACTCCGGAATGGGCCTTGGGCCGTCGCAGCGAGACATTACCCAGCGAACCGGGGGGTGTGGCGTAGCGAGGGTAGGCAAGGGGATGTATGATGCCCAAGACGCCGCTCGCAGAAGGGTGCCAAATGGCCTCCAAACAAGATTTTCATCATATCACTGTGTTTTTTTCGGGGGATGGGGGCACTAAAAAGGTATTTTGCGCCCGGCGCCAGTTATGCTCACTACTCCACTGCCCGGGCTACTAGTACCACTCCGCGCTAGGACATATCAGACCCCGAGGCCGGCCAATAAATGACCTTTACCAGGCCTTCAGAACCCCCAACTTCATAAATTTTATACCCTCCTGCCTAGATCCTAGCCAGTAGCTTCGCAGAGTTCTCTACGTCGACCACTTCCGGGGGAGGGGACTCACATCGACACCTGCGCTTCAAAACTTCAGAGATGTAACGGTGGCTGTTGAGTGTTTTCTCAATGCATATTAGGTAGATACGGGAGCAAACTCCAATGCACTCAAAACTCCAGGTAATGGATCGGTATGACGGTACATAATGTGTCATTGTGCATGGTGTCTTTCGCCGAGGTGTTTCCAGACTCGGATATAACCTTCGAGGGCGTGGTAAGAAGAATCAATATTTCCCTGAGAAGACAATGTTGTGCCATTCATCCACGCTGTATAATTTCAGCGCACAGTTATGGCAGCAATGGGCACCTTGCAAACATTCTATACATACTAACATGCTGACAATGTTGTTTTGTAACAGATCATAATTCATGCTTTAAGATTCTTGATGTTTCTGTGTAAGCCGTCATGCCATGATCAGAATAAACTTATCCTAGCGTTCTGTGATGTGACGAGGGCTTGTGCAAACATTCTCATTGATCGTTTCATCCCTCCTGCACTCACCAATTTCATATTTGTATCAGTGTGGCTTCATTTCGTCCAATACGAATACCGATTTCTCGGAAGAAGAATCTGCATCTATATATACCACATTTGGGGGGGGGGGATCAGATGCAGATACGCTCCAACGACTGTCACTTTTTTCGACAACGCAGCTTGAAGCTTTCCACACAAAGGAGCAGCAAGTAGACACACAATTCCAGTATTTAAAGCAGTTCTTTTTTTTATGTGGAACTTCTAAGTTGTTTTACTGGCGCATATAATTTGAATATCTGCTGCAATACTAATCATTTGCATTTATTATCGAGGTCCACGCAAGGTGCAAATGTCATACCATTTCGAATATTTCTTTAAATACACTTTAGATGGCCAGCAGCATATGTACAGCTTATACAAAATCTTGTAATCCCTTAGTGAATAACACTGTTTTTTTATTTGCGAATAATTTTTTTGTTTACTTCCACTAATGATGGAATAACAACAAGAGTATAAATGCTTTCGTAGTTTGTCCTTAAATAAGACAGGAAAATATTCGCTATTTAGGATAATCTTTACATATTTTACTATAAGTCATTCATTTAAATTATTCCAGAGCTATTAGTTCTAAAGCATCTTTGCCTTTTGACTCGTACTTATGAAAATTTCTCTTTCGAATCTTAATTAATTTGCTTTCTAGGAGTGCATTGAAACTTGCAAGTTGGAGCTCATTGTAAAGCAACGAAATTGCGTGGATTTCTTCAACTGGTACCCACATAATGAACGAATATGCAAAACTGGATGCAAAGATGTTACATGTTCTGGTGGATGTAAGAAACTACATACTTCCTAGAAATTCAATTGTATCAGTGATCGACTACTATATATCATTAAAAATATTATAAAGTGAATATTTAATTCACGCGGTATAGCACTCAGGAACGTATTTAACACATTTTGCCGGAACAAATTATAATGAGATACATTCCGATGACATCAGAGATCACGTGACTTATGCATGGCTAATGTAAACAAACAATGCAGATGACCTCAGAGATCACATGACTTATGTATAGCTAATGTAAACAACAAGGTCATTCTTCCTCTTCTTCTCTTGCGGAATGTATCTCATTACTAAATTTATTATGAATTTATTTTAGTCATAAGATAACTGATTGCGTTTTAATACAGATTTTACAGAACATAATTATTTCTAGAACTCATTCTCAAATATTAAAAGACAAATAAATGTACTTTATATAGCATGTATAAATCCATGAAACAATTTAATCAATCTGATGTATTTTTTCATGTAAATAATAAAACAGAAGCTTAATTAGCACTATCCTATCTATAATTTATTCAATCTGTTCGAGAAGTCCAAGTAATGGCCTGATGTTATCTCACTTAGCCCAAAGTGTGTTCTCCCCCGCCTATATCACTCCTGAATTTATGAAATTTCGGGATTTGATTTAACCGCTCATCCAGTCGAAACAGATTTTTTTAGCCCCGAATTACCACTTCGAAGAATCTTTACAGTACAATGCTGTCCCTTATTTAAAAATTCTCCCGCCTTCTTAGCACGCCCTCGTGGTGTAATGGTCAGCATGCTTGGCGTGTATTCGAGAGGTTCCTGGTTCGAGTCCCGGCAAAGACATTGTACATTTTTCACGTCTTCTGCTTCCAAAAATATTCTAAAATCTCTACAGTGTATAGCAAGTTGGCTAAAATTTCAATACATATACAGCTTATAACCTTTGAACATAAAGATTTTGAAAAGCTGTTGTTAGAAGACCAGAAAAAGGTCAGAGAAGTAAAAAATTTACGTCTGGAGAAAACTGAATATCTCTAACTGCCTGTCGCAATGGGAAACTTTACACCAGTATACGGTTTCGAAATATTTTCTGAATAGCTAGTCAGTTGGCATTTCACTAAATATTTGGAGTGAATATTTGGAGTACAATTTGGACTAATATTTGGAGTACTATTTGAAGTGATTGATGGCAACATTTGATGAAGAACTAAAATACAATTTATTCGTCAGAATTACACTGAACAGTTCCAAACGCACGTTTATAGCCGTCAAAAAACTACGATAAACACGCTGAAACAATCAGCAACACAGCCATCAGACTATAACGGTGAAGAAAGCTTCACGGCAAAGTACTAAAATACAGCTTCCGACTAGGTCGATCGCTCTTGAGCTAATCTAAGAACTCAACATACTCCCAAGATACTTCTCCGCGTACCGGCAGGATATATATAGCTTTTAACCTGCCTTCTAGACCATTCTCGGGAAAACCGGTAAGAATTCATTCTAGAAAATGTTCTCGCTTCGTCTATGGCACATCGCCGATTTTGTTGCCAAATGGGCGATTTCACGCCAAATTTGGCAACCCTGCCTTTCTTTGCCACTTTCTGTCAAACCTAAACCCGCTTTGCGGGGAAGCTATCTCACCGCAGCTGGGAATTTCGTAACAGTATGCAACACACATGAAGTTTAATTCTGGATTTAATACATTAAATATGAAAATGGTCACCTTGTCTATAGAACGAATCCTTTTTTCTTTCCTCTCTCTCTTTTAACATTTCCGCCTTTAATTCATATCTATAGCAAATGTATGTGTTTTGCATATTTTGTGCTTACGCATTTTTTTGCATTTTTGTAAATGTTGTTTGTTGTAAGGTGGCTGTTTATGCTTTCCTGTCAAATTTAACTCTATGATATATACAAGGGTTAAAGTAAGGAATTTGCCACTAACCAATAGTGAGTAAAATGACAAATGTTTTCTTCTTTAAAATGTATTTGATGCCGCAGTTGTTTATGTTTCATGGATGTTACAAAAAACGCCAAACGAAAAGAAAGACACAGTTGCTTTCGATACATCGCTCTGTGCTAGAGCGAGTTAATTATGCGCATGGCTTATAGAGTTTCAAAGACAGCAAATTTGGCTCAACAAAGAACTCAAACACAGAGTTCTAATGCGGATTGTTTTCAGAAATTCTATGATATCTAGGGCATGCGTGTCATTTTACATGGTAAGCTTACAGAGTCATTACGTTTTTCGGAAGCAGGAGATATGAAAAATGAGCAATGCCTTCGCTGAGTCTCAGGTTCGAGAATCTAGAATAATCGCCGAGTGTACTACAGAAGGCATGTAAAAAGGAGGAAGAAAATACCTTATATAGGGAATTAAGGAACCCTATCGCCAAATCTTGTAGTGAAGAATCATCCTCTACCATATTTTAATTTGAGGGCCACTGTAGAGTTATTAGACTTTTTTGAAGCAGGGGACATGTAAAATGAGCCATGCCCTCACCGGGACTCGAACCTGGACCTCTTTAATACGAGCCGAGTGTGCTACCGTTACCCCACGATGGCTAGCAGAAAGCAAGGAGGAAATACCTTATGAGCTCTTCATTACTCTGCAGGGTCACATACCTGCCCAGACTACATAAGCTTTCTTAGCGATCAAGCACAACCTGTGGCGCAAATATTGTTACTTACAGGGATGGGATTGATTAAAAGGATAAGACACCAAATCATGAATCTCATATCGCGCAGTCATAATTTTCTGAGAATGCTGATAAGGTTTCTAATCTTCATTAATCTCCACAGTCGCCAGCCCACTCTATTCTAAAGCCCCCGTGATAAAGTTCGTTCGAGCTAGGCGTTCACCATCAGAGGCTTACAGTTGCCGATCCCAGAAGAATTCAAAGAGGTTGTAAATAGAAAAATGTAGTGTTCATCTTTAGTCATCATCACCATCAGTTTAATAAAGATGTTTTTTTTTTTTTTTTCCATGTTTTCATCTAACCCCTATACTTTTGTAACAAGATTAATATCATTTATAATCATTAATATCATTAATAATACTGTTGCTGAAGGTTCGTAGTAGGATGAATGCACATCGAACCGATGATAGTTTGATAAAATATATTTTAACAAAGAAACACTTCACAGATCTGAAACTTTCCACAAAAATACTTGTACAGCTCTTCACAGTGCCACAGAGTATAATCAGTAGTTACACTGTAAATTACTAAGAATATTAAACACAACGCGATGCAAAGCGCATCTAAAGAGCGAAGCTAACACGGAGATCATCCGAACTCCTGTTGAACTAAACAACTCAAAAACTAATGTCCTCTCCAGTCTTATACAGTTTTTCTTCGGCCGCCGAGACATCTCTAGTGCTTTCCACTTCTCCAAATTTCTGGAAGACATAAGGGCCGGATACAATTACAGTTACATATATAGTTTAATTACATTTATTCATTCACAATATCGATGACAGCTATACACGAACTGGAACAAAATGTCATCCAACGGTCGCCAAATTTGGCTACTTTGGGCAAATTCTCACCGAATTTGGCGACAAGATCAGTCGCCAAAACGATCGCCAGTTTGGCGAAATTTCGCCAACTGAGTGAGTTAGCCATTTACTCAATATTAAACACACTTGCTCGTGTATTCTTATTTTTTTCGTCTCTTCAAATTTTCATGATTCGTTCTACAAAAGATATTATAATTTTACGTATAGTTTTCGTAAATTATTTATATGTACAAAATTCGTATGAATACTATAATCATAACACATAAAATTGAAAGTAGCATGAACTCTTCCCCGTCCATGTAGGCTAACGTGAAGTGTTTTATGTACACTGCTGGCTACCCAAATTGCAACACCAAGAAAGACAGATATCGCAACAAATTTTTTAGTAAATGACATGTTGACCAAGTATCAAATGATTAAATTTATAGACTTCTGTTAAGTGTGGTTCCTTTCAGAATCAGTAGCCAGAGTAGCCGCCATTGTTGGAGATCACCGCTGCCACACGCCTCGGCATTGATTCAAAGAGACTTTGGATGTGCTCTTGGGGTACAACAGACCAAGCAGCTTCCACACGTTGCCAAAGTTGATCTGGTGTAGCGGCTTGGAATGTAATCTAGGTCAATCGTTCAGCAACCATGGACCACATGTTTTCTATTGGCAAAAGATCCGAAGAGCGAGTAGGAAGCAATTCAATCTGGCGATTGACGAAGAACCCTTGGACAATGCGTGCAACGTGTGGTCGCGCATTATCCTGTTGAAATATGGCTGTGGGCAAGCCCTGAAGGTAAGGAAGGACAATTGGCTCCAACACCTCGGAGATGTAGCACTGACTGTTTAAAGTACCGACAATGGGTACTAGAGGAGTGCGAGAATGATATCCAATACCACCCCATACCATAATACCCGGTTCAGGACTAGTGTGGCGGTGCATAACGTAGCTGTTCAGCATCCTCTCTCCCCGGTGTCTCTAGACTCGAATCCGACCATCGTGGTGTTGCAGACAGAAGCGTGACTCCTCAGTAAAGACAATTTCATTCCATTCTGCCGTCCACATCCTTCTTTCATCGCACCATTGGCGGCGAAGACGTCTGTGGTTCTGCGTCAAGGGTAGACGAAGCAAGGGACGTCTTGCGAACAGATCACTCTGCTGTAAACGGCGTCGAATGGTACGCGCAGACACTGGATGATGCGTTACAGACTGAATGTGCTGTGCTATGGTTCGTGATGTGACTGAGCGATCCGTCACTGCCATGCGCACAATGTTTCTGTTATCACGTGAAGTGGTGCACTGAAGTGGATGCGATCGAACACGTCGATCCGTCGTACCCTCCTGCATCAAAGGATCACATATCCGCATTAAAGTTGTTTGGTTTCGTCCAACACGACTACCGATTTCCCTGAAAGATAATCCACACTCTCGGTAGGCCACTATCCTTCCTCTGTCAAACTCGGATACTTGATCAAACGATGATCGCTGTTTACTGCTTATCACGTTTTGCGTCGAGGGTAGACGAAGCAATGGACGTCTTGCGAACAGACCACTCTGCTGTAAACGGCGTCGAATGGTACGCGCAGACACTGGATGATGCGTTACAGACTGAATGTGCTGTGCTATGGTTCGTGATGTGACTGACCGATCCGTCACTGCCATGCGCACAATGTTCCTGTTATCACGTGAAGTGGCGCACTGAAGTAGATGCGATCGAACACGTCGATCCGTCGTACCCTCCTGCATCCAAGGATCACATATCCGCATTAAAGTTGTTTGGTTTCGTCCAACACGACTACCGATTTCCCTGAAAGATAATCCACACTCTCGGTAGGCCACTATCCTTCCTCTGTCAAACTCGGATACTTGATCAAACGATGATCGCTGTTTACTAAAGGCATAATTGATCGCTTTTTAAAAAAAAACCACAAGAAAAACACAATTGCCAAACTTGAAATCGTCGAAAACTCCAAGCCTTAAATAGCGCTTTGAAGTGGCGCCACAGGCGCGCGCAATGTGCGTGTGCGTCTGCGCTGAAATTCTATTCATTTGCATATCTCACCTCCGCTAATGCATGTTGAAAATTTCATGTTATTTGCATGCTTCCTTCAGGGTGTTGCATTTACGGTGGCCAGCAGTGTATTACGGAAAAATAGTCTAGTTTTAATTTTTGTTTATTAAGGAACAAGAAATAAGTATAATAAGCAAATGTATCAATGTTTTACTCAGTATGGCAAGTCAGTTTCTTTCTCGTTTCATTGCAGATAAAGATATAGACAACATCAGCAAGAGTCTACTAAAATTTGCAAAGCGATGTTCGGAACAATGTCAACCAGCTTGCTAGTAATATACTTTTATTACGTCGTATTTACATTTATATTTTATTTATATTTTATTTACGTCTTTAGAGGCTGTGGCATTTTTACTAATCCAAAACTTGTAACTATCTAGGTCGTTCAGTTTGTATGTAACAGGCGATGAAAGGCTCAGTTTAAAACACAACAATAACAGATTTATTTACAACGTTGCTGAAATAATGTATTATTAATTGTGCTGTTAATTATTAGAGCCGGCGACTCCCTTACAAACATTCTTACTCATAGTTAAACACATCTCATTAGTACAATTTCACATCCTACACTGAAGAAACAGACAGGGTACAGCGCGCTCTATAGGCGTTCCTCAACAGAGGCTACGCATTTTGGAGGCAGGATATGAAAGAAAAGACTAGTTTCATATACAATAAAAGCATTTTAGCTGATATCCATACACTTCTTTGAATGAAACGTCATGTATCTGAGCATATTGCGGGCGTATGCTCTTAGTACGAGATTCAAACTGAGTAATAATGCCTTGTAGCGTCGTGGCCTTTATCTCGAAGGCCACGGTAGCGTTCGGCATTCACAGTTTGACCAGACTACAGAAGCTCATAGAACACCACACTAACTTGATCCTACCAGATGCCCAACATAATCTTCTTGCCACGAATATCCGATTTTGATGTTGATGGTTCGCTGCGACGCATCCACGTTAACATGCAAAAATGACTTCCGCTTTCGTCCCTGAAGTAATATTTCACAAATGGTCAACCGTTTTGCAACATCTTTTTCTATCAATTCATGTGGTACGCAGTTTTCCAATTTTTGAATCATCCCCATTGCTTTTAAAGGCTAACTAACAGTTGGCGCATCCTCATTTAGTGTTTCAGACAACAAGTGTCTGAGATGAATTTTCTGCCAACCATCCAACGTCAAGCTTTTCCATCGTCAAGCATTTTCTCACTTACCTCAAAAGCTGTTTTTGAATCGTCGAAACCCTGCACGTTTTTTTTTCGACACAGCATGTTCCCCATATGCTTCCACTAATAAATGATGATTTTCCGCAGCAGATTTCTTACAGGTATGTTCTTTTCAATGCAGTCACACACAGAACCTAATGCTTCTGCTGTTAAATATTAGGGGAACCGAAAGTAATGTCGCTTTCTTACATTAAATTCAAACGAATACATTTTTAGCACGTTTTTATTTTTAATCAATAATATAATCACCCTCGTTATCGACAACCTTTTGCCATCTAATGTGCAGATTTTCAATCCCGAACAGATAAAAATCAATTCGTTTTTGAGTAAAATATCTCGAGAGGACATTTTGGACATCATCCAAATTTTCAAATTTTTTGCCACTAAGAAAATGTTGTAGGGATCCAAATAAATGGAAATCCAATACTGCAATATCGGCCGAGGAAGGTGAGTGAGTATGGCAGTACCTCCCACCCCAATTCCTTCATTTTTTTCCAGTGTTTGTCTTACACAGTACGGTCTTGCATTGTTGTGTTGCAGAATGACGCCTTTTCTGTTGACAATTGATATTTTTCGATTAAAGATTGGTTCACTCCATCAAATTGTTCACAATAAAGGTCTGTATTAACAGTTTTTCCAGGTTTCAGCAATTCAAAATGAACAATTCCGCGAATACTCCACCAAACACCCAGAAGCGCCTTTTCGGGATGTAAACCCTTTGTAACCCCTATTAAAACTGCCTTTTGAGTTTTGGATTATCATATAGGACTTTTTTTTTTTTTTTTTTTTTTTTTGTCTCCACTCATCAAACGATCAAAAAACGGTTTTGTATGGTGCCGTTGAATCCGTTGCATGGGATGGATAGGTTGGCTTTGTTCTTTTCGGACAGATTATGGGGGACTCAAACACCTGCTTTGCTTATTTTTCCATTCTGCTTTAAATGTTCTTGAATGGTCGACCAAGGTTGGTTAAGAGTGTTTGACATGGATTTGCTTCCACTTCTGGCCTTAGCATGTTGTTGTCGACATGCGCAGAAACGGCATTACTTTCCGGTCCCCCTATTACATCTCGTGTCGCTGAAATATGTGTGATGCGCTAGTGCCCTCTCTGTGCCGACAGCTAGAATTAATTACAGCTCCCAACAGATATCCGCACCTGGAGGTGCAATAGGAGTTTTTCATTATTAGCTATTATGAAGAACTGTCTGTTGCATAAAACTGCATTATCTATGACTCACACTCGTGTTATCGACTCATTTGGCTGGAAAAGTAGTGACGAAAGACAATCTCAAATCCGCGAAACACTCCTTCGCGAATATTATTTTTTAGTTTCGTAACGCTTGACATAATAATTCGTGGGACTGCATACGTTTTAAGAAAATATGGCTCTGAGGTGCGTATAAATAGGCTGTAGAGTCATTAGGTTATTTTGAAGCAGAAAACATGAAAAATGAGCAATGCCCTCTGCGGGATTCGAACCTGGACCTCTCGAATGCGTGCCGAGTGTGCTACCGTTACACCACGAAGGTATGCAGAAAGGAGGAATAAAATATCTTATATACTCCCCCTTTTGAAGGGCGCCTAGGGATTAGGGTGCCAAATCCTGGTGGTGCAGAAACATCATTCATCGCCTTTTTAGTTCGGACGCGAATGTGGAAAAATTAGGTTATTATTTTTTAAGACGGAGACATGAGAAATGAGCAGTGCCCTCTCCAGAACTCGAACCTGGATCTCTCGAATACGCGCCGAGTGTGTTACCGTAACACCCCGGAGACATGCAGAAAATGAAGGGAGAAAATACTTTACAAGTGCTCTTTCCTGTTTTCACACATCTCCGCTGGGCGAAATGTTGTAAGACTAATTTTATTAGCCAGTTATTTTACACTACTAAGAGTCTATCATACTTTCATTTCTTCATGCACTAGTTCTTTTCAGACGTATATCTAAAGTAAAGCGCTATTTAAAAACCAATCGGCAACTTCAGAAAGAACAAACATATTATTATTCGTCAATATTTTAAGAATACTGTGTGTGCAACCTTAGTGGTGTTCCTACTATTTGTTCTAATGTTAAAAAAATTATCAAGTCATCAATTTCAATTAAAACAGAAAACAAAAATTAGAATTGTTTTATGAAGAATAAATTTTTTACGTTTCATTTAGTGATGTAAAATTTTATAAAACATTCTTTTTCAAGGTTTAGTGTAATGCTAGAGAATCTAAAATTAAACTATTGTTCCTTAAATAAAGGCTAATTTTTAATAAAGTAAATCACGAAATTTAGGTCTGCTTGAAGTAAATTACAAAAGAAAAATTCTTCCACAAATTTAATTAATATGAAATTATTAATAATAATTATTATTAATATGAAAATCTGACATGCCGAGAGAAGCGTGTGGTTTCGTTCACTGTTCACTCTCGAGAACTTAATTCAATTCTGTTTTTGTTCAAGCTGTTTTGTAACTTTGTTCCTCAATTATTTGTAATTTAATTTGCAATTTTAATTGCATATTAAGATATCTGCACAATAACTGGGATACACTTCAATTACTTTTCGGAGATACAAAACTTTTACATACTTTTTTACATTGCAGTAATATAATAAATGAAATATGTGCTTCATTTATATTTCAGTCAAAAAATGTATGATGTGACAAAAGAAGAAATTCAAGTTCCCGAAGAAGTGAGATTTTTTAGTTTTTAACATTAAGATACTAATTTTAAAAATGTATATTTTTGAAACAGTATTACACTTAATTACATTATAAAACTACAAAGATCATCCAAAACATTAAAACAATCTCTGCATTATGCAAATTTATGTACCTATAGCCAAAGACTGCCATATGCTAAATTTGTGTATAAATATCGGGTTTTAACAAAATTTTCCCGCTACCGCAAATATTGTCTGCACAAACAGTTCGCGTTGACGTGTTTAATCATATTTTTCAAACTATTTTTGGCATTTGAAAGAAAATGAGTTATTTTAAGAATACTGTGTTGTGAAATTCATGAAAATATACAATTACCATCAAGGTGTCTGAAATGGAACTATCATACTACCAGATTAGAACCATCATTTAATACTTCCGGTTCTGTCGGAAAAAATCAGCTACGCAAATCATGTATACAGCTTTAGGAACTAATTATGTATCATATGACACTATGAAGGTTTGGTACCAAAAGTTCAAAAACAAGAACTATAACATTCAAGAAGCAGAGCTCTTTGGCCGGCCTACTGATGTTGATCAGGCATGCCTGCGAGAATGTGTTGAAGATCAGTAGGCAACCACTCGAGAGCTTGCTAAAGAGTTAGACATTAGTGCCATGTCCATGTATCGCATAAATTTGACGTATAAGTTCAATTGCTGAGTGCCACATGAGTTGACTCAAGCAGATAAGGGCAGACGTGTTCGGGCCTGTACTAATCTGCTCTCTGCTCGAAAATCAGCGCAAGGACCAATTTCTGGACCATATCGTTGCTTGTGATGAAGAGTGGATTTACATCAACAACACAGGCTGAAACGGGGGGTTAGTCTGCGCCCGGTGAACCCCTCGTCAGCGTCGCAAAGCGCAATTTGACCAACAAAAAGATATGATTTGTATCTGGTGGGATTGCCATGGTATTATCCACAAAGAGTATCTGGAAAAAAGTAAAATCCTTGAAAATAAGGTGTACAGCAAGATGCTAGTCCGCGTTGACGCTGCTATCAAGGAAAAATATCGAAATGAGTTCCGGAGTTCCGGAGCAAAAAGGTAATGTCCCATCAAGACAATGCAAGACTACATGTGTCTGCGTTCACTGGCTGGAATCTGTACGGACTCGAATCGATCTTTTGTCACACCCACCATATGGGCCTGACATCGCTCCTTCGAACTTCTACCTCTTTAAGTATACAGAACCTACCGCACCAGGTCAACAATATCACTACAACAACTGGCATGAATTCCTTCCCTACATTTGATAGTTGAAAAGGAGGCAGCTGTCGTAAAGGTTACCTGGCTGGGTCAAACATCAACACTCTGGTGTCATAGTTAGCTCCACTTGGTTTACAAGGAGCAAAACATCTGCAATAACTTTCATCCAACTGCTTTTAATCTCTCCGATGATATCAGCGCAAACGACCAACCAATTCAAAGCACCAGTAATAACCTTTTTACAGATCGCTCCAAAACGGAATACAGCACGGGCAGCGCCTTCTGTAGACTGGAAAATGGTACTGTAACATTTGAGTGGAAAAGGAAACTAGGCTTGAACAACTTGGTATACCAAGAAGAGCTTCTAGCTATCAGTGCTGGAATTAGGTATGCGAACACATGTCAACAGCAGCCTGCATTCTCAAAGCGTTCGTCGCCATAGATGCTTGCAATGGGCACGTAAGATCGAAATTGGACTATGAACAGCTGAAAGGAACTAATTTTTACTCGAATCCTTTGTTGTTGTTATTCACGTCTGTAGAACAATGAACTCGTGTGTATTCCCGTAAAATAAAATCTCACCGCTCACACATATTTGAACCAATGTCCTCGACCAAGTACATATCTTTATGGAGGCTGTACTTATTTTCAGTGATGGTTTCATTCAACAATATGCTTTCACTGATGTTTTCTTTTAACAAGATCCTTTCAATGCTGGTTTCTCTCAAGTTTTCTTCATTTACTACAAAGATTAAGGAAGCATTCTAAAAAATAAAGAATTCTGTGGTTCCAGATTATTCCGAACATGAATACAATCCATCATTTATAATTTCAATCGGAGAAATAATTACGCACCCAAATACACATTTTAAGAGAATTGACAGATATCAGATTCCAAACAAGATTGTTGAAAATAGAAAGTAAAAATTACCAAATAGCAAAAGCACATCCTAAAATAACAGCATAACAACACTTGAAATGGTTTGGTTGGTAGCTGTATAAAAACTGTTCAATAACATTTACAGTCTGTAAATTGTGCTTTAAACCAAACTCTAGTCTGTGTATTTACGTAGGACTTTCAATTGTCGCCATTTTGGTTCCTCTATGCTGTGTTTTCAGTTTGCTGTGCACATTCAAAATGTTTAAGACAATTAGTTCTCCCGCTGACTGTGAGATTCGTGCCGTGATTAAATTTTTGAATGCGAGGAATGTTAAACCGGCCGAAATTTATCGTCAAGTGACAGAAGTTTACGGTGAATACGCGATAAGTGATGAAATGGTGAGAAAGTGGGTAAGAATGTTTAATGCAGGTCGAACAAATGTCCACGCCGAGGCTCGGAGTGGTCGGCCTTTTGTTGTCACCGATGATTTGGTAAGGAAAGTTGATGAAACAATTCATGAGAACAGACGCTTCACAATGACAACTCTTTCAGAGGCATTTCCACAAATTTCACGTACTGTTTTGTTCGAAATTGTGTCTGACCGCTTGAATTATCGCAAACTGTGTTCCTGATGGGCTCCAAAAATGCTCACTGATGTTCACAAAACAAAGCGACTTGGTAGTGCCCGGACATTTCTCACGCGGTACAGTGATGAGGGAGAAAACTTTTTAAATCAAATTGTGACAGGTGATGAAACTTGTGTGTGTCATTTCACACCAGAATCGAAACAACAATCGATGGAGTGGAGACACACTCATTCTCCAAAAAAACAAAGGTTCAAAGTGACAATGACATCACAAAAAATCATGTGCACCGTCTTCTGGGATAGGAAAGGCGTTTTGCTTACTGAATTTCTTCCCAGAGGTGAAACCATTAATGCAGCACGATATTGTGAGACTTTAACAAAACTAAGGCGTGCCATTCAAAACAAACGAAGAGGAATGCTCAGTAAAGGAATTGTGTTGCTCCGTGACAATGCTCGGCCCCATACTGCTGGTGTCACTCAATCGTTAATTCGACAGTTTCATTGGAAGCAGTTTGATCACCCGCCATACAGCCCGGACTTGGCGCCGTCCGATTATCACTTGTTCCTGCACATGAAGCGCAAGCTTGGTGGCAAGCGCTTTGGATCTGACGATGACACGAAAAATGCTGTGGAGTGGTGGTTATCGAAACTGGCGGGAAGTTTCTTTGACGATGGTATACAAAAACTGGTCACCCGCTATGACAAGTGTTTTATCATTGGCGGAAACTATGTTGAAAAATAGTTTAAGACATGTATTTTCATGTAAAAATAAAATTGGATTTGAAAATATTGTTTTACTATTTTTTTTTTTTTTTTTTTTTTTTTTCCCAAAACGGTACTTAGTTTCCGAATACGCCTCGTAAATATCTTGATGTCAAAATAAATTTGATTCGTTTCTTTCATCGGAATCAAAATTTACTGATTTTCATATGAATTTTCGTTGACATGAAGCATTTAATTTTATTTGGTTTTATTCATATGTTATATAATTAATAGCATCTATTATTTCAAATAATCAATCATTATGTTTTTCAGGTTTTTAAGAGTATTCCCAACAGACGTACATGGTAGGTATTCCACTTTATTCGTTCAATAAAGATAAAATTCACGATATATAAAAATATTTTAAGAAAGTTTTAAAATGAATTCGATTAACTTCCACCATACATAAGTGACAGTTCTATAACACCCTTCAACCTTACAATTTATCACTTTATCAACTTAATTTTCTGAATGCATTTATATAAAATATGCTCATGGAATTGCATATGGTTCCACAGTACTTTAAATATCAGCTGTTATAACCTATAAAATAAACAGATGACTTATCACTCCATCTTTTTTTTAAGTACAGTAAATATGAACTCAGTTGATGGTTTTAAACAAACATTTTTATTAAGACGTCAGCTGAGACAAACAGAATTTACAAATACAACAGAACACAACTTCCACAGCTTGGCAGAAATTCAGACCAAATGTTCCAGTCAAGTTAAAAGTATTAAGTAATACGCACTATCTGAGCATTAGCTCAGGCTCGAATGTTTCATGAAACTATTGCAGCTAGCAGAGCTAAAGCTGGTAAAACATTTAAATAGCACGAAGTTGCAATATGCTAATCAGCCAAAGATAACTGCCAAAAAGCTCTTTCTCAAAATCTATATTTAAATATATTCAGTAATTGCATCCTGGTGGGAGCTTACAAAAGTAGAAAGTAAAAGCAATAAGTTTATTGGGTTGATTAGCACAAACCATCTTATTGGATTAGTCGCTTTTTAAGCACTCCTTTTGCGTATTGATACACTGATTTAGACAGCGTTCTCAATTCTGGTAGCAAGCATAAACTCACTTTTCAGAATGCTTTCAAGTACTTCTCTCACAAATAACACTAGAAAATATGTATCCCTTTAATTGAACTTTTAAAAACTGGAAATAACCAAAACTTATACGAAATTAAATCAATTTTAAAGCTAGAATGGCCTAATTAGATAATTGCCAACTCTGTCAGAAAATACTACAAGCAGCTCATTGCGATCTGTCATAAGGAGATCGCAATGAGCTGCTTGTAATATTTTCTGACGATCGCAATGAGCTGCTTGTAATATTTTCTGACAGAGTTGGTACAGATCCTTATGTAGATCTGTCATAAGAGGGTAAGTTTTGTCATTAAACTATAAAGAACTCAGTCTTCACCAAGAAGTACAATCAAAAAATATTACGAACAAAGGGGATTTATTGCATTAAATTATGACTGTATGCCATATAATCAGGCAAGGGAAAAAACCTTAGAAAAAATTTTAGAATAAGTTTCTACCAAATTTCTACCAACCGCTATCATAAACAAGTAAAAGAACATCTCCTTTATCACACATATCAAATTTTTTGCAATTAATACGACAAACATCCATTCAGATTTCTCATAAATGTCTTTCCTATTTCAGGAAGAAATATATATATATGCAGCTTTCATTTGATAAGTTTGAAACAACAACTTTCACATACTCTCCAAAATTTGAGGTAAGCATTAATACAAACTAATTAAAATTCTGATTTGATGCTTATTACGTGTCCAAATTCAAATTACCTTCATTATTAAAGCTTACATTCATATGTCTGAGCTAAAAGTTGAATATGTATTAATAAACTAAAAATTATAACATTATCAAAAAAATGCGTAACCAGTACCTTTGCTGCTATATGGAAAGCCTAAAATTTATTCCTAATCATGATCTTTGTCTTTTAACATGCTATTTTATTATATACATATATTAGTGTATATAATAAATATTACTATATCATTCTTAACATTATATATAACAATTAAGAAGAATATAATAGTATATATTCTTCTTAATTGTTATATATAATGTTAAGAATATAATTGTTATATAATTCTATATAACAATTAAGAAGAATATATAATATTACAATTATATTCTTCTTAATTGTTAACTTAATACAATTAAGAAGAATTTTATTTTTATCCTGAAGCAATACTGATTAATTTAACAAAAATGTGATATTTTAATAAAAATATTATTAAAGTAAAACACGTTGTAAATTAAATTGTAAAAATTTGTGTATTTGTATTTTGAAATACTAGCCACTTGAGTGGTCAGTTGCCTAAAGTAGTCATTATAAAAAAAAAAAAAAGAAAAAGAAAAAGAAAAAAAAGAAAAAAAAAAGAAAAAAAAAAGAAATATATGTATAATGATTTTAATGAATCCAGCTTTGTTATTAAAATAACAGAATATATCCGAAAGAAAAATAGCTTATGATTTGCTGAATGACAACACACGGCCACGTTGAAAATAAATATACTATATATTGAATATTTTAATTCGTGCAGTGGCAACACATTTATTTTAAAATGCTTACTTAAATTCGAAAGACACAACTACGCTTTGGTGAGTGGCACTGCACTTATTTTATAACACTAAGATTTCTGATTAAATTGGAAACATTAATAAATATCTTACGCTTTGCAGAGTATTAATTTTATACACTATTTTATACACTGTTGAATTTAGTGATTTAAGACAAAGCTCTTAAATCACTAAATTCAACAGTGTATAAAATAAATAAAAAAAACTCAAAATTCAAGTTAAGTTAGCTCATTTTTTCCATAGTGGGAGGAATTTATTCACTAATTGCCTGTTTTATTATCTACATATATTAGTACAGAAGATTTTTATGAATATAAATTAGGAGGAATTTTATTATGTATTTATAGTGATGCAATATTGATTTATAGTACAACAGTACAACAATTTTAATAAAGTATTATTATAACCTTCGCGCCGACTGTCACGTATACGTGCCAGCAACGAACGCACTTACCTACCAGCCGACACGCAGGCGTGCCAGAGGATTGTTCCATTCTCTACCGACTGTCACGTATTTGTGCCAGTATCCTGGAACGTTTTTCAAACTATAATTTCTGCCACAAGATGGCACTGTATGTCCATATGGTTTCAGATACATGTAAATTAGACCTTCTACTCGAAATGAGAGAAGCATGACTCACATACACGTGTTTTTGATTATATAAACAAACGGGGAAATAAATGTTTTCGAATGGCGTGATTTATGACGTCTCTTTAAATCGCACTTTATTCGCACGTGGTAGTTGTTTATTGTAAGTAGAAGATTTATATGCGCTAAAGCGTTGAGTATTTTGGTTTACAGTTCAGTTTTTAGAATATAATTAGATCTTGTTAGACGTGAATTCTTTCTGTTTTTACCGTTGCAATGTCGAAGCGTCGAAAATGTTTAACAGAGCATGAAATAGCAGAAATGATGCAAAATATTTCAGATATTGATTCTGAAATTCTGATACTGATTCTGAAAAATTAACTGAAAGACATTTTCCAAAACTTTGTTCAGAAGAGACTGATAAGAAAATTAGACGATGATGCTTCATTTGTTCACATTCCCGGAAAAATCCTCCAAAACGGCAAATGAGTTATTACGAGTACAAGGAATGTAACGTAGGACCCTGTTTTCAATTTTTTCATACGAAAAGAGAATTTTAAGTAATATATTTAGTTTTCAGATGTATAATGTTAAAATTCATAAAATGGTGAGTAATTAAAATAAAATGTGTAAAATATGCATTTAAACAAGAAATAAGGTAATTAAAGTATATATATAAAAATATTTATAAAGCATAAGCCGTTGAAATACTCTATAGAGCATTATTAAACAATGTGTTGATACTTCTGAAATTTCATGGATTTAGGCTTAGTAGCAAAAAAGCCCCCGGCCCTGGAGAGACACTCGCGTAAGACACTGCCGGCCTCAGCGATAAGCGCGCGTTTTCGCTACCCAGCTCGAAGGGGTTAAAATTATTAAGTAACACACTGCTGTAAATTCACGTGTAAAAATTTGTATATACACAAATTCTTCATGATTTAATTCACGCTTATATGCCATCATCATTTTATAACCAAGATAAGTTATAAATAAATACACACATTGATGGTACTGAATTAAAAATTCAATTTGTACATGACTTATATCTATAGTTTCTGTGACTGTAACCAGTAAAACTATGGGTGAAAGGGATTATGAAGGCAATTATTAGCAAATTTCATTCTACAACCATTTTAATTCTTAAAAAAAGCATAATTATTCTTCTAAAATATGAAAATGTGAAAAATGTATCAATTTATTGAGTCATCATTATAAGAAACGCAGTTTTTTCAATTATTTTTTAAATGTTAAAGAACTTTTAATTTAAATATATTTAATATTATTATTTACAACTTATTCAAATCTTAATTTAAAATTTTATTATATATTATTAATAAAATTGTTAATATAAGTTCTTACGTTTCAGTCCAAAAAATAAATAAATATACGTATAAGAAATTTCTCATTAAGATGGAACTTCTAAAATCCTGATAATTTGATGAAGTCAAATTAAAATAATACGCAAGATGAATCATAAATTTTCCATCAAAACCGTCTTTAATTATTTCACAGTACTTTTTGTGTTGTGCATAATTGTGTGTTGCCATGAAAAACATAACATTTCTGTTAGCAAATGCTCAACAAAACCACTAGTTGTTTATAACACAGATCTTTAGTGTTAGTAAGAATTTTAGAAAAAAAATTCATAATAGGTAATTCATTCTATATTTCAAACAAATATACAACAGTCCCTCCAGTAAAACGGTGTTTAAGACACCCGGGTGCCTGTGCCAAATGCACTACCTCGTGTAGAACAAATATGTGATTGCGAATTGTAAGTCAAAAATAACTTAATATACAACAGTAATTACTTTCGGTACTTAAGTATTATCACAACTACCTTGGCACAGTTTGGTGAATTTTATGGAAGAAAGGAACAATTACTTTTATTGTAAAAAAATTGCATATTACATACATATTTTAAGCTTCAATAATAAGTTCATATATTATATTTTTATATATAAACGTAATAATCCGCGTAAATGTAGCAAAAAAAAGGTGTGGTAATAGCAAGTGCAGGACAAGTTTGGGATAATACTCTTTATTTTAGCGCCCTCTATAAACTATATTAGGGTTAACCTGTATAACCTACAAGGGTCGCCAGTTTTGGCGAGATATCTAGGTAGTCGTCATAGTTCGTAAGTACCTAAAAAACATGCAGTATGCTAGTTATGAGCATGTTTTTCTTTCTGCTGTTGTCGAAATTTCACAGCAGTCGCTTTTAGAAAAGATTCAAAACATTATTCTTTAGCGATTTTGCAGCAAAATACTGTATTGCCACATAAATTTCACATCTGCCTCATTTATTATACAAAAACCACACAAGCACGAATTTTTAAATCATGTATAAGACAAAAAACAATCATATTTCTATAAAAGCCATTGGAACTAATAATACAGCAAAAAGAACACATACGAAAATAGCGATGTTGGAAACAATATTTGCCATGTGGGCCATGGTAGCCCGAATAATTAATATGAGAGTGGTTAACAGAGTTTAACGTATTCTGAAACTCTACCAAATTCTACTAAGGTGGTCGCGATAATACGCAGGTACCTTATTTTCTTTGGTTGATGGCCTCCTTTTTATATGAAAGATCAAATTTCCATTTGCTATCTCAGACTTATACCTAACAAATAGCTTGAACCCACTTACTTAATTTTTTCTAGTTTTAAATGTCATAAAGTAATTAAATGTGTTGCACTGGTTTTGGTTTTTCTCTATCAATGCATAAAGTTTATTTATCATCAAATTTTTCAAGGCACTCTGACCCTTTGTTCATTTCTTTATATTGTAGCATTTTGTCCAGGTGAAATTCCTACAGCAAAATATATGTTAAATGTTCTTCCAATACATCTACAGTAAAATACATATCTTTTTATTCTTATATATCTATATCAAATATTTGAGCAAACAAACAATTGTCTAATATGCTTTGTATATTCTAATAATACACTATACAGATTGTACAATTATGCAAAAATCATTGAATACAGAATTCTTCATTTTACTTAATAAGAAAAAACTGCATTACTTATCAGATGACCCAACACTAAACTGAGCCATTATGAGTTTAATCAATTTATTTTTTGCAGTTTATACAAACGTTCTTCTACTTTGGAGGATATGTTGGAATATGGTTGGGTATATCCTTGGTCGCAGTCTTCGATTTTTTTGAGAGTATTGTCAAAGTAATGAAGCATCCTTATAAAAGAATAAAAAAGAAGCTTCAAAGAAAGATACTGCCAGCAGAATTTCAACATACACAACAGCAACTTAATTATTATTAACCATTTTTCTCAAAGTAAATTATATTAAATACTTTATAACTGCATTATACACATGCTGTGATTTTAAGTTCTATTTAAATAAAGGAATTTTAAGCTATTCCATTTGATGACACAAATGCACTATTTTAAACAATATTTCCTTAACTGCCTTTATGATGTTGCTTAGATCAGTGCTCCGCAACCGGTGTGCCTCGGCACACTGGTGTGCCATGAGTAGGATATAGGTGTGCCACAATCAAACACATGTATTTGACATTTTGCAATTTTTTATCATGTATTTAATACACAATGACAATTTTTTTTCCTTAATAATGTCTGTTTTAAATGTTTTTATATATTTCACTGTTGTGTGGTTGTGTGTGTGATTGTAAGTGTGTCAGCATTTGAATTTTTTCGGCACTTCCTTGACAACTCGGAACTCTTTGGTGTGCCACGAAATTCCAGAAAGATTTTTTGTGCGTCGCAGGTGAGAAAAGGTTGCAGAGCACTGGCTTAGATGATGACTGACAGGTTGAACAGAATAATGACTTTTTACAACATAAACCTCATTTTCTTATGCTGTAAAAAAGCCCTAATGCAGTGCCTTTATAAAAGAAAACTGGATATTAATTGCATAGCATTTGCTCATAAATAAAAAAGAATTGTTTCACATAAAAAGAGACTAAGAAATAAATATTAAACTATTCTGAAACTTACGTAAAAATGATTTTATATTCAATTTTATTCAAATTAAAATCTGAATCATAGCAGAAAAAAGACCATGAACTTTACATCATTTTTTTCATCAATCCATTTTTTAAGAAAGAGAGAGTTGGAATTAACATAAAAAAGAAACCTATGAACATTTCCTGAATTTGCATAATTCAATATTTTCTATAGTATTAATTTTATTATACTAAATGCCTGATTAAATCATGAACAAGAAACAGTGAAAAAATGCCTTAGCATAAAACCAGAATTTTCCAAAGCCAATCTACAAAAAACGTTTTGGCAAGCTTAATTTTACTAACAGCATAAAATTTTTTGACCCATTTTTTGACATAAACAAATAAAATTTCCATTTTAATAAAATTCATCACAGCAAATTTTATGCTATTTTTTTCCCTTACATACAAAGGAAAAGAAAGTTAATAGATGTAAACAGGGTTTCTTGTATTTTTGTTAATTAATTTTGAAGTTTATTAATGTGTTTTGTCAGTTAAAAGTTTGGAATAATTTCAATAGCTCATCCGAAAATTATTTTTAAAGTACTCATTTTTTTAAATACATTTTCATGTAAAGAAAAAAGATGACAAAATGCTAATATGATGGCTTAAGTAATAATCTAAAATAGTAACTGAAAACTTTTTTTAATGATTTTTTTTTCCTTCTAAAGTTAGGCTTAGCGATGCAAAAACTCCTGTTCTGTGGAAGCATTCCTTCAACTCTCCTCCATCCTGAGGCAAGATGGCATTGCTCATTTTTGCAAATAAAAAACATAGCTGAGATAGAAATCTAAAATTCTTTCACAAACTATCCACTTTGAGAACCCCAAGTTTCATAAAACATTGCTAGTAGGTTGAATATTTACAGCTTCATAAACAAAGAACAGTGAAAAAAAATGCCTTAGCACAAAAGCAGAACTTTCCAAAGCCAATCTACAAAAAACGTTTTGGCAAGCTTAATTTTACTAAGAGCATAAAAAAAAATCACAACAGAAACTCAATAATCCATGAATGGCTGGGAACTGCACCCCTTTTTTGACATAAACAAATAAAATTTCCATTTTCATAAAATTCATCATGGCAAATTTTATGCTATTTTTTTCCTTACATACAAAGAAAAAGAAAGTTAATAGATTTAAACAGTCTTTCTTGTATTTTTGTTAATTAATTTTGAAGTTTATTAATGTGTTTTGTCAGTTAAAAGTTTGGAATAATATGAATAGCTCATCCGAAAATTATTTTAAAGTAAGCAGGTTTTTAAATATATTTTCATGTAAAGAAAACAGATGACAAAATGCTAATATGATAGCTTAAGTAATAATCTAAAATAGTACCCAAAATTATAATGTTATGACTTAAAACTTTTTTTTAAAGTTTTTTTTAAAGTTTCTAAAGTTAGGCTTAGTGACACAAAAACTCCCGTTCTGCGGAAGCATTCATTCAACTCTCCTGCATTCCAAGGCAAAATCGCATTGCTCGTGTTTGCAAATAAAAAACGTAGCTGAGATAGAAATTTAAAATTCTTTCAAAAACACTTTGAGAACCACAAGTTTCATAATACATGAATGAACATGAACTAAAATGTGAGCTTATTTGATTACTGAACATATGACTATTCTGATCTAAAAAAAATGTCCATGACTATATGTACCAGTATTAGAATGTAAAACATAAAAAGGCACATGCCTAAGTAATGCAATTTAATAAAACAAATAAGTTGATTTAAAAAAAGAAACTAATAACCAAACACTTAAAAAAGAATTCCAAAAGCATAATGTATTTATTTACATATGAGTAAAGTTGCTGGAATGGAAGCAATATTAAGTATTAAAAAATACAGCATCTGTTTCAATAAATATAGGTATCATACATGGATGGTAAGGAGTGTTTCATGATTCAGACTCCTGGGAGTGAGAAGCAGTTAGAAAATTGTCAGATTTTTTGCTTCCTTCTGGTGGACTATCACCAATCATCTATGAAAATACATACAACAAATGCTTAATAAATTTAAATAACATTTAATACTGACATTAATTTAATCAATGGTTAATAAAAAGTACATATGTGAAAAAGACAAACGTGATAAATGACTTGGTAATAATAATAAACGTGATAAATGACTAAGCCTGGTAAAATCATAAATATAACAGCAGATCTGAATTTTTTTTTTTTATTTAATTATCTTACCCTGTTAGTAGTTTCTTCCTCTGAAATAGAATCACATTTGAAGAAGTATAATAATCAAATATTACAGAATTAGCTTACTGTATTTTGCTACTGCATAATTACTCATATTTTCCTTAGTAATTGACTCGAATGAATTAACTTGAATTGTTCTTATCAGTTAATTACAGTCACTAAAATTCCAAACACAATTTCAAGTTTTCAATGCAACATTAAAAGGATTTTTGTCTTTCTCATTATAAAATGAGCAAAACGAAAACTCTGATAAAAAAATTGAGATTATAAAGTAAGACAAATGAAAAATACAAAAGTTTGGATATTACATTATGTAACATCTTGAAATTTTCACAGACACTATTAAAAAAAATTTTTTTAAGTAAAAAAAATTACATTTAGTCACAATTTAATACACTGGAAATGCTTATATTTAAGAAATAACTGTGAATTCTTAGAAGTATAATATGTATAATAATACTTTTAAGAATACAAAATAAAAAATAGCATTGCTGCCAAAAAGTTAAGCATAGCTAGTCATAAAAAATACAGTCAAAAGTCATTAATCCGGACTCGTCGAGACTTCGGCGATTCCGGATTATCGATTTTTCTGGATTATAGATCATCAGTTTAAATCTGGTAAGATGGCATGCAGAATTATAAAATTAAAAATATGAAACCGTAATTTATGAAATAAAGAACAATTATGATCTAAAGAGTATCAAAATTTACAAAAAAAAAAAAGCTTAATATTTACTTGTTTACTTTATTAAACATTTCTTTCAATGTAAGTTGTTTAAGTTGCTTCGTTTTTTATGTGATAATACATTCTCTTTAATTCTATAAACAGACATAATTTCTTATTCAGTTACAAAGTTCCGCTGTTCAAGTCCTATAATTGCTGTGTCGAGAATACTGACTAATTTGTCAATCAAAATTTTTTCGTTTTCAATAACCTCTGTCACTTTCTTCGCTATCGGAAGTGAATTATAATGACGAGGAATTTGATTTAAATCATATGAAAGATGGAGTACATCGAGATGAAATACTACATTTAGTAAGGAATTATAAGCCAAATAAAATAAAAACATCTGCCCTGAAGATAAGGATAGTGCTGACAGATCAACTTCCAATTCATTGCGTGCCTCGGCGTTAAAGATAAACAAAAGATTATGCCTTTATCCATTTTTTGCAGCAATTCCACTTTTTGTTTAATGGACTTCAAACATACTTTCGCTTTGTAGATCCTTTACATATTAGTAAATATTAATCGGAAATTCTATTTGACATAATCGAAAGTTCAAGCTTACTTTTATAAAATTGCTCTAACATTCTGCAAAAAATAATAAGCTGCATCCAATTCGAAGATTAAGGAACAATGCAATCTGCAACATTAACTGAATTAGATAATTTTAGCTTAGCTTATACCGTCCATTATACATTAAACGCACATTCGTAAACGTATTTTGCGCACACGCACATGCAGCCATAAATGCGCAGAAAGTTTGTAGCTTTGAGGTCCGGATTATGGGTGTCCGAATTAACGACTTTTGACTGTATTCAATTATATGTGTGATGAATGTAACTTGTTTAGATCAAGAAGTTTAGTGTTCAAAACTTTTTGCAAAATATTAGCACTAAAAACAAAATCCTTTTGGATTTAATTAACTCCATTATGATGCAAAAAATATGTTTGCAAGTATCTCATTGCTACAAAATAAGGCTGCTAATAAAATGTTGCTGAAGAGTTTGACAGAAAGCATTAAGAAAACTGCCAATTTCTTTTTTGAGGGGGAGGGAGCATTCTGTCGTTTCTCATTCATGGAAACAATTTCAAACAAATGAGACAGTTATTTAGGCTGTTATCACATCTATAGACGCGCGCGCTTACCCGGGACTATTCCGAGAAACGAGATTCTAGTAGCACGGCTTTAAGCGGCAGGCTTCCGAGAAATGTTTCGTCTAGCTAGGAGGAACCTGTCCCGGCTACGAGCAACATTTTAAAACTTTTCCCAAAATGTTCCGGCTGGAGACGTGTTCCTCGAACATTCAACCAATCAGACAAAAGGTCAGCTTCTGAAGGATCACGGGTAACTTTCAATATGGCGATGGCTCTCACTGTGAAGTGATGGACGGTGGAAATAGAGGCTGATTTAATTATTGCTGTTTTGTTGTAATACAACTGCCTGAGTCATTTTTTAAATGTGTATATATTCATTAAATATATAATCGTGGAAATTTCGGAGTTGACAGTATTTTACGACGTTCTTGCATTTCGGATTTGTTTACAAATTGTTTGTAGCCAAAAGTTCGCCAAATTTGTCGTATTTCGTGCTGATCGTGTATATAACACTGTTATATAATAGAATTTTATTTCTTAAATTTAAGTTGAATAATTTTTTAAACTCCGTTTGTATATGCGCGGCTTTTCTCCTAATTACTTATCTTTTAAATTGTTAATTGCATAATCAGTGACACATTTTAAACAGCATAAAAGATGCATAAAAAAGAAAAGCATAGCTTATGTAATAATGAGAATACTCATTAAATTTGTCTATTATTTTCATGTTATTAATGAAATACTTTTTGGATTATAAATACATTAGAAACTATACTTTTATTGTAAATGCTACATATTGAAACATTGAAAATTTATGGATTTATTATTATGCATGATGAAAAACATTTGTATATACATTCATTAATATAAATCTTATTCATTACATTAAAACTAATAAATATATATTAACAACTTCTAAAACATTGCATCTCTCTATCTGTATGTAAATATATGACTTATTAGATGTGTATATATATATATATGTATGTATGAATACAAAAATGAACATTGCCAAGAAGTTTATTTGAAATTACTTTTAATTCAGATAACGATTATGTAATTGGCAGCAACTATATTTATCAGTTCTTTGCTAATTATTATGGGTATGTAATAGTCAGTTGAAAAATAATTGATGAGTATTTGAGTACTAAAGAGTGTACACATTTTGTTATTGGGTTAAATTCATAATTATATCATACGTATGATCTACGTAATAAAAACATGACTAATAAATAATAAGAAATGTAACAGCTGTGCATTTATAACATTTGATTACTTAAAACACTGCACGACTGATTATCACCTTCATGTCTGTTTACATAATGAATTGCACTTTCCAATTAAGTGCACGGGCCTACTAGTGGCCGAAGCGTCGTTGAACACTGGTAGTTCTGTCTCAGGTTAGAATGCCGCGAACGGGCTGGCTACATGACGTTTCCTTGGTTTGCCCCATTTGTAACTGGTATACGAGCCAGTTTTAAAAAATCTTCTACAAAGGGATCCCTCCTGTTGTTATCCCTCGAGACTTTGCGGTAATCACATAAAACCAACTGAGCCCACCAGCGGCCGAGCGGTAAAGTCGCTGAACACTGGTAGTTCGGTCCGAGGTTTGAATCCCGCGAACGGGCTGGCTGCATGGACGCTTTCGTGGTTTTCCCCATGTGTAACGTGTATACGAGCCAGTTTCCCTTAGAAAGTCCTCCCCGAAGGCATCCTTTCCCTTAGGCAGATAGCCCTAATGTGCTTTGCTGTAATCTCAATAAACCAAACCATAAAACAAACTCATGATGTGAACACCTAATTTCTAGAGTTGGTATATTTAATGTGTTTTAGGTATATTGCCGAGTGTTCTATGGGACAGTAAACAACTCGCACATGTTTTGATTGCTCATGTATTCATATGCTTTATTTGATCTTCATTTTGCTGAATAGTATCTGCTGGCTGTGAGGAGGTAAATATCAGCCATATAGATTTTTGTCATTTGAATGGACAGAACAGTAATTATGAGCCATAAAGTTAGTCAGAAAATGCTTTCACCAGGTCACAAATTTTCCAGTGAGCCATCAAATTTTCATTGAAATGCAGACAACAGAAAGTACACATAAGCGATGTCTGATAAATAGACTTATCCAGCACATGTTTTTAAACTATTCTTAGTGTATACAGAATTTGGCTATTACTGATGTAATTGACTGCTATAACCAGAAGTGTGTTTATCTGTTACATGAAGTGCCAGAGTGGAGATCAAAGTGATTAACTTGATAGCAATCACCTTTCTATTATCTTCCATTACTAACAATAAAGTTTAAAACGAAAAGCGTGTGAGTGATACAAAACAACACGAAGAAGCAAATGTCACTTGAAAGGAAACGTCACTTTCGCCAATCTGAGCGATAACTGATTCTTCTTTGGCTTTCAGCCTGTTTGCCAAGTGAAGATGGTAACCCTATTTCACCAAAGGCCGTTTCTCAGAACTGTTGCTACAAACGTTTTGTCCCGGCAACAAACAGCTAATGTGATAACGGCTTTAGAAAACAATCCCATGTAGCCCCAAGGCAACAGCATCCATTATTGGCCAAATGCAATTATCACTTAACAACCACACCAATTCTATGAGAAGTGATGTTATAAATTGATGTTTCCAGAAGCTAGATGATGCTTCAGGCATCCTCTCTTAGGAATACTTTTGGTTTCTGTGCAAGGGAATGCAGTTACAGAGGTCTTAAGCCTAAAAATCTTAAGCTGAGTGCCTAATAATTAATACTGCTGAATCTTACTTGATTACCATAGCATTACAAAAGTTGATATCTTGAAATGCTATACACTGTATGATTGAAATGAAAAATACCACATGCTATAACAGTGCAGATACAATAAACAAAGGAAATTGCTTTCTTGCATCAGGTTTAAGTTTCACTGAACAAACTCATTACCATATACAAACTGATATACTGCAAATTAAACTCTGGCATGATATAGCTGCTAAGTATTAAGACAAAAAGTTTTTAAAAAAATATAGATGTATAGTTAAAAGTCTGAAATTCAGACAACCAATATCCAGACCACTAAAACTTTTCGGGGAGAGAAAATTTTTCGTGGAAAAAGATACAGAATTAGATTCTGGGAGTAGCATCCGGCTTTAGCAAATGCATTATACGGCTAATCTTTAGAATATGGTAACAGGTAGTTTGGCGACATTTTGGTAAGCAGTAAAGGTTACTAGCTAGGACTTTAGCAATAATCTGAGAAGTACACAGTTCGAATCGCAGATTATTTTGTCTCAGAGAAATGAGAGATCATGAGACATGTAATGTGACATTTTCCGGAAAATTCCGATCGTGATTTTAGCTAATAAGTACTTAGAAACAATTTCGCGGCTAAAGTGCAGAATCGCCCACTTATTTGTTTGCCGCTTTTTACAAGAGTAAGAATTGGATTTTTGTCAATTTTCTTTGACTTTTTAAGTGAAAATAGGTCGATGTGTACATAGATAAAGTCAAGAGTGCGCGCAATGCCATTCTTGTGCAATTCGGGGATTTTTTTTAAGTGAAAATAGGTCGACGTGTACAAGGATACCGTGTATGCGCAATTCTTAAAAACGCGGCAAGCAGTTTGCGATTCTGCACTTTCTCCCAATTTCGCACCTAATCTTCGTCATGATTAAGCATTTTTGTTCCATAAAAGTTCTAGTATAAGCGTAATTCGGCTAGCAGACTATTGGAAAAAATTTTGAGTAAAAAAAAAAAAAAAAACATGCTTTTACTTCATGAAAACAAAATGGTGTCCAAAACAAAACTAGCAGGTTATCGTAGCAGGGTTGGTCGCCAAATTTTTGCCAAGTTACCATAATGTAAAGATTCACCCATTATACTTCACATATACAACATTGACCCTTTTTTTTTTTTTTTTTTTTTTTTTTTGTAATAAAGGATATGGAAAAATTTTTAATTTCACATCACTAAAAATGGCAACTCCATGGTGAAGAAACACAGTCATTTATTAGCATGTAATTCTGTATGATCAGTACTTTAGCTAAGCAAAAAGGTAGCCATTTTTTGCTTGCCATACATCTCAAACTGAAATACTCTACTAAAATTCATAAGTGACTTAACACCTAATGAATAGCATAAATCCCTGACCGAAACTGCCGAATCATTTTTTACTTACATCGCAACATGACTGTCAATTCATGGCAGACTGAGAAATGACTCACACAGAGATGTCCAAAACGTAATTTTTAAATATTAGTAACTGAATACCAAACAGCAAAGTAAGTTTTTACACTGACTTTATGCTTCGTAATGATTACTGTCTTTAGTTAACTGTGTAGCAAAGTGTTAGATGTGTTGATGAGAAAAAATTTTAAAGAATGCAAAAATGCCTCCCATATGCAAAAAATAAGTTTTGCAAATGGCATTTCTAGGTCAAAAGATTGCATTTACCACTGCCTGAAATAAGAATAACTGATTCGCTTATTCAGTTAAGAATTAGATACAGTACAAAGTTTCAGATCCGGATGTCCAATATCTGGAATGACCTAAAATCCGGACCTCAAAGTCATCCCCAACTTTTTTTTAAATTTATTTATTTTTGTGTGTGCTTTACGCATGCGCATTTCATTTCCCACGTGCATGTGAAGAGTCCTGATTCTTAATTTCACTTCAGCACTAAATAAAATACCTCGTTACTGAAGAAACAATCATTTTAGCATAAATTTGTATGATCAATTATTTGGCTCCGTAGCTGCATATTTGCTTGGCATTCATCTCAAACCGAAACATTCTATATAGATACATCGTTACGCCAACCTGGCGAATCATTATTATATTTTGCTTTCAGCACAGCATGTTTATCAACACATGACAACTCATGAAGCGATGCCTAAACAAATTTTTTATATTAGTAATTGAATAACAAATGGAAACCTTTTATGTTGATATTACGCTTGGAGATGATTACAAATTTAAGTTTAATGCGATAAGAAATGTTGACAGGAAAAATTTAACAATTTCTTTACACATGTTAAAAATAAATTTTGACTGTTTAAATTAAGACTTGTTTTTCACATAAACCCAGAACTGGCGCCAGAGCTTGTATGGATGCACTGAGCAGCAGAATTAAGGGAAGACAAATAGAGGTGCTTGGTAACAAGAATTTGGAATCCACAGAAAGCCTTAAGTATATGTGAAAATTTATTTATTCAGGACTCGGATAAGCCTTAGGCATGTGCAAGGAATAAATGTAAGTATAATAAATAAGTCTGGATCTCAAACTTTGTACTATATATGAGAGCATTTATTATTTTTTTTTTTTTTCAGAACTCGCATAAGCTTTAACCCCTTCGCGTCGACTGTCACGTCTACGTGCCAGCAACGAACACACTCACCTCCCGGCCGACAAGCAGGCGTGCCAGAGCATTTTCCCGTTTACTACCGACTGTCACGTATTTGTGCCAGTATCCTGGAACGTTTTAGAAACTATAATTTCTGCCACAAGATGGCACTGTATGTCCATATGGTTTCAGATACATGTACATTAGACCTTCTACTCGAAATGAGAGAAGCATGACTCACATACACGTGTTTTTGATTATATAAACAAAAGGGGAACTAAATGTTTCCGAATGGCGTGATTTATGACGTCTCTTTAAATCGCACTTTATTCGCACGTGGTAGTTGTTTATTGTAAGTAGAAGATTTATATGCGCTAAAGCGTTGATTATTTCAGTTTACAGTTCAGTTTTTAGAAAATAATTAGATCTTGTTAGACGTGAATTCTTTCTGTTTTTACTGTTGCAATGTCAAAGCGTCGAAAATGTTTAACAGAGCATGAAATAGCAGAAATGATGCAAAATATTTTAGATATTGATTCTGAAATTCTGATATTCTGATATTGATTCTGAAAGATTAACTGAAAGACGTTTTCCAAAACTTTGTTCAGAAGAGACTGATAAGAAAATGAGACGATGATGCTTCATTTGTTCACATTCCCGGAAAAATCCTCCAAAACGGCAAATGAGTTATTACGCAAGGAATGTAACGTAGGACTGTGTGTAGATCCCTGTTTTCAAATTTTTCATACGAAAAGAGAATTTTAAGTAATATATTTAGTTTTCAGATGTATAATGTTAAAAGTCATAAAATGGTGAGTAATTAAAATATAATGTGTAAAATATGCATTTAAACAAGAAATAAGGTAATTAAAGTATATATATATAAATATCTATAAAGCATAAGCCATTTAAATACTCTATAGAGCATTACTAAACAATGCGTTTATACTTCGGAAATTTCATGGATTTAGGCTTAGTAGCAAAAAAGCCCCCGACCCTGGAGAGACGCTCGCGTAAGACACTGCCAGCCTCCGCAATTAGCGCGCGCTTTCGCTACCCGGCTCGAAGGGGTTAAGCACATACAGGTTACAGCTTTAAGTATAATAAATAACTAAACCAATATAATTCAGGCTTAACTTCCTCAGCACTTGATAGAAGCAAGACAAAATTTAGTGGAACAAGTCTTTAGTCATCAATCTCATGTTAACAGTGTATACTGAATGTTATCCAATCTTTATGATGACAGCCATGAATTTAAAAGTTTTCAAATATATAAAAAAAAAAAAAAAAAGATTACGATTAATGGAAGTGAAAGAAAATCTGGGGAAATGCTAATAAATGAAGATGATATAACACAAGGTTTCAATTATGAAGAAAATACTCCAATCATCAATCAACTAATGAACAATGAAATCTGTAGTATAATTCTAAATCCAGAAAATATTCCTACCAATACTGAGGAAAGTAACAGAGGGGATGCTGAGAACAAAAAAATTTGAATGACAGTTCAGCGGTAATTCCTGCCACAGCTACTACAGGATTTGAACGATGGAACTTTGTAATTGAAAAATAAATTATGTGTATCCATAAAATTAAAAAGCAAGTATTAGCACAAAAAATGAAGCAACTTATGTTGAAAGAAATGTGTAAAATAAAGAAAATGCATATAAATACAGAACTTTTTTTTTTTTTTTTTGCAAGTTTTGATTCTCTGAAGGTCATAAATGCTCCATTATTTCACAAACAACTTTTTCATATTTTTAATTTTGTAATTTATATATTGCATTTTACTAAATTTAAAATGATGACCTAAGTTCTACAAAATTCTGAACTTTGTACTGTAGTATATATACTCATAATAATGTGGAGAAAACCTGGCATCATGCAGATGCATAAAAGAATCATGAAACTAACAATCCTGGCTGGATTACAATACTTCTTTTATTCCTCATTTGTCAAAAATTTATTATCTGTACCATTAAATTTTTAAAATACAATTTAGACAACAGCAGGTTTATTAGCAAGAGAAGCAATAAGCAAAAAGTGAAATATCTCATGGAGACCAATTTCAGAAGGAAAAAGGTTTATGTTTGCAATCTCCTCACTGGCTATTAAAAGTTTGGTGGTTTGAGTTTGCAAATTATCTGCATTATTAGCATTACGAAAAGAATGGAGAAAGGAAATGCCCACATTCAAACAGACAATTAAAAGAATATAGCATATTAAAATTAGCAGTCTGCTTTATATATTTTTTTTCTATCTTACATATGTAAGCTTAAAAAAACTTACATATGTAATTTTACATATCTTATATTTGTATACTACTGTTTTGATTCTATTAAAAAATTAGAAATTAAAGTTAGTTAAAGAAACTAACTTTTTTCTAAATAAACTTATAGTTAGTTAAAGAAACTAAATTTTTCTCAATAAAAGTTAGTTAAGAAAAAATTAACTTTACCTCAGCAAACAGAGATAGTGCAACACTTCGATAATCGTCTCCATAACCATCAAGTCTATCCATCAAAAATCTAGAAGAAAAAAAAAATTAAACAATTCTGTATGCGTAATTTTATTCAAAATACATGTCTGATGTTAAATATTTCTTTGAATAGACAAGAAGATTCATACATCACATATAAGCTAGAAATGAGTGATGCAATTTAAATATTACTACTTCGAGATCATTAATATCACTGTATGAATTTCTAGTACCATGCTGCACTTAAACAAACCCATACTGAATTAAGTACTCAATAAAAACTTTAAAATATATAAGTCTTTAATTCTCCCCCACTCAGTTTATATTTGTAAGAGATAATTTTCTATGGTACAGTCAAAAGTCATTAATCCGGACTCATCGGGACTTCGGCGATTCCGGATTATCAATTTTTCCGGATTATAGATCATCAGTTTAAATCTCGTAAGATAGCATGCAGAAATTCTAAAATTAAAAATATGAAACCGTAATTTATGAAATAAAGAACAATCATAATCTAAAGGATATCAAAATTTACAAAAAAAAAAAAAAAAATTCTTTCAATGTAAGTTGTTTAAGTTGCTTCATTTTATGTGATAATACTTTCTCTTTAATTCTATAAACAGACATAATTTCTTGTTCAGTTACAAAGTTTTGCTGTTCAAGTCTCGTTAATTGCTGTGCCGAAAATACCGACTAACTTGTCAATCGAAATTTTTTCGTTTTCACTAACCTCTCTGTCCCATTCTTCATGTCTTTATCCATTTTTTGCAGCAATTCCACTTTTTGTTTGATGGACATCGAAACATACTTTCGTTTTGTACGATCCTTTGGGAGCTCCAGAATCGGAAATTCTATTTGACATAATCGAAAGTTCAAGTTTACCTTTATAGTATTGCTCTTACAGTCTGCAAAAAATAATAAGCCGGATCTAATTCGAAAATTAAGGAACAACGCAATCATCAACATTAACTGAAATAGATAATTAGATAATTTTAGCTTATACCGTCCGTTATACATAAAATGCGCACGCAAAAACGTATTCTGCGCTTGTGCACATGCATATGCGCAGTCGTAAAAGGTCTTACGCGCACGCGTAAACGCCTATGCGCATGTGTCAATGCGGCGCATGCGCAGAAAGTTTTTAGCTTTGAGGTCCGGATTATAGATCATTTCGGATTATGGGTGTCCGAATTAACGACTTTTGACTGTAGTAATTCTTCAAAACTAAAAATAAAGCAATAAGCATTCCAAAACTTCAGACATATTACTTCCTCCAAGCATCACATAAGGTATCGCTACATCTTAAGTTCAGGTTCCAAATTGCAGATCATTACTGATTAAGATTTAACAATCATATGGCAGATATAAAATGCAGGTTGTAATATCTGTCTTAATTTTAAGTAGCAATCAAAATATTTTTCCAATTTTAAATCAATGGAAGGCTGTCAACAAAGTTTAAATTATTTTTATGAATAAACAGATTATAGACAATTAATAGTAAAGCAGAAAATATTGCATGGCTACTATAAAAAAAAAACATACTTCCTTTCCTTTTTACGTCTTCTTAGTAGTTTCTTTACATGATAAATCCTGTTCACAAGTCTCTCATTACTCTGTAACAGGAAAAATTAATTACATACTCTGTATTGGTAAATTATGTGAATCAATAACAGAAACAAACAAATCTGAAGGCACATGCATGTATCACGCACACATTTCTATTTACATTAAAAACTTCAAATCTGCTATCACGAAATGTCCTAGGACATCAAATTACATAAAAAAGTGATTAGAAAGCACATGCTTGTATCACACACACATTTTTATTACATTCAATACTTCAAATATACTAACAGGAAACACCGTAGGACCTCAAACAATTACATAAAAAGTGATTTAGATCTAAAATTTCTTACATATACTACAGGTCTCAAGACATTTAAGAGTGAAATGTTTTTCCTTCTACAGCATTCCTGATGACAAAGTAGACTTTGTATGTTTATGCATGGTGAGAAGCAAATGGTTATCATTCTGTGCGTGTGCAAAAGACAAATGGTTAACCTAACTGGTTCCATACTTGCATTGCATCAATATAGCGATTTGCTTTTCATTGTTAAATATTCATTAAGCTGACTATTTTCAGTGTTCCATCAATGAAAAAATAACCCACAAATGGCCGAGCGGTAAAGTCGCTGAACACTGATAGTTTGGTCCGAGGTTCTAATCCCGCGAATGGGCGTTTACGTGGTTTTACCATGTGTAACGTGTATGTGAGCCAATTTCCCTTAGTCCTCCACGAAGGCATCCCTTTCCTTAGGCAGATAGCCCTAGTGTGCTTTGCCATAATTACATAAACCAAACCAAACCAAGCCATCAATGAAAAAAGAAGAAATAGTCCCCCCCCCCTCAAAAATGTGTTTTACACAGTACGAGAATCTGTGAAAATAATAAATAGAATTTTACGGTATGTATAATAATAAATAGAATTTTCTGGTATGTTTACATACATTGTTATATTAAATAAATTAAATACAATAATCATTAAATACAATAATTAATGCATATATTAAATTGAGTTATTTTAAATACACTACTTACAACATTTTATTACATGATACAATACAAATTTATATTAAATTTCCTAAATTAAATCATTTTTGCACTGCATAGATATAGAATGAATTGCTGATTCATGTTTATCATAGTCAACTGCGTTTTCGTGGTTGTTTATAACATTTGGCAACTAATCACACTTTCCCAAGGCTCTGTAACAATGCCATTTTTTCTCACCAAGGCTGCTAGAGAAAGCCACTCGCAAGGCTGCTAGAGATTTACATGGTTTCTACTTTGATAAATTTACGTTGTACAGGAAGCATAGAAACACTACCATGCATTTTCAGAGTGCATCAAAATTATTTCCAAGCCATGGCCTGCAGATCTGAAAACAAACTAAATGTATATTTCAATGTATGTTTGTTTTATATGGAACCACTATTTTCAGCATTTAAAATAAATTTTACTAAGCTGTTGCACATTTCCAAAATTGCCAGAAAGATGCCATTGTAAAAATTATTTTTTCCTTGACATTTCTTTTCTTTTCTAATTTTAAATAACTTATTTATAAAACTATATTAAATAAAATAGATATATATTTATATTATTTTAAAATTATTTTTTCCTTGGCATTTCTTTTCTTTTCTAATTTTAAATAACTTATTTATAAAACTATATTAAATAAAATAGATATATATTTATATTACACTGCTTATATATATTATAATGTGTAATGCAGACACTGCATGAATTGAATAATGCGTACTACTACCTACCTCTTACTCATCAAAGGCTAAAACATGCCAATTCTTGTTTTTTGCCAAGACTGCTATAACCAATAAGTACCTTTTTCTCTACATACCTAACTAACTAAAAGAAATAAATGTTAGTCTATATTTTAGGGTACCCCTTGGATTATCACCAAATTGTTGTTTCATTTATGGCAACCTGAGTAGTTGAATTATGACATGAGACATGATTGGTTAGGAAGTATATTATGTCATGACTGGTTGCGTGATTGCGGTGAATTTGACTGATAAGAAAATATTCGTAAGAGCTTATTTATGTGTTGGATGTTGGTTAGGTAGTATGTTGCTTATTTTGTCCTTTACAACATAAAATGCCTGCTGGTGGTACGATTAACCTGAAGTTAGAACGACTGGGAAAGAAAATATTGATTGGTGTGTAAATGAATATTTAAATGGTTTCATTTACCTCTCAGTAAATTACTCAGCGAGATTTAAGGATTTGGAATATCAACACTATGGAAGGTGGGTGAGGTGTAATAAACAGATTTTTGAAACAAATGCTATCAACAGTCTGGTACAGTCAAAAGTCGTTAATCCGGACTCGTTGGGACTTCGGCGATTCTGGATTAGCGATTTTTCCGGATTATAGATCATCAGTTTAAATCTGGTAAGATGGCATGCAGAAATTATAAAATTAAAAATATGAAACCGTAATTTATGAAATAAAGAATAATTATGATCTAAAGGGTATCAAAATTTACAAAAAAAAAGACTTAATATTTATTTGTTTACTTTATTAAACATTTCTTTCAATGTAAGTTGTTTAAGTTGCTCCGTTTCCTGTGATAATACTTTCTCTTTAATTCTATAAACAGACATAATTTCTTCTTCAGTTACAAAGTTCTGCTGTTGAAGTCCTACAATTGCTGTGTCGAGAATACCGACTAATTTGTCAATCAAAATTTTTTCGTTTTCAATAACCTTTGTGTCACTTTCTTAACTATTGGAAGGGAATTATAATGACGAGGAATTTGATTTTAACCATATCAAAGACAGAGTACATCGAGATGAAATACTACATTTAGTAAGGAATTATAAGCCAAATAAAATAAAAACATCTGCCCTAAAGATAAGGATAATGCTGACAGATCAACTTCCAATTCATTGCGCGCCACGGCGTTTCCCCCCCCCTTCGCCGCACATCAGCGTGAAATTGATAAACAGATTTCGAAATGGTTAGACAAACAAAGGATTATGCCTTTTTCAAAACAAAGGATTATTCCTATGTATTTTTTGCAGCAATTCCACTTTTTGTTTAATGGACTTCGAAACATACTTTTGCTTTGTAGATCCTTTACATATTAGTAAATATATATCGGAAATTCTATTTGACATAATCGAAAGTTCAAGCTTACTTTAATAAAATTACTCTAACAGTCTGCAAAAAATAATAAGCCGGATCCTATTCGAAGATTAAGGAACAACGCAATCTGCAACATTAACTGAATTAGATAATTTTAGCTAAAAATTAACAAGTCAAAATGAAAGAGGACATTCCATCGATTGTAAAATCTGGCTACCATCAAACTATAAAAGTTTGAAGAAAATTTGCACCACTCATTCCTGTTGAATTCTGAGATGCACTTTTATCTACACCTATTACAATAAAACATTTGTCAGGCCCTCTACAATCCAACAAATAACACTGTTGCAGAAGCATCTGACCCACTTAGTTTTTTCTTTTTTTTTTTTTTTTTTTTTTTTCTTTTGTACAGTGATCAGAGCAACGTGAGCTACCATATTCTGCAGCTGGGTTCAAGTCAATATAATATGTAGTTAATATCCATGCGTTCTCTAGAAGGCATGGATATTAACAAGTGTTTGTTTCTATGCAGCACAGGGACATAAAACAACCAAGAGTTGTTTTAAGTGGCTCGGTCGTAGGGGCTAAAGGGTCAAAGACCCTCCGATCCATTCTCAGGGATGTGCTCTCATAAAATTAGGATGGAACTGTACAGTTTATGAAGTGAAACTATGGCATTTCTCCCTTTCTTGTCTCAGCACTATTTACATATGAGTGCAACTTATTAGACGGAAAATTAACAAACAATTCATTTTTTAGAAACAGAGTCTAAAATATAAAAAGGACTTGAAACCGATACAGGAAAATTTGGTACTATTCTGTTTTGAGGACCGTAAAAAAAATTCCAGCGAAAAAGTGCCAAATCTAGCAAACACATCTATTTAACAGCGCCAAATCTAGCGTATGCGCTGATTTCAGATTGTGTAAGTTTATACAGTTCTATATTTCTTAAGACGCCATTGAAATACAGTCAAAAGTCGTTAATTCGGACACCCATAATCCGGAATGATCTATAATCCGGACCTCAAAGCTACAAACTTTCTGCGCATGCGTCGCGTTTACGCATGTGCGTAAGACCTTTACGGCTGCGAATTTGCGTGTGCGCAGATGCAAAATACGGACGGTATAAGCTAAGCTAAAATTATCTAATTATCTATTTCAGTTAATGTTGCAGATTGCGTTGTTCCTTAATCTTCGAATTGGATATTATTTTTTGCAGACTGTTAGAGCAATTTTATATAAGTAAGCTTGAACTTTCGATTATGTCAAATAGAATTTCCGATTTATATTTACTAATATGTAACGGATCTACAAAGCGAAAGAATGTTTTGGAGTCCATTAAACAAAAAGTGGAATTGCTGCAAAAATTAAATAAAGGCATATCCTTTGTTTATCTAAACTTTAACATTTGTTTATCTAAACTTTGTTTATCTTTAATGCAGCGGCGCGAGCAATGAATTGGAAGTTGATCTGTCAGCACTATCCTTATCTTCAGGGCAGATGTTTTTATTTTATTTGGCTTATAATTGCTTACTAAATGTAGTATTTCATTTCGATGTACTCCGTCTTTGATATGATTTAAATCAAATGCCTCGTCATTATAATTCGCTTCCGATAGCGAAGAAAGTGACAGAGGTTATTGAAAACGAAAAAATTTCGACTGACAAATTAGTCGGTATTCTCGACACAGCAATTATAGGACTTGAACAGTAAAACTTTATAACTGAACAAGAAATTATGTCTGTTAAGAGAATGTATTATCACATAAAAAACAAAGCAACTTAAACAACTTGCATTGAAAGAAATGTTTAATAAAGTAAACAAATAGTTATTAAGCTTTTCTTTTTTTTTTTTTTTTTTTTTTTTTTTTTTGTAAATTTTGATACACTTTAGATCATAATTGTTCTTTATTTCGTAAATTACGGTTTCATATTTTTAATTTTATAATTTCTGCATGCCATTTTACCAGATTTAAACTGATGATCTATAGTCCAGAAAAATCGATAATCCGTAATCGCCGAAGTCCCGACGAGACCGGATTAACGACTTTTGACTGTACTAGTTTAATTTTTAAACTTTTTTTTTTTTTTTTTTTTTTTTTTTTTTTGATATCCTATGGATTTAACAATTTGGAAATTGCCCATAATGAAAAGTCTGCAACAGAATTTTGGGTAAAGTGCAGAATCACCCACTGCTTGACGTGTTTTTAAGAATTTCACATACTTGGTATCCATGTGTACATCAACCTATTTTCACTTCAAAAAAAAAATCCTAGAATTGCACAAAAATGGCACTGCACACACCCTTGACTTTATCTATGTACACATCGACCTATTTTCACTCAAAAAGTAAAAGATTATTGACAAAAATCCAATTGTTTTTACCCTTGTAAAAAGCGACAAACAAATAAGTGGGCGATTCTGCACTTTACCGAGAATTTTTTCAAAGAAAAGGCATCATTCATTATAGAAAATTATCTTTGAACAACCAACAAGATGAAATTATGCTTTCGCGATAACTCGGTAGCAAAATAGCGATGCAGACATCCGTTCAGTTATGTTTAGCAATTTTTATATAAATTATAATAACGTTCCGAAATAGTTATTTACTATTATGCTTCCATTCAATCATGTTTAGCCTTTTTTATATAAATTATAATAATAATAAAGCATATGAAATTCCTTTGATCTAAAAACATCAATCTTAGTTATTTACTATTATACTTCCTTTCTTGCGTTAGGGTTGCCGCAATTATTTTTGGCAGCACTGGCATCAAAAATAATTCGGCGCTTTTTTACGGCCCTCAAAACAGAATAGTACCCAAAATTTTCTATTTAAAGAACCAAATCTGGGTAAAAGTTTACAATTGGGTGCTTGTTTATTGGCGATTCTTTTTTGACGCCAAGATCGGCGCCAGGAAGACACAATTTCAAGATGGGCGCTACACAAAACCAAAATAAGAAGTCAAAGAATTGTATAAACTCTGTCCATGTACACATCGATCTGTTTTCACTTAAAAAAATATCCCAGAATTGCACAAACTAGGCATTGAGCACTGCTTTAAATTTGTCCATGTACACATCAATCTATTTTTATTTTTAAAAAAATCAGGAGGCTAAAGCAAAGTTAAACTATCATGGTAACCAGAAATGAGATTCCATCGCCAAAATTTTACAAAAAATTGTCGCTAATCGAAGGGGCACCCAATTCTACACTACAGCCCAAATCTGCTCAGGTAGAAAAGAAAACATTCACTGAAACCTAAGATTAACACTTATGATTCGAGATGATTTTGGTCTTACATGGAGTTGGTTTCGAAATAATAATGATTTTCAACAGCATTGTACTCGGAAATATTACATACTACCTCAAGTGGTGATCTACCAGACGACGTAATCACGGGAGGTTTCACATTTAGGGAGAGAGATTATAACTTCACTCAACTGTATTTAAAATCTACTGAAACCTGACTGTATTACGAAATAAAATTTAATTTTAAACTGAGAAGAAAATCTCCAAGAACCATGCCTACCTGTTTTATAATCTCACATCTATGTAGAAGTCCATAATATTTCTTTTCGTATGGAGCAACTTCCTCTTTTTCAGTCTTTTTTTCGGATTCTCCATTTAGATTATCACTTCGCACCTCTGTAGATACAGATGGCTTTTCCACCTTATCAGTTTTTTCTACCTAAAAACAAAGAGTCATCAACATTACGTATTTGGAAGCACTTCCGCGGAGAACCCGGTAAATGTAAACATCGCCAACTTTGGCGATAATAGTTCAAACTTGGTAACCCATCGGATTTATCCAATTTGCTTGTTCGAAGTTTGCAACCATTCCTCTTGCGTTTATTTTGTTGAATTAACACTGTCGTTGTTCGCATTTGCAGATTTATATTATTCTTCTCTTATTTATTATTATTTTTTCTGAATTTTTAACAACGAATAGATAGAAATATTTTCGTAGATAGATGCCAGTTCTCGGTTCGGGATGAAAGGAGGGCTGAATGCTAATTTGTAACACGGCTGTTCACGTTGTGTTCTTAATTATTAACAGCTCTAAGAACCATGAGGTTTCCAAAGTCTAAAATAATTTGATTTCGTAGACCGCAAAAATGTGCATGTGCATTTTAAATAATTAAGTAATGCTTTTATTTTTATTATTGGTTATTGTCATCTAAAATTATGAGAATAAATCAATTTTTATGGCATAAAATTTTAACAAGATAATATATTGTTAATGCTTTTCTAACAATAACCTTTCAGAGGATGGCAGGTGTGACATAAATATATGATTAAATTGAAATAAAAAAATACTGGGAAGCACTTCTGCAGAGAACCCGGTAAATGTAAACATCGCCAACTTTGGCGATAATAGTTCAAACATGGTCACCCATCGGATTTATCCTATTCCCTTGTTTGAAGTTTCCAACCATTCCTCATGCGTTCATTTTGTTGAATCATCACTGTCGTTGTTCGATTTGCAGATTTATATTATTCTTTTCTTATTTATTAATATTTTTTCTGAATTTTTTAACATCTAAAATAATTTGCATTTTAAATAATGAAGAAATACGGTTGATCTTTACAATATGGTAACTGGTAGTTTGGCGACATTTTGGAGGCGATAAAGGTTACTACCTGGGACTTTGGTAATAATGTGAGCAGTACTCAGTTCCGATTACGCATTATTTTGTGTGAGGGAAATGAGAGATAATGGGATATGTCATGTGATATTAATGGACGAATTACGGTTCTTTAATCGGAAAAGGGGGGAAATCGGGAAAAAATCTGGAAGTTTTGTATTTGGCTTTATTCTGTGTTGTGTGAAACAGTGTTCGTGAATTTTTGGATCCCATGGCCGTAACTAAAGTGAATTCGAAATGGGTATTTATGTATGTATTAATTTAATGTATGTGCTCATTTATATTTTAAGTAGTGTTTTTGAATTTAATTATATTTTAATTAAATGATAGTTATTTTGTGAATTTTATGTTTGTAGGAATTTGGTATACGTTTTAGTTGAAAAAAACGTGCATGGAAATAATTTAAATATCTGACACTAAGTATTTGTAATGGTTGCGGTATGAATTCGTTGGTGATGTGTATAATGTAATAGATGATTTAGAGGTAAAAGTTTTTGGATATTTTATTTATTTTATATGTGGAAATGTTCATATTTGGAAAGGGTAAATACTTTTTCGCGATCAGGTAATTTCATATATGTTCTTTTTACCGGGTTTAAAGATTGAGAAAATTGTCATGTATTTTCGTGAAATTTTTCTAATTTATGAGAAAAAAGCAGTGTACATGGATATAGTGAAGAGTGTGAGCAATGCCATTTTTGTGCAATTCTGGGATGTTTTTTTAAGTAAAAATAAGTCGACGTGTACATGGTTTAGTGATATTTTAATTAAATGATAGTTATTTTGTGAATTTTATGTTTGTAGGAATTTGGTACACGTTTAAGTTGAAGTAAACGTGCATGGAAATAATTTAAATTTTTGATACTAAGTATTTGTAATGCTTGCGGTATGAATTCGTTGGTGATGTGTATAATGTAATAGATGATTTAGAGGTTTTTGGATATTTTATTTATTTTATATGTGGAAATGTTCATATTTGGAAAGGGTAAATACTTTTTCGCGATCAGGTAATTTCATGTATGTTCTTTTTACCGGGTTTAAAGATTGAGAAAATTGTCATGTATTTTCGTGGAATTTTTCTGATTTATGAGAAAAAAGCAGTGTACATGGATATAGTGAAGAGTGTGAGCAATGCCATTTTTGTGCAATTCTGGGATGTTTTTTTAAGTAAAAATAAGTCGGCGTGTACATGGTTTATGTGTATGTGTTATTTTGAAAAACGCATAAGGAGTATGGTATTGTGCACTTTTTCCCAATTTTGCAGTGAATATTTGTCATGATTAAGCAGTTTTGTGAGATAAAATTTCTAGCATAAGTGTAATTCGGCTAGTAGATTGTTGGAAGAAGTGTTCAGTAGATAAAAAGAAAAGAAACATGTCTTTACTTCATGAAGACAAAATGGCGGCGGGAAAAAAAATAGAGGGTTGCTGTAGGAGAGTTGGTCGCCAAATTTTTGCCAAAAAAACGCCAAGTTACCATAATGTAAAGATCAACCAGAAATGCTTTTATTTTTATTATTGGTTATTGTCATCTAAAGTCATGAGAATAAATGAATTTTTATGGCGTAAAATTTTAACAATATATTGTTAATGCTTTTCTAACAATAACCTTTCAGAGGATGGCAGGTGACATAAATAGATGATTAAATTGAAATAAAAAATATTATTGATTATCTAAGATGACAGAAAGTTTGATGCATCACCATGGTCATCAAAATTAGCAAACCACTGCTGGTGTAAGGAATATATTGTTTTCTGTGTTAACTGGAATTTAAGACAAATTTTTTCCGTATATCACGCTTAACCGGTTAATTTCAGTATATTAATACTAATTTTTATTTTTTAAATGAATTTTTATTTCCGTTATAAATCGTTATGTATTGTCTTATGCTTAATATATTCTTTTCTGTGCTAACTTGAATTTAATACAAATTTATTTTCGTTTAACCGGTTGTTTTTCATCTACATACTTATTATCTGTGAATTTTTACTACCATATCCTTAATATCTTGTTTTGTCTGCTAATTTGAATTTACATGCAATAAAAATCACGTTTACGGCTCGGCCAAAGAATGTCTACATACATATTCTTTGGCTCGGCTCATCGTCGATGAACGGCGAGCTTGGCGAGTAAAAATACAACAGCGCCAACGGGTTCTCTGCGGATGAAAACCCACATATGGAAGCATAAAAATATTATACCAAGATTTCTAATAAATTAAATTATAGCAATTTACAAAGTTTCAAAACAGAGGATCATACTTTGAAGATGGGTAATTATTTTCTAAACAAAAGCGAAAACACGAAAAACCCAACCATGCTATGACCAAAAAAAAAAAGCAGACAAAACATTCACATCACTAAAAACGCATTTCTAAGTAAAATATTAAATTACTGTACCAAATAGCTACTCAAATACGTCACATTCCTTTCACGACCACCTTTACCTTGCATAACCAATAACAAACTTAACTGTTGCCACCTAATAGTTACTCGAAATTTAACATTTTTCGATTGCTAACATTCGCTCTCTCGTGGCAAGCGATATTCTTACCACATAGATAAAACATCTTCACCTATTACTTCAATGATGCTATTTTAACAGGAAGCGTTGTTTGTGGTGCATGAGACAAGGCCCTCTTTAAAAATTAGAGTTCGTATTACATATCTCAGTTTTCCTAAAGAGCCGTGTTTCTCTGTGTCTCTGTGTTATTAAAAGGAAAGTTTTAAAAAATTTTCCAAAAAACTGAAGGAAGGCAGGGAAAATAAAAAAATTTCTTTAATTTTCTCTCCATTAATACCCATGAGTGTTTCAGCAGAAATTACGTGCAGCAGTTGCTACATCACAAAATATTATTTTTCTGTTTAAGAATAAGTTTCCACTACTACATTTTGAAGAATATTATTTATTATTTTAACAAGACAACACTGGGGCTAATGCATACAGTAAACTTTTTTTCCGATGTACTCCTGTGGGACTATTCATGGTTAATTTTGATACAGAGATCCTTGCAATCTCACTGGCTCTGGAAAACCTCAAGATAAAGATCGATTGTTTCTCTAAATTAGTTATTCTAGTCAGGGGCGTAGCTAGAGTTTCCAGCGCACGGGGTCAACTGAAGAATTTGCGCCTCTTTCTGGGTGCCAAGAATGGAAAACATTTCATTAAAAAATTTCGTAGTATCAATTTGGCGGCCCCTTGGATGCTGCGCCCTTGGACAGATCCCCCCCTTGAGCCATCCTATCTATGCCACTGACTCTAGTCGATTCCAAAGCAACCACCCAGGCTGTAGTTATAAATCATGATATCTTAGAAATTATCTCAGAAATAAGACAAATCTTGAATTTTCTTTATAAACACAACAAAATAATCGTTTCTCAATAGACCCCTTCACATTCAAGTATCGACGGTAACAAAAAGGCACTCTCACTAGCCAAGAGGGGAACACTTGCGCCACAAGACAGCAAACCACTTCCTCCAGAGTCACTTAAAAAGCATATTTTTGAGAAATTAATGAATACTATTAAATCTGACTAGGCAGCAAAATCAGCAGGCAAATCCTGGGCTAATATTCAAGACATATGAAAAACGTTTTGTGAAAACCCCCGTAAAGAGGCTGTGGAAAACTTTAGACTGCAAACAGGTCACGATTCCATTGCATATCATCTTAATAAAATTCGCATTCTTTCCATCTAGTATATGTCAAATTTGCAATTCGGGCATCCTGAATACAGAGCATTTTCTTATATGCTTAGAACTAGATAAAGAGTCTCAGAAACGTGGTGAGAGAAGTAAACTGTATTGGAATGCCAGAGTCTTGTAAAGACTACATCTCTAAAGTTCCTTTCCTTGTTGTCTAAATTTTTAACTTTTTACTTTTGTTTCCATGTTCATTTATTCTGATTCTTTATAAATGTTTGTTCTTTTTTATTATTTATCATTGTTCTTGTGTGATACTTGAGCTGTTTTATATGTTTGAATTGACCTTTCCAATAAAGCCATATGTAACAACATATTTATTATTTTAATACTTTGATCTTGAAATGTCTTTTTTAAAACATTATTATTCTAATAATATCTTTTGCTGCCATTCGAAGTCTGCACAAGGTTGTAGAAACCATGGAACATGTCTATTCATGGAGTATTAAGACCTTTATACTCCGCGCTCGGGAGTTACACACACACACAGATCGTATTTTATTCTCGAGTGTCAAGAGGTAGAAACATCTTTTTACTTGACTTCTGATAAGGAAAGGGTGGGGGAAGAAAGAGTAGAGTGGAAGGAAGTGTGGGAGGCGGAAAAAAGAGAGTGAGGTCTGCACTAGCGGCGGCGAAAAAAGGGGGTGGCAATTACAGTGTCGTTATAAGATGTAGCCGCGGGTGCTATACCGCAGAGTCAGTTTAGCGTGAATGAGTCAATTAAGGTTGTAATTCTTATGTGGGTAGAATGTCACATGGGTACCGATGTTTTTCTCTTGGATGCGGGGAGTGTCTGAGAGTGCTAATAAGGCTATTACTGTGGGTTTGTACTGAATAAAAGAAGTTGACCGATAATCGTTTACTATACTGTTGAATAAGTTCGATTCGAAGGTCTCTGTGAATATAGATGTTTGGAATATACCAAGGAGCATTGATAATTTCTCGTATAATTTTATTTTGTAGAATTTGTAATTGTTTAATATTGGTTTTAGCTGCATGTCCCCAGATCGATGCTGCATAAAAAAGGACTGGGCGAAGAATGGAGCGGTATAGAATTAATTTGTTTGTAGTAGTTAAGTTGCTTTTTCTACCAAGAAGAGGTCGCATAGTAGCTGTGGTGATTTTAAATTTTTGTACTACGGACCGGAAGTGGGTTCTGAAGGTAAGTTTTTGATCAAAGGTGACTCCAAGGTATTTGGTTTCATTAATCCAGTCTATTTCTTCGTCAAATATTTCAGGGGGTGGAGGATAGTATTTCATATTTCCGTTACGGAAAATTATTGCCTTAGTTTTATCAGTGTTAATTTTAATCCTCCAAAGGGTGAGCCATTTTTCCAGTTTTATGAGATAGTTTTGGAGTTGGTTTCTTAGGGCGATAACTGTGCAGGCTTTAGTAAGTATGGCGGTGTCATCGGCAAAGAGTGCAAGATGAACAGAAGGGTCTTTAGGGATGTCTTGTGTATAAACATTAAAAAGGTACGGCGAAAGTGCCGACCCCTGTGGGTCACCAGCATTGATTACTCTGGTGGTTGAGTAAGCAGTACCGATTTTGATTCTTAATGTTCTGTTGCTGAGAAAAGAGGCTATTAAGCGAATAAAATGATCTAAAAAACTGAGAGTGATTAGTTTGTAAATAAGGCCTCGATGCCATACGCTGTCAAAGGCTTTCGCGATATCGAGAAATATAGCACCGGTCGGAAGCTTGCAGTTGTAGCCTTCATTGATAATGTTGATAACTCTAAGAAGTTGGTGGCAAGTGCTATGATGATTACGAAAACCGAATTGTTCTTCTGGGAGAAAATTCATGGAAGGGTGAATTTTTTGGATGTGGAAAAGTAGGATTTTCCCAGTAACTTTAGACAGATGGCTAAGTAAACTGATAGGGCAATAGTTCTGAGGGAAGGTTGGATTTTGTTGCGGTTTAGCAAAAACAATTTTTATAGCTTGCTTCCATGAGTTAGAAAAATGAGCGAATTTGATAATGTTGTTGATTATCCTAGTTAGGCAGGTAAGAGCGTCGATCGGAAGATGCTTCAGTGCTTTGGTCGAGATGCCATCGTGCCCTGGGGCTTTCTTCGTTTGTAAGGCGCTGATGGTGTTGGCAACCATTCTTGGGGTAGTCAGGAAAGTGAAGTTGTACGGAGCAGGGGTATTAAGGAAGTTATTGACCACCTGGTTGACCCGTTCAATATGGTTATTGTCGTACGGAGTGGGATTAAGAGTGAATGTATCTTCCATATAGTCCGCAAAAGATTTAGCTTTTTCTTCTTCTGCATATGAAATTCCACTAGGTCCATGGATATGTGGAATAGGTTTATAAGGTTTCTTGAATTTGCGGGAAATGTCAAATAAGGAATTGTCCTCAGTAGCTAGGTTATTTAGGAAATTAGTCCATTTTTGGTTTTTGAAGTTCTTGATTCTTCTGTTGATTTCTTTTTGCATAGAGTTTAGTTTGTGTTTGAGTTGTGGATCCCTGGTGGTTTGCCATCTTTTACGGATCCAGTTTTTCTCTTTAATACTATTTCTTATATCGGCAGGCAGGGGGAGAAAGGCTTGTTCACATAAAAAGTATTGGTGGCTTCCTTTAAAGCAGAATTGACGCAGTTGGTAAATTTTGAGACTTCGTGTTCAAAATCTTCTTTGTTGTTGATGCATGGGTTACCTTGTATGGAGTTATTCAGAATTTCTGAGTATTTGATCCAATTTGTAACTCCTATACTTCTGTCAAGTGAGGGGAGGTATTTATCAATGGGGATTTCAAATACAATGGGGTTGTGGTCGGAAGACAGGGTTGAAATTACAGATATTGCATCTGTTAGTAATGTTATTTGAAATGAAGAAGTCAATTGTGGTGGCACTATTGTACCCGTAATGGGTGGGCTCGTCTGGAACATGAATGTTATAATTATTTGATTGAACGAGTTTAAATATGTCATTTCCTTTTTTATTAGCAGGTCCTCGGTTCCAGCAGGGGTGTTTGGCGTTGAAGTCCCCTCCGACAATGGTACAAGTATTAGAATTAAGGAGGTGAATCAATTCTTGTGCGCTGGGATTATTATTTGGTGGGATGTATATATTAGAAATTTTAAATTTTTTATGCTCAATTACAATTTCTATTGTGTTACTTTCGAAAGTGGTGCTGGGATTAGGAATTTGAGAGTGTTTTATGCTCCTTTTAACAAATGTGATGATGCCACCGCCTCTTCCTGTCTCACGATCCGTACGGTAGGTGTTATAATTAGCATAAAGTACTTTGAGCGCTGGTTTAAGGCGAGTCTCTTGTATGAGTATTACGTCAGGTTCAATTTCAATAATGAGGTTAGATAATTCATCTTTTTTATGGTAAAGACCGTTTGCGTTCCAAGAGAGGATTTTTATATTGCACCTGTTCTTGAATTTATTAGGATTAAAGATAATTTCCTATTTTTTCAATGATATCGACTACTGCGATTATTTTTGGTTTTAATGTTTTTGAGTCCTTGTATCACTATTGTCCAGATTGTTTTTAGCGAAGAGAAGTCAAAGAGGTCTGACAGGGAGGATTCTGCGGTGCTGATAGTTTCTTCTGTTGGATTTTCGTTTTGAATGGAGGTTTGAGCGAGATTTTCGTTACTGTTGATGTCAGCGGAGGAAAGTCTTGTCTTCTGTTAGTCCAGGGATTGATTGCTGGTAAAGAACTGGTTGGAACTGAACTTGTTTGTCTTTTGGTCTGGCCGGGCAATTTGAGAAGTTGGCTGGGTGAGGACCTTTGCAATGATAACATATGTCTGGCTGGTCGCGACTATGTGTGCATTCTATAGGTTTATGATTGCCTCCGCGGCGGACGCATACTCAGTCTCTGGTGCAGAGCAGGGAACTGCGATAAAATCCCTGGCATCTATAGCATTGTGGAGGGCTAGGTTTCTTGCGTAATGATTCTATTGATACGTTCATATAACCTATGCGTTTGATTTTGAATACTTCCTTATTTTCTTCTGATTTTGGTATATGTACTAAAAAAAGAGGCATTGTTTTATTTTCGTTTCTGTTTCTTAATAGTGTAATAAAGTTAACCTTGAATCCTTTGTCAAGTAATTCTCGAGTGATGGTTTGGGGATCTGTGGTGATGGGTAAGCCTCTTATTATGACTTTTAAAACTTTATCTTCGGGCAATAAGTAGGTGTGGGCTTTAAGCTTTGTTTCTTCAACTATTTTGCGAATGAATCGATGTGAGTCAGAGTCTGCAGGCTGTATTTCAAGGCGGCGTCCTTTTAAGGTGCCAGTTACCTCTTTTCCGGTTTACTTTTTTAAGTTTTTTAAGAATTCATCCGCTTTTGGTACGTCATCTACGACAATAATGGGCACTTTATCAATTCTGCTTGTTTTGGGGCTGGAGTTTGGTTTTCTATTTGCGGGAATGGTGTCACTTTTGTTTGGTTGGTCTTTTGGGGTGGTAGTGAGCCGAGTGGCTGATTCATCTTCGTTGTCCAAATGCATGTCGTCTATTTGGTTCTGTAATTGTTTATATCAACTGCTGGTTTTGAGGGAAGGCTCCTCATCGGAGTCAGAATCCGTTTGTCTATGGCGCAATTTTCTTTTTCTTTGAAACCACTAGTGGATTGAAGTATGCCGCAGAAGTTTTTAATCTCTTCAAATTGTTTAGCGAGCTTTTCGTTAGAGGTTTGCAATTCGTTTATTTTTGCATTGACCATCTCGTTTTCCTGCATACACAGTTGATTAATGGCTTTTACAAGGAGAAAGTTTAGTTATTTTTAACACTAGCGGACATAATCACATTTGGGTCGTTACGGATATCTTCCACCAAGGATCTGGTAGTTTCGACGTCATTGGATAAAGTAATTTTGTGACTTAATATTTGGAGAACGTTGGGTTCATCATTGAGATGTCTCGTGAGGATTTTCTGAGTTTGGAGGTGAATTTTCCATGTTTGTGTTATTATTAGTTACATTTATGTTTGTTGCGTCATATTGATTAATCATGTGAGGCAAATAGGTTGGAAAAAAGGCTGTACCCGAAGGTACCCTTATCAGCACGGTGAATAAAGAGAATCAGAAGAAAGAATAAAATACGACCTGTTTTATCCAGCGAAGGATGTAGCAGTGGAGTTAAGGCGACTCTTCTGCGGGGCAAAAGCCAAAGAAAAAAACAACCCAGAGCCCATGAGGCGAGGTCGATGAACTTGGTACAGTAGCAGGGGTGGCAGCAATGCAAGGATAAGACGTCTATCTCGAACGCTGTCCCACCTCGGAATAATATATAATGAATAATATAAACTCCATCTATTATAACCTCCCGTCCACTCTGACATATACACGTAAACATGAGTCTAAATCCTCATGGAAAAATAATTTCTTTTACATTGGCTTTTTAACTGTTTTTAATTTTCCCATTTCTTTTTGCAGTTCGATAGTATCTGCAATTAATTTGGTTTTGGATTCTTGAAAGAATTCTTCTGGAGCTTCAGTGGTTTACAATAAATCATTTCTGCAATGAAACTTTTGATATCATGGTATTATCACGTAAAGATGCATACATACCAAGGAGTGCAGTTGGTAAATGTTCTGTGTTAGCTTTCAATCTTTCCGATGCTTTGTGGATAGTATGAAATTGTTATTTGCATTTCAACCCCACAAATAATATATAATATTCAGAAAAGTTCTCATCTGACCTGATTTCCGGTCTGTGGTCAAGCTGAATGGTACACTAAATCCATAAATCTAGTTCGCATAAAATGCTTTTGGAATTGTTTCTGTGGTAATATTTTCTATGTGTATAACTTCCATCCAGCAAGTAAAACAATCGATGATTGTTAAGTAATATTTATTCCTATTTAATGATGGATGTAGTCCGATTATATAAATACAGAAAATGCTAAATCTTTCATCAGATTTTCAGGTTCTCCAAATGAGTTGAATTTGTACCAAGTAATTTTATTTTTCTGACAACTAATGCAAGTTTTAGCCTATTCGCTCACATCTTTTTTAATATCCTTCCAAATGAATATTGATGTTAGTACTTGTTTCTCTAAAGATTTTATACCAGGATGGTCCAAGTCATGTATTTTGTGGGAAATATTCTTTTGAAATGGCTATGGTCTAAGTTGTTGAATATTTGAAGTTGAAACATCACACCAGATTATTTTTCCAGAGGATAGCAGATATTGTTTGAAATTTAAATTTTTGCTGCTATTTAGTAATTCTTTTAGTTCTTCATTATTAATTTTCTCATCCGCAATTTTATGATAATCGATGTCCGAAACTGGATATAATAATGGTTAAACGCCGAGTCTGCAACAATATTATCTTTCCCAGTTATGCATTTTAGATTTGTTGAAAACTGAGCAATATACTTGAAATGTCTTGGTGATGTTTTATCATTTTTTAATTTAAATGCAAGTATAATTGGCTAAATTTTTCGGAATTATTAACTATTAATTTAAACTATTGGAATTTCTTTCCAAGCTTTTAAGGTGTGTCATACGACATCGCAGATGCAAAATTCTTTCAATCGACAGTACAAGAGACATAACTTCATGACCAGTGTCAAGAGATTTTAGCTTTCTGTACTGTGTCTGTCATCAAAGTCTCTCGATTTCAGGAGGGCTGATGAATCAATGATCCTGTTTTCCCTCTGATATAATTCCAGATAAAGCGAATCAGATGGTGTAAAATACTACTGAAAAATTAAAGGAGGCATGGCTAATTCAGTCTGCGGATTCTTTCCATCGGAACAAGGCCCCAGAATGCTCTTGAACTCATGACTAGAGAGACCCTCGTTAGCAGGTTCCTCACATCACGAGGACTGTACCTCAATACCATAATTTTTCTGTGTATGTATATATGTAAAGAGCTTCTCATAATTGTAATAAATACATTTGCGAGTTCAAGAAGCACTTACCTGCCACCCACTTACCCACACAACCATCAACAATTAATAAGAAATAGGTTTCATGTTCTCGCTACCTGAACAAATCCCTTTTTAGTTTTACATTTCTATTCAATTTTAGACTATCCAAATTTAAATCTTAAAACTTCAGATACATGATATAATTCCCCGATGCATGGATCTTCCTTTCCTGCAGCCTTCATTAATTCTTTTCAACAATTTTTGATTTTTGAAATAATTCTTTCATATACTCGTTCCTCAAGTAAAATAAAGTAATAATAATAAAATTTTGAAAGCAAATAAAAAATCCATTTATGGAATATTATCCCTATGTGGAAAATAAAATATGGAATGGAAAAGAAATGGAATAGTTTTATACTAAGGCTGATTTGATCAATAATTAAATTTTGTACCAGATTTTAATTGCTTGCAAAATTATTTTTGTGCACTAACACATCTTAAGCCACATAATGCACAAATATTAAAATTTTGCTATTTGAACTTTTTATGCATACCGAATTTTATCTCTGCACTTATATATTCTGTATAATTCAAAACAGTAGTCAATTTTTTTTATCACCATGATTCAACTGCTGTACTGCTATGCTATGGAAGACATGTATACTATTTCTTTCCTGTATCTTCAGAAAGCGTAAAAAATGGAAGGAATCGAGTCAGAAAACCTAGGAAGTGGACAATACAAAACTGGTCATTTTGAGCATTTTAAGTAATCTAACTCTGAGAAACAATTATGTTTAGATAAATATTCAATACAAATAAACATGGAAGTATAATCTTTTTCTTCTTAACAGATGGCATATGATACATTTTAATACTGCAACAGATAAGTTTTACAAATTATAAAATAATCCACCTTTCTTAAAATTACCTGCATATGACTGTTATATTTAATAGCATATTTTACAAAGATTCAGAATTTTTGTAACAGTAAAAAAAATATATGTGAAAAAGTTTCTTTTCCACATATATTTTCACATATATACACAGTTTCTTCATACCCATGGTACTTAATTCCATCTTCAAGAGACCAAAAATTATTTTAAAAGTATTAAACTATACCTTCAGTATGTGATCCACAATAAAATTGCTTAGCTATGTTTAAGAAATCTTTAAAAAACATGATACATTAATAAAATATATTTTATTTTTCATAAATTTAATAAGATTCATATTCAAATACATACAAAAATTTAAAATAACATTTGATATAATAAATTACAAATATTACACATTAAATTATACATAAAACAAGGATTTAATATGAATACGTACATCTTTAAAAAACATGATACATTAATAAAATATATTTTATGATGAATAAATTTAATAAAATCTATATTCAAATGCATTAAAAAAACCTTTGATATAATAAATTACAAATATTACATAATATTAAATTACATATAAAATAAGCATTTAATATGAGTACCTAAAATTTAGTCTTTAATTATGCAATTATCTAAATGATTATTGATTTCTTTGTTCCAAATCATCATTGAACACACAGGACAATTTACTTTAAAATCATTGTTATCACTTGATAGTTCTTCAGAGTTCTGATTATTCTGCTTTTTTCCAGAACTAGTTCCAACTGCTAAGTCTTTTGGAAAATCATTTAAAAAATTCCGCATAGGACTCTGAAGAAGCTTTTTCTTTTCATCGAGGATTGAAGATACTTTTAAAATCTTTGTATGTGTTGGATACTCTGAAATTTAAAACCATTCAAAATATATTAAAAGTTGTTCTTAAATCAATAACAATTTTTAAGTTACCTAATTATTATCACATAGATAATAAGTATTACTCACAATAGAGTATTTTTATATTTCGACTATGAAAAAATTTTAAAATCATCTCACAAAAATTTTGTGTATGAAAAGCACCTTAAATACCTTCATGGTTAATTATATAGTCAGATAAATAAACAGGATAAAATTCATTTAATTATATTATATTAAAATATATTTTAGGTTTTCCCTCAAGTATATATTTTTTTCCAAAGGCCAGTCAGTGGGAAACTGATGTAATTTTGGCTGATCGGCCACTGACATATTATCAAGAATGTAAAAACTACAGAGTAAGTTACTCAATACAAACTATCATTTTTGCTTTAGTTTTAATGTAAAAGGCTGCTCTTGCAGCCTAGTTAGTTTTAAAGGAGTAAAATAAATATTAGTTGTTGTTAACAAAGTATGCTCTTCAATACATTTCTTTGCTCTCCCACACACATTATTTGGGAAAGCATAATAGTGACTTCTGAACAAGGTCTTAAAATGCTTTTGGCCAACACTGATCATGTTTCTAATACAGTACAAAGTCCATAACTCGGACTAGTCGGGACTTCGGAGATTCCGGATCAGGGGTTTTCTGGATTATAGATCGACAATTTGAATCTGGTAAGATAGCATGCAGAAATTATACAATTAAAAATATGAAACCGTAATTTATGAAATAAAAAGCAATTATGATCTAAAGGATATCAAAATTTACACACACACACACACACACACACACAAAAAGCTTAATATTTATTTGTTTACTTTATTACACATTTATTTCAATGTAAGTTGTTTAAGTTGCTTCGTTTTTTGTGCTAATACTTTCTCTTTAATTCTATAAACAGACATAATTGCTTGTTCAGTTACAAAGTTCCACTGTTTAAGTCCTGTAATTGCTGTATCAAGAATACCGACTAACTTGTCAATCGAAATTTTTTCGTTTTCAATAAACTCTCTGTCACTTTCTTCACTATCGGAAGCGGTGTGGCAGCTCCAGAATTGGAAACTCTTTTTGACATAATCGAAAGTTAAATCTTATTAATTTTTATAAAATTGCTCTAACAGTCTGAAAAAATAATAAGCCGGATCCAATTAGAAGATTAAGGAATAGCACAAACTGCAACATTAACTGAAATGTCTTAGAATCAGTAAAAATAATTTTAGCCTAGCTTATACCGTCCGTTACATTAAATGCGCATGCATAAATGCATTATATGCATGCATAAAACATACAAAAAAAAGTTTGCGGCTTTGAGGTTTGGATTATAGATCATTCCGGATAATGGACGTCCAGATTACAGACTTTGTACTGTATTTCATAAAAATACATACCTTTATTTTCTTGAACTTTTGTACTGTTAGAAGTTTCTGAAGCGCCAAGGCATGGTGCATTATAATTATTCTGGGAAGAGCCTGCAGTTTGAACATCTGAATTTGAAAGAGAAGCTTTACGTATCAAGAAGGGAAGAGATTTGGGTGCATTTCCAGATGAACCCAATTTGTGACCAGATCCTGAAAATGGAATAATGGTATTTTTCTTCTTTGAGAGAGAAGATGATGATGATTTTGTTGGCTGTCTATTGATACCCACAATGTTATCTTCAGCAGCAAAGATAGACTTTATTGCATTAATATTTGATACATTCATTATCTTCTCACTAATACCATTTGGATCTTTTCTTACATTCTTATCAGACTCCAGATTCTCATTTCCAAAAAAACTTCTTATATCTTTTCCAGAAGTTTTGCTCTTTGTTTCTGTAAAGTGGGGAAAATCAGAAATAATTAGAGGACAAAAACTCTTCCATTTAAATGAGAGGATTAATTAAAATAATAGGTTATGCACATTTGGTATAACTATAACATTTTACTTTTCTATCATACTTATGCAAAGTCCAGACTTATGCACAGTTGGAAGTAAATACTATTACTCTCTAAGCTAGATGGTCCATTTTAAAAAAGAAATATGCTAAATTTCAAACTTGTATATAAACTACATCTGAGTCATAAGATATAAAAGATAATTTTTAAGAAAGTGATGTTTTAATGCGATAATTCAATACTGTCTTAAAATTGTTATCAAGTGACTAATTTATGAAATAGTGATCATATTTAAACTGCACAACTAATTATAAAGTGGAAAATTGCAGATTAAAGCGGAAATAAAAAAAAAAATAAAAAATAAAAGCCTACCATCAAAAGGTATTTTTCGCTTGGGAACTCTCTTTTTACCATAGCCCTCTGGTTCTTTTATCTTTATAAATTTGCCACCACAAGTAGCTTGATGTTGAGCCCACCAGTTATCATTAGGTCCTGGGGCTCGATTCATCGCCCTCTTGACAATTCCAAAGAAAGGATGTTTGTTCTGACATGGTCCATCACACTTCCACCAATGTGTTCTGTACACTTCGACTTCATCGTGAAAATTGTGAAAAACCTATAAAAATTTAAAAGAAATGTTACATAAGAAAATGTTCAGGTAAAATTTTGAATGATTATTATAGGAAAATAGTTTATTTGGTATGTAATGTTTTATACAAAGTATACAACTAAGTGTTTTCCAACAAAATTGATAGAGAAGTTTTTAGAACCCATAAAGTTTGTAAGATAAACTGTTAATGATACTAACTCCCTAATAATGATACCAATGTCTTAATAATTCCTTAAACATGAATACTGAACAGTTCTTACAACAGTCAGTAATTACCTTAAATGATTACGCTTATCCGTTAAAAGTAATTGTTGAAGTGTTTTAAATACTCCCCTCTCTTCCTAACACTAATGAGTTATTTCAAATCTTGTAATTATGACTTCAGTGATTTAAATGAGGAATAAAATGTTGTAATAATAAACTTCTAAATAATCCACTATAATATAGTATAACAAATATAATACACTATTTTTCAGCATTATCATATTATCTGTAAATATTTGGCTAAATGTTACATTAAACATTAGACTTCCTGATAAAAAAAAAAAATTCATTTCTTGGTTATGGAGCGATCACAAAACTGCTGCTTCCACCTGCTCAGCATTTGCAAATTGTTGACTACCAAGATATTTTTTCAGCTTGCTACATGAATGAAAGTTATAAGGCTCAAAAACTGGACTGTACAAATGCTGCTGTCAAACCCTGCATCCAAAACCACTGAAGGAAACCTGTGTTCTATATGCTTTAGGAATGAAAAACAATGCTTTGCTCAAATTTCACCACCTTCTGTTTTTTTTCTGGTTGGGTGCATTCTTTTCAATGTACGGCAGAAAAAATTAACATCAATGAAAAGAATAAAGTCATTATTTAAAGTTCTTGGAACTTACTGAAGTAAGCCCTCTTTTCTTATGATGCCAGTGGAACATATATCTTTGAATTCCTGACATAAAAGTTCTAAGTAAATCTTCTGCAGCCTAACAGCCAATAATCATCTTCGATCATCACATGTATCTTAAATTTGTTAGTGTCAACTGGTAAAAGTGTATACATAACAAAACAGCATATCTTTAGAATTTCCGATACAGTCTCGCATGCGATTATTATTTATTTTTTTCCTGTACAGTGTTGCCTTTGCTTGCTTTGAAATCGTTGAATTTGTTAATTAAAAATCCATTAACGGTTTACAAAATTTGAAATAGATAAAACAAATTTGGGCTTCCAAGATCCCATGTTCAGTTGGAGGATTACGCTATTAAAAATTTGATGGCTCTAGGTACCATTGTTTTTATATACCATTGTTATTATATAATGCTAACAATATTCGTGCAGATTCTTCATTATTTAGTAATGGCGATAATATTTGGTGGCAACAGTTTGGAAAATGAAACGACACAAAATGCCGTTCGGAGACTACAGTTGTCTAACGCCTTTGTGTCTAACGCCCTTTGGGCTAAAAATGAGAGTGTCTTGGTAAAAGGAGGAAAGATGGCAACAATGTAAAGGGCTTTTGCAGTTGCTTTCATTCAATAAGGCAAGTCTATATAGGAGCTTTTATTATGAAATAAAACAGGTGTGAATTTATTGTCTTTCATATAATAATACACACATACATACTTCAAACTCATTAAAATACATTTGAACATGAATAACCATTTCTTAAAGGTAGTTGTTAAAGTCTATTCCAGACAATTCTCAACTTTGAATGAATTTTAAAACTGTAGTTATAGTAGTTGATTTATTATATCAATGAAAGAAGACAGCTCAAAAGAACTGTAAATGATACAAAACAATTAAAATATTAGATTATATTTAAAAATAAAATAACATTTAGATGCTGTGTAATACAAAAAAATTCATCATAACTAATTTATGAATATACTTCAAACAGAATAATTATTGAAATCACACACATTTAAAATGAAAGCTTACAGTAATTCTTGCTCCTGTCTCCTTATTTATTCTGTGCATATGTGACAAAAATTCCGGTCCATGCCCACTGCGATCCTAAGAATTTCATTAGAAATATAAATTTACTGTTAAAGAGACTAATATCTCAAAAACATGGCAGAAACAATTACTCAATTATAAGATGACCAAAAGAAAATGAAAGAATTTTACAAATCTTGTAAAAAGATAAATTTGATGTACACATTCATGAGAATTTTTTAAGTTAAATATATTTTAAGATAGATTAAAGAAAAGGTTTCCCCCCTTTGGTTTACCCATATGAAATCCGTCTACAGTGAAATTTCTTTAATACAGACGAACAAAAGCTAGAAATTTAAAATTTAAATAAAATACCTTTATAATATGACAACATATTTAAAATGAAAATAAGTAAGTGTAACCCAATGTAATTTTATAATAAAAAACATAACACATTTTAAAAATGGTAAACACATGCTAAATAAAAGAAGTAATTAATCAAATGAGCAACAGTTGTCTTAAATATCTGAAAAAATATAGTTATTATTGTTAAACAATATATTTACTTTTTCCAACAAAATTATGCATTAATGCATAATTGTGCAGAGAAGCAATAAATCCTCATTCTTGTACATTACAATATTATTTATTTAATGTGATGATGTAGTTTGATTAAAAAGATAAAATGTCAGTGTGCTTAATATTTTGGATATTTATCTTTACGTACATTCTAATGTGTAAGATAAAATTTTCATTAAGGTCATTTAACTGAGATGACAAATTCACAGTGCAGTAAGAGCAAATTTAGAACACAGCAGTTTTGATTATATTAAAGATTTTAAGCTTCTGTTAACTATTTTATATAATGCTTATATCATGTTCCATAACAGAAGAGTAAATCTCTTGAGAGATAATGATATTAAAAAATTAAAATTTCCTTAAGTTATTTCAAAGCACTTGTCAATATTTTAAAACTACAATAGAAGTCCAATTATCTGAAGTATCTGCTTTTGTTCAAGGTCACTTAAAATTAAGTTGGCTGTTAATTTTATTTACATGTTTTTATTTTTTTTCCATGACTTCAATAATACAAACATATTTTAAAAAAGCTATGCAATTAGATGAAGACCATATTTTATCAGGTTATTACAAAAACCATTTATTTATGGTCCAATAAAAATTTCATACACATTCACATTTAATTCATTAACAGTTCCTCACATATCATTCAATAAATTTATATAACATTGTAGATTTGGCAATACCAAGTACAATATGAAACTAATATTAATATTTTGCAAATATACATCCTATAAATATTAACAGAAAAAATCTCCACTGTTTTTCATTTATCAGTCATTCCTTTACCATAACATATAGTTCATTTCTAAAAATACATCAAACAATTGTGGTAATACTACACCTATATTTTCTCCACGCAAGGAGATTTTGTAATATGATATGCAATATAATTATATTCAATTATTTTCAATCAGCCTTTTGATGCAAGTCATGATTTTCTCTAAAAATTTCTTATAATTGAAAATAAATAACTTTTCCCCTCTTGATTTAAAGTGTATTTAAAATACACTCATGTCCATAAATTAAGGATAATGCAAAATCAGGCAAAGGAAGAGTTAGAAGCACACCAAATTTGGCTTATTTGTAAAGCTTATTTATTAAACAAAAGGTAAAAAGCAAAAAAGATGCTATATGTTTGATATTATTAAAAAAATTAGCGATATTTTCTCCCTGGAGGAAATTACAAAAAAAAAAAAAAAAAAAAAAAAAAAAACCTATTTACAAAAAACCAATATTACATGGTTGGTATGATTGTTAATACATTGTATGTTTCCCAGATGATGCAATACAGTCCGTACAACGCCTAGGCATGCTGAGTATCAAATTATCGATCTGATCCTGGGGGATATTACACCACTCAAAAAGCAATGCTCTCCGAAGTTCCGGTAGACATGTAGGAGGAGGTTGACGGGCTGCAACACGTCGGCGAAGCACGTCCCACACGTGCTCTACTGGATTCAAGTTTGGTGAGAATGCTGGCCAGTCCATACAGGTGATATCCTCCGATTGAAGGCATTCGCTTACGATGTTTGCACGGTGAGGACGGGCGTTGTCATCCATAAACACAAATTGTGCGCCTATGGCGTCCCGAAACAAACGTACATGTTGTTCCAGAATGACGTCCCGATAGATTTGGCTTGTCATGGTTCCATTTGAACATGAGGTCAGTTCTGGAACCCAGAATAATTCTACTTCAAACGAGCATTCCTGCACCACCGTAACGGTGTCATTAAAAGATGTTTTCTAGGTGGTAACGGGTACCTGGAGCTCTCCATATGAAAGTCCGGCGAGAATCAGACTGCAAGCGAAACCTGGACTCGTCGGAAAACATCACACAAGCCCACTATTGCGTTGTCCACAATGCATGCTCTCTACTCCAGGCTAACCGCAGGCGACAATGGGTTGCAGTAAGTGGAACGCATCTGACAGGTCTACGAGCATATAGACCAATCTGCCCTAAGCGTCTGTACACGGTGTGCCTTGAAATTGTCGTACCAGTGGCTGAAGAGAGCTGACGATACAGGTCTGAGGCTGAGCTCCGCCTGTTTCTTTTGGCAGTAACTGCCAAATACCGGTCTTCATTCAGCGTTGTAACTCTAGGGCAACCTGTGCTGTAAAGTCTACTCACATCACCATCATCTTGAAATCGTTGCCAAAGCCTGGAGATGACACTCTGGGCAATTCCAAGTTCGTCCGATACTTCCAGTTGGATACGCCCACATTCCAGACGGCTGATAATTCTACCACGTAAAAAATCATCCAAATGTGTCCTTTGTGTCATAACTATTCGGTTATTGCACTGAAATGCTTAGAAAGCGCCTGCGAACAATTTTACTTCTTTGCCTATATTCCTTATATATCACTCTATTACACTCTCGTCATTGTGACGTACCATCGGTGTCATCTAGTTACTTCCTGAAATTTGCATATGATTCTTGAAGATGTGTGTAGTGATTTTACAGGTGATATATTTATTTTAGAGTTTGATTTCCACGTGACTCCGAATTATCCTTAATTTATGGACATGAGTGTATTTTAATTGCATAGTCTGAGTAAATTTTTATTGAAATTGTAAGGGTTATTTGAATTTTCTAACAGTTATTTTTAATTTTGAAACCCTTTAAATTCTTGTTTCCCACTTACAACTCCCTAACAGAATGAGTTTTTAGCATTGTGTTGCATGTAAATGAGGTAAGAAGAGTGCACAAAGGAAGTTTCGCTTAATTTAGCAGAAGAGCTTAGAAGTCCTTAGTGGTGTATGTTTGCTGTCAGGCTACTTCATTATTAAGTTCACTATGCTTGGCCGTATCCTATGTGCCTACTGATATTCGCTGGTTAATTTAGTAAAGAGCCAAATATGTTAGGTAATTGTGTATAGTTTCGGTTATACATAATTACATTTAGCATTAGATTAGTTTCTTATTTTCTTAGCTTGAGTTTAAAGCCCAAGTGGAGGCTTTTCTGTAAGCCCGAGACAAGGCCAACTGTCATTATTTCTTTGAGTGAATAAAAGGGTATTTTAACCCTTCTCTGGGCTTTATTACTCACTTGGACTCAGCAATAAGGTGCTACATAGTTCAATAAATTTCACTACGTTCACCAAAGTAAGTTAGGAACACTACAAAATAATATATAAATAAAAAAAGGACATAATTTAAAAAAAAAAATAATAAATAAAATCCTCTAACTTGCATTACGGTAAATCAGCATTTGGCTAACAAAATAATGAGAATTTGGTTATCCAGACAGGTCATGGTCTCAGCTGCTTTAGATAAATGAAGTTCTACCATGCTTTTTACCAACATGTAAAATTTTATCTAAAACAGCTATAAAAAGTATGTCAAAAATATTCTTGACTCATGCCAAAATAATTATGCATCAGTTTCATTGTCTAGGTCATGTTCCAGTATATCAATCATATCCATCAAGTTAAAAGACAAAAGTATTCTGAGAGATTTATATCAGAGAATTCTTATGAAGAAGTTAGAACTCAGTTCTCTTAAAACCAAACACATGTTAAAAACATTGAAATATGTTTTTTTGGCAACAATTTTAAAAATTTGTGGCTTTAGTGCAGTGCTTATAATATACAATTAAACTCTTTTGAAGCAGAACCCAGCTAAACACCCATATGTCTAATAATCACCTGTCTATCCAAGCTTAATGATTTCTACTGTTATATTAATATGTTTCATTAGGTTTCTGGATTGATAGAATGAGTTATCGCTTGTTCTTCGACAAACTTATCTCAGTGGATTACTTCTTTTTCTTTGTTTAGCATTAGCATTTTCCTTCTGGCTAATAATTTTCATTATGATCATAGTGCTACTAACATCTGTTGTTGCAGTTTGCCCAAGCAAGAAACGGAAAAGTGAATCCCAACAGAGCTACAACTACTAAAGCCCAAACAGAAAAGTAATCACTTCAGTTAAATAGGCAATTGTTAAATTTCTGGCATTTATTCCTTAGAGTAGAGGAAGTTTTTAAACCAAAATTCATAAATACGAGCGTTTCAAAAGTTTAGAAGGAACAAATTTTGAGGTGCAAATGATGTAGCAGAGTTGCGACTTCAGTAGAAACCAAAATTAACTTGGCAACAGTGGAAAAGAAAAACAGGAGAAGGAGAAAAACTAATGAGACTGGAGAGAGCATGCTTAGGTGGAGTTCTGAAAGACTTGAGCAAAATGAAACTTTAAATGTAATGATGTATTTGTAAATAATTATTTAAATATCAATTATTAGAGTTCTCTCTTTTCTTCCCCCATATATGGTGTGTTTATTAAATACATAAAAGACAAGTCTGATTTAATGTCCTCAGAACAATGATCCACGACTAGAAAAAAGATAAAATGCATATTTACTTCCATGCTTTATACTTAGCTAGCTGATTTAAGCATGCTTTACACTGAGCTAGTTGATTTAAGTATGCTTTATACTCAGTACAGGATTTACATATAAGCTACACAAGCTATAGCTTAGAGCCCCCACTATCTGGGGGGCCCCAAAAATTTAAAATATAGTATAAATATGGCATAAAAATATAGTACAACAGACTTATAAAGGGCCCCATATTTCAAATAGGTTAGGGCCTCATCAAGTCAAAATCCGATTCTGTTTATACTGAGCTAGCTGTTTTAAGAGATTTAATAGTTTTAGTAAGAAGCGAGTACAAGCAGAATGCAGAATTAAAAACTAAGTCTTTAAATTATAATTATTTTAATACCAAACAGTACTAATTTTAATTTTAAAATAAACGAAAGAAATGTCAATTTAGTTACCTTATTGTTTTCAGTCACAAATAAATAGGCATGTATCATTTCATGCTGAAAAGAAAACAGAATTAAAGTTAATAGGAATCTCATAAATTTAAAAAAAAAAAAAAAAAAAAAATCTAATAAAGAACAATATTTCAGGGCAAATTTTATTTTTAAAATAATGTTTTTAAATTATGCAATTAAGAATCAAATAATAAGTAAATATATGAGATAAAATTAGTGCATATAACTTATTTTGAGATATCATAAGTAACATGCAATGCAGAAAGGATTTAAGTTTGTAAAATACATGATTCATTGCAAAAATAAGCATAGCATAATTAAGTTTAAAAAAGTAATTTTATCAGAATTAGAAACCTGATCATACAGGTAAGTTCACATACAACATCCATATAATTTTATTCAATATGATCTGGCAGAAGAATTAATATTTATATAATTATTCAAAAGAATTAATAATATATTTAATATTTATATTTTACAATTTTATATTTATGTTTTACCAAGATTATGAGACTACTCAATAAAATTTCTTCTAAATGGGATAGAATCATATTTGTTAATTAAGGATATCTCAGTAAAACAGAAAAATCTGGAGTTGGTGTCTGTGATTATGGCAAAGCCTCAAGGGCTATTTGCCTAAACGGAGGGATGCCTTCCTCAGGATTCGTACACATTTCTGCACATGGAAATTAAGTACTTTTAAGGACCATTAATGAAAAAAATTAAGGATTTATGAGGAAATGGGAACTGAATAAATTCAATTAAAAATATTACCTATGCCTGAATTTCACTTTTGTAATACCATCCTAAAAATAAAATAGATCCCTAAGTAGTATGCATTATTACTAAACATGAATTAATTAGCATAATTATTAATAAGTTTGAGAATAAAATAAACTTTATTCAATTTATCAAATAGCATTAAATATTTTACACTTATAATAGTTGGACATATTTGAAAGAAGATAAGTGGTATTTACGTTTTACTAACAGTTAGCTTTATGTTGATTTTTTTATCTCTCATTTTGTCACAGGACATATTTGAAAGAAGATAAGTGGTATTTACGTTTTACTAACAGTTAGCTTTATGTTGATTTTTTTATGTCTCATTTTGTCACATACTTGGTCAGTCTAGAGGTTTAGTAAATAGCAGGTAGATTTTATGTCAAACGGCATACATTAAAATGAGAATAAAGATCCTAATCCACATGATTCATAATAAAAGACTGAATGTTGTGACTGCTGCTACTTGTCTAGGGAGAGACCTGCTGATTAGAACAAACCTGAAAGGTCTGTTGTAGGCACGGTTGGCAAGTGTTGAAAAGTTAGTCAGATTCAGTTTAATGCAGTTAGTGCCGTGGCTTCGAGTAGAGTTTCAGGGGTTGTAACCCAGTTAATATACTTTAAGGTATAAGGTATTTCTCCCACCTTCTTAGCGTGCCTTCGTGGTGTAGTGGTTCTGCACGCTGGGACCAGTATTCCAGAGGTCCTTGGTTCGATACCCCGCGAAGGTGTTGCCAATTTTTGATCTTCCTGCTTCCAAAAAAATAACCTAATGTCTCTACAAAGGTTCCAATAAGCCATTAAAGCACCAGAGGTGATAAATTGTTTTGTCTTATTTTAAGTCTCACTAGATGAAAAGAATAAGTTTTACTTGAATTTTTACATTTTTGTGTTTTATCTTGTGACCACAGTGAGGATTAATGAAAGGCAATAACTCACTTTAATATGTAGAGATAATTTTTAAGGGTAAGCAGTTAGTTATAAATAATTAAATTAGGTAGTTTGATGACCTTAGTCATTATGTATTTACATGACCACTATTATATTTTATTTTTTAACAATATTTGTTAAAAAAAAAGCCCTATTAAAACCAAAATCTAATAAATTAATCTAATTGATTCTTAAACGATATTAGGATAATTACACATTAAAAGCTACAACAACACTCAACAAAATATTTATCCGTCATTTTAATTTGAAGCCTTCCCAAACATTTTGGCTATTTTATAACGATTTCCTTCTCTTTAAACATCTTTTCTAACAATTTGTCTCAATATGCAAACCAATGCTCTAGCTAGTTTCTGCGTGCTTGATCTCCTAACTTGTCAACCTCTTCACAATGTACCTATGAGGGTTTACTTGATCTGGTAAAAGTTAAATAGTCCAAAACACATGACAGATGGGAAGCAAACTATTGCTATGGCTGAAAGTAACTACAATATCAGATAAAGGCTTAAATTAGCCTCTTAATTAAAAAGAACATAAAGGCATGTTCTGATGCTAACAAAATCAATTACAGCTCACAGTGACGTAATTATACAAGAACAGTCAAATTCAAACTAAAAAGGTGGACTAGTGGTCAAAGATTATACAATTTAATTTTAATTTAATCTGGCTCAGTGTCTATTATATGAGAAAACAGAAATGGGAAATTATAGTAAAGGCTGAAATCATAAACAAGTGGGTAATTTACAAAATAATAACTGCACATATCTTTGATGAATAATTTTCTTTATGAATTTAGTTTTTTTCTTCAACATGTTTCCTTTCCATTTTAGAATTTTTGGATTTATTAAGGATTTCTGTTATTCTAAAAAACACTAAATGCATTTAGAATGTATAGAAAAAGTGGCTGATTTTATTTCTTTAGTAATATGAACATTCAGAAGAAATATGAAATATTATGTATGGTAAGCGACGGTTGCAGAGCTGGTGTGGCGGAATTTTTAGAATTTAGTGATCCACCGAACAACAAATTCTAGAAATGGCAAAACTTTTAAAACTTAGAGCAAGCATTGGAAGTAGAATTTAGAAAAGTGCTAGGTACCAGAATTTTAGGATCCACAGAGATTGCATCAGGTGGAAAATGTCTAGTGCCAGCTATGTGTATGGTGCATTAAGACATATTGGATGAATCTTTTAAATTGTAAATTTTCAATTTCTTTTTTAATAAAAAAATCATTTTCTATAACGCCTGGCCATGTGATAAGAGTAGAAGCATTTTTGATATTTTCCATGCTAGTGTCTAGTGAAAAATAGAGAAAATAAAGGGAAGATAAAATCCGAAAGAAAATTTATCCCTACCAATTCTGTAACAGCAAAAGACCAGAAATATTTTGGAAAAAAATGGAGGGAAAAAGTGTAAAATTAATTTTATAGAGAAAACTGATGCATATTATGAGAATTTTGAATAATAGGAGACAATTACATGGGAAAAACTCTTACTATGAAAATATTAAAAAGAAGACATTTTAATTAATTACATAGCTAATTTTGCTTTTGCTAAGAGCTGTTTCATAAATTGTGCTTTATAGCATTATACCTTGTTTATTTTTTCAGATTCAAAATATTGTATAATAAGTTGCCAAAATGAAACTTTTTAATATGACAGAGAAAAATAAAAATGTTTCATTTTAATGTTATTTTTACTTCCTTCTACGCAGTAAAGAGGAAGTATTGTAATCGCGAAAAGTTTCAGGCAGCATATTTCAACGAAAATATCCATTTTGACCACTATCGAATGCAATTTAACGATGTTTTTGCATGATATCTGTACGTAAGGACAGAATAAAATACTCTTTTCCTTCAAAAAAATTATAAAACTGCTTTAAAATTAATTCTGAAGAGAATTTTTCGTGGCGTCTGTACGAATGTACATACGTGCGTGCGTACGTACGTATCTCACATTAACTCAAAAACGAGTAGCCTCAGAACATCGAAATTTTGTATATAGGACTGCTTAACATGTAGATGTGCACCTCATATTTTGGTTGCAATCAGCCGCATCAAACGTATATAAATATATTTATATATATATCCACTCTATTACCCGGCTCAGTGATCTCAGTTTCTTTACTCTTATATGTTTGTAAATTACACATTTTTTGCTTTAAAAATGGTTGAATTATGTTGTTATCTTCTGGTTAAGGATTTTATGCCTTTAGTAAATCTGTGTGTAATATTTTTAGAATTATCAGCAATTTTAAAGTTGTTTAATTGCCGCTAAGCCTGTTTTTAATGGCGGCCATTGATGTTTACATTTGAAACAGGAGACTAGTGGATTTGTTGCCAATCTAGAGAAACTTAGCTTCACAACAACAAAGATAACGCATTCATTTATTATTGCCAATTAAATCATGCTTAATTCTTTCTGGACTTTTTTCGAGAAAATAAGCGTTTGAGATTTACTTCAAAATTTTTAATATACATATTTTGAGTTCTTATGTATTTTTGCCTTCTCGCGAAGTGAGAACTGAATTAATTAAATGAGAAATACTCAATCGTCTGTGAAAAACTGTTTCTTTTTTGTTTTGTTTGCTTAATTTCTTTTATACATAGTTCTAGCTTTATTATAGTATTTGAATAGAACATGTGGCAACGATTAGATAATTCTTTAAATGATATACATTTTGTGCATTCTGAGTTATAATATGAATGAAATATAATACTGTTAAGTAAACCTAGTGCCAGATTGTCGCTATGGTAAACAAAGTGAATTTTAAAGAATGCATTTATTCTATTGTGGTTTATGCGCTGTCGGCAAAGTAGGTTTAATTCAATCTCATAAGTTTAAATAAAATGCAAGAAAAAATGCGTATAATTTAATATTCCGTACAAGGAAGTCATGTGGTGTACACTTCAGATTTTTTAAATATAATTTCAATATATTGCCATTATTTTAACGAAGTTTCTAAACGTTACGATGTTTTAAAAAAAATCGTCGAAAAATTCTCAGATCTCGGAATTAAAAAGTTTCTACAGAAACTGATCTTAAAATCGCCAAAATTAGAACCATTTAATAAAAGAATTCATATCCCCAAAAGCCAAAAGTTTTTAACTCTTTATTAGAAAAAATGAATTTTGAAATGCTTATTTTTCACTTCTTGCTTAGAAACTCGAGTATCCCATCATTTATATTAGTAATAGAAACAAATTATAACTGATGAACCCATTCAAAAGATAATCATATATACGTCAGTGAATCGCCAAAAATATTCCTCTAAAATGCTAATTCACACTCAAAATGGCAGTCGTTAAAACAGACAGAAAGATGATTAAAATTAAGGACCTTCTGCACATTTTAGCCAAAATTAAGGACTTTCAAAGACCAAAAATCGATTCTAAAAAATCTAAGGACTTTTAAGGACTCTTAAGGACCGTACGAACCCTGCTTTGTGGAGGACTTTCTAAGCTAAACTGGCTCGTATACATGTCACACATCGTGAAAACCTCAGACCGAACTACCAGTGTTCAGTGACTTTACTACTCGGCTGCTGATGGGCTCAGATAAATCTGGAAGTAATTAAGATAAAATAATTTGTTCTAAGTAGATACTAAAGTGATAAAAATTAATGCATTAACAGTTTCGAGGTTTTATTTATTTTTCACTTTTGTTATAGCAGTAATGGAGTTCTCGATGTTTCTTATACTGTAGGCATAAAATGGAGGTGCTCATTAAAATCACAGGTAAAAGGGTGGAAATATTAGAATTTTAAATGCCAATGGTTTGCTTATCAAATATATGTTTCAAAAGTTTTTCACATGCTTAATACATGATAGGGCACTGCCCAGAAACCTACATCTGAGACTTCATCACCTGACCAGAGGATCTTTCATGAAGGCATTCCTCTTCTTAAGCAGATAGCCATCATGTGCTTTGCCATAAGAACTAAGCTAACATTGAATACTATATACAGCACGCTCTTGATACTTACACAAGTAAAATGATGCAAAAAATTTTTAACACTTATTTTAATTTGAAAACATAGTGACAGCCTCTTTTCAGTGTATTATGATTTCCATAAAATTTTCAGGGGTTACTGATTTCTATTCCTCTTCCGCTACTTTCCATAGTCCATCAATTGTGGTGAGTTTGCACTTAGAAAGAGCTCTTTTCAAGGGATAAAAGCAAGCTGAAATGTCGGGGGACTTGAATATGTTGAAAAGTATATATGCAAAAGGGAAGAAATATGTTGAAAAAGTATATATGCAATACCTACACCAGTCTTAATTGTTTCAAGGCATGTAGCGGTACTTTTTGAACTATGACTTGTTGCATTGTCTTGATGAAGTTTCACTCTTTGAAAGTCACTGGGATAAAGAAATCGAATTTCTTCTGTAAATAGTAGATGTTAGATTTTTCTGTTGGTAGTATATTGAGTTGATTTTAACATTTTTTTTTTTTCCAGTCTACTTACTTTTAATTTCTTACTATAAGAGAATTCTGCAACAATCATAAACTCATTACTGAAACTTTCTTTGCGTTGCCAGAACAGGATTTGTATATTTTTTCCTCTTAGTTTTCGATCATAAATAGACATTTTTCATTGCAGTTATTTAGATAAACTCATTTTTCACCAAGTTAAGGACTATGCAATTTATTTCTGCATTCTCTTGCTACCAATGATTTAACTTTCTGCATTCTCTTGTTACCAATGATTAAACATTAGAAACAGTGCATACCTTTCTCGGGCATTCCTTTGTAAACGTCTTTCCATGCAGAAGTAATGATTAAGGTTTTTTCCCCTTTCCAATTAATAATATAGCTTAATCTGCACTTTGAAATTTTAATACTATGCTTTTCACATTTTTTAATTATGGAATAGGAATATTTCTCTTTGGAAAATCCTTCAATCAACAGCTTGTTTACATGTGACATTTTGAAAGAAGAATAAATTTAAAAGTGGCAGATGATATTTCTTGTTTTATATAAAAAGCTGTTGCCAGAAAATTTTATTCCAGAAATATTTGCATTTTTTAATTCTTTATCAAAATCGTTCTAGAAATGTACATACCCTCTGTATTTCTAAACTAAACCAAAAGACATTTCAAAATCAAAATGTCAGAAGCTTTCAGCAAACTGAAACTT